>NC_139165.1:38947901-41347901 GCF_965202585.1 Thalia democratica | reverse complement strand
AATGTTTAAGTACAACAAGTTTTGAAAATAACAGTATTAAGTTTTATTGTAAAAGATATTACTGAACAACAAATAAGCATATACTAAAATAGTGTTAGTAAAAAACAATATTTTAATAACAATTTACAAAAAACAGTTATATTTAACTAAATAACATAGAAGTTATATTTAAAAAATTCATAACAAAAAAACAAATATAGTTAACAATTAAAGTAGTACATAACCAAACAAGGTGTTTTATGTCTAAAACCAAAAAAAGCTTGAAAATTCACTTATTTTGTTGTTTTTAGTTAAAATTAGCAGTTAAATTGTTTGTTTTAGTTTATTAAATTACACTCAGATTTCACTCTTTGATGTCGTTCGAACTTCCTTACTTTTTGCCCCAGTAACCCAATTTATCCTTTCCACCGTAGAGACCGAGACCATAACCGTCGATAACGCTGGAAAATAAATACCTTGCAGCAGAAGGCCTCGCCATGAAAAGCGCAAAGAAAAGAACGAAGGCGAAAAGCAAGCTCAATTTCATCGTTTTATGGTGAATACCCGTCAGTGCAACAATTAACACTATGTGAGATGGCAGCATGGAGAGTGAATATATAGCCTCGAAGTAAAAAGCCTCAGGCGTAAATGAGCTTTTTGCGTGACAGCTAGGCTTGTATCCGTGGTTTATAACATTATGAAGTGTGATCAGTTGCAAAATTATGGCTCTGGTTTCAGCGGTTTGTGTTGACGTACAGCAATTTTAAAGTAGATTAAGTGGTTTAATTCAGGTTCAAGTAAAAGTATTTATGTGCATTGCAAAAAAACAAGCTTGGAAATTTTAATACTTTTGGCAACACTTGAAAGTGAGTTTGCTGATTGCAGCTGTTTGCAGAACTATCACTTATGATAAGTAACTTTTGATGGACTTTTTTACATTTTGACGGTATAAGTAACGATTTAAAAAAGAGGCTATATGACAAGTAAAAGTGATAAGTAAAAGTTCAAAAGGGGGAAAAATTTTTAACATTTGTTGGATTTATACAGTATTTTAATTCTTAGTTCATTATTTTACTTATTTTAGCTAGCTTTTCGATATTTATCCTGAAATAAGGTTTAAATTGAGGTTTTCCAAAGTGGCATATATAAGGAATAAAAAACAGTAGGGAGGCAAAAGTTAATGGATAATTAATTAATACATATACGCGATTTCGTTTTAAATTTCTGTCAAAGGGGGCTGTTATAAAACCCTGTTATATATAAAACTGCAGCAGTTTAATGTGTTGTATAAATTGTAAACATTCTTTTAATGTAATTAAGTTTTAAGTCAAGTTAAATTAAGTAATTATTAAAGGCTTTTCAAAACACAAAAATAGTAAGGAGTTATCTTAAAATTTATTCAATTTAATTTAGGTTTTTTAAATTCATACTTATAAGTGTCCCATTGTTAGAAAATAAAAAATAACCGACCCTCATTGTTTAAGAACCGACAGGTCTTCATAAACAATAAAAAAAAGTCTTCAACGGCCAAAGTTGTACATTTAGTTAAAACATTAATTTTTTCCCCATTATAAACCCCAAACCATTAAGAGTCAACTGTATAGAAAAGTCTAAAACTGCCAAAAACTTTTTTATTTCCCCTTTCACCTCTTGACTCACCAAAAACACTTAAAAACAGGCGATATCGCCCTTTTTGTGAAACCCTGATACATTCAAAAAAAAATCTGCTTTTTTAAATTCTCATTGTTTTATTCTCTATTAAAATAATTAAATTTAGGAGCTGTAACTTTTATAATCTTATATGTTTTCAAATAACAGTCGACAGTCGAAATATTATATTTATTTTCTAATTTTTGTTTGACTAGATTATCTTATTAAAACCTTTATTTTACTTTGTATGGTTTAGTAATTAATAAAAACTGTTTTAGTGGTGTTATTTTTATAGAATTGATTTTATATACTATACTAACGATAAAAGTGTAATTTATACTTACTAAATTCTTGTTTTTAATCTGAAAAAGCTTTGTGTAAATTCGGTATTAAAACACATCACGTTTTCTTTTTTTAATCTAAAGAAAAAAAGGGTTAAAATTCCGATAAAATAGAAAACTAACCAACTATTTTAAAAATACAACTGTGTGTTATAATTAGTGTTGGCGTATTTATAAAGTTTTTTTTTACACATTATTTTTACGATAAAAGTTTAATTTTATACATCGGACACTTAAGAATTTTTGAAATTACAAATGAATTAACTAGTTTATACAAGTCTTGTTTTACTAGTCGCTATTTCAACTATTTAAAGTAAACATTCATAATCTACGTTTTTAATTACTACACAATAATTAGTAGTTTATGATAAAATAACTTTTCCGTCTACTTAAACTTTGCTTGCAATTTAAAAGACGTAAGTAAAGTTTAATCTTCCAACAGAATAGATTTTAATGTTTATAAAAAAAATAGTAGCTTAGTGCTCGAAGTGTATATAAATATGCTTGTTGTGTTTTCACAAAACCATATAGCTAACCAACTTATAATTAGCCATCTATCTTAAGTCTATTAAATATAAAAAGCAATTCACTTTTGTGTCATAATTATATTGTTTATTCGATAAAATGTATTCTAGAAAATTTCATAGGTCGTATCTTTGTTTTTGTTTTAATTTAGCACAATTCATTCCAAGAGAACAATATCGTATTAAGTGTTGTTTGAAAACAACAATATTTGCGACAAATGGAGTTCGTTGTAAACTTAATGCGTGTTACAAAAAACATATGTTAGTTTTTTTTAAAGCAAATATAACAATAAATTTATTTGAATCTAAGGCATAAGAATATAATCGTTTCTACATAAATTATATTTTAATTTTTAATTTAAATGATAACGAATAGAAAACTTAGAATTCAATTTGTTATAACTGAAAGTGGTTCGACTGTTCATTAGCAAGAGAAACACGTTTTTTAATATATGCTAATTTAAATTGCATCATTAAAAATTTTAAGCTAAAATATTTAGTGATTTGAAATAAGTGTGATATAAAAAACAAATTAAGTTGAGTTTAATAGTGGCTTTAGGCATAAGTAAGTTATTTACACAAACGTGACAGTCCGGCTTGCATCGTGGTATATAATACATGGAAAAATGAGCATTTTCAAAACACTGAGGCTAGCTCTGACTTCAGCGGTTTGTGTTGGCAAACAACAACTTTAAAGCAGGCTAAAGTTTCAAATTCAAGTTCAATGCAATTAAAAGTAAACTTCACGTTGCAAAAACAATCTTGGAAATTTTGAAACTTTTGACATCCATAAAAGTGAATTTGCTGACTGCAGCCGTGTGCAAAATTATCACAAATCATAAATAACTTGAAGTTGATTTCTTTACTTAAAACGGTACAAATATGCGTTTTCAAATAGAGGCGATGTAAGTAGTAAAAGGGCGAAAAATGAGCGATTTTGAACTTTCTGCTTTTAGTCATACAACATTAACTTTTTAGCTTTTTTATTCTACTTATCTTAACTCGGTTTTGAAAATTTATACCACCTTTAAGTTTATACTAATGTAGTCGAAAATGGGAGATATAAGGCGTCAAAAAGTAGCAAGGGGTGTGGCAAGAGTAAATGGGTAATTAATATAAAGATGCGATTTTGACTTACAAGTTTGTCAAACTGGACGATTTTGAAAACCTTGTCAAAAATAATGTTGTAGCAGTTTAAATGCACTCTTTTCAATAATAGTTGTATGCATTTTACTAGTGTGATATTAAACATACAGGTTTTTATGTTGTAAATAAATTTAAAGTTTGTTAAGATTGATGAAAAATACATTATTTGTTTGAGAGTAGAAAAAAAGTAAAATGTTTGTTTTTGTAAATTTACCGAATCTAAGCCAGGTTTTTCTTAACAGATTTTCATAGTTATCCCGTCGGCAGAAAATTAAGAAGTAACCGAACCCCTTTATTAACGGGTAAGCGGGTACTTATTCGTCACAAATACTGAAAAATAGTCTTCGCGGGCTGCAGTTGTAGTTTTAAATGGAAGGTTACATTTTTTACTCTCCCCGGAATAGTAAAAGTCTGTTTTATTAAAAAGTCTATAACTAGACAAAATTTTATAATCTCCCCTTTAGCGCCCCGACTTACTAAAACTACCTAACAACGAGGCGATATCGCACTCTTTGTTAACCCCTGATGCGTGAAAAAAAAAAAAATGTTTTCTTAATTTTTTTTCTCCTTTTGATTAATTTTAGAAACTTTAGTAACTTTATTTTTTAAGCTTTTAATTGTTTTTAAAAATCAGCCGACAATCAAAATTATATCTTTATATGACAGTTATTTTAAAAATATATTACTTTACTAAAAACTTTATTTTACTTTACATGATTTATTTTTAGTTAAAGTAGTTCTAAGAGTACTAGTTTGATAATTTTTTTTACATCGCTAACATAACAAATTTTTGTTAACAATCGCTAATATCTTGAGTTTTATATTTGAAAAGCGCATTTTGATAATTGTTTATCATAGCTTTACACATTTGCTTTTTTTTCTAAAGAAGTTTAAAAAGATAAAACTCAGGTAAAATAAATTAATAACCATGTATTTTAAATACTTCACTTACAAAACCTATAATCGATTACATTAAAGGACTGTGAGTTATAATTAAGGTTGACTTAATAAAACAGTTTTTATTTACTACGAATTAAACGTTTGATAATAGTTTTATTTAAATACAGAAAGTTCAAGATATATTTTATAAACAAATAACTTGTTAAGTTTTACGAATTTTGTTATAATAGGCACTATTGTAACTAAACATTCAAAGTTAAATTCTATTTAGTATGCAACAGTTAGTAGTTGTGATAAAATATTTATCCTAATTGACTTTGCTTGCAGTTGAAAAAATGCTAGTGAGGTTTAATCTTCAAACAGAAGGGATTTAAATGTTTATAAATAAATAAAATTATTGGTTTGCTAATTTAATGTACATAAATACTTTTATGGTCTTTTCTTAGTGTAATAACCAACTCAATTAGCTATATATCTTTAGTACATTGAAAAAAAGTAATATACATTCAGTATTAATTTTTATTGTTTTCTTTACCTTTTCTTGTATTAATATGATTATTCCCGTAAAAATATTAAATAAACTTAAATTTTGACTACATTTTAAGCACAATTCATTCAAAGAATAAATTTTTCCATAAATTTTTTCAAACAAAAAAAATATTTGTGACTAACGGATTTGATGTTTATTTAATGATTACTACAAAACTATAAATGTTAGCGGTTTTCGAAACTAAAAGGCAGTTAGAAAGTTATTCTAATCTAAGGTTAAGAAGTATGGCTATTTCTACGTAAGCTATACTTTAATTTATAATTATCATGATAAAACAAACAGATAATTGATAAACTTATAAAGTTATTCGTTTTAAGTGACTATGGTTCAACAGTTAATAAGTAAGGGCCAAACATTAAAAAAATAAATCTTTTTAATAAAGTTGTATCTCAATATAATAAACCCGGCGTGGTGTCTACTGTTTCAATACAGAAGGTTTTATGGGTAATAGGGAACAGTAAAGTGTAGTAGATTAACACAACAAGAAAAACGAAACTTATCTTTTATATACATAAACTAAAAAAACAAAGATACATTACAACTACGTCACAATATACTAAAACTACAGTTGAACACAAATGATCATAAATACTAATAAGTATCTAAGAATTTAATTCAAGAAAGCATCTTGAGTTTAACGTGTTTGTAATGCATCATTCTTAAGCACATCGCCTTCACCAATTACTGCCGACTACCCAAAGCTTTGAAAATGTTGTTTATTTTATATCAAAAGCAAATAAAACTTATTTTTTTAACGTATTCATTTGAAAGAAATTAACTCCTTGGAATAAACAATGTTGCTTTGGGTAATTAAGAAAGTTGTTTTGAGAAACTTTATCATTGATTTTATTGGTACAAGAAATTCCATATTTATTCACACGCTTTAAAATTATAAAATAAAATGTTGATTTCGTTACAATTGCATCATCCAAGACTCAAACCTACAATACTTTGTGACTTGAAATTATTGTGGTATAAAAATAATTTAAAATTGTTAATTGCCTCAGGCATAAGTGAAATTTTCATTGTGGTTGCGGTGTGGCTTGCATTGTGGTTTACAACATTTGGAAGTGCGATCAGTTGCAAAATTCGTGCTCTGGTTTCATCGGCTTGTGTTGACAAACAACAGTTTTAAAGCAGGTCGAAGGTTTTAATACAAGTTCAATGCAAGTAAAAGTATTTCTGCAAGTTGCAAAAAACAAGCTTGTCAATTCTTAAACTTTTGACATTCCATAAAAGTAAGTTTAGTGATTGCAGCCGTGAATCTATCACGTATGATAAACACCTTATGATGTTCTTTCTAAAATTAAGACGTATAAAAACATGCTGTTTTACGTATTTCGGCGATACAGCATGCGATTACGAAAAAATTCGATATTACTAGTAACGGGACGAAAAAGGATTAAGCTTTGATTTTTTATATCATACAACTTTATAATTTACGGTACGAGCTCTTTTATTCCTGCCCGCACTTCATAAAACTTCACTTCAAAACTTAAGTCTTAAGTTGTCCGTAAAATAGGTTTTATGCATGCTCTTAAAAAGTTTTTATGTAGCTACTATTTTGTTAAAGTAAAAGTTTTTTTTATATAAAGCGTTCAACAAAATTTCAAATTTTTGTAGCTATTACAAGTACAAAATTGTTTAAATTGTCAATAATTACGTCACAACTAAAATTAGCTTTATTAAAATGCATCTCAACTAAAGCTCACTTAGTACTATTAACTACATTTTTATTTAAGCAATGTTTACTCTGAAAATTAACTAGAAGAAAAAAGAAAGCTACATACAGCTTTTTATTATTTTTGTTGTTTTTTGAATTTAAAACTTAACTTAGATTTCAACATTACAATAAATTCTATTTTGATATTAAAATTTAATTTGTTCTGGTTTTAACTACAATTTCTTTATTAACTAAAATTTTTATAGATATATCGTTCAAAAAATTTTCAAATTTTCGTAGCTATTACAAGTACAAAATTGTTTAAATTATCAATAATTACGTCACAATTAAAATTAGCTGCATTAAATTGCATCTCAACTTAAAGCTCAATTAGTACCATTAACTACACCACTAGTCATCAATTTTTGCTTATAACCACCTTGTGACCAACTGTAAGACAAAAAATAAATTCAAAATAAAATTTATCAAATCCTCGCTCACCAACCGAGAGGACGTTGACGATTTGAAAAGAATGCTTGATAGAAATAATCCGCTACATTACAAAGTCTACAATTATCACGTAACAGTAGACAAAAACGATACAACTATCACATCACAGTAGATCAAAACTATCACATTACAGTAGTTCACAAATATCACATCAAAGTAGATCACAATTCACAACTGTCACATCACAGTAGATGACAACAATGCAGCTATCACATAACAGTAGATCACAATTCACTAATATCACGTCACAGTAGAAGGCAACGTCACAGTAGACGGCAACGATACAACTATTACATCACAGTAGATCACAACTATCACATCACAGTAGATGGCAATAATGCAGCTATCACATCACAGTAGATTACAATTCACAACTATCACGTCACAGTAGATGGCAACAATACAACTATCACATCACAGTAGACTGTAATAATACAACTATCACATCACAGTAGACTGCAATAATACAACTATCACATCATAGTATGTTGTAAAAATAAAATTAGCACACCACAGTAGACTGCAACGATACAATTATAACATCACAAGAAACTGAAAAACGTTTGAAGCTTAATCAAGAAAGGATTTTTCGTTTTTATGATAGGATAGTAAACTTTATCCTCGAGTCTATTGTCTGTCCACGTCAACGATACTTTTGTGTGCTTAGTTATTGTGACTACTTTTTAGCAGTCGTAAGTAACATTTACTTTGATTTTGTTTTCTTAAACTTATCTCAAAATATGTTCATTTTTATTGTTATAGTTATATAAAAATCACATCGAACTACTAACCAGCTTGATTACATTAATTTAAAAGTAAGAACTAGTATTATTTTGGCGACTTATCTGGCGTTCAATCTGTCCGTTTATGAGAATTAAAATAACCGAAAGTAGTAATATTATCTAAGAGTAGCTTTATCTATAATAAAACCCAGAATTGTTGACGGTTACGGTATTAGTGACGTTTGGATTTAGCCGCAACTAGTAGGCTTTATATTACACCATGTAGCAGGCCAAGGAAAAGTCTAATAGTTTTCCTTATATTAGGCATATCGTAAATGTTATTAATATTTTAAACTTTAAGGTTTTAATAATTCAGATAGTTATTTTGTAATAATATGATTGAAATATAAAAGTAATCCATTCATCAGGCCGGGGATTATAATTATATGTTGAAGACTATAGGAACTAAAGCTCGGTAGTTTTATATAGTATAAAAGTTGTATGTTAATTTGAAACTAATTAAAGATAGAGGTTCAATTTTGATTTATAAATCTAGATTTTTCAGATATAATTCAAGCTGATAGACTTTTGTTTTTTTGAAGTAAGACTTTATTTTTAATTTTATATTAGGGTGTGTCAAAAATGTTTGAAGTGCTAATTAAAACTTTAGAAAAAAAGTCAAGTTAATAAACCTTGATATTTATTGTCGTACATTTACAAAAAATTATTTAAAAATGCTACTGAGAGTGATGGCTTTTCGGCGGTACGTTCAAATTGGTCGAGATACTTAGCTGAAATATTTATGTAAACGTTAGATAAGTCTAAAAAGTATTGAATCTTTAAAAAACTTGCGTCAAAGATTGATTTCTTAAATAATAAGACAAAAGAGATATGTTAATTTTAGCTCCTTAGTGTTACGGACAACTGTGATGTGACTTATTGTAGACATAGTAATGTTGCGGACAACAACTATAAATATTTCTAGACTATTAGTTTGTGTATGCATAATACCGGAAAAGTTTAAAGCTTAACTTTATGATTATACCGACAGCTATAATATGTTTAGTCTACTAAAGAATAATACGGTCTGTTGGGATAGTTTTAAATTTAACATAATTAATATCAATTTAATTTAAATCTTTTGTAGTATACTCAAATCCATGATTGTCAAAAAAAAAATCAACTGTTTGATTTTCTTTTGCACTAAGTTCTATTTATTTTAAATTTTGTTTTTGAGATTGTTAGAACATTTCTTTAGTTTTAAATATAATTTTAGAAGAGAAAGTTTAAAAAAACATAGTTTTAGTAATTTCTTTTCGCATAAGTATGAAATTAATTAAAAGATTTACTAAGAATCTTGGCTTTCCGACGGTGCCTTTAAATTGGCCAAGATCGACTGCATATAACAGATACATATGGAAACGCGAAACAACTCAAAGTCTGTTCGTCTTTTATAGAATTTTGTCTAAGTTTTATTTAAGTTATAAAACATAAGAGATGTGATAGCTATATTGTTGCAGTCTACTGTAATGTGATAGTTGTACTGTTGCAATCTACTGTGATGTGATAGTTGTACAGTGGAAATATACTGTGATGTGATAGTTGTATTGTTGCAATCTACTGTGATGTGATAGTTGTATTGTTGCAATCTACTGTGATGTGATAGTTGTAATTCTGCAGTCTACTGTGATGTGATAGTTGTATTGTTGCAATCTACTGTGATGTGATAATTTTATTGCTGCAATCTACTGTGATGTGATAGTTGTATTGTTGCAATCTACTGTGACATAAGAGTTTAGATTATGTGATTTGTTAAAACAAGTTTGGTCAAGCATCTCTTTACAAGCGTCAACGTCCTCTTGGATGGCGACAGAAGCAAAAAAATGATCTTGGTTTTTTTTTCCTTTTAATTTGTTTTAAAATCTTAACAAAGAATTATTTTTTTTTGTGTATTAATACTTCGCTTACAGTTTATAATCAAGTACTTAACAGAAAAGAAAGAACACAAAGTATCTGTTATTTTGTAAGTGCAAAGTATTCTTTGAAAATTTAGGCTAACTAAAATATCTTTTTAAAGTTTTCTCATGTTCACTTTACTTATTTTTTTTTTTACTTACAGTTGTTTGATATATTTTTTTGTTGATGCCGTTTTAATATAAGCTAAAAAATCAGTACCGTTAGAATTACAGTCTAATAATCTAATTATTTTATCTTTAATCAAGTTATTTTAACGGGCTTTTCTTCTAAATAAAAGTAGAAGACTGTAGAGTGAAAATTCTCTTCAAAAAGTACAAGAACATGAAGTGTAACAGGATATAAAGTTTATTTAATAAACCATTTTCGTTGTTAGGACAATTTCAAAATGAGACCTGTCGTGATATAGACTTATGGAACTTGATTAAAGTTAAATATAGAAAGAATAAATAATAGTATAAAATAAAGAAAAAGAGCAGAGGCAAAACATATCTGAAGTAACTTCACACAGGTTGTGTACATCAAAATATAGACATCAGCATTTTAGGCAACGCAGATTCGAGCCACAGCTTTCTTGCAGTCAACATGTGGTTTTTAAAACAGACATTTTAATGTTTTATTGTTTTATGTAAATGTTTTGTTAACAATTATTACTTTTTATAAGCGATTTTGATTTGATGCTATTATAGTTTATTCTTATTTTAGCTAAAGCATTTCTTAAATGTATTATCTTAATTTTATTTCAATTTAAAGCTTTTTTAGAATTAAATATTTATTTTATTGTTATTTTTGAGTTATTATTGCATGCATGTTTTTTTTTTGCATAAAAAAACACTCCTCATTCTTTTCTCGTTTATTTAGAAAAGCATATAAGTAGCTTTAACTATAACTTATTAAGTTAAGTTATAATACATAATTGAGTTAATTGAGTTAATTATAATTAAGTGAAGTTTAAATTTAATTATGGTTATTTA
Source organism: Thalia democratica (assembly GCF_965202585.1). Lineage (NCBI taxonomy): Eukaryota > Metazoa > Chordata > Thaliacea > Salpida > Salpidae > Thalia > Thalia democratica. The sequence goes on along the minus strand of NC_139165.1, from coordinate 41,336,968 downwards.
TGTAAATGTATTAGTTTTCAATAACTTTCACGTTTGCTATTAGTATTCGTTATCTGGTTTTTAAAATTAAGTTAATGCAACTTTTTAATTTAAATTATTATCTACTTCTATATTAGTTATATTAAGTTGTAGGTTTCGACTGTATTCTCGTTTTTATCTTAGTAAACAAAATTAATAGTACGTTATGAATAAAACTTTCTTAAACAAACTAATCACTTAGTCAATTTTCATAATATTCTTTTCTATTCTTTGATTTTATTGATTGTTTTATTTCTTAAAGTTTAAAAGTTCAGATTAACAAATATGGTTTATTAGCTCCTAAGCAGTTGCAAAAGCACGTCGTCTACGACTCGATAACCGAAAGATTGTTTACACCAGGTCCTCAGACCAAACTTTATAAGAGCGTATTCTATCGTTCAATAAACAATATATACATATACATATGTTATAACTATTCAAGCAACCTAATGATTTTGTCATTTAAGTATCGAACAACGCTTATAAGGTTATAATCAACGTATAAAACAGTTAACTTTTAACAATATTCTTAAAAATGTTATTACTTTTGTACTAAACTTATTTTTATTTATTTACAGTTAATTTAAACTTATTTATGTTAAAACTGTAATAGTTTTTTTTCTAAAAATAAACAAAGTTAAAACTACAGTCTAGCAGTGTAAAGCTTTTTACTTCAATCAACACATTTTCTCAAGTATTCACTTAATTTAGGAGATACATTAATAAATGTAAGACAGTTTACGAAAGTGCTGATTATTTTATAAAGTTTCGTCAAAGGTCGATTTCTTAAATTATAAAATTTCAACAAACTAATATTGTATAGTTACACTGTTTTAATTTTAAGCTGGGTTGCTTTTAGTACTTTTTTATTATAAAATCATCAACAAGAAATGTTGACCTCAAAAAATAGTGATGAATCCTTGTGGTTAATACTTGCCTTTTTTCTTAAAGAATGTTTGTTCAGCTAACTATTCTTTGTTTTTATGCATGTTTGTTGAGTTTTACTAGTGACGTAATGATTTACCATCAATTAAAGACTACTAGTACACATAAAAGTTAGCCAAGTAGTTGGACAACTAGTAGTCTAAGTGATACGCCTAATAGTTGGCATAATAGTAAAGTGATAGTTGTAGACCCTAATTTTGCGACAACTGTGATCAAGCATCTCTGTAAAAGCTTCTACGTTCTCAAGGTTAAGCAAGGAGTTTTTCATTAAATATTTGATAAAAAAAAGTACTAAAAGCAAAACAGCTTAAAAATAAAACAGTTCAACTGTACAATGTTATTTATTAAAGTTTTATAATCAATAAAATCGACCTTCGACGCAACACTGCCCAGCATCTGCGGCGAGGCGAAATTGTATGTACTTCTAATTAAAAAAGAAATTTAAACAAGAATTTTAAAAACTCACTTTCAATAAGGACAAAAAATCTCCAGAGCAAAGCAGCTCATTATCAACATAAAAAATTTATCTTTAAAGTACTAGTATTAATGAAAAGTTATACTGTGAACACTATAACTTATCTTAAAACGTGTGTACTCAATTAGAAGTGCGAAGTAAAGAAGTTCAATAATGTAGTACAAATATATTTGATTAATGTATAGTTGATAAAATTTACTACAAACAAAAAATTAGTACTATATTAAATATTTGTAAGATCAAACGCACTAATAAACTTTTTGCTTTGTATAATTTCAAATTATAAATTAATTTTTTTTTTTAGGATGCTTTTTTATCTGTGTAAAAATTAAACGTTAGAATTCCGTATAAATTAAATTTTTGTGATGCATTTATTATCTTGAAAAGATATAAAATTTAAAAAAAGAAGCTTATTTAGATAAGACTTTTATCTGAAGCTTATTTTTTATTACCTTAGACAAAATATGCTAGCCTGAAAATCAGTAAAGGTATTAAAACACTCTACGTTAAAAAATTAGTTTCAAAAATTTAAGGTCATATAAAAATAAATAAACTACTAGAACAAGAAATAGATTTTTCGAAGCAGCAAAACTTTAAAATATTACAAAAACAATTTTTGTTCATCAGTCTTAACAGTCAAATCAGCGTTGAACTTCATAAGTTCGAACGACAGAGCAGTAACACTTCTTCTGCATTGTGGACATTCTTTCCTTGCACTAACCAAAATATTATCAGCGCATTTACAACACAACGGATGTCCACAGGATGGAACAACAATGTGATAATTGTCATCAAGGATCTCTTTGTAGTTACTCAGGCAAACTGAACATTTGTTGTCTTCGAAAAACTTCATAACTTGGCTGTCTTTTTCAACGTTTGTCAACTTTTGTTTTAATTCAGACTGATAGACTTCGTTTTTTGCTAGAAATGTGGAAGGATCATTACAATTGTTCTTCAAACACGAGAAATGGAGTTCAAGCGCCTCTGGTAGTAAGTAAACGTAGAGGGATTCAAAAGATGTGCCTGTTACATCCTTTGAACGCAGTTCTTCAAAACTTTGAACTATTCTTTGTTTGACAATTTCAGAATTGTGGTCTCTCGCAATGTCGCCTGCAATTTGTGCAACAGCTCTTTCCTCGCTTAAACGTGAATGACTGTTATAACCGTATTCGGATATCGAGCGGTTAGTATATACGACTAGCACATCTAAATAACTGTACTGACCATCATAACTAGCCCTGATAATATTTAGTTTTTTAATTTGTTTTGACATTATGTACTGTATATTGCTGTAAAATTGTTCATTTTAAATAACAAAACTCGCATCAAAATTGTGGAGGATTAAAAATATTTGTACTTTCATTAAGTGCAATTAGTAAAAAAAAACAAAAGCTAACTCATTATTAAAACGAGAACGGGTCAGATATGCACAAAGGGATACTTTTACACGAAGGTTCACTTTTGTACGTAGACGATTTTCCACGGATGGTCACTTTTGCTCAAAATGTCTTTTTTGCACGGGAGTAAGACAAAAATTAACGATACAAGTTGAAAAAAGGATAAATAAAGTTAAAAAAAATACCAAAAAAAACTAATAAAAATAAATCTAGCGACCGAGTGTGAGGTTAAACAGTGATAGTTAAAAAAAATTACAAGTAAAAACAAGTAATACAATATAAACAAAAATAATTTCGTAAAAAAGTAAAAGGAATAGAAAAAAGACACTGATTAAAGGTAAGGGACAACAGTGATAGTAAAAATAAAATGATAATAAATTTTAAATTTAATTAAAAAATGTTTAACCCATCCAAAAGTGTCTTTGCGCAAAAATTTCTTCGTGCAAAAGTGATCTCAGGTACAAATTGACACCGTGCAAAAATGTCTTCGTGCAAAGGTGTTTATTCGTATATATTTGACACCTACTCTTTTAAAACATATATGATTGTTGTTACACAAATATTTCACTTTAAAAAGTCTGTATTTAAAATAAGAAAAAGTTTTATCTTCCATCTATAACATTAAGAATTTATTGATTAGGCTTTTTCAGTCAATATCTAATTATGTATAAGTAGTGTTGCTTCAACATAGTAAACATAAAAAATAATAACTCTAAAAACTACATTTTAGGTATACATTAAATACTTATTTGTGTACGCATTTATCAATAAATCAAGTATTAAGTGCTAAATTTTAGTTGGCAAGCTTATTAAATAACTAGTTTGTAATGCATTTTTGACAGTGTATTGGTTTTATCTTTATTTTTTAAGTACTTAATAATATAAATTATTAAAATTTACAACATTACAATACATAAAGTTAGAAAACATTTCAAGAGGTTGCTACTACAATAAAGTAAAATAGATTAAGTAATTAAACACATATCCATAGTTTTTAAAAAAAATTTGAATGTTTTTATTTATTTAATCTTACACTTTTCTAAAATTTTATTTTTGAATTTAAAAGCATTACTGTTGTATCCCTTCAAAGATGGTGGGTCACTTAAATTATAAACTTTCATGGTTTTATAAAAGTTTACAACTACACTAAAAAACCTTAAAAATAATTAATTTAGCTATGTGATACTTAAAGTTACTTTACGTGCTAGTATATATATACTAGGCACAAAAATGAGTGGTTTGAATATTACTAAAGAATAGAATATGATACACACGCAAGTCTACTATCTCTTAGGGCTACTCTCTATAAATTAGGCATAAAATGAATAAACATATTGTATAAAAAAGTACTTAGAAAAATACTTTAAATGGGGATAAAACTTTTAATAATTAAGTTTAAGATAGTATATTTTAAGAAATATAAATGCTAAACTAAGAACAAACTACTTTAATTTAAAATATTAAACATTTTCAAGAAAAAGAAAATTATTAAAAAAAAAACTCTTTGAATAACAAAAAAATATTTTAAAGCTTAATTCTAGAACTACATCTTGAAAGTCTTAACAAGGATCTCTGTATACACACTCTGCAGTTGGTGTTTAAATGTATGTTTAAAGTTAACACCATTATAGGTATGCGTTCCAGCTGAATGATTTTTAGTATTCAAAATTCAACTAAACCAAAATTAAGTGAAAATGGTATTCCATTACACTGTGAATATATAAAAAAAAATTTCTAATTAAATTTGTTTATACTAAAACTTAGCTTATTAAAAATATAGAGTTAATAATGTAGGCTAAATGTTCATTAATTACGACTTGTTTAATTGAAATATTATTTGTGGTTTATAATTAGTTTATTGTATATAATAGTATTGTGTGAAGTTTTTGTGTTTAGTTGTTATATGATAATGTTGTGTTTATACTTAAGCATTTAAATTATTTGTTTATGTGTCAACCAACTGGGTTTAAATCTTGAAAAGTTTAATTAAGAGAATTTTCAAAATCATCTTTAGACAACTACACCTCCTGGAAATTTGTTCTTTTATCATTTAATGTTTTTGTAATATTTTTATTTAAGTTGTTTTATTTTTGTATATCTGTTGGCCACAAAGTTGATTCTTAATTATTTGAATTTTTTAACTCAAGAGACTCCAAACCATGATTAGAATCCCTGCACCATGAGGCAAACATTTAAAAAAAAATTAAAAATATTTTAATTTAGTTATATAAATCTAAACATTTTTTTAGCAAAATTTCAATTTTTATAGACTAAATTACTTGCAAGTTTTTTTTTTATTTAATAGATACATAAATGTAAAAAGTTTAAAATTTAAGAGGAAAATTTGTAAGATCTCCATTTATACTACTATTTAAATCAAAATTGAAATTTTCCTTAAAATTTTATTTAAATATTATGAAGTTACAAATTGTAGATCAAAATTCAAATTTGTTTTCTAAAACAAAAATATTACAGACTTAACTAACTTACTCTAAAAAAAAATTATTTTTTTTAATGAAACATTATTATAAAATAATTAAAACTGAAATAATTTTTGTATATATATTTTAATCAAATTGAATAAGTCTAAACATTTTTTTAGTGATATTTCAATTTTTATAATTTAAATTACTTGAAAAAAATGATGATTTTATCATAAATATATATATATGTATATAAATGCAAAGAGTTAAAAGTTTAAAAGAAAAAAATTTAAGAACTCCATTTATACTAACATTTAATTTAAAATTTAAATTATTTTTAAATTTTATTTAAATTTTATGAACATACAATTTGTATATTAAAATTCAAATCTGTTATTTGAAACAAAAATATTACAGACTTAACTAACTTACTCTATAAAAAACAATTTTTTTATCAGAAAATAGTATTATAAAAATATTAAAACTAAAATAAATTTTTGTAAAGATATCTTAATTTAATTGTATAAGTCGCAACATTTTTTTAATTAAATTTAAATTTTAATAAATTTAATTACTTAAAAAAAAATGTTATTCTAAATAGATATATAAATATAAAGAGTTAAAAATTTAAAAGAAACATTTTAAAAACTCCATTTATACTAAAATTTAAATCAAAATTGAAATTCTCTCTACAAAATTTTGTTCTAGTTTTACATATTTTATAATACTGTTTACTGATAAAAAAGTTAATTTTTTATAGAGTACGCTAGTTAGGTTTGTAACATTTTTGTTTTAAATATCAAACTTGAATTTTTATACACAATTTGTAAGTTCATAAATTTTTTCTGGTTTTTTAGTTTTAATTTATCTAAGTTTAATACAGTACTAGAAATAAAAAAATATAATTGTTTTCTATATCTACTAATATGTTTTTTTTTACTCAGCAGAAAAAAAATCATTTTAAACACAAAGTTTTTGGCTAAATATTGCGTACAAAACTGGCAGTGCATAACTAAGAAATGCTACTTTTGCGGCAAGTTAAGAACAAAAAAAATTGTGAACCTACTTTTAAAAAATTCTAGACACGGCCTTGGTATGTATACATTAAAGTGAAAACTATTTACTTAGAATATAAACCAAAAATAAACTATAAAGAATTAACATTAGTTGGAAATGAACTTTACAATAAACAACAAATAATACAAATATCTAGTTGAACTACATGTTAGCAGCAGCAAAGTGGTCCAGAAATGAATGCCTTCTCCAACTGATGAATATTAAAATATGTCTGCAGTATGAACATGCAAAATTTCAACAGTGATTCATTGGACCGTGCGAGCTTTCTCTTAAACTCTTGTTTATTCAAGCGTTTAAAATAAAGCTTTCCATTAGATTGAAACGGTTATTAAATAAATTTTTGATTTCCGTTAAAAAGATAAATAAAAAACTCCAAAGAACTACATTACAAAACTTTCAAATTAAATTTATTAATTTGTAATTAATGGGACTTTCAATTTATCCTTATTTAGTTAAAATGAAATTTTTTGTCTAATGTAATTAGTAATTCTGAGTATAAGGAACTTTATTTTCTATACTTCTGATGAAACTTTTCACTTTTAAAAAGATTTCAAAATGATAAATACTTATAGTTAGTTATTATTAACAAAAATATATGGTTTTGTGTTGCACTTTCAAAGTTAAATTTAAACTTTTAATAATATTATTGTTTGAGAAATGTTACATAGTTTACAACTTGTTTATATATAAACACAAACTATTTTTTATAAGTCTTAAAAAAATGAAAAATAAATATTGTTCTAATACTAACAATAACGTGTTTAGTTCAATTTATTACTTCTTAAAATACACTTAAACAAAAAACAAAAATAAATTCAAGTTTTCTAATTTACGTCAAGTATTTTACGAATAGTTAAGTACAACTTGTATCTTTTGAACTAATTTCATTTGTTAATTTAACAGTATTGTATCCTTAACTTACTATTTGTTCCTCTATACCAGGGGTCGGCAGGCAGTTGGTGGTCGCGGGCCAAATTTCAAGTTTACAAAGTCTTCGCGGGCCGCAGTTTTAGTGACATTTGAATAATCTTTTGGTTTTAGTTTTAGTCACACTAGAGAAAAGTTTTACTTTTATTCACCTTATCATTTTAAATAGCTTTTAGCTATACATAGAATGACTATTCAAATTAAATTAAATAAAATAAGAATAAAATTTACATTGACTAATATACTTAAGTGTTAATAAACTATGTACTTTCATAAGCACTTACTAAGTTAAATTTAATACTTTTGTAATTTTACATACAATTTAACTCTCTATAAAAACCAAACTTGAAAGACAATTTATTAGTTACTTTTATATATTTGTTATACTATCAATCCCTTTTTTCATATTTCTAAGAATATTAACTTCAAAAAAAAGTTTTTGCGTGTTAAATAGTTTACATTCATTAAAAAATTTAGTAATTAGTTGATTTAATAAAATTAATACCTATTTGTATTATAGAAAGCTAGAACAAATTCTTTAACATAATTAATTCTCGAATACTTAAATAAAATATCTTATTAGTAAGTAGTCTTTTACATGGTGTCACTTAAAAAGCAAAAATGTCTGAGTTGTATCAAACCAGCCTAAGTTCATTAAAAGTTTAAAAAGCTAGTAAATCGTTGTAAATCAAGCTTAAGTACCTAGTAAAAATATCATCATCATTAAAAGTACACAAAGTGTAAAAAAAACAAGAAAAAACTACAATTAGTAAACTACACTACAGTCATAAAAACTATTCTGGGAATTCTATTTTGAAATAAAAGTTTCACACACATCTGAGTTTTCAAGCTTTTAAAATAGCCTGTTTGTGTAGTAACCCAGTTAAAACAAAGTTCACAACATAAAGAAATAACAAAACTTATTAACAGTAAACAAATTACATGCCAAAAAAATATAAGTCAGCTGGAATGAACAATTAACTTTCTTAAACATTTTTAACAAAAGTATAAAATTAATTGAGTCATGAGCGAAGAGAAAAACCTCTTTTTTTATTAAGCATTACAGCAATTCTTTATCTGCAATAAGAATTTAAAAATATTAGTTGTAAAATAAAAGACGAGCAACAAAAAAAAACGTTAGTTAGAATTTATTGCGAGAAACGATAAAAAAACAAATCACCAAAGTCAGTTCCAACAAAGCACATAATTATCTTCAGTAACTACAGAATTATCAGAAAAAAGTTGTTAAGGCAAATTATAAAGTAGCAAAATTTATTATTAATAATGAGATACCGTTTATAATTGAAAACTTTTTTAAAGAATTTTTGTTGGCAGTAATGAAAAACTTTTGTTTATTTATTTAATGACAACAAAAAGTCCTATTTAGGAAATGCATTAAGGTTATAAAGTCGCATAAATCAAATTATGACTTTAATCAATATGTTAAGATGAGAGCACTGATAGAAAAACTATTGCTCATCTGAGAATTTTTTTCAGAGATGTTTTTTTAACTTTGACACTTTAGTATAATTTCTTGGTTTAGTTCAAACACGAAGCACAACAATCGGTGAAATTTTACAAGTAAAGGTGCAATGCACCAAAAGTTTTTAGAAGTACAATTCCTTCTTTTATTTTTAGTATAAAGTTTAATTAAAGTTTTAAAAGTGTCTTATAAAGTATATCAATATTAAAAAACACTGTTAAGCTACTTTAGTATATTTTTTAATAAAGAAATGTTTATTTGCTAAATTTTTTGTGTCAAATCGAAATTTCACTACTTTACATGTAAAAATTGTTTAAAACTTCAGGTTTTTTCAAAAATTCTCAAATTCAAGTTTTTTTCCAAAATTTTTAAACATAAATTTTCAAGTTCAAAGCTTAAACTTGATATATTATAACATATATTATAACTGAAACTAACACTTTGGGTTGAGCAAAACTTACATCATAAGTTTAATTTGCCACTCTTTTAAGCAAAAAAGCCAGCCTGAATTAACAAAAACATTCCTGATATTTTTGTATACAAAAAACAATTCTAGCCAAAAACTTATAAAATGACTTAGTTGGCCTGAGATTTGAAGTCTTCAAATAGTCATAGTCTGAGTATGTGTCAATGATTATAAACTATCCCTAAGTCTAGTTTATATTAAATAGGTAGCTCCAAAAAACAGCAAATGTGTGTATTGATATGCAAAGCATAAAAGTTAACTTAGTTTGACAAAATCTATGTTTGAAAAATGAAAATGTATACCTAACAAAAACTATATTAGTTTATGTCATATATATTGTTTTAATTGTATCTGTACAAATTTAGATATTATATGTAGAAAAAACAAACTTAGAAAATTATGCATAAACTAAACTTAAACTAACTAAAGTATTTTATAAAAAGTGGTTTAAAATGTGAGCATTTTTTTAAGTTGGTGTGCATATAAATTAGTTTAAGTGCAAAGAAAACTTCTAAAAAATTAAAATGTGTCAAAACAAAACTTAAATAAATCTTTTTTTCTTATTACTATGTTATTTTAAATGTTTTTACACTAAAACATAACATTTATAAATAAAAAATATATAAAAGAATATCTAAGCTATAAAGAAATGACACTTTAGTTAATTACTGTGCATTACTTTTGTACAAAATGGAAAACATTTGAATTTAGTTTATTTGATAAATAGGTATAATATAACTAACTTATTAAATTCAAGCACTCTTTTTTCAGATAATTACTTGCTGTTGTAAACTAGAAGTTTTTATGAAACTCAGAAAAATATCCTGTTAGAATGCTAATCTGTCTTTTTCACATTTTTAAATTAAAGTAGTAACTTCTTCTAATTATTTTTAAATGTTATACAGAGACTAAAAACCAAACTAAACAACTTAAATCGAGTTACCGAAAAAAATTTAACTTGAAATATATTTTTGCTCAGCGGGCCACTTTTACATGCTCACGGGCCACAAAATTTTCTTTCGCGGGCCGCATTCCATTCAAAAAACTAACGTGCTCGCGGGCCGCAGATTTACCCTTCGCGGGCCGCAATTGGCCCGCGGGCCGCAGTTTGCCGACCCCTGCTCTATACTGTAGTTTTACAACAATTTTTTTAAGTTATTTTTGGTTGTTAAAATGTAAAAACTAGAGTTTGACTAACTTATAAATTTTCTCATAACATTTATGATTCTATCATAAAACATTGCAAGTTAGTTATAGATCAGGGGTCGGCAGGCAGTTGGTGCTCGCGGGCCAAATTTCAATTTATTTAAGTTTTTGCGGGCCGCAGTTTTAGTTTTATTGAATTTTAAATATGTTATCTATTTGTTTTGGTTTTAGTCATATAAAACACAATATAACATTTATTCGGTTTATAATTTTAAGTGACTTTTAGCTACAAATAGAATGTCTATTTAAATTATCTATATTTATTGGAGTAAAACTTTTATTGACTAATAATAAGTCTAAATAAACTAATTACTATATTAAAGAGTTAAAAAGTTCAATTTAACAATTTAATTTTTACTTACAACCTAACTCTAAATAAAACCTTAGCTTGAAAAATATTTATGGATAACTTTTAAACATTTTCAATATTTTAAAAGTAAACTTTGCGTTTAAGAAATTCAGTGACTAGTTGACTAGATGAAATTAATATCTAATTTTATTTTTTAAACACTACAGTATTTTTTTGACCTTATTAATGCTCGAAAACTTGAATGAAATAGCTTATTAATATTCTTTTAAACGGTTGTAACTTTTTAAAGAAAAAAAATTGAATTACATCAAACTAGCCTAAGTTTATTAAACGTTGAAAATGTCAAAAACTTATTGTTAATCAAGCTTAGATACCTAACTAAAGTATCATCATTATAAAAAAGTACTTAATCGGTAACTAGACTAGAAATAAATTACACTTCAGTCATTAAAAATTTTCTGAGGATTTGAAGATTTATTTAAAAAATCTAATAAAAAAACTTAAACATCTGAGTTTTTTAAAATGTCTTAAACAGGTTTAGGCTAGTTTAAATTTTTCGTCTTTCATCAATCTGTTAAGATGAGATCACTAATACAACAAATACAGTTCATCTGAGTACATTTATTGATGGTGTTTTTATGATGTTTAACCTGTTAGAACAATTATTTGGTTTAGTTTCAATGCAAAGCACATCAGTAGGTGAAGAAAAGTTAAATACAATATTGCAATGTACCATTTTAATAGGCAATGATCTTAAGTTTTTGTCACAAACAATGTTGGTACTGCCATTATTGCTAAAAACATAATCGTAATGTAATTTTGTTTAAACCAGATCTTGACCTAATCTTGTTTATTAATTAGTTTCATTTAGTAATACACCAGGAAATTGAGACAATAAATTAAACTAGATTTATGATAGTAATGAACACAATTTTGTAAAATAAAAATGTTTTTCTTATGTTTTATAAACTTAACATATGTCAAACAAACTTTTTTGTTTTGTAATCCTTAGAAAGAGTGTAAATAGCTCCAGGGCTGCCAGTGGTTTTTAAAATATTTTTCCAGATTTTCTCAATTTCTTCCTGGCATTTAAACTACAGTTTTTTGGATCTATATTTGGTATAAAATTAAAACTAAGGTCAAATAATAGTGTTTATTAAAATGGCTCCATTAAAAAGATACTGTTAAACTAATTTTATTGTGTTTTTAAATAAAAAAATAGTATATGACAGACTTTGTGTCAAATCGAAACTTCATTACTTTACATGTATAAATAGTTTAAATTAATATCGCAGGTTTTTTTTTAATTCTCAAATTCTGGGTTTAAAAAATGTTTTTAAAGCTAAATTGTCAAATTCAACAAGACTTCAAGCTATTTTGGCAACACTGATTGTTCACAATTATATGTATACACATTTTAAATCATAATAGCTACAATAACTAAAATTTAACATATATTTATTACAATTGAAACTAAAACTTTCTAATGATTAAAGCATATAGCATAAGTTAACTTTGCCACTTTTTAAAGTAAAAAAGTCAGTCTGAGTAACTAAAAACTAGTCCGATTGTTTTAGAAATAAAAGTAATTCAAGCCAAAAACTGAAAAAGAGTCAAATTGGCCTGAAATTTTAAAAGTCTTCAAACTAGCCTGACCTATTGTGAGTATATGACAATAACTAATCGTTTTTTTTTCCTTAAACTTCAACTGACAATATATAGACTCGATAAATTTACCATCCCTTTAAATAGCATATGATAAATTAGTACTTCCAAAAAAGAGTATATGTAGGTTGAAGTATACAACGCACAGAAACTAATCTAATATGCAGAAAAAAAAATTTAAACTTGAACTGAAAATAAAACTATTTTAGTTTATTTCTTACATGTTGTTTTAAATATGTGTGTACACACTGAGATATTACATTTGGAAACAATAATAATAGAAAACTATGCAAAAACTACGATTAATCTAATTCAAGTAATAAATAAAAATAAGGTTCAAAATATGAGCACCTGTATTCTTTTGAGTGCATAGGAGTTACTTTAAAAAAGTATACACCTCATTTCTTACTGTAGTGTTATTTTAAATGATTGTGTGTACACTCAAATATTACAAATAGTGATAAAACATTAAGAAGATAAGCTTAGGTATAAATAAGATTAAAAAAAATAAATAAGTTGTGAAAAAACAAATTTTTAATTAGTTTCTGTACATTACATTTGACACCACGGATAAATATTGCATTGAGTTTATTTACTAAAAACGTATTATAAAAACATATTACTGAACTTACGTATTTTATCTTTTTTCTGATCAGCTATTGTTGTAAAATAAAAGTTATTATGAAACTGAAAAATAAACAATGTTCGAATGTTAATCTGTCTTTTTAACATTTAATCCAAATTATTAAAGTCTATAGCTGTTTTAAAGTACTAAACAGGGACTGAATAATAAATTATAAAACTAAATCAAACGTCAGAAATAATAAAACTTAAAATATATTTTTACTCAGCGTGCCACATTTGCATACTTACGGGACGCAGAATTATTTTCGCGGGTCGCATTCGGACTGCAGTTTGCCGACCCCTGCTGTAGATAATACTTTTGAGTAAAAACATTTTTAGCTACATTTAATATAAAGCAAAGTATTATTTCTTTAATGTTAAAACTTAGGCTTCAGAAGAGCATTTTGTCTTTATTAAAAACAAAAGCTAAACCTGTTAACTTTCAAGATAAGGCAGATGGTGGATTTTCAAAGTATTTTCTACAAAACACGACGAAATACGACACCTGGCGCTCATATTTTTGTAAAATCAAATATACTTATTACCGATAACTGTATGTTTATTCTCTTTGCGAAAAACCTATGTTGTTCTTTTCATTGTACAACGCCTAGACATTAAGTTGACACTCCATTTTTTGCCCGTGCAGTAGGATCTTACTCTCTACAATGAGAACTGGTATATTTCGGTTTAAAAATATAGCTTTAAAATGTATTTAAGAACTATAAACTATGTTTTGTATCTTAATAGTAAATAGTTACAATATACTACCAATATACTTAAAAAAGAGTCTTGTTTTGGTCAACTAAGAATGAATTTAATGTTCCAAAAGTGAGTGACTTTTTATAAGTTTGTGCTTTATTTTATCATAATTTATACACGCTAAAACTAACAAAAATCTATTATAATGCAAGTTTTTGCGGTATTAAATACTTATGGAAATTTTTAACTTCCACACAAAAAAAAACAGTTTTTTTTGATGTTATAATACAAAACTCGTTTATACTTTATTAATCGAACTTTATTTTGATATTTTTGAATTGAAGGAAGACTAAATTACTTTGTTATTTGTCTACTACATAATCTTAATTAAATCTAAGTCTGGTATTTCTTCTTATAAATAGACGACTTAGATGAAATATGATAACAAAGATATGAAATTACTGAGTAACCTTAATTTTTTTAAATAAATTCTTACTCGAACTAACTAGTAAATTTTGTCAGGTTAATTTTTTTAAATAAACTATATTGTAGAAAACGATGTTCTTTTAAATCGGTTTTAGATTAGAAAGCTAAGGGTATAAATTAAAATGAGTATTTTGCAAATCAAGTAAAGTTTTATGGTTCAAACGAAATGATATGATAATTGTTTATTAATGTAAATAATGTGTAAGTATGTTAAGTGGTGTTTAGTGATACCTATTTAAAAATTTGGTAATTTATTACTGTTAGAAAATGCATAAAAAACTAATGATTTTTAAATACCTACTATAAAATCTGTTCAAAAGAATTATTTGCTGACGAAATAAAACTGATAAAATTGATACTATGGCTATCCACAAGAACTTGTTAACAAAATAATAAATTTACATCTTAAAAGTTTTTACAAAATAAAGCCAGCAGGGCCGGAGAAATGCTTGATTCCTTTAATTCTGCCTTATGTCAATACGAACTCAAGAGTTTTAGAAAGAAACATCTGTCAATTAGTTAGTAGGACTTATCATTCGGCAAAGCCGATCGTTATTTTCGTATCCAAACCAATGTTTAGATTTAGGGGACCTAGGGGAAAAGATCCGATAGCAGAATTTGAACACAGTATGGTAGTTTACCAGTTTAACTGCTTCTTAGAAGCTAGTTATGTCGGGATGATCTCAAGACAATTTGGTAAAAGAATAAAGGAACATATTTCAAAAAGTATCGATGAATTTTGTATGAGTAATAAGAAAACTAAATCTATTAGAGTAATAAATGCTTCAAAAAGATCTGCTATTGCTGAACACTTAGTAAATAACCTTGATTGTGCAAGTGATAATGATTTAAAAAGATTTAAAATTATTAAAAATTGTTTTCATATTTCTGATATAATTAAGCTTGAGGCTATTTGTATTTTGTTAAGAAAACCTAAATTGTGTAAACATAAAGATTTTGATTATACTGTTTCGTTGTTTTCTTAAATTGTTTTATAAGTTTTTGCTCTGTTTTATTGATTTTTTTAGTTGCATTGTAATTAAAAGTACTTATGTATTGTTAATTACCCTTTGCTTAATTATTTTAACTTTTACGTTGATTGCATTTTCACTATATAAGCTAAATTTGAAATTTTATTTTTATTGCTTAGTATACAACTGACGAAATAAGCATGAAATATATATTGTTCTGAAAATTTGAATCTTATTTCTATTGTTTAAAAGAATTTAATAGTTAAATATTAAGGTAAAGAAGTAAGTTAGTTGGAGTTTACTGATCTTAATTTGTAAGTTTGTAAATTTACTACTGTTAGATAATACATCAGAAACTAACGGTTTTTGAAATACCTAAATATTCAACTTCTACTCCTTTATTCTAACTCATTTACCATGTTAATATTACACTAAAAAGGATTTGAAAGGCTATAAAAAAAGCTGAGTTTTTAGAACAAATAGGTAGTTATGTCTTAAACTGTATTATAAAAAATTAAAATTTTGCACTTTAAACGACAAACTACATAGAAGAAATTCTTAATGTTCTAGTTTTAGTATTTAATCAACGAATAATAACAATTAGATTTTTGTTTTAGGATTATCCAAAACTATTAATTTTGTCATTTTTTTTTCAGCAGTATACAGGTAAAAATGTCAACTTTAATTAAAGAATTACAAATAATAAGGAGAAGCTGCAACGGTCAGTACAATAATTAAATCCTTAAATCTTTATGCATGGTTTCACTTGTACTTTCGATTGTAGTAGCCAATCAGGTTTAAGCGAGGAAGAAGCCGTGGCACAAATAGCAGAAAATTGTGCAGGAGACAACAATACTGAAACTGTCAAACAAAGAATAGTTCAAAGTTTTGAAGAACTGCGTTCAAGGGATGTGTTTACCTAATACTTGGATATTTCTGTGATACCAGGGCAACTTGAACCCCGTTTCTCGTGTAAAATAAACATTGTCGATGACTCTTCTTAAGTTCTAGCAGAAAACGAAGTCTCTCAGTCTGAGTTGAAACAAAAGTTGACAAACGTTGAAAAAGACAGCCAAGTTATGAAGTCTTTCAAAGACAAAAAGTGTTCAGTTTGCCTGAGTAACTACAAAGAGATCCTTGATGACAATTATCACATTGTTATTCCATCCTGCGGACATCCGTTATGTTGTAAGTGTGCTAATAATGTTTTATAAATAGTATCCGTGTTGCAGAGGAAGTTTTACTTCTCAGTCGTTCAATCTCATGAGTTTCAACTTTGCTTTCATTGTAAAGTCAGAAGACCAAAGGTTATTTATGTAATAGCTTAAATTTTTCCAATTTTCAAAATATTACTCTTTTTTTGTTAGTTATTTTAGCTCTGATACACATACTTTTATCTTTTAAACTTATTTTTTAACTTAACAGGATGCTAAAACTAATTTTAGTATTTAAGCTTTCAGACCTATTAGGTTTATTTTAAACTGCAATAAAAAAACAAAAGTTAATCAAAAAATTTTTATTTACCTAAAAAATTATTTTTGTTAGAAAAATGACATATAAAAAGCATCAACTATAAACAAAATTATTAATCTTTTTTTCGAAATCTAAATGTTCAAGGCAAACTAATGTAATATGATTGTTTTTACTTTTTTATACTGGTAGAGCGTTCAAAAGTTATGATTAGAAACATTGTAGTTCTCATAAAACTTTTTAATGCGGTCCAGTTGATTACTTTTTTGATTAAATATATTTAATTTTTAGTATTAGTAAATTTTTAGTATATTTTTAGTTTTACTAACATAATATAAAGTTTTTCAAACTATGATTTTAACGCAGTTAATTTCGAATGCAAATTACATTTATTACGTAAAACTTAAAACTTAACTTTTGAAAACTTTTAAAATATATATAGGAGTATGTATATTAAATTTTAAAATTAAAAAAATGTTTTTTGTGTTCAGCAGTGCAGTATTAAGTACTATTTTATAGGTTATAAATTTACAACTTTAATTTCATATAAGCACCTTGCTATTTTAGTTTTTATCAGGTAATTTTCAAAAAATCAAGCTTTATTCAACCGATTAAAGTTTGTTTGTACAAAATTCACGTTAATTAATTTTCTTAAACCATGCAAGGTATAATTAGAGTATTCTTTGAATTTTGTTACTCCTTTTTATATATTCATTTCGTTATATACTGCTACTTTTAGCTAACAAAATAGCTACTGCCAATGTAAAAGTAACAAACTTCCTTGTTCTGTAGTGTTGAAAGTTCTACTGCTTACGTAAAAGTAACAAACTTCCTTGTTCTGTAGTGTTGAAGTGCGATTTAAATTAACTTCCCATAAAGCACGCAATAAGCAGCGAACAACATTACTCATAAAAACTAACCAAGTTATGTACTTTTGGTGGATAGACTATAGCTTTGCTTTTATAGATGTTTTTTAGTACGTTGAACTGTTTTTTTTTTTAATTGTTAGAATTAACTCAAAAAACAGCAGCACCTACAAAATTTAAATTATCATAATGACTCGATATTTATAAAACATTGTTACATACTAAAGTAAAAAATTATGGATGTTAATATTTAAACAAGTTCTAAACAATTTACTTTTCAAATATACTGTTAAAACTTTGTAAAAGTTGTTCATAAGAAATTTAAAATTTAAAGAACATTTGTATTGCAAGATAGTTTTATGTAAAGTTAGACACACTCAGTAGCTTAAAGTTAAGAAAAACATAAGTTTATGGTTCATTTTAGAAAATATTCATAATTTTTTCAAAAAAAGAAAACTATTATATGATTTATTTTTTATAAACTAAATTAGTAATTTTATGTTAAAAGTGAAATAGTAAGAATTTATAAATACAGAATTTTAAACCATTGAATAAAAACATATTATATAACCTTGCTTTTTAGTTATCTGAGAAAATTGTAGACTTAAAACTTTACTTGCGTTTTATACATATTTAAACTTTTAACTATAAGTTTGTTTATACTTTTTATAGCTTACAACAAATCTATCTTAAATTTTTCTTTAATGGTTTGCTTATGAAACGCATATTAGAAGCCAAAAAATTTAACCTGTAAAAAAATTAAATTAATACAGTATAAGTATACCTTAATTTCGAAAAAAAAGGTTTTAAAAACTTACTTTTTAAGGTTTGGTTATTTTTGGGTGTACCTGATTGTACTACTATTCAAAACTCAACAATTTAAAACTTACAAAAAATATTTAAAACGCAACATTTGAAAAATAATATACTTCAAAAACTGAAAAAGCGTTTATATTTCTAATTAATACCTACAAACACTTTTATTTATTTTTTACAAAGTTTTAAATAATCTTTGTTATATGGCTAACAAGATTATAGAATATAGTTATAATTTGATTTTTCAATCTTTTTTAATATATATATTTTTAACTTATATGAATTTTTATTCTATTTTATTATCCAAATATCTTTATAAATTTTAGATTTTTTGTCCATTAAACACTTTTTTTCAAGAGCTTGAGTTGTCAATACAGTAACCTCTCGCAAATCTTCGCACTCGTTTAAATATGCACTTTCGTTTAGCTACGCATTTTAGAACTCCCGAAAAATACAAAAAAATAATAATTAGAAAAATATTTAACATTATTCAAACTAAATTTATTGTACGTATTGCACTAACAATGTATTTAATTTTCTATCTGATAACTTTAAATGCTAAGTCTCCTCTCTAAAATCTTTAAATTAATAAATTATATTCTTTGACCGTTTGATAAACATTTAATAGTGCCTTAGTGCATAAAAAACTCAAAATATTAACAAAAGTCTAATTTAAGGTTTTGAAAGAAACATAACAGTAAACTAAGAAAAGTAAAAGTTCAAAATACAGCATGTCAAACTGTGCTCTTACACTATTTATGAATAATCGTTTAAAGAAACAGTTAATAAGATGTTTTTCATCAATAGTTAATTTATTAAAAACAACACCAACCGTATTTGTTTTTCTTGACAAACATATTATTAATCGTCATTCGATGTATTTTTTCCGTTTAAAATGTTCTTCTGTAGCTCTTGCTTTGCACAACAAACGTTGAAAGTCCCCAAACTGTTTAAATCAAATAAATTATCAGAAAACAGCCAATATAGAAGGTATATTTGCTACATCTCGTTTATTATGTTCTCTCGTTTGAATACGCAATGTTGCTGTGGACACAATATGAGTATATTTGCGAGTGGTGACACTGTTTAATAAACACTTAATTCTAAATATCTAAATTAAACAATCTAATAATAACTTAATAATTTCATCTACTTGATAGTTCTTTATTATTTTTATAGTTAGGTTAAGGTATAAGTTAAAAGTTGAAAACTTATTCTGGAGACGTAATTTGGTTAACAATTCATTATTTGTTTGTTAAACTCTGCAAACATTACAATAAAATTATAAAGAAAAACTGCATTTTTATAATTTTAACAGTTTTTAATGACTTACATAGACATTTAATTTAAACTTATAAACTTACTTGCACGCATAAGATAACTTCAACTTATATTTTTAGAAAACTTAAACATAGAAAATAAAATTTGTAAACTGTGTAAAGTTATAATTTTTATAAAAGATTGACTTTTAAACTACATAAGTTTCCTCATATAACATACGTTAGTAGGTTAAGTAACTGGTTTGCGCATTTCCTTAATAAATCATCAGCTAACTTTTACTTGCATGATATATGCACTACAATTACTAAGTTTAGTTTTGAAAGCTTATTAATACTTGTTCTATTGAAGTTAGTTGAAAATAGGTTACATATTATAAAAAAAAAGTAGCAAAAATTGATAAATTTTATGTGAGTATTAAATTTTGTACATCTAGATTTATTATTTTTTCAATTGATTTTTATACTTAAGTTGTCGTTTTAGTGTAGCTGTGACAATCTTTGTTTATCAAAATGAAAGTTTTAAAATGTGAAAAAGTTCGTGCTGAGCACTTAGTTTGACTAACACAAATAAAATTGTTTTTATAACTTGTAAAAAACATTAACGTCGTATGATGTAAAATTTGGTATTTTACGTTTTTGTTAAAAATTATTTGTTTGATAAGGACTCAATCTGGTTATTTTGTTATTCTGTTATTAAAGTTTTTAAAATAGTAAATCACTATAGATACATTTGAAAAAAATCATTAAACAACTTGCAAACAAAATTTTTCTACTTTTTCTACCAGGTATTAGCATTTATTTTTACTATTTGTTACTTTTAAAATCAAACAATGAAGCTCATTCTGCTATTGAGTGTTATATTTGTTGCATATTTTCCACTCTCAAACGGTTAGTTATATGTTCTATTATTAGTTGCCAATATTTTTTTATTTTTGGAACTTTCCTATATAACTTTTACAACTTAACGGTTTTATATAAGTTAGAAAAATTATAAGTCATCAACGTCATGTTAATAATTTACATTAAAAAAATTTGTTTTAAAAAACTATTTTATTGACCTAAAGACGAAAAAAATATAATTATTTTAAGGACTCGAGTGTTGGAAATGTGAAAATGCTGGAAACGATGAGGAGTGCCAATTGAAAGGAACACTGATGGAGTGTCAACCAAACGAGGTTAAAATACAAAAAATAAGGCTTTATTTTAACATGTGTTGTCTTTAATAACATACCCGTATAAACCTTCTTTGTAACTTTTATGTTTTAGCATTTTAGATTTTTACAATATTTTCATTCATAATAATCTATTTCCAATAGAAAAGTTGTTTCACTGAGACTAGGTTGTATTCGGATGGCAAGAAATCGATAACCAGAAGATGCAAACAGGATTTGGCTTGCTACAATAATGAAATACAGGTAAAGATAAATTTATTTTACTGTCGTAAAACTTTAACTAAAAAATCATTGAAAATATGACAAAGACATAATAAAAATACAGTTTTGTTTAGTTTTGTTCCCGTAAAAATTAAACTACAGTGGTTTTTTATTTAAAAAAATCCTCTTGTTAGAATCCCCAGCCAGCATGGGATCCGATTCAGTGTAATAAGAAGGAGGGATCAGTTTGCAGATGTTGCTGCGGATTTGACGGATGCAACGGAAATGAAGAAACCTCATGTTTGATACTAAACGGTTTTAACAAGTTCATTTTGAAATTATACCTTTTTTTGTTTATTAAAATACTTAAAAAAAATAACTTTAATTTTGTGATATAACTTAGCTAAGTAAACATAAAGGTTTGATCATTAAAATTCGATTATCAGACCAAAAACCTTTCGTAGACTGGGACCCAGATTTCGTTTTTATTGAACTTCGTCAGTCAGCCGAAACCGTAAAACTTGCAGCCGTCAATGTACAAACGGATTATCTTTTTAAAAAATGAAGCAAAAATTTGCTGGTTTGCACTTTGATCCTATCCAATACGAGCGTACAAGCTGTATTGTCTAATGGATTAAACGTTACACGGCAACAAACAATGCTGACGTCACTGATAAACACCAGCAAACAATTTCTTCTTTTTTTAACATCATAACCCGTTTGTAGATTGACGACTGCAAGTTTTTCAGTTGCGGCTGACTGAAGAGTTTCAATAAAAACGAAATCCGAGTCTCAAAACTTTTTTTCTACCGAAGGCTTGTGTTATGATGATCGAATTGGTATGACCAAACCTTGTATCACGGCAAACAAAAGTCCAGGCTTAGTCTGTAGACTTTCGCCGATGTTTTCTTCGATAAATTTCTAAACTTCATACAAGTTTGTATCATATTATTAATTTTTCAGAGCCTAAAACGTGTGGTCTGAAAGAAGAACTTGAAAATGGATTTGTCAGTTGCGAGTCGTCAGGCGAAGAAGTTACTTGCCGTTACAGCTGCAGAAAAGGTAGTTTGTAGTTACTACCGTTAGCGTTTTTTAAAAGTTCTACGTTTATATTCCAATTACTTTTTAGATTTTGACTTAGTTGGAAGAAACATCAACATCTGCAACATGTCAAACATAGGAGATGTGCTTGATCACCCATTTTGCAAAGAAAGTATGGGGAATTATATTTTTAAATAAAAACATGTTAAAATGTTTTTAGAGCTTTCATCTAGCACTGTATAAAGTAATAAATAAAAAATAAATAATAAACATTGCAAGATTATAGCGCTAGTTATAAGAAATAGATATTCAAAATTAAATATATAAATTTATTTCTTGAGTTAATTTAAAATATTTATTAATTTGGTACTAAACAGTAATTTGATAAATACTTATTAAGTAATTAGCTACGTTTATAAAGATTACTAAACAGGCAAACAAAAGTTAAATTTATGAAGAAAAGCTCTTATTAAAGTTCAAAAGTTATTTTTTACAGAAACTTGCTTGCCTCCTGTAGCACCAGAAAATGGAAAATTCGAGTGCGATAGAGATGTATTGGTAAGAGGAAGTGAGTGTCAATTCACTTGCAATCAAGGTAAGTTTCGAAATAACGTTTTATGATACAACAAATAATATCTGTTTGTCAAACAGCTTTGTCAAACCTTCTGCAAGTTTTTAGATAAAGTTGAAGCTTTAAACACATACCTACATACTCAAAAAGTTATAAAACTTGTGTCCGTTTAAAATTACATAACATTTTAAAGCTTCATAGCTTTAAAAACACATTGTGGTTTAAAAAAATTATCTTATCTTAACGTTTTTACGTTTCAGAGTATGTTATCAAAGGAAATTCTAAAGTAACATGCACCAAAACTGTTGATGGCCAACTCGAATTCGACAAGCAACCACCAGTTTGCTCACGTAAGTTCATTTTGTTCAACATAATTTTGCATAAATAAATACAGTAACCTCTCGCATCTTTACGCACTCGTGACGTTACTCACTCTCGTTTAGTTACGCATTTTAGAATTCTAAGAAATTCAAAAAAATAAACTTTTAATATTATTTTGATATTGCACAAATTAGGTTTATTGTATATTTTTAACTTAAAATATGTTTTAAAATTCGAACTCACTCTATATATCTTTAGATTTTGTAAACTTATGTTCCTTGACTAATTGATAAACATTTAGTTATACCTCAGTATATCAGAAATCTTGTTAAAAATAAGAGATTAATTTAAAATTCTGAAAGAAATGTGTTAAACAATGAAAGTATAATGAAATAATGAGAGTTTACAACACAAATAGTTAATACAGCACTCTTCCCCTATATATGGATAAACATCTAAAAAAGAAATCTAACGAAACTTTCTAGCAAAAAGTAGCAGTGACTTTTGATAAATTAAGAGCTTACTTTTAACACAAATCTAAATTGTTTTTTAATAAACATAAAATTAGTAAAAATGTTCTACAAGTGTTTTTATTTTATATTAATTTAAATCCTTTTTTTTACAATGTATAGTTTTATCTTATTTTTTCATATTTATAAATTAAGTAAACAAATTGTTAAAAGTAGAAAAGTCTTAAGTCTGCTTTTAACTAGAAGCATTATCAAAAAACGGCTATTATAGTAAGTATATTTGGTACCTCTCGTATCTTTACGCATTTTTTCTCTATACACAGTGTGCGTAAATAAGCGAGAGGTTACTGTAATATCATAAACAATGACAATTCAACCTTTTTTTTTTATATATAACTTTTCAAAGAACTTTATTTCTTATACTTGCAAAATTTAAATTATTTTTTCTCTGTATAATAGAATAATATATTGCTGCTTATTTTGTTAAAAATTTTGTGAATATAACAATTTCTACATTTTATAAAAGCTGCCACATGTCCGGAACAAACGAATTTGAAACGGGTTGTGATGAGCTGTAGTCATGGTAACCAGTACGGATCAGTTTGCAAGTTTCAATGCGTGGACGCGCAGCACCTACGTAACAATGGTGACAATTTTGAAAACCACTGTTTGTACAATGGCGAATGGTCCACACCCGCGCCTTGCTGCACAAGTAAGCTATAACCTAATTCAATATTATAATTGTGATTTAAAATTATTAAGTCGGGCGCAGTTTAAAAAAAAAAATAAATAAATTTGTATGTAAAAAGTAAAAGGTATTATAGATTTTAAGCTTACTTTAACAAGGCAAGTTTAAAGCTTTGTAAGAAAAACTTAAGATTTTTCAGCTCGATTAAGATAGTAAATTCTAATTTTACATACGCTTAAGTACCCAAACCGCCCCACACTGTTATGGACTTGTTCATTGTTTTGGATTCATCTTCGTCAGTGAGACTCGTCAACTGGATCAAAATGATTGAATTTTTGAGTAGCATGCTCAGGTTTTTGATGTTATTGAATATTTTTGTCTTATTTAAGTATTGAAACAAACTAATAATTTAAGTAAAATAATTGATACAAATATAAAGAAAGTTTTAAAAAACGTTTCTATTTCCTTTAAAAACATATAACTGCAATATCGACTCATAAATTTGATCATTTAACTTTAGCAAGTTTGTTTTGAGCAAGGATTACACACAAGCATTTATTATGAGGTATAATGAAAATGTAGATGAACGCAACCTGCTAGTATTGAACAATAATGAAAATAAACAGGAAATACTCGAGGCTTTAGTCACAATGCCTTACAATGGAAAAGGTTTGTTTCAACAAGAACTTATAATATTACTATTTTGTTGTTTTAACTAATTGCAATTTTAAGAATAAAACAACCTAGGAACTCGTACTAAGTTTTCAAAAATTCTCATATTTTTATTATTAGTTGTCAACTAAGTTTTTGTAATTTAATTTTGGTATGTCGTATTAAAAAGTAAACATATAATAATACTACTTGTTTTATAATTTCAAAATTAAATTCAAATTTAAATCTAAAACTTCAGTAAGATCAACAATAAGTGTAGTTTTTGAAAATGCAAAACCTTTTAAATCAATATTTAATCTAATTAAGTAGTTAGTTAACAAGGTTAGTTATAAGTAACTTCAAACCGTAAAAAGATAATTTTAAAAAGTTTAGTCATGGTGTAGCACTTGTATGCTTTTATATATTCGACATGTTTACTTCATATACGAAACAATTGTTGCAGTGATTTTAAAAATACTATAGCTTAATAAAAAAACTGTTTTGTATTAAAACTAAAAAAGACTCTACTCTTAAATACACTAGGAAAACTATTATTATATTTCTACATTTTGATATTTATTAGGTCAGTCCGTGTTCCGTTTTTATTAGAAACTAGTACTCTTAACTGTTGTTAATGCTTAGAGTAGTTCAGACTGCACGACCTATTCTAACTATTTTTAAATCAATATACAATAGTTCAGTATAAGTTAGCCAACAAACAAGTAAACTAGGTATACTTTAGTGAAGGGTTTATTCATTGGTGTCATAGTGATAATTCATTCTACAAACTAATGCTGCATGATGAACAAACAGAAACACAACAACATTATTAATGTGTCGGGTCAATAAATATTTATTTCTTTGCACTTTTCAAAGGTACGAATACCGGTAAGGCGCTGAAATACGTGAGGAATGTTTTCACGAAACGAAAGGAGAACAGGGAAAATGTCCAGGATGTTATTTTGCTGATAACAGACGGCCGTTCCTACGACAGAGTTGATCAGATTTCGAAACAAATCCGTGATGAGGGAACTGAAGTTAGTGCTCAATTACTTCTATATGTTTTATATTAAACACGTTGTAATTAGTAGTTAAAGAAATCGTGCGTAGTTGATCACTGACAACAGATTGATTTATATAGAGTTTAACTGTCTTATAAAAAACTTGATCATTTTACTATCTATAATTTTTTTTGTTGAAGATAAATATTGTTAATTATGCTTATATTAGTTTTTATTCAATCATAAGCTTTTGATAACTCATCATAAGAACAAATACTTACAAGTCGTAAATAGAATTTTTTTATTTAAATCAATGTAACTTTGAAAAGGATTCAATTGTTTTACTTTTATCTTTAAGATTTTTGCAATTGGCATTGGAAAAACAAAGTACAGTGAGCTGCTGAGCATCACTAACAGCCGCAGTAAAGTTTGGGCAAATGTGAAGAACCTCACCTATCTGACTGCAATGGTAACCAAAGAAATCGGTGATTCTGTCTCAGCCAACTCTTGCCAGTAACTGTTTTTGTGACTTCATTTTTTTAATAAAGATTTTTAATTGTTTTTTTTTGTTGATAAATTTTTAAATGTGTTCAACGTTGTATCAATCGGTTTAAATAAAACAACTGATGTAAAGATAAGAAGTAATGTAAAAGATTATAAAATAAAGAAGCGCGTTTAAATATTTTTTTACTTTATATGCATCATTTTTATAGCTTATTAATTTTTTTAGCTAACTCAACTAATATCATTTATGCAGTTTTAGTTACCGACTGTGTTTAAACTAATGTTGTATTTTTTACCATACTGATTAAAACTTAATACAAAAATTAAGTTTATTTTTCCTTATTACTATGATTTTAAAATGAATTAAAACAAAAAAAATTATAAAACATTAATAAATTAAAAAGTGCTTGACTTTCAACTTAAATTTTAAATAAATACAAGTTATGGTCAAACGTGTTTGTTAGTGGAAAAGTAGTTGAAAGAGACATGCTTCCATTTAAACTAAAATTATTAAGAGATCAAAAATGTTCCCGTTTTTATGATTTGGACTTCCAATTACCTGAGTAACAAAATTATCCTTGTAAAAATTAAAAGAACACTGGTGGAATTCATTGTAATCTGTGCTAGGAATTGATAGCTAGTAGTTAAATTTAAGTAAACGGTCAGTGCAACAACAAACAATCACGTATATAAAGAAAATAATAGTCGCACGAACTTTTATCTGTTTACAAAAGTCAGGAATGTGGCTAGAATTCAAACGGCTTTAAAGAAATTTAAAGTATAATCTTGCTACCATAAGACAATTTCGAAAGTCTATTAAATTAGCAGTTTTCGTAAAATTTCGTTTTTTCAACCAAATGTTGCTAAATAGAAAATTTATTGCCCACTTAATTGTTTAAGTTACCTTAAACTGTTTTTAATTGTGTTTCTAGTATTTCTTAGCTGACAGATAATTAGCTCCGTTATATTAATCTAATATTAATTTTTTTGTAAAAAAGGGAGTTGTTCCAACTATTTAGCTTTTAAATACTCTGTTTACTTAGTTTTAGTTTGTATTTAAACTTAGTCTAGCACTTTTAGGTGGTAGTTTTAAAACTTTATTAAATTTACGAGACTCTTTAGAACTTTCAGTGTTCTTAGGTGTTAGCGAATAAATTCGTTCAGAATTTATTATTGGAAACTTTATTGAATTTTATGGATTTGAAAGGCATTTCATTAAGAAACAATTTTTTAAGTGTAAAGTTCAGTTTAAAAGGGAGTAAATAAATTATTCTATGTTGATAAAAAAGACAAAATGCTTTCAATTTGCTTTGTGCCTTTGTTTTTGATTTTTCAAATTTAACATTGATTTTTTATTAATTCGTAAATTCAAAAACGTATCATTTTTTTGCAAAACATAATCAGTTGTAGTAATTGGGTCTATTTAGAAGCTCGGTCTCTTATATGATGTTTTCATGTCAATTGTTGTGACATAATGTTATTGAACAATAAATATTTAATAAGCTTTAATAAGTTTGTTTGTTAAAATTTTTAAGAGATACTTTTTGTTGAAAAAAAAACTGTGCAATTCTGAGAAATAAATTTCAAAGTATCTAAATCAAAAATGTTTTTTATTTCTCATTTTAGTCGTTATATAAACTAAAATAAACAAAAACAAAAAGATCAACTTCTTCAATACTAGATTCAATATAGTCAAACTAATAGAATTTCAAATAATTATTAACTAGCTCTATACAGAAATAGTTTAAAGTCACTTCTTAACTTTCTATCATTATTCGTTTTACAAATTAAATTTTTAACTTTTCTATTTAAACAAAAAAAAAGCTATTTTACAAAAACTGTTGACATTTTCAGTTACGATATTGACTTAGAAATCACTTTAATTTTATTAAAGTACAATTTCTTTAAGTGCAATTTAGATGTCTGTAAATGTTTGTAGTAAATTTTGAAGTGATTATAACTTTATCAATATTTAGAAAATTATTTAGTATTTGTAAATTAGTAAAGACTTTTTAATATTTATGTTTTTGTTTAAATATACTACTTTGATAATTTTTTTCAGTTCGAAAACCCTTAAGATTTTGAATATTGAATTTTCTGTAAATTCATATGATTAAAACCTTTTTATATTTCAGTACGCTTAAAAACATTATTTAATTTAACTAGTTAAACTAAACGCACGTTTTAGGCTGAAATTTACTAAGCAAAGACAAAATTTATACAAAATTTACCTTATTAAAGATTTCAAAGCAAATAAAATAATAAAATAGTATATTTACTTGATAATACATTTAACGATTTTTTATATTGAAAAATCATAACTTATTACAGTTGTAAAAGTTAATTATATCTATTTTAATGATCAAAGCAGACCATTGTAAAGTAACTTTTAGATAGTTAAGTAAATATTCAATTAAAATTCTATTGATTTGTATAAAATGCTTCAATTGAAACATTATATTTGTCTTGCAGTGTGATTGTGAAACTTGCTTTTAATCAGAATACTATATGGTATTATTTATAACTAGTTGAAAGTGTACATGAAGAAAAACAAAGATAGACTGTTGAAATTTTAAGTTGTAGTAGTAAGATACTTTGATTTCAAAGAATTAACTATTAATTGTATATTTACACAAAAAAATATATATACTAATGTATAAACAAATTATCAATTACTTATAAAAAGTAGTAAATGTTTAGCTAGTTTAGTATCATTATTAAAGATCAGAGAGATAGCAAAGTATGAAAAAAATAAACAGTATTGTGAAAATTATAGAATTACAGCTTAAAAAAATTTGTTACATAACTTATTTTGTTTTTCAATTCAATTTTACCATTTTTTCCAGTAAATGGTATTCTTAAGTTCAGTTAAAAACTAACAATAATTTATAATGCTTTTTTTAAGAAAAAATAAAACCATTAATTAATTTTTAGATTTACCTTATATGTTCTTTAGTTGAACAAACAATAATGTTTTGTTAATCAGATGATAGCATTAGATTTTTATTTCAAACTTATAGTATACATACGGTTCAACTTTAACCTGTAAAAAAACTAATCTTAAAAAAACAAACAAAAAGTCCTAGTGCCAATGTACTTCAAAAATGTTTAAGTCACTAAACAAAAGACACGTTTTAGAGGTTTTATAAGGAAAACCATTAAAAATGGAGCGTTTGAGTATTGATGAGTTCATTCGAGTAGAGGGGCATTTGTCAAAAAAGCTAAAAGAAGCCTGCGGCGAGTTCAAAACATTTATAGTGACCGCAATTTGTGAGACGTTTGATGGACAGCCGTTATCGAGAGGCCAGCTCGAGCGTATTTATGGAAATGCCCGCCAAAGAGTTAAAAATCGCTTTCATGACGACTGCGACATACTTAAAGAGTTTTGTCCGGACTTTCAACCTGTGATCGAAGGGCTATTTGACATGGCCGAGACGAAAATTGACGATCTCTATGACTTAGAATGGCAGATTCTAGTCGGTCAGCTGCCATAGTCATGAAAGAAATGTACTGATGAGCCTGCATGACAGCCCGTGACTACCTTTAACATCTGTTGTGTAACTGCTTTATAAAAAAAATATTTAAGATTGTGTTTATCCCGAACTTGTTATATAAGTTTTATTTTGATGAGTCTTCATTTCTGTTAAAAGTTTTAGATGTTTTTGTTTTTATTTTGTAGATTTTATAACGTCTGTTAATAAAAAAGTTACATAAGTTGGGAATACAATCCTTAGGTTCATTAAACAATGTTTATTTTACAAAATCATTGTAAAGTCATACACGGTTTCAATGAGTTTTATCTAATTTATTGAATAAGCATTTGTTTCAATGTAATTAAGTATTAAACTGATGTTCGGTCATAAATTAGAAAGTAAATAAAAATACTTTTTTAATAAAAGTTTAAAGTAATGAGATCCTACTGTTGTAGTTAATCAAAAACAATTGATTAACTAATGTTCACAATTATCTAAGGAGATAATAATAAGAAAATAACAATCATATAAATAGTTTGCCTTGTTTTAAATAACTAATTTAAGGTTCTTTATGTGTTGAAAAAATTTCAACCAAATTAATGTTCATGGTCATTTAGATTGTTTAGAAAAAGCTTACTATCATACTCTTCTAATGTTTCTACATATGTAATATATTACTTATTATTTTTTATGTTTTTGTATTAATTTGGACATACAAAGAAAACTTCAGCCATTAACTTTATTAAAATTTAGCAATCTTTTACTACAAATACCAATATTTTTCTTTAGCATGAAGATATCAATAAAAAATTACTTTTTTTTGCTGTAGTTTTATGTTTTAAGATTATAATAAGCCCTTAATAGTAAGAGTTTCGTCAGGTTTTTTTTAATACATTGATTTATCTAATACTTTAGATGATTTTAATAAATTTGTTAAAAAAGTTGTTTTATACCTTATTTTATTTAGATTGTTCTTGTGAACAGTATTTCTAAAGTAGGTTGAATTTGATGATAGAAACATTTGTTAAGCAAAATTATAGCAAGTATAAAATAAAAGAAAACAATTGTGTTTACTGTAAAATTATCAAATCGTATTTAATTTGTTTTTTAAATTAAAAAAAAAATGTTTTATTTTACTTTGATACTCTTTGTTAATCGTTGACTAATAAAACGTACCATTTATTAGAAAACAAAGTTAATTTCAATAGTAAGGTCTACTTTGAAGCTAATCTCTTATAAAAATTAGCCTTTTGAAGATTTTGTCATGATCGTTTTTTGACTTAATATTATTCAACATTAAAGAATTTATAGACCAAAATAACTTAATTTAAAAGCAAATTTAAGTATTGCTTTTTATTGAAAACTAAAACAAGTTTTAATTTTACATAAACTGAAAAAGAATTCGTATCTGAAAGCAAAGAAAATTAGTTTATAGATTGTTTTTTCCAAATGCTTATACCTTGTAAAAATCTAAAACATTTTAATGTCTAAAATTTAAATATAAAGTACTAAATAATCTGGAATTTACTTTTAAAATATAACTGCTTTATAGTTGAACTTTACTAAATGTCAAGATTTTTGTGTTTGCACATAAAATTGTTTTCTTAAGGTTAAAAAATACTTATTGATATAAGTAATATAGTACACAAAAAAAATTCTACTGACATCTTACTGGACTATTTTATTTAGTTTTGAAAAACTTTTTTTATTAACCTTAATGCTCTATTCAAAGCTAGATTCATTTTTAAATACTAATCAGACATATATTTTGATATGTTTTACATTTATACGTACCTTAAGCTTATTGTTAACAAGAATATTGTAATAAAACAGTATTACTTCAACTGTCTTTGAATTAAATCTGATTGTTAACATTTACAGCAATTTTATAAGGTATTTAATAAAAATAATTCACTTAATTTGCTGTTTTTAGATTAACTTTGAAACACCTTAATATATCATAAGAACCTTGAAGAAACTCTTTGAATACTTCACTTTAAGCTCGTTAAATATAGTTACGACTTTAAGTTTAAAGATTGTAAACTATAACAAAATGATGCGAAACAGTATAAGAAACGAATCAATTGTAATCAAAACATTTAAAGTAAGTAATAAAAGTAGATTTACAACTAAAGTACTTCAACTATATACTTACAAACGTTATGCGATGGAAAATAAAGCAAATCTTTTAAAAAAATAAATTTAGATCACTAAAAATCATATTTTTTTATTTAAAATATGATATTGAAGCATAAGCGTGATAATGTTTTTTTTTACGGTTGATGTTTTCTAATCTTTTTACTAATATAATTTTTAAATGCTTATCAAATTACGTCATATTACAATAAAGATAATATTTTAAAAACACCCACATGTGTTAGAAGAAATTTTTTGAAATTTATTAATATTTCAAAACGTCTTTGGCACAAACTAAAAATGTAAAAACAAAGCCTAATTTTATTTTACGCGATCGTCTTAACCACTAGGCCGCAGTAACCTTTCTGCAAGTATTTTGTAGTGATATTGTATACAATATGTATCTTTAAATTTACGAAGAACCACTTTTCTCAATTAAAAATTAAGAAGCTGTAACTTATCTTAGTACTTGAATTTTTACTTATAATCCTTTAAATTAGGTCTTAGTCCCATTATAACATGATACCCTATGAAAAAGTAGTAAAATAAGGATAAAACAAAATATTTTTAGGTAACTTCCTATAATCAATATAGTAGCTTTACAAATACTGTAAACGAGTTTTAATTTTCAAAGAAAAAATTTTATTACCAATAATGCAGGGAAAAATAAATTAGTTTATCACATTTACTTATAAATAACTCTTCAAATCATGGATCGCATGAAGTTTGTTCAATTGGTTTAAACTTATATAATAAAAAAACTTAACTTTATATGTTATAAATGCTTAAGTTATACTGTAAAACATAAAGACAAATAAGAAAACAAAAATAAAGTTCTTTAGAGAGTTAATTTATACAAAAAATGCTGTGAAATTCGAAACAAAAATATTAGAAGTAAAGAATATTTCAGAATACGACCGTGTGTTTTATTTAATCAGCCAAGAAAAGAGCTTTCTTCAATATTACGTTTGCCAAGAATATCACGTTTGCCAAGAACATCACGTTTTCCAGGTTGACTTTCATCAATATCACGTTTTCCAAGAACATCACGTTTTCCTAATTGGCTTTCTTCGATATCTCGTTTTCCAAGAGCATCACGTTTGCCAAGAACATCGCGTTTTCCGAGAACATCACGTTTTCCGAGAACATCGCGTTTTCCAAGAACATCACGTTTTCCGAGTTGACTTTTTTCGGTTTCACGTTTTCCAAGAACATCACGTTTTCCATAAACATCGCGTTTTCCTAGAACGTCACGTTTGCCAAGAACATCACGTTTTCCGAGAATATCACGTTTTCCTAGAACATCACGTTTTCCGAGAACATCGTGTTTTCCAAGAACATCAAGTTTTCCAAGAACATCACGTTTTCCGAGAACATCACGTTTTCCGAATTGACTTTCTTCGACATCACGTTTTCCGAGATTATCACGTTTTCCTAATTGGCTTTCTTCGATATCTCGTTTTCCAAGAGCATCACGTTTGCTAAGAACATCGCGTTTTCCGAGAACATCGCGTTTTCCGAGAACATCACGTTTTCCGAGAACATCACGTTTTCCAAGAACATCACGTTTTCCAAGAACATCACGTTTTCCGAGAACATCGCGTTTTCCTAGAACATCACGTTTTCCTAGAACATCACGTTATCCAAGAACATCACGTTTTCCGAGAGCATCACGTTTTCCGAGAACATCACGTTTTCCAAGAACATCACGTTTTCCAAGAACATCACGTTTTCCGAGAACATCACGTTTTCCGAGAACATCACGTTTTCCTAGAACATCACGTTTTCCGAGAACATAACGTTTTCCGAGAACATCACGTTTTCCAAGAACATCACGTTTTCCGAGAACATCACGTTTTCCGAATTGACTTTCTTCGACATCACGTTTTCCAAGATTATCACGTTTTCCAAGTTGGCTTATTTTTGCTGCATCGCCAATTTTCAAAACCAGCAGTAAACATATGCTTGAGATCTAAATATTACAACTGAAGTTACATTATTTTAATTTACAAGTTAGATTATAAGAGTTTATAGTAAATGAAATCTATTTACAATGTTAAAATTAGTTTTAGCTTAAAAACATATTGTTTTTAGTTGATAAAGCTAAGCAAGCTTTGTCTTTTATAGCGTTTTAGTAAAAAAATTTCATTTGGGTGTTTATGTTATTTTACGTAGGATACATATCAACTTTACGTTTATCTATCTTAAATATAGTTTTTTTTACGAAATATAGAAAAAAAGTTTAAACGTTTACTTGAACATTTAAGTTACAACAATTCATACTCTGACATTTCGATTTCCTATAAAAATTTTCAAGTTGCTCTACTTTTACTTTGAATAAATTTTTTTAAAAGCTCATTTAGTTCAAATTAACAAGAATATGACGGTAAAAAAAAACATTTTAAAAATATAAAATATAGTATTTGTATCTACAAATCAAGTCAAAAACGATATATTACAAGGTGCTACTTTTTAATAAGTTTCAAACCCTTATATAGTCATATCTAAAATAATTTTAGTTTAAAAAAATAATTTTATTTAGGTCCAATTAGGAAGATAAAGATATAAAAAAAGTCTTTTTAAAATCTATTTTATTACAGAAATTAAACACGATCTAAAAATTACTAAAATTTTAGTTTTTGGATTTCGAGTTGCCAATATTTGAATTGTTGCTTCCCAAACAGTTTCTGATAACGCCTTGTTTGAAGAAATATAAAAAGCAGTTGTCCCGTTTAATTTAGTTTATCTAAAATCTACTGAGCGCAAGTTATTTTCCCGAAATATCTAGCATTAGTTTAAAAACTACCCTTAAATACACATAAAACGTTATTTTTTTCCATTGTAAACTCTCAGAATAGATAGTTAAAGTTTCAAATTATGACCTTACGGCACCTTTGCAGCTTCGTATGCCCCCTAACTTTATAAAACTGCCTCCAAAGGGGCCATATAACCCACTTTGGTAACCCTGTTTAAACAGCTATTTTAAAAGTAAACAAAAAATTAATATATAAGCTTTATTAACATTAAGTTATAAATTTCTAATTTATTAAACAAAAACTTGGTCTAAACTTGCTAAGGGTTTAGAATAAGTATTAGGTTTTTAACTTGTTGTCATAAAAACTAAAGCTATTTAAAGTGTTTTATGTTTAAACTACTTTATTAATTTTCTGTTAGTTATAAACTAAGCGTAAACCCATATTGTGTTTTTCTAATGATTTAGGCATATTAAATAACTTTTGACAAACATGTATATAATAGTAACAATATATAAATATACATTGACATTGACCAGCCTAGTATAAGTTTTTTACTACTTTTGAAAATATATTTCTTTAAAAAATTTAATTTCAATATCTTAAAAGGTGTATATTGAATGATCGTAAAACAGTTCAAATGCTTTTTTATAAATTGAAATAAAAGTTTAAAGTCTGTTTGATATAAAACAATAACAAAAACACACAAAAATGTTACTAACCAACACTGTTTTCATAATTTCAAATTAAAACTATTCCGAGACAAAAATTTTTTTAATGTTATGCAAAATAATTTCGCTGCTGGTTTTTATATAAACGTGTTATGTAACATTCGCGGAAGTGGCGCTTAATTATACTAAATGGAGTTTCTTATTGACTGCTAATTAAGCATTTTAGTTTGTTAATTAAATAATTTCAGTTTCGAATTTGATTAGTTATATAACGCAGTTTCTTTGTTTGTGAATTTTGAAAAAAAAATCATTACTTAACGGAACCATGTTAAATAACTAAAGTTTGTTTTTCTATTGACTGTTGTCCGCTCGGAGGGCCTGGTAGCACCGGCGGAACAGGTACTGCCTCAGAGTCACTTCTAATAGTTGCATGGCTCTGGCCAGTACCCTTCTCTTGACTACGAGTACAGTGTCTCTTACTCATATTCAAGTACATACAAGAAGTAAATAATATATACAAATATCAATTAAATATAAAATATGAATATCAATATGTGACGAATATGAATATAAGAATATCAATAAGAACAGAAATATAAATATCAATATTTTAAATAGAACTTAATTTTATTTAATAACTACAGAAACTTTAACCTTAAATATCACTAAAAATCAATAATAGATTATACACAACTATAAAACTACTAAATGGCCCAACTTTTATAAATATAGAAAACTTAAACCTTAATTATCACTAAAATAGTACTGAAAATCACTAATAAAATATATACAACAATAAAACTACTAAATTTATTATCAAACAAAATAACTATGAGGTTGCAAATAATAAAATGATGAAATGTAAGCAGAAAATAAATAAGGACTAACAGTTGCTTTATTTACTAAAAATTCTTTCTTGCAGAGAAAACTAAAAAAACTTAATTTTGGCAACACACTCTCCCAAAATCTCCAAAACTCAAACTGAAGACATGTTTTAGCGTTCCTAGAGTTTTTATGACTATTTTGGCCTTTTAAGAAAAATAGCCTAACATTACACTGTTTCAAAATTTCTTATTTTTTGCAAAAATAAAATTTAAACTTCAGCATTGAAGGTTTTATCATAAAACATAATAGTTCTAATGTTTTTAACGTTAGCTAGTTTAAACGTTTTTATAGTATAATGTCTACTAGGCTTTTATGTAAAATATTTAGAAAACTGATACGTAACAGCACAAAACAAAAAGCATAATAAATAAAACGTTTTAGTTGTTTTAAACCAGTTTTATTTTCTTAACATGGTATAAAATGGATATAAAATATCGCAAAATTTGAAAAATAAAATTATAAGTAGACAAAACTTTTGTAAAAAAATGGTTTGAAAACTAAGACTATATTAGTATATTTAAGATTTAATTTAAAAGTACATACTTTGTAATTTACTTGTTTAATAAGGAATAACCACATATCAGTATTCTTAGTAATATATAGCAGTAACAATCAAGTATGATAAAATAAAACTATAAAGCTGCCAAAAAGCTCGCTTTTGTTTCGATATTCTTTTTTTTTTTTCATTTCTTATTGATTTTCATATTTGATTAATTTTATTCTAACCACATTTGTTCAAATATTTTATAATTAATTACAGTCAACATGGTTTCTCCTTTTTACGAAACTATACTAGGAACTTCTTTGAATTTTATGAAATTAAACTAAAGCTGTTTTCTAAAAGCACAATCATTATTACCACAGAACGGAAAGCAAAAATACTTTACCTATACAAACCATAACATTTCAATTGTCAATTTTTATGACTTGTCCTGCATTACATCAGAAAAAATAAATTTTAACCTTTTTAATCTTTTTGTTTGTTTTGTAACATGTGTATTTAGTTGTATTTTAAATTTAATCTGATAAAAACTTAAATTCTTCTAAAAGTATGTTATTACCGTTGAAAGTAATTATTAGTAGTTTTTTTAAGCTTCATTTGTGTTTGTTCGTTTTTTTTTCTGCCTTTTATGAGTAGTTTGATTCTGTTCGAACATGAGTTGAAACAGTCCCAGCTGATAAGTCAGTCCTTTTAAGTGAAAACTTATACTATAATGAGTACTGAAAAATAACTTAAGCAAAAAAAGTTTTAAGTTAAAATTCACAAGTTTTAGTCTCAAATAAATATAAAAATATTAATTTTATTTAAATTTACAACTATGACGTAAATTGTTTTCCGTTGCAGTTTGTTACAAGGATAAAAGCATAAAAATTCTAATAAATTGCTCAGTTCGCGAACTTTTTTGTTGTTTTTTTTTAACTTTTTTTTTGCGGTGTATTGGAGAAACATGGATAATTTTCACAAGTGGGTGGCTTCTCTCCAGGGAGAAATTCTCTTCAATCCCGGCTGGGTCGAGACCTCGACCGTCGTGGCTCCTTCAATGGGTAAAAAGTGCCGAGCCAAGTTGAGGAAGACAACAAAGAAGCGCAGGAGACGTCCTAAGAAGGCCGGAAAGTGCACGCAAGCCAAGAAGGTCAAGAGAAGCAGAAAGACCGCCAAAAAAAGCGCGCCAAAAACAAAAAAGATTTGTTCCAAGAAAGTATCAAAGAAGACGGCAGCGAAGAAGCTGAGCCCGTGCGAGAAGGCCGCTTTGAAGCAGAAGGCGCGGGGGAAGACGGCCTTGCAGAGGGGACACTACATCAAGGGCAAGTGCCACGCCAAGACGAGGAAGTTCCACTACGCCAAGATGTCGCACTGCTGGAGGAACAAGGACTACTGCCACTTCGTCGAGCCAGTGAAGACGGAGTGCGAGCCAGTGAAGACCAGAAGAAGGCGTAGAGGAAGATAAGCAGGCAGTTTCCCGAGAAAGAAATTATCCAGTCTCAAGTTTTTCTAGACACAACAACGCAATTTGGAGTTCTGTTTGTCTCAAATACACAACATAGAAAAAAATTCTTTGTGTTTACTCACAATTAAACTTATTACGTTAGCTTTTAGTGGCCATAACCTTTTATTTTGTCCCTAAATAATATTTAAACTCGTGAAGCTTATTAAATATAATGCATTTATTAGTAGACTTTAGAACATTTTATTGTAAAGTTTTTAGTTTTTAGTATAAGTATGCTTTTTAAATTAATAAAATCTGTTATAGAAACGAATGAAACAAACAAAGTGAAAGAAAAATAAATTAGGCTTTTAAAACAAATTTATTTATAGAATAGTTTTTAAAACTTTTCATATTTTAGACTTTTTTTATATCATAGTTTTGTTTGTAACAGTTTGTTTTTAAGTAGCAACGAAATAAATAAAATTCTGAAACTGAAACATTAACTAAGGTTTCTAAGTAGTGTTAAAAACTGAACATTTACCTCTATTTTATGCATTATAGAAAAACAATACAGTTTCAATAATTTTATTAATTGCGATTTAAATACAAAACAAGTATATTTTCAAAATTTTAGTTATAAAAACAAGTTATTTGAACAAAACAGGCATAAAAGCTATTGCGCTTCTTAATTTATGCAAATTGTAACTTTTAATATTTTTTTTATTGGCACGAGTTTGCCGCGATAAAAGCACCAATTTTGTTGGCGGTTTTTGTGGTCAAGGAAGCGAAGTCCTTCATGTTTGGAAACATCTTGTTCTTACTACCAGTGATGCTCAACAACTGATCGTATTTCGCTTTTCCAATGCCGATTGCGAAAATCTAAAAGTAGAAAAAGAGTTACCAATAAATCTGATTAGTTTAGTAGTTGAAAGTTAAAATATAAAACATTTATTATAAATGTTTTAATACTGTGCTCATATAATTGTGTGAATATCAAAAAATGTTAAAATAAAAGTTAACTTTATATGTTAAATGTGTTCCAAACAAACTTTTTAGCAAGCCATAGATATTTTTTAAATAGATACTTAAGAGTAAAATTTTATAAATCAAGAACAAAAAAATACATTTTCTTGATAGTTTATAATGCAACATTTTTAAAGTTCTTTATTTTAAAAACTATTTATATATATGTAAACAATTTCAAATGTGATAAGACACTAACTTCTGTTCCCTCATCACGGATTTGTTTCGAAATCTGATCAACTCTGTCGTAGGCACGGCCGTCTGTTATCAGCAAAATAACATCCTGGACATTTTCCCTGTTCTCCTTTCGTTTCGTGAAAACATTCCTCACGTATTTCAGCGCCTTACCGGTCTTCGTACCTTTGAAAAGTATGGGGAAAATATTTAATACTGAACACATTTTTCGTACATAAATTTTATTTATATTTGTTTTACAAGATTTTATCTTTTTCCAATTTTTTGAGCATTTTACTGAGATTCGGAACTAATTCAAAACTTATAAAAGAGTTTTATCTTAAAAGGGGTGTACTTTAAAAACAAAATCATGTTTTTCAATAAGTTTAAGAAAACTAGAACTATAAACTTATTTTATAATTACTGGTCGAACGCTTCATGTCTTTTATTTATACAAAAAAAATACAAGAATGTAATTTTTAAAAATCTAAGAAGTTAGTAGTTTTCTAAAAGCAAAAAACAAACCTTTTCCATTGTAAGGGATTGTGACCAAAGCATTGTGAATTTCCTGCTTATTTTCATTATTGTTCAACACTAGCTGGTTGTGTTCATCTACATTTTCGTTATACCTCATAACAAATGCTTGTGTGTACTTCTTGCTCAAAACAAGCTTGCTAAAGTTTAATGATATACTATTTAGATTAGTAGGTTCGAAGTATTATGCATGCAGATATTTCTAAGGAAGTAAAAAAATTTGAAAAAGTTAGAAAATCAAAGCTTGTTCTTGTGTCCAAGTTACATTATTTTGAAACAGCACCAATCGTAAAAACTTGTTCAAAATCGCTTGTAACAATTTAACATAAGTTGGTTTACTTACTGAAATGTTACTGAATATATAATAGATAACAAACTAAACACCTAAGCACACCATTCACGAAATCAATCATCTTATTCCAGTTGTGGAGTCTCACTGAGGAGGATGAATCCAAAACAATAAACAAATCCATAACAGTGTGTGGCGGCTTGGGTACTTAAACAGATGAAATATTATTTATTTTATTTAATCAAGCTTAAATTTTCTTTTAATACAAAACTTAAAACTTTAATTGTAACTCAAAGCAAAGCTTTAAGCTTTAATCTTAATACTCTTTTAGATACATATAAAAATGGACTAAACATTTTGTAAAATTGCGTCTAACTAAACGACTTTAATCACAATTATAATATTGTACTGTATATGTTTCTATTGAATTAGTTTATAGCTTACTTGTGCAACAAGGCGCGGGTGTGGACCATTCGCCATTGTACAAACAGTGGTTTTCAAAATTGTCACCATTGTTACGTAGGTGCTGTCCGTCCACGCATTCAAACCTGCAAACCGATCCGTACTGGTTACCATGACTACAGCTCATCACAACCCGTTTCAAACTAGTTTGTTCCGGACACGTTATGGCTGAAATTAAATGTTGACGTTTTTGAAACTTTATAAACTAAAAGTATGCTGTTTAAAAAGTTCTAGTAATTAACTAGGAAAAAAAAAATTGTTCAAGAAATGTTTATTTTTTTTTTTTTATACAAGCAAAGTTTTGCATAACTATATTTTAATTATAAAGTATAGTTTTAGAAGCTATTCAAGTTTTTTATGAATAAAAGCATTTTGATTAAAAAAAAATTTGCAAAGCTTTTAAATATTTTAAGTTGTTTAGAAATCTTATGTTTTAAAGTAATTTTTCACTGTTCTAAACACTTAATTTTAGATTATAAAACATAGTTTTTGTTGGCTATTGTATTTTAAACCAAGCAACCAATTAAAAATTCTAACGCGAGCAAACTGGTGTTTCGTTGTCGAAATGAAGTTGGCCATCAACTAAATTGGAACATGTTGTTTTAGAATTTCCCTTCAGAACGTATCCTAATGCAATTTTTTTTATTTTATTTGTTATTAAAACTTTTTTTTTTACAAAGTACCATCGTTATGTTAAAAATCAATAAGTAGAGTATTTTATAATATTGCTTGCAATAGTTAGGTGTTAAGCTTAATAATCTGGTATGTATATTCAGGTTCTTTTAGATATACATTTTTTTAAACTTACCATGATTGCAAGTGAAATGACATTCGGTTCCTCTGTTTAATTTATCTCCATCACACTCAACTTTTCCATTTTCTGGTGCTTTAGGAGACGAACAGGTTTCTGTAATATTAAAAAAATATACTAGAAAAACTAAGAAAAGAATTCTAGTATGGCTTCAAAAAATAAAAAGAAAGTTTTGCAATAGTTTAGCTTAATAATGTTCAAAAAACAATCGTCTAACTTTCTTTGCAAAATGGGTGTCTAAAAACATCTCCCAAGTTTGTATTGTCACAAATATTTATGTTTGGTCCAACTAAATCAAAGTCTGAAAACAAATTAAATTAATAAATGAATAAATAAATATATATATATATATATTGATAGTTTTTTTAAGTTTTGATCGATAGCGCTCGACAATTTGAATTGGAGCTAAACATTCATTTGATTATATAAAAACGGTAGATTTATATGACCGTTTACTATATGAGATATATTACCTTACATACACATCAGTAAACCTAAAGTTTATCAACAATGTTTAACAGAAACTTAGAATTTGAAAGTTTAATTAGTATTATGATTTAGTAATAATGAAAATTTTTGTACATCGAGTTAAGTTTGAAAAATACGCTGATCTTGTTAGTTTAAGAATATTGTTTTAAGCATTTTTAATATACAAACTTTAAAAACTTTCTAAAATGCATAAGTTCTTAAACTAACAAGATCAGCGTATTTTTTAAACTTAACTCGCTGAACAAAAACCTTCAATGTTACTACGTCATAATACTTATTAAATTTTTTAAATTCTAAATTTCTGTTAAATATTGTTAATAAACTTTAGCTAAACTGATGAGTATATGAGGTTATATATCTCATACACGAAACGGTCGTATAAACCTATCGTTTTTAATAAAATCAAATATATATATAAATGTATATAAATGTAACAAAAACATGATAACAGGAATGATAGTAAAATTTTAAAATCAAACACCTTCTCTGCAACTATAGTAGCAAGTAACTTTTGTGTCTGTTGTCTCGCAGTAGACAAATCCATTTTCAAGTTTTTCTTTCAAACCACACTTCTTGGGAGTAAGAGGATCTATTCAGAAAACAAATATTAAACTATGTTTTTCTTAAGTTGCAAAAAAGTAATTTGTCTATATTTATAGTTTTCGTTTATCACTTTACTTTCAAAAATTAAGCATAAACAAACTAAATTTGAGTGTTTAAGTATTTTCTTTTTAAATAGTACATAAAAAAGTCATTTATTTATTCACGAAGAAGTAACTTATGCTATCTATTTAAACTATTTCTAACCGTATTGCTGGAGACATGAGGTTTCTTCATTTCCGTTGCATCCGTCAAATCTGCAGCAACATCTGCAAACTGATCCCTCCTTCTTATTACACTGAATCGGATCCCATGCTGGCTGGGGATTCTATTAAGGGGATTTTTGAATGAAAATTTTCTGAAACATACGGGTTTGAAACGACTAAACAAAACTGTATTAGTTTGATGTTAACAAGCATGTGTTAAATTTAATAAGAAGCAACTGCTCCTCAAAACTTGTCCGTAGAAAATTGTTTATTTTTTTGGAGAAACATCAGTATAAAAAATATGCTAAGAATATGCTGCTTATAATATTGGTTTGCAAAAAAAAGTAATCGTAGCTAAGAGCACAATTTGACACATCATTTAAACTGTATATCTAACTGTTTATTTTTGCCTTTAAAAAATTTAAAAAACGGCAATCGTAAGTATTTTTATGTATCTAAATATCAATCACAAAGATCATTTTACTTATGCATGTATAAGACGCATATTTATATTCAACCTGTATTTCATTATTGAAGCAAGCCAAATCCTGTTTGCATCTTCTGGTTATCGACTTCCTGCCATCCGGGTACAACCTAGTCTCAGTGAAACAACTTTCCTGCAAATGGCAGTTTTTAATATAATATTTTCATATTTTTGATTTTATTAAGTTTCGTTTATAGAGTTGGTTTGATGAAACTTATCAAAATACTTTGGTGAAAAACGCCTTAATCAATTGTTTAACCTCGTTAGAACGACACCTCACTAATCTTCCTTTCAACTTGCAATCAACGTCGCTGCGAGCGTTTTCGCACTTCCAACAGTGGAGCCCTAAACATTTCACAACTTTCGGCATGTAGATTTTGAAGTTTTAAATAAAAAACACAAGAAATAAAAAATTCTACTGTAAAATGTTATCTAAGTAAAGTTTAAAATTTAAGCGTTTTGATTTTTTCTGTGAATCAAACCTTATATTCAACCTTACAAAAGCACATTTTGCTATGTTAGAAAAATAACTTAACTCACCATACGAAAATGGAAAATAAGCTACAAGTATAACACTTAAAATTAGAGTGAACTTCATCGCTACAGATACCTTTGTAAATAGTTAATTAAAAGTAACCTCTGCAAAACATAATGTATACTATCTGTTTGACGTTTAAAACCTTTGAAGTACTTAAACGTTTAAGTTTGAAAAGCTCAGTATCAAAAACGCCTCTTTTGTTTCTAAAACAATTAGTTTAAATATGAAAAAACTATGGTTTTTAGTAAAGTTTTTTATTATAGTTATTACTGCCGACTGTTTAAGTTTTTTGAAAAGCTTATTTTCTACTTGTTGTACTTT
This sequence comes from Thalia democratica, assembly GCF_965202585.1. NCBI lineage: Eukaryota > Metazoa > Chordata > Thaliacea > Salpida > Salpidae > Thalia > Thalia democratica. The sequence continues at coordinate 41,292,967 of NC_139165.1, read as the reverse complement.
TCATCGTACAACTTCTGATACAACTTTGAAAAGTTCAGCTTATATACTAATCGCTCGAAAACTTATTTATAGCACCCTGCTGCAATTTCGCTAAGTTTAGCGCTAAACGTTACTTTTTAATCCACTTATAAACTGTCACGATATTTTTTAGCATCATGACTCCTTTGTTAATTACTTATGTCTTGCTTACTTCTATTTTAAAAGCGTTGAATGTAGACAAACTCTTTAATCTGTCGCTTAATTACCTTTAGTTTTGTTTAGTCGGCACGCTTTTTATCAAACTATGGTTAGAAAGTTTATTGCGTTTTGAAGCAGAAAAATAAAAATATCAGAGTTATAGTTGTATACATACGATTATACTACAAAACATTTATACCGTAGTAATATAATAAAGAACACCTAAAATAAAATTCGTAATTGTTTAGTTTTCAAACATTTCACAAAATGTTTGTGATTACATTAAATAAAAGTTTCTTCATGTTTTTTATGCCGGAAATTGCTAGCTGCGTTTCATTGAGTGTGTTTTTGTTTTCGAATGCTGAGGTGAAAGAGAAATATCGCACTTAAAAGGCAAATTTAAATAATATTTGTTTTTATTTTCATGTAGTTAAAATATACTGTATCTTGAAAACCGTTCAATGTTTTTAAAAACAGTAATTTTTAATGCAATTGTTAGGTTTGTTTATATGAGAATAAAAAATCCGCAATAAAAAATAATTTTGTTCATGTAAGTTTAAGATGTTTAATTTAAGTTACAAAGAAAAGCGTTATCTTACAACTTCAAAATTTTATATTTAAAGAGGGATACATAAAACCTGTTGCATTATGATATATAGATATTTAAAAATTTAATAATACTAAAAATCACATTGCATTTTATGAAAAGATTTATTACCATATTATAAAAAACTATAATAGTAGCACTTATAGCTTTTAAAGACAAGTCTAAAACTTAAAATGTTTACAAGCCGTTTCTCTGATATATCAAACAAATGTTTCTATGAAAAACCTAGAACTCCAATGCTTCAAAAAATAAAAGATAGATCATTATTTGCGTTTGATACAAAATTTACTGGCTTAGTTTTATTAGTCAAATGCAACTTTACGTTTTTAACTCCCATAAGCCTAATTTCAATAAACAACTTTAATTTGTAGATTTAAAACTTGAAGATTGGACATACAAACTTTATTTTAATCTTAAGATGTTAAAAGCTTAAGTTAAGTTTAGTACAAACACATTCTAAATTTGTTTATTGAAACACGTTGAAATGAATAAAATCTTAAACGTTAAATAGTTGATGGTTTAAAATAAACAATTTCTTTAAACTTTTTTGGATGGACTTTCTGTACTTCCAGTCAGTTGCAATGTATATTCCAGCATTCACAAGGCTGTAATTAAAATTAATGGTTATTTTAAGCGTTAATTTTGACATGATTTGAACAAACTTTAGAAAGTTTAACTTATATTAAAAAATCATTCTAAAGTTAGTTTTACAACTACTTTTACTTAGTATTTTTCAGCTTATAGTTGTTGAAATTTTTGTAGTTAAGAATTACTTAATTTTTATTTGAAATAAGCATTGCCATAATCGAAAACTTAAGTTTAAATAATGTAAAACACAACAACTTTTTGTTGTGATGCTTGTACAGTTAGCACAAGTCTTAATACTTAATTTAATTTACGTTGGATTAAAAAAAAATTAAATACAGTAAACCGACCTTCTAGAGAAAAATATGTAGAACGTCACAAACATATGGTTTGCTCTTGTGTCACAACTTTCCTTGCTGTTTTCAACTAGTACAGTGATCACAAATGGCACTGTTATATAAAAATATAATATAAAGTGTGTTATGTCGAGCAATAAATAAACTAACATGTAGTTACTGAAAACGCTACAACCAGTAAAGATATTTTGATTGCGATTCTTTTTTCCATTTTGTTTATTATATTTACTTGGTTTGAAAGTTTTCTAGAGTTTTTGAACTTGTGCCGAACAACTGCGTAAACTCCAATTGTGGCAAATACCTGCATATTGAGTAAAAATAAGTAAATACAACAAGTTATTTAGAAACAACCAGAGGCCAAAACATTTTTCAAAACCTAAAGAACTAAACATTATCAACATGTCTTTAAAGTTTATTATATGATACCGTGTAGGTAGCGCTGGTTAAAATTTTCAGCTAAAACGTGCTTGACATATATTTTACTTAGTATTTTGGAATATAGCTGTTTTTTTTTTTATAGAAATAAGTTGGTAAAAATAAAGAAATGTTAAAGGAGATTGTTTATAAATTTTAAATAAATAAGTTTTTTAATAAAAAGAAGTGTTAAAGCTCTAACCATTATTACGTAGGGAATCATCACTATGAAAATTGAAACCATAAGAGAAATAACTTCAACATTTGAATTCGGTAGAATTTCAAACCAGAAAATAAAAAAGTCGTATTGATATGAAAATCGAATTGAATTTGGAAAAAGTACTGTAGAGAAACACAAATTATACTGTCAAATAAAAACAAGAGTATATACTCAAATCTTAAGAAGAAAAATAAACAAATAAAGTCTTTTAATTTAGTCTGACTGTTGTACCATGGTTTAACTATAAGTTTGTAACTTTTGAAAAAAAAAGAACAATTTTTAGAAAACTTACGATTATAACTTACAAAACAAGACCGGTATAGCCAAGGAAAATGCCAAAGTTGCCAAAGCCAGTACTACAACTCTTTTCTTTGACATATTTATCCACTCAAAGCGAATTGTGAGCAACTTTACCACACTGATCAATTTCAACAAATAAAAGTTTGCCAGAAAGACAAAAACAAACAGCATTCCTCGAAGTTTAGCACTGTTGCTTTGTTGTTGATTTTTGACAAAACTTAACAATTCCGACCCAGTTCCATTATAAGTAATGATGAAGCTAGGAACAAATACGGTGAATATAAAAAAACCTGTTATTTAAAGTTTGTTTACGTAAAAAAAAATTGAAAACTTTGTATAAAACATTACCTGTCAAAATATCCGCAGATGTGGAGAAACACTGAAGCAGTGAAAAAGGCGAAAAGTGTTTCTTTTTCTTGAGCAAGTAGAGCAAGTATGACACGTTTCCTACTACAATCAATGTTCCAAGTAACAGTATGATAAATAACGTAAATGCAAATGTTCCCTTGCTGTAGGTAACAATGTTTAACTATTTAACTTTAAATTTTTAAATTCAAAAATTTTAAAATGATCTATGAAGGTAATTAAAAGCAAATTTTATTTTCTTCAAGTTATAGTCTCAGACAATTATATTTAAAGTTTGATTTTCTTATTAAAATTAAATTTTACACATTTTGTTACTTCAAACTATTTAATACCACCTGCAGCTTTCACAAGTTGAAAAAGATTTGTTTGCGCACTTTTCATAAGCTTCATATTCACAGAAAACTATCGGTCTGCACAAATTGTAATCCGATTTATTTTGTGAAACTTGATAGAAATTTCTAACGTAGTATACACCCGCCTTTTCTGGTTTACCAACAATTTCGTTTCTTTTGTTTTGAAAATCTTTTTCTGTAAAATTTCTCGGAAATATTTTTGTCATACCGGTATAGTTTGAATTTGAGTGAAGAAATTAGGTTAAATCTAAAAAAAAACTACATTTCTCGATTGTTTGTTTAATCGCAAGCTTAGTAAATTACAACTTAATTTAGAATTTGATTAAAAATTAATTAATTTTAGCAGTTCGGGTTAAAGCAAGACTTATTGAAAAATCTCATAGAAAAACTAAAATTTAAGACTTTTTTCATTAAAAAGTACTTAAAAATACCCTCGTAAGTATAAGTTATAAAATGCTATTTGATAAATTACTAAAGTACGAATACTTAAAGTATAAAGTAAACCAAGACGTATATTAATGTTTTTTAAAACTATTTTTGTACAACAAAAAACTTTACTCAAAGAAATGTTTACCAAGATATACATTTTTGTACAAAATTTATAGAAATTAAATAAATTTTAACTTTGAAATGTTTTGAATCATGCTCTAAAAACTCAGAAATAACATTCATATTATGTAATGCTTTTTTTTTTTAATTATAGAAAAATCTAAGCAAGCTTAACAATTACAATACCAAAGAAAAACATTCGGCAGAGTATAAATGTTTACAAAAATTTACTGAAGCGTTGTCTAACATAATCTCTCAACTATCTTTAATCATTCAAGTGAAAAATCTAAAGCTTCTTTTTAAAATATAGAATTCAATTGAAAATATTACTTTAAAAACACTTTGTTTTCTTTTAAAGCCTTCACAAGTAAATTGTAGTAAAACGACTAAACAGCTTTTTAAAGATGATTAAAAAAATTCAAAAAACTGCTGCTTAAGAACTTTTTGCCAGGGTTTTTTACAATTATACTGTGTAAAAGCTTTATTTATTTGCCATTTCGATAAAAAAAATTATCTTAATTTTACCTAATAAATTATAAACTAATTACTTGAAAACTATTAAAAAAAAAAACAAAAGCAGTTATTAAAAATTAAATAGCAAACCTAGTAGTCTAATATAAAATTATTATAAGATATTAGTTTGTAACTATTCAGAAACCAAAAACCTAGCGTTTGTCTATCTAAAACACTGATAACAGTTATTTGCTGCGTTGATATATACTTATACGTTTTTACAAGTTTTTAACAAAATGGGAAACAAACTTAAGACAAGGTCGAACAAAGTGCAAAAAAAAATAACCTTAAAAAATGTTTGTTAGTGACGAGATTGTTAATTTTTTTTTACGCGATAAATGTCGATTAACCGTTAGTTTTGTCATCTCACGACTACATGTTATTAAGGACAAACTACTAATACCTGTACGTACATGTGATTTTCTCGATGAAAACTTTAAAAACAAATAAGTTTTAATTCACAGGCAAGAAGAAAATATTTTTATAGTTGAATAAAAAATACTTGATAGTTATAATTTAAAAACAAAACAAAACAACTAAACAATTTATTCGAAAAATATTTGGGGATCAACAAAATGCATTAAAAAACAAATTTCTTTACAATGTATTGCTAAAGTATTTAATTTTGATAGCTTGCATAAACAACCAACAATCTTAGAATTGGTTTTTCAAACAACTTTTAAGCTCAATAAACTAGCGTTTTATAAGTGAAGTGATTCTTTTTATTAAAGTAAAAAAGTTGTTGAAAAGTTATTAAAAAAGGTTTTGTGCTTATAAGATTTTTCTGTTAGCACTTACTTAAAACTAAACTGGTAATTTTTTTGTGAACTTATTTAAAACGACGACATTAATGTTTTCTTATGATATCGGTTTTTAAGAAAACTAAAAAAATCTTATTGGCCTATTTTATTCACTTTTAACTCTAAGATAATTACAGCACTGTAACGTACTCTAAGCTCAAATTTTCTTTGCACAATGTCGTTCTAATAATTTTTAATATTCATAGTTAATAATGAAAAATCTTCGGTTATTCTGAGTTGTTAATAAAACCCATCGATCAAACAAAGATTATGGCATGATATACTTAAAAATACAATAAAATCTATTAAAAAACTATTTCTAAACCTCAAAAACATTTAATAAACTAATCTATTTTTAGGCATCTTTTTAAAAACTAACAGCTTTTACGAACTAAATTTAAAAAATAAAAGTCTGCAGAAATTGTATCGTCGGAAGTGACAAAAAAAACTTCACATTAATTTATATATATATCTGTTAAATATAAAGTTTTATTTTTTTGTATGTCCTGGAAAAGACGTTTAAGGTATTTGTGGTGTGCGACTCGATAATCAAAAGGTTCTTTGTGCACCAAATAATTTGAGCATCTATTGTTGTTGTTGAACAAGCTATAATATTAGAAACTAGATGAATATGTGCTATAAGTAAAAAGTACATTTTATTTAAAAAAATTAACAAAATTTAGTCCATTTATTTTGAAAATTTAAAAATACCCTACATGTAATTAAACCATATATTTATTTGCCAATAATTAATTTTTTCGCTTAAGTACTATAACTTTATGGAGAATAAATAAAAATGACAATTTTTATAATCGTTAAAAGTTTACAATATTCGTCATAAATTTAATTCTTTCACTTTATTTTTCTAAGCATTTTCTTTTGTAGACCTACAAAAGTCCTGAACAAAACATTTAAAGGTACCAAACAAGATGTGCGTCTCGAAAACCGTAAGATTCTTCGTGCGACCGAATATTTTGAGCGTACTTGAGCGTAACGTTAACTTAACTACATCCTAGTAAAACAATAAGTAAAAAAAAAACATTATGTGTTTTTATTAAAAACTTAAATTTGTTTGAGAGAAAATCCGCATAATAATTTAATATGTAGTGTGTACGATATTTTTTATTAATTAAAGCGAAAAATATTTAAAATTATTATTTAAAACTTTACTCGGTTAACTTATAATTAAAAAAAATATAAACTAGGTAAAATTATTCTATTCGTCCCCTCAATACTAAATCTAAAGTTTTACGCATGTTTGTAACAATTTTCGAAGCTACCACTTTTTATTTTAATTTGAACTAGCCAAATAATATAAGTTACAACTACTTAAAGAAATTATATGAATCTACTAAAACCCCTTCCTACCGATATGCGTTGTAAAAGTAAAATGCTAGCAAAAAAAATGTAGCTAGTATTTAAATTGTCATGAGGTACAATTTGTTCATTAATTTACTTTAAAGCTTAAACTGTCTTTATGTTAAATAATAAAGTCTTACAATAACAAAACTAAAACAAAATCAAACTATGTAAACGTTATTGCAGTTTGAATTTTTTCTTTTTTATATTAGCTTGTTTATCGTGGTAGTTTATTGATTTTTAATTTGATTTTAATTGTCTGTTTGAACAAATGTAATAAATACGTATTAAACATTGATAATAAAATTTTCTTTCTAACAGCTTTAAATGTTAGATAAATTTTTAAAATATTTCTTTGAACCATAAAGGTACAAACTTTTATTATACATTAATTTCTCTACAAACGATGTAATAAATGTACAGCTAAGTACATACCCTAACACACTGTGTAATAGTAGTTAGTTTTCTCTATTATTTAGTTTTCATACGTAATAGGTTTTTATATAAAAAAAAACTTTTGTCTAAAAAATAGTTTTTAGTATCTGCACTATTAATACTTTCCTAACCAATAAAGTTTTTATAACTCCTAATTTTATTTAGTAAAAAGATCTATTACGTACGATTTATTTTTATTCAGTATAATTTACAATTTCAGAACATATTTAAATGCAAACTAATAGATAGTTAAACCGTTGTAAACGAAAATATATAATTAAAAGTTAAATTAAAATATTAAGCATAATTTAGTTTTAGAGCTTTCAATCAGATATAATTCAGTTTGTCTTTTATAATCATTTATAGTAGGTATATTAGGCTACTACTACAATTTATTAGTATAAAAAAAATCTGAAAAATAAAAAATCGATACCGGATGTTTTTATAGTTTTATAATATATTTATTTTTTTTGACACTAATCACATGGTTAGCCACAACTACTAATGACATTTTTATTGCCACTTTTCTTTTTACGGCGTTAATTATAATACTTTGTTTTATGAGTTTTAACGAATCTTTAAACTTTGTCCTTACAACTACGTAAACTGTGATTTTTAATATTATAGTAGATTTTCTTAATTATATATTGTTAGCAATTTAGCAATGTATGAGAAAACTATTAGTTTCTGTTATTGTTTGACAGTTTTATGTCATTTTTAAATAAAGTTTATAGTTTTCTTCATTAATTATATACTTTAAATTTCATGATCGTAAAGTATTCAATTGGAAAAAAAAACAGTTTTCATAAAACGAGCGACTAAAAAACATGTTTTCATGTATTTAATATTTTAAGTTAAGCTTACTTAACATAATTTACAAATATTATTATTATTTATTAATATTGTCATCAAAATATTATAAATATTATTATTACTATTAAAACACAAAAACTTATCTATTTAGAAAAAATTAACAATATTTGTATGCTCTTCTTATTTATAGCTAAAATACTATAAAAAATAAACAAATTTATAGTAAATAAACGTTGTGTGGTTCGCTAACCGAAAGGCATTTTCATGCATCATATCGTTTTACCATAACTAAATTATATAAAGTATTAATTAATGATAATTTATATGAATAATTAAAAGGTCGATTTATTTTTACTTATACAACAAATCTTAACGTTTAATTCAATTAATATCACACATTGTTTTTTTTTAATTTACAACTTTTTTGTTTTAACCAACTTGTAATTTTTGTTAGGAAGAACTTAAGCTTGTTTATCTAGATTATTAATTTACATTTAGTTTAGGAACATTCTTTTATAAAATAATCTTTTTTATTATTTTTTTCTTCTTATATCAAAAAAAAATTTTTGTTATAGGTATTATAACTATAATTATTTTAACTTGTTATGAATTTCTATTCTAAGCATTAAAAACAAGGCCATTTGATTAGTAAACACAAAAAAATAACATATAATTGTATAATTTATAACTAAAAACTTTAAAACATATGTATTATAAACATTTAAACATAGGAACAACGTTATAACATATATAATCAGCCTTAGTCTATAATATATTTTCAAAGGCATTAATAAAATTTTATGCTAAAATCCAAATTAAACTTAATTGGACAACTATTACAAACTCTTTTCAAAAAAAAAACAATTAACATAAAGCAAAAAATAAACAAATACTAATTAATTTTAAGGAAAAGCCTATTAAGAGAACAATAAATTAAGATTAAGTAAAACATTAAAAAATAGAATTTTGACAAAAAAAACTTATTAAAAATGTTTAATTGTTTTTTTTTTTGAAACTTTTAAAGTTACTCAATTATAAAAAATCCTACTTGTATCTAAAAGTCTCATAATATTTATACCTATTATGAATAATAAATTTATTTGTTATTTTGATAAATAATTGTTTATTGAACGATAAAAAAGCGCTCAAAAAGTTTGGTCGTAGGACCTGGTGAGTAAAGGAACCTTTTGGTTATCGAGTCGTACACCACATGCTTATAAAGTTTCTTACGAGCTGTTACACATAGTTTTTTTATCATTAAAATATTTAAATTTTTAGTAAAAAAACAATTGTTAAACGAAGAAAATAAAACTAAACGAAAATTAACTGAATTTTGTTTTTAATGATGTACTAAGAATCTTATTTAGTAACATTTGAACTAAAATATATATATAACTTTAACTTAACTTTTATTTAAAACATATTTAATAAAAAACAACATAACTATAACCTACTATATATTTTAAAAAGTCAAATACTAGAAACTTTTCTAAAATCTAATGAAAAAAAAATCAAATTTAAACAACAACTTGGAATAAAATAAAGTAGCTGATGAATAGTTAATGATTGAAATCGTTCACAAGCTACTTTAGTTAAAAACATAACTTATGTGTATACTTAATTGATGTTTCTATTTCTGTTTTAACTAAGTTGATAGTTAGTATATATTGTATTTAATTAGATTAACACTTTCTATGCCTGATTTATACTATATCTGTTTTATACAATATATTTGAGTCTACTTTAATACTACAAAATTGAAATGATTTTTTTTGTTCTAATAGTTTTAATTTCTCTTTACTTTAATATTTTAAGTTTCAAAAGTTAGTTTTGCAGATATTTGCTATTCAAGACATACGAAAAAAAGTATACTTTTGATCTGCATTTTTTTCTAATACATATCTTGCATAAATTGAAACAAGTTGATACAAACTAAAAAAATTTTGTTGAGTTTGTTTGAAAATGTTGTTTATTTTGTAATGCGTCAAGTTACAAATTTAGTTGAATAAATATCTGAAAAACTTTCTTATGAACTTCCTGTACTTCGAGTCTGTTGCAATGTATATTACTGCATTCATGAGGCTGAAAAAAATAATTACATATATTAAAATAAAAAACTGCATATCACGTAGAAAGCATTGGGTTTAACAAACTGATATTTTACTAAAATATTCTATATTAAATATGCCAAGTTTTTTAAAACTATTTGTCGAATAAACTGTTAAATAATATTATATAATAAACAAAATATCTATTTGCTTCATATATTTGTAAATACCTTAATAACATTATTTATAATTAAATTAATTTTTTTGAAATTATTCAACTAGTATTCTAAAATAAAATACTGTTTTATACTAAAGTTAAGCATTTAATATATATGAGAACTAAAAACACAAAATACTAATCGAAAGAAAAAGTGCAAACCAACCTTCTGGCGAAAAATAAGTAAAACGTCACAAACACGTGGTTTGTTTTTGTTATGCATCCACCTTTGTTGTGTTCAACTATTACTGAAATCATGAAAGGTACTGTAAATTAAAACACATTTCAGAGTATACACTGTTACAGACAGACCATTAAAGACTAACGTGTAGTTACAGAAAAAGCAACAACCATTAATGATATTTTTAATGCAACTTTTCTTTCCATAGCATTTATTAATTTAGTTTGCTTTGTCAGTTTTTGTGAACTTTTGAATTTGTGCCTTACAACTAAGTAGACTCCAATAGTTGCCAATACCTTAGATTAATAATTAAAAAAACATTGATCTACTTCAGTACACAACTAAATAGACAATAAATTTTCATAGGAGTTTGTTGTACTTAATATACTTTTTTATCTGAATAAAATTTAAAGAATGAATTTTAAAGAAATTTTTCACACTTACTGAATAGTTTTGTAACACATTTATTTTAAAAAACTCTGTTTTAAAAGTAAATAGCCTTTTGAGCCTAATCAAATTTTTACTAAAACTTTAAACTAAATATAAGTTTTTTTTTTTTCAATTAAATAATTATTCATTAAGCTGATAGTTTTTTGTTCATTTAAATTTTGAAGTTAAAATGAAAAATTTAAAGTTAGTAGAGTTAAAAAACTAAAAAGATAGTTTATAAAAATAAAAGTATATGTTGTAGAGAAGGTAGTAGTTTTTACAAACTAACCATAATCATATAAGGAATTATGACAGTTAAAAATAGAATAATGAAATAAATGTTTTTCACTTGGGAATTTGGTAAAACTTCTATCCAGAATATGAAAATGTCAAATTGATATGTAAACTGAATGGAATGTGGAAAGAATGCTGTAAAGTTTATATTTTTATTCCTTTATGTTAACTAAGATGTTAAATTTTGTATTGTACTTACTAATTATTAAGTTAATTGCGTCTACAGCAGCTACTTCAGAATTGAGTTTAAATTTAACTATGCTTTTAACACTGCTTAACTAGATATCTCCAAAAAGTATCATAAAACAAACTTTATACAAATTTACTTTAGATAACTATATCTGCTAGCAATTTTAATTTTTTAAAAGTACTGTTTTTTTACTAGATAAATTGAAATTTAATAATAAAACAAATATATTCAAAATTTAATGTCTACAATTTTACTTGCTACTAAAATACACTAAATTGTTGTACACTTGTACTATAAAGTTACGTTAGTTTAAGAATGAATTGTTCTGAGTATACTACAATTAAAAAAGTTCCATTAAATTTTTAATCAAAATATAAATAACAAACAGTGTCAAGTACGTTGTTTTTTGTTTACTAAGAAATTAAATTGCTAACCACTAACAAAATAAGATAGGTATTGCCAAGGAAAAACTTGAAGTCGCTAAAGCTAGGATTATAATCGCTTTCTTTGATATGTTTGTCCATTCGAAATAAATATTTACCAATTTTACCACACTTATTAGTTTCAATAAATAAAAATTAGTCAGAAAAATAAAGATAAACAATATTCCTTGAAAGTAAGCACTACTACTTTTTTGTTGTTCTTGAAAGTGTTTATACAATTGCAACGCAGTTTCATTATACGTGGAAGTAAAGTTAGGGAGAAAGACACCGAATATGAATAGTCCTGCAAAAAGTACTTATTATTAGTATAGGTTAAATTCGATTATTTTTAAGATACTTAATATTACCAGTCAAAGTATCTGCACATGCGGAAAAACTCTGAAGTAGAGAAAACGTCGAAAAGTTTTTCTTTTTCTTCATCAGATAAATTAGGTATGACATATTTCCAACAACATTCAACACCCCGAGTAATAAGATAATAAACAATGTGAAAGAAAATACTCCTTTGCTGTTGGTAAGACCAGTTTAAATTAAATTTGAAAAAAAATTGAAACAGAGATAGAATTAAAATAGATTGATAAACAAAAAGAAAAATAAATAAATAACGTAGCTGACGATCCTCTATCAAAGCTACAATCTTACTAAGTAAACCTACTCTGAAAATTAAAAATAAATATATTTTTACCTGCAGTTTTCACAAGTTGAAAAAGATTCGTTCCAACAATTTTCGTAAGCTTCATAATCACAAAAAACTACTGGTCGGCACAATTTAAAACCTAGAGTGTTTTGCGATTCCTGATAAACGTTGTTGACGCTGGTGAAAGTTTTCAACTTTTATCTCATTAGAAGTTGCATTAGTAGAGTTGTTGCGAAGTACTTCTGTTACATTTATTTTAATTTTAGCAATAAAATCCGCAGGTGCGAATGGTACAGAGTTTTGAAAAAATAATTCAGGATTTGTTGGTTGTTTTATATTTAAATATGTCTTTTCTCCCCAAGGTTCTACGTTTTCAACACCACCTTTTGCTACTAAAATTGCAGGTGTGGCAAATGAAGTTTCAGTGGAATAAGGACTCATTTCTGATAAAAGAGTTTTCAAGTAACTGAAGTTGTTAAAATTTATCTGAAAACTTAAAAAAACAAAATATGTTCATATGCGAAGCTGAAAACGGACAACTTACTAAAAATAATAGTTGATTTGTTAGTAATCAGCTAAATTGTTTGTAAAAAACAAAGTACTTAGATAGTAAAATTTTTCATGAAAACTTTTAAAACTAAACTGTAATATTTATTTTCGCAATTTATTTTCAAATAACATAATAGATAAATTTTTAAGCTTTAAATTTTTATAGAAAGACTCTAGCTGTCCGATTTTTTTTTTCCTTATTTACTTATTTTGTTTGTATTAGTTTTTATTAAGTTTTATTTCTTCGTTGCACTCAAGTTGGTTTAATATTTTATACTATACTTAAAAACTAACAGAAAAATGTTTTTTTATAGTGATTTATTAAGTGTGCAATATATTTTGCTTCGGTATTATTTCTGTGCACTGAATTTTTTTAATATTGTACAAATAACTGTCAAAATGAACTAAAATTAAGTTTAAACTTAAGTTATTTTATCAGTTTCTGAAACGTCTAAAATAATTATAATTTGAAGCAAAACTTATTCAAATAACTTATAGAAAATATTAAATTTAAGTTTTTTCTCATTAAAAAAATTCTTTAACTTGGCCGTTGTAAATATAAAGTCTTTAAATGTTATTTAATAAAATTCGAACGTACGAATACTTAAAGTATAAAATATACCAAGACGCATAAATATTTTTTTTTTAATATATTTATGTAACAAAATATTTTACTTAAAAAATTTAAAACAAGATACCGATTTTTGTACTAAATTTAAAGGAATTAAATAAATTTTAACTTTAAACTGTTTTGAATCTTACTCTGAAAACTCAGAAGTAACAATATTATTATCTATTGCTATTTTTTTTAGAAATGTACAAAAATTTAAGCAAGCTTAACAATTACAATACCAAAGAAAAACATTCGGCAGAGTTTAGTTGTTTACAAAAATTTACTGAAACGTATTCTAACATAATCTCTCAACTAACTTTAGTTGTTCAAGTGAAAAATCTAAAACTTCTTTTAAAAATAAAGAAACATACTGAAAACATAAATTTAAAATTATTTTCTTTTTAAGCCTTCACAAGTAAATTGTAATAAAACGACTCAACAGTTTTTAAACATGATTCAAAAATGTCAAAAAAATGCTGCTTAAGAATTGTTTTTCATGAATTTTTTCAATTTTATTCTGTAAACAGCTTTTTATTAACATTAATTAATAGCTTTTTAGGGACGAAAAATAAAACAAAATTAGTCATTAAAACATTAAATAGCAAACCTATTAGTCTAATCTAAAATTATTATAAGATGTTAGTTTATAACTATTCTGAAAACAAAAAACTAGCGTTTGTCTAACTCAAACATAGATAACATTTATATGCTGCCTTGATATGTTCCAATACATTACTACAAATTCTAAACAACATGAGATACTGACTTAAGACAAAGTTAAACAAAGTGCAAAAACAAATAACCTTAAAAATGTTCATTAGTGCCGAGATTGTTCTTTTACGCAATAGATGTCGATTAATTGTTTGTTTTGTCATCTCACGATTACATGTTATTAAGGACAAACTACCAACACCTGTACATTTGACTTTCTCGATGGAAAAATTGAAAAAATATTTTTTTTAAGTCACGAGAAAGTTTAAAGTGTTTTTATTGTTGAAAAAAAAACTACTTCATAGTTATAATTAAAAAACAAAACAAAAATAAAAAAACCAACAAAACAATTTCTTATAAACACATTTTAGTAATAACAGAATGCATAAACAACAAATTTCTCAACAATGTATTGCTGAAGTATTTGATTTTGATAGTTCGCATAAACAATCAACAATCTTAGAATTGGTTTTTCAAACAACGTTTAAGCTCAATAAACTAGGTTTTTAATAGAGAAGTAGATTATTTTTATTTAAGTAAAAAAGTTATTGAAAATAGGTTTTGTGCTTATAAGTTTTTTTCTGTTAGCACTTACTTACAATTACACTGTTAATCTTTTCTATGTAACTAATTTAAAACGCCAATATTAATGTTTTCTTATAATATCGATTTTAAATAAAACTAAAAAATTCCTATTGGCTTATTAAATTCACTTTTAACTCTAAGATATTTACAGCACTATAACATACTTTAAGCTCAGATTGTGTTTGCACTGTGTCCTTCTAATATTTTTAATAATGAAAAACCTTTCGTTATTCTGAGTTGATAAAAAAACCCATCGATCTAACAAATATTATGGCATGATATACTTAAAAGTACAATAAAAGCTATTATAGAACTAATTCTAAACTTCTACAACATTTAATAAACTAAACTTTTTTTAGACATATTTTTGAAAACCAACAACTTAGACGCACTAAATTAAAAATATAAAAGTTTGCAGAATTTGTATCGTCGGAAGTGACAAAAAAAACTTCACATTAACTTAAATATATCTGTTAAATAAAACTCAAAAAAGCTTAATTTTTGTAATATGTCCTGGAAAAGACGTTTAAGGTATCTGTGGTGTGCGACTCGATAATCAAAAGGTTCTTTGTACTCCAAATACTTTGAGCATCTATTGTTGTTGTTGAAAAAACTATAATATTATAGACTTAGTATGTGCCATAAGTAATAAGTGCATTTTATTTACAAAATTAAACAAAATTCAATCTATATATTTTCAAAATTTAAAATACTCTACATTTACTTAAACCGTATATTTATTTGCCAATATTTATTTGTTTCGCTTAAGTAACATAACTTTATGGATAATAAATACAAATGACAACTGTTATAAACGTTATAAGTTTACAATATTCGTCATTAATTAAATTATTTTACTTTATTTTTTTAAGTATTTTCTTTTGTAGACCTTCAAAAGTCCTGGACAAAACATTTAAAGGTATCCAACAAGATATGCGTCTCGATAACCGTAAGGTTCTTCGTGCACCAGGTCGTACGACCAAATATTTTGAGCGTACTTTTTTCGTTCACTTAACTACAAATTACTAAAACAATAAGTAAAAAAAACATTATGTGTTTATATTAAAAACTTAAATTTGTTTGTAATAAATTCCGCAAAATAATTCGAATTGTACGATATTTTTCATTGATTAAAACGAAAAATTATTCGAAAAATTTATTTAAAACTTAACTTGGCTAACTTATACTTGAGAAATCTAAACTTGGTAAAATTATTTTAGTTCGTCCCCTCAATACTAGTCGTCGCATGTTTGTAACAATATCCACTTTTCATTTTAATTTGAATCAAGCAAATAATATAAGTTACAACTACTTTAAGAAATTATATGATTCTGTTAAAACCCCTTCCTACCGATATGCGTTGTAAAAGTAAAATGCAAGCAAAAAAAAATGTAGCTAGTATTTAAAATGTCATGAGGTACAACTTGTTCGTTAATTTACTATAACGCTTAAACTGTCTCTATGTTAAAATAATAAAGTTTTATAATAACAAAATCAAGTTCAGTAAACTTTATTGCAGTTTGAATTTTTTATTTTTCATATTAGCTTGTTTAGGGTTGTAAGTTTATTAATTTCTAATTTGATTTTTTGAAAAATAAATATTTGTAAGAAAAAAAAAAAACACATCTGAAGGTATTTTTGTTGTAAAAACTTCATGAAAGTTAGTAGAATTACAAAATTTTATTTTAGAATTGCTTTTATTTTTATTTGACTTTTTGAACAAATGTAATAAATACGTTTTAAACATTGATAATAATATTTTCTTTCTAACTGCTTTAAATGTTAGATACATTTTTAAAATGTCACTTTGAACCATAAGGTACAATATTTTATTATAATTTATTTTCTCTAGTAACGATGGTTTAAGGAAGTGTAATAAATGTACAGCTCAGTACATTCCTTAACAAACTGTGTATAAAAATAGTTTTCTCCAGTTTTTAGTTTTAGATACGTGCTAGGTTTTTATAAGTTTTTTAAGGCAGTTTGGGCGGTAGATAGAAAAAAAAAAAAGGCTACGATTATTTACTGTACAAATTAACTTTTGTCTAAAAAATAGTTTTTAGTACCTGCACTAATAACACTCTGCTAACAAATAAAATTTACATAACTGCTAATTTTACTTAGTAAAAAGATCTATAAGTACATTTTTTTTTTGGTAATTGTAATTTACAACTTCAGCTTATATTTAAATTTTACTATTACATTTTACTAATAGATAGTTAAACCGTTGTAAACGAAAGTAGATAGTTAAAAGTTAAAATATTAAGCACAATTTTGTTTTAGAGCTTTCAATTATGTATAATTCAGTTTTTCCTTTATAATTATTTATAGTAAGTATACTAAGCTACTACTACAATTTATTTGTTAAAAATCTCTGCAAGCTGTAAAAAAATATACTGAATGTTTTTAGAGTTTTATAAGCTGTTTTATTTTATACAAGCAAATAAATACTAACATTAGTCACATAGTAAACCACAACTATTAATGACATTTTTATTGCAACTTTTCTTTTTACGGCGTTAATTATAATAATTTGTTTTGTGAGTTTTAAGGAATCTTTAAACTTTGTCCTTACAACTACGTAAACTGTGATTGTTGCACATGTTTTACATGTGCTTTAAATGCTTTAAATGTTAGATACATTTTTAAAATGTTACTTTGAACCATAAAGTACAATATTTTATTATAATTTATATTTTCTACAAACGATGGTTTAAATAAGTGTAATAAATGTACAGCTAAGTTAATTCTCTAACACACTTTGTAAAAAAATAGTTTTCTCCAGTTTTTAGTTTTAGATACGTGTTAGGTTTTTATAAGTTTTTTAAGGCAGTTTGGGCGGTAGATAGAAAAAAAGGCTATGATTGTTTACTGTATAAAATAAATTTTCCATAAAAAATAGTTTTTAGTATCTGCATTAATAATACTTTTTAACAAATAAAATTTTTATAACTCTTAATTTTATTTAGTAAAAAGGTCTATTAAGTACGACTTTTTTTGTTAAGTATAATTTACAACTACAGCATATATTTAAATAAAAACTAATAGAGAGTTAAACCGTTGTAAACGAAAATAGATAGTTAAAGTTAAAACATTAAGCACAATTTTGTTTTAGAGCTTTTAATAAGATATAATTCAGTTTGTCTTTTATAATCATTTATAGTAGGTATACTAGGCTACTACTACAATTTATTTGTATAAAAAAATCTGCAAACTAAAAAACCGATACTGGATGTTTTTATAGTTTTATAATATATTTATTTTTTTTAACACTAATCACATAGTAAGCCACAACTACTAATGACATTTTTATTGCAACTTTTCTTTTTACGGCGTTAATTATAATAATTTGTTTTGTGAGTTTTAACGAATCTTTAAACTTTGTCCTTACAACTACGTAAACTGTGATTTTTAATATTATAGTAGATTTTTTTTTAATTATATATTGTTAGCAATTTAGCAATGTATGAAAAAACTATTAGTTTCTGTTATTGTTTGACAGTTTTTTGTCATTTTTAATTAAAGTTTATAGTTTTCTTCATTAATTATATACTTTAAATTTCATGATCGTAAAGTATTCAATTGGAACAAAAAAAATCAGTTTTCATAAAACGAGCGACTAAAAAACATGTTTTCATGTATTAAATATTTTAAGCTAAGCTTACATAACGTAATTTACAAATATTATAAACGATAATAAAAAAACACAAAAACTTATTTATTTAGAAAAATTAACAATATTTGTATACTCTACTTATTTATAGCTAAAATACTATAAAAAATAAACACATTTATAGTAAATAAACGTTGTGTGATTCGCTAACCGAGAGGCATTTTCATGCATCATATCGTTTTACCATAACTAAATTATAAGAAGTATTAATTAATGATAATTTATATGAATAATTAAAAGGTCGATTTATTTTTTCTTATACAACAAATCTTAACGTTTAATTCAATTAATATCACACATTGTTTTTTTTTTAATTTATAACTTTTTTGTTTTAACCAACTTGTAATTTTTGTTAGGAAGAACTTAAGCTTGTTTATCGAGATTATTAATTTAAATTTAGTTTAAGAACATTCTTTTATAAAATAATCTTTTTTATTTATTTTTTTCTTCTTATATCAAAAAAAAATTTTTTATAGGTATTAAAATTATAATTATTTTAACTTATTATGAATTTCTATTCTAAGCATTAAAAACAAGGCCATTTGAATAGTAAACACAAAAAAAAAACATATAATTGTATAACTTATAAATAAAAATTTTAAAACATATGTATTATTAATATTAAACATAGGAACAACATTATAACATATATAATCAACCTTAGTCTATAATATATTTTCAAAGGCATTAATAATATTTTATGCTACAATCCAAATTAAACTTAATTGGACAATTATTACAAACTCTTTTCAAAAAAAAAAAAAAACAATTAACATAAAACAAAAATTAAACAAATACTAATTAATTTTAAGGATAAGCCTATTAAGAGAACAATAAATTAAGGTTAAGTAAAACATTAGAAAATAGAATTCTGACAAAAAAAAATTATTAAAAATGTTTAATTGTTTTTTTTTTTGAAACTTTTAAAGTTACTCAAATTATAAAAAATCCTAATTGTATCTAAAAGTCTCATAATATTTATACCTATTATGAATAATAAATTTATTTGTTATTTTGATAAATAATTGTTTATTGAACGATAAAAAAGCGCTCAAAAAGTTTGGTCTAAGGACCTGGTGAATAAAGGAACCTTTCGGTTATCAAGTCGTACACCACATGCTTATAAAGTTTCTTACGAGCTATTACACATATTATTTTTTATCATTTAGGTATTTAAATTTTTAGTAAAAAAACGATTGTTAAACGAAAGAAAATAAAACTAAACGAAAATTAACTGAATTTTGTGTTTAATAATGTACTAAGAATCTTATTTAGTAACATTTGAACTAAAAAATATATATAAATTTAACTTAACTTTTATATAAAACATATTTAATAAAAAACAACATAACTATAACCTACTATATATTTCAAAAAGTCAAATACTAGAAACTTTTCTAAAATCTAATGAAAAAAAAAATCAAATATAAACAACAATTAGGAATAAAATTAAGTAGCTGATGAATAGTTAATGATTAAAATCTACTTCAAGCTACTTTAGTTAAAAACATATTTTATGTGAATACTTAAATGATGTTTCTATTTCTGTTTTAACTAAGTTGATAGTTATTATATATTGTATTTAATTAGATTAACACTTTCTATGCCTGGTTTATACTATATCTGTTTTATACAATATATTTGAGTCTACTTCAATACTACAAAATAGGAATGATTTTTTTTGTTCTAATAGTTTTTAATTTCTCTTTATTTTAACATTTTAAGTTTCAAAAGTTAATTATGCAGATATTTGCTATTTAAGACATATTAAAAAAAGTATACTTTTGATCTGCATTTTTTTCTAATACATATCTTGCATAAATTGAAACAATTTGATACAAACTAAAAAGATTTTGTTGAGTTTGTTGGAAAATGTTGTTTATTTTGTAAAGCGTTAAGTTACAAAGTTAGTTGAATAAATATCTGAATGACTTCTTTATGAACTTCCTGTACTTCGAGTCTGTTGCAATGTATATTACTGCATTCATGAGGCTGAATAAAATAACTACATATATTAAAATAAAAAACTGCATATCACGTAGAAAGCATTGGGTTTAACAAACCGATACTTTACTAAAATATTCTACATTAAGTATGCCAAGTATTTAAAAACTATTTGTCGAATAAACTGTTAAATAATATTATATAATAAACAAAATATCTATTTGCTTCATATATTTGTAAAAACCTTAATAACATTATTCATAATTCAATTAAATTTTTTGAAATTATTCAACTAGTATTCTAAAATAAAATACTGTTTTATACTAAAGTTAAGTATTTAATATATATGAGAACTAAACACAAAATACTAATCGAAAGAAAAATGCAAACCAACCTTCTGGCGAAAAACAAGTAAAACGTCACAAACACGTGGTTCGTTTTTGTTATGCATCCACCTTTGTTGTGTTCAACTATTACAGATATCATGAAAGGTACTGTAAATTAAAACACATTTCAGAGTATACACTGTTACAGACAGACAATTAAAGACTAAC
Organism: Thalia democratica; assembly: GCF_965202585.1. Lineage (NCBI taxonomy): Eukaryota > Metazoa > Chordata > Thaliacea > Salpida > Salpidae > Thalia > Thalia democratica. Next base: position 41,272,052 of record NC_139165.1, on the reverse strand, counting down.
GTGTAGTTACAGAAAAAGCAACAACCATTAATGATATTTTTAATGCAACTTTTCTTTCCATAGCATTTATTAATTTAGTTTGCTTTGTCAGTTTTCGTGAACTTTTGAATTTTTGCCTTACAACTAGGTAGACTCCAATTGTTGCAAACACCTTAGATTAATAATTAAAAAAAACATTGATCTACTTTAGTACACAACTAAATAGACAATAAAATTTTCATAGGAGTTTGTTGTACTTATATATTTGTTTATCTGAATAAAATTTAAAGAATGAATTCACACTTACTGAATAGTTTTGTAGCACATTTATTTTTAAAAACTCTGTTTTAAAAGTAAATAGCCTTTTGTGCCTAATCAAATATTTACTAAAACTTTAAACTAAATATAAGCTTTATTTTTATTTTTAATTAAATAATTATTCATTACGCTGATATTTTTTTTGTTTATTTAAATTTTGAAGTTAAAATGAAAAATTAAGAGTTAGTAGAGTTAAAAAACTAAAAAGATAGTTTATAAAAATAAAAGTATATGTTGTAGAGAAGGTAGTAGTTTTTACAAACTAACCATAATCATATAAGGAATTATGACAGTTAAAAATAGAATAATTAAATAAATGTTTTTCACTTTGGAAATTGGTAAAACTTCTATCCAGAATATAAAAATGTCAAATTGATAGGAAAACTGAATGGAATATGGAAATAATGCTGTAAAGTTTATATTTTTATTCCTTAATGTTAACTAAGATATTAGGGTGGGTGTCACTTTTGCACGAGCGTCACTTTTGAACGAAGGGACACTTTTGCACGACTGTCACTTTTGCACGAAGGGTCACTTTTGCACGAGGGGACACTTTTGCACGGCGACTCTTTTGCACGAGCGTCACTTTAGCACGAAGGGACACTTTTGCACGGCGTCACTTTTGCACGCAGGGTTACTTTTGCACGAGGGGACACTTTTGCACGGCGTCACTTTTGCACGTAGGGTCACTTTTGCACGAGGGGACACTTTTGCACGGCGACTCTTTTGCACGCAGGGTCACTTTTGCACGAGGGGACACTTTTGCACGGCGTCACTTTTGCACGTAGGGTCACTTTTGCACGAGGGGACACTTTTGCACGGCGACTCTTTTGCACGGAGGGTCACTTTTGCACGAAGAGACACTTTTGCACGGCGTCACTTTTGCACGCAGGGTCATTTTGCACGGCGTTATTTTCGCACTAGGAGACACTTCTGCACGGCGACATTTGTTACGGCAGCATTGTTGCACAACGGTACTTTTGCACAATGTCACATTTTTACGATGAAGATTTTGCCTAGCGACATTTTGGCACAATGATTTTTTCGCACGGAACATTAATTTTTAATTTTGGTAAAAAGTTCTTTAGCTAGTACCAAATTTTTAACATACCTATATTAAAGGCAAAAAATGAAAGATTTAAAATCTTAAACAGTAAAAGTTAATGTTAGAAACAAACTAAGGAAAAATAAATTTTAATCATTTATAAAAAATTCAAACCAGGGACAAAAAAAAATAATTAATTTAGAAACTAGGATAAAAAATACTTTTAGTGTAAGTAAGTTGTTCTAGTTTATTTTGAACTTTAATATATTAGTCAACAACTATGTCATATTATATATTTTACTACACAGTTACAAGTTTATTATCCATATGATGGATTTAGGCATCAAAACCTAGACCACTTAAACTGAAAGAAACATAATAAAAAAATAAAATTAATACAAGAAGTTTATTTATTAAAACAAAGATTAAAACATAGTTTGATATAAAACTTATAGGTTAACATAAAAAGCAAAATGTTAAGCACAAACTTATACTTATTTACGCTTTGATGTAGAACGATGAACGTCAAATATTTAAACGCATTGATTAACAACAAAAATAAAAACCTAACGCTCCAAGGACATTAAAAATAGACTGGCTAGATGAGTAATCATTAAATACATTGAATAAGGACTCATTATTATTAGAGTAAAGGTGCTGCTAATATAATAAATTGAATTATAAACTAAGCTTAATCTTAAAATTAAATCAACGGTTGATAAAAATTACTTGTTAATTTTATTAACACAAATATAATTTTGATAAAAAGATTTTAACTTCAATCGAAATTCTTTAAAATTTTTGCAAGAAACTAATTCATTTGTAAGTTTGTTCCATATTTCAACTGACCGATAAAAAAAAAATTCTGCCAAGCCTTATTATTGAAATGTTGCAGCAGTTGAAGACTAATATTGTATATTTTCTTTTAACATAAGTTCAAACTTCCAAATGTTACTTTCTCTTTGGCTTATCATGATCATGCAAAGTTATAATGCTGAAATAATCCAAGTTCAAATCATTTTATTGCTCTTTATATTCTCACGCTAAATTTAAAAATAGACTGAAAAATAAACGTCAAGTAAAATCTGAAATACCTTTACAATTCAAAAATTAACTAAATCTTTTGTTTTATTTTAACAATCGTTTAAAATTGAAATAAATTTTAACCATTTGTTTAACAACTATATATTGCTAATTTTAACATCAAGAGAATATTATTAAAAAATAATACTCAAGATTCGTGTTTCAAAGTCTTACTAAATTAAGGTTATCTTTCTCTTTAAAATTTAACGAGATTCAGATAATTTTTATTTAAATTATTCAAAATTGTTTGTTATTCTCCAGTTTATTTTGATTAAGATTATAAATATGAATAAATGAATTGTGGTACGTAATTATATTGTTGTCCGTAAAACTTAACATAAAAACTTTTATTTAAGAAATTTATTTAAGCACTGACGAGGTATTAGACCGAAACTTAGTTTGTAAAATAAATTTTTGCAACAATAGTTTCATAAAAACTTTACATTAAAATTTCATTAAAACACTACAACATTTTATTGATTCAAAACAACTTGCGTTTAAAAGCGAATATTATTTAAATTGACAAAAAAAAATCTATTCATATTTTTATTTGAGAAAAAAAAATAAGAAGCGTGCAAAAGTGAAGTTCCGTTCAAAATTGACTGATTATTTAAAATTTTACAGTTCATAAGTATACCCGTGAAATTATAACGCCGTGCGAAAGTGACGCTTTGCAAAAATGTCGTCATGCAAATGTAACGTCGTGCAAAAGTTTTGACGTGTAAAAATGTCGCCATGCAAAAGTGACGACCGTGCAAAAGTGACGCCGTGCAAAAGTGTCCTTCGTGCAAAAGTGACCCTCCGTGCAAAAGTGACGCCGTGCAAAAGTGTCCCTTCGTGCTAAAGTGACGCTCGTGCAAAAGAGTCGCCGTGCAAAAGTGTCCCCTCGTGCAAAAGTGACCCTGCGTGCAAAAGTGACGCCGTGCAAAAGTGTCCCTTCGTGCTAAAGTGTCGCTCGTGCAAAAGAGTCGCCGTGCAAAAGTGTCCCCTCGTGCAAAAGTGACCCTTCGTGCAAAAGTGACGCTCGTGCAAAAGTGACCCGTTCCCAAGATATTAAGTTTTGTATTGTACTTACTAATTATTAAGTTAATTGCGTCTACAGCAGCTACTTACGAAATTGAGTTTAAATTTAACTATGCTTTTAACACTGCTTAACTAGATATCTGCAAAAAGTATCATAAAACAAACTTTATACTAATTAACTTTAGATAACTATGTCTGCTAGCAATTTTAATTTTTCAAAAGTACTGTTTTTTTACTAGATAAATTGAAATTTAATAATAAAACAAATATATTCAAAGTTTAATGTCTATAATTTTACTTGCTACTAAAATACACTAAATTGTTATACACTTGTACTATAAAGTTACGATAGTTTAAGAATAAGTTGTTCTGAGTATACTACAATTAAAAAAGTTCCATTAAATTTTTAATCAAAATATAAATAACAAACAGTGTCAAGTGCGTTCTTTTTTGTTTACTAAGAAATTAAATTGCTAATGACTAACAGAATAAGATAGGTATTGCCAAGGAAAAACTTGAAGTCGCTAAAGCTAGGATTATAATCGCTTTCTTTGATATGTTTGTCCATTCGAAATAAATATTTACCAATTTTACCACACTTATCAGTTTCAATAAATAAAAATTAGTCAGAAAAATGAAGATAAACAATATTCCTTGAAAGTAAGCACTACTACTTTTTTGTTGTTCTTGAAAGTATTTATACAATTGCAACGCAGTTTCATTATACGTGGAAGTAAAGTTAGGGAGAAAGACACCGAATATGAATAGTCCTGCAAAAAGTACTTATTATTAGTATAGGTTAAATTCGATTATTTTTAAGATACTTAATATTACCAGTCAAAGTATCAGCACATGTGGAAAAACTCTGAAGTAGAGAAAACGTCGAAAAGTTTTTCTTTTTCTTCATCAGATAAAATAGGTATGACATATTTCCAACAACAATCAACACCCCAAGTAGTAAGATAATAAACAATGTAAAAGAAAATACTCCTTTGCTGTTGGTAAGACCAGTTTAAATTGAATTAAAAAAAAAATTTCTATACAGAGATAGAATTAAAATAGATTGATAAACAAAAAGAAAAAAATAATAATTAACGTAGCTGACGATCCTCTGTCAAAGCTACAATCTTACTAAGTAAACCTACTCTGAAAATTAAAAATAAATATATTTTTACCTGCAGTTTTCACAAGTTGAAAAAGATTTGTTCCAACAGTTTTCGTAAGCTTCATAATCACAAAAAACTACTGGTCGGCACAATTTAAAACCTAGAGTGTTTTGCGATTCTTGATAAACGTTGTTGACGCTGGTGAAAGTTTTCAAAGTAGTGTTATTTTCAACTTTTATCTCATTAGAAGTTGCATTAGTAGAGTTGTTGCGAAGTACTTCTGTTACATTTGTTTCAATTTTAGCAATAAAATCTGCAGGTGCTACTGGTAGAAAATTTTGAAAAAATTGTCCAAGACGTATTGGATATTTTTCGTAAAAATCTGTTTTTTCTTCCCAAGGTTCTACATTTTTGTTTTCAACACCACCTTTTGCTACCAAAACTGCAGGTGTGGCATAGGCAAATGAAGTTTCAGTGAAATAAGGACTCATTTCTAGTAAAAGAGTTCCAAGTAACTGAAAATGATAAAAATTTATCTGACAACTTCGAAAAACAAAACACGTTCATATGCAAAGTTGAAAACGGACAACTTACTAAAAATAATAATTGTTAATAATCAGCTAAATTGTTTGTAAAAAACAAAGTATGAACTTAGTTAGTAAAATTCTTCATAAAAGCTTGTTATAACTAAACTGTAATATTTCTTTTTTTCGTAAAATAACTCAAATAAGAAAATAGATAAATATATACACATTAAATTTTTATACAAGACTATAGCTGTCTGGTTATTTTTTTGTCACTAATTTATTTTGTTTTTATTAGTTTTGTTTAAGTTTTGTTTCTTCGTTGCACTTTAAAAAACGTTGCTTTAATATCTTAAACTATGCTCAAAAACTAGATGAAAAAAAGTTTTTTATAGTGATTTACTAAGTGTGCAATACATTTTGCTTCAGTATTTTTTCTGTGCACTGAAATTTTTTCTTAAATTTTATACAAATAGTTGTCAAAATTAACTAAAAAATTAATATAAACTTTAGTTATTTTATCAGTTTCTAAAAAGTTTAAAATATTTATGATTTATCATAACGCTCACACTATAAGCAAGTATACCAAATGTAATAAATACTTTGGTTATGGTGAAGAGTAAAACTAATTGAGAATCACTGCTCTACACCGAGCTTTAATTTATTTTACTTTAGTAATCCATTAATTACTACCGCGTTTTATTTCTACGTTGCTTAATGATACTTAAATCATTTTCGAAACTTTTAGCTAGTAAACACAACTGTTCGATCAAACAAGGAATATAGCGAAATATACTTAAAAGTATAATTAAAAGTTACTATAAACTACTTCTAAACTGAAACTAAAATTACTCTAAAGAAATGATTTACAATGACTAACTACCATGCACCAAAAACTAAATAAGTTCTATCGTCGGAAATGACAAAAATGAACACTTAACATTTAAATGCATATTTGAATTTAAAATACCAAATTTGTTTAGTGTTATATAAAAAATTTAAAATAATCTTTTGGTAACTAGCAATAATAATTTAGTATGTTTAAAGATGTTCAGTTAACTAAGCAACAGACTTTTTCTATACTTTGAATTATTGAAACCGTATATTTCTTTGTAGGTAACTTTCTTGCTTAAGTAACATAACTATTTTATGGATAAAATTATGATCACTTATTTAAAAAGATTGATGCAAATATAAATATACAGTAAGTTTACAAAGTCCTGTTTTCTACAGAACGGTTTTTCAAAGTTGTCAATACGACCCTTTTGGGAAATTTTTGCTTTCAGTAGTAGGCAATTACTAATAAGGGGTTAAAATGTAAATGAGTAATCAACTAATAAAGAACGGTATTTAATATACGGTGATTTTTTTTTGAATTTTTACTAAGTGGGAGATTAATATTTAAACTAATTTTGAAAAACCTGCTTTATATTATTATACAGTAGCGACGCGTGGTAAATTATTTTAGATGATACAAAAAAGAAGTACTCATTAAAAAAACATAACTTAAAACTTGTGCTTTGAGCTGTGAGCGTTTCGTCTTGTTAACTCTTTGCTCGTTTTTAGTAAACTGCGCTTGTTGCCTCGCTTTTAGTTTCACCCGCTAGCGTAGCTTCCTGATTTGGTTGCTTCGCTACGCACGCGCCTGCAAGCTCGTACCGCTAACTTTTTATCTCCACCTCCTAGCTGGCTTACTTCAAATTTCAAAAGCTGCTACTTGGCCTGCTCCTGTTGCTACGCTTGCTAGCTTCACTGACTCGCGTGACCTGCGTCTTTTTTCTCGCTTAAACGTTCTGATTTTATCGCTTCTTTTTTGATGGTTCATTCAGTATTTTTTGAAAACTATTTTTTAATTGACACGGTACTGAGTTTCACTCAGCCTTAACTTAAGCAATTCAAAAGGTTTCATATATTAAAAATTAGTTTATTTTTAACTTGCTGCTCCATTATTACATTGTTTCAAATATCAAAATAAAGATTTGAAGAAAAAGAATTGCACGAAAATTAACGACGGTCAATTGTACTTTGGCTGTTGTTTTTGTACAACTTCATGACTACATTATTTTTTTTATCTTTTAAGCTATCAAAATAAATTTCAAACTGTTGTAAAACTGAATTTCTTAGCTTTGAAATAGAGTTATTTTAATTCAGTGTTGTACAGCTAAAGTACGGCCCGAATTAAAGCAGCGCTTTATCACTTTTGCCGCTTCTAGTTAAACTACTTGAGTCTAAAAAAAAACGTTTTTATCCCCAAATTACTATTTTTCCAATAGAAGACGGCATGTTTAAAGCAGTACTCCACAGTAAAACAATTATTTAAAATAGCAGACTAATTAAAAAGTTAAAAAATTAAAATTAATAATTGCTTTCTTACTAATATGCAATGTTAAACAAAATTATAAAAAACTAGAATACAATATAAGACATCATGAGGTACAGCCTGTTTACATATTCATTATAATGTTTATTTTCATAAAATAGTAGAGTTTTGCATGAACAAAACCAAAACAAGCTAATTTAATCTTAAATTTTACTTTTATCTTTAATTTTTAATAAATAAAAACAAGACTGACTTAGCCAAACAAACTCAGATTTTAATTAAACAAAATTTATATAACTTGCTTGAAAACGTGAATTTGGCTTTAACTTGGTTTTTTAGTAAATTAGTATATACAAACGAAAATTAGAAATTCTTAAGTTTTTAAAGAAATGCTTTAGAGCAGTTAGTAGAGTTATAAATTATTTTTTTTTAATTACACTATATTTTTATCTTAAATTTTATGCTTCCAAATAAATATTGTATTTACAAAAATACGTATATACTCTTCACACAAAAGGAAAGTATAAAGTAGTTAGTTTTTCTAAAATTTTTGTTTATGAAAAATCCTTCCGATCATTGAGCTAAAAATCAAATATTAATTTTAGCTATTTTAAATACAACATAAAATAAAATTATTTTTGATTATTAAAATCTAATACTTTTAGAAAAACAAAAAAAACACAGTAATAACACAATCAGTAAAAAAAAACAGAAAGAATATGAAAATTTACTTAGAATTACATAACATACAATATAAATAGTACTTTAATGGTGAAAATATCTAGTTTAGAATAGTAAACATAGGCCTATCAACTTTCTTCTTAAATTCAAAGACAGATAGAATTGCGAAAGTTAAAATATACATGTGGTTAAATGAAATGTTTAAGAAAACTAAAAAATTCAAAAAAGTATAATTTAATCTACTTTAGTTTTTCGAGTTACATTACTATAAATAAATATATATAACCTACACCTATACCAGTTATACCTATACCTATTGCAGGTTGAACTATAAAAAGATAGACCACGGAAAAAAACAAAAAACGAAGAAGTATATAATTAAGATTACTGATGTTAGTAGAAAAAAATGCCTACTTTAACGTCATTTCTATAAGAAAACTAATATGAACAAACAAAGTTACTTTTAATTTTATGACTTAAAAGTACTTTTAGTCAATTTGGTTAATAGTTTTTATATTTTTTTAAGACTTACTACAAAATAGTAGTATATACACAAAAGAACTACTGACTTACTAATTTTTTTTACTAATAGTAACAATTAGGTATCAGTATTTTTTTATAAGTCGAGTTAATTGTTCCAGAAAAACTTTCTCGTGGGCCGCAGTTTTTTAAATTGCTTAAATATAGCTGCAGCAATATAGACTGGAACGACGCTGTTAAAACCCAATCAATCTGTTCTTTGAAAACTGTTGTTAAAATAAAAATCAATTTATTCTGCAAAAATATTAAAATGATATCCCTATTGCAACCTACTTTTACATTATTTTAATGTTTTAGTTAAATATCTCTTAAGTCGACTTATAAACCTCGATTAAATATTTGAGTCATGAAAAATATCAGTATAAAGTTTAGTACTCTGATAAACTAAATACTTATGTTCAAGTCTGTCAATCTAAGAAAGAAAAAGTTTCTACGAGAAAATCTAAATGAAGATAGATACTTTATTTACATTGTTAAAGTATTAAAGTTACGTGAATATTTATATAATGTTGTTAAAACTGAGAACTTTATAAAATAAAATCTAGTTTTTTTTTGATATAGTAAATACTTAAAACCCTTCGTTTGTTAACACTTTTCTTTGACTAAACTGTGACAAAGTAACGTTGTAAATTTATTAAAAATGGCAGTATTATTAGACTTTTCATTATTTGACGTTAAAAAAACTATAACACTCCTACTTGTTCATTTTTGTTTAAAAGTTATATTTTTTTAATATAATAATAAGGCCCGCTATCAGCCGAGATCGGCTATGCGTGTTGTGCACAGAGAAGAAAAAAAAAAAAATTACATGTTTAAAAAAAAAACAATTAAATTCATTCTGCTTCTTATTTCTTCATCTTCTTCTTCGTTTTTCTAAAATATTCCAGTTCTCTTTCTTGCAGTCTTTTGTGTATAGTTGATCTCCATTTGGCACGGTCATTTGCAAGCAACTCCCAATCATCAGTTCCAATGTTCAAGCTTTTTAGGTCGCGCTTGCATACATCCTTAAAACGTAATTTTGGACGTCCTCGGTTTCGTTTGCCAACGACCAACTCGCCATACAATAGAAACTTTGGGATCCGCTCAGTATTCATTCTCAGGATATGACCGAGCCAGCGAAGCCTGCGCTGATTGAGGGTAAAGTACATAGTGGTAAGACCAGTACGTCTCAATACTTCCTCATTGGTGATCTTTTGCTGCCATATTTTTAATACTTTATAGTTTATTTTTTGCTCTACTTTTTTACTTAAAAACAAACATTGACTCTTACTTATACTTTTTGAACATTATTTAGCAATAATAAAATACTTATTTTAATTTGAAATGATAAAACAAACCTTTTCGATCTATCACATGTATACTTTATTATTCACTTAAAGCTGATTGTAGCTATCTGAAGTTTTCTGACATTTAAAAATAAAATAGTATAAAAGATTTATTTCACAATAAAAAGTCTGTACGTACTAAAAACTGAAAATTGTTATTATGGGAAGCGACAAAAATATAAACTTCACACTAATGTATAGTATATTTAATTTGATTTAACTTATAAATTTTGTGTTTGTTTTTAAATGCTTTATCTTTTGCTACAGTTGTTGCAAACGTCTTTGATAACATTTTAATTAATCGTCTTATTAAAAACAAAATATATACAATTAAACTACGTAAACTACCGTCTTTTTTTTATAGTCGCACTAACGGCAACAGTCTATGCTTCAATTTTTTCCAGAATTTAAACAAAGTAAGTAGCGTAAACACGATTACTTATTCGAAGTCTTTTCACACTACAGGATTAGATTTTTTTTTAATGGAATTAATAGGCTGCTGACCCGTGCTTTAATGTGCTTTAACCCGTGACTAACGATGCTTCGAAAGGGTACAGGAAAAATCAAAAATTCACGAAAAATTGAAAAAAACAATATCTTCCATAAAATTTTGACCTACATTACTTTGATAAGCTTAAAAAAAGTTATATTTAAAGGTTATAAACTTTTTATAAAGCTAGAACAAACGAATTAACAATAAATACTTGTTTTAAATTTTAGTTTTTTGATTTTAAAAGTTTAAGTTTAAAAGAATAGTTTTTGATTAAATTTATTAAAATTTAAGTTTTTATAAAGAAATTATGATTAACATTTAGGTAGTATTGAATTTTTATCTTTATTATAAGTCTGTCTAAAACTTTTTGTAAACTAAAATTCTTAACTGTGCTTTTAATTATACTTTGGTTAAAAGTAGCTGTATTGAATTCTACAAACAAGGTTTAAGGATTTTTAAAGAATTCAACCAGTTTGTTATGCCGTTTTTTCCACTACTGTAATCTTAGTATTATCATTGTTTACTGATATGTTTACGTTTAGTTTTAGTAAACGTCTTAGCTAACTTTAACTTATTTATTTATATTCTACCTAAATTATCATCATTTAAAAATAGATAAAATAAAGTCTAAAAATTTAGTTATATATCGACTCGAAAAGCTATTAAAACAGTGAAACTGTTGCAAGAAAATTGAATAATTTGTAGTGTATAGTTTAACTGATGCAACAGTGTATTTGCATATAAGTATTCTTCACATAAAAATATATCCTACAGACTTTTATATAGAGAACGGCAAGTTATTTACTGCTTGTAAGTTTTGTGTCAAAAGTAATTAATTTAAATTTTAGCATATTTTTTTTCCAAAATTATTCTTTAAAATTTTTATTTTGTGATATATTTAACAGTTTAAGTTTAAATAAAACATCAAAACAAGAAAACATGCTGTAATTTTAAAAAAGTAAAAACAAATAGTTGAAAATATTTTATTACAAGTCTTTAATGTACTACCAACAAATCAAGACTTTTTAATTATTTTACAATTTTTGTTTTTGTTTAGTTTGTTAAACAGATTAAAAGTTTAATTTATTGTTGCTTGTTTTAAACTGATTTCCAATCATAAAAAATTAACTAAGTTTAAGTAATTCAGTACATCAAAAAATATATTTAGATTTAATAACTATTTTGTATAGGGGTATTGTTTAATATAGTAAAGATATTGTAAGAAAAAGAGACTTTCTTTTTTCATTGATAACGAAGTAAAGTTATACCAATGTACTAAAAGGTTTTAAAAAACTGACTCCTTAACTTAAAAACAAAAATAAAGTCAGCAAATTAGTACTCTCTTTTTGTTTAAACGTCAATGAACAAAACCTTAAATACAAGCAAAAAGGATATTTTTTTATTTCAAACATTATTAAGGTATAGCTTTTATAAATCTCATGTGTAAATGCTTAATACAGGTAAACGATAAAACCTTTTAAACATAAAGTTAAATTAACTATAGCGTAGTTCTACTTTACAATCATAAACATTTAAATATTTTTTTTTCTTCAAACTTTTATGACAGATGATACAAATTTTACATACTCTTTTAAATTAGAGTTTTACTTATTACCAAGCTTCTATAAATATAACTAAGTATAAACTTAAAATTTATACAAAACCACTTTCACAAATGTTACAAGTAGATATTAATTAACTTTAAGTTAAAAACATTTTTTTAGTGCTTTTCTGATGGTTTTCCTGTATTTCGAGTCGGTTGCAATGTATATTACTGCATTCATAAGGCTGTAAACAATAAAACATGTAATATACAATATAGATTTTTTAATCTCAAACATGTTATTTGTTTAAAACTCATAAGTTTTTTTTAGTGTTTAAAACATTACTTCGACAATTTTTAGTAAACAAAAAGCTAAATGATTTTTTTTTAACAAAAAATATTTTAAATATTTTTAAATTTACCAAAGTTGAATTAAACTTTTTATACTTTTTAAGTTTCAGTTTAAAAGTAGGTGTTAATGTTTATTCAAACAAAAAAATTAAAACTATAAACTAACCTTCTAGCAAAAAACAAGTAGAAAGTTCTAAACAAATGGTTTGTTTTAGTTACACAACTCTTTTTGTTGTTCTCAACTATTACAGAAATCATGAAAGGCACTGTAAATTTATAAAATATCAAATCTGTAGATACTCTTTGTATATAAACAAACAAAGACTAACATGTGGTTACAGTGAACGCCAAGACCATTAGTGATATTTTCACTGCGACTTTTCTTTCCATAGCATTTATTTTGTTACTTTGTTTTGTTAATTTTCGGGACTGTTTGAACTTGTTCCTTATAACTATGTACAATGCGATTGTAGCAAGTACCTACGAATTGAGTAAAATAAAAGCAAACTGCTTAGATAAACATAAAAAAACTATAGTTTACTCTAAATTAAATTGGTCTCAAAAACCGTAAAATCCAGTATTTAAAATGATAATTTCAAAATACTTAATTTTAGACAGCTTTTATTTTGTTTTTATTTATGGTACAAATGTTTATAAAAGCCTATAACAAAGTATGTTTGTTAAATTAGTGTATACGTTTTCTAAAACCTAAAAACAAGTATAGCTTTATTTAGTATAAAGTTTCTCAAAACTTGTATCTTGAACATTTTTTTTTGTTATAAAATATAAATACTTAACAATTTACTTACTTACATACTTAAATTCGTGAATGTTCTTATGTTTGGAGAACTTTAATATTTTAAACATACTACTTTAAAGTTTTAAAAAGATTATTTAAGCTCAATTTGTAAACTAAAATTATTATAAAAATTATTTTATAAAGTTAGGCTATACTATTGTTTTACAAACTATAAAACTTTACAGGAATTATGTAATTATTACTTTGTTTGTTTTAATCTTAGCATTGTAAAAAGTTAAGTAAGTTATTGATTCGAAGCTTGTAATTTTTTTTTTTTTTTTGATTACTTTGATAAATATTAAAGTTAAAATATTTAATAAAACTAACCATAATAACGTAAGGAATTATAACGATAAAAAGTAGAAGAAAAATGGAAGTTTTAACAACAATTGAATTCGGTAGGATTTCAATAAAGAAAATGAAATAGTCGTATTGATAAGAAAATTGAATGTCCTTTGGAAAATTTACTGTAAAAATAATTTTTATTTTTATTTTACAAATATAGCATTAAAAACTTGTTATTGTATTTAGTTTTTCTCTTATCGAAGTTATAATTAGTGTTTACACAAATTTAACAAAGTATTTCACAAATTTTTTCTTGATTAACGATGAATAGTTTTACTTACATATATAAAACTACTTTAAATTTTTTTTTGTTGTTTCTGTGTAAACTTTCGCTGTCAAAAGCTATACTATACATTCATTCTAATTTGCTAGTCACGTTAGAAAAGCAAAAGTTTGTTTACAAGTTTGTAATCAAATACCATAATAGATAAATTTTGTACAAAGTAGTTAAACTTTTTTATTTTGATTAAGTTTTCTGTTTTGTAGTATTATAGGTTGTGTAATGTATAACAAAAGCTCGATATTGTTTTAAACGCGTTATAAACTGACTAACAGTAATCATTATACAGTATACAACTATTCATACATTTAAAAAGAATAAACTAAATTATTTTTTATCTTAAAGTATATGAAAGATATGCAAAAAATATGAACAAAGTAGTTGTTTCTGTGCAACACAATAGATTAATATAAATTTTATTATTTGCAATTAAAGTTCCTTCGAAATTAAAAAAAAACCGGCAGTTTATTTTTATATATCTTTGTTTATTTAATAACTTTTTACCTGTACTTCGAGAACAATTAGATTAAAGTAACTTTATCTTAATTATATTTTTGCTGTATCATTATTAAACGTATATTGTGAAACTTTTTATCAGCATTAAGAACAGCGAAAACCACTTAGTTGAAAGGAACTTACAAAATAAGATCGGAATAGCCAAGGAAAACATCAAAGTTGCCAGTGCTAGTATTAAAATCCTTTTCTTCGATATATTCACCCAAGGAAAGCAAATTGAAACCAATTTTAATACGCTAATCGTTTTCAACAAATAGAAATTTGCCAGAAAAACAAATATAAACAATATTCCTTGAAAATTAGCACTGCTACTGTTTCGTTGTAACATGACGTATTCAAACAATTGCGTCGCAGTTCCGTAATACGTAGAAGTAAAGTTAGGAAGAAATACAGCAAAAACGAATAAACCTGAAAAAAAAAACATTACTTGTTTATTTTGACTTAAAAATGAATAACAGTAAAGTACTACCAGTCAAAACATCTGCACAAATAGAAAAACTTTGAAGTAGTGAAAACGTGGAAAAGCATTTCTTTTTCTTCAATAAATAAAATAGGTATGACAAATTTCCTGTAACAATCAACAGCCCAAGTAATAGTATGATAAACAATGTGAAAGAAAAAACTCCTTTGCTGTTAACATCATTAGTTTTAATTTTCTAATATTTATTTTAAATAAACCTTATAGCCGTTCGAAAACAAACTTGTAATATTTTCTAAACTAAGTCAAACCTGCAGCTATCACAAGCTGAAAAAGACTTGTTTGCACATTTTTCATAAGCTTCATAGCTACAAAAGACCACTGGTCTGCAAAATTTTTTAATTGTTCGAACTTCCGACTCATGGTCGTCGTTTTGACAGAATGGAAGGCGGGGATTTTCCGGAGGGTGCCTTTCAATACTACGGAGACGTTCGTTTCCAAGCCAAACAGTTTCGCTCACAAAAATCTCTTCTCCGTTATCTAACACTCTTTCCACTGTTTGTGTGAAACGGTACGTTCCTTCCAACTGCGTTGGGTCATCATACTGGACTATTTCAATGTTTCTCACACCACCTCCAACAATGTTTAGTGAAATTTCTTCAAGCGAAGCTTCTGTCGAATTTAGGAACATTCCTAATGAAAGACCTTAAATTAAATAGGTTTCTGAAAAACAATTTTGTTTCTCGAAAAACAAAACATTTCATAATTGACATAAGTATATAATATACACTAATACTAATAAAAAATGTTTATCATCCTATAATTCCAAGTATTACATTCTAGATTTATTAATTAATTTTGTCATCATTAATTGATTGCTTAGCCTGACCACTAATTTAAGCACCAAACGTATTTAGTTTTAAAATCAGAACTATATTATGTTTTGTTATCGTCGAATTATTTTACAAAACAGGATAGTTAGAGTTTAAATGTTTATTTAAAATTATTTATATGATCATTTATGTAAGTAATAAAAATGCAAATTTTTTAAGTTTTACAGTATTTATACTCTTTGAAACGTTTTGTATTTTATTTTTATCAAATAAAAAACTATTAACTTTTATTTACTTATTTATTTGAGCTTTAAGCTTATTAAACTGTTTCTAATTTTTGATGTCATTTTTTATTTTTATAAATTTACTAACTAGTGTGAAAGCACGCAAGTATTTTTTTATAATTGCTATATAGTCTAATTCTAATTAAATCTTATTTAAATTTTTAATAACTTGAAGTCTAATAAGTTATTCATAGAATGGCTTTCACAAAGTAAACAATTTATATAAATATTTTTACTTTAATTTAAATTGTTTAACTAATTTTACTTTTTATAAACTATCATATTTAGTAAAATATACGCAAATGTTAGAAGAAAGTTTTTAAAAATAAAAAATATTTTTACGTGTAAGAGTAATAAAAAAAGTATTGCTAAATTATTTTTAATTTATTCGATACTGCACAATATGTACAATAAATAACTCTTTAAAGTATAACGAAAAAACAACTACAGTTTATTTTTTAATAAGTTTAATGTTTTAGTAAAGTTTTGTTTTATTTAAAGTACAAGCTTTAAAAACTCATAAAATATTTCATTATTTGACTAAAACTATAAAAATATATTTGTAGCTGTTAAACTCAATCATTTAAATTTAAAATTAAATAACTATAAATAACCAGTTCTCTTTTAGTGTAGCTTCCACTAAGAACTTATATTTTTATGCACTCGTTTATTGTTTTTAACGAAAACATCCACTAAATCAATTTAAAAATATCTAGCTAAAATTACTTAAAACCTGCTTTTATCTTCTTAACATAGAAAATGTAGGCTTTATTTTGTAAAGTATATAATAAATTTCTTGCTTAAATTGTAAATTGTATTGTCGGAAGTGACACAAGCTGTTTTTTGATAGAACTATTTTCCCAAATTTGTTCAAAGCTAAAGTTACATAAAGTTACAAATTTCTTTGCGAAGTCTAAAAAAATTATTGCAATTTTCCAAGATAGTATGTATATGTAAACTACTTTAAACGAAATGAACAAAAATATAGTACATAATTAGCTATTTGATTTAGTTGTTTTCAGAGTGCACATTTTTAGTTATTCGCAAAGTACGTTTATTTTTAATAACATTTATTAACTAACTTAAAGCAATGGTTAACTTTTTTATATTTAGCTTTACACGTAAGATGCTGGTTAACTAAAAAAGTACAGCGGGCCATATGTTTCGGATTGGCTGGTCGAAGTCGCGTGGTGTTTTTCTTAGGTAGTGCAGAATAATAAAATCCGAGTTGCCGGTGCTTTAGTTTCTACTACTCAAGTTTTCCCTGCTCGAGTTGCCTCTGCTCTGCTTAGCTTTGTTTTTATTTTTTGTTTACAGTCGCTTGTGGAATGATACTTAAACCTGTACTGTTTAAGCGATTTTTCAACTTAGCTTACTTACCGCAAGATATTGATTTTGCGGTGATTGGTGAAGAAATTTTGCTTTTTGAGTTCAGTTGCGGCAGTCAGCTAGAAGTTTGTAGTGAGCAAAATGGCCGTTTTCTAAATTGGAGTTTCATAAAAGATTTTGTTCTAAAAAATAACTAAAACGTTATAGATACTTAGTTTTTTCTAACAAAATTCTAATGTGGTGCATTTTCGGCAGTGCAACACCCCACGCGACGCCCCAGCCTGGTCGTACAGCTTGATTTCGAGGAGCACCAGCTCTATGTCCTGCTGCGGCCAAGAACAGCAGAAAGGGTCCCTGTAGAAGGTTTCGTGCGTGTAATGGCTTTTAAAAAGGACGGTCCTGCGGGTCGGATAGTTTTCGTCCTCTTCGTTATACACAGTTCCTGCGGTCACTGCTTTGTAACGGTAACCTTCTAAATATCATACCAAACAGCCATCATAATCCACCGGCTGTTCGGTATTTACCCGCCGCAATTACGCTCAGGCTCGTGAGTTGCATATCTGCCCCAACCGGCCTCGCCGTCCAGATTTACCGCTTGTTGAAACTCCGCCACTTTCAGAGACGCCTGGTAAGGAGTTTCTGCTAAATCAGCTTTGTCCCCGTTCTTCACTTGACAAGGCACGAGCAAGTTATCAAATCAAAAAGACTCAATCTGCTTTTCCAATCCACAACTGATGAAAAGTGAAATACGCTTGTCCATGAATTTTGTTAAATCAAACAAAAATATTTTTGTTCGGTTTTTTGAAAACTTTAGTGACGTAATTATTGCTTACCTTTATTAGAATAAAGGTTAATTTTTATCATTTTTTATAATTTTTATTGTTAGAGTTACACAATGTTATAAAAACTGTAGTCGATGTTTAAATGGAAAGCTAATGTTTATCTATTTTGAACTATATTTTGTTGCTTATAATCATTGAGCAACCACACAATGTATGTGCCATACAAGCGTTGGTGTTTATGCTAAGTGAAACTCATCTTTATCTAACAATTTGAATTTGCTACTACCCTATAGTTATATTATATAACTTAAAGAAAAATTTATTACTTTACTATGGCTTAAAATCACCTATAAGAACTTAACTTTATGTAAAATTAAACTTTAGATTAAACAATAAAATGAAAAATTGTACAAAAAATAGACACATCAAGTATATAAAGTTTAAAAATAATGAAAGTTTAAAACAAGCTAAAACTAGTTCCTTTTTATTATCGATCTGCAATTTTAAACTAGTTTTGACACTTTTATAATAACTTGTAAGTATTATTAAGCTAGAGTCAAAACAATTTCAATACCAGCACGTTTGTATAAGTTTCCCTTGACTTTAAATTTAATGCTGGCTAAACTACAGTAGACTACCGCTTAAGTACGCAAATTGAACCCGACCAAAAAGTGCGTACTTAGCACGGATAGTGCGTACTTTTTGAAAGCATAGTATAGTATGAAATTTAGTTGTTTGTTTTCTTTCTCACAACTAGCCACCAAATAATTAAGCCAAAAAAACAATTCTTTGTATTTTAAATAACATTTAATACATAATTCTAATCTGCAAAATTTTTTAATAGATTTTAAAATGATTTATTTTTTCATTAAAAGTTTCTACATAATTAATAAATACATTTATTATAATTTTTTTATTACCTAAAAAGTGTTTGATTTTTTTATTTGAAAGGAAAACGTTTCAGGACTGTTTTTGTAAGAAAGTTTATATCAGTAGAAACATTTATAGTATAAGTGCACAATGATAAGATGCTCATTATTTTTTTTTACTTTAGTTTTTTGTTGTTGTTGTTTCTTTTTATATGTTTATTTTGACTTTATAAAATTTGTAACTAGTTTTTGTGGTTAACTAGTTTTATGTTACGTCACATTAAAATTAGCCTTTCTTTTGCAGATATTCTGAAAATTTTTGAATAAAAAAAATTAGAAATTTTAGAAAAATAATTTTAGAAATTTGATAAGTGCGTACTTAAGGCGGGGTGCGTACCAAAAAAAGTGCGTACTTAAACGGTAGTCTACTGTATATTTAAGTATAAATATAAATACTATTATAGAACTTGAGTAATAAGCTTAAAGTTTATAGCTTTAAATCTTAAGAATATGAAATGAAATAAAATTTATTTAAAACCTTATTAACAAAACACCTTCTTCAAGTTTTGTTTTAAATTAAATTCATTGTTAGCATTATTATAAAAGTACGTAATTTCATATGTTTTGTTTAATATTGAAATAAAATCGACTAACATTAGTATCATTATAAATAAGTAGTTTGGTAAAGTTCTAAAACATGTTAAATAACTAGTTATTATCAAATAGTTCTTTAAAGCTCTAAAAATTATCAATGCTTAAAATTATTAAGCTTAACTTTTTAAGACAACACAAACAATAAATGTAGTGTTCATTATATAATTACTAACTTTACTCACAAGTAAGTAGATTTACACATACTGTGTTTTAGTTGCTTGATCCAAAAATCATTATTGTTGCATATAAAACAATTTTTATCATATGTATACATACATTTATTAAACGACTTGAATATTTCTTTTTAAATACATGTAAAAATTTAAAACAATAAAACTGAAAAAACTTTTTTTTAATACATTCATTTTTCAGATAAAAGACAAAAATAATACGCTTATAAGTTTTTGAATATTCAAATAAATTGTTGAAAGGAGAAAAAATCACATGTTTATCATTGTTATTAACTGTAGTTTAATATACTATTAACATTGTGAAAAATCTTTTGTACATAATTAGGTGGCTAAAAGTAGTTAACAAATTTTCATTTACTATGTTTTATGCAAATACAAACTTTAAGTTTTAGTTCACTCAATGCTAACTGCAAAGTTTATTAGAGAAGAAAAATATATATATTGTATCAATAACACTTGTTTATAATACCTTACAAAAATAAAAACATGAATTTTTATAAAACTAGAATATATAAATATGTTACAGTAAACAATAATTTTTAAACTAAATACAACATATAGCTATAATAGGTTATGTTTTATCCGTCTAAAGTGTTTGTTTAAAACAAAACATAATATAAACTGTTTAAACCATAAAAATATATTATCAAAACAAAACGGGTGCACAACTATTCAAATTTGGACAATTTAAATTCAAATTCTGAAATCAAATTCTTTTTTAGTATTATCTCAAGTATTTTGGAAACTTTACAAACCAATGAAAATGGCTTGTAGATATTAATAACCTTAATACTTTTTGAGATATAGTATCTTAAGTATCTCATAGAGAATTTGAACTTTCCGAATTTTAACTGTCATGTAAGCACCAAAAGCAACTGAAAACTTAATTTTTTTGAAACATAGCTTTACGGATACTTTTGAAATGAAGAATAATTATTTATCATAAAATGCAAACAAAAACGTTTTGAAAGAGTGATAGATTTTAGGTTCAAATAAGTTTATATGTTACACAAATACGAATATTAAAGTATACAAAAACATTCAAAAACTGATTTATTGCTTGACAGTAGGTTGGTTAGTGCTACTTATTTTCTTTTTTAACTAAAAAATAATAATAAAATGCAGCACAACACTTTTTTTAAATATATTATAAAAAATATTTTGTAAAAACAGTAGTTGAAAATATTCGCTTAGTGTTTTAATTGTAAATTAATACTTTTTTACATAGATTTTATTTTAATTATAGTAATGATTCTTCTAAATTTAAGAAATATGTAATTTGACAATCGAGGTCTAACTTATAGTTAGATATCATTATTGTTTATTGAACGATAAAATAACAGCTCAAAAAGTTTGGTCTAAGGACCTGGTGTACAAAGGAGCCTTTCGGTTATCAAGTCGTACACCACATGCTTATAAAGTTTCTTACGAGCTATTACATATAGTTTTTTTTTATCATTTAGGTATTTAAATCTTTCGTAACAAAACAATCAGTTAAACAAAAAAAAAATGAAAGAAAAAAAAACTAAACAAAAATTAACAGAATTTTGTGTTTAATAATGTACTATGAATCTTTTTTAGTAACATAAAAACTAAAAAATATATGTAACTTTAAATTAACTTTTAAAAGAAGATATACAACACTAATAACAAACGAGTGAATACTTGAAATATAATTACAACTTCTTTAAAGAAGGTAAAATGTAATAAGATGAAATATTTTTACAGAAATAGTTTTATAAGTATTTTGTGCTAAAAAGGTAATTTAATAATTCAACTTGAACAGTAAAAACAATATTACATTTGAATAGTTAAATGAAACATTGTAAAAAAATTTTCAAGAGCTTTAAAGAAGTGATTTTTACAATAACTGAATTTTACTTTTAAAAATGAAAATATGAAGCTAAGTACTGTAAAGTTTATGCTTTTAATAAGATATAACTAATTAATAAATAAGATATAATTAAATCCTTTCAGTTTAAAAACTAAAAATTAGTTAAAAATATAAGTTGTGATTAAACATGCATACTAGTATACATTTTCTATTCATAATTATATATGTAAATGGTATTTGAAACTACTTATGATAAATTTGAATCAGTTTTTTTCATAGTTAAGATATCAATACATAAAACCATTAGTTAATAATAGCTGAACATGTAGTACAAGCTTAGCTTCAACCTTAACAGTTTTAAAACAATAAGTTTTATTATAAATAGTTTACTATCGTAATCAATTCATAGTGGTCTGTTCTAGAGGTCTTTGTTCTAGAGATTGCCACTCAATTCAATGTTTTATATAAAATATTTTTTATTATCATTATTAATCTATGTGTAAAAAATAACTTGTATTTATTTAAATGATCAATTTAGAGTGCTTCAATTTGCTGTTTTTAAACATTTGATTTGTCCAAGCTGCTATTTTCAAATCCGTTTCGACATAAAAAAAAAACTTAACAAAGTTTCTTAAGTTTTAAATTCCAATAGATTAATTTATCTTCAAGCTTTAAGTACTTCAAGCTTTAAGTTAGCTTTCTACTGAATACGGAAAGTTCGGCTAGATTCTAGTTATGTTGATCCGGTAGATCAATAGTAAAAATGATTCATGAGTAAAATAAAAACATCAAAGTTTGTTTAAACACGTGAAATAATTCGATGCTCATAATTATGCAAAACTTACCTGATAACTAAAAGTTTTCTCAGTAACAGTTTTGTTTATAATATTTTGATTTCTTTTAAAGGTAGCTGAGTTTAAAATATAAAAAACTTTTTACCTTATTTTACAAAGATTTTCGAAAAATAACTCTTTATAAAAGAACTAAAAATTTTATGAGCATGAATTTTGAACTGGTAAATAATAACTAAGAAAAACGAATAGCTATAATCGAAACAAAGAATAATATTGAAATAAAAGTTAATTTATGACAACTATGTACTTATAATGTTTATTACTCATAACTATTTCCCTTGGCTTTTAATGAATTAATTGCAACATTTCTATATTATCAAAACCTTGTAAAAAAACTAACTAACAAAAATGCAATAACTTAAATGAAAAATAATGTTTAATTTTTTCAACAGTATAATTTTCAAAGTTTCTAACATTTTTACTGTTTAATTAAGTGGAGACAATGTAAGGGCACACAGAACATTGAAAAAGGCTACAAGCAGTTTTAAGTTTTCGTTAACTTGCAGAATTAAAAAAAAAATAAATAAGTATAATTTATATCTCTTTTAACATGCAACCCGGATTTTCATTTAGTAGTAATTATTTTAAAACAAATAAAACAGCATTTAGCTAAAAACTTTACATTAAAGCCAAACGTCAAACAGTATTTTAATTTTATAAATCTTTGTTAGTTTATTTTATCACAAACACATAATCCTGGTTAAGCTTCCTATAAATAAACAACTTTTCAACTTTTTTGTTTATAAACTCACGAACCATCGTGAAGCTTTTTAGTTTGCTTGAACTTATTTACTGAATAAAAAGCGGTAAAGTTTGTAAGCAGTTTTTTCATTGGTACTTTACGATCAAACCGTTAACAGTTTTAGATGCGATATTTGTATATAAACCTAATATTTAGTTTAACTATTAATTCTAACTTTAAACTATAAATGTTTATATGTTATAGTTTCTTGAGTAAAAATGAAGGTTTGATTGTTTGAAATCAGGGTTTTGAGTCTGAACCAAACCGTGGTAATAAATAATAATTTTTTTTTATAACTTTGAAATAGTTGTGTAAAACTATTTATTTAAATTTTTATTTATATATACTATTTAGACAAAAAATTATGTGTATTTTTTTTAGTTTTATTTTATCAACTAAGACTTAATTTTACAAATTTTAAAGTTTGAGTGAATTTAAAAAAATTACAGCGGACAAAAATTAAACGTTTTTTATTGCTAAAAATAAAAAATTATATACCTATTAAAAGTTTTTTGATAGAGTTTAATTAAAAAACAGATTTAAGCTTCATTCTAATAAACTAGGGAATAATTTCAAAATTATCAGCATCCAAACATTTTAGTGGTAACATGAGATTTTTTAGTTTTAAGAAAATTATAAAAAGTTAAGAACAAACTACAAAATGATTTATTTTCTACAGCTTTTAAAAACCGGTAAGATAAAGATTACTAAAAATTGCGATTTATCATTTAATTAAATTTAGCGTAGAACCCGTTTTTTTTTATTAGCATGCCCGTTCAGAAAGAAAACCGCAAAAATCGGTTACTGACCCCGGCAAAACACTTTGTATTCAATCAGTTGAATTTTATCGTATGTTTTCAGCACACTAGTCTGCAACCATTGCATTAAATTATGTTTTATGACGGTAAAAAGTTGCATCTGACATAAATTATATCACTTTAAATGGATTTTTATAAACAGGTCTAAATGTTTTTTTTTACTAAAAACATTGTAAATAAATTTATAGACTTTAAATAACCAGAAACCTTGAGATGTATATTCTTATTTTCTAGCTGGGAACACGGATAGAACTTTTTAACATCTTTTTACTTCATAATTTGTGCAGAATGGAGTACATTTTATATAGTTAATAACAAATAATGAAAAAAAGTTCAAGTAGATATATGCGCATTTTGACTCGCGGAAAACTTTAGCACAAACAAGACTTATATATATTTTGTACTAAAAGTTTTTTTAGTTTCAACAAACAATAAAATTTAGTGTTCATAAAACTAGAGTACTACTCTCGTTTATTTTGCTTGTATATAAGCTGAATATTCAAACAAAATGTCCCAAGCTTTATTTGAATCAGTTTGTATAAACTATTAATAATTAATTTTTTTATTAAAGCATTAACAGTTTAAGAAATAAACTAGTATTTTACTTTTCATACAAAATTAGAAAGTTTTGAAACTTCCTTGAACTTATGATTTTTTTTATTAGACATTTTGTCTAATCAAAGTTTACTAGTTTATTAACAAGTAAGCAATGTTGCTATTACTTTTCATTATATTATAAGTTTATAGACAGTTGAAATTAAAAAACATTCTATAGAAAATAAAAGTTTCGCCACTAAGATCAGTTCAAGGAAGTGAAAAATAGTTTCAGACAAATAGTTATACAATAGTACAGAGTCCATGACAATATATAAAAAACGTTTTAACTTACATTCTTTAAAAACATGATAATAAAAGTAAGAAATATTTCTATTAGTATTTTACATAAAAATTATATTTCTAAATAATTTTGTTTTAAACTTTTATGAACAAAAATTTTGGTTAATACTGACTAAAACAAGCAAAAATGAGTCTTAGGTCTTCTGCAGTTTTTATGATAGTTTTTTGAAAAGTCTTGTTCGAGGGGCCATAGCTTAACCTTGTATAATGGGGGCCTTTTGAAAAAAAGTTAGGGAACCCTGTACTAGATATAACGGTAAATTTATTTTAACTTAAACTAGATATTCGCACATTGGGGTACACAGAATTTTAATTTTGCAATTTAGGGTGCACAGGTTTTGAAAAGCTTGAAGACCACCGGTCTAGAGCATTTAGTTTTTTTTTTGTGTGAAAATAACTGTTAGGCCTATTACCATGCCAACTGCTTCGCTTACAACTAGCCAATTACTTGGCTTACTGTTTAATTACTATACACTGTATTATATCATTCGACCATATTTCTAAATGTTTTATTTTTTCTGTACAAAAAATATTAAAGTTTTAATGCAAAATAAGGCATAAAACAACTGTATCTAAATATAAAAAATTATGCTTAGTAATTGAGAAACAAACTTTAAAAACTGTGTTAAAACATTTTTTGTTTCAAAAACAAAATTCTATTATCAATGACTAGCATTAATTAAATAACAACTTCTTCTTGTGTTTTCACTGCTTAAAACGACTTCATGACCAACAGAAAGGCGAAAGATGTTTGCATACAAAAAGGTCAAATCCTGGCCTCAGTTACCAAACAAGAGGATGTATTGAAAAAGATATTTGTTACGCTGTTTGAAACTATCATATCACAGTTATATCACAGTATCTTTACAAAGACTTCAATTATAACATCAAAGTTATATGCAACATTACGGATTCCACAACTAACACTTTAACGGCAACATTACGTAGTCTACAACGATCAAATAACATTTTTAGACTTTGTACTGTTGCTGACAACTGTGATGTGATAGTTAAAATTAGTTTTTTTATATAGCTCTATATACAATAAGAGTTAATTTAGTTATAAAAAACGTAGCGTACTGGTTATGTTGTTCAAACTTTCTAATTGCAACAGTAATGAGCTGTTAAACGTATACCACTATAAAACAGTTACAATTTTATTAATAAATTCATCAAACCGCGAGTAAGAACATTCAACTAGTCTGACTATATTCGTTTATAAGTAAAATGCTCGTTTTATAAAATACATTATATAATGGAGGAAACGTATAGGACGTGTATTTTGGCAATTATGAGCCGAGTTCATTGAGATCATTAGTTAAGTTGTTGTTATTAAGTAGTGATAGATGTTGATAGTAAGTCTAAGGTCTGAACAACTTAATCAATTGTGTGGTTTTCTTCGGCTGAGTTTTTTCTTAAGTTACAGGGCGTAGTTAATCAACTAGTTGGTAAAGTAATTGGCCTTAAAGTTGGCTTATGTATATTTTGAAATATTTTAAGCTTTGTGTTTTGATCATACATATAGTTGTTAAGCTATCTATACAGCATAATAAAAATTAGAGTTTTGATTATTTTTGAAATACTACTAATTAAAATGAGAGCTTTTATGTTAAATGATAAAAAAAAAAATTATTACCATTTAATCAGTTTTTTTTTGTCAAATTGTAACTATTATATAGTAATATACATTAATTAATTCATGTTTATTGTAATTCGAAAGTTATAACAACTTAACCAGTACGATAATTTCTTACAACTGTATTATTTCTTATATTGTAGAGCTCAAATCATAACAGTTTAACATTAGTTTGTAACATTAGTTTTTAATGGTTGATTTCTTAAATTAGAATAAAATCTCTAAATGATACATCACAGTTATCTGCACTATTATGAAGTCTGTTACCGTGATGTGATAGTTGTAGACTTCATAATGTTATTGTTATGTGATAGTTATACATTTTATAATATTACTGTGATGTGATATTTGTAAACTACATAAATTTACTGTGATGTTATAGTTGTAGACCTCGTAATGTTACTGTGATCTGACAGTTGTAGACTTTATAATGATACTGTTAGTGATAATTATATTTATTCATAATGTTACTGTGATGTGATAGTTGTAGACTTCGTAATGTTACTGTGATGTGACTTTGTAGACTTCATAATGTTACTGTGATGTGATAGTTGTAGACTTCATAATGTTACTGTGATGTAATAGTTGTAGACTTCATAATGTTACTGTGATTTGATAGTTGTAGAATTCATAATGTTACTGTGATGTGATAGTTGTAGACTTTATAATGTTAATGTGATGTGATAGTTGTAGACTTCATAATGTTACTGTGATGTAATAGTTGTAGACTTCATAATGTTACTGTGATTTGATAGTTGTAGAATTCATAATGTTACTGTGATGTGATAGTTGTAGACTTTATAATGTTAATGTGATGTGATAGTTGTAGACTTTATAATGTTAATGTGATGTGATAGTTGTAGACTTTATAATGTTACTGTGATGTGATAGTTATAAACTTCATTGTGTTACATTGATGTGATAGTTGTGAACTCCTTGACAAACATCTCTTTCAAAACGTCCTCTTGTTTAGTTACAGATGCCTAGATTTTTTTTCGCAAAACTTTTTCGGCTTACTGTTGGTCCTGAGGTCATTATAGGCAGTGAAATCATAAGAAACAGTTGTTATTTAGTTAATGCAAGTCCTTTTTTTTTAATTTTTGTTTTTGGAAAAAATATTTAGTTTTATCACAAATTTTTAATTTCTCTTTCTTCATTACTAAACATAACTTTATTTGTTTAAATTCAATTGTTTTATATCTTTTATGCGTTCAAATTGTAATAAATTTAATCCAGAAAAATAAAAACATTTGAAATACAGTCTACTAATGTATTACAGTCTATAACATCCAAATAGTAGGCCATAGAGTTGGTCAGTTAGTACGCGAAGTAGTTGGCATGATAGTAGGCCTAACCGTTGTTTTCACCAAAAAATTTATGTTTTAGAGTACATTAAGACTTTTTTTTTGCGATAAGTCAAATCTTTTTTTTAAATTTTGATTTGGAGATTGTCAGAAAGATTGTTAAGCATTTAATTAAGTTTTTATAAAAAAATGTTTAAAAAAATATAACTTTGTTATTACTTGTCGCAAGAAGTTGAAAGTTGTAGAAAAATGATCATTCTTCGCATTTAGGAGATACATAAATAAACTAAAGAAAATTATAAAAAAGCTGAGTTTTTTATAGAGTTGCATCAAAGGTTAATTTTTTAAATTTAATAAATATCAACGATTGAACAGGCACGGTCGATTTTTTTGTTTTTTATTTTTGTGCTTTAAGTACTTTGAACATTTATGTCAAAAAAAAAAATCAGCAGGGAGCATATTGAACTTGAGTGACGAGATGCTTCATTGTAGTTTATACTTACGTACCGCTACAGCAAGCAGTTGCAATTGCGCGACAGATGAGTAAATGTCGGAAGGTACACTTTTAAGCAGATTGAAACTTTAGCATTTTGTTACTTTTGTACGAAGGGTTACTAATAAACTGGATGAACTTTGGCACGGGTTTATCATTAGTTCCTTTTTTTTGCAGTTTTTCTTTTTTAATTTTTTCATTTTTCGTGCTTTTTTTTACCGTTGATTTTTGTATACTATTCTTATTTGCGGAAAACTATAATGTAATAGTTATAGTCTTTGTAACGTTTAGGGCAACTGTGATGTTATATTTCTAAACTCCGTACTTTTTTCTACAATAGTAAAAACAGAAAATTTAAATAAAAAGAAATAATAAACAGTCAAAATAACATATAATAAGTGATGTTTAATCTGTCTACAATTGAGGTCTAAACAAACAAGTTTTTCAAAATTAAACTTAGCTTTTTGAACTACTAAAAACAATTTACTTTAAAAAAAAACCACAAAAAATTTACTATACTTAAAAGTTAGTAAAAAAATTCAATACTTAAAATGTATATAAGTAAAACAAAATACATATAAGTCTCTTACACACGCAAAAACAAATT
This sequence comes from Thalia democratica, assembly GCF_965202585.1. NCBI lineage: Eukaryota > Metazoa > Chordata > Thaliacea > Salpida > Salpidae > Thalia > Thalia democratica. The sequence continues at coordinate 41,243,236 of NC_139165.1, read as the reverse complement.
TACTTATAACTATAGTTAAAGATGGCGGTTACTATAAGTTTTTTATAATAGTAATTTTATTGATATTTTTATATTTAGTAAAGTTAGCTGAACTCAAAATATTAAATACTTTATAATGTATCTAACTTTTTACATTGTTTTATAAACATTTTAGAATTATTTGAACTTAATATTATATTAGCTTGATATTTGAACATGTTAATGAATAATAAGATATTATAACTTTATACCAAAATATAGAACAACTAAGAAATATGTAAACATGTAAATAGTTTGATCCTGTTTAAGTATGTATATAACATTCGTTAATTTAGCAATAAAAATATTTTAAATACTCTAAGGTTCACAACAAACTCCACTGGTTGTCAATTGGTTAACTAAAATTTTTAAATTATACTAATTTTTTTTTACGAAAACAAAATAGTTAATCAAAATTTAATTTTTGCCTTTTTTTTTTGGCAACACAACTTTTTCTGATTTAAACATTTTACTGTGAACAAAACTTTTAAAAAATGCTGTTAATAAAACGTTATAAAACCTTAGAACTTGTTTTATTTTTTTCCTCATATAAAATTTAAATAAAACTTCATTTTAGATTTATTTAAGTTTGTGTATTTTAATTTTCTTTATCTTTTATTTATTGTTTTACAACAGTAAATATTTATATTTTATATAGCTAAAAACTTTTAAAAGTAAAAACTATAGTTTTAAGTTTATTTTACAAAATTTATTAAATACGTAAGTTTTTTTTCTAATCTTAATACTTAGTTTTTTATTGCCTGACATAAAATTACTTGCAAGTTACTTTTGTAATAATTTAAAGAGTGCTTAACTTTATGTAAGATTTATATTGAAGCAACGACTTAACTAACTAAAATTTGATTACGAATGTTTGAATTAAATTACTTTGAAGATATATTTTCTGAAAAAATAAGAAAACAAAAGTGTAAATTCAACCTGAAATGATAACTGATCTATTTATTTTACTTGCAAATAAAAAGTTGCTTTCGCTGTTGTTACAGAAAAAAATTAATGTTGACATAAGCATCTTAAATAGTTACTATTTTCAAACTTTACCTTTATGAACTGCTTCATTTGTTTTTGTAAAAAGCCGAACGTCAAAATACGATTTAATTTCTCAAATCCATGTTAGTTTATTTTATCACAAACACATAATCCTGATTAAACATCCGATAAATAAACAGTTTTTTTTGTTTACAAACTCACAAACAATCGTGAAGCTTTTTAGTTTGCCTGAACTTATGTACTGAGTAAAAAGCGGTAAGTTTACTTCAAATAATTTTTTTGGCGTTTAGTTCAATAATATTTATTGTTTTAAACAATATAAAGGTTGTAGGCAGTTTTTTCATAAGTATTTAACAATCAACCCGTTTTATGATTTATAAATTAAATATGTCATATGTGATATTCATATAAAAACTAGGTGTTTATTGTAACTAATAGGTCTAAATTTATATTAAATTTGTGTATATATTATACTTGCTTAAGAAAATCTAAAGGCATAAAGTCAAAACCAAACCTTAGAAAAAAAAATTTCAAATATAACTTTGAATTAGTTTTGTATAAAGATGTTTTATTTAAAGATACTATTTAGAATAATAATAATGTTTAATTGTTTTTAGATTTTTTTATGAACTCCGACTTAACTTAACTAATTTCAAAAATTTGGAAAAGGTTTTTCTTCAAAAACAAATTACAGCTGGATCACAGAATCAAACAATTTTTTTATATTAAAAATATAGACTTTTTAATATATCTTTTGATAAAGTTTAAATTTAAAACAGCTTCAAGCGTTATTTTAATAAAAAAGCAAATAAATTGAAAATTACAAACACTCAAACTTTTTAATAAACTTTTTTTTATTTTTTTCAGTCTAAAAAAAATATAATAAGTTAAGTAGAACTTACTTAACAATTTATTACCTACAGCTTTTAGAAACCGGTAAGATATGTTTTACTAGAAACTGTAACATATCATACAGGTAAATTTAGCGTAGAACCAGTTTTTCTTCTTATTAGCAAGCCTGTCACAAAGAAAACCGCGAAAACGGTTACTGACCTCGGCGAAATGCTGAATTCAAACAGTTGATTTTTTCGTATAATTTTAGCACAGTTGTCTATAAAAATTTAATTAAATTATGTTTCACAATGGTAAAAAAAATTTATCTGACATAATTCATATCACCTTAAATAGATTATCCTTAACAGGTATAAACCTTTTTATTTTAAAAAAGAATGAAAGAAAATTTAAAGAGCTTAAATAATCAGAAACCTTGAAATGTATAATTTTTTTGTCTTGCTTGGAATACTGGTAGAACTTTTCAACGTCTATTGACTTCATAATTCCTGCACAAGGGAGTATGTTTTACATAATTAACAACAAATAACGAAAAATGTTCAAGTAGATATATAAGCATTTAGACTCGTGAAAAACTTTAGCACAAATAAGACTTATATTTAGTTTTTTTTATTTACCAAAACTGGTTTTTTATTTCAGTAAATAATATATTTTAGTGTTCATAAAACTAAAGTACAACCCTTATTAAACTTGCTTGTTAATAAACTGAATATTTAAATAAAGTCTACCAAACTTTGTAAGCATCAATTAGCATAAGCATATACTAATAATTAAAGTTTTTATAAAAGTTTCTACGGTTTAAGAAATAAACTAGTTTTTTTTTCATACAAAAGTAGAAAATTTTGAAACTTTTTTGGATTTGTGTTTTTTTTTAGTAGACAAAGATGTTCAATAAACTTTAAATCATGAACTAATTACATATTTTTGTTACAAAAAGATGTTTTTTTTTTTAACCAACAATATATTTTAGTATATCTTAAATATATTTAGAAAATTTTCTATTTAATTTTTTAACAAAGTCTACCGAATTGTCTTTGCATTGATTTTTTATGCTTTTAAAATAAAAAGTTTTTGGTAAAGTTACTATGGAATAAAAAAAAAACTGGTATTTTTTTTAAGAAAAAGTACAAACTTTTCATAAGCTACAAAAATTTAAAAATACTATTTGTTTTATAGACAATTTGTCTACTCAAAGTTAACTAGTTTATTAACAAGTAATCGATGTTTCTTATATCTATTATTTAGAGTGTATAAATATTTCCTTATAAAATAATTTTCAAACAAACAAATTTTTCACCACTAAGAGCAGTTCAATGAAAAACAAAAAATATTTACGAACAAGTGGTTATGCAGAAGATGAAATTCAAAATGTGGTAAAATTTTAAAATACATTTTTTAAAAAATATCAATACAAAGAAATTAAAATATTTTTAAGAATGTTCATAATTTTATTTATTTTCTTTGGTGATTTTTTTCTTAAAGTTTTTAGAGTTTCTTAATGAACTACTCTTTCATCTTAAAAAAGCATGAAGTTAGTTTTGAGTTTATCAAAACAAGTTTAGCTAAAGTTTCTATATTTCCATGAAAACTCTATTTCAACAGCATATCCTTATTTGTTTATACATTACATGTATTTAAACTTTATTTAGTTTACAGATGTTTCACACTGCTAGACATTTTTATTTACCAATTAATAAGATTGTTTGAATGAATTTTTATGGGCACTTAAAGGTTTCTATAAAGAGAAATAACAAACCTGTAACTATACCTTAGCTTACTTTAAAAACGTGATAAATAAAATAATAAAAGAAAATTTAATTTAGTTTAATAAAAACTTAAGTCAGACTGCTTAACATAAAACTAATACTAACACAGTAGTTTAAAGCAATTATTTTGGTTTGTTACAGTTAATAGTTGAATATTTTGTTATGGTTTATATTATTTTAAAAGCAAAAATTATGTTTTGAAACTACAACATTTATAACTAGTATGAGTTACTCTATTTTATATTATTCCTCGTAAATTTTATCTTAAAAGTTTTGCTGTTGTGCAAAAACTGTAAAATAAAAACAAAACAAAAAAAGTTATAAATAAAATACATTTAATTTATTTGTATGTAATAAGTTCATGTTAACAAAAACTAAAACTATTAAAGTTTAATAAGTAGCACTTACTTTTAAAGTTAAAAGTCTAAATTAACTACAGTGGTTTACAACTTATTTTCGTGAAGCTAAAAAAATGTTGATGCTTTTGAAAATCTACATTGTAATGTTTGACTTATATGGTTGTTGTGTTTTAAACACATTCATAATACTATTTAGTTTTAGGAACTTGTTTAAGTAGTTTTGTGTTTTTTTTCATTTAACAACAAACTTTAAACATAAAGTTTTTTGTTGAAAAAGAAAATGTAAGTTTGTTGTTAAAAGTTGTTAAGAAATTAGTCAAATGAAATAGGACTTTTTTTACAAAATTTTTAAAAATGTTTACTTTTAACCACTCATTTATCTTGCTGCGATTTTATGAAACGTAGCTTAAATAGATATTTAGAAATCCATCATTTATCAAATATATAAATTGCAAAAAAAAACCGTTTAGCATAAAAGTTCATAAAATTTTACCAAAAAACCATGAATTTTTATTTACTAATCGATATATTTATTATTTAATTGAAGCAACACCAAATTAACATGTAAACAAACCGGTTCAACATTGCGAAAATTTAGTATACGAAAATAAACCGATTATAAATATCGAATAGCAGCAATCATTTTGTTACTAGGCAATTAAATTGTTGTAGAAAGCTTGCAAACGGGTAACTTAATTTTCTTTGCAAAGCTATCTTGACATTCCAGTGAATAAAAAGCTTATATAAAAGTATACTTGTGCCAACTGCAAAACGTTTTTAACCATTACTTTTTTTTATTAAAGCGTTTATTACCGCACCACTTGTTGTTCAATTATCCAAAAAACTTAATTGACAACGAGTTAAAAGTTTACGTTTAACATTTTTTATTACAAAAAAATACAAAGTATAATCGCAATATATATTTTTCTTGATTACATCTACAAGTAATTTTTTGTATTCAAAGCTGAAGATAAGTTAAAGTCTATATTTTAATCAAAAAAATTGTATTAAGAACATAGCCAATTGTTGCTAGAGTTTGTTATTGTTTTTTCGCAAAACTTATAACAATGAAGATTGAAAAAAAAGCGCCTTTGCGGATATAATATGATTTTAATTTTTTTGATATGTATGAAACCTAGCTTTCGTTGTCTCGGACGTTGTTGTTGATGGTCGTGTGGTGAAGCTCATTAATCGTTGTTGAAGGCGCGAAGTATCTCAATTCTTTTTGATGATGGCCGAAATAATTACTGGTTATTTATCTTAGCTGACAAACAGCATTTTTTTACATTAAAAAAATTATTTTTAGTAATGTGTAATTTCAACTAAACTAAAATAATTAAAAAAGACTTTGAAACAAAAGACTTTGATAGTAGCAACTATTTTTTTATATTTTACACGTAGTAGATTTTTTAAAGTTTTTTCAAACTTCTAAGCTAACTTATTTTATTGGAACTTTTTTTTTTCGACTAAAACTGATTAAACTACTCTTTAACTCAAAAAGATTACGTTTTATTTTAATAATCCTTTTTTTTTAGTTACCAGTAAAAAATGCTTTTTTTATTTTTATACAAAAATCAAACGATAAACAAAAATAAAATTGTTAATAAACTCACAAATAATCGTGAAGCTTTTTTAGTTTGCTTAAACTTTTTTATCAAAAAAATATCAGTAGATTTGCTTAAACTTTTTTGTTTCATAAGTTTTATTGTTTTAAATAACTAAAAAAATATTATTTTTTGTTATTACATATAAAAAAAATACTTTTAGATCTACTTAAGATATTTTATATATAAATTGTTATTTTGTGTGCCTATGTAGTCAAAATAAAACTAGAAAATGTTTACAAATTGTGTATATTTGAAGAAAATTAGAGATATAAAATCAGAGCTAGACCTTAAAAATGTATCTTATTTTCTTTAAACGACTCTGTACTAGCATAAACATGTTTTATTAAGAACATATACTACTTAAACAAAGGTACTGTTAAAATATGTTTTACGATTTATTTTGTTGACTTATTATAAAACAACACTTGTCTAAAAAAGTAGATTTTTAAAATAACTAAACTACACTTAGCAAGAATTAAACCGTATGTTTTTATTCTATAACAAAAAAAATTTCTATTAATTTTATTGAGATTTGATAATTAAGTATATTTTAAAAGCTATTCTAAGTTTCAATAAAAGAAACTTGCGTAGATATTAAAAGTTACCAACACCAAATCATTTTAGTTAAAAAAACACGTTAAAACTATTTTTTAGTTTTTATAACAGTATTTTAAGTTAAGTATAGCTCTAAAAACATTCTGATAAGGCTTTTAAAATTCGACAAGATGAATATTACTAAAAACTGTAACTTATCATTTATGTGAATTGTAGAATACATTATGCGCAGTTTTTTTTATCATCATGCGCGTACACAAACAAAATCGCGTTAGCCAAATCGATTACTTTCCTCGGCGAAGCATCGTGTATTCAATCAGCTAATTTTTATCGTATATTTTCAACGCGAGGGTCTGCAAAAACTGTTATTAATTTAAACTTTATGATGGTAAAAGTTTGTATCTAACATAAGATATGTGTCTTGAAAAGGCATTTTTTTTTGTTTATTTACTCTACTACTTTTGCTTAAATTCATTTACTATAAAAATTTAAAACGTAGTTAACGATATAGAAATTAAAAATTGAAAACATTTAAAGATTACTGTGTACAATTTTAATGTCTTTTAAGAATTTTGATAAGATTTGTGTTTAAATATATAGACCACATGACTCTAGCATACCTTATATAATTAGTTTGAACTAAAGTAGGTACATTTGAATTTTACTCACACAAACTTTAAAGACAATTGTCCTGTAGAACACGTTAAAAGGTGCCCAATTAGTGAACGGCTGGATAACCGAAAAGTTCTTCGTGCACCAGGTCCTAGAATCAAATATTTTGAGCGTTGTTTTTTTTTTGTGTGGTTTATCAAACTCTATTTAATAACTAGTTAGACTTGTTACAAAATATTTCTTTTTAATAAACAATATATTTTAGCATAGCTAAAATATAAAAAACAACTACGTCTGTTTAAATTTACTTATGTTAAGCGTAGGTTTTAACAAAACCCACCGAATTGTCGTTGCATTTATTTTTTGAAGCTATTAAAAACAAAAGTTTTTATCAAAGCCACAACGGAATAAAAAAAAAACTAGCATTTTTTTACATGAGAAAGTATACTTTTTCATAAACTATATAAATTTAAAAGATACTTTTTTTTTATAGACAATTTATCTATTAAAATTTAACTAGTTTGTTAACAAGTAAGAAATGTTTATTTTATCTATTTTTAAAGTGTATAAATATTTTCATATAAAACAATTTTTAAACAAATAAATTTTTCACCACTAAGAGCAATTCAGTGAAGTACAGAAAATATTTACGAACAAGCGGTTATACAGAAGATGAAATTCAAAATGTGATAAAACTTTAAAATAAATTTTTGAAAAATATCAATACAAAGAAATTAAAATATTTTTAAGAATGTTCATGATTTTACTTACTTTATTTGGTTTTTTTTTTTCTTAAAGTTTTTACAGTTTCAAAATATAAAAAGTCTTACTACTTTATATCTTAAACAAGCATGAAGTTAGTTTTGAGTTAATCAAAACTGTTTTAGCTAAAACTTTTATATTATTTTATTTATTTCTATTATACATTACATGTATTTAAACTTTATTTAATTTACAGATATTTTACACTGCTAAGCAATTTTATTTACCGATTAATAAATTGTTTGTGATATTTAAATGAATTTTTATGGGCACTTAAAGTTTTTATACAGACAAATAACAAACCTGTTACTATACCTTAGCTTACTTTAATAAAATGATAAAAATAAAAATAATAAAAATTTATAATAGTTAAATATAACTTCGGTCAGACTGCTTAACATAAAGCGAATACTAATACAGTAGTTTAAAATAATTATTTTTGTTTGTTAAAATAAATAGTTGAGAATCTTTTTATGTTTTATATTAGTTCACAAAGAAAAAAAATTATCTTTTGAAACTACAACATATAAAGTAACAACTAGTATGAGTTACTCTATTTTATATTATTGCTAGTAAATTTTATTTCAAAAGCTTTGCTGTTGTGCAAAAACTGTAAAAATATAAAATACTGTATATAAAATATATTCAATTTACTTTTATGAAATAAGTCCATAGCAATAAAATACTAAAACTACTAAATTTTAATAACTGGCACTTACTTTTAAAGTTAAAAGTTTAAATAAACTACAGTGGTTTACAACTTATTTTCGTGAAGCTAAAAAAAACTTTATGTTATTTGTTATTGTTACATTGTAGTGGTGTTACTAAAATGTTTGTTACATTGTAGTGTTTGACTTATATGCTTGTTGTGTTTTAAACAGACATATAATGTTATTTAGTTTTAAGAACATATTTTAGTATTTTTTTTCATAAAACAATAAATTTAAAACATAAAGTTTTTTTTGAAAACTAAAGTGTAGCTCAGTTTTTAAGAAGTTACTAAATAAAATGTGACAATTCGTTTACAAAATTTTTTTTTAATGTTTACTTTTAGCCACTCATTTATCTTGCTGCGATTTTATGAAACGTAGCCCAAGTAGATATTTAGAAATCCATCATTTATCAAATATATAAATTGCAAAAAAAAACCGTTTAGCATAAAAGTTCATAAATTTTTACCAAAAAACCATGAACTTTTATTTACTAATCGATATATTTATTATTTAATTGCAGCAACACCAAATTAACATGTAAACAAACCGGTTCAACATTGCGAAAATTTAGTATACGAAAATAAATTGATTATAAGTATCGAATAGCAGCAATCATTTCGTTGCTAGGCGATTAAATTGTCGTAGAAAGCTTGCAAACGGGTAACTTAATTTTCTTTGCAAAGCTTTCTTGACTTTCCAGTAAATGAAAAGCTTATATAAAAGTATACTTATGCCAAGTGCAATACGTTTTTTACTGTAACTTTTTTCATTAAAGCTTGTAGTACCGAACCACTTATTTTTTAATTTTGACAAAATTTTTACTGAAAACGAGTTAGCAGTGCACTTTTAACTTATTAGTAACACGTATTTCATTATGAAAAGTAAAAAGTAATCGCAATATATATTTTTCTTGATTACATCTACAAGTAAATTTTTGTATTCAAAGCTGAAGATAAGTTAAGGTATATATTTTAATCAAAAAAAATTGTATTAAGAACAAAGCAAATTGTTACTAGAGTTTGTTATTGTTTTAAAGCAAAACTTATATTGATGAAGATTGAAAAAAAAGCGCTGATTCAGATATAATATGTTTTTAATCTTTTTGATATGTATGAAACCTAGCTTTCGTTGTCTCGGACGTTGTTGTTGATGGTCGTGTGGTGAAGCTCATTAATCGTTGTTGAAGGCGCGAAGCATCTCAATTTTTTTTGATGATGGCCGAAATAAATACTGGTTATTTATCTTAGCTGACAAACAGCATTTTTTTACATTAAAACAATTTTTATCAGTAATGTGTAATTTCAACTAAACTAAAATAATTAAAAAAGACTTTGATACAAAAGACTTTGATAGTAACAATTACTTTTCATATTTTATACATAGTACATTTTTTAAAGTTTTTTTAAATTTCTAAGTTAATTTATTTCATTGAAACTTTTTTTTTTCCGACCAAAACTGATTAAGCACCTTTTTTCAACCATAAAAACTACTCTTTAAATCAACAAGATTACGTTTTATTTTAATAATCCTTTTTTTCTACGATTTTCCTTCACGAGCATTTCAACCAGCCGGTTCTGCTTCATCTCCAAGTCCTTTTCCACCGAGCGCAAAAAATCATCCACGCTCTCCGATGACTTTCGCTGCAAGTTCGGACGGTGAGATTTGTGGATGCGGAAAACCGATAACTCGGAATAGGACTGGCGGTTGCTGCCAAATTTTTCCTCGCAGGAACGTTCGAGTTGTTCCTCGCAGGAACGTTTCACGCCGACAAAATCGTTCAGCCTGCCGCACCACACCGACCACATGCCTATGAAGCCGGACACCTTGCCCAACACGTCATAATAACCTTCGTTGGCGTCATCGCATGTTACGTCGCATCTTGTTTGGCTGCAACAGTCTTCTTCTGGTATTATCTCGCACAAACTGGTTTTTGATTCACAACTTTTTTGGCTGCAGCTACTTTCTTGTACTGTTTGGCAGGTCAAAACTTGCGGTTTTGCGCAAACTCGTTTGCTCCCAATCTTGCAAACGGCAACTTCTGACTTTTGATGGCATCTCGCACTGCTTTTTTTAACGACCATTCCACGGCTTTTACAGCTTTTAGCTCGACTTGCGCATCCTTTAACGTTTGTATAGATGACATTAAAGGCTGAGAGTTTATCTTCAGTGCAAGGTTTTTGCTTCCGTCGAACGAGTGCTGTCCTTGATGTTCGTAACTCACAGGGTTTGCAGACCTGCCGACGAGGTTTCTTTTCAGTGAGCAGGTCAGACTGCGTGCTCTCAGAACAAGGCCTCCGCTCGTAGTTTTGCTTCCACGCCTGCAGTATCTTGTTTTTCTTTCTGCTGTTCAGCTTTCTCCTGACAGTCGTTTCACTGCTCGTCGAAGTGTTATCTTTTTCAGAACATTTTTCAGAATTTTGACGAGTTTCGCAAACATGATTTTGATCGCAGGCAGATGCATCTTTACTTTTGCAAGTAGTAATTATACTGCAGTTTGTTTTCTCTATGCAACTCGCAATCTTGTCATTCTGAACACATGCAGAAGACACATCTTTACTTTTGCAAGGTTTGCAAGCAATATCAATTTCACAGTTGCTTTTTTTCACACATGACTGGTGCTTACCTTTTTGATCACAAGGTTGAACTTTGCTGATAGCGCAAGTCTTTTTTAAGCATTCAGCTACATTGAAAACACTATCGCTGGAAATTGACTCAACGCAAACTCTGCTGCATTTGACTACAATTTCTCGGCTTTTACAGCTTTCGACTGGAGCAACACAGCAGTTTGCTTTTTCTTCGGAGCAAATTGTATGTGTTGACTTCACACACGTTACACTTTTAACCGGAAAACAATCATTGTCAGTTCTGCAGCATTCGTTGACAACTTCGCAAGTCTCGCAGCTTGCATTTTCATCCAAACATAAATCTTCTAACAGAGCTTTTAAATTTGAATAAAGTACGTTAAAGAACGTCTCTTCTTGTGTTTCACATGGACGCGTTTTCTGACAAGGTGAAACTTTTTTACAAGATAATTGCCTACAACCATGCTTACAAGGAGACATTTTTTCACAAGAAACTAGCCTGGAAATTGACTGACAAGCACAAATATCCTTACTAGGAGCTTGTTTAGAAACCTGTTGATTAGAAGAAACTTTCTTTGATAGACTTTCTTTAGAAGTTTGCTCAGAAGGTGAAAATTTATTATAAGAAGTTTGTTTACATTTCGGCTGAGAAGATGAAACTTTCTTTGAAGGAGTTTCTTTTGAAATCGGTTTACAAGTTGAAATATTCTTACTTGGAGTTTGTTTAGAAACCTTCTGGTTACAAGGCTTTTGTTCATTTATTTTTGCAGTTGTTTCATTATTTACCTGAAAAGTATCAGTGTTAACTTTGCAGTTTTTACTATTTATTTGCTGAGTTTTGCAGCTTTCACTTTGGTCACAAGAAACTTGATTACCACTCATAAAACTGTTGTTCGAAATTTTTAAATCACAATTAGTCTTCTCAACTTTTGGGTTATTTTTATCATTCTGATTACAAAGTAAAAAGTTATTTTTTTGACTAGTAGAAGTTTGTTTAGTAGACTCGAAACTTTTTTCAGAAACAGTACTTTCAGAAGTTGTATCGGCGGTAGATTCAGAACTTAACTCGGAACGTGACCGAGAACTTAACTTAGTACTTGATTCAGAGCTTAATTTGGAACATGACTGAGAGTTTATTTTAGATAATGGTTCAGAAACTAAATTAGAACATAACTCACAGTTTGATTTAAAACTTGAATCGGAAGAAGAGCTGGACTCTTCCACCACTCCACGGCTCACGCAAGCTCCGTTTTGGTTATCAATTTGCTTTTTTAAACTCTCATACAATGCCTTATAATCTGGTTCTTCTTCTTTCAGACACGATTGTACCTTCGGCTTGGCACCAGTTTTTATAAACTTTTTCTTGATTGTGACACTCGTTTCACTCTTGATTGAAAGGGCACCGATGCTTGTCACACTCTTTTTAGTTACAACTTCTTTGCTCTCGTAACTTTTAATATTACCTCGTTTTTGCTTCATTACTAATTGGTACAGTTCTTTGAAGTCAGGCTTGTTTTCTTCTTCACAGTCCTGCCTGTTTTTTCTCTTTTCATACTTTTTTTCGATATCTCTCCTATTTTCCCTCAGATTCTTCCTGACTTTCCTCCACCTCTCCTCGTCCACGTTTTCCTCCGAATCGGCAACCTGCATGGCTTCCTTCAGCAAACTGTTCAAGTGATCCATCTTGCTACAGCTGCCCTTTTTGCATTTCGAACATTCTTCTTGAGACACCGAACTTTCACTGCTCTCTTCGCACCTTCTTTGCATCTCTTTTACCTGATTCGCCTTTCGTATCACGTCCTTCATCGCTTCTAATATCTTGCCTTTTGCCTTCGCCTTGGGCTCGTTGCTGCCGATCCTGCAGCTTAACTGGTTCACGCAGTCTTCCATTTTTCTCAGCATCTGATCGAACTCGTCTTCGTTTGGAGCGGTGCAGCTTTGCAGAAGCTTAGAAGTTTCTTTGGGAACAAATCTAGAAGTGCAAGCAGTTTTTCTGTTATCAAAACTGCTTTTTTTGCATTTCTTTTCAACGTCTGCTTTGTGCATGTTGTTTTCTCCGCACAGAAAGCTATCGAAGCCTTTAACCTTTACATATTTGTCAGTGCAATTGAGCGCATCGCTGTCACAGCTTGCCCTGTTCGCTTTTTGTTTAGCAAGCCTGTCGTTGCAGTTTGCTTTCCGCAGCATAGAAACAGGCTCGTCAGGCTTGAAAACCTCCGCGTACATTTTCCTCACAGCAAACTCGTCCTCCTGCTGTTTTTGCTCTTTTACGATTTTACAGCTTTTTTCAGTCCGAATACTTTTCCCTAGGGCCGAGCACTTTTTAGAGTTGAAGTTATCAAAGTCGCTGAACGGGTCTAGTATCGACCGCATGTCTTTGTAAATGTTCTCCTTGTATTTACTGCTGAAACTGTCGTCGGAATATTTTCTAATTGTTTTGTATTTTCTTACATCATCATTGCAAACAAAGTAGTTATCAGTGTTTTTTAAAATACCTTGGTTGTTGTTTTTATTGACAGGTTTTTTTTGGGTTTTTTGATTTTTTTCTCTTAAATTTGAGCTGTCACTGTCATTAACTGATGTATCACTAATCGGGCTTAACTCTGCATCATCTAACTTCTTCTTTTTGGAAGTTTTATTATTATTTGGTTTTTTCTTACCTTTTTTATTGTTTTCCTTAGTTTTTTTATGATCTTTCTTTTTGTCAGTGTCATCTTTGTTCACTTTTTCTCCGTCCTTTTTACTATTTTCCTTTTGGTTAGAGCTACTTTTCTCTTTGTTATTATCAGTTTCTAATTCAGTTGAGTCAAATTTAACTTTGCTAGCTTCTTTCTTTTTAGTTTTAGATTTTTTGTTTCCATTGTCTGATTTAGACTTGGCTTTTTCTTTATGTTTTGATTTATTATCTTTACTTTTAGAATGTTTTACATCTACTTCAGATTTTGACGTATCGGTATTGATTGGACTTGTATCAAGTTTAGCCTTATTGTTCTTACTTGTAGGACTCTCATTATCTAGTTCTGATTTGGAGGTGTCTGCTTCGAGATTACTTGCACTCGATTTAGTCTTAGCATTTTTGCTTTTCTTACTTTTGTCCTTCCTACTTTTATCTTTATTCTTATTTTTTTCAGATTTTTTACCCTTCTTTTTATTTGTTTCCGACTTCGACTTTTTCTTTTTGGATTTAGCCATTCCTTCTTACTCTTTCTGTTTTTTATCATTCATTTCTTTTTTAAAACAAACTAGAATGTTTTGATTTACAAATTTGTAGTTTTATAATTTCGAAATAAGTAATTAACATTTCCGTATAATCAAAGAGTCTGCCTTATGTTTTTGATACTTTTCTCATTCATATTTCATACAATCTAAGACATTTACAAACAAAACAAACAAAAAAATATATATTAAAAGAAAACTCGAATTTTTTCATTCAAGAAAACTATTATGTGTTGCTAAGAAACTTAATTAAAAGACCGAAGTTCGCTTCAGTATTGACTTTTTCATGTTATTTTATGTAAGTGTTGTTTGTATTTATAGTTTATTTAGAGAGCAAAAACTCATGTAGAAGGTTTTGTAAAAACTCAACCTTGAGAATTTGAAAATGGACAAAAGTAACAGAAATTCGCTTTTCGAAGAGCTCCACGAAAACGCGGGAAGCTCAAATGAAAGTTTTGAAAATCAAGGAAAATACCGCTTCGACTTTATCGAGCAGTTCAGTCTCAACCCTAAGCTGAGAAAGATGAACGACAAGTCTTTGAAAATTTCGGAAATTCTGCAAAGCATGCCTCTCTTAAAGCGGGAGAAACCGCCACAGGAGCAAACGAAAGAAGAGGAAAGAGATGACAAACGGATGGGGCCGTCGGTGGAAGAAATTCACCTGCAGAAGGTGCTAAAGCAGGTGGCGGAAGGGCAGGAGAAACTGATGGCGACCGTGGCGGGGCTCAACAAGGGTCAAGAAAGCGGGGTTTCCCCTAAATCGAGCATGAACAGGGTGGCGGCCGAGCAGCGCTCTCTGATGAAGTCGGTGGCGGACTTGCAGCACGCTTACAAGAACTTCACCAGCCCGGAGCCGACCGTTCCGAAGGGCATCGTTCCGAATGAGTTGGACCTTCCTGAGCACCTGAGGATCCCGTGGAACGCAAAGAGTCCGGTGGCGGATCCGAGTTTCTTGGAGGAGTACATGGCGAAGATGGAGAGCAACATCGAGAACCTCAAGCTGAAAATGGACGAGTTCGACAAGCAGAAAGAGTCTTACAAGGAGAAAAGCTCAAAGAAGAAACCGGCAGGCAGAGAGTCTCATGAGAGGGAACCGGCTGGAAAGCAGAAAAGCTCTGAAAGCGACTGCAGCAGAAGCAGATCGAGAGGAAGAAAAAAAGACGAACGAAAAAAGAGGAAGAGACGAACGATTTACATTGACAAAAGTTGCAGCTCCGGAAGGAGCTCTGAGAGAGGTAGAAATTCAAAACAAAAGAATAAGTCAACGAGAAAGCATGGGAAAAACAAGGGCAGAGATCGCGAAAGCTGCAGCAAGAGTCATTCAAAAAAGAAAACTTCGCGAAGAAAACCGTCGAGCTGCAGCAGCGACGGCGGCTACGACATAAAGAGGCAGGGAGGAAAGGAGAAGAGAAAAGACGATTACCTGGAAGATATAATAAACGAGCTGCTGAAAAAGTCGAAGTCGTGCAGCAAGCACCTTGAGAAGGGGGGAAAGCTGAAAATTCACTTGGACGGGTATCCCCCCATTGTACTCAACGGGGAAGACTGCAGTGATGACGGAGCGTCGTCGGCGAAAACTTATGTGTCTGATGGCTTAAATCTTTGTTAAGCTTTGTCAAATGTTAACTGCAAAACTTCATAAGTCAAAGTGTAAAAAGAGTGACTATTTTGAATACATGGAAGATAAACAGTTTATTTTTTATGCTTTCAATAACCAACGAGTTTTTTGTTTTAGAGACAATGAAAGGTAAATCCTAACCATCTTACAAACCTACCTGACTAGGACTGTTTTGTTATGTATGATTGTATGTTATGTATGTTATGACAAAAATAGATTACAGTGGTTTAGAATGCATGGTGTCAAAACAGACATTTTATTATTCTCAGAGAACTTCAATTTGGTAGGTACATTTTTTGTACGACTATGCATTAGTTTATTAAAATAAACAGCCTAAAATAAGACTTTTTGCATTTATTTCAAATAAACAAAAGTATAAACAGAATTTTTTTTTATTAAATTAAAGTAATTTTACAACTGCCTTATAGCTAGCCTTTATTTTTTTTTTTTCAGTGATCTGGACATTTCTTTGTAGACTAACTTTAAAAAAATATATTAACATAGTAAAAAAATACTTTCACGAATAGAATAGAATAATTTCATGTGTAATGTGGAAGAAAATAAAATAATATAATTGTATTTTAGTTATTATTTATTTTTTTGTTAAAAAGTTGAGGTGGGTAACGTACGGCCCGCGGGGTGAAAATGACCGGCCTACTAACGTATTTATAATCTTTATGAACAAACGAAACTCGAATTAGGTAGCAATTAGACAATTCAAATTCCGACAATTCAGAATTCAGATACTTTAAAAAATGTTTAAGCTTCCATATCTAAAAAAAATGTTGTATATTTAATAAATAAGTAAGTGGTTGTAGATCTAATTAATAAGATTATGTAAGTTAAAAAAAAAATTAAAAAAACATTGAAAAAATGTTTTAAAACTTTTAAAAACTATTATGTTATAAAACTAATTATAGCCATATCTCAAAAAAATATGCAAAAAGAAAAAGGAACTGTAGATTTTAATCAGACTATGATACGTAATATTTCTTTTTTTTCAAATATATTTTATTTCTTTAGTTTTTGCCTTTAGAAAAATAAGAATTTGAACTGTCGGAATTTAAACAGTCGTTCAGCCACATTAAACTACTTGCTTAGTTTAAGTCAACAAACATTTGTTAATAACTATCTTCGACCACAAACATTAACAAAAATAAGCTTATTTCCAGTATAACCAATCTTTCAGACCACGTGCAGTTTGTACTGAAAGTTTTTCTACCAGACATGTAGTCAGATTTTCTTAAATTCAGCGATTTTTATCAAACCCAAGTGTTTCGTTGATTTTCATTATTTTTTATTTTTTTGCTTTCCTTGTAAATTTATTTCTTATATCAAAATGAATTGTTGTTTATTTCTTTCATACAAGCATAAGTTTGAAAAAATGTTATAAATAGTTTACTTGATTAAAAGGTTAGTTGTGTTATATAATTTTGTAACTTATTAAATTTAGATGTAGGGTTCTTATGTAGTGTAAAACCACACTAAAAACCATAATTTAATTTATACTTAACTTTTTTAAACACTGATATTGAATAATACTTAGGGCTACTCTATATAAAACTAGGCATGAAATGCCTGAACATATTGTATTTAAGTACAATTACAAACACTAACAAATATATTAAGAACTTCAAATTTAGAAAATACTTTAAATGTGGTCAAAACTTTTAAACAAGAATTAAATTTAAGAGCATTAATTATACATTGTGAATGTTTAAATAAAAATGAGAATTAACTGCTTGAAACTAAAATTATAAAAAATATGTATGAGAATAAAACATTGTTAAATAAAAACTTTACACAAAACAATCAAACAGTGTAAATGTCTATTCTTCAATAACATGTTTACTGCAGCAGGCTGTGGCTGTGCCCAACCACTCTCAGTGGCTGGTTTATATAGCAATGTTGTAAGTAAACCGTATTCAACATTACATCATTCTCCTTATGTTAACTTGCATCAGTATAACACTTGACCCTACAATCTTTCTCTTAAACGCTTGAATGAACATGGATTTTAGCTCTAAACTTTCGATTAAGTTTAAAAAGTTATCAAGTGCAATTTATATCCTGTTACAAAGAGTTTACTTCATCCGAGATTTGTCAAAAATTAATAACTCTAAATACTTAATAAACTTATGAACATTTTAAACTGAATATTTAATGCCATAGTAATTTTTGGTCAAACTATGTTAATTTGGAATTTAAATTCTACTAATATAACAAATCGACCCAGGGTTCTCAGAGTTAAAAAGTCTAAGTAGCAAAATAACGTGTGTTTAATCTTCACGTTTTGTAAATCACATGGATTTGAGTTGTTCCAGCCCGAGAATGACTAAATTTTTCACATCTAGCCCGCCGATTAAAAAGTTTTCCACCTATGATTTAATTGCTCACTTAGTTGAATTTATAAGTAAAGCTACTTAGTAAGCCAGATTTGGTTCACCAAACTGATGTATATGGCCTACCTCGTATTTTTCAGCCTTAAAAAAGTTGTAAAAAACAAATAGACTTAAGCTTTTTAATACTTAACACGTGCTCTTAATTAGGTTTTCAGTATGCAGAAGTGTTTATATATAAAAGTTGTATTTTCTTTAAATTTTCAAAAGCTTTTTACTGTGAAATTTTCTGAAGTAAGCGGCTTGTAAAGGGTTTTGTAGTAGATCTAAACAACTAAAAAAAACCTCCCATCCCCTGTTTACAACTGAAACAGGTGTTTGGTAATAACTCTACTTTAAATTGAGAGTTTTAAAACCTTAAATTAACATCAACAAAAGGTAATAAGTAACCATCTTACAGTCAGTGTGTATTTATTTTAAAGTTGAATTTTTTTAATGCTTGGTATTGTAAATAAAAATTTGTGAAAAAAAAATTGTGAAAACATTTTTTAAAGTTAAAAATCCTGCTCATTAAAACTAAAGGATATCCAACATTTTGTATACAAGTTGAAAGCAACTTTGTTAGCTTTATTAAATGTATAGATTAGAGATTATAAAGTGTTAAATGATTACGTGCATTTTAATTTTAAATAATTAAAGTTCAAGTTTTTATAAAGTTTTTTTTACAAAAGACTTACAAAGCTTTTTAATATAATCTAAAAAGATTAGCTAAGTAAATGGTATTAGCTCTAAAAAGTTTTAATTAAAACAAACAGTAGCAACTAATCAATCATTTTAGCTGATGTAAATAAAAGCTTTAGTTAAGAATAGACAGTGAAAAAGTTGAGAAGAAAGTTT
Source organism: Thalia democratica (assembly GCF_965202585.1). NCBI lineage: Eukaryota > Metazoa > Chordata > Thaliacea > Salpida > Salpidae > Thalia > Thalia democratica. The sequence continues at coordinate 41,224,332 of NC_139165.1, read as the reverse complement.
AATTATTGTAAAAGAAAATTAATTTCAATCAAGCAGAGTTTTTTTGTTTTAAAAACAATTATGTACGGTTCAAAAAAAGAGTTCGTTTTGGCCAACTATTTAGTGTGTTAGACAGAGTCTAGAAAGAGAGAAAAATAAAAAAGTTCAAAACTGTTGTCAATGGATTGGTGTAAAGAAAAAAAATTGGTCACACAACATTTTCTTGTAAAAACTGTTTTGAGCTATTTTAAGATTAAAAAAACAAAAATTTTGATACTTATAAACATGGAAAAAATTATCTTGTAGTTTTTATTTTCCGTTTTTTTTTTGTGTTATAAAATTAGTCCACAATAGAGTTTTTAATTTTATTTTTTATTTCTAATTTGTAGATTTTTTTATTTTTAGACTAGTTTCCTTAAACTTGTGCTACCCGTAAAAAATGTGATAAATATCAAGTTAAAGTTATTGTATGTTTGTTTTAATACAAAACTTTAATTAGCAGTTTTTATGTACACTTGCAAGCTCTTTTTTACTAATTTTAAATGTGTTAATTGTTGAACAGACAAACTGATTTTTGAGTGTATATATAAAAATATTAAAAATTTTTGATCGCCTTTAAAACATATTTGAATAGAAAAACTCATTACAACTTTAAAATAACTTTAAAAGTAGTAAGAGTCTGTTTGAAAATGAAAAAACCTTCAAAAACTTTCACAAAATTTACAAATGACAATTTTTGTGTATAATGGTAAATGACTTAAATGATGCATTTATACTAAAATAAAAACTTCAATTTTACTCTAATTATGTTTAATAATTATATCATTAATTTTGAATAAAAGTTGTCTAATTGTACAGAAAAAAATAAACTGCTGCAAGTGTTTATTTAAATCAGAAATATTGAATATTTAAATTGGGTTAATTTATGTTAGGTTACTGCACACATTTTATAACTATATTTTGTTTTAGGTATTTTTTAAATGTTATAAGTTCTAGCTATTATCCTATTTTAAAAACTCACTATGTCATTTCAACTATAAGAAATTTATATAGCAAAGATCTTAATAAATATGGAATCCAATACAAAAATAGATTGCTGCTCTATATTTGAAAGATACTTTGATACCATTGCCATTTTGAACCTGCTTTGTAGCATATTTGTTTCATAAAACAAATTTGTTATAAATAAAGCTGTCTTACATTTACCGGTTCTTAACTTTTTTTTTGCACTAACCATAGAAGTATAGGAAATCATAGCATTTACATCTTTTGAACGAAAAAATCCTAAAAATTGACAACCCTGCTTTTATGTTACCAGGGTTGAAATTGTCAAATACTATCATAGTGACAATTTAACTATGATTACCAAATTATAACTTTAATTTTACTAACCTAGAGTTTTTATTTAATTAAAACTTATATAATTTTAAGTAATGAAGTTTTTAATTTAAGTACCACTACAGTTAGTATCTTTATATTATTTCATAAAACTTGCACAGCCAGTTTTTAGTGAACTGCAAAGCTGAAAACTTTAAATTAAAAATAAAGTATAACAAAAATTTTATTGGTGTTTAATTAAATTCTATTTGTTCACAACAAAGATTTATAACTGAAATAATAGTAGTAATTAATATGTTTCAACTTTATTAATACTTAATTGTGCGTACAAATTAACAAAAGAAAATTATATAAAAAACAGTAATCACTTAAATCATTTTAAATCTATTTTTTACAAGTTACTTTTTTTTTTTTTTTTAAAAAAGTTCAATGAGCTTAAAATTGCCTAAGGTCACTTCTGGTGCAAAATGATTTTTTAGATGGAACAGTTTCAACCTTAAACACTGATTTTATTCAATTAGGCTGTAACTCAGGCTATATTTTTCATGTTTTTAAAGTAACTCTTTAAACTCTGATTTTGTAACTTGAGCCAAAAGCTTTGTTTTGTTATTAGCTAGAAAACTAAACTGCATTTATTAACAAAGCAAATAACACCTAATACTTTCAGCTAGATTTTTAAGATGAATTTAAGGGGACGGGAAACTTTAAACAGTGTTGTTTTCTATCGCAACGATGAGTGGCTTGTAGAAGTTGACAAGCGAAAGCTGCTGTGCAAATCTGGCTATTTTCGAGCAATGTTCAAAGACTGTTACAAACACAACAAGTCTGACCTGGTCGATGTTTACCTTCCGGAAAATGAGGAACTTTTCGAAAAAGTGTTGCGACTAATCAGCAGTGACAGCATCACACTTGATATCAATACCTTGTTCGAAACATACCACCTCGCAGTTTACTTGCAAGTAGACTGCCTGCAGCAGCTCTGCCTCGACCATTTCACACTCAACCTGAACCGAACAACTTTGCAGTCGCAGTTGAACCAAATCGCGGAACGCCCTTATTTGAGTGACGAGTTTGAAAAGAGAGCGCTGATGTTCGGAGAAGGTGGCAGCCCGTCGGTTTCAGGCTTGTACTTTCTGCAACAAAACGGCTGTGGAAACTGGTGTTTAAAAGTTAAATCAAAGCACTCCAAACGTGTCCGCATAGTTAAAGAATTTATATGCCTGAAAAATTTAAGCCAATTGCATTGCGTTGACAACATGATTTGTATGATGGCTTCTGAAATAGATAACAGTGGTGACGTTTTGTTCCAATATGATCTTTTGTCGGGAAACCAGTACAAGTTCGCACTTGATAGTATAGACAGCGTTGACAATTCAACAGTTTGCACTGATAGTAAAAACCTTTACCTTTTCCACCGAATCGAGCATGTGAAGGACAATTTTTTTTTACGTCTGTCGATGTTTAGTAGGAAGGAAAATACTGGCTGTTTGAAAGTTTGTAAGACTAAAACTTTCAACGTGCCAACAACAACTCATTCACCGGGTTTGAGCAAAATAAACGTGCACTTTTCGCATTGCTACGGCGACAAACTTTACATTTTTTATGGCGTGCCAAGAGATTGGTGCGACAAACACACTTTTCGCAACACTCGCTTGCTGGTCATTTGCAACAAAACCTTTCGCGTTCTGAGAAACCAGGGACTGGGGTCCGAAAACCTCAGAATTGACATGGATCCAAGGAGGCGGGGACACATAGACATGCAGAAATTCGAGAAGATGTTCTCTTCGGAAGATAAACTCTTCATCAAAGTCAACTGCCAGAACATTAGAAAGTTCAGGAAACACGTGCTGGTGTTCGACATGAAACAAGATCTTTTCTACTTCAACGGCAACATCTTGCCGTTGTGCCCACCAGGAAGACGGAACAGGGAGGAACACGCGACTTGCAAGGGCGGGAAAGTGCACGTGCTCAGCTGTCACCATTCTGGCTACGACGAAGTTCGCAGCGAGATCAGGGTTTTCAAGTTTGTCGAAGGCGAACGGTTGGTGGACGGTGGGGTCGTGTGGGAAAACGTCAGAGATGAGTATACACGCGGTGATGGGAAAGTTTTGTCTGCGTGTTATGTATAAGAAATGTATGCAATGAAGTTAGGTAAGCTTCATTTTTATATGAACTTTACTTATTAATTATATCTAAACGACTTAAAAATGAAATAACTTTTGTTTTCCGCTAATAATTTCCTTAAAGTTTGAGTTAAAATATGATTTTGTTAATTAGGTTATAGTTATACCAAACAGGATTCCATTTGTTTTTTACTCTTTAGCTGTAGTTTTTTTAAAAGTCTCTGAGTATTTTTTTATTTTTTTCTAAATAAGTATTTCAAAATATAACTTATACATTGATTTCTGAATACATAACACTGGTTAAATTTTACTGATTTTTAAATTAGACTCTAATATTGTCTTTAAGCCATAAAAGTAATGTTATATACCTAATGAATTTTAGTTTTTTTTAATTTATTTCCCTTTTGAATTAAATAAAACTTACTAACTCGTTGATGACCGAGAGGTCCTTTCTTTTTAGCAATTTTTTGAGCAATTCGTCTTTTTGTTCAATAAAATTATTGATACAATGTAGTAGTTTTTAAATTATGTTTACTAATTTTAAAGATAAGGTAAACAAAAGTTCAAATGAAATATTACTTATTGATAATTTATGAGTAACCAGCTTAGATAAATATTTTTTTGTTTCATTTTATTTTTAATAAAAGTTGTTAAAATTAAGCGTTATTTTTTTTTTGAAGTCAATTTGTTATTATGTCTTTGATAAGTTAGACTAAGTTTATGCTTTTATAATTTGTATTTCACCCGTTGTGCAGTTATTATTACATCAAAAGTAACACAAGTGAATCTAAAAGTAATGAATTTTAGTACTTAAATTGCTATAAGTAAAATAAACAATACATTTTCAATTATATGCGACTCGATAACAGAAAGGTTGCTTTGTACATAAGGTCCTTAAACCTATTTTTTTGAGCGCTTTTTTATCGATAAATAAACAATAATGCATAATGTATAATCGGTATACAAGAAAAGTTTTCAATGCCTTTTTATTAGATATGGCTTTATTTAACTGCGTTTTCGTGTTTATTAAAACTAAAACTAAAAAAGAAGAAAGAAATCTTCACATTAAAAAATTTCCTAAAATTAAAAAAAAAAAAAAGTTCGACAATCTTTTACAAAACATTTAAAATCTTCTTTATAAACAGATTATAAAAAAATAATGAAGTATTAAATGTTTAAAAATCATATGAAAGTAGTACTTAAAGTAAGAAAAATTTATGTTTAAATAAAAGGTACAGCTGAAAACTGGAAAGTTAAAAAAATATTAGCAACTTTGAAAACCTATTACACAATATCTGAGAAACTTATGTATTTTTAAGAGCAGTAAGTTAGTCTAAATTAAAGTTTTACTTCAAGAAAAAGTTGGAAAACGAAAACTAGAAAAAAATTATTTAGGCACAACTGCTAGACTAAAAATAAGCCTTTTTTTAAACTTATAACATTAAACTCAGTATTTTAAAATTTTAAGTGTATAATTAAAGTGTTAAGTGTTACCTTTTAATTCGAAATTTTGTTTAGAACAAATAATGAACATTTTTTTTAAAAGTAAAAAAATATGTATAGTATTGTACAGTCTAAACTAGGGGTGGGCAACGTACAGCCCATGAATTATCTTTTAGCTTAAATACAAACAATTCTTGGCATTTATTAAAAAGAAATATTAAGGTGTTTTTAATTTGATGTTTATTAAAAATTCAGTGCAAACTAAAAATTTATTTCAGTGCAACTTTTCTATTCAAAAACTATTTATTTTCTGAACATTTTTTTTAATTGCGCTTGAAGTGCGGTAGCGAATGATTTTTTTGGTAAATTAGAAAAACTATTCTGGCCCGCCGATTATAAAAGTTGCTCAATTCTTTTTAGTTTGTCAATTTTTTCAAATACTTCATGTCAAACAAACTTGTTTTAGCTTTTATTCTGTCTTAAAATTGGTAAAAAATATCAATCACATTTGAAAACATTTCCATAACAACTAAAATTATAACATGAAACAAAAAGCACGAAAAATTAATAAAAAGTTTATAATTGTGTCCTGTTTCCTGACGCTTTTTTGTTTTGTTTTTATTTTCGTATTCGTCCAAACACCATGGAAGGCAACTTCAACCCCGAAAACGACCCGGACTTTCTGGAAAGCTACATGCAGCAGATGATGAGCAGTTTGGAGGGACTCAAGTCCAAAGTGAACGAACTGAACCTGGACAAAGAAGAAGGGGAAGACGGTAAAAGGGGCAGGACGCGCAGAAAGTCCATCTTGAAGAAGACACAGGAGAAGAAGACCAAAGAGAGCAGCAGAAGAAGCTCGGGAGAGGGGAGCAAGAGCGAAGTCCGAAGCTCGGAGAGCGAAGTTCAGGTGGTGAGGAAGAACCGTGGCAGGAGCAAGAGGAAGCGCAGGTCGAGGGACAGGAGCAGCGGCAGGAGGAGCAGGAGCCGCAGCAAGGGCAGGTCGACGAGCAGCAGCTGCAACGAAGTAGTCGTGAAGGAGAAGGCGAACAGACGGAGGAAGAGCAGAGTGAGAAAGAGGAGCGCGAAAGAGGACAAGGAGGAAATCGAGAAGCTGATCGGGGAGGTGCTGAAGAAGTCGATTTCGTGCACGGAGGTGATCAACCGCGGAGGGAAGGTGAGGGTGCACGTGGAAGGGTACCCTACCATCGTGCTGCAGGGGGAAGAGAAGAAGAAGAAGGAGAAGAGAGGTGGGAGCAAGAAAAGAGGAAGTAGTAAGAAGAGGAAAGTTCCGAGCACTGATGATTACGACAGTGAGCGGAGTTGAAATTTTGTGACGTTTTTTGAGTATTTTTATTCAAAAATTTTTTTAAATACAGTTATTTGATGGGAATATTTTTGTTTTTTTTACTTTAACTCGAAGTGCTTGCACTGATTTATTAAATTCTGTGTCTGTATTCATTTGAAGTTCAAAAATGCAGTAAGTAAATGATTTCAAAGTAATAGGTTTAAAGTAGCTTGACTTTTGTCTCCAACTCTCGATAAAATTACAAAGAATGCCAGATAATAGCTTTGCATCTGTTATATCAAAATCAAAGCGTTTTTAATATTTTGTTACTCTGTGGAGATTTAAGCAAGAAAGTGTTAGATTCTCTAATCTTTTTAACAATAACTATATCGCGTCATAATACCTGTCAGAACTTTTCATTGCTCAAATGTGCAGAACTTTTCGAAACAAATTTGATACACAAACTAAAAAATCGGAATTTATGGTAAGCTTTCTTAATTAAAAATGAGTATCAATAAATGATTAAAAGTTTGACTTACAAAAATAAAATATCTTAAAAATGTACAATTTTTTCTTTAAATTTAATCAAACTTTAAAAGAAACTGATGTGATTTTAACCAATATATTCGCTTAACACTTTAAAAATTGTTAATTAACATAACACACTTAAAACATTTACTAAATTTGATAATGCTTGAAAAGAGAAAATTATTAAATAGTTTCAGCAGAAGGCTTGAATTAAACTATATCAAAAGTTTACTAGCATAAAAACGTTTTATTATAAAGTTTTTATTTAAACTTCAAAATGTATACTTTTGTTTGAAAAACTATTGTTATATAAATTGCATGACAACAAATAAATACTTTGAAAAGTAGAGTGTTTACATAAATAATATTAATACATTGCTAAAACAATATTACAACTGAACAAAAACAATAAAAACAAACATTAAGATGATTACAACTATTACCATTTAATAAAAGTGTATCATCTTTTTTCGTTGATTCTGTTGTTTTTGATGAATTTGATTTTAAAATTGCTGATTCACTTTCCCAAAAAACTGAATACTTCTCAACGATTGCTAGTCTAAAAGTAATGTGACGGATGACATTAATAGAAAGATAAATTCTTAAAAGTTAAAGTTATAATTTTTTTTTTTAATTGCAATTTCAATATAAAGTTTAAAACAAAGTGTTTGATTTATTTAAAGTTCAAAACCAGTTGAAAAATATTACTGATTATTTTTAAAACTAGTTTAACACGAAATAACAAGAATAATCTTTCTACAACTAAGTGTTTTGAATAATTAGTAATAATAACTTTTGATTTTGTTATTGATTGGCTTTTTTGTTTTTACGTTAATAACTACTAAAAGTAAGAGTTTTAATTCATCAGTCTTTAACTTAAAAGTATTTTTAGTTTCTTTCTTGTAACTAGTCTAAAAATATATCTAAAAAGTGTTTGTCATTATCATACCAGTAATTACTTAAAGAAAAACAGTTTCGTCTGACTAATTGTACCTGAAAATAACGCCTCCGTTATCAGCACTAGGAAGCCATGCGAAAGCAACAGACTGTTTCGTTTCACCGCTAGAATGCGTAAGTGCGTCGTTTTCGTTCGTGCACGTAAGTCCTTTCAACCCGTCAGGTATGGACTTGAAAGTGCCAAGTTGTTTGTCACTGCCTTCATTCCTCGCTTACACCAAAATTCCTTTGAATCCCATTCCTCTTGGATCAGCGATAGTGACTACAAATAACATAAACAAATAAAATTTCGAAACAATGTACAAGTATTGATGGTAGTAAAAACTTTTTGGAAAATTAAATAACTTAAATATGTATATAAAAACATCGATTTTCAAAGTACACACCGTACATTTTTTTTTTCCTAAACTTCAAGTTTAAAAGTTTATGCGAGTTGAAGATGTGAGTTGAAACTGTTTACCAAGTTGATTGTGTGTACGGTTGTACATGTTTGATTATATAACCAAACTTACTGCAAAAGTCAGAGTTTATGTAGAAAAAACCTTCATTAGAACCACAAACTTTTAGCTGGAGTTCCTGGCGTGTACTCGCTCCCTTCAACTTCGATCGTGTAAGGAGACTGCGATGATTGGGGATGGTAAGATCCGTGTCTGGGTGTCATGTCCTTGCAAGCTTGAGTGCGAGCCCCGCTTGAAGACGAATTAATTTGTAGTGATTGAAGCAGAACTAGTAGTGTTAATTGTATTGTGTTTGGAATCATGTTTCTAATGTGTTTATGAATTTGTAAAGTTCTTTTTTTATGTTTTATTAAAGCTAGGTTTAACAAAGTAGGCAAACAAAGTATATGAATAAGTAATAGTTTTACACACTAAGTTTTTAATAAGTTCAAAACAAAATTGATAAAAAAAACTATTACACTTTTCTTATAGAAAATTTTGTTTGTATTAAACTATAGTTTCAGTAAAATATACACTTTGATCTTTATACATTTTAAATAACCTTTTATGGGTAGTTGTCTAAATTGCACGAGGGTACAAAATTGCACGAATGCACAAAGTTGCACGAAGATACTTTTCCACGAAGGGTCACTTTTGCACAATGACACTTTTGCACAAGCAGATAAATTTGTACGGAGACAACTTTGCACGGGTTAATTTTTTTTAATTTATGTTTTTTTTTTTTTTTTTCAACTGTCACTCTAACTCTTAACCCTTACTGTGGGTCAGCAATTTTTTTCTTATTTTTTATAAAAATGTTTTTTAGTTATATCTTTGTTTATTTTCTATTTTCTGTATTTTTACTCTCGTGCGAAATTGACCGTTTGTGCAAAATCGTCTTCGTGCAATTTTGTCCCCTTGTGCAATACTGTGCCTTCGTGCAAATTTGGCTTCGTGCAATTTAGTAACCTCGTGCAGTTTTGTCTTCGTGCAATTTAAACTAGTTCCCACATTTTGTATATGTAATATTATCAATTACATCCACTAAAGTTACTTAAAGTACTAAATTTAATTATAAATTTCTAAAGTACTATTATAGTTAAAATTATATTTTCTTAAACAAACTTTTATGTTTTATCTTTTAAACTTAATTAGACTATTTCGAAATTTTAAGTTTAAATATCAAAACATTTAGTTTTATGTATTTTACATAATAAACATTTTTACATGCTAAAAATTTTTGCTTAATGTTTATGGCTATCGACAAAACTTGTTTAATTCTATTTAAATTATTCAAACAGTGAAAAAGCATGAGTAAGAATAATTTAACCATAAACTTTTTGCTGTATTTTGCAAAATTTATACTTATACTACTTCATTCCAAATTTTTTAATTTCTTAGGTAAATCCTATTATGTTTTGCTAATTTTTGTAGAAATCGTTGTTAAAATCATACATTAAAGTTGCTGGTTCACAAAAACGTTAATATTTTTAAAACTCACAAACTTTAACAACTATAGCTTTAGCTTAAAAGAATTAAATAAGAATAACATAGGACTCTATTTTCATGCAATGAAATCATCAGATTAATATACCGTTTAAAAATATGTTTATAAGTATAAAAAATTAATTTAACCACAAACAATCTACAGCTAATTATAACTTTGTAATTTAAATGTACACTCTACAAATTTTTAGAAACATTTTAATAACTATCTAATTAAAAAAAGTTTTTTTATTAACTAGAAGTTGTTTTAATTATTTAAAAGCTAATAAGAGATAACAACTCATATAATGGTTGGTAAGATTTAAAAATAAAATAATTTAAACTTTCTTCATGCAGTTAATAATTATATCTGAAAAAAATAAATAAAAACTCATTATTTTAGATTTAGTTAAACGTTACAGGTCAACATATAACTACGTCGTTCGCTAATAAACTTTGTAAGTTTACAAAGTCGCTACAAAAAGTTAGAAAACAACAAAAATTTAACTTCTTATAATCTCAAATTTCCAACTTTCTTTTGAAAGCTAATAGCAAAAAACTTATTTCTTACTAAGCAAATTTTCTATTTTTCCACATTAAGAAATATATTGAGTTATTTCTTAATCATATTTTTCTTGTATAAACACAATGACTTGTTTGAATTAGTGCAATTTATTTTTCTAGACATACTTAGCTTTTATTTTTCAGACTTATATATAGTTATTAAACTAGATTGATTTTCAAAACATTGTTAATTATCATAAAAAAAAATATTTTAATGTCATAAACAAGCAATAGTTTATTTAGATAGTACTAAATAATATTTCAATACTAGTAAATGTTTAAATAATTGTTTAACAAAACAAAATGTTACAATGAAAAAAAAAATGTATTAAATAAAAAAGATATACAAAATAAAAACATTACAAGCTATAACTATAACAAAAATAATTTTAGTGATTTTAGACTAATTGATTTTTATACAGTTTGTTTAAAAAGTTTGTACTTAAAAGTTATTGTGCAAAGTGTGTGGTTCTAAAGTTAGTAGAAAACAAGTAGTGATAAAACCAAAAATAACAAAACTATATTAAGATTAAATGGTTTTCATTTGAATTTATTTTCTTTTATGGCCTTTAAACGTTATTTTTTGGTTGTTTTGTCAAAAAACAATAAGTTAAAACATTTTTACTTTTTTTGACCTCGTTGTAAAACATGTGTGCTATAAAATTTATTTTTAGCACACAGCAAGTGTTTTTTTTTTAATTGTTATTCTTCGTTCTTGTTCAGTAAAACCAAATTTTTATGAGCAAACTTATAGACAACTGCTCTTTACGCAAAAACAGTTAATTCGACTTAACATGTGTTAAGTTCTTTTTTTAATGAAACACACATATTTTTCAAACAAAAACTTAGATTTTTTTCGGATTTTTTTACTTAGAGTTTATTTGAACAAACTACTTGTTTTTTAGGAAAAAGATATTTATTAATATTTATATACTTGTATTCAAGTTATAGCAGGAATAAGTAATAATTTTCACAAAATCAAAAAAACATGTTAAAATTTTTTTCTTAGGTTTTTCAAATAGTCAGATCACTAAATTTCGGTCTAAACAAATGGTATACTGACATTTCCTATCCGCGATCATTTCCCACCCGGTCAAATATCACCCGCGCACAATTCTAACTCAAAATGTTTTTAATTTTTTTTTTATTCGTTTAATTTTAAATTTTTCTGTTTAATTTTGTTTATTGTTTATCTGTTTTTTACAATCACTGTTACCTCTAACCCTTACCCTTGGTTGGTAAGCGGTTCTCGGATTTGACCGGCTAGCATTTGATCGTGAATGGGAAATGATCGCGGGTTGGAAATGAGCAGTCCCCAAACAAACTACATGAGTTTCACATACACTTTAAAAAGTTTAGTATTTTGGCTTTTAGCTAATATAAATAAAACAAAAATCATTTGTTTCTTGAATACCGTTTAACAAATATTATACTAAAAACCATTAAAAGTCAGTATGGTAAAAATTTATAATTCTTTAAAAACTGTTTTGAAATAGAAAGCCAAAAAGTTCAAAACTATTTAAAATTGTATAATTATAGCAGTTTGTTGAGTATCTTTTTTCATGTATTATTTGTATAGTTGATTAAACACGAAATTGAATCATTAATTTATATTTTTCGACAATTTCATGTTATTATCATTTATGCCCTAGTGTATAAGTTTAGGGTATCTGCTAAAGTAAGCATAATTTTTTTTTTATTCTTAAGTCAAATGAAAATCAAATACATTTAAAATTTAAAGCGATTTTGACAATTTAATTAGACATTTACCAAATAGATTACTAAAAATTACAACGGTTTAAGCATATTTAATTAAATATTCTCTACGTTGAAAAATTTATTAAATCTAAGTAAGTTTATTAGTGAACTATGAGTTTTTAAACTAAAAAAAATGTTATCAAACATTAACTTTTATAAAATAGTTTTTATTTGTAGCAAACTTTTCATATATAGTAAAAACATCGCCTGCAAAGTATGGATGTTTTAAAAACTTTTTACAAAAAAAAAAATTAATTACTTATTAGACTGCTTAACAGAGGCGTGTCTAAACTATATTTCATTATTGTTGCTTTTTTTCTTATCAATAATAGAGTTTTATATTTTTTCAGAGTAATAGAGTTATTATGTGTAGTAGCATAAAATGATCCACTTAAGGAAATTACATAACTGTCTACAACATAATTGTGTAAATCATATCAGGTACATGAAAACCTTAAACTACGTAAAAGATGAGTTTTACAAACTATATAAAATTTTATATTTACGAGTGTTGCAATTATAAATATATAATTAATCTAATATATAATTAATCAATTGTATAAAATTGTTTATCTCTGTCGTAATTTGTTTTAATATTTTTTTTTAATTTGATTTTTGGTCAAATTTATTTAACTAGAACTGTTTGATTAAGTAAATTATTTACAAAAATGTTTTTACATAATATTTTATTAAAAATTTCAATATTCATAATAGCTTCACAATGTAAGGTTTTAGGTTTATTTTTAAACTATTTTACTAGAAGTTTTTGACAGCTTAATAGTATAGTAAACATTTAAGTTACACTATTTTTCTTAATAATCAATTTAGATATTTAAATTTAATCTTTAAATAAAAGGTAGAAGACAATTATACATTTTCTAAAGTGTATTGTTAAAAGCTAATACACAATACATTCTATTATTTAACAAAAAGTTATGCATCCCAACTGAAAAAAGTCAAGACACACCTCTGGTTTCTGGAATGTTTTTTAAATTTTATTTTTTTTAACTTGTTTACTAATTTAAATAGTTGTAACAGGCCAACTTAATTTCTACCTTTATTTTGTTTTTAAAACTGTTAAAAATAAAGAAACTTATCATGCGCAAGACCAAGACGTAGTCAAAAAACTCTCATTATACCTCAATGACGATCCTAGCTTGCAGGTCATCAACGTCAACAACGGGCTCCTCCAGGAACCGCGCAGCTTTCTTTTTCATTTTTTGCTCATTAGAATTTTGATTAAGTTTGGATACGCAACTCGATGACCGAGAAGTCTCTTTGCTATGCAGGTCATTGAACCAAAAAAATTTTGAGCAATTTTTTTTTTGTTTTTGTTCAATAAACTAAACTAAACTGTTAGGACTGCCCACAACAACAAGTTCGACGGGGCAAAAGGAAAATTCTGAACGGAACGTTTCACAGGAACTCTCGCAGGAACGACGCCGTCACCCACCGGCACTTGGTGAAGCCGGCCTACCTACTGGAAATCGCTGAGAAACCGGCGATGAGCTATATCGTTGATGAGGTTGTTGATGTCAGCCGCTCGGAAGGTAAAACGAGCTTCATAGAGCGCAATTTTGACGCAACTTTGAGTCGTTCACGAAAGAGCTCGAGGAGAAAATAGCCGACTGGAAGTTGGAGTGCATGCATAACAGCCAGTTTTGGCTTGAAAAAGAATTTCACGACGCCGTGGAACAGCTTTCGTTCAATCTTAACAGCCTTTCGGAACTGAAAGGCGACACGAAATACTGGACGGAGCGCTTGCAACAGCTAAACGATGAACACCAGTTTGTCATGAATATGGTCGAAAAAAGCGGAAACGGATAAAGTAGAACGTTAAAAAACGTCTTTAGGGTTAAATTCGTCAACAAAAGTAAAAAAATGAATTCAAGGGATAAAAATCTTGTTTTACACGGAGTTAAACCAAACGAAGCCAACAATATTCTGAAAAACGATTATATTAAGTATTTCGAAGAAGAAAGCACAAGCTTTAAATCTGTTACATTTGATTTGATAATACAAAAAGAACTTGGTGTCGGCTACTGCATGGACGGTGGCGTGCCGAAGAAGCTCGTTTGTCACCGTTGCCAGCTCGGGAGAGAACTGTGGCACAGTGGGCTGGCAAGTGGCCATTGACTATTTTCGCGACTAAACAGTTAAAGCAAGATTTTTATTTAATTGTTTAGAGCGGGGTTTCGTCTTTTAAAAACTGGGTTTGTTTCTGTTCTGCTTAAAGTATACTAAAAGTTATGTAAGCTTAAATGTAGCCAAAGTTTGCTTTTTTTAAGTTTAAAAAAGCCTCGAAATTGCTTAAGTTTTTGTCAAAATTAAGGTCTACATCTACTGTTAAAAAACACCTTATAAGCTTTTATACAAATACTTTTTTTTAAGATTTTTCATTTTTTTGATTTAATGTTAATTGAAAAAAGTCAAAATTCTTTAAATATTTAAATGTAAAAGTATATTATTTCTCATTTAAAAAATCTTCTATTCTCGCCGAGAAATCATTGATGATTTTCTGGCAATTTGGGGTATTCTTCAGGGTTAATTTTCTCAATTCGCCACCGTAGAACCAACATAATTTTTTTTTAATAGTTTATTAAAAATGACAAGGAATCTATATAAAAATTTACAGACAAATCTATCATGTGGAATATACCTATTTTCTTAGGTTTTGACAAGCGATATTTCTGTTAAAAAAATTGATATAATATTCTACCCCTGGTTTTTCACCTTGACAAAAAAGACCATTTTGTATGTTCTAGAAGGTTCTTAATGTGTATAAATTCACTTACTTTTGTTTACAGATCATTTAAGCTCCAAGAATGATGAGAACAGTTAGTATTGGTCAAAACATGGTAGCTTAGTATATGTTTTAGTTATTGAAATAGTTTTTTTTTACTATTTTAGCAAATTAAAGGTATTCTTGGAAAACCGTATCCCACAGGCCATTGTGGAACTTCTACAACAGGTAACGTAGTCAAAACTTTGCTAATCACCAATAATAGGACTCTGCTGACGAAGCATATTTCTGATGTTAGTTTAAAAGAAAACATTAACAAAATTATTTTGTATGTTTCCATTATTTTATGGCCTATAAATTCTAACAGAAAGATTAATATACAGAAATACTCAGTTTTATGTCAAAAAACAATGATGCTGGTCATGTCGGTTAAATGGATTCGCTTTACACCAACTGCGCATACTGTTCTTGCACATAGTGCTGAACTAATTCAGCAAAACAACGGTATAGGTTTGCTAAATTACACCGAAAGTGGATTGGAAGCTAACAACAAGTTTCTAAGACAGTACAGAATGAACTTTTCAAGGAAAACTTTTCAGTATGAAAATTTAACAGACTGTTTAAATCGATTATGGGACAAGAGTGACTACGATGTTAAGAACACTTTAGACAGACTGAATTGCACTTATTATAAAGAAGTCGGACATACTGCGCGAAGTTGTTTGCAGCTAAATGAAAAAATTTCATCATGTAGTTCAGAATGGGAAACGTTGTTACATATGCTTTGTGCTACTGAATAGAGTGTTTTATTTATTTGAGAAACTTAATTTCAAAGAAGTTTTAAGAACTTTAAGAAGTTCTGGATTTTGGTGCTCTATACTTGAATTACATTTTCTAGTAAATTTAAAGTGCTTTTTATTAATCACAGGCTAAATTATTTTGTTTTTTGCACTTTTTTGCAACGAATAAATGTTTTTATTGTTCAAAATGTTTACGGTTTTTTTCTTTTGATAAACTAGTTCAAATGTAACGTTATTAACAATACAAACTTTGATATACAAAGATCAGCCTTAAGTTAAAATAAACTGTATTTAGAGTATAGTTTCACCCGGCTTGATATTGAAAATTCATTCATATTTAAACTAAAATGGAAGTAAATGTGACTCTCTTGAGGTGGCCAATTGTAATTTTCTTTTTTTCTAAGTTTCTTTCTTTAAAGTTTCATTAAAAATTAAAATTTAAACTATTTTTTAAATAAAAACAAACATTATTCTTATTGTAACACTAAGTGTAACTTTAAATTGTATTATAGTGCTTCTTATGACAGTTTTATGTCAATGGCCGCTTGATCCCCGTTTTCAGCCCACTGTGTGTGGGAAGTTTCGGGTGGAAGGAAGTGAGTTTGTGAAGGACGGCACTGTTTTGGTGCGGTTGAACCGGTGATCGAAAAGTTGCCAAGTCGTAAGAGATTTTAGACAAACCTTTGCTCTCTGGCATACCTGATCGTCTTTTAGTTAAAATGAAAGTAACACCCTGCCTGTTTGGTTTGTTATTAGCGAAGCTTTAATGCTAAAATTGAATTATATTTTAAAACATGAGTAATGTTTGAATGTAAAAGTTAAGATTTACTGATAAAAAATTGCTACTTAAACCTTGACATGTAACTTATTAATGTTCTTTTCTTATCTAGAAAATATTTACTTGGTTTTAAAATCGACCATTTTTATAAAATGGGTTTTAATTATTTTTTAAATCTTAAAAAAATAGTTTACAATAACTTTATATTCTAACCAGATTATATGGTAATTTAGAATATACCAAAATAAAAAGCTTAACGGTAGTTTCCATAGTATTTTTTTTAAAGAAGGTTGTTATAAGTTCTATTAGAAGTAAACTAGCGCAGATTTAAAAAAATGTTTTATTTAGAAAATTTAGATAATTATTCAGTGATATTTAAGCTGTTGTTTATTTACCTAAATAAGTACAAAATAAATAAGAAGTAAACTGTTTTTGTATTTATTGCCAACTTGTACATCATTTAATTTTTACTTGATTCTGGATTTTGGTGCTCTATACTTTATAGACAAAGTAGAGTAACATATGTATATTTTATAAACTGTATAAAAGTTTACTTACGTTTAATACTTTGGTTTTTTGTTTATTTTCAAGGCTGCTTAAACTATATTTTTTAAAGTCAAAGTTATTTAAGTTGTTTTAAATTGTACTAAACTTTCTTTTTAAATAAAAAAAATAAAACAACCAATTTTTTAAGTTAAGAAAAAAACAAATAGTAGATACGAACATTTTTACTAAATTTTTATTAAGTATTCATTAAATATTATATTAAACAAATTTTTTGTTAAGTATTTATTTACTTTCATTAATTTTTAACATCCTTGACTAAACAATTTCTCATAAGGTTTGCACAAATTTTTGATAAATGTTTTTATAAATTTTTAATAGTTAGAACAACGAGTTTATAAAATTGTTTATAAAATTGTTTTTATACTAGAAATATTCAAAAATACATCAAATAGTTTTGTTATGTATACCTATTTAAAAATAGTAAAAAAAAATTTAGTCAATAAAATGTTATTTTTATAAAACTACTACTCTGTAAGTATTTTTTGAAAGTAACTATAAGTATAACTTGTGTTTATACGCCTGAACAGAAATGTTAAATTATTAAATAATCGTTTTGTAATTTGAAATAATTAAATAAAATAATTAGTAGCTAAAAGCTTCTAAGCTAATGTACAAGTTACTTTTACTTACACTACTTGTTTAATAACTAACTTCTTTTTATAAATGGAGATAGACGAAGAAAATATTGATTTTATATTTTTTTTCACTTAAGGACTATTGAACTAATTTAATCAGTTTGTTTTTTCCTAAGAAAACGCACTATAACATATCTAGAACAAGCCTTATAAGTATACACTTGTATTGTATATACTTTTAACATGTGTCATTTAAAAACGGTTTAAAAATAGTTTTTTGATAAATTTCTATTCAGTTTATAATTTAATTTTCTCAAAATTATAAGCTACTTAACTAAAATAATTTCATAACTGGTTATTTTAATTTATTAACTCACCTCAATAAACAAAAAATGAAAAATCCTTTGAAAAAATTGCACTGTGGTCATCCTTATTATACAGGACTCAAGTTTATGACGACCATCTAAATAAGAGCTATTTAAAATTTAAAACCATGTTGACTAGTAACTTTAAATCAACTTACTAAAAGTTTTAATTTCTATAAAAATTTAAATTAGTTTATCATTGATCTACTAAAACAGGGGCGTGTTTTTATTATCAAAGTTTAGTTCGTATTTTCTAAACAACTACGTAACAAACAACGTTGCAAATTTTTTCGAACAATAATATAGTCCTTTGAGTAGCAGTTTTTAGTAATAAATTTTGGAAAACTGTATAGCTGTCTACTACATAACTGTCTAAAATTTCTCAGGTAGATCAAAATATGTAAATTTTTAACAAATTGATGAATCAGAAAAACTGATTAAAATAATTTTAATAAGTAATCCTGTTCTTTAACTTTTAATAGAACAATTTTAATGCAAACCTAAGTCCAATTTTTTTAACAACATAATTTTGCATTACATTGTTAAGCTAACATGAAAAACGAAATATTTTGTACATAATAATCAACATAAGTAAAAAAAATCATACTGATATAAAATAATATTCAAATATATGTAAAAAATTTACTTAGTCAAACAGTTTCCATTAAAACACTTAAGCTAAAAATCTTATTTAATTAAGATAAAATATACTTTTAAAAACAAAATAATTGCAGAGATAAACAATTATTTTACAACTTGATAATTCAAAGATATGTAAAAAATTTACTTAGTCAAACAGTTTCCATTAAAACATTTAAGCTAAAAATCTTATTTAATTAAGATAAAATATACTTTTAAAAACAAAATAATTGCAGAGATAAACAATTATTTTACAACTTGATGAAAAAAAAAGATTGTAAAACTGCGGGTTTTCTAATATAGTGGAAATAAAAATAATATTTGATTTGGTCAAAAGTTTCTATAGTTAAAAATGAAACCCTTTGAGTTGTAAAATCATTCAAAAATAGTTTTTTAAACCACTATTGACTGGCTAGTTTTGAATGAAAAGTTTCTACTTTCAAATTGTGCATATAGATTGCAAAAATACAATTTTTTAACATTGTAAAAATAAAAGCAATATGTGATTTAATCAAAAGTTTTCAAAATTAAAATTAAACCCTTCAAGCTGTTAAATAAATAAAAAACAGTTTTTTGAAGCACTTTTATTGGCTTAAGTTAAATTAAAAGTTTCCTTTTTCAAATTGTGCAAGTTTCATAATTATAAATTTTATGTATAGTTATTTTTAATTAAAATTATAAAACTAGATCATTTTTGACTAAATTTGTTCGCAAGAATTTACTTTATACAAAAAATTTAAGATTTACGTTTGAATAAGTGGTAGGATATTCCAAAAGAATACCATTTTCAATTGCCTTTTCATTACGTTTGTTCCAGTTTTTTTCAGGAGTTGCACAGAAAAGCAGTCTAAACACGCCCCTGCCGCTTATAAACTAAAAAACTTGGTATTCAATTACTATCATTTAACGTGTAAAAAAATATTTCAGGTAGTCAAAATTTGTATTTTAAAAACATAGTATTTTTTTATTTTGTTGAAAGATAGGTAGCAAAAATGTTTATACTGTTTGCAAAATGTAAGAACCAAAATGTTTATAAACAATGGCTGTTATTAGAGCTATGTAAGGTATTTCTTTACCTTGCTAAGGTTGAAAAAATTTAGAAACAAATTATATATCTAATATAAAATAATTCTTGCCTGTTTTGTACGAGTAAAGTCATGATATTAAAATATGAAAGCTTATAATTTTTTACAATTGGTTAAGCACATCTGTAGTCTGTACACTTTTTAAGTATGAGCAGCTTTTAAATTAATAGTAACTGTGGTTTATATATATTTTTTAAATGCCTAAAACTTAAACTTTTAGTTTATTTAACTTGCTTTAAGCAAAATTTTCTGAGGTTGTTTAATTAAAATTATATTGCTAATTAGTTTTTTTTCTAAGAAAAAATTCTGGTAGTATTTTTGTTGTAACTACTTGAAAAAAAAACATTTTTTCAAATAACGTTTTAATAAAACGACGAATACTCTAAGAATACTATTCCGTTTGGTGTTTTTCACAGTCTGTTCTAAAGCTTTTATAAGTTTTCGCTACAATAAATAAACAAATTACAAGTTGTCTAATGTAGAAAAAGTTGGATACCTCTGCAGTTTTTATTTAAAGTTCCTACTTATTTAAAATATTTCATAAATTTTATTAAATGTAAGAAAATAAATAATACTGTAAAGTTAATGAGTTGCAAACTTTTAGAAACGTAATTAGCTACGTGTCTGATTTTTATTATATTTTATAGACTTAATTACAATTGTTGATATGAGATAACTAGTTTAAAATACAACAAATTGAATTTAAAAACAAATTATAATTAAAGTAATAGTTTTTAAACAACTTTTGTTTTATTATGGATTGATTACCTTGATTTTTTCAGTATTTTGAATAACTTTGTAAAACGTAACAATCTTTTAAGTTCAACTTTATTTTTACAGTAAACTGTAAGCTCATCATCTGTTTCAGTTTTATGTAATTTATCCAATAAAACAAAAATAAAACTTGAAAAAACATTGAACCACGTAACATTTATAAAACATAATCTTTGTTTTATTTTTTTAATTAATACTATACACGCATGGATAAAATAAAAAAACTTATTTTTTTAAGTTAAATTATCTCATTTCATATTATATCTGTTATACAAATTAAAACAAGTTTCGTAAAACTTCACGACCAAAAAACATTATTTTCAACACAACTTTGTATACACTTTATTGAAAGCAACTCTGACCGAAATACACAAAAAAAAGGAAAATTAATAATATTGAAATTTTTACGATTGATTTAATTTTGGTCAGTAGTTTATCGTTGTTTATTGTAACAGAAATCTGTAAAAGTTAAAAATAATCACTACAATTGCATACAGACTGAAGAAAGTTGAAAACAGATATGTTTCAGTCGTACAACGACAAGCTTCTCTCGCACACGAAGCTTTTTTTCTCGTCACAACTTTGTTGCATGAAAGCGCTGGGGTGCGAATCATAGCAACTCATTTGGGTCATCGGCTGGTTGCAGTCAGTTGCACTCCTTTGCCACTTGTAAAAATCCAAGCAGGAGTTTGAACCTTCCACGTTTCTCACCCAAAAAGAGTCCCACGTTTCAATGAGCGGCCACAGAGCGTTTCTGGTGTTCAAAATATTACAATATATCACTACTTGAACCTTTTTATTATACACTAATAGAAAACTATTACATAGTAATAATAAATGAGTTGTAAACTTTTTCTAAGTCTTTCTGAACTTCAAGCAAAAAATATTTAAAGTAAAAGCTTTGTTGATTTTTTGACGTATAATTTCATACACATTTAGTGTTATTATCTACTGAGACACACAAAACAGAGATATTGATGTTTAACAGCTTCGAGATAGTTATTAAAAAACATAAATTGTATCTGTTAGCGGAGGGTTTCCAAAAGTGGGCGATTTTGGCTGTTAGAGGTGAAAAAGCAAATGAATGACCAACCAGTCGATGGCGGTTATTTTATAAACTTCTGCAAAGCGGGCGACGTTGAAAACTTATTTATTTCAAACCAACTTACACGATGTTCGCAACGGACTTGTCGAACACCTGGCCACTTTTGGCGAACCTCACCCCGCCATTTTGGTCCTTCTCGTAGGAGGGCTTGGCCTGGAAGCTGGCCACGTCCCAGCCGGCACCCTTGCGCCTGCAGGTCCTCCTCGCGTCCTCGTAAGTGGTCCCCGAGTAACCGTACTCGAAGTAGTACTCCTTCCTCCTCGATTCCGACTTGATCAGGTGGTTTTGCTCGGCGAACTCTACTTCCCAGCTGTAAGCTGCAGATGGTACACTTTGGCAATGTGGAAAAACGTTTTTTTTTTGTTTTTGAAGGTTAAAAGGCATTTTTTAGATTTTTGTTATTTCTAAGTATAAAATATAACTTTAAGTTAAGCTGTTCGACCTTATCATTAAACAAAAAATTTTTTTTTAAACCTTTTTTGATTAAACTATTTTAAACGAATATGTTTTTAACTTTTATTAGTTGCTTTATAAAGTTAACATTGTTCTTTTGGGTTTCACGATTGGTCACTCTAATTAAACTAATAAACTGATTATAAACAACAGTCGTCAATAACTCAAAAATATCGGTTTTACTGCTTAAATAGAATCTCATGAAACTGGTAACCATATTAACCGATACATTTTATTGTCAATCAGCAGCGAACTCACTAACTTTTACAATAATCCCAACTTCCGTCGCTGTGGAAGCACCAAGGGGAAGAAGCTTTCCACCAGGCCGCTCCGCTCCAATACATTCTGACACACGTCTTTCCGTAAGAGGGGATTCTCCCGTACCAGTTACTAAATTGGCAATCTTTGTTGCTGTAAGTTGTAGCGACGTAGCTTGATCCTGCGACGTTTTGAGAAAAAATAAAAGTTGCTTTTAAGTTGTATTTAAAGCTTTTTTGTATGCCTATGTTATCTTATTTACTATAAAAGATAAATCTGTATATTTTTTAATGAAAAATAAATTAAGTGAATGTAAAAAGCAATTTAGAGTTGTTTAAAACTTAATACCGCAGTTAATTTTTAAATTTTTTTAACATTTTTAAAAAATTCACGTAAAGTTTGTAAGCTTAATTTGTATTTACTTTAAATGTTTTTAAACTGCTTTAATAAAAATGCACTACACGTTTATGTGTAACAAATTAAAACTTA
The DNA here is from genome assembly GCF_965202585.1 of Thalia democratica. NCBI lineage: Eukaryota > Metazoa > Chordata > Thaliacea > Salpida > Salpidae > Thalia > Thalia democratica. Next base: position 41,201,804 of record NC_139165.1, on the reverse strand, counting down.
CTCGCATAGTTTGACAACGAAACAGCTGCGAAAACCTGTAAAATTGTTGTTAATAAATCTAAGAATAATTTTAAATCAGTAGGAAAAAATATTATATTTGAGTAATATTGTAATGATTAAAAAATATTTGTTAGTCGTTTCATAAACAGATTTAACTAAACCTCTATTTTATAAAAGTATTCTAAAATATTTTTATTATTTAAAAAACTAATTTTTTAAACAACTCACGAGAAAAGTAAATAATTTTTTCATTCCTTCGGTTTTCTTTTGAAGTTCTTTTTTCAATCCAAGTGAAAGATTTCTAAACAAACTGAAAAAAATCATCAAAAGTTTGTTCTTATGTGCTTTATGCGTTTGTTTATACTTAAACATAAAATATTGTTAGCAAATTAAGTGTATTTATACGAAAGTAAATTATTCAGTTTAACAAAATTGCATAAATGTTTATCGAAAAGGAAATGAACCCATGAAACTTTAATGAGCTTAGCAAATGTTTTAACTTGAACACTTTGACAAAGTTTTAAACTAGTACTAAAAAAGTTTTACGAAAATGTGGATAAATAGTTAAAAGTCTTAAACTTAACTTTAAAATTTCATTACCACGTTAAAAACTAAGTAAAGATTTTCAAAGATTATTTTTACTGCATTTATAAACAAAAATTTATCTAAAAAACGACATAGACTAAGTATAGAGTATGACTTTTATTCGTCCACATATTTTCTATTCTTTTTCTTAATTTACAAACTTAATTTACAGTTAAGATAAGAAACTAAAAGTTGATTTAAAAACTTTCAAAATAAAACTAGTTATATACTATATGCACTTTTTGCACAAAAAACTTTGAATGAATTATGCATAAGTGACATTCAAAAGATAGGTTTTTAATCTAAAATAATATAATTTTACATTTGTATTAAAAGGTACGACAACTACTTTAAATCATTGTTTTGTTTAATTGTTTTTAACTTATCCACTATTGTTGTAAACAATGTATCTAAAGATAATTATGTTATTTAAAGCTTTAGTAATTTCATAAGCTTAAAAGTTACTTTATGCTTTTGACATTACATAGACTTAGTAATTTAAAAGAAGTAAACACTTTACAGAAAATCTAAATATGAATGGTCTTTGCGACAATTTTTGAACGAAATTTATAAATACTAAATGTTTTAGTCATAAAACAAAATATATAAATAACTATATTTATGGTTTTCATATTTATATACACAACATACATATATGTGTTTTCTTAAATATTGTTCTTAATGTTGTGTGTTAGACGTAAAAAAAGTTTTAATGACAAACTACAGATTTAATCTAATTTTAATATTCCTATAACTCCAAGCATTTTCTAATTATTTGTTTAATACAGGTCAAAAATATTTTTAAAGGTTTGTACAAGCATTTATAAAGGAGCTAGCACATAGAATATTTTTTTAAATACACAAGACTCAAATTTCATAACAATATATGTTTCATGATTAATCATCAGTTGTTTACTAAGCAATAAAAATAAAATTTCAAAACTAGCTTAAATAGTGAAAATGTAATCAACGTGAAAGTGATAATGACAAAGCAAATGGTAATTAACAATACATTAGTAATTTTAATTACAATGTAACTAAATAATAAATAAAACATACGTAACAACTTATAAAACAATTTATGAAAATCAAAGAAACAGTATAATCAAAATCTTTATGTTTGCACAATTTAGGTTTTCTTAATGAAATACATATAGCCTCAAATTTAATTTAATCAAAAATGTTAAAACAATATTTAATACTTTTAAATATTTCAAGTTATGATTACTTGCACAATCAAGGTTAATAACTAGATGTTCTGCAATAGCCTATCTTTTTGAAGCATTTAGTACTCTGATAGATTTATTTTCTTTATTGCTCGTTTTGTAAAATTCATCAATACTTTTTGGAATATTCTCCTTCATCCTGTTTCCAAATCGCCTTGAAGTCATTATGACATCACTATCTTCACAGAAGCAGTTTAAACTGGTAAACTACCATACTTATTTTATATTCTGATATCGGATCTTTGCCCCATGCCTAATCATTGGTCTGAGTTTACTTAATTGTTTTAATTAAACTTGAGGCTATATGTATTTTAATAAGAAAACCTAAATTGTGTGAACACAAAGACTTTGATTATAATTTTTCTTTGTTTTCGTAAATTGTTTTATAAGTACTTATGTATTGTTAATTACCCTTTGCTTTATTATTAAACTTTTAATTATTATTAATTTATTAATATTTATTAATTATTATCTAACTAAACTCTATTATTATCTAACTTTTACGTTGATCAAATTTTCACTATATAAGCTAAATTTAAAACTTTATTTTTAACTCTTAGTAAACATAAATATGTATTGTTATGAAATTTGAGTCATGTGTATTTTTTGAAATAAATTATTAAAGTGTCAACCAAATTTTTAATTTAGACATCAATAAAATTTGTAAATTTTTTGAAAGGCCTTAAATAGTAGGACGCCGGACATTGAAAGTTTTTTACAACATCATAAAAGTAAACAGCTGTTTGAAATGAACGACAGTAATACGATCATACTACAATACAAAAGTTTGCCTGGAATTTATCAAACAATTATCGGTTAGCTAATAGAAAATGATATAAATATTTAGTATTTGTATATGCTTCAAAGTTTTCAATGTTGTTGTAAAAGTAATTATATTGTTGTGTAAATATTATAAATCGACATAAACTCAGTTTAAAAAAATACTAAATGTTTTATTAATGTAATAGTATTCAATTACATTTGATTATGTATAAATAAATTTTTGTAATCTTAAATCTTTACAGATAACCTAACGAAAGTGAAAATTTGGAATAGTGTTCCCATAAAATACAAACAGCTTTCAGAGTTGATGATAAAAATGCAAACCATCCCCTCTAGTAATGGTAAATTAGAGCGAGATTTTTCGCTGATGAACAACACAAAAAAAAGGCAGTATATTATGAGCAGTGACTAGCTAAACTCCTTAATAATTAAACAAAATTTTAATAGTTTTTGTCTTTACGTCTCATTATATTTCTAGCTATTTTTTTCGAAGCAATGAAATTTTAACGTATAGTTTTTAATTTTGCTTTAGATAAACATATTTTTTAAAAGGAGACTTGTAGGTCCTACTAAGAACATATATATTTTTTCAATATAATCTAATTAAATTATGAAACTGTAAGATAATGATTTATTTTAGATTATTTTGGTTTTTTATCTTAAGTGTAAAAAAAAAAGAAACATAACAACTATTTAAATATTTTTTTGCTAAATTTGTCGCTAAATGTTCAGAAAAGTTCGAAAACATATTCAACTAATACAAGTTATAATAAATTTTATCACAGACTTTAGCAAAAGTATTATTTATTAATCATTTAAAGTCTAATTAACGCTTTTAATTTAAGGTTAAAAAGCTTGCATTTTGCTTTTTATTCAAATATAGTTTAAGTTGTTGTTTTTGGTCGATCAAATATAATATGTTGTTAATCTATTTGTTTAATAACTGTATCATAAATATAATATTGTTAAAATACACAGTTGTAGATCAATGTAAAGTTTATAAATTACTCTAATTTTTATTTGTTTTTACAAAAGTTTAAATCACACTTTAAACAATACTTTCTACTTACAAAGCATTTTGACAACATTTAAATTGTTTAGCTAAGTATTACCCAAGATTACAATAAAAGCTAATTTTCTTAAACCAACCTGCAAACGAATGGATTTATGTTGTCTGCAAATAGAACAATGATTGAAAAATTGTTTTTGGTAACTGCGGTCCGTGAGAGACGTTTTTTTTTGTACATCTATGATTTACAGTTCGTTTAAATAAACAGAAACAGCTTTTAACGATAAAAAAACATAAGCTATCGTACGTGTTAGTGGATAACTTTCAATTAATGTAAATTATGATACAATAATCAGGTCTCTCTATGTCACAAAGATTTACCTTTTATTTTTACAAAAACAAACATTGACCCTTGATAAACACATACTATAAGAAAAAATTCTAAGAATATCAAAACTATGATCATATTCTAATAAATAGTCAAACATAAGAGTAAAAACTTTACAAAATTTGTTTATGAGACTTCATTATGGTTAATTGTCTAAGAACTTTGAAAAATTAATAAAAATCTAACTTTTCTAGGTTTGTGAAGCAACTTACCTCAAGTTTTTAACAGTTGTTACTAGTTATGATTATATAAATTTTAGGACCAAAAGCATGATAAATTTATTCTAATTAAAAAAAATGTTAAAGTTTTAGAATTTTTTCTAACAAAATTATAAATGTATTAGTTCAAATAACTTCGAAAAAAGCTGTCTCTAAAAATCGTAGAAGGAAATCGATTTTTAGTGAAATGGTCTTAAGTAGGCATTTTATTTTGTGTTTTTTGTAAGGTAATCTAAAAATTTCTAAAAAAGCATCATATATATGTCAATAACTAATTAAAATTTTATTTGAATTTTTAAATAGTAACAGTTAGCTTAGTTTTCATGGTAAAAAAGATGTAAAGATTTTCAAAAGTGTTTGATCATATGGCCTGAAAATAGTCACAATTACAACATTAAAATATTTAACTTTTATAAAATTATATTTATATAGTTTTAATTTTATATATTCAACTATTTAACTTAGTATTTGAATTTCAATTTAGTCTTAAAAGATAACAAGTGCTTCAAATTAATATGTTATAAATTTAGATAAAACTATTTGTAGATTGTCATATTTTTTTTTAGTTAATTAGTATATTTCAATGTTAATATATCTAGGTATTAAAAGAGTATCACAAATAGTATAGAGAAAACTTTTATCAAAAAAATAATTGTGATTAGTTTTATCAATAAACATACACTACAAAAATACAAACTATAAAAAAAACGGTATTAAACACCGAAATTTGCATACTTGTATTTTATATACAGTTAAGTTCATTTATATATATGTCTTAGTTTTAGCTAAACTAATTTTCTAAACTCAATTGTTTTGACATGTATCTATAATCAAATTGGGCTAATACTAGCAAGTTAATTTTTATAAAAGCAAATTCTAGGAAAATTTTGCTACTTTAAAAAATCATTGTGATATATTGTCAAAATTCATGTTTTTATTATTATTTTTATTTACTGAAAGGGCCATTTCAACTATTAATGTTTATCATATACATAATTACTTTTATATTATTTAATTAATTTCAACAGTCATATTACCATTTTTATTACACCTAAAAAACTTTGATAACTTATTTTTCAAAATGTTTTATACAAGGAAATTTTTTAGTCGGTTAAAAAATCAAAAATCGGATTAAAAGAGACTTATGCTAAACTAACAGCTGGTGGAAATAAAGTTGATTTCAAAATAATTTTTCAGCGTTTAGGCTACTTTTTGTTTCTGTGGCTAGCTCATTATGAATATTGTTTCCTGAATTTTTACAAAAAACTAACTTGATAACTTTTAAATAAATACAATTAAATAACCACTTTTATGTTAATTAAGCAAACAAACATTAATTAAACAATTGAAGGTTTTTACTTTGAAATTACATTAACAAGATTGTACCGATTTAGTGACATAAAATCCGTATATTCTGCAATTGCTGTAGTAATATACCGTATAAAATATACTGGTGAAAGTGTTAGACTGTGTTAAAACTAAGCTAAAAATGCTTAAACTGTTAAAACTTTAAATGTTGTAGCCATAAGTTGTTATAACTGGTTTATAAATGTTCAAAACTTATTACTTGCTGATACTTTGGTTAATTAAGATCGTAACAAATTAAATTTGCTAAAATATACAACAACAATCTGCACAATACTCAATTAATTGAGCTGACGAACGTTTCACTGTGTTAATTTAATAAAAATGTTTTTCAAAATTTCTAAAAATAAAAGTATTACTTACTTAAGACCAGTGGCGTCGCGTGGTATTTTTTTAGGTGGTGCAGAATTGAAAAAAAAAATCCCCTAACTTAAAACTCTTTTTTATCTAAAATAAAAAAAAATTTCTATAACAATTACATTCAATTGCTAATGTAACTGGGGAAATTTTGTTTAAAAAAAAAAAAAAAAATATTCAAAAAAAATTATTTATGAAAATAACTTTAAAAAAAAAAGTTAATACTTTGAAAATTAAAGTAAATATAGGAACAAAAAAAAAATTAAGTAATTTAAAAGAGTCAAAAATTGTTAGCTTACTTATGAGTATTAATCTTTAAGAAGGCTTTAAAGTTTAAACTAACAGTAGAAAAAATTTAGACAAAACAAATTTTTATTATATTGAAAAATACAGCAACTTTAGTAGTTCTTTTTTTTTTGCCTCAATCTTATTCAAAAAATATTTGATTAAACATCATACTAAGAATGGTTATTTTACCAATATATAACTTGACAAAAAAAAATCTTATTAGACTTGACAGGAAAATTAAAAAGTCTAAGAAAAAATGTTATGTACAAACTGCAAGTTTATTTTAAGTAAAACTTATCTTACTCAGTAGAAAATAATTGCTTATTTACTGCTGAATATTGAAAAAAATAAACGAGGATCAACTTATAACTAATTACAATTTTTGATGTTTGAAAAAAAACAGCTTGACTACTAAGTTAAAAACACAAAAGAAAAATAAGCAATCTCATAAATATCAAATTTTACGAAGTCTTTAGATTACAATTTAGATTAATTAGACTAATATTATAATAAAAGAATACAGCAACAAGTTTATTAAAGAGTAACTATTAGCTCTCTGAAAAAGTTATAAAAAGAACAACATGTAAAAAAGTGCCGATACACCCCCCCTCCCCTTACCCCTCACTATTTTGCAAAATTTTTTCATTAAGACTTTTGTTAACTTTTTTTCTAAATTAATGTTTTTTGTTGGAGGTTTAAAATTCAATAGGTTTCTTTTCTTTATTTAATTTTAATTTGTTTTTCATTTTGATGATAGTATTTTTCTCAGAAGCTCACCTTTTTTAAGTTTAGTTGGTGAGGCTGTTGAACTTTTCAAGAAATTTAAAGATAATTATAAATATGTAACCATTATAGCAGTAAAAAAATGGTTAGTTAGTTTTCATGTGGCCATAGGGGTAAAACACTTATTTTTAAATTTTAAATTAGCTTGTTATTTTCAGAGTAAAAAACTAAAACTGCTATAGTCAGCCTAGCCTGACTATTTTTCTAATTTGGTCTGTTTTAATTTATCTTGGGTCATCTTGAGTATTTTTAACATTTCTAAATTGTCCTGATTATGAGGCATGGCAACCATGTTTCAACAGTTTTATCTAAAGTTTTTGCTTTGTTTGTGAAAAAATTAAACCAAAAGTCATATAAAGTAGACTAAATTTTCCTAAAATGTTAAACTACTCTAAGTAGTCAAAGTTTCTTGGGGGTCAGACCAATATTTTAAGTTAAGGCTATTTACTTTATTTAAATATGTGACTGTTTCAATAATAATAATTCTTATTTAATATAAATCTAAATTATTTTTCTGTAAGAGTAAACTAGAAGTTTATAATAAACTTCTTAACATTTTTTTTTAGAACTCAAATTTTACATTTAAATATAATTTAATTAAATATTTTTTTAACTTTATGATAACTATACTCAGTTATAGTTAAGTTTATCTAAGCAGATTAAAATAAAAAATTAAATTTTTAAGACTTTGGTGATTTAGGTTTTTTATCTATTTTTTTCAAAATACGTAATTTATGACAATTTATGTTCTTTTATTGTTACGTTTTAATAGAAGTGATCTCTTAAATTTCAAAAATCATGAGGGTACATAAACTTAAGTTTAATCCTTTGCAGTAGCTTAGCTTTGTTTTTATTTTTGTTTACAATAGCTTGTAGATGATACTTAAGCATTTCCTGTTTTAGGGAATTTTTAACTTAGCTTACTTACTGCAAGATATTGATTTTGCGGTAATTTTTGAAGAAATTTTGCTTTTTTGAGTTCGTTTGCGGCAGTCAGCTAAGAGTTTGCGGCAGTGAAGTGGGCAAAATGGTCTTTTTCATTGGAGCTTTAAAAGAGATTTCGTTCTAAAAAATAACGAAAACGTTATAGATACTTTTTTTTTCTTACAAAACTTCAAGGTGGTGCAGTTGCGGCAGTGCAACACCCCACGCGACGCCCCTGTCTATAACCAAAAGGAATTTGGGCTATTAAAGAAAATAAACTTATATGGTTAATGGTTTAAGTGTATTGTAAAACCATACAATAAAGCATTATTAGTTTAATCTTATCTTAATCTTTATACTTATAATAAAAGATATTAATTTACTTATAAAAACTAGACACGTAAATTATCGGTTATATTTTATATAAAGAAGAGATTCTATTTTGGTTATAATTTATATAAAGAAACACTAATAAATATATAAAGAAATTACTTTCAATGTGGTCAAAACTTTTACACATGAATTAAATTTAACAGCAATATACTTTAAAAATGTATAATTCAAATGAAAACTAACTACTTAGAATTGAAATAAAAAATAATTATATAATTAATAAACATTTAAAAAAAAAAAGAAGTTCACAACTAACAACATAAACAAAAATTAAATTAAATTCTGAACCTATATCTGAAATGTCTTGATTAGAACATTTTGACAAACTCTCTTTCACTGGTTTTATATTGCTATACCTTAAATATATAAACTTGCTTTAAGGTTGACTGATTTTCTATTATTTGATATTCAACTAAATTAATCCACAGTGAAACTGGAACTCCATCAAAACTCTACACTTTAATTCTAGCTGCACTAGGTAAGTTCCACTTTTTCCCTTTAACACCAAGGTAGCTGATTAGAGGTCGTTAAAGCAACCAATTTCAAGTTCTTAGCAGTAATAGTTTTATTCAAAAATTAAGTTACTTTAAAGCAATATTGTTAAAGTTTATAAGTAAATTGCTTTCATTTTGCTCATCAACCATTGGTTTAACTTATAAGATGTGGTTGAATATTTAATTTGATTTTTTTAAGCAAAAACTTTCATTTAAGTTCATAACACAACATTCTCATTTTTTAGTAGCCTGTATATTGATATCGATTTTGTGCTCTGGTTTTAGTTTTTATTTCTTTTGATTATTAATAGAATAATTTTTTTTTGTTCTTTCTATTATCTTTACCGTATTTATAATATTGTCTATATATTTTCTTAATACGTATGTCCATTAGTAAAAATTCTATTTAATTTTAAATTTAATTTGTATTTATTATCTAAAAACTTGTTTAACATATGTATCGTAATTTAATTTTATATGAAACTTAACTTTTTGAGTTTAAGTGGCATAGGTTATAGTAGGTTAACCAAGCATTAGACAACAGACTGACATTAATAATGAAGCTTTACATTTATTAAGAAACTTAAGTCAGAATTTAGCTGCCCAGCCTTAAAATGAACTAACCAGATTTACAGGGAAAAATTCTTTGAATGCTACATCATTTGGAAAAACACTTAAAGGGCTATAAACTGTCGGAAAAGCTTTCTCTGAAATAAAAAAAAACATTGTAGAACATTTCTGTGGTCGTAGTAAAACAGCCATAGAATAGACCACTCGGTTTACTCAAAACAAATTTAAATACAATCATAAAGTACTTAAATTTGATAGAAGCTACAAAGAAAGTCACGGGCTGATAAATGTTTGTTTAGCCTCATTTAGATGCCAGCTGTATTTGTCGATTCCTTGTTTAGTGGTAAAATAGATTTAGTAAAAATTTGGTAACTGCAACTAAAAATGCAGAAAAATATTTTTATAAAAATTTTCCTTCATTATTGTAACTATGCGACCGAAATATATCTAGTACAGGGGTCAGCAGGCATTTGGTGGTCACGACCCAAGGGATAAATTTAGAAAATATAATACACGGGCCATTTTTTTGATTTAGTAACAACGTTACTTTTTTCACTCTTCAAAGTAGACTTCCCGTTCTAGGGAAAGTTTCAAATTTCCCTTCAACTGTGCTTAAACTTATTTTTTAATTTTTTTACAAATTCAAAGAAATGTGTGTAAATTCCAAAAACTTTCTTTGCGTTCTGCTTTTGAAAACTACAATCAATTGTTTAAGCTACTAATTAATGACAGGTGCTAATATCTAAACCTAACTTTATTACTTTGCGAATTTAACAAATGCGTTTACTTTGTTACTAAAATTTTATTTAAAACATTTTTTTTTAATATTTCTTGTTTTTTAACACAATAGTTTAGTATAATTATAACAACTTAAACTTTTCCGAAAAGACAGTTAAATTTACGAAGTTTTAAATAATGATTCAATAATCTGATTCTGTTTGTTTTCAAAACTATTAAGGAAAATAAAATAATTAAAGTAGGCTCTTTTAATAGACTTTTATATATACTCAACCTTTTAATGACTTGTATTTTGGTATCTTCTCGCAAGTCTAAAGTTGTTGTTAATTGAAGGACAAATAAAGCGCATAAAATTTCAAGAACTTGGCTGAAAAACTTTTTGACTTTTGAGACTCAACGGATACATTTTAACGTCTTGTCCAGGACTAATGACAGACTTTCTTATTATTTGTAACAACTTATCGACTTAAGTTACATTTACTTTTTGGTTCATACTTAAATTGCAGCTTGTATAATTTTAGCTGTATTTGTGTTGTAACCAGAATTATATTGCCAATGCTTATAAAATATAATTAAGACATCAACATGACATGCACTTTTGTCAAGGCAGAAACGTAAATTATTTGAAATGAGAAGCTTACAGTAATTTAAAAACTTCACAGAAATTATTAGCTAATATCTAGTTACTTGTAGTAAATACGTTGAAAATCGTTATAAAATTCCCGTATCGTAAAAACAGTTTTCCTAATATTTCCTATTTATTTTATGACCTTCATTTTTTTTTGTAAAATAAAATACCATGACTCTCCTATAAGTTTCTAATTGCATTTATTTATTAGATTTAGTACGTACGTATTGCAATTTTTTTTAATTAAAGTATAATTAAATGTACAACTTGACTGAAAAAATAACCTTAAAGAACAAAGTAAAAACTTTCAAGTATTTCATTACACGGCTTAAAGTATTAAATTACAAAGTTAAGTACTAAACCTAATAACTTAAAAAGTTAAAATACATAACTTAAGTACTATTATACAAAAAATATTTTGAAATAAAAGTATGTAGTTTTAATATGAAATTTAACTTTAAGTTATAAATCTGATACAATTATTGTAAATCAGAAATTTTAATCTGATAAATAACTGATTAAAAAGATAACAGTAAAACTTTAATACCAATATTTTAAACTACCAAGCTTATAGTGTTAACTTTAAAAGCTTAATGTATTAGAAAACATATGTTATATTAACAAAATATATAACTTAAAATATTAAAATAGATAGCTTATATTGTTAAAATTTTTAAAAACTGAAAATATTTATTTAAAACAAGTACTTAACTTAAACAATTATATTCTGTTCTATTAAAATTATTTACTTGGTGTAATAAGTATTTAATACTACTTTAGTTAATTAAAACAAACAACTTTACTTTAACTATAAGCTTTTAATTTTAAAACTATAAGCTGTTTTTTTGATAATTTAAGTACTTAAGTATTTAAGTAAGTTGTATTTTAGTAGTTTAAGTTATTACTTATTATATAAAAGATTTAAATATTAGTTATAATACTTTAAACTTTTAAATTTAACACTATAATCCTGGTAATTTAAAACATTGGTATTAAAGTTTTACTATAATCTTTTTAGTTAATTATTTAAAAGATTAAATTTAAGCTAAACTTAAATTTTAAATCAAAAATACAGAATTGTGATATTTTAAATAAAACTTTAGTAGTTAAATAAAAGAAACTGTAATTCTTAAAATAAAAAATTTAAAATTAAATTAAAGTTGAAATTACAAAATATTAATATAAACCAAATTTAGTTTTTCTATAACTCTGTTAAATTTATATGTACAAGGCAAACATGATTTTTTTGATAATTATTTTATTAAAGATCACAACAAGAAACCAAAAAATACATTTTTAAAATTATTGGGTTTCTGTTGCTTCCACTTTCCCCTTTGGATTACTCCGCTTCGTGTTCTAATAAAATAGAAAAAAAAATATTGTCAAACTAATTAAACTAAAATCCACAAAAGGTAACAATTTTTTATTAATATGAATACCAGTTTATTAGTTATCAAATCAAAACCCTTTGTACGTACAATGTACCACTTTAAAAATAGCTATATGGCTTTACTTTACAAAAAACAATTATTTATATTATAATTTTATTAACAAAAAACATACCAAAGGCTATATAGAGCCTAAAGAAGCCATGCTCGTGGGGAAACTCGTTGATTTCCACTTCTCTCTCCTCATGGTCTTCCAACCAAAGATTGTAGATGTCCGAGAGAGTCATCTGAGGGTCCTCTAGGTCGACCTCGACTTCGTTCGTCGTATCGAAGATCTGGCACCTTAACTTCTCTGATAAATTAAAAATGTACACATAGCTTTTTGTAAAATTGTAAAATAACTTTTTTTGGCTACAAACAGTATGACAAAAAACCGTAATAATAACTCTTAGAAGTGAAACAAAGTAAAATTACTATGATTGAAGTTTGCCATGTCAAAGCTCCGTTCATAGAAGTTAGTCGCAGCTTGAACAATACTCTTCAAAGTGTCGTTCCATTTATACTCTTGGAACGGATTCTGTTCATCAACTAAGCCCTAGAAAGTTTTGAGATAAATATAAAATATAAATAAACATAATTGTTGTGAAAGAAAGTTTTATAGCTTTATTTAATAGTAACTTTTATACTACGTAGAAAATAATAGAGAAAAACTTAATTTTCAAAAAATAGCATAACTAAACTTGATAGACAGTTACTTTTTCCTAGAAACTTATCTATTTAAAATTTAAACTATGTTAAGCTAAATATTTTTTTCAATTATAAAATTTATAGATAGTTTTAAATATAAATAGCATTAATATTCACCTTGTCTTCTTTTGGGCTAATATAGGTGGGGTAAATACGCACACCATTAGGGATGAGAGAATTGTAGGACATTTTTTATTTTTTTTTCAAAAATTACCTGCAGGTTTAAAAAATAAAATTGAATATTTTTTTATATACTAGCTTTTAGAATTCCTAGTTAGAAAAAAAGATACATATTAAACCATTACGGTTTTGATACTATGTATACTATAATTTCAGATATTTTGTTTGTAAGTAATTAACAAATTTAGAATAACTATGTGCTCATTTGTGAAGCAAAATACCAAACCTTAACATTTCTAAACATAATTCTGAATTTTTATTTTCAATTTGGTTAAGCATAAAAATTTGATCAACAGTTTTATACATAACAAAATAAGACATTAGTAAGCATAAATGTCTGTGTTAACAACAAATATTTTTATAAACTTTTTAAGTAATTATAATAAAACATGGATTTTTGCATTTCTTGAATTTATATCTTTTTAAATTCTTGAGTAATCTTATTTATTTGAAGTTCAACATAAAAAAAAGTTCTTAATTATTTAAATAGATAACAAATTAGAAATTTGGTTCTTTGTTTCTTAACTACACAAAAAGAAACAAGTTAAATTGTAAACTTATCATTTTGAATTTTTTTAATTAGGAAAAATACTAGGAAAAATTAGAACACAAAAATTTTTAAACACCTTTATGATAAAATTAATTCTCTATTCTGCAGTCAAAAAATTCTAACAACCTAATTTTTACAAATCCATAGTTTAAAAAAAAAAATATTTTTATTAAGATCAGACCAATAATTGTTTTGATTTCAAAAAAACTCTTTAGGGTTTTTAAATCTCATAAAAAAACTAAAATAAACTCAAAAATCTTTAAATTAAAAACCAATATCAACTTATGTCTATGATTCTAATGGGTTGGGTAACTTCCTTTTGTTAACTACAACATTCTTAATAGCGAATATTAGGATAGAAACAGTAGAAAACTTCACACCACAACTAATTATTTGATAAGCGAAAAAATTATTTCATTAAAGTAAAAGCGTTTAAAATAAGGTTATTTTTAAGTTTAAAAAATAGCTAATTTGCTTATTCATACACACAATTACTTTTTTTATTGTAAATTATCAATATTTAACTTGAAAAAACGGTTTTAAAGTTTTTATATTAACTATTCTAAACTAAAGTGAATAAAAAAAGCTAAAGGTATGCTTTGTTTAGGAACAAGTATAAAAATGCTGACCACAAAAAATAAATTGTATTAAAACAATAAAGACTCAAACACAAAGTTCTTAAATAAAATAGAACAGTAGTTACAATTTTAAGTTGTAGTTGTTTTTTAACTGTTGTAATGGGTTTCTATTAGAAATAAATTTTTTAATTACATTGAGGACTTCAATAAACTGCCAAAAGTTTAAACTCTTTTTTCGACAATCGTTGTCATAGTTAGTCAATAAGCGACTCAGTAAAATGCTGAATAAAAAATTGTTAAATAAAACAAATCCTGCTTATAAATTTCGTTTAAGAGGTTAAAAAAACAGCAAGAATGTAGAATTTTTTTTTTTGTTTCAATTAGGAATCTTGAAGTTTTGAATTATTAAAACATAACATGAAGTAAAACTTTGTGATGTAAAATTTTTAGAATGCTAATGTTTTTTGATTTGATTGTTAAATAAACCGAAAATTTACCATCAAATAAAACTTAGTTTTTCAATCAAAGTTGTCTTAATTAGAAATTTGAAAAAAAAAAAATTATATACAAGTTTCTATTATTTAAAAAAAATTTTTGGAATTGTTAATACTTTCTACGTAGTTTTCTTATAAAAATTCTACTGAAGATTTTATATATAATAGAAAAATAAGTTTACTAGATCTAGAACGTTAAACAAAGTTAGCAATTTATGGATTATGAATAACAATTCTCTTTTATAAGTACAAAATTTAAATCTTTAGAAAGTATGATAAATTTCATATTTATTAAATGAACATTATTGTTTTATTAATTTTCGTTACAATTTAAAAAAAAATCAATGTTTTGAGTTTTTTAGCTAAGCACACCGAGGTTTACGCTTAAAATGAACTATTTAACTAATTAGTTTTTAGTGCAAACAACTCCTAAAGATTTCTAAAAGATAAAACTTAATTTTGTTAACTACATGAATAAATGTACATGAAAGAGTTATATTTTTTTTAATTATACGAAAAATGTTTGTTAAAAAACTTAATTAGCACACTAAGTTTAAATTTTTTAAACACTTGTTTTTTAAAGTTTATTTAATAAGTTCTCTATTTGAATTGTTTTCTATTTTAAACATTTAGAGAAAGTTAGAATCAAACAAGCAGTTGACATTCACATTAAAATTAGTTAATTTTTTACAGTCGTCTTTTTTAGAAAACATTTTATAGATTTCTTTTTATACTATAAATTTTTCGATAATTACCAACAACTTTAGATGTTTAATATTAAATTTTTGTACAATCTAATTATAAAAAACAAACACAGGCTTAGAATTTGAGTAATGTACAATAACATCGACTAGAACTCAGCTAAACTTTTATGTTTGAACAGTTCAGATAAGAAAACATACTTTTATGATATTCAGACCCAAAATCGAACGCTAAGCATGCACACGACTAGATTTGTAAATGTGACTCATATTCTGTATTTGTTATATAACAATGCTTTTACTATTGAACACAACGCAGTGCACATGTCAAATTAAAAAAAAACGATTAGTAAAAATTTTTATGCTCTAATAATAAAGCGTACTGAATAAAAAGATGGCTCTAAACAATTTATATTTTTTTGTAAATAACTAATAAACTAAAAAAAAATCGTAATATTGTTCACTTAAAAGAAAAAGAATTTTTTTATATTATTTTAGACATTTTCTAGAAGAAAAATACTGGTTATAATATATTGTTAGTATGTACAATAAAATGACAAAAATGAAGCGTTAATTAATATTTAAAATTGTAAACTGGTTTACTGATCTCAGTTTAAAAGCATAAAAAATGTTTTCATCATTGTAACTATTGTTACTTATTTGAAAATGTTAAAGAATATTTTTTCACAGACTAATTACAATTACGTTTTAGTAAATTTGTTCAAAGTAATCTACAAGGTTTTAATTAAACTAAAACTTATTTTTTTTCTCAAAACATTTAACTTTTCTGATTATTATTATGGCATACTGTTTTAAGTTTTTCTTTTTGTTTTCTATATTTGTATTTTGTTTGTTTTTGATTTTATTAAATTAAATAATAAACTAGTATTATGGGGTACGACTCTCAAAAGTATAGTAGAGTTTTTTTTTTCTTTAATTAAAGGTAAACGATATATTCCTAGTAACTATATAGATTGTTTTTTTTTAGTTTTTCTTGAATATTTTACTTTTGAATTTAAATTAGACAAAATTTATATATAATTCTCAAATCGGTCCAGGACACAGTCAACCGTTTTTATTTGTGTTTTTTCCCTGCATCAACAGTTACAAAAAATTGTTAAACGATGGTTAAAAGATCTAAAAGTTTATTGCACACTTTAGTTCAAATCAGTTTCGGACAACAGTCCTTCTTCAGTGAACTTTTAAGTTAACTAAAAAAACACATATTACATCATTTCTATTGTATGAAAAAATTTCATCCATTTTTTAGACATTTATCTCACTATTTGTTCATTTACATTAACTTTGCTGGTAGTTATGTGCATTTAAATTCACCTTTAAGATGTAATAAATTATAAAAGTAGATTTGCTTTTTAACTAAACTTAATTTCAAACAACATCAAGTGTTAAAAAAGAAACTTTGTTAGTTAATATATTATTTACAGTTTACTATCATTTCTAACTCGCTATCATTTTTAAACTGATCATTTCTAACCCGATCACTTCTAACCCGATCATTTCTAACCCGATCACTTTTAACTCGATCACTTCTAACCCGATCACTTCTAACCCGATCACTTCTAACCCGATCACTTCTAACCCGATCATTTCTAAGCCGATCATTTCTAACAAGATCATTTCTAACCCAATCACTTCTAACCCAATTAAACCCGATCATTTCTAACCCGATCATTTCTAACCCGATCATATCTAACCCGATCATTTTTAACCCGATCGTTTCTAACCCGATCATATCTAACCCGATATTTATTTAGCCGATCTGTATTAATATATTAATTTTTTATTTATTTATGATAAGGATTTGTTTTAAAAACAAAATTATCTCAACAAAATTGTTTTATTTAGATGTTTAGTTTATTTAGTTTAAAATACAACCTAATGTTCTAGTTATACGAATAAAAGTGAAACAAGTTGTATGGATAAAAGTTAAACCAGTTACTCAAATGAAGGCTGAACCAGTTGTTGAAATAATGTGAAGCCAGTTGTTCGAATGAAAGTGAAACCAGTTTTGGAGTAAAACCATTTGTTCGGGTGAAGTTGAAGTAGGATATTGTTGTTCTCTTTTCGGAAGCACTGGAATTATAAATTATATGTTATAATTTTTGTGATTTTATTTTAATTTTTAAAATTTAGTTAGTTAAACTCAGTTTTTTTCATTTTTAATGTACAATTTTGGTTTATTTTTGTCTTTTTGTTGTATGTCTTTCTGTATAAGTGGCCTAGGTTTTGATGTCTGGGTCCTTCGTGTGACAATAAACTTACAATAATAATGTTCAGATAGCTTTTGTTTAAAATTTAATTGTTGATATTAGTTTGTTCGTTTATTGTTTTGACACTAAGGCTTAAAATTGGATTATAATTAAGTGTAGTTAATTATTTAAAAAAAATTTGGAAAAGTATAAGTATTTTGTATTCTAAATATTAAATATTAAGTTTTGATAGTCGTCAATGTAAGGAATAAATTGAGTATCGCAGCTGTTAAAGTCTATTATGTACTTTCTTTTGAACTGATTCTATATGGTTAATATACATTTTAAGTGTAGAAACCAGATTGTCAATTTGCCTTTAAATTCAGGGAGAATTTATACGAAATACAACTTTTTAAAAGTATTAATATCAGCGTTTATGAAACTTTAAATAATACAGTTAATAAAATTTAGTAATTGTATTTGTGGTCTTAATTAAAATTAATATCATTAAATTCTAAGTTTTTTAAACGAAAGTGTATACTGTTTAATACAAAGCCAAAAGTAGAGGTAGAAGGTTTTTTAAATACTTAGAACTTGTCATTAACTCGAACTTTAATTTAATTTTAATTCTTAAATCAACTGGTAAATTGTATATAAAAATTAACTGTAATAAAGTTTAATTAATTATAATAAACTTAATTATGAAAGTTTAGTATCGAAAACTTAATATTATGCATTTTTTCTTTTTCTTTTGAAATAAAACTTATGTAGGGAAAAATAAATTTACATTTTTCATAAAAAGTTAAAATTGCAAAAACACGATTATTCTCACGATTAATAATAGATATTTCTAAAATAATTTTCTTGATATCTTTTAAAAGTTATTGTTTTACAGTTTTTCAAAAACACAAAAACTTATAGATTACATAGCGATCATTAAATATGAAATGTAAATATTAATTATTAGATTAAACTTTATAACTTAAAAACTTATAACAAAATAATAAAACCAGTTTGTATTGTGAAACCTATTATATAGGTTTAAACTTTTAATAAAGAAAAAAATGATCATATCTATATAAATTTAGAGGTGCAAAAAACCACCGAGAATAAAGTCAATAGACTGCAAGCTAGCTTTACTGTAATGAATAAAAAATAAATATGTTTTGTGTAATAATCGTCTGGAAAAATATTTGATTAAAAGAAACAAAGAACTTAACGGAGGTTTTATAAGTTTCTGCTCCTAGTTATACTTAATTTAACTATAATTAATTTATTGTTTTATTTAAAAACGTTTTTTTTTATACTTATTTTGTTTTTACTTACGTTATTTCAACTGCTCATAATAAAGTAATTTTAAAGAAATGTTTGTCAATTAAAGTACTAATTTAAGTCGCAATTAAAACATAGGCGAGATTTAATTACCCTCAAACTTGTTATAAAAATAAACTTGTCTGTTTAACTATTAGTGTTAAACGTTTTTTTTTTTTGTTTTAAAACAAAGTAGGAATTTATTAATGAATTGAAATCAAGATGGTCAATCGACATAACAACTTCTGCGGTTTAGTTATATAACATAAGTGTTTTAATAGCTAGTTTCTAGTAAAAACCATGCTTTCCACTTAATATAACAACAATTTTTAACTTCTCCTAATGTTTGTTTTATTTCCATTATCTTAATAGGCCTATGCAAGTTGCATAACAATTTGTATAAAATATTAAAATTAAACTTAAAACTACCCTACTATAAAAGGTTAATACATTAGTAAGCAATAATAAAAATTTTACGTCAGACTTTCAATGTAGTTTTTAAACCGTATATAAAAGTTTTTGTATCTGGATATTACAATTGTAAGAGTTTAATTTTAAAATTTGCTTATGTTAAAACTATTGTAGTCACGTCAATTACAATAAGATCCAACTAAAATATAATTATCACTGCTTTTTTAAAAATCCTACAAAGAAGAGTTCAAAATACTTTAAAGTAAACAATTTAGTAAATTGTATATGATTAACGAAAAACGCCATTTAAAGTGTATTGAAAAAAAAAATAATAATGATAGAAAAAAACTAAAATTATGTATAGGATAAAAAATCAAAAAATGAGGTAATAAAAATATATTAAGATTATGTTAAGTTAATACTAAAATTAAAATCTATATTTAAAATAATTTTATGTTACACAGTGCTTCTTCAGTGAACTTTTAAGTTAACTAAAAAAACACATATTACCTCATTGCTGTTGTAGAAAAAGTTCATCCATTTTTTAGACATTTATCTCACTATTTGTTCATTTAGATCAACTTTGCTGGTAGTTATGTGCATTTAAATTCACCTTTAAGATGTAATAAATTATAAAAGTAGATTTGCTTTTTAACTAAACTTAATTTCAAACAACATCAAGTGTTAAAAAAGAAACTTTGTTAGTTAATATATTATTTACAGTTTACTATCATTTCTAACTCGCTATCATTTTTAAACTGATCATTTCTAACCCGATCACTTCTAACCCGATCATTTCTAACCCGATCACTTTTAACTCGATCACTTCTAACCCGATCACTTCTAACCCGATCACTTCTAACCCGATCACTTCTAACCCGATCATTTCTAAGCCGATCATTTCTAACCCGATCACTTCTAACCCGATCACTTCTAACCCGATCACTTCTAACCCGATCATTTCTAACCCGATCAATTCTAACCCGATCACTTCTAACTCGATCATTTCTAACCCGATCACTTCTAACCCGATCATTTCTAACAAGATCATTTCTAACCCAATCACTTCTAACCCAATTAAACCCGATCATTTCTAACCTGATCATTTCTAACCCGATCATATCTAACCCGATCGTTTCTAACCCGATCGTTTCTAACCCGATCATATCTAACCCGATATTTATTTAGCCGATCTGTATTAATATATTAATTTATTATTTATTTATGATAAGGATTTGTTTTAAAAACAAAATTATTTCAACAAAATTGTTTTATTTAGATGTTTAGTTTATTTTGTTTAAAATAAAACCTAATGTTCTAGTTATACGAATAAAAGTGAAACAAGTTGTATGGATAAAAGTTAAACCAGTTACTCAAATGTAGGCTGAACCAGTTATTGAAATAATGTGAAGCCAGTTGTTCGAATGAAAGTGAAACCAGTTTTGGAGTAAAACCATTTGTTCGGGTGAAGTTGAAGTAGGATATTGTTGTTCTCTTTTCGGAAGCACCGGAATTATAAATTATGTGTTATAATTTTTGTGTTTTTATGTTAATTTTTAAACTTTAGTTAGTTAGGCTCAGTTTTTTTTTCATTTTTAATGTACACTTTTGGTTTATTTTTGTCTTTTTGTTGTATGTCTTTCTGTATAAGTGGCCTAGGTTTTAATGACTGGGTCCTTCGTATGACAATAAACTTACAATAATAATGTTCAGATAGGTTTTGTTTAAAATTTAATTGTTGATATTAGTTGGTTCGTTTATTGTTTTGACACTAAGGCTTAAAATTGGATTATAATTAAGTGTAGTTAATTATTTAAAAAAAATTTGGAAAAGTCTAAGTATTTTGTATTCTAAAGATTAAATATTAAGTTTTGATAGTCGTCAATGTAAGGAATATATTGAGTATCGCAGCTGTTAAAGTCTATTCTGTACTTTCTTTTGAAATGATTCTATATGGTTAATATATATTTTTAAGTGTAGAAACCAGATTGTCAATTTGCCTTTAAATTCAGGGTGAATTTATTCGAAATACAACTTTTTAAAAATATTAATATCAGCGTTTATGAAACTTTAAATAATACAGTTAATAAAATTTAGTAATTGTAATTGTGGTTTTATTTAAAATTAATATCATTAAATTATAAGTTTTTTAAACGAAAGTGTATACTGTTTAATACAAAGCCAAAAGTAGAGGTAGAAGGTTTTTTAAATACTTAGAACTTGTCATTAACTCGAACTTTAATTTAATTTTTATTCTTAAATCAACTGGTAAATTATATATGAAAATTAACTGTAATTAAGTTTAATTAATTATAATAAACTTAATTATGAAAGTTTAGTATCGAAAACTTATTATTACGCATTTTTTCTTTTTCTTTTGAAATAAAACTTATGTAGGGGAAAATAAATTTACATTTTTCATAAAAAGTTAAAATTGCAAAAACACGATTATTCTCACGATTAATAATAGATATTTCTAAAATAATTTTCTTGATATCTTTTAAAAGTTATTGTTTTACAGTTTTTCAAAAACACAAAAACTTATAGATTACATAGCGATCATTAAATATGAAATGTAAATATTAATTATTAGATTAAACTTTATAACTTAAAAACTTATAACAAAATAATAAAACCAGTTTGTATTGTGAAACCTATTATATAGGTTTAAACTTTTAATAAAGAAAAAAATGATCATATCTATATAAATTTAGAGGTGCAAAAAACCACCGAGAATAAAGTCAATAGACTGCAAGCTAGCTTTACTGTAATGAATAAAAAATAAATATGTTTTGTGTAATAACCGTCTGGAAAATTATTTGATTAAAAGAAACAAAGAACTTAACGGAGTTTTTATAAGTTTCTGATCCTAGTTATACTTAATTTAACTATAATTAATTTATTGTTTTATTTAAAAACGTTTTTTTTTATACTTATTTTGTTTTTACTTACGTTATTTCAACTGCTCATAATAAAGTATTTTTAAAGAATTGTTCGTCAATTAAAGTACTAATTTAAGTCGCAATTAAAACATAGGCGAGATTTAATTACCCTCGAACTTGTTATAAAAATAAACTTGTCTGTTTAACTATTAGTGTTAAACATTTTTTTTTTTTTTTAAAACAAAGTAGGAATTTATTAATGAATTGAAACCAAGATGGTCAATCGACATAACAACTTTTGCGGTTTAGTTATATAACATAAGTGTTTTAATAGCTAGTTTCTATTAAAAACCATGCTTTTCCACTTAATATAACAAAAATTTTTAACTTCTCCTAATGTTTGTTTGATTTCCATTATCTTAATAGGCCTATGCAAGTTGCATAACAATTTGTATAAAATATTAAAATGAAACTTAAAACTACCCTACTATAAAAGGTTAATACATTAGTAAGCAATAATAAAAGTTTTACGTCAGACTTTCAATGTAGTATTAAACCGTAATATAAAAGTTTTTGTATCTGGATATTACAATTGTAAGAGTTTAATTTTAAAATTTGCTTATGTTAAAACTATTGTAGTCACGTCAATTACAATAAGATCCAACTAAAATATAATTATCACTGCTTTTTTTAATATCCTACAAAGAAGAGTTCAAAATACTTTAAAGTAAACAATTTAGTAAATTGTATATGATTAACGAAAAACGTCATTTAAAGTGTATTGAAAAAAACAATAATAATAATAGAAAAAAACTAAAATTATGTATAGGATAAAAATCAATAATGAGGTAATAAAAATATATTAAGATTATGTTAAGTTAATACTAAAATTAAAATCTATATCTAAAATAATTTTATGTTACACAGCAAAATCATTATGTTTTAAAGTAACTAAAATTTTAATTTTTTATTGTTATTTTAATAACCTCATTAAGACTAGTTTGTTTTTGCATGAAATCCAGATTAAAAAATAAAAACGTAACATAAATAAAATGGGTTAGAAACGATCGGGTTAGAAATGATCCGGTTTAATTGGGTTAGAAGTGGTTGGGTTAGAAATGATCTTGTTAGAAAAGATCGGGTTAGAAGTGATCGGGTTAGAAATGATCAGATTAGAAATGATCGGGTTAGAAATGATCGGGTTAGAAAAGATCGGGTTAGAAGTGATTGGGTTAGAAATGATCGGGTTAGAAGTGATCGGGTTAGAAGTGATAGGGTTTGAAGTGATCGGGTTAGAAGTGATCGGGTTAGAAATGATCGGGTTAGAAATGATCGGGTTAGAAGTGATCGGGTTAGAAATGATCGGGTTAGAAGTGATCGGGTTAGAAATGATCGGGTTAGAAGTGATCAGGTTAGAAGTGATCGGGTTAGAAGTGATCGGGTCAGAAGTGATCGGGTTAGAAGTGATCGGGTTAGAAGTGATCGGGTTAGAAATGATAGCGGGTTAGAAATGATCGACTCCCATTATTTACTGATTGTTATTATTGCTCAATTCTTGAAAGAAATGTTTCTAATGAATTAAAAGTAATTTCACAACAAATTGTCAGTATGACTGTGAACGTATATATCTTGAGAACTTCTCAGAGATTTCATCTGAGAGAGGACAAATATGTGTCAAAACCTCTCAGAAAGTGGATTACCAATAGAGGTAATAAACCTACCAAAAGTTTTTCGGCAATAGAAGATCACTTACAAAACTAACAATAATGCTCCAAGCATTATAATGGCAACAAATTTACAATTTTAACTAAAGGACGTACCATTTATCGTTTAAGCGTTTTATATAACCTATAAGCCTAAGCTTTGTAAAAAAAAGTCTGTTTACAATACTAACTTGTATAAACTGTTATAGTTTCATAGTTTAAAGTTTATTTTTAAGTTAAATTTTACTTTGTTATTTTAGGTTTGCTTTGAATACTTTTTTTAATTGCGGAAGTATATTTAGTGTAGTTGTTCTGAAATTTTAGTTAATTAATACTATAGCTCTATTCTTTTTAGATAAATACATCAACAAAATAAAGAAGTATGTATTTTATTTCAATTTTTTTCATTGTTTTTTTACTATTATCTACGTTTATATAATTTTGAAACATGTATGTATATACTTTTTTGTAATATCCTTTTACATCTTAAGTTTTCTTTTTACTTACTTATGCTTAAAAAGTATTGTTTACTTAATTTTACAAAACTATTATCTAACCAGTTTTTATTTCACATTTTTTATTTAAATTTATAATGACATATCTATTTTCAAGCTTTAATAGATGTTAATATTAAATTCTATAGCTTAATTGAACACAACAGTAGTTGGAAAACGCGTTTTGCAAAATTTTTTACTTTAATAAAATGCAATGTATTTGTCAATATTTTTTAGAAGAAAATAAGTTTTTAATTCTCTACTTGTACTGTCTACATATAAAAAGTATGTTTGATATTTTAGTTGTTAAATGTGCAATGACTGTTGCTATTCAATGAGTCGTTTATTATGGACATTTGAAGCTTTGTAAGAAATAATTTATCTTAAACGCACAAAATTTAATATTTAACAGTTTATTTACGTTGCTCACATTGAATGTACAGTAACCTGCTGCTTATGAACGCACAGTCAGTTTAGTACGCACTTTATAGCTTTTTTTTTTCTCCTTAGAAACTACAAACTATTTTACAATAAATCTATATTACGAAATAATTTATATTTTATCTATTTTAGATGTATAAAAACAAAAAGAGCTATAATAATAATTAAAAATAATTTGAACATCAAATATAGTATTTGAAACTTTAACTTTATTTTAAATGAATATAATGAACAGTGTAATTTAATTTTTATACCCTATGATTAAATAATAGTCATTAAAAATATAAAAACGGCTATACCAATTTTAGTAACAAAACAAAGAGTATTGCAATTGAGGTTTATATACTCTAAGACTAAAACATAAAGGTAAAATGTCCTTAAAAAACAAAACTGATTAAATTAAACATATATTAGGCTTCATACAATAAAAACCATAATTTTAGGTACGCACTGTCGGCTCGGCATGCACTTTTGTTCAAAGTTTCATAAGCGGGAGGAAATTGTGATACAAATTTAGTTTCTAGTTTTTTTTTTTTGCGAAAAAGAAACTAGATACTAGTTTTAAAATTAAAGAACTTTTTATATTGAAGAACGTATAAAATATAGTAACGATGACTGCTTGGCCCCCTTTTTTAGCCAATTGTTAAGTGCAAAAATGTCAATTCGTTTTGTCATCTCTGAACAAATAACAGTAAATACAAAATTGGTTATACCCATAAGTATTTGCACTGGCTTTTTATAAAGGTTACTTAAGTATTTGAATATAGAAGTTATCTTAAACTCTTTTTAGAAGAAAGTAAACTTTTTAAATAGTTGAAAATTACTTTATAAGTACTGTAGACCAGTGCTTCTTAAATGGGGTTCCGCGAAGCCTTTCGAAATTTAAAAAAAAAATTTGAAAGAAGAAAAAACATAAGTCATAAAACTTCGAAAAATGGAGCACATAAAATGGAAAACATATATAATTATAGCATTCATTGATCTGCTTAGTGTGTATCTAGCGGTAGGACTTTTAATGAGTATTCATTACTAATAGGTGTAGTGAGGAAAATGAAGGATAAGGCAGTTAAAGCTAAATGGATACATTGTTTTTTACATATAGAAAATTTGACAACAAAACATTTTCCTTCTTGTTAACAAGAAGTTCTCTCAGCGTCGATTAAAACTGTTAATTTTATAAAGAAAAGTGCGCAAAGGCCATATGTTTCAAAGACCTCTGTGAAAGTTTAGATGCTGACCATCTGCGACTTCTTTATCATAACGAAGTTTGCTGGCTGTCGAACGGGCGGACACTGATTCGTCTCGTTGAATTAAAGAAGCAGGTGTTCACCTTTCTTAAAGATGAAGGCTCAAAATTAGTGAAGTTATTTGAAGATGATGTATTTTTGGCCAGGCTAGCTTATCTCACTGATAGTTTCGAAGAATTGAACGCTTTAAACTTAAGCATGCAAGGGAAGCAAAACTTCATTTTTTTCATGACAGACAAGATTGAGGCGTTTAAAAATAGAATTAACTTTTGGAAGAAAAAGGTTAGCAAAGTATCCTGTCTTAGCAAAGCGTGCAGTAAAATTTCTTTTACTATTCACCACCACTTATCTTTGTGAGTCCGGCTTTTCGCATGTAACAAACATTAAAACGAAGCAAAGGAACTGTATGCTAACTCCAACCTTAACTGCCTATCTCCGTCTCAGTCTATCCAAAATCCAGCTGCGCATTGACATGCTTGTTGCTAAGAGACAAGTTCAAGTTTCGCACTAAATGTTTTTTATTTACTTTTCGTTAGGCATCTTACCTGTTTATTACAGTAATCAGTGAATTCGATTAGGTTCATGTTCATTTCGTTATTGTTTGTAGCTCTCATTTTGTTTTTAATATGCAAGAAAAAATTTTTATGACGTTGCAATTAATCATGTTTGTTTTCGTTTAACTTTTATAGTATCATAAAATACCTATTGCCTCTGGCGCACTTTGAGTTTGATTCGACTTAATACTATTACAATTGGTATGATTTCTAACAATGATATAGTTTTGCTAAAAAATTCGTTTTTTACTAAAATTATTTTGTTTTTTGTAGGAAATATTATATTAAACAATTTATGTAAAATTAAATTAGGGGTTCCGCGGAAAAGTTTTACTATGGAAAAGGGTTCCGCCACTAGAAAAAGGTTCAGAAGCACTGCTGTAGACTATATTTAAAGTGTTTTAAAATAAATACGTTTTTAAGTAAATATATTTTTATATTGTATATGTTATACTTTTAATTATATATTACTTTAATTCAACTATCACTTTTCGACATGTTGAAATTTTACAACACTTGATAATTTGCTACGCTTTATAATGTTTTTATTCTAAATTGAATGATTATCAAGGTGTTTTTTGTAAAAATTTTGTATGTAAGAACTTTTACTAGACTCCGAGTTAAATGCAAAACCTGCACCCCATCAAATAAATTAAAATACTTAATTACAACACATAAATAAGTGTGCAAACACAATAGTTAAAACAGGTGTAAAAGCTAAACCCATCAAAAGTTTCACCTAAAACTGCTTGCATGTAATGATGATAAACTTTTTTCTACAAAAACTATCTAAGTGAACATTTTAAAAGTTTTTAAAACTCAATAAATCATTAAATTGACTAATCAGACGCTTATAATAATTAATAAGGGGCAAAATGTCCAAATTGTTTTGAAAATTATAAGTATAAGAATTTCTTAACATCCGATCAATAATACTATGAAAGTATAACATTTTTTATTTTAATATTAAACAAGACAGTACATAATAACTATAATAGTAATACTTTGTAAGTTTTGAAACTTGTTTTAACCAAGTCTGAATAAATAATATTTCTGTAGGTCTAATTACTGATTTAGTGAAATATTTTATTCTCTTTTTCAAGTATTTCACAATAACAATGTATAAAGTTTTGATCATGGAAGAAATTCTAATAGTTTGCATAGATAAGTAACACTAAACATTGTCAACGTAAAACTGTTCGAGTTATTACTCAAGTAACTGTTAAACTTTTTGTATTAGTTCATTTTAAGTAAATCTACAGAGTATTCTTTCTAAAACTAGTTTAAACTGTATTAAGGATTTCATTTAAATTTATGATTTAAGTATATGTTTTGCAATCAAAAATTTAGTTTTTATTTGTTCTAATGTAATAACATATTTAAATTTATTTAAAACTAACTTCACTTTGTTACTTTTTAGAGTATACTATATTAAGATAGTATTTTTTTAATCTTCAAATGTCTAAAAAGAAAGTATATATATATATATATATATGTATAAGTTTTTAAATCTTAGTTAAATTTTATTGCAAAAAAAACTGTAAACGATGTTAAGAAATAAGAATATTCTACTAAAGTTTGTAAATTTTATCTAAGTAATCTAATACAAAAATCTTAGTTTATGTGTCTTTAATAAAAAAAAAAGTTACTTAAATTAATTGTTATTTTTTAAACTTGATTAAGTTACATTAAAAACTAGGTTTAGCATTAAAGTTCTTCAAAATTGTACTGTTAATATTTATAAAATACTGGTATATAAATATAAGTTTACTCACTGTATATAAAATCATAACACACTGAATTGTTTTTACTCCAATACCATTTTATGTTTACAGTTTTGTTCAACTTTTCTGTCTTTTTTGTTCTTAATCGTACACTTTATATCATGTCAAAATGGTTGTAAGCAACGTACGGCTATACGATCTATATTTTAGATTAGGAGTAAAAACTTTTTCATTTGGCGGGCCAGAAAAACTTAGTACAAAGCGGACCGGAGAACTTTTATTTTATCTAAATCACAAAATTATTTAGTTACCTAAGAAGTTTTGACAAACTTTTAATTACACATGACTTTTTTTTAATCTAATCTAAAATAACTTTCAAGTTTTCTGTAAATTGCATACCTACATTTTATTTTTAATTTCGTACCCATCAAATTTTGTTAGTCAGATTTGCAGGATGGTAGGAAGCAGTTTCACCTTTCACAGGCCAAATTAAACTTAAAATTAGAGAAAAAAAGGGCGACTTGGTCTTTTCTTTACGTAAAGCGTGCGTTACCCACCCCTTTTTTAAGTTGAGAACAAGAGAATGAAAATGTAACCAAATATTTTCATAATAAATTTTCGTAGTTTTGCATTAGATTTTAATTTCAGTACAAAGTAATGCTTACAAGACAATTATTTGAACGAAATTTTGCTTTGAAAATTTTTTAATTTTATTAAAATTTTTTTTAATTGTAAATTTAATTTGCTCATTTATGTGGTTTTTTTTTTTGGATCCCATTAGAATTTTCAATGCAGTTTTTGTCTGCAAAATTTATAAAAATTATAAAAGCTAGTAAAGCCTACTTATGAACGATTAAAATTATTTTGTTTATATACTGTTCCGTGTTAGAGTAATAAATTAAAGTTTTAAAGCTTAATTAATTTTAATTTTTTGAATAGAATGAAATCTAGTAAAATATATACCTAAGAAAAAGTCAGTAACACTCTATTAAAGAAAAATTTAAAAAAACGTTTTAAAGTACTTAAAATACATCTACATCAAAATTACCAAACTCACTTTAACAATTGCTAATTTGATAAACAGTTGGTTTCATAATTGCTCCCTAAAGTCAGGGGTATGTATGACTTTTGTGTTCGTGTATTCAATAGTTATTTTAAAACTTACTCAGACTGAGTTAACTGAGCGTAGCTTCATTCATGAGTCTTTATCAGAATAATTAAGTGTTACACCGTTATATGAGTAAAATATGGTAAACTATAAAATATGTAATGTCATCTCAAGTAATAGAAGCAAATTAAATCATGTTTGGTAAATTAAAGCTTCCTATTGAAAAAAATCTTATCTATAACAAAGACAGTACTGTCTTAACATATTTTAAATAATCATTCTTGTAGACTTTTTACTTTTTTTTTACTTTAAGAATATAACGTTTATTTTATATCTAGGAACTTGTTTAGTTTTGTTTTCTAACAGTCAATGTATGATTTGCAATAATGAGATTTACAGTAAATGAGATTAACCTAATCATTTTTACGATAGTATAACTAACTTTTAACTACTGTTACTAAAACTGCTTTAAAGAATTTTAGTTTAAATTTCTTCAGTCCAGTAATTAAAACATTTTCTTAAAATTAATAACAAACTTATTTGTAAAAAATGCTACTATGTGTACTGCAGAAGCAAAGCGTGGATGGATCACAAGAGCTCCATTGGAATAATTAGAGAAACTCAGAATGAGAGCAAACAAAAAATGTTTATTTTTAAATTAAGCATTTAACAACACCCTGATACCAAAAGAAAAACCTCAATCTTAAGTAAAACAATACCATTTTGAAGCTATGATGTTAAACTTACACCAATAAATAAATAACGACCATCAACAACAGTATCCGAGACAACCTCAACGACAGTATCCGAGATGTCTCCTCGGATACTATTGTTGATGGTCGTGTGGTAAAGCTAATTATTTATTATGAGTGGCGCGAAGTATCTCAACTTTGTTGATGATGGCCGTAATAAATACTGTTTAGGCTAACAATGTAATTTCTTGGTCAATTTTTTTGTTTGTAAGTTTTGTAATTTTGCAATGAAGGTTACTTAATTTATAAGAAGTATAACAAAATCTAGGGCAAAAAAAAAGGCCTAAAATTTACGGCAATCGTGCTTATAATCTAAAATTTGTGTAGAATTTTACTAATTAATATAGTTAGTATAGATTACATAAATTACAAAATGACGCATGTTGTTGTCACTTAATAATCTGCAGCCTCTTTTCCAAAAAAATGTCGCCGCTGACTGACATTTACTAAAGTACTTGTAAAACCACTAAAAGATTGCTTTATTGCATACTTACTCCGATTTTGTAACGATTTTGTTTTAAAATTACGTGGCCTACAAAGGTATTGAAATTAGAACTAAGTAAACCTTATAACATAAATATAACGACACAAAAATTAAAGCAGGCATTGTATAAATAAAGTTAATACCATTGCAGATCAGTGAAAATGCTTGGGATTGATTGTGCAAAAACTTGTTTATCATATAATAGATATAAGAAGAGTTCTTATTCAAGGTCAGTTTGCAAAAAGGTGAATATTAATTTTTTTTAATTATTAGTTTTTGAAAACCAAAATACTCTTTTTTAGACTTCCTATTTTTACAATAAATTTGCTATGATAATATTGTAGTTTTAATGATAAAATTAACAAATTAAGTTATTAAGTATTTTAACATCACAACTATTTAAAACAATGCGTAACTGCTTTTTTTAATTCAGTGTTTTCAAAGCAGGCTTACTATTCTGTAATATAAAACTTTGCTAAGTAGTACTATACATACTTGATAATTCTATACCTTGATAACAACTATATTCAACTCCAAGCAAAATTAGCTTTTTGTCCTACTTATTTAAAGATACTTTTTTATTTTTCTTACCTTAGTTAGGTTTTTTAATATTATCGCCGCAACAAACAAAGTGTTTTAATGGGAACGTAAAAATATGAAAAAAAGTAAAACTTGCCGTAAAATGGTTGAATTGTTAAATAGTAAGCTGCTGTAGTTTGTTTATAATTATAAAACTGCAAAAAAAACTTGTTTGACCTGAAAGGCAAGTTATTTCATAAGCGTCTGAAGTATATAAGAGAGATTTTAAAAGTTTAAACGACCCCTGATAGGTAATATTGCCCCTAAAAGGGCCACATTACACAATATATAATTTTTTTTTTTTTTTAACTATTAAAAAAAAAGCTACCGACAGAGGGTAGGGGTAAGGGGTAACAGTGATAGAATAGAAAAAATTAATAAAAAATAAAAATAAAATTACTAAAAAATTTGGAACAACAGATAAAAGTTTAACCCGTGCAAAGTTGTCTGCACGTGCAAAAGTGACACTTTGTGCAAAAGTATCAAAAGCAATTTTGTGAACTCGTGCAATTTTATCCCCTCGTGTGACTTTGTATGCCCGTGCAATTTAGACAGGTACCCGTAAAATATATACTTATTTCTGAATTTAAACAATTTCATTAGTGAAATTTTGGAAAATAGTTATTCTATTTTTATATAAAGTTCAAACACTGATTTGAATGCGTCCTTGTAATAATCTTTTGCAAGGAACATATAGACGCAATCAAGAATTTAATGACATGTTCCATCTAAATTGTTATTGTAGTAATCACATTTAAAACCGTTATGAAATACTTCTGTCCAATAATCAGTTTGTCTTGGTAGATTAGGAAATTGTCTTTGGTAGCAGTCTTTTTAAAATTTTAAAATAAAAGGTAAACTTAAATTTAGAAGAAGAGTACTATTTTAGATTTTAAATAAAGAATCCTATATATAAAAATAGAACTTCAAAAAGTGAAACTACATAACTTGATATAGTATCTAAGACTTGAATTTGTCAACATAACAAGTTTCATAAATAAGTATATATATATATTTTTTTTTCTTTAAGAAAATAATAACTAAACAAGTTCTTAATGAAATTTGTAGTTTTTTCGTCTTTTAAAACAAAACTTGGAATTTTTTATGTGTTCATAAAAACCACTTTAAGCTTAACTCCATTATTTGACAAAGTATATTCTAACCAAAAAAACAACAACTTACTTGTCTGCAGGATCTTCAGTTTGCTCTGTTTCTTCTTGTGAACCAGAAACCGCTCCTCACTTCTTTGCTGCGTTTATACTCTTGATCTCGGTTCAGACTTCTTTACCAATATCTTATCTCGTTTGATTTTAAGTTTTGTTTTTTCCACCTGTACGTCCTCTGCTCCCTGAAAACGCGTGAGCACATTGCGTTGAACAAAATCTCTACTTTTTCGGATAAATTCTTTCTTAAGTTTCATCACTCCACATTTATGCCATTCACATGTCGCATAGACGTCTTCTTGCTGTGTTTTTTTATTGTACTTCAATACAGTATAGTTTACTTTCAAATGCAAAAATAAATATGTACACTGTTGCAAGTAGCTATTTTCATGAATGATAAAAAGTGTTGACAGGATTGTTTATAAAAATTCTTTATTAAATGATAAAAAATAAACAATTTAAACTTGATTTACAAAACTATTAATAAACATTTTCAAAACTTTATAAGTAAGAAAGTAAATATTAAAATAAAAAATTTAAAAAAAGAGATCAAGATATTAAACATTTAGTACAACAGCAAATCGAATTAAAAACTTTCATATTTATTTATTATTACCAAAAATGTCAAAAATAAATCATTAAGTGAATATAAAAAAAAAATATTTCAAGTTACTTTTTCGCTAGTGGAAATTTTTAGTCTTTTCTTTTCGATAGTCGGTTGTACTGAACTAATGTTATCTGTTTCTTCTGCTTTTCGTTTACTTCTACCAGTCTGAAAATTTAAACAATATAAAAGTTTAACCATTGTATAATAGCTTTAACGAAAATCAAAACAAAACAATTTTGATGCTGATAATGCATAACAAGTGTTTAATTTTACCAAAATAATAAATTTGTTTCTAACCTTTTTTCGGAATTACAGTTTTAGCAACCTCTTGTTTCACATGTTTTGAAGGTAGTTTGCTGTTATCACTTGCTTTTTTAGTTGCATCCTAAAAAAATATAGTTATTAGCTAACATATGTTAATACAATATAATAATTACTTTTCAAAATAAAAGTTATTAAACTGTTTAGTCATAAATTTATTTATTAATATTTTATTTCTAATGTTAGTGTGAAAACTGTATAATTATAAAAGATATATCTTCGTACAATAAATGTTTTATTAAACACGAAAAAATAATTTAAGTGGTATAATGCATAATTCAATCATTTAGTCAACTTTGTGTCTAATTTTTCTTGATTTGTTAGTTTTAACACCTCCTGTTTCACAGATATTGGTAGTAGATTGCTATTATCAGTTGATTTTCCTGTCGCAGCCTTAAAAATTAAATGCATATAATTAATCTGTAGTTTTTATACTAAAAAAGTAGTTTCGTGTAACATAAGGTGTTCAAATGATTCCATTAGTTTTATTTGAAAGCATAAAAGAAAACATCAGCATTTCGAAAACTTTATCTACTCCTTTCAGTTTAAGTTATTTAGTTACCTTGGTATATATTGAGTGTTTATATAACAGAGACAATTTTAATAACAAAAATCAAAAAAGTTAAAAACCTTCTTTCCTCCTATTTTCTTGCGACAGCTAGCAGAATAAGCATGGGCGCAACTTTTCGAACAAAATCCTTCTTTCTATTGAAATTTTTTTGAAGTCTCTCTTCCTGCTTTTTTCAAACTCACACACTGCAAAATCCACTTCAAGGATACCTTAGTTCTTTTATAAAAAATATGAATTAATTTTAATAAAATAAGTCTCATGTTAATGTACAATCAACAAAATTATTTTAAGATAAATTGCTTGAAAAGTAACAAACCCATAGTAAACAATTTGTTGTTATTCGAACAAGAAAGTTGTCAATGATAAATAGTTTTAAAATTAAAAAAAAGATGTTGCTGTAAGTTAGTATTAGATTTTTTATACTAAAACTTTTTTTTGTATGTTTATTATTTAAGTGTTAAGAGTTTTTTATTAACAATACTTAACAATTTTAGAGTTTACTATTTTCTATAGTTCACATTATCTAAATTTTTAGAGTGTTTTTTTTAAACTTAAGCTGTTATTAAGTTTTATATATTCTAATTTATTTATAAAAGTAACTTAAATTACTGAAACAGTGTTGTTATAATAGTGTTCTGTAGTTGTTTTTTATAACAGAAACAATACTCAATTTGTGATATCTGATTTATCTAAAATTATATATTTACTCTCTTACTTATATAGTTTTGAAAAAATTTATTAATAGTTTTTTGAAGCAAGTTTTATTTGTTTATGTTTTATCATTTAATAACGAAACTAATAAACATTTATGTAAACAGTTTTTATCATTCATGAAAATAGCTACTTACAACAGCGTACATATTTATTTTTTCATTTGAAAGTAAACTATACTGTATTGAAGTACAATAAAAAAACACAGCAAGAAGACGTCTATGCGACATGTGATTGGCATAAATGTGTAGTGATGAAACTTAATAAAGATTTTTACGGAAAAATAGAGATTTTGTTCAACGCAATGTGCTCACGCGTTTTCAGGGAGCAGAGGACGTACAGGTGGAAAAAACAAAACTTAAAATCAAACGAGATAAGATATTGGTAAAGAAATCTGAACCGAGATCAAGAGTATAAACGCAGCAAAGAAGTGAGGAGCGGTTTCTGGTTCACAAGAAGAAACAGAGCAAACTGAAGATCCTGCAGACAAGTAAGTTGTTTTTTTTTGGTTAGAATATACTTTGTCAAATAATGGAGTTAAGCTAAACGTGCTTTTTATGAACACATTAAAAAAATTCAAAGTTCTGCTTTAAAAGACGAAAAAACTACAAATTTCATTAAGAACTTGTTTAGTTATTATTTTCTTAAAGAAAAAAAAAATATATATATACTTATTTATGAAACTTGTTATGTTGACAAATTCAAGTCTTAGATACTATATCAAGTTATGTAGTTTCACTTTTTGAAGTTCTATTTTTATATATAGGATTCTTTATTTAAAATCTAAAATAGTACTCTTCTTCTAAATTTATGTTTACCTTTTATTTTAAAATTTTAAAAAGACTGCTACCAAAGACAATTTCCTAATCTACCAAGACAAACTGATTATTGGACAGAAGTATTTCATAACGGTTTCAAATGTGATTACTACAATAACAATTTAGATGGAACATGTCATTAAATTCTTGATTGCGTCTATATGTTCCTTGCAAAAGATTATTACAAGGACGCATTCAAATCAGTGTTTGAACTTTGTATAAAAGTAGAATAATTATTTTCCAAAATTTCACTAATGAAATTGTTTATATTCAGAAATAAGTATATATTTTACGGGTACCTGTCTAAATTGCACGGGCATACAAAGTCACACGAGGGGATAAAATTGCACGAGTTCACAAAATTGCTTTTGATACTTTTGCACAAAGTGTCACTTTTGCACGTGCAGACAACTTTGCACGGGTTAAACTTTTATCTGTTGTTCCAAATTTTTTAATAATCTTATTTTTATTTTTTATTAATTTTTTCTTTTCTATCACTGTTACCCCTTACCCTTACCCTCAGTCAGTAGCTTTTTTTTTAAATAGTTTAAAATAAAAAAAATATATATAGTTTTTATTTTTTTATTTTTACTGTTCTTATTACCCCTAACCCTAACCTTTGGTGAGTAATTTTTTTTTTTCGTGTCTGTTTATCATTTATTTTTTCTGTATTTTTTTACTCCCGCGCAAAAATGTAACTCGTGTAATATTCCTCGTGCAAATTTGGCTTTGTGCAATTTTGCTTTCATGCAATTTTGTTCACGTCCAATTTAGTCCCCTTGTGCAATTTAGTAACCTCGTGCAATTTTATTTTTGTGCAATATAGACCCCTTCTCATATTTTACAGCCGCTCTTGGAAATAATGAAGAGCATTGAATCGGAACTTACTAAGAAAAGTTTGATGTCGAGGAAGTACGAGATTTTCGACAAAGTTATTGAGATTATGATGAGAGCCTACAACAAGTACGGTGTTGAGTGTTACAACTTGTACAGCAACAACGGAACACACCAACCCGACCACCGACCTGATGAAAGCAAGAAAGATGATCTAGCAGTTCGACTCATACGTTGAAAACGACCTTATTGGTTTACTACAGTGCTTCTGAACCTTTTTCTAGTGGCGGAACCCTTTTCCAAAGTTCAACTTATCCGCGAAACCCCTAGTTTTTATTTTACTTAAAATATTTAATTAATTAAATGTTCTTTTTTAAATATCGAAAGGGCTCGCGGAACCCCATTTCAGAAGCACTGGTTTACTAGATTTCCCTAGTGCAGAGAAAATTAGTTTAGACGAGCTTAAGAGATGCCTGCGAGGTCTCACTACCATTGTTGACAGTAATGCTATTTACAGGACTTCTATGATTATGAAGATCATCAAAGGTTTTATAAGACTAAAATTTTTACAATATTGTTTTTACTTAAAATTAACTACTTAATACCTATATTTTATTAAATTTTGCATATAAAAATTTAATTACAATTTTGCTGAACAACCATAGTTTAGTGTTTATTAAAAGTTCTTTAAGCGGTTAAACTGAGTAATTGATATTTTGTAATAAAACATAGTTTTCAATATTTGAAAGTTAATTTTGATATGAATTCAGTGTTAAATCTATTATAACCATAAATATTACGATAAAGGTTACCAAATTCTTCTCGATTCGGAAAGATTACTTTAGAAGGCAGTCACTGGCATCTTGATGGAAATTTTCAATAAGCAAAAATTTTTTGCAAAACACCCGAAACCAGTCACTATTACGCGTAAAGAAAAAAAAACAGAAGACCAGGATACCTGTCAGGTTTCTCTGACGGAGACTGGTAGAGGTTTCAACTGTTGTAACTATTATGCTAACACGATCAATTACATAAAAGTTTAATTAGAAAAACAGTTCGTAGTTAGCATGATGTTGCTGTTAGAGCGCACACGATTTTACAACTGTTTAGTTTTTCTAGTTTGCAATGCAAGTCTTGATTTGTATTAGGGTTTTCTCAAAGTTTAATGTTTTTTTCGTCACGTAAGATTCATTATAGTTAATGAAATTTAAAATTTATTTTTATACAGTAAAGCGATGTTTTTCTTCTGGTTAGACGGTCTATTGTTTTATTTAGTACTAGTGTGTATTTGTATAAATAAATGACAATGAAAATTAAACAGCGTTTTTTATGTATCTAGAAAAACTACAGTTGAATTTTTTTTTTTATTTATCTTATTTTACCGACTAGTTACTAATATTTGTTAACATACTTTTTTTTAAATTTTAGTGTTAATTTCAATTGTGTATAGCCTGACGTGCTAATTTAATATATAAATATTTGTATATCTTGAGTTGACATATCCCAACATAGCTTACGACGTTTTAAAGGAATTTATTTAATTTTTTAACATATTTGATTGTGTGAAACCTAAGATGTATGTCCTTTTTTTGCCTTTAATACTAT
Source organism: Thalia democratica (assembly GCF_965202585.1). Lineage (NCBI taxonomy): Eukaryota > Metazoa > Chordata > Thaliacea > Salpida > Salpidae > Thalia > Thalia democratica. The sequence continues at coordinate 41,163,887 of NC_139165.1, read as the reverse complement.
ATAAAATATCTTTTCAAACAATTATTAATACGTAAAGAATTGTTTTACTAATTTATAAAATTCCAGATTCAAATAAAAACACTCACTTTGGAAAACTAAACAACTAAACTTTTGTTAGAAAACTTTACAGTGTTCAATAAAGAACAAAAAAATCTAAATTTGCGAAATTTAGTAGCTTATCTGTTATTTGTAGTTAGACTAACCTAAACGTCTTGGTTTACAAACCATTATTTGCTACATACACAACATGAGAACAAAACCTGAAATAAACGCGTAGTGAAACAGTCTATCTAAATACTGTTATGCAAGAAGGTTATCTGAAAAATTATCAAGTTAAGAGCTGAGCTTTGCACCTATAATCAAACTGACGTAAATTCAGAAAGTTAAAAACTAATAAAAATGCCAAGTAAACAAAAAACCATAGACTTCAATAATAGCAAATCTATTTAATTTGCCTTCTCTTGTTACGACTATTAGCTTGATTATTTTTTTTAATTTTGTTTAACAAACATCTTACAATTTAATTATATGGTTAATATGCTAAACGCGAAAAAAAAAAAGCAACAGATCGTTTTAAAGTTTCTGCACGGTTGTATACGTTTTACTGATAACCTGAATACTTTACTCAAGTCGATCTTCCCAGTAATACACTCGCGGTTTTGTTTTATTTTAATATAGAACTATAGTTTTTTAATTTTATCCTTTAATTCCAGTCTTTAACCTGAACCTAATTTATATTTTTAAATTGAAAGACACATCTTTTATAAATAAAACACATTAAGTATAATAGAAAATCACACAGATTGTAACGATGTCACACAAATTTATTAACTCATGTTTTATATATTTCTTTTACAAAATGACGAGTTTCAATAGTACTGTGTTTCTCGTCAAAATCGTCAAGGTTAATCGCGCGCCCATCAGAGGTTTCGTAACCTAGTTTCATGTAAAATATAACTGGCCCTTTTTTGTTTGAGCCAAGATGCAAGTGGGTGTAATTTCTTTGTGATGCCCAAAGTTCTGCATCCTTCATCATTCGCGTGCCGAGACCAATATTCTGGTAACCTTCTAAAATGGCTACTGTGGTAACAAGAAAAAGAAAAGGACACGTCTAGACTAAATTGATCTCACTATACGATATTTTTTGTTTGAAAGTTATTTTTTTTTAATTTTACATAATTACAATAAAAAACTGAAACCTGACAACAACTCCAAGTGCCCTTTTGTCCGTTTTTGTATCAGCCGAAGACCACCGACCATAGTTTTAGATTCTTCGGACACGAAACACAGCGAGACTGGGAAGTTGTCGTTGGACTTCTTCAGTTGGTTCAATCTGTGTGAAAATAAATGTTTATGTAATGTTTAAGCTTTGCAACTGTATTAAAGTTGAGGTTTCAGTTTAAAGCTAACAACTACTTACGCAAATGAAGTGTCGACGTCGAACGCTTGACAAATTAACACAGCAAAATTGTCTAACATGTGCGTGTTCCTATGAACAGGTATTAGATTAAACTTTTCTTTTGTGACGTCCCAGCATTGCTTATTGTTCTTCTTTTTAGCTTCCATTTGGATTATTATTTATTGTAATTTCTAATATTATTTTATTTACTAAAACTTTAAGTTTACAATATCACAGAAAAATTAAAGCAAAGTGATAAAGTTTTTTAACTTGTTAGTTACTCAGTGCGAAATTTAGATTAGGCCAAGTGCCCCCCTTGGGGTTCAGCAGCAAAAGAAGGGGAGGGACATGAGTAGTAAAGGAGTCACAAGGTACCATGAAGTCATAGTTTTAAACTTACACTAGATATTCTGAAGTTGGTGATGAAGAGCAAAAATAAAATCGAAGGTTCATTAAATGGTAGTTTTGAAACTTATACGAGTCATTAAGGAAAAATTTAGAAAATTTAGGGGGCCACAAGCTGTATAAGGGGGAGCCACAATGTCATAATTTAAATTTTAACTAAATGTTCTGGAGTTCATAATGAAGAGCAAATAAAGGCCATAAATGTTTTAATAGTAGTTTGTGAGTAATGTTTTTGGTGGGGTCCATAGTTTTTTTTAATTTGTTAAAAGGGGGGATTTTGAAAACAAGTTCGTGAAACCCTGATTTAGATAGTTCTAAAATAAGTCAATATGTTTAAGTTTTTTATTTTTACTTAAAGAAATAGGAGTGTAATAGAGTTGAGAAAAGATATTGTAGTTAGACTTATCATTTTATTTTTTTTTTAAGTTTTGATTATTAAATTACAAGTAATTAGAAGAAGCATGTCAAAAAAAACAGAATAGAAAGTCATTTAAATCACCAATAATTTAAGACAATTTTTTTAGTAATTGTGCATTATTGCCATTTTAATTTTTAATATCAATAAATTGTTATGTTAACTTGTGTTTACCTTATGATTATAATAATAGTGAACCATTCCTCTACTTTATCTATTATTTTTTAAAACTTTATTTTTAATACAAGTTGTAAATATTACTAACATTTCTTACATAGCAATTAAAATAAGTAATATATTGATAGATACTACAAACAAGTTATATAAAATAAGTAAATTCTAAAAGAAACATATGAATTTAAAAATATGTTATAGTAGAACTACTTCATGTTCAACAAACTTTACTAAATCACATCTAAATTTTTTTACATTACTTGACGAATACTTGATTAATTATAGACTTGATTATTCTTGATTATCTAATTAAAACTTAATTAAGCTACAAAGCTGAACTAAATTTATTATTCGATTACATGTTGATATTAAACTTTATATTACTTTCTATATTTAAAAGTTTTTTGTTTTGTCAACATTTACTTAAGAAAAAATAGTCTAAGAAAAACTTCATTACGTTTAAGTAGGTAGTTTAATTACACTTTACTTAGTTTTATCAACTTATAAACTTATCAACTTACACTTTATTAAATTTTATATACAAGGTTAAGAGTTGTTAACTTGTGGTCCTGTGCATAAATCTGATGAAATAATTCTAAGTTATAGCTAAAATACAAGTTTTAACTACGTTTTTCTATCATAGAAAATTAACAAAAACAAATGAAGCATTTACAAATTATTTTAAATATAAAATTAATAAGTAAATTAAAACTAATTTAAATTACCCTATATCTCTCCTACCAGCTAACTTTTGTATATTTTTCTCTAAATTAAAATGAATTGCTAACTCAGTTTAAGTTTTTGTAATTTAATTTAATTTGAGTGCACTATTTGAGCGTTAAAATTTTTTGAAGTCATATGCTTTTTTCAAAATTCGAAAACTTTTTGAACATGAATACATAAAATAACAAAGTTTCTTTAACTCCTTTCTTTTAATAGCAGATTAGCTGGATCAAATAATATGCACAATGGGTGTTTTGTATACAGAAGTATGATATTAATGTATGTCTACCAATATATTTGTAAATTCTAACCTAGTAACAAAAAACACTTTGTTTATGCTTATTATTTAATTGACACTAATAAAAATTTTAAGAGTGTGTAACAGGGACGTAGCTAGCTCAAAAAAGTTACGAATCTGCAAAAATTAAAACATCTAGAATGACGCGTTATAACGTCCTAGCGGGAAAAGCGATTTTAACGACCTCAAATGTTATTGAATTTAAAGTGAAAGTATGCAGTTGTGTTAATACTTCAAAATAATAAAAATGTTGAAGTATGACTGACAACTGTATAAAAGGCAATTTATTTTGCTAAATACATTGAATCACTCTTATGTGTAGCTACTTGTGTAAACCCATAAAAATTTCATTGAAAATAAGTATAAGAAGATCACAATTTAGCTCAAAAACAGTTATATGTAACTGTTCAACTTTCGAAGTTTTTGTTAATATTTTAAATTTTGAAAATTTAAAGTATTCAATAGAAATAACATTAAGTTATGCAAATTTTTGTAACATAAAACTGTATAATTTTTATTTTTTGAAGAAAAATCTGCAGATTTTATTAGAATCAATTTGCAAACATAGCTTTTTGACAAATGAAATCTTTAATGCGCTAAATGTTGCAATTTAGATGTGCTTAATTTGTTTAATTTTTAATACACTAAAAGTGTTAAAGAGTTTGTATATGTTTTAAATTGGCTCTTAGGTGTGCAAAACTAAGTATAAATGAATACTAAAAGATAAGAAAGCAGGATATTTTTAAGTTAAAAAATTTAAATAGAAACAATTTTTTTGCATAAAAGTATACTTTTTTGCAGATTCGCAGAAACGTACCAAGCAACGTGCCTGGTGTGTATTAAGACTCTCTATGGTGTAAAAAATTAACTAATTATATCAGTAAAGTTAAAAAGCTAGTTCGTAAAATAAAATACATCAATTAAATATTAACTGAAACAAACAATGTCCAACTCGTTTTAAAGTAAACAGAGCAATTTAACTCGAAAATTTTTTATTATTAATTCTTAGATGACTTGATAAAATCAATTTTAAATTATTAAAAAATTGCAAATTTTAACAACTTTCTGTAATTACAAAAGTGCTTTAAATTCGGTTAAATTTGTTGCTAGTTGTTGAAATACGTAAAAACCTTTATTTTTTAGGACCTTAGTTTTTTTAGTGCGCCTAAAGATGTTTAAAATCTTAAGAGTTTTAGTTAAATAAACGTTTTGTACTTTAGAGCTTAAAAGTTAACTTTAGAAGTTGTGGTTGTTTAAATCGATTAACATTTTGAAAATTTATCATTATAAACCTGTTTTTCATTAAAAGAAGTTTAAAAATAACTTACGGTATACTTTTACATACTAAAATCAAGGGTTTATAAATTGCAAACCTACGTTATAATTAAACTAACTTATATCTATACTAAAAAGTCGAATTTAATAAACACACATAAGCTATTGATCATAATTTAAATGCAACATTAGTTTTTTTATCACGCGATAGTAACCATTTCAATACTGGTAGATAGTGATCTACGTCGTCCTAAGTCAGATCCTAAATTCAATACAAGATTCGGATCTGAATTTGGCCGGATCCTAGGTTAAAATAAATAAAGTAATTTTATATTATTTCACAACATGTGATTAGCAACTTTTTACAGTCAAACTGCTAAACTTGTAATTCTAACAAATTTTAATAGTCTTAAGATACGTTTCAGACCTAAAGCCGCAAGTTTAGCATTTTTTTAAAATGAAAAAAAAATATAAAGGTTTTACTCAACTGTCAAACAAGGATTGCTTATCAAATTTTGAACTAATGGTATATTTATTAAGGCATATTAACAAACTGAACATCAAAGTAATGGGGAACGATACTTTTGCTCATAAAATGTACTCTGTAATTAAGGCATGAAGGTTAAAGTTAAAACTATTTTCTCCCCATTTCAGTAATTTTATAACTTTACGCATTTTGCAACACTTAAAAATACAGAGTAACCAGTGATAACAACGGAAAAGTACATTTACATCGTAGTTTCAGCTAACAGCGACGATGAACTTCAGTAAACAATATCCTTCGAGAAAATTTAAAATTAATTTTTTTTCCAAAACTTATGATACACTTAACAATTTAAAGTTTGTCTCGAGTAATTTTAAGCAACTAATTTATTGCATTATAAAATTGTTATAAATTCTGCTCAGGGTTATAATAAGTATAGAAACTTAAATACTTAATGAATAATAACTTAAAACTTCATTATTGAGAATTAAATGGATTCGAAATAGTTATTAACTAAAACCATAAAATTATTATCCTGTCGGAAACGGATATTAAGTTCTAACTAGAAACAGGCCAGATCCAGATATAAAGATGGATTATCCGAACGACCCGTATACTGGATCCGGTAGATCGCTGTTTCGAAATGCTCTCGCCCATCGATTAAAAACGTTGGCCAGCCCTACTCTACAACAATAACAATAACTTGACCTGAATTACAGCAAATTACTTTTAGTCACAACTGCTATCGGTCCATAATATATATTTACCGATTTCCTACTTTTCTCAAAAGCACTATTGCTGAGCTGCTAAAAAAATTTAAAACGCATATGTGTTGTGAGGCTAATCAAAGTGGTAATTATCCTACTGACATCAGAGAAACCAAAACCACAACCCTGTGTAAATTTTGATCCTAAAGAGTTTTCAACTTACTTTATTTGCCTAAAACAGATTCAAACACAGGTACACGGAAGAACGAGCAACACATCAATTTAAGAAACTATCTAAACATATTGTAATGATAGTGCGTTATAGTCAGTAACCGCCAGGTCCGCGTATATGCTTAAATAACAATAGTGTCTGAATGGTTTATGGTGACGTTGACTTTGTGGACTGACCGGAATTAATACCGTAACCTTCATTTTAATTTCTACGTTTAGTAGATGATGACCAAAAATTAGTTAAAAATATTATTAAAACTTTTTAGCCAAAACAGCTGCTAGAGAGGCAAAACGCAATCACGCTGACGCCATACCAAGTTATGACGTCACTAGTATGGCGGATATTAATCAAAGTCGGTCTGTTTCGATCGTAAACGAAATAGCGAGCGAGATACCGTTACCGAATACCAAAAAAATTAGGACCACCTAAAATGTATTTATTGTTTACATTTAATTATAGCAGACAACTAGTCTAAAAAAATTAAATTATACTTTCTAATTCAACAAGAAATCGAGTCGTAAGAAATTGGAATGTGTTTTAGAGTGTTAAACTTTAACTCAAATTTTATGTCTGCTCTAGCTGATTTTAAAAATATTGTCCTAAAATGTAAAGCTTAACTCCATTTTGTTTTTAGCAACAATGTTATGTTCAAACTTAAACTTAAACTGTTTTGAACAAAGTACAAAGTTCACCAGCAATAAATATTACAAAAATAAATTTGAACTTTCGAAACGCATGTAATTGATTGTTTTGTCAACTAATAAGTGAAAAATATGAAATATTTTTAATATGCTTAAAATCAAATCTTGTGTAAATATATTTCATATCAACTGACGCTATAAATAATGTTTTTCTAATTTTCTGGAAATATACCATACTTTAAAGTTAAAAGAAATAAATTGACTAATCTACAAATATAATGTTGTTGCTAACTAATAGCACATAACTTTGTAAATTTAACTACTTCTTTATGTTTTTGCTTGTTTTTAGTTTAATGCAAGTGATAATACGAGTTAATTGCACTTCCGCACGAACGGCCCGGAAACGAGAGCATAAACAAGATTGCATAGGAAAGGTAAGGACCCTTCGTGTCGAAGTGACGCACCGTGCCAAAGTGACGCACCGTGTCATTTTGTCGCTGTGTCATTCTGACACTCACCCAGGAGAGGTAAGGACCTGTTTGTACAAACCAACGAGGATAGCGCGTACGGGAGATCGAGGTTAAGAACGTATGAGGCGACTCTATGAACGAGGTGAAGGGAGTACTAGGAGTGGGGAAATTTCTGAATTTCTATCATTTTTCTGTCATTTTGTAAATTGTATCAAATTTTTAATTAATTTTGTATGTTGTCAACTGATTTTATAGAATTTTCAAAAGTAAAAAAACATTGTTTAACACCTAAGCAGATAAATTTCGGTCGGTGAAATACAGTCGGCGGTCGATTTTCTTTCGATTTTCTATATTGGAAGTTTCAAGTATTTGTTACAAGTGTTAAAAAATAAAATATATTGTTTTTACGAAAACTTAAGTATACATACTAAAAATTCGAAATAAGAATAGGAAATGTACCACTCTGTAGCGATAAAAAATCATCTTATTTCTTTCCTTCACTTCTCTTAAACTTCCTAATAAATTTAACGATCACGCTTAAGCGCGGCTTTTTAATTTTTACTGTTTTGCAGTTAACTATAAGCATTTGTTGGCGGCTTTTTGCTGCACTTATTTTCTGAATGGTTTCGATCTTGTTTTAGCGAACGATTAGTTTGCTATCAGTTTGTTTCATGAGTTTTGTTAAAACGAACACTTAGTGTTCAGCTTGTTTGATTTATGTATATTAGTCGTTTGAAACAACTTATAATTCGATATATTAGTTTTTATTTTGTATAGTATTTTATCATCAAGTAACAATATCAGCAGATTGGTTTACTATTAATAAAGAAATTGAAGTAGAAATTAAAGGCTTTTTGCTACTGAAAAATTTAATGCAGAAACTAAAGAGGCTAAAATCTTTAAATGGTTGATCTTAAACAAAACACCTACATCTTGCCAGCCTTTCAAGAAAATATCTTTTTGCACCAACATCTTCTATGTTTTTTGAAAGATTACTTTTTGAAACTGATAACTTTTACGAGCAAAGGCGTAATCGATTGCTTCCAATGCCTTTTACAAAACCATTTTAATTCTGCACGATAACTTGAAAAAAACTAGAACAGTTTTTTTTGTTGTATAAGTGTGTAAAGACATCTTTTGCAATAGTAGTTCGTTTTATACTTTAACCAGTTGGTTAAGTTAAACTACACTTCTTTTTTGTAATGTTAAAAGCGTAACCAAAAATCTTATTCAAAACTTTTTACAAAAATTGTTATTCTTATTTTTTTATGCGCAAACTTAAGTTGATTCTACATTTCAATTTATTACGGCTCCATGTTATTTTCAATTGCACCATGTTTTATAGTTATAAAACTGGTGAAAATTAGTGCTTTAACTCGTATATGGTAACAGTAAAAATTAATCTAAAGTTAAACGTAAATTAAATAAAATTTATGTGATTAGTTTTCTGCTTTGAGCAATTATTAAAGTCAGTATTATATGACTATTTTATAATGCAACTAACAAAAACACAGGTTAGTTTTTAATTTTGCTTGAATACTTATCAAAATATTATAAATAAATTATTTGTATGTAGCTTGATTGTTTTTTTTAATCTTTAGCAGCATAATCTTTGTTTTTTGTTTGCTTTCAAAATAATTTTTATGTACGATAAATTTTGAGTAAAAGTTATCACATTAAAAGTTTTCGAACTTATTTTACTTTATAAAATAAAATATAACACAAAACTGATATTTTTAAACTTGTACAGTATTTCTTTACAAGCAACTCAATTTTTTTAAATTCCAATTATTAAAATATTCAGATTCGGAATTTGCCGGATCCAAATGCCAAAATAGTATTCGTTTTCAGATCCAGCCGGTACAAATTTTTTTTGACCTTGTAGATTACTACTATCAAATTTACAAAGGTATTGAAATTAGAACTAAGTAAACCTTATAACATAAATATAACGACACAAAAATTAAAGCAGGCATTGTATAAATAAAGTTAATACCATTGCAGATCAGTGAAAATGCTTGGGATTGATTGTGCAAAAACTTGTTTATCCTATAATAGATATAAGAAGAGTTCTTATTCAAGGTCAGTTTGCTAAAAGGTGAATATTATTTTTTTTTAATTATTAGTTTTTGAAAACCAAAATACTCTTTTTTAGACTCCCTATTTTTACAATAAATTTGCTATGATAATATTGTAGTTTTAATGATAAAATTAACAAATTAAGTTATTAAGTATTTTAACATTACAACTATTTAAAACAATGCGTAACTGCTTTTTTTAATTCCGTGTTTCCAAAGCAGGCTTACTATTCTGTAATATAAAACTTTGCTAAGTAGTACTATACATACTTGATAATTCTATACCTTGATAACAACTATATTCAACTCCAAGCAAAATTATCTTTTTGTCATACTTATTTAAAGATACTTTTTTATTTTTCTTACCTTAGTTAGGTTTTTTAATATTATCGCCGCAACAAACAAAGTGTTTTAATGGGAACGTAAAAATATGAAAAAAAGTAAAACTTGCGGTAAAATGGTTGAATTGTTAAATAGTAAGCTGCTGTAGTTTGTTTATAATTATAAAACTGCAAAAAAAACTTGTTTGACCTGAAAGGCAAGTTATTTTATAAGCGTCTGAAGTATATAAGAGAGATTTTAAAAGTTTAAACGACCCCTGATAGGTAATATTGCCCCTAAAATGGCCACATTAAACAATATATAATTTGTTTTTATTTTAAACTATTTAAAAAAAAAGCTACCGACAGAGGGTAGGGGTAAGGGGTAACAGTGATAAAAAAGAAAAAATTAATAAAAAATAAAAATAAAATTACTAAAAAATTTGGAACAACAGATAAAAGTTTAACCCGTGCAAAGTTGTCTGCACGTGCAAAAGTGACACTGTATCAAAAGCAATTTTGTGAACTCGTGCAATTTTATCCCCTCGTGTGACTTTGTATGCCCGTGCAATTTAGACAGGTACCCGTAAAATATGTACTTATTTCTAAATTTAAACAATTTCATTAGTGAAATTTTGGAAAATAGTTATTCTACTTTTATACAAAGTTCAAACACTGATTTGAATGCGTCCTTGTAATAATCTTTTGCAAGGAACATATAGACGCAATCAAGAATTTAATGACATGTTCCATCTAAATTGTTATTGTAGTAATCACATTTAAAACCGTTATGAAATACTTCTGTCCAATAATCAGTTTGTCTTGGTAGATTAGGAAATTGTCTTTGGTAGCAGTCTTTTTAAAATTTTAAAATAAAAGGTAAACATAAATTTAGAAGAAGAGTACTATTTTAGATTTTAAATAAAGAATCCTATATATATAAATAGAACTTCAAAAAGTGAAACTACATAACTTGATATAGTATCTAAGACTTGAATTTGTCAACATAACAAGTTTCATAAATAAGTATATATTTTTTTTTCTTTAAAAAAATAATAACTAAACAAGTTCTTAATGAAATTTGTAGTTTTTTCGTCTTTTAAAACAAAACTTGGAATTTTTTATGTGTTCATAAAAACCACTTTAAGCTTAACTCCATTATTTAGCAAAGTATATTCTAACCAAAAAAAAACAACTTACTTGTCTGCAGGATCTTCAGTTTGCTCTGTTTCTTCTTGTGAACCAGAAACCGCTCCTCCACTTCTTTACTGCGTTTTCACTCTTGATCTCGGTTCAGATTTCTTTACCAATATCTTATCTCGTTTGATTTTAAATTTTGTTTTTTCCACCTGTACGTCCTCTGCTCCCTGAAAACGCGGGAGCACATTGCGTTGAACAAAATCTCTACTTTTTCGGATAAATTCTTTCTTAAGTTTCATCACTCCACATTTATGCCATTCACATGTCGCATAGACGTCTTCTCACTGTGTTTTTTTTTTTGTACTTCAATACAGTATAGTTTACTTTCAAATGCAAAAATAAATATGTACACTGTTGCAAGTAGCTATTTTCATGAATGATAAAAAGTGTTTACAGGATTGTTTATAAAATTTCTTTATTAAATGATAAAAAATAAACAATTTAAACTTGATTTACAAAACTATTAATAAACATTTTCAAAACTATATAAGTAAGAAAGTAAATATTAAAATAAAAAATTTAAAAAAAGAGATCAAGATATTAAACATTTAGTACAACAGCAAATCGAATTAAAAACTTTCATATTTATTTATTATTACCAAAAATGTCAAAAATAAATCATTAAGTGAATATAAAAAAAAAATATTTCAAGTTACTTTTTCGCTAGTGGAAATTTTTAATCTTTTCTTTTCGATAGTCGGTTGTACTGAACTAATGTTATCTGTTTCTTCTGCTTTTCGTTTACTTCTACCAGTCTGAAAATTTAAACAATATAAAAGTTTAACCATTGCATAATAGCTTTAACGAAAATCAAAACAAAACAATTTTGATGCTAATAATGCATAACAAGTGTTTAATTTTACCAAAATAATAAATTTGTTTCTAACCTTTTTTCGGAATTACAGTTTTAGCAACCTCTTGTTTCACATGTTTTGAAGGTAGTTTGCTGTTATCACTTGCTTTTTTAGTTGCATCCTAAAAAAAGTATAGTTATTAGCTAACATATGTTAATACAATATAATAAGTACTTTTCAAAATAAAAGTTATTAAACTGTTTAGTCATAAATTTATTTATTAATATTTTATTTCTAATGTTAGTGTGAAAACTGTATAATTATAAAAGATATATCTTCGTACAATAAATGTTTTATTAAACACGAAAAAATAATTTAAGTGGTATAATGCATAATTCAATCATTTAGTCAACTTTGTGTCCAATTTTTCTTGATTTGTTAGTTTTAACACCTCCTGTTTCACAGATATTGGTAGTAGATTGCTATTATCAGTTGATTTTCCTGTCGCAGCCTTAAAAATTAAATGCATATAATAAATCTGCAGTTTTTATACTAAAAAAGTAGTTTCGTGTAACATAAGGTGTTCAAATGATTCCATTAGTTTTATTTGAAAGCATAAACGAAAACATCAGCATTTCGAAAACTTTATCTACTCCTTTCAGTTTAAATTATTTAGTTACCTTGGTATATATTGAGTGTTTATATAACAGAGACAATTTTAATAACAAAAATCAAAAAAGTTAAAAACCTTCTTTCCTCCTATTTTCTTGCGACAGCTAGCAGAATAAGCATGGGCGCAACTTTTCGAACAAAATCCTTCTTTCTATTGAAATTTTTTTGAAGTCTCTCTTCCTGCTTTTTTCAAACTCACACACTGCAAAATCCACTTCAAGGATACCTTAGTTCTTTTATAAAAAATATGAATTAATTTTAATAAAATAAGTCTCATGTTAATGTACAATCAACAAAATTATTTTAAGATAAATTGCTTGAAAAGTAACAAACCCATAGTAAACAATTTGTTGTTATTCGAACAAGAAAGTTGTCAATGATAAATAGTTTTAAAATTAAAAAAAAGATGTTGCTGTAAGTTAGTATTAGATTTTTTATACTAAAACTTTTTTTTGTATGTTTATTATTTAAGTGTTAGGAGTTTTTTATTAACAATACTTAACAATTTTAGAGTTTACTATGTTCTATAGTTCACATTATCCAAATTTTTAGAGTGTTTTTTTTAAACTTAAGCTGTTATTAAGTTTTATATATTCTAATTTATTTATAAAAGTAACTTAAATTACTGAAACAGTGTTGTTATAATAGTGTTCTGTAGTTGTTTTTTATAACAGAAACAATACTCAATTTGTGATATCTGATTTATCTAAAATTATATATTTACTCTCTTACTTATATAGTTTTGAAAAAGTTTATTAATAGTTTTTTGAAGCAAGTTTTATTTGTTTATGTTTTATCATTTAATAACGAAACTAATAAACATTTATGTAAACAGTTTTTATCATTCATGAAAATAGCTACTTGCAACAGCGTACATATTTATTTTTGAATTTGTAAGTAAACTATACTGTATTGAAGTACAATAAAAAAAACACAGCAAGAAGACGTCTATGCGACATGTGAATGGCATAAATGTGGAGTGATGAAACTTAAGAAAGAATTTATCCGAAAAAGTAGAGATTTTGTTCAACGCAATGTGCTCACGCGTTTTCAGGGAGCAAAGGACGTACAGGTGGAAAAAACAAAACTTAAAATCAAACGAGAAAAGAGATTGGTAAAGAAATCTGAATCGAGATCAATAGTGAAAACGCAGCAAAGAAGTGGAGGAGCGGTTTCTGGTTCACAAGAAGAAACAGAGCAAACTGAAGATCCTGCAGACAAGTAAGTTGTTGTTTTTTTGGTTAGAATATACTTTGCTAAATAATGTAGTTAAGCTAAAAGTAATTTTTATGAACACATTAAAAAATTCCAAGTTCTGCTTTAAAAGACGAAAAAACTATAAATTTCATAAAGTTATTGTTTAGTTATTATTTTCGTGAAGAAAAAAATATATGTATAATTATTTATGAAACTTATTACGTTGACAAATCAAATTGTTAGATATTCTATCAAGTTATGTAAATTCATTTTTTTAAGTACTGTTTTTATATTTAAGAGTCTTTATTTAAAAACTAAAAAAGTATTCTTTTTCTTAATTTATGTTTACCTTTTTTTTTTAAACGACCACTAACGAAAACAATTTCCTAATCTACCAAGACAAACTGATTTTTATGACTGAAGTATTTCAAAACAGTTTTAAATGTGATTATTACAATAACTACTTAGATGAACAATGTCATGAAATTCTTGATTGTGTCTATATGTTCCATACAAAAGATTATTACAAGGACGCATTCAAATCAGTTTTTTAGGTTAGTATAAAAGTAGTTAGTAAGCAACTATAGTCTAGTGTTTATTTAAAATTCATCAAGCAGTTTAACTGAGTAAATAAAATTTATAATAAAATATAGTTTTCAATATTTGAAAGTTCATTTTGATCTTAATTCAGTGTTAAATCTATTATAACCATAAATATTACGATAAAGGTTACCAAATTCTTCTTGATTCAAAAAGACTTCTCAAGAAGGCAGTCACTGGCATCTTGATGGAAATTTTCAATAAGCAAAAATCTTTTGCAAAACGCCCGTAACCAGTCACTACTACGCATAAAGAAAAAAAACAGAAGTCCAGGACACCTGTCAGATTTCTCTGAGGGAGACTGGTTGAAGTTTCAACTGCTGTAACTGTTATGCTAACACGATCAAGTATATATAGTTCTAATTATAAAAATATTTCGTAGTTAGCATGATGTCGATGTTAGGGGGCACAGAATTTTACAACTGTTTAGTGTTCTAGTTTGAAATTTAAGTCTTGATTTGTATTAGGTTTTCTCAAAGTTCAATGTTTTTTGGTAACGTAAGATTTATTATAGTTAATGAAATTTAAAATTTATTTTCATAGAGTAAAGCGATTTTTTTCTTCTGGTTAGACGGTCTATTGTTTTATTTAGTACTAGTGTGTATTTGTATAAATAAATGACAATGAAAATTAAACAGCGTTTTTTGTGTATCTAGAAAAACTACACTTGAAATTTTTTTTATATTTATCTTCTTTTACCGACTAGTTACTAATATTTGTTAAAATACTTTTTTTTAAATTTTAGTGTTAATTTCAATTGTGTATAGCCTGACGTGCTAATTTAATATATAAATATTTGTATATCTTGAATTGACATATCCCAACATAGCTTACGACGTTTTAAAGGAATATATTTAATTTTTTAACATACTTGATTGTGTGAAACCTAAGATGTATGTCCTTTTTTTGCCTTTAATACTATATAAAATGTGTTTTCAAACAATTTTTAATACTTAAAGAATTGTTTTACTAATTTGTAAATTCCAGATTCAAACTAAAAACATTTACTTTAGAAAACTAAACTACTAACCTTTTATTAGAAAATTTTATTTGTTCAGTATAGGACAAAAATCAAGTTTTGCCAAATTTGTTAGCATATCTGTTATTTATCTTCAGACTAACCTAAACGTATTGGTTTACAAACCATTATATGCTGTATACAAAACATCATAACGAAACTTAAAATAAACGCGTAGTGAAACAGTCTATCTAAATACTGTTAAGCAAGAGAGTTACCTGAAAAATTATCAAGTTAAGAGCTGAGCTTTGCACCTATAATCGAGTTGACGTAAATTCAGAAAGTTAAAAACTAATAGAAATACCAAGTAAACTAAGAATGTGAGATTTCAATAATCTGTTTTTTTGCCTTCTCTTGTTACGACTGTAAGTTTGAATATTTTTTAAAAATTTTGTTTATTAAACATGCTACAATTAAATTATATGGCTAATATGCTAAACACGGAAAAAATAAGCAACAGATCGTTTTAAATTTTCTGCACGTTTGTATACGTTTTACTGATAACCTGAATACTTTAGTCAAGTCGATTTTCTCAGAAAAATACATTTAAGTAAAACACTCGCGATTTCTTTTTATTTTAATATAGAACTATAGTTTTTTAATTTTTATCCTCTAATCCTAACCCTTAACCTGAACCTAATTTATATTTTTTAATTAAAAAGATACATATTTTATAAATAAAACACATTAAATATAGTACAAAATCACACAGATTGTAACAATGTCACACAAGTTTATTAACTCATATTTTATATATTTCTTTTACAAAATGACGAATTTCAATAATACTGTGTGTCTCGTCGAAATCGTCAAGGTCTATCTTGCGCCCATCAGAGGGTTCGTAACCTAGTTTAATATAGAAACTGACTGGCCCTTTTTTGTTTGACCCAAGATGGAAGTGGGTGTAATGTCTTTCTGATGCCCAAAGTTCTGCAGCCTCCATCATTCGTGTCCCGAGACCAATATTCTGGTAACATTCTAAAATGGCTACTGTAGTAACAAGAAAAAGAAAAGGACACGTCTAGACTAAATTGATCTCACTATACAAAATGTTTTGGATTGAAAGTTTTTTTTTTTAACTTTTACATAATTACAATAAAAAACTGAAACCTGACAACAACTCCAAGTGCCCTTTTGTCCGTTTTTGTATCAGCCGAAGACCACCGACCATAGTTTTAGATTCTTCGGACACGAAACACAGCGAGACTGGGAAGTTGTCGTTGGACTTCTTCAGTTGGTTCAATCTGTGTGAAAATAAATGTTTATGTAATGTTTAAGCTTTGCAACTGTATTAAAGTTGAGGTTTCAGTTTAAAGCTAACAACTACTTACGCAAATGAAGTGTCGACGTCGAACGCTTGACAAATTAACACAGCAAAATTGTCTAACATGTGCGTGTTCCTATGAACAGGTATTAGATTAAACGTTTCTTTTGTGACGTCCCAGCATTGCTTATTGTTCTTCTTTTTAGCTTCCATTTGGATTATTATTTATTGTAATTTCTAATATTATTTTATTTACTAAAACTTTAAGTTTACAATATCACAGTAAAATTACAGCAAAGTGATAAAGTTTTTTAACTTGTTAGTTACTCAGTGCGAAATTTAGATTAAGCCAAGTGCCCCCCTTGGGGTTCAGACAGCAAAAGAAGGGGAGGGGCATGAGTAGTAAAGGAGTCACAAGGTACCATGAAGTCATAGTTTTAAACTTACACTAGATATTCTGAAGTCGGTGATGAAGAGCAAAAATAAAATCGAAGGTGTTTTTAATGGTAGTTTTGAAACTTATACGAGTCATTAAGGAAAAATTTAGAAAATTTAGGGGGCCACAAGCTGTATAAGGGGGAGCCACAATGTCATAATTTAAATTTTAACTAAATGTTCTGGAGTTCATAATGAAGAGCAAATAAAGGTCATAAATATTTTAATAGTAGTTTTTGAGTAATGTTTTTGGAGGGGTCCATAGTTTTTTTTTAATTTGTTCAAAGGGGGGATTTTGAAAACAAGTTCGTGAAACCCTGGTTCTAAAATGAGTCAATATGTTTAAGTTTTTTATTTTTACTTAAAGAAATAGGAGTGTAATAGAATTGAGTAAAGATATTGTAATTATACTTATCATTTTATTTTTTTTTAAGTTTTGATTATTAAATTACAAGTAATTAGAAGAATCATGTCAAAAAAAAACAGAATAGAAAGTCATTTAAATCACCAATAATTTAAGACAATTTTTTAGTAATTGTGCATTATTGCCATTTTAATTTTTAATATCAATAAATTGTTATGTTAACTTGTGTTTACCTTATGATTATAATAATAGTGAACCATTCCTCTACTTTATCTATTATTTTTTAAAACTTTATTTTTAATACAAGTTGTAAATATTACTAACATTTCTTACATAGCAATTAAAATAAGTAATATATTGATAGATACTACAAACAAGTTATATAAAATAAGTAAATTCTAAAAGAAACATATGAATTTAAACATATGTTATAGTAGAACTACTTCATGTTCAACAAACTTTACTAAATCACATCTAAATTTTTTTACTTTACTTGACGAATACTTGATTAATTATAGACTTGATTATTCTTGATTATCTAATTAAAACTTATCTAAGCTACAAAGCTGAACTAAATTTATTATTCGATTACATGTTGATATTAAACTTTATATTACTTTCTATATTTAAAAGTTTTTTGTTTTGTCAACATTTACTTAAGAAAAAATAGTCTAAGAAAAACTTCATTACGTTTAAGTAGGTAGTTTAATTACACTTTACTTAGTTTTGTCAACTTATAAACTTATCAACTTATCAACTTACACTTTATTAAATTTTATACACAAGGTTAAGAGTTGTTAACTTGTGGTCCTGTGCATAAATCTGATGAAATAATTCTAAGTTATAGCTAAAATATAAGTTTTAACTACGTTTTTCTATCATAGAAAATAAACAAAAACAAATGAAACATTTACAAATTATTTTAAATATAAAATTAATAAGTAAATTAAAACTAATTTAAATTACCCTATATCTCTTCTACCAGCTAACTTTTGTATATTTTTCTCTAAATTAAAATGAATTGTTAACTCAGTTTAAGTTTTTGTAATTTAATTTAATTTAATTTGAGTGCACTATATGAGCGTCAAAATTTTTTGAAGTCATATGCTTTTTTCAAAATTCGAAAACTTTTTAAACATGAATACATAAAATAACAAAGTTTATTTAACTCCTTTCTTTTAATAGCAGATTAGCTGGATCAAATAATATGCACAATGGGTGTTTTGTATACAGAAGTATGATATTAATGTATGTCTACCAATATATTTGTAAATTCTAACCTAGTAACAAAAAACACTTTGTTTATGCTTATTATTTAATTGACACTAATAAAAATTTTAAGAGTGTGTAACAGGGACGTAGCTAGCTCAAAAAAGTTACGAATCTGCAAAAATTAAAACATCTAGAATGACGCGTTATAACGTCCTAGCGGGAAAAGCGATTTTAACGACCTCAAATGTTATTGAATTTAAAGTGAAAGTATGCAGTTGTGTTAATACTTCAAAATGATAAAAATGTTGAAGTATGACTGACAACTGTATAAAAGGCAATTTATTTTGCTAAATACATTGAATCACTCTTATGTGTAGCTACTTGTGTAAACCCATAAAAATTTCATTGAAAATAAGTATAAGAAGATCACAATTTAGCTCAAAAACAGTTATATGTAACTGTTCAACTTTCGAAGTTTTTGTTAAAATTTTAAATTTTGAAAATTTAAAGTATTCAATAGAAATAACATTAAGTTATGCAAATTTTTGTAACATAAAACTGTATAATTTTATTTTTTGAAGAAAAATCTGCAGATTTTATTAGAATCAATTTGCAAACATAGCTTTTTGACAAATGAAATCTTAAATGCGCTAAATGTTGCAATTTAGATGTGCTTAATTTGTTTAATTTTTAATACACTAAAAGTGTTAAAGAGTTTGTATATGTTTTAAATTGGCTCTTAGGTGTGCAAAATTAAGTATAAATGAATACTAAAAGATAAGAAAACAGGATCTTTTTAAGTTAAAAAATATAAATAAAAACAATCTTTTTGCATAAAAGTATACTTTTTTGCAGATTCGCAGAAACGTACCAAGCAACGTGCCTGGTGTGTATTAAGACTCTCTATGGTGTAAAAAATTAACTAATTATATCAGTAAAGTTAAAAAGCTAGTTTGTAAAATAAAATACATCAATTAAATATTAACTGAAACAAACAATGTTCAACTCGTTTTAAAGTAAACAGAGCAATTTAACTCAAAAATTTTTTATTATTAATTCTTAGATGACTTGATAAAATCAATTTTAAATTATTAAAAAATTGCAAATTTTAACAACTTTCTGTAATTACAAAAGTGCTTTAAATTCGGTTAAATTTGTTGCTAGTTGTTGAAATACGTAAAAACCTTTATTTTTTAGGACCTTAATTTTTTTAGTGCGCCTAAAGATGTTTAAAATCTTAAGAGTTTTAGTTAAATAAACATTTTGTACTTTAGAGCCTTTTAAAAGTTAACTTTAGAAGTTGTGGTTGTTTAAGTCGATTAACATTTTAAAAATTTATCATTATGAACCTGTTTATCGTTAAAAAAGTTTAAAAATAACTTACGCTATACTTTTACATACTAAAATCAAGGGTTTATAAATTGCAAACCTACGTTATAATAAAAGTAACTTATATCTATACTAAAAAGTCGAATTTAATAAACACACATAAGCTACTGATCATAATTTAAATGCAACATTAGTTTTTTTATCACGCGATAGTAACCATTTCAATACTGGTAGATAGTGATCTACGTCGTCCTAAGTCAGATCCTAAATTCAATAAAAGATTCGGATCTGAATTTGGCCGGATCCTAGTTTAAAATAATTAAAGTAATTTTATATTATTTCACAACATGTGATTAGCAACTTTTTACAGTCAAACTGCTAAACTTGTAATTCTAACAAATTTTAATAGTCTTAAGATACGTTTCAGACCTAAAGCCGCAAGTTTAGCATTTTTTTAAAATGAAAAAAAAATATAAAGGTTTTACTCAACTGTCAAACAAGGATTGCTTCTCAAATTTTGAACTAATGGTATATTTATTAAGGCATATTAACAAACTGAACATCAAAGTAATGGGGAACGATACTTTTGCTCATAAAATGTACTCTGTAATTAAGGCATGAAGGTTAAAGTTAAAACTATTTTCTCCCCATTTCAGTAATTTTATAACTTTACGCATTTTGCAACACTTAAAAATACAGAGTAACCAGTGATAACAACGGAAAAGTACATTTACATCGTAGTTTCAGCTAACAGCGACGATGAACTTCAGTAAACAATATCCTTCGAGAAAATTTAAAATTAATTTTTTTTCCAAAACTTATGATACACTTAACAATTTAAAGTTTGTCTCGAGTA
The DNA here is from genome assembly GCF_965202585.1 of Thalia democratica. Lineage (NCBI taxonomy): Eukaryota > Metazoa > Chordata > Thaliacea > Salpida > Salpidae > Thalia > Thalia democratica. Next base: position 41,143,325 of record NC_139165.1, on the reverse strand, counting down.
ATTTTAAGCAACTAATTTATTGCATTATAAAATTGTTATAAATTCTGCTCAGGGTTATAATAAGTATAGAAACTTAAATACTTAATGAATAATAACTTAAAACTTCATTATTGAGAATTAAATGGATTCGAAATAGTTATTAACTAAAACCATAAAATTATTATCCTGTCGGAAACGGATATTAAGTTCTAACTAGAAACAGGCCAGATCCAGATATAAAGATGGATTATCCGAACGACCCGTATACTGGATCCGGTAGATCGCTGTTTCGAAATGCTCTCGCCCATCGATTAAAAACGTTGGCCAGCCCTACTCTACAACAATAACAATAACTTGACCTGAATTACAGCAAATTACTTTTAGTCACAACTGCTATCGGTCCATAATATATATTTACCGATTTCCTACTTTTCTCAAAAGCACTATTGCTGAGCTGCTAAAAAAATTTAAAACGCATATGTGTTGTGAGGCTAATCAAAGTGGTAATTATCCTACTGACATCAGAGAAACCAAAACCACAACCCTGTGTAAATTTTGATCCTAAAGAGTTTTCAACTTACTTTATTTGCCTAAAACAGATTCAAACACAGGTACACGGAAGAACGAGCAACACATCAATTTAAGAAACTATCTAAACATATTGTAATGATAGTGCGTTATAGTCAGTAACCGCCAGGTCCGCGTATATGCTTAAATAACAATAGTGTCTGAATGGTTTATGGTGACGTTGACTTTGTGGACTGACCGGAATTAATACCGTAACCTTCATTTTAATTTCTACGTTTAGTAGATGATGACCAAAAATTAGTTAAAAATGTTATTAAAACTTTTTAGCCAAAACAGCTGCTAGAGAGGCAAAACGCAATCACGCTGACGCCATACCAAGTTATGACGTCACTAGTATGGCGGATATTAATCAAAGTCGGTCTGTTTCGATCGTAAACGAAATAGCGAGCGAGATACCGTTACCGAATACCAAAAAAATTAGGACCACCTAAAATGTATTTATTGTTTACATTTAATTATAGCAGACAACTAGTCTAAAAAAATTAAATTATACTTTCTAATTCAACAAGAAATCGAGTCGTAAGAAATTGGAATGTGTTTTAGAGTGTTAAACTTTAACTCAAATTTTATGTCTGCTCTAGCTGATTTTAAAAATATTGTCCTAAAATGTAAAGCTTAACTCCATTTTGTTTTTAGCAACCATGTTATGTTCAAACTTAAACTTAAACTGTTTTGAACAAAGTACAAAGTTCACCAGCAATAAATATTACAAAAATAAATTTGAACTTTCGAAACGCATGTAATTGATTGTTTTGTCAACTAATAAGTGAAAAATATGAAATATTTTTAATATGCTTAAAATCAAATCTTGTGTAAATATATTTCATATCAACTGACGCTATAAATAATGTTTTTCTAATTTTCTGGAAATATACCATACTTTAAAGTTAAAAGAAATAAATTGACTAATCTACAAATATAATGTTGTTGCTAACTAATAGCACATAACTTTGTAAATTTAACTACTTCTTTATGTTTTTGCTTGTTTTTAGTTTAATGCAAGTGATAATACGAGTTAATTGCACTTCCGCACGAACGGCCCGGAAACGAGAGCATAAACAAGATTGCATAGGAAAGGTAAGGACCCTTCGTGTCGAAGTGACGCACCGTGCCAAAGTGACGCACCGTGTCATTTTGTCGCTGTGTCATTCTGACACTCACCCAGGAGAGGTAAGGACCTGTTTGTACAAACCAACGAGGATAGAGCGTACGGGAGATCGAGGTTAAGAACGTATGAGGCGACTCTATGAACGAGGTGGAGCGAGCACTAGGAGTGGGGGAATTTCTGAATTTCTATCATTTTTCTGTCATTTTGTAAATTGTATCAAATTTTTAATTAATTTTGTATGTTGTCAACTGATTTTATAGAATTTTCAAAAGTAAAAAAACATTGTTTAACACCTAAGCAGATAAATTTCGGTCGGTGAAATACAGTCGGCGGTCGATTTTCTTTCGATTTTCTATATTGGAAGTTTCAAGTATTTGTTACAAGTGTTAAAAAATAAAATCTAATGTTTTTACGAAAACTTAAGTATACATTCTAAAAATTCGAAATAAGAATAGGAAATGTAACGCTTTGTAGCGATAGAAGATCATCTTATTTCTTTCCTTCTCGTCTCTTAAACTTCCTAATAAATTTAACGATCACGCTTAAGCGCGGCTTTTTAATTTTAAATGTTTCGCAGATAACTATAAGTCATTTTTGTTGGCGGCTTTTTGCTGCACTTATTTTCTGAATGGTTTTGATCTTGTTAAAGCGAACGATTAGTTTGCTATCAGTTTGTTTCATTAGTTTAGTTAAAACGAACACTTAGTGTTCAGCTTGTTTGATTTATGTATATTAGTCGTTTGAAACAATTTATAATTCAATACATTAGTTTTTATTTTATATAGTATTTTATCATCAAGTAACAATATCAGCAGATTGGTTTACTATTAATAAAGAAATTGAAGTAGATATTAAAGGCTTTTTGCTACTGAAAAATTTAATGCAGAAACTAAAGAGGCTAAAATCTTTAAATGAGTGATCTTAAACAAAACACCTACATCTTGCCAGCCTTTCAAGAAAATATGTTTTTGCACCATCATCTTCTATGTTTTTTGAAAGATTACTTTTGAAACTGATAACTTTTACGAGCATTGGCGTAATCGATTGCTTCAAATGCCTTTTACAAAACCATTTTAATTCTGCACGATAACTTGAAAAAAACTAGAACAGTTTTTTTTTTTTTTATAAGAGTGTAAAGAGATCTTTTGCAATAGTAGTTCGTTTTATACTTTAACCAGTTGCTTAAGTTAACCTACACTTCTTTTTTGTAATGTTAAAAGCGTAACCAAAAATCGAATTCAAAACTTTTTACTAAAATTGTCATTCTTATTTTTATGAGCAAACTTAAGTTGATTCTACATTTCAATTTATTACGGCTCCATGTTATTTTCAATTGCACCATGTTTTATAGTTATAAAACTGTTGAAAATTAGTGCTTTAACTCGTATATGGTAACAGTAAAAATTAATCTAAAGTTAAACGTAAATTAAATAAAATTTTTGTGATTAGTTTTCTGCTTTAAGCAATTATTAAAGTCAGTATTATATTACTATTTTATAATGCAACTAACAAAAACACAGGTTAGTTTTTAATTTTGCTTGAATACTTATCAAAATATTATAAATAAATTATTTGTATCTAGCTTGATTGTTTTTTTTTTATCTTTAGCAGCATAATCTTTGTTTTTTGTTTGCTTTCAAAATAATTTTTATTTACGATAAATTTTGAGTAAAAGTTATCACATTAAAAGTTTTCAAACTTATTTTACTAAATAAAATAAAATATAACACATAACTGATATTTTTAAACTTGTACAGTATATCTTTACAAGCAACTCAATTTTTTTAAATTCCAATTAGTAAATTTTCAGATTCGGACTTTGCCGGATCCAAATGCCAAAATAATATTCGTTTTCAGATTCAGCCGGTACAAAATTTTTTTGACTTTGTAGATTACTACTATCAAATTTACAAAGGTATTGAAATTAGAACTAAGTAAACGTTATAACATAAATGTAACGACACAAAAATTAAAGCAGGCATTGTATAAATAAAGTGAATACCATTGCAGATCAGTGAAAATGCTTGGGATTGATTGTGCAAAAACTTGTTTGTCATATAGATATAAGAAGAGTTCTTATTGAAGGTCTGTTTTCAAAAAGGTGTATACTAATTTTTTTAATAATTAGTTTTTTAAAACCAAAATACTCTTTTTTAGACTTCATATTTTTACAATAAATTTGCTATGATAATATTGTAGTTTTAATAATAAAATTAACAAATTAAGTTATTAAGTATTTTCACATCACAACTATTTAAAACAATGCGTAAGTGTTTTTGTTTTAATTCAGTGTTTCCAATGAAGGCTTACTATTCTGTAAAATAAAAGTTTGCTAAGAGTACTATACATACTTGATAATTCTATGCCTTGATAACAACTATATCCAACTCCAAGCAAAATTAGCTTTTTGTCCTACTTATTTAAAGATACTTTTTTATTTTTTTACCTTAGTTAGGTTTTGTTAATATTATCGCCGCAACAAACAAAGTGTTTTAATGGGAACGTAAACATATGAAAAAAAGTAAAACTTGCGGTAAATATGTTGAATTGTTCAAGTAAGCTGTTGTAGTTTGAATTTAACTATAAAACTGCAAAAAAAACTTGTTTGACCTTAAAGGCAAGTTATTTTATAAGTGTCTGAAGTATATAAGAGAGATTTTAAAAGTTTAAACGACCCCTGATAGGTAATACTGCTCCTAAAAGAGCTACATTAAACAAACTGGAAAAACCCTGAAGTAAACTATTTACATAGCCAACTTAAGTTTTTGAATAAAATTTACATACACATTAATCAAACAATTGTTATGCACACTAATTTTAATAGAATAAGAACAAAATCAAAATTTTGAGTTAACTTTATAAAATGATATTAACTAAATCTGCTGCCACATACAAGTTAAAAACTGTTAGTGCTGGTAACAAAAACTTTCATTAAGCATTGTTGATACTTCTATTATTAGCAAAATGATACTTATAACAGTTTGTAGGTCTTATTGTAAAGTATCTCACACCGTGAAACTGTTTGTAATTGATGGTTTGCTAAAAACTTTAAGTTTGTGTTCTAAGGGACTTTTTATCATGAAATTATTTTTATTATTTTAAAATTTATACATAAATTGTATTAAGAAAAATGTTGTCTCATGCTATTTTTAACTAAATTGATCCGGCTGGATCTTGATTTCAATAAATTTTGAAAGATTCGTACCCAATGCATTAGAACTAGTAAAAGATACTATATAAAATTAAAATTAATTTAATGTTTTATGTTACCAGTTTTAAAAGAAAATTTTTAACGAAAAACTTAAAAGGTTATTAGTTATAGGTGATCGAACTGCTTGCTTTAAAAACTTTTGAAAAAAAAATGAATAAATTAGAAAGTGTTTTTAAAATTAATACAGGTTTTATTTTACGAAACGTATTTTTTCCAAAAGTAGAATAACAAACCGAAATCAAAAAATAAGTATAATATTTATTGAAAAAAAAACTTTATTTTTAATTAGTAACACAGAAAAACTGATTTTAGTTTTTTAACATATTTTAAAAAGTATCCTAATTCTGTCAACTATACAGTCAACGTGTGTTACTAATGAATAGTGATCATTTGAAATAAGCATTACGTATGAGGTATTTTCACACCGCAGAAGCTTTTCGAACTTTCGTCGGCAATTTCGCACGACTGTTCGCGCCATTCACCGCTCGTGACGTCATAATAAAAAACGGCGTCCACGGCGTGACCGAACAGGACGAGCTGGCCACCGATCGCGAAAACTTCAGCGGGAACGTCCAGAATTTTTTCAAAGACCCGCCATTGGACGAGCGAATAATTGTTTGTCAACTCTGCGAACTTGCCGCTGATCCAATCGAAAACCTCCATGCTTCGAGAGAAACCGCAAACGACGTACAGCTTGCTCTCTACCGCCACCTGCTTGTGGCAAAACCTGCCGCGGACCATCGACGGCATGCGGGTCCACGCATCGCTGACGTGGTCGTACGCCTCCACCGAGCTCAGCTTTCTCCCTTCCACGTCTCTCAGCTGTCCCCCGCTCGCCACCACTTTTCCTCGGAACGAGCAGCAGCCGGCGTGGAACCTCGCCTCTCTCATCCGCGCCACTTCGCGCCACTTCCACGTTTTCGCGTCGAAGCCGAGGCAGGACGAGGTCGCTCCGTCCACGAGGAGGCCCCCGACGACGTAAACGCTGTCGACCAGCGAGCACGCGCAAAAGTGGCGGCGATCGTCGCGCATGTCGGCCACAACTTGCCAGCTGTTAGTCGCGCACGAGTACTTTTCAACGCTTCTGACTGGTTTGTATTTTTCGTCGCAACCTTGGAACACAAACACTTGGTCTCTGACGCGCACTGCTTGCGAAAGCTTTCGTTCCTGCTGCATTCGCGGCAGGCGTTTGACGTTTGCGCAGTCACTCGCGTTCACGGTAAGCGCTTTTCCACTGAGACTCGTCTCAGGTCCCATGTAGCCTCCGCAAAAGAAAAAATCGAAATTGTTTTGTGTGCAGTACCGGCTGGCAACGTTGATCTTGGCTGATTTCTTCTTGCTGTTCAGAACTTCTTTGATGATGCGGGCACAACCTTCGTGCGCGCCGAAACACGACGTCTGCTCTAAGACGTGCTTCAGTGCGTGCTCTGACAACAAGTGAAGACGAACGGTCAGCAGAAGGCGCTTCGCGTACTTGCGGCGCTCTGCAGTGTCGTAGCTCAGCCACGCGTCCGCCGCGGAAACCACCTCCAGCTCCGAGTCGATGTTCAGCTCGTTGCTTGAAAGCGCTTTTTCAACGGACTTGCCGTCCAGTTGGAGAAAGTCGCTGGAACCTGCAACTGTTTGGAAGCGGCGCTCGGTGAAGCGCAACGAGGCTTCGAACAGCTTTTTGCTTTTGAAGAAAACCGACGAGAAGAAGAGCGCAGTCACGCTCCTGACGTTCATCCTGCTTTCAACTTGTTCGCAGTAGAACGCTTCTTCCGCGTCTTGGCACAAAAGAACGTTGTTCGCCTTTGTGATTGTGAACACTTTATCCTCTTGGGTTGTATCTACAAGTGGTTTCAAGTTACATTGTAAACAATTTGTTTCAAAACTTTATCGGTATTTGCTACCACTAGTTATTTTTATCTGACAGTGGTACTGCATAAAAAACTATAAAGGTTTCTAAAAATTCTAAATAAGGACAAATATAAAAGTTAATAACGTTTGGAATTCAATTCTAAATTTGTTTAAGTCGGTTGTTCAACTATCTTGAATATTGTTTTTTGATATAATTGATTTCTATAAAACTTTTGTTTTAAAATAAAAACCAAAATAGCTGAAAGTAAGTTGTTTTAAATATACTAAACTAAAAACATAAACTTCATAGTAGTTTTCAACTGCATACACGGTATATAAACGAAAATGTAAGAGTAGAGTATATTATTTCTTACCCTTTTTCCTATTTTAATAAAAATCGAAGTTGTCTAAGGTAACTTTGTGTTAATAAACTAAGTAGTGTTAATACTACATTTTAACTTTTTTATTGCTTTTTTTTTTAAATTCTCATAAATCTTAAAAAAATACAAAGTAAAATAACTTTTTTCTTACTTGGATTTGACACAGCAAGTTGTTGCCTGGTATTTTTTTTGCAAAGGTTAACAAACTTTGTTTCATTTTTGTCGCTAACATTAGACCCACTTACGCGTGGTGAAGCATGTTTAAAGATGTCTTGTTGCATTCTTGGTAGTTCAAATCAACTTAGATTGTTTGAAAAATTGTTAACAGTCTAGAATTTTACGTAGTTTTTAGAATATCTATTAAAATAACAAAAATTAAAGTTTGCTCTTAAAACAATTTAATTTAAAATTAAATGGAATTATGTTTTTCAGGCTTATGTATAAAATACCAGTTCCTTACTTTTAAGGCTTAAGTATAATTTATTAGTAGTTAGTTTATAAAACTTTTTGTAATTTCATTTATTTAATATCAAAATTTAAGAATGGTTATAAAACATTAAAGTTTTAAAAAAGTTCATTCTTTAATTAAACAGTCCTTATGTATATTTTGTATTAAAATAAAATCAAACTAGCAGAATAATTTTTTAACGACAATAACTCTAAAATAATTTAAAACTTTAGCCAGTTTTTTTTTAATTTTGAATACACAATAATTTCTTTGTTTATTTTTTTTATAATTTAATAGCTAATAAATAGGGGTAGCTGTCAAATCTGCACGAGCGTACATAATTGCACGAGGGGACAAAACTGCACGAATATACTTATGCACGAAGACACTTTGGCACGAGGGGATAAAATTGCACAAAATAAAATTGTACGGAGACATTTTTCCAAGAGTAAATTTTATTTCATTTATTTTTTTTAGTTCTTTTATTAATTTAAAATTTCTTTTATTTATTTTTTTAATTATAACTGTTACCCCTAACCCTTACGCTCGGTTGGTAAGTTATTTTTTAAAAGTTGTTTTATTTTTTTTAATTTAAATTTAACTTAATTTATTTTTTTACTACCACACTTACCCTTACCCTCAGTCGGTAGCTTTTTTTTTTAACTATTTTTATTTATTTATTTTTTTTTTTCATTGGCTATTTGTTACTGTTATTTTCACTATCACTGTTACCCCTAATCCTTAATCTCAGTAAGTTTTTTTTTTAATATCTTTTAGTTTTTTTTTTCTTTTTTTTTTTTTAATTTTTTACTGTAATTTTTTTCTGTAATTTTCCCGTGCAAAAATGTAATTCCCCATAATTGGCTCTGTGCAATTTAGTGCACTTGTTGAATTTTGTTCTCGTGGAATTTAGCTTCCCCGTGCAATTATGTCCTCGTGCAAATTAAACATGTTCCCAATAAATAGAGCTAAAATAAAATATGTTTTTTTAAATTTTGGGTTGGTGCTAGAGCCCATAGAAAAAAAAGGGGTATTTCTTGTTCCTTGGTATTTATCTTAAAAAAAATATATATTAATTTATTTATTTTAATGTTATTTAGTGAATTAAATTTATTTCTTAGTGTCTTTATTTTTTATATAACTTAATGTTTTTTGAGATAAGGGCCATATTGGTCTTTACTTATGGTCTACCTGGTTAGTCAAATAAAAAGATTTTAAGAAAATCTTAATTCACTAAGGAACAAAGATATTTTTGTTTAGCATTAAAAAAATGTTTAGTTTTTTTGTAAGTAGATAAAAATAAAATTTTATTTCATTTTTTAATATCTAACAAAAATATTTTTCTCTTTCAGTGAATTGTGACTAAAGAAAATAAATTTGACTTTTTTATTTGTATTCTAAAAAGCAAAACAATAAAAAAATAAAATAAAGTATTTAAGTTGTATAAATCTTACACCAGAAAGCTCAGGCTTAAAAATCAAATAAATTTTGTAGACTGTTACATTTTTTTAACTAATATTATCAAAATTTAAGAAAACAATTAAACTGGTCAAATTTAACACTTAAAAAAGTTAAATTCAAAAAAATCAATTATATTTTATAAATGCCGTTATAAAATTTCAAAATGCTTTTTATTGAAAGTTGTAATAAATATTAGAAAAATAACTGCAACTGTTCAATTCCGATGAGTTTTAGTCTAGTTGTATGTTTACTGGATGGTAATAGACTCTATAACCAAAAGGAATTTGGGCTATTAAAGAAAATAAACTTATATGGTTAATGGTTTAAGTGTATTGTAAAACCATACAATAAAGCATTATTAGTTTAATCTTATCTTAATCTTTATACTTATAATAAAAGATATTAAATTACTTATAAAAACTAGACATGTAAAATATTGGTTATATTTTATATAAAGAAGAAATTCTATTTTGGTTATAATTTATATAAAGAAACACTAATAAGTATATAAAGAAAATACTTTAAATGTGGTCAAAACTTTTACACATGAATTAAATTTAACAGCAATATACTTTAAAAATGTATAATTCAAATGAAAACTAACTACTTGGAATTGAAATAAAAAAATAATTATATAAGTAATAAACATTTTTAAAAAAAAGAAGTTCACAACTAACAATATAAACAAAAATTAAATTCAATTCTGAACCTATATCTGAAATGTCTTGATTAGAACATTTTGACAAACTCTCTTTGACTGGTCTTATATTGCTATATCTTAAATATGTAAACTTGCTTTCTGGTTGACTGATTTTATATTATTTGATATTCAACTGAATTAATCCACAGTGAAACTGGTACTCCATAAAAACTCTACACTTTAATTCTAGCTGCACTAGGTAAGTTCCACTTTTTCCCTTCAACACCAAGGTAGCTGATGAGAGGTCGTTAAAGCAACCAATTTTAAACTCTTAGTAGTAATAGTTTTATTCAAAAATTAAGTTACTTTAAAGCAATATTATTAAAGTTTATAAGTAAATTGCTTTCATTTTGCTCATCAACCATTGGTTTAACTTATAAGATGTGGTTGAATATTTAATTTGATTTTTTTAAGCAAAAACTTTCATTTAAGTTCATAACTCAACATTCTCATTTTTTAGTAGCCTGCATATCAATTTTGTGCTCTGGTTTTAGTTTTTATTTCTTTTGATTATTAATTGAATAATTTTTTTTTGTTCTTTCTATTATCTTTACCGTATTTATAATATTGTCTATATATTTCTTAATACGTATGTCCATTAGTAAAAAATCTATTTAACTTTAAATTTAATTTGTACTTTTTATCTCAAAACTTGTTTAACATATGTATCGTAATTTAATTTTAAATAAACTTAACCTTTTTGAGTTTAAGTGGCTTAGGTTATAGTACGTTAACCCAGTATTAGACAACAGACTGACATTAATAATGAAGCTTTACATTTATTAAGAAACTTAAGTCAGAATTTAGCTGCCCAGCCTTAAAATGAACTAACCAGATTTACAGGGAAAAATTCTTTGAATGCTACATCATTTGGAAAAACACTTAAAGGGCTATAAACTGTCGGAAAAGCTTTCTCTGAAATAAAAAAAAACATTGTAGAACATTTCTGTGGTCGTAGTAAAACAGCCATAGAATAGACCACTCGGTTTACTCAAAACAAATTTAAATACAATCATAAAGTACTTAAATTTGATAGAAGCTACAAAGAAAGTCACGGGCTGATAAATGTTTGTTTAGCCTCATTTAGATGCCAGCTGTATTTGTCGATTCCTTGTTTAGTGGTAAAATAGATTTAGTAAAAATTTGGTAACTGCAACTAAAAATGCATAAAAATATTTTTATAAAAATTTTCCTTCATTATTGTAACTATGCGACCGAAATATATCTAGTACAGGGGTCAGCAGGCATTTGGTGGTCACGACCCAAGGGATAAATTTAGAAAATATAATACACGGGCCATTGTTTTTGATTTAGTAACAACGTTACTTTTTTCACTCTTCAAAGTAGACTTCCCGTTCTAGGGAAAGTTTCAAATTTCCCTTCAACTGTGCTTAAACTTATTTTTTTATTTTTTTACAAATTCAAAGAAATGTGTGTAAATTCCAAAAACTTTTTTTGCGTTCTGCTTTTGAAAACTACAATCAATTGTTTAAGCTACTAATTAATGACAGGTGCTAATATCTAAACCTAACTTTATTACTTTGCGAATTTAACAAATGCGTTTACTTTGTTACTAAAATTTTATTTAAAACATTTTTTTTTAATATTTCTTGTTTTTTAACACAATAGTTTAGTATAATTATAACAACTTAAACTTTTCCGAAAAGACAGTTAAATTTACGAAGTTTTAAATAATGATTCAATAATCAGATTCTGTTTGTTTTCAAAACTATTAAGGAAAATAAAATAATTAAATTAGGCTCTTTTAATAGACTTTTATATATACTCAACCTTTTAATGACTTGTATTTTGGTATCTTCTCGCAAGTCTAAAGTTGTTGTTAATTGAAGGACAAATAAAGCGCATAAAATTTCAACAACTTGGCTGAAAAACTTTTTGACTTTTGAGTCTCAACGAGATACATTTTAACGTCTTGTCCAGGACTAATGACAGACTTTCTTATTATTTGTAACAACTTATCGACTTAAGTTACATTTACTTTTTGGTTCATACTTAAATTGCAGCTTGTATAATTTTAGCTGTATTTGTGTTGTAACCAGAATTATAATGCCAATGCTTATAAAATATAATAAAGACATCAACATGACATGCACTTTTGTCAAGGCAGAAACGTAAATTATTTGAAATGAGAAGCTTACAGTAATTTAAAAACTTCACAGAAATTATTAGCTAATATCTAGTTACTTGTAGTAAATACGTTGAAAATCGTAATAAAATTCCCGTATCATAAAAACAGTTTTCCTAATATTTCCTATTTATTTTATGACCTTCATTTTTTTTTGTAAAATAAAATACAATGACTCTCCTATAAGTTTCTAATTGCATTTATTTATTAGATTTAGTACGTACGTATTGCAATTTTTTTTAATTAAAGTATAATTAAATGTACAACTTGACTGAAAAAAAAACCTTAAAGAGCAAAGTAAAAACTTTCAAGTATTTCATTACACGGCTTAAAGTATTAAATTACAAAGTTAAGTACTAAACCTAATAACTTAAAAAGTTAAAATACATAACTTAAGTACTATTATACAAAAAATATTTTGAAATAAAAGTATGTAGTTTTAATATGAAATTTAACTTTAAGTTATAAATCTGATACAATTATTGTAAATCAGAAATTTTAATCTGATAAATAACTGATTAAAAAGATAACAGTAAAACTTTAATACCAATATTTTAAACTACCAAGCTTATAGTGTTAACTTTAAAAGCTTAATGTATTAGAAAACATATGTTATATCAACAAAATATATAACTTAAAATATTAAAATAGATAGCTTATATTGTTGAAATTTTTAAAAACTGAAAATATTTATTTAAAACTAGTACTTAACTTAAACAATTATATTCTGTTCTATTAAAATTATTTACTTGGTGTAATAAGTATTTAATGCTACTTTAGTTAATTAAAACAAACAACTTTACTTTAACTATAAGCTTTTTATTTTAAAACTATAAGCTGTTTTTTTGATAATTTAAGTACTTAAGTATTTAAGTAAGTTGTATTTTAGTAGTTTAAGTTATTACTTATTATATAAAAGATTTAAATATTAGTTATAATACTTTAAACTTTTAAATTTAACACTATAATCCTGGTAATTTAAAACATTGGTATTAAAGTTTTAATATAATCTTTTTAGTTAATTATTTAAAAGATTAAATTTAAGCTAAACTTAAATTTTAAATCAAAAATACAGAATTGTGATATTTTAAAAAAAACTTAAGTAGTTAAATAATAGAAACTGTAATTCTTAAAATAAAAAATTCAAAATTAAATTAAAGTTGAAATTACAAAATATTAATATAAACCAAATTTAGTTTTTCTATAACTCTGTTAAATTTATATGTACAAGGCAAACATGATTTTTTTGATAATTATTTTATTAAAGATCACAACAAGAAACCAAAAAATATATTTTTAAAATTATTGGGTTTCTGTTGCTTCAACTTTCCCCTTTGGATTACTCCGCTTCGTGTTCTAATAAAATAGAAAAAAAAATATTGTCAAACTAATTAAACTAAAATCCACAAAAGGTAACAATTTTTTATTAATATGAATACCAGTTTATTAGTTATCAAATCAAAACCCTTTGTACGTACAATGTACCACTTTAAAAATAGCTATATGGCTTTACTTTACAAAAAACAATTATTTTTATTATAATTTTATTAACAAAAAACATACCAAAGGTTATATAGAGCCTAAAGAAGCCATGCTCGTGGGGAAACTCGTTGATTTCCACTTCTCTCTCCTCATGGTCTTCCAACCAAAGATTGTAGATGTCCGAGAGAGTCATCTGAGGGTCCTCTAGGTCGACCTCGACTTCGTTCGTCGTATCGAAGATCTGGCACCTTAACTTCTCTGATAAATTAAAAATGTACACATAGCTTTTTGTAAAATTGTAAAATAACTTTTTTTGGCTACAAACAGTATGACAAAAAACCGTAATAATAACTCTTAGAAGTGAAACAAAGTAAAATTACTATGATTGAAGTTTGCCATGTCAAAGCTCCGTTCATAGAAGTTGATCGCAGCTTGAACAATACTCTTCAAAGTGTCGTTCCATTTATACTCTTGGAATGGATTCTGTTCATCAACTAGGCCCTAGAAAGTTTTGAGATAAATATAAAATATAAACAAACATAATTGATGTGAAAGAAAGTTTTATAGCTTTATTTAATAGTAACTTTTATACTATGTAGAAAATAATAGAGAAAAACTAAATTTTCAAAAAATAGCATAACTAAACTTGATAGACAGTTACTTTTTACTAGAAACTTATCTATTTAAAATTTAAACTATCTTAAGCTAAATAATTTTTTTCAATTGTAAAATTTATAGATAGTTTTAAATACAAATAGCATTAATATTCACCTTGTCTTCTGTTGGGCTAATATAGGTGGGGTAAATACGCACACCATTAGGGATGAGAGAATTGTAGGACATTTTTTAATTTTTCTCAAAAATTACCTGCAGGTTCAAATAATAAACTTGATTTTTTTTATATACTAGCTTTTAGAATTCCTTGTTAGAAAAAAAGATACATATTAAACCATTACGGTTGTGATACTATGTACACTATAATTTCAGATATTTTGTTTGTGAGTAATTAACAAATTTAGAATAACTATGTGCTCATTTGTGAAGCAAAATACCAAACCTTAACATTTCTAAATATAATTTTGAATTATTATTTTCAATTTGGTTAAGCATAAAAATTGGATCAACAGTTTTATACATAACAAAATAAGACATTAGTAAGCATAAATGTCTGTGTTCACAATAAATATTTTTTTAAACTTTTTAAGTAATTATAATAAAACATGGATTTTTGCATTTCTTTAATTTATATCCTTTTAAATTCTTGAGTAATCTTATTTACTTGAAGTTCAACATAAAAAAAAGGTTCTTAAGTATTTAATTAGATAACAAATTAGAAATTTCGTTCTTTGTTTCTTAACTACACAAAAAGAAACAAGTTAAATTGTAAACTTATCATTTTGAATTTTTTAATTAGGAAAAATACTAGGAAAAATTAGAACACAAAAATGTTTAAACACCTTTATGATAAAATTAATTCTCTATTCTGCAGTCAAAAAATTCTAACAACCTAATTTTTACAAATACATAGTTTAAAAAAAAAAACATTTTTATTAAGATCAGACCAAATTTTTGATTTTAAAATATTTCTTTAGGGTTTTTAAATCTCAAAAAAAATACTAAAATAAACTCATTAATCTTTAAATTAAAAACCAATATCAACTTATGTCTATGATTCTAATGGGTTGGGTAACTTCCTTTTGTTAACTACAACATTCTTAATAGCGAATATTAGGATAGAAACAGTAGAAAACTTCACACCACAAAAAATTATTTGATAAGCAAAAAAATTATTTCATTAAAGTAAAAGCGTTTAAAAAAAGGTTATTATAAGTTTAAAAAATAGCTAATTTGCTTATTCATACACACAATTATTTTTTTTGTTGTAACTTATCAATATTTAAATTGAAAAAACGGTTTTAAAGTTTTTATATTAACTATTCTAAACTAAAGTGAATAAAAAAAGCTAAAGGTATGCTTTGTTTAGGAACAAGTATAAAAATGCTGATCACAAAAAATAAATTGTATTAAAACAATAAAGACTCAAACACAAAATTCTTAAATAGAGTAGAACAGTAGTTACAATTTTAAGTTGTAGTTGTTTTTTAACTGTTGTAATGGGTTTCTATTAGAAATAAAATTTTTAATTACATTGAGGACTTCAATAAACTGCCAAAAGTTTAAACTCTTTTTTCGACAATCGTCGTCATATTTAGTTAATAAGCGACTCAGTAAAATGCTGAATAAAAAATTGTTAAATAAAACAAATCCTGCTTATAAATTTCGTTTAAGAGGTTAAAAAACACCAAGATTGTAGAAATTTTTTTTTGTTTCAACTAGGAATCTTGAAGTTTTGAATTATTAAAACATAACATGAAGTAAAACTTTGTGATGTAAGATTTTTAGAATGCTGATGTTTTTTGATTTGATTCTTAAATAAACCGAAAATTTACCATCAAATAAAACTTAGTTTTTCAATCAAAGTTGTCTTAATTAGAAATTAAAACAATATATATTAAATACAAGATGTCTATTATTTAAAAAAAAACTTTTGCAATTGTTAATACTTTCTACGTAGTTTTCTTATCAAAATTCTACTAAAAACTTTATATATAATAGAAAAATAAGTTTACTAGATCTAGAATGTTAAACAAAGTTAGCAATTTATGGATTATGAACAACAATTCTCTTTTATAAGTACAAAATTTAAATCTTTAAAAAGTATGATAAATTTCATATTTATTAAATGAAAATTATTGTTTTATTAATTTTCTTTACAGTTTAAAAAAAAAACAATGTTTTGAGTTTTTTAGCTAAGCACACCGAGGTTTACGCTTAAAATGAACTATTTAACTAATTAGTTTTTACTGTAAACAACTTCCAAATATTTCTAAAAGATAAAACTTTATTTTGTTAATTACTGGAATAAATTTACATGAAAAAGCTATGTTTTATTTTTACTTATACGAAAAATGTTTGTTAAAAAACTTAATTAACACCCTCAAGTCTAAATTTTTTTAAATCTTTTTTTTTTAATTTATATAATAAATTCTCCATTTAAATTGTTTTCTATTTTAAACATCTAAAAAAAGTTAGAATTAAACAAACAGTTAACATTCACATTTAAACTAGTTAATTTTTTACAGTCGTCTTTTTTAGAAAACATTTTATTGAAATTTTTATATACTATAAAATTTTTCGATAATTACCAACAACTTTAGATGTTTACATTACTCATATTAAACTGTTGTACTTTCTAGTTATAAAAAACAAACACAGGCTCATAATTTGAGTAATGTATAACAACAGCCCCTAGCACTCAGCTAAATTTTTATGTTTGAACAGTTCAAATTACAAAACATACTTTTATGATATTCAAAGCCAAAATCGAACGCTAAGCATACACACGACTAGATTTGTACATGTTACTCATATTCTGTATTTGTTATATAACAATGCTTTTACTATTGAACACAACGCAGTGCACATGTCAAATTAAAAAAAAACGATTAGTAAAAAAATTTTATGCCCTAATAATAAAGCGTACTGAATAAAAAGATGGCTCTAAACAATTTATATATTTTTTTAAATAACTAATAAACTAAAAAAAAATCCTAACATTGTTCACTTAAAAGAGAAAACAAAATTTTTATACTCTTTTAGACATTTTCTAGAAGAAAATTACTGGTTATAATATATTGTTAGTATGTACAATAAAATGACAAAAATGAAACGTTAATTAATATTTAAAATTGTAAACTGGTTTACTGATCTCAGTTTAAAAGCATAAAAAATGTTTTCATCATTGTAACTATTGTTACTTATTTGAAATTGTTAAAGAATATTTTTTCACAGACTAATTACAATTACGTTTTAGTATTTTTGTTCAAAGTAATCTAGAAGGTTTTAATTAAACTAAAACTTATTTTTTTTCTAAAAACATTTAACTTTTCTGATTATTATTATGGCATACTGTTTTAAGTTTTTCTTTTTGTTTTCTATATTTGTATTTTGTTTGTTTTTAATTTTATTAATTTAAATAATAAACTAGTATTATAGGGTACGACTCTCAAAAGTATAGTACAGTTTTTTTTTCTTTAATTAAAGGTAAACGATATATTCCTAGTAACTATATAGATTGTTTTTTTTTTTTTAGTTTTTCTTGAATATTTTACTTTTGAATTTAAATTAGACAAAATTTATATATAATTCTCAAATCGGTCCAGGACACAGTCAATTGTTTTTATTTGTGTTTTTTTTTCCCTGCATCAACAGTTACAAAGAATTATTAAAAGATTGTTTAAAATTCTACAAATTTATTGTATACTTAAGTTCAAATCAATTTCGGACAACAGTCCTTCTTCAGTGAACTTATAAGTTAATCAAAAAACACATATTACCTCATTTTTATTGTAGAAGAAATTTCATCCATATTTTAGACATTTATCTCACTAATTGTTCATTTATATTTACTTTACTGGTAGTTGTATGCATTTAAATTCACTTTGAAGATGTAATAAATTCTAAAAGTAAATCTGCTTTTTAACTAAACTTAACTTCAAACAACATCAAATGTTAAAAAAAACTTTATTAGTTAATATATTATTTACCGATTGTTATTATTTCTCTATTCTTAAAAAAATGTTTCTAAAAAATTAAAAGTAATTTCACAATAAATTGTCAATATGACAGTAAACGTATATATCATGAGAACTTCTCAGAGATTCCATCTGAGAATGGATAAGTACGTGTCAAAATCCCTAAGAAACTGGATTGCTAATAGAGGTAATAATCCGACCAAAAGTCCTTCGGTAATTGGAAATCACTTACAAAACTAACCAGAATGCTCCAAACATTATAATTGCAACAAATTTACAATTTTAACTAAAGAACGTACCATTTATCGTTTATGCGTTTTATAAAAACCTATAAGCCTAAGCTTTGTAAACAAAAGTTTGTTTACAATACTAACTTGTATAAACTGTTATAGTTTTCATAGTTTATAGTCTATTTTTTAGTTAAATTTTATTTTGTTATTTTTTTTAGTTTGTTTTGAGAAATTTTTTGATTGCGGAAGTATATTTTAGTGTAGTTGTTCTGAAATTTTAGTTAAATAATACTATAACTCTATTCCTTTTAGATAAGTACATCAACAAAATAAAGAAATATATATTTTACTTCAATTTTTTTCACAGCCTTTTTATTATTATTTACGCTTATATAATTTTGAAACTTGTATGTATATACTTTTTTTGTAATATCCTTTTACATCTTCAGTTTTCTATTTATTTACTTATGCTTAAAAAGTATTGTTTACTTAATTTTACAAAATTTTTATTTAGACAGTATTTATTTTACATTTTTATTTAAATTTATAATGACAAATCTATTTTCAAGCTTTAATAGATGTTAATATCAAATTCTTTAGCTTAGTTAAACACAACAGTAGTTGGAAAGCGTGTTTTGAAAAATTTTCACCTTTTATAGAATGCAATGTATTTGTCAATACTGTTGGTAAGAAAATAAGTTTTTAATTTTTTACTTGTTTGGTCTACAAATAAAAAAATATGTTTTAAATGTTAAATGTGCAACGACTGTTACTTTTTAATGAGTCGTTTATTATGGACATTTGAAGCTTTTGTAAGAAATATTTTATTTTAAAAGCATAAAAATTAATATTTAACAATTTATTTATGTTCCTCACATTAAATGTACAGTAACCTGCTACTTATTTACGCACAGTCAGTTTAGTACGCACTTTATAGCCATTTTTTTTTCTCCTTAGAAACTACAAATCAATTTACAATAAATCTATTTTACGAAATAACTTATATCTTATATATTTTTGATGTATTAAAACAAAAAGAGCTATGAAAACAATTCAGAGCTTTCAAATTGTACATCAAATCTAATATTTGAACTAAAAGTATAACTTTATCATAATGAATATAATGAATAGTGTGATTTATATTTTCATAACCTATGATTTAATAGTAGTCATAAAAAATATAAAAACGGCTACACCATTATTTGTAACGAAACAAACAGCCATTGCAATTGACGTTTACATACTCCATGGCTAAAACATAAAGTTAAAATGTCCTTAAAAAACGAAACTGATTAAATTGAACATATATTGAGTTCATATGATGAAAACCATAATTTTTAGGTACGCACTGTCGTCTTGGCATGCACTTTTGTTCGAAGTTTCATAAGCGGGAGGAAATTGTGATACAAATTTATTTTCTAGTTTTTTTTTGCGAAAAAGAAACTAGAAGCTAGTTTTAAAATAAAAGAACTTTTTATATTGAAGAACGTATAAAATATAGTAACGATGACTGCTTGGCCCCCTTTCTTAGCCAATTGTTAAGTGCAAAAATGTCAATTCGTTTTGTCATCTCTGAACAAACGACAGTAAATACAAAATTGGTTATATCCATAAGTATTTGCACTGGCTTTTTAAAAAGGTTACTTACGTATTTAAATATAGAAGTTACCTTAAACTCTTTTTAAAAGAAATTTAACTTTTTAAATGGTTGAAAATTACTTTATAAGTACTGTAGACCAGTGCTTCTGAAATGGGGTTCCGCGACGCCTCTCAGGGGTTCCGCGAAGCCTTTCGAAATTTAACAAATAAATTTGAAAGAAGAAAAAACATAAATCATAAAACTTCAAAAAAAATGGAACACATAAAATAGAAAACATATATAATTATAGCATTCATTGATCTGCTTAGTGTGTATCTAGCGGTAGGACTTTTAAATGGGTATTCATTACTAATAGGTGTAGTGATGAAAATGAAGGATTAAGCAGTTGAAGCTAAATGGATACATTGTTTTTTACATAGAGAAAATTTTGCAACAAAACATCTTCTCAGCGTCGATTAAAACTGTTAATTTTATAAAGAAAAGTCACAAAGGCCAGATGTTTTAAAGACCTATGTGAAAGTTTAGATGCTGACCATCTGCGACTTCTTTATCACAACAAAGAACGACGAAGTTTGCTGGCTGTCGAAGGGGCGGACACTGGTTCGTCTCGTTGAATTAAAAAAGCAGGTGTTTACCTTTCTTAAAGATGAAGGCTCAGAATTAGTGAAGTTCTTTGAAGATGATGTATTTTTGGCCAGGCTAGCTTATCTCACTGATGGTTTCGAAGAATTGAACGCTTTAAACTTAAGCATGCAAGGGAAGCAAAACTTCATTTTTGTCATGACAGACAAGATTGAGGCGTTTAAAAATAGAATTAACGTTTGGAAGAAAAAGGTTAGCAAAGTATCCTATCTTAGCAAAGCGTGCAGTAAAATTTCTTTTACCATTCACCACCACTTATCTTTGCGAGTCCGGCTTTTCGCATGTAACAAACATTAAAACGAAGCAAAGGAACTGTATGCTGACTCCAACCTTATCTGACTGTCTCCGTCTCAGTCTATCCAAAATCCAGCTGCGCATTGACATGCTTGTTGCTAAGAGACAAGTTCAAGTTTCGCACTAAATGTTTTTTATTTACTTTTCGTTATGCATCTTACCTGTTTATTACAGTAATCAGTGAATTCGATTAGGTTCATGTTCATTTCGTTATTGTTTGTAGCTCTCATTTTGTTTTTAATATGCAAGAAAAAATTTTTATGACGTTGCAATTAATCATGTTTGTTTTCGTTTAATTTTTATACAATTATAAAATACCTATTGCCTCTGGCGCACTTTGAGTTTGACTCGACTTAATACTATTACAATTGGTATGATTTCTAACAATGATATAGTTTTGCTAAGAAATTCGTTTTTTACTAAAATTATTTTGTTTTTTGTAGGAATTATTATATTAAACAATTTATGTAAAATTAAATTAGGGGTTCCGCGGAAAAGTTTTATTTTGAAAAAGGGTTCCGCCACTAAAAAAAGGTTCAGAAGCACTGCTGTAGACTATATTTAATGTGTTTTAAAATAAATACGTTTTTCAGTAAATATATTTTTATATTGCATATGTTATACTTTAAGTAGTAATTATTTGTTACTTTAATTCAACTATCACTTTTCGACATGTTGAAATTTTACAAAACTTGATAATTTGCTACGCTTTATAATGTTTTTATTCCAAATTGAATGGTTATCAAGGTGTTTTTTGTCAAAATTTTGTATGTAAGAACTTTTACTAGACTCCGAGTTAAATGCAAAACCTGCACCATATCAAATAAATTAAAATACTTAATTAAAACACATAAAGAAGTGTGCAAATACAATAGTTAAAACAGGTGTAAAAGCTAAACCCATAAAAAGTTTCACCTAAAACTGCTTGCATGTAATGATGATAAACTTTTTTCTACAAAAACTATCTAAGTGAACATTTTAAAAGTTTTTTAAACTTAATAATCCATTAAATTGACTATTCAGACGCTTAAATAATTAATAATAAATAATTAATTAATAACATGTCAAAATTGTTTTGGAAATTATAGTCATAGGAATTTCTTAACATCCGATCAATAATACTATAGAGTATAACATTTTTTATTTTAATATTAAACAAAACAGTACATAATAACTAAGAAAGTCATACTTTGTAAGTTTTGAAACTTGTTTTAACCAAGTCTGAATAAATAATATTTCTGTAGGTCTAATTACTGATTTAGTGAAATATTCCATTCTCTTTTTCAAGTATTTCACAATAATATAAAGTTTTTAAGATTAAACATACCGAAGCTGATTTGTTTAGATATGAGTAAAGTAGCACTTATAGAACTAAATTATAACAATGTATAAAGTTTTGATCATGGAAGAAATTTTAATAGTTTGAATAGATAAGTGACACTAAACATTATCAACATAAAACTGTTCGAGTTGTTATTCAAGTGACTGTTAAACTTTTTGTATTAGTTCATGTTAAGTGAATCTACAGAGTATTCTTTCTAAAACTAGTTTAAACTGTATTAAGGACTTCATTAAAATTTATGATTTAAGTATATGTTTTGCAATCAAAAATTTAGTTTTCATTTGTTTTAATGTAATAACACAATTAAATCTATTTAAAACTAACTTTACTTTGTTACTTTTTAGAGTATACTCTATTAAGATAGTATTTTTTAATCTTTAAATGTCTAAAAAGAAAGTATATATATATATATATACATGTATATGTTTTCAAATCTTAGTTAAATTTAATTGCAGAAAAAACTGTAAACGATGTTCAGAAATAAGCCTACATAAGAATATTCTACTAAAGTTTGTACATTTTATGCTAAGTAATCTAATACAAAAATCTTAGCGTATGTGTCCTTAATAAAATAAAAATTAGTTAAATCAATTGTTATTTTAAAAACTTAATTTTAAAGCTTATTTTTAAAGTCGCAATAAAAACTATGTTTAGCATTAAAGTTCTTCAAAACTGTACTGTTAATATTTATAAAATAATGGTATATAAATATAAGTTTACTCAGAGTATATAAAATCATAACACACTGCATTGTTTTTACTCCAATACTATTTTATGTTTACAGTTTTGTTTAACTTTTCTGTCTTTTTTGTTCTTAATCGAACACTTTATATCATGTCAAAATGGTTGTAAGCAACATACGGCTATACGATCTATATTTCAGATTAGGAGTAAAGAACTTTTTCATTTGGCGGGCCAGAAAAACTTAGTACAAAGCGGACCGGAGAACTTTTATTTTATCTAAATCACAAATTTATTCAGTTATCAAACTATTTTTGACAAACTTTTAACTACACATGACCTTTTTTTTAATCTGATTTAAAATAACTTTCAAGTTTTCCTTAAATTGCACACCTACATTTTATTTTCCATTTCGTGCCCCTGAAAGTTCGTGGGTCAGATTTACAGGGTTATATTCAGCAGTTTCACCTTTCACAGGCCGAACTAAACTTAAAATAATAAAAAATGGCGACTTGGTCTTTTTACTACGTAAACCGTACGTTACCCACCCCTTTTCTAGGTTGAGAACAAATGAATGAAAATGTAACCGAATATTTTTATAATAAACATTCTTAGTTGTGCATTAGATTTTTTTTTCAGGACAAAGTATGCTTATTGAACAATTATTTGAATGAAATTTTGATTTGAGATTTTTTTATAATTCTAGTGCAAACTTTTTTTTAGTCGTAAATTTAATTCGCTCACTTATATGGTTTTTTTTTTCTGGTAGATTTTTAACTTTTTTTAATTTATGAATTTAACGTTTATTTTATATCTAGGAACTTATTAAGCTTTGTTTTCTAACAGTCAATGTATGATTTGCAATAGTGAGATTTACAGCAAAAAAGATTAAACTAATCATTTTTACGATAGTATAACTAACTTTTAATTAATGTTACCAAAGCTGCTTTAAAAAATTTTAGTTTAAATTTCTTCAGTTCAGTAATTAAACCATTTTCTTAAAAATTAATAACAGTCTTATTTGTTATACTTTGTTTAAAATACTACTATGTGTACAGCAGAAGCGAAGCGTGGTTGGCTCACAAGAGCCGTTGCTCCATTGGAATAAATAAAAAAATTCTAAATGAAAATTAAAAAAAAATTTAATTAAACATTTAACAACACGCTGATACCACAAAAACCTTGCTTCACTTGTAACACCTCAATCTAAAGTAATACAATATAATTTTAAAGTTATGATGTTAACCTTTTTAAAAATGTCATTAGTAACTGAAATAAAACTGATCATGATAGCTCAAACAACAAGAAAGTTATGAAGATGGACAAAAAACAAAACTTAAAATAACTTTTCAGGTTAATAATCGTAGGTAATTATCCTACTTTTTAAAAGAGTTTATTTCAAAATTAAGTAATACAGTTTTAGCTGTGATAAAGCTAAAAAATTTATCTTTGAAGAAATTCCTATATAAAATCAATTAAATTTTCGCTCCACATAAATTTAAACAAGTTTATCAAGAAAGTACATTCTTTTTAGTTATTGAAACTTATAAACTTTTTTAGGACGACTACAAGGCCTATGATAAGAACATAATAACTGAATAATTCCATTCAGTAGTTATGACATCACATATGAAACAACTAAATACAATAATCCCAAATTTTAAAGCTAAAATACTCACTTGAAAGTTAAAAAAATTCGTACATGTATTCAGAAAAGTACGAAATATTTTTCTCAACCCACACTGTAATAATGACGTCACGATACAAAAATAAAAGTACGACAATAAATCTTTTTCTTTGGCAACCACTTGTTTTTTTAGTTTT
The DNA here is from genome assembly GCF_965202585.1 of Thalia democratica. NCBI lineage: Eukaryota > Metazoa > Chordata > Thaliacea > Salpida > Salpidae > Thalia > Thalia democratica. The sequence continues at coordinate 41,118,775 of NC_139165.1, read as the reverse complement.
GAAAATTCGTATAATTATTTTAAAACGACTACAAGGACTATAGTAAATAAAAGTCGTATCGATCCATGCTGTAGTTATGACGTATTATGAAAAACCAAAAACAAAATATCACAATTAAGTTTTTTAATTATAAATTACTTCTTTTTTAGTCATTAAATTACGGATAATTCTTTTATACGATTATAAGGCTTATTGTAAATTTAATACCATAATTTTTGTTTTTTAGTTTTTTCAACATATCGAAAGAGCTTATAAAGCTAACAATATTAAATAGTTAACTTTACCACACGACCATCAACAACAGCATCCGAGACAACCTCAAAGACAGTATCCGAGGAGAAATCTCGAATACTATTCTTTATGGTCGTGTGGTAAAGTTCATTATTTAATATTGTTAGCTTTATAAGCTCTTTCGATGTTTATATATTAATATTAATAATTTACTTAATTTTTATATTAAAAATATAAAAAATCTTGGGTAAAAAAGTGTCAAAAATTTACAGCAACTGTGCTATAACCTAAAACTTGTGTAGATGTATACTAATAAATATAGTTAGTATATATTACATAAATTACAAAACAGCGGATGTTATTGTCACTTAATAATCTGCAGCCCCCTTTTCCAAAAAACGTCGCCGCTGACTGACATTTACTAAAGTACTTGTAAAACCACTAAAAAACTACTTTATTGCAAACTTACTCTGATTTTGTAACGATTTTGTTTTAAAATTACGTGGGCTACTTTTATTTTTATCATAACAGAATAGCAAAATAGCCTTTTGGGTAAACTTTGCCTGGCGACCAGAAATCATCTTAACCACTAGTGCAGTCAACTCAATAAACAAATAAAAACAAAAAATTTCTTAATCCTTGTAAGCAGTATTTGATTTTTTGTTATTAAAGTAATATATATACTAGAATATAATATAATATTTATAGATTACAATATTAACAATTAAAGAATATTGTATAAACTATATATAATCAGGTTGCGTAATATTATTACTGAGTACCAAAATTCAATTACTTTTGCGCGGAAATATGAAATCAGGAATAATATTTAAGTAATTTAAGACAAAATAAAAACTCTCATTTGTACACTTTTTAAATTAGTATTAAAACAAAAAAATGTTAAGTTGTCTCATTGTACTAAGGCTCCCTTTTTTTGTCGCAATAAGCAATACTTAATCAGACTCAACAAATTACGTTTTCAATTAATAAATTTTTTACATAAAACTTTTATGTTTTTATTATCAAAATACTTTTTAAATGCTTTTTAATAAAAACATCATTAAAAAAAATCAATAACATATTTTTACTCTTTTATTAAAAGAGTTTTAAGCAAATAACTTTGAGTTTATTAATGAGGTTTTTTATGTTTTATAAGATTTTCTATGTAAAAAACATTAATTAAAATCTTACAATCCTATCAAAGTTTGTGGACAACAAATATACTTTATAAGCACTTTTAATGATGTAACACAATTATTAGCTGTAAAGAAAACATTTTTATAAAATATTTAACTTATTAAGTCCACTCTAATTAAACTTGGAACACAAAAACAGTTTTAAACTTTATCTAACTTTTTAACAGAACGTATTTAAATGCAATATTATTTGTTTACTATTTACTAATGAGTCAAGTTTCATTTGTTATAACTAAAAATATTCATAATAAATATCCTATAATTAAGGCCATAGAGGGGTTCAACACTTTTTTACAAAAATTAATTTTGGCTATTTTTATATGAAAGCTTTTAGTACTAACTACAAGCCAATTTTTATAGAATTCAAAGATATCATTTAACTTTTTATATCTTTTATACTTTGTAAAAAGTTTCCGATACAAACGTATGGACCGCAAACTTTTCGGAGTCAGTTTTCTCGGAAACTTTAAAATTCACTTTAAAGTCATCTCCTCTTTCATTTTTTAAGCAATCCTTTTAAATCGTCAGGAAATGTTCTTTATATTATAAGAAAAAAAATTTCACTTATGAATTTTTAAAATTTCAAAAAAAAAAATATGACAAAAACTATATAAGAAACAAATATTCAGAAAAAAGGTATCTTTACTATTTTTTTTTTAATTCAAAAGTGACATTTTTTTTATAGTTTAAAGATTAGACTGTAAAAGTTTGAAGAAGACTGCTTGAAAAATGTAGGAGATGATAGATTTTAAATAAAAAAATCTTTTTTTGCTGTTTTAGTCTTCCTTTCCCATAAGAAACCTATAAATCGGCCCGACTTTGACCGGTCATATCTCAAAAAATAATTAGATTTTTTAAACGATAAAATAAAATTTGAAGCTTTTTAAAAACTCTATATAATAAGGTCAACTTGTAAAAAACATGGCTTATTCCCCCTATGGCATTAAAAGTTTAAAAAGAAAATCACAGAATACTTTTAATTGTTTAAATCTTCAAATTATTTTTAAAATCAAAGTTTTCATGAAAGCTGTATTCTCAAACAAGTCAAACAATCATTTTTAATTTGTATATTAAAAATAAATAAACTTAAGGCATGTAAGAATAAATAAACTTAAGTGTTTTTATAAGTATTTACTTTAAAAACTCAACATAACAAATTTAGTACTTATTAGCCTTCTACTTACTATTTAAGCAACCTAATAAAATTTTAATATGAAAAACATTTTATGAGCTAAAGCAATAATCTAATTATTTTTTAAAAATATATTAAATTTCATTATACTTTTAACTTTGACAACATTTAAAAATAAGTTATTTAAAGTTTTTAAAACCATTCTCTATATAAAATAATGTGTTGTAATAAATATATACTTTTTGAACTTTATAATGAATACTATACTGGGTCGTAACTGTTTTTTTTTAGAAATTTCTTCCAGGTTTTTTAAAGTACTCGATTTTGGGTTTATCTTTGGTTCAAAACTAACTTAAAGTAAAAACTGTATTGAATAGTACAACATCATTAAAAAGATACTGTAAAGCTACTTTAAGTGTGTTAATGAGTTTTTAAAATTTCGGACGATGTTAAAGAATTATTTTCTTCTTTATGAAAGATTTTTTATTTTACATTGAAACTATTCTATTAACCACCTCAAAATTGTTCAAAATTCCTGGCTATCCAGATTATTTTTTTCAAAATTCCTCAAATTCAATGTATTTTTAGCCTAAATTGACAAATTCCAGGTTTTTTCAGTATTCCAAGTCATGTGACCGACCTGTAATTAAATTTTTAAAAATAATATTTTAATAAAAGTTATTGGGTTAAACTTAGTTATGAGCTTTATTATTATATAAAACCTAGTTCAATATGACAAGTACAAAATGTTTTAGTATATAACATTTATTAGAAATAAAAACTATTAACTAAATAAAAATACTCCGACGTTTTCGGATTTTCTTTTGCTTCCATTTCCTTCTTGAAACTATTTTTCAAATTCTAAAAAAGTAAAATAATTTAAATATCGAAAAAATGTAATACTTATTAAATTTAAACTCTTTTTACATACAAAAGTTAATTTAAAATAAGTAAAATTCATAAATTGCTCTGTGGTTATAATTAACTTTAATTATTACACAATTTTTAAGCATAGCTTTCTTACATTAAATAGGGGTAGGGAGTACTGCACATTTTTTGGTCATATTGTAAAATTCATATGAGTACATTTGATTTCGATGTTATTTTGCTTAATTAAAAATAATTTGAAAATATAACTCAAAAAAAAATTTTGCCGCCCAAAATCTAATTTCACCCCCAAAAATAACATACTTTTCTATAGTTTGACTCAAACAGTAATAAAATCACTTATCCCTAACCAAGATTTATGATTTATGTCTTAAATGAAAGCTTATACTTATTGATATAAATATTTAAATACATATTTACTGCTTTTGATGTATTATGACGTCATAATTACCCTAAATGTGCAAAATTTGTCTGTAAAATGTAGGGGAAGGTAGTACAGCACATTTTTTGGTCATATTGTACAATTCGAATAAATACATATGGTTCGGATGTGTTTTAGCTTAGTTAGTAAGAATCTAAAAAAAATTATAGTTTTACAAAAAAAAGATTTGCTACCCAAAAAACTGATTTAAACCCCAAAAATCACCTAATTTTTGATTTTTTGACTTAAACAGTTATTAAATTCCTTAAACATGTCTTATATTTGGTATTTATATCTTAAATGAAAGCTTATAATTATAGGCATAAATTAAAGACATTTCAACTGCTTTTTGTTGAATTATGACGTTATTATTACACTAATTATGCAAATTTTGTCTGTAAAATTGTACTTCTTTTTTAATATAAAAGCAAATTCTTCTGCTGTTTTACTTTTAGTTTTTTATTTTGAATATAAAATCAGGGTTGCCACTCATTTTTTCAATTTTTTTTCCAGGTTTTTCAAACTTCTTCCAGGTTTTTAAAAGTACACACTTTTGTGTTTATTTTTAGTTTAAATTTAATTTCTATTAAAGAAACTGTGTTAAATAGAATAAAAACATTGAAAAGATACTGTAAAGTTACTTAAAATATGTTTTTTAATAAAAAAAAATTTGATGATGACAAGAAACCTTGATTATATGAAAGATTTTTTGTGTCGAATCAAAATTTTACAACTGAAAATGTTAAAGTTATTAAAAATTCCAAGTTTTTCCAGTTTTATTTTTCAAAATTTCTTAAATTCCAGGCTTTTCCAGGTTATTTTAGCCTAAATTGTCAAATTCCAGGTTTTTTCAGGTTTCCAGGTAAAGTGGCAACCTTGATAAAATGTGTCGAGTCAGCTAGGCAGAAAGATATTACTGATGTAATGTCATTTCATTTGTATGTTGATATATATATAAAATACATTTTAAATCACTTTCCGTTATTAGAAATTATCATTATTGAGAGCACCTTTCTAAGGGTAAAAGATCTAGACTTATATATCATAGAAAGTGCATGTAAATTTATTAAAATTAGTGTAATTTTATTCTTTAAATTTAAGAATTTTTATTTAATTATACATTAAATGTTTATCTGTATTAATATTTTTTAGCTTGAAGTATGTTATTGTTTTAAAATTACTATTAGTTAAAGTTTATAAAGTATTGTACTTATAAATAAATTATAACTTAGTTTGTTAGTTTGTTTAAATGTTTTAATTCTCTAATTTTAAAGCTTTTTATTAAATCTTTTTTAGTTTTAAACTCATAGCAGTTAATTGTTATTGTATTTACTTATATAAAATGCTCTCAAAAATTATAATTTCTAATAACGGAAAGTGATTTAAAATGTATTTTATATATATCAACATGCAATTGAAATGACATCAATAATATCTTTCTGCCTAGCTGACTCGACACATTTTATATTCTAAATCAAACAACTAAAATTAAAACAGCAGAAGATTTCTTTTTTTATATTATAAAAAAAAGTACAATTTTACAGACAAAATTTGCATATTAATGTAATAATGATGTTATAATACAACAAAAGCAGTTGAAATGTCTTTATTTTATACCTATATTTATAAGCTTTCATTTAAGACATAAATTATAAATTTCGGACATGTATAAGTGATTTTATTACTGTTTAAGTTAAAAATGAAAAAATATGTGATTTTTGGGGGTGAAATTAGTTTTTTAGGCGGCAAAATATTTTTTTTTCAGATTCTTCTTAATGAAGCAAAAACACATCCAAATCTTAATGTCTCAATAACTCATAAGTCAAGCAAACATCACCCTAGTACTCCCTACCCCTACATTGAAACTCTTAAAATTTAAATTGTAAAATAATTTCTCTAAAATGTTAAGTTTAATAGCTTGAATTATTTATTATACTAAAACAGAAACAACAAAAAAGCAAAACTTATAAAATATCAAAACAAAAATTTAAAGCCGTCTTTAAAATTAAACAATTTTTACATAATAATATTATATTTATTATATTTTAGAAATAAAGTTACTCAAATTTATAAAACAAAATGTTAAAAGGTATGATGGATATCTTTAAAATTCAAAAATTCTTTAAGGGAATGTTTCAAAAAAGTCTATTAAGTACTAAAATAGTCAATTAAATTGCCGAATGCAAAGTTTTCATAATTTATTTACAATTTTCATATAACATCTATTTTTTATTAAGAGATAAGTTTAGTTTTCATAAACAATTACATTATTTATTCTAAGACTATGACGCATAATACTCTTATTAAGATAAGTTTAGAATCAAACAAAACATTTGAACTACTAAGTTCTAGACAAGGTTCATAAATTTTACTTATATCAGGTTTGCCACTGGTTTTGGAGAAATTTCTTCCAGATTTTTTGAATTTCTTTCAGGTTTTTAAAAGTACACGTTTTCGGGTCTAGTTTTTGTTTAAAGTTAAGTTTAAGGCTAAAAACTTTGTTAAGTAGTATAATAACATTAAAAAGATAGTGTAAAGCTACTTTAAATGTGTTTTTTGATAAATAAAAATTTTGATATAACAAATATTTGTCATCCATGTGTTAGAATTTTCGTGTCAAATCTAAATTTTCTTACTTAAAATGTTTAATATGTTTAAAATTCCAGGTTTTTTGGTAATTTTGTTCAAAGTTCCATGATTTTTAGTGATTTTTTTCTAAATTCAAGGTTTATTCCAGGTTTAAAATTTAGCAAATTCAAAATGTTTTAGCCTAAATTATAAAATTCTAGGTTTTTTCCATGAATCCAAGTTTTGTGGCAACCCTGTTATATTAACTATTAACTATTTTCCCAATTGTTTACGGCTGTTTCAATGCTTTACGCATATCATCATAGTATTAATAAAGTTTATTGTCAAATGCTTGAAAAATTAACAAAAATATACATTGTGACGTGGAAAATAAATTTGAATAAATATAGGTAGCTTGTTCAACTTCTGTACAAGTTAATTTATGTTTTGCTTGGATTTTTTGTCTTATTTTTCATTTTTTTTTTTTGTTATTATTTTTGTTATTGCTTTATACTTTTTTTTTTTATAATTAAGGCAGGTTGCTGTCTTTCTTTTTTGATTTTTAAAAAGTCGTTTTTTATCAGGCTACATGTTTTGTTATTTTTTAGTTTTGTTTTAGTTATGCAGAGTATTTACTGTATTGATTTTTAGTCTTTGCTTGCGTCTTTTAGTTCCTATATGTAATTTGGTAGTTTAGTGCTATATTTTTGGTTGCCTTATGATTATTGTATTTATAATTGAATGATGTACTAGTTGATCACACGTAATAAATACAGTAATTATAAGGCAAGTTTTAATAATAAATTAAGAAGATATAGAACTAAGCTACCAAATTACATATGGAAACTAAAAGACGCAAATAAATACAATTAAAAACAAAAATAATCTTTAGAACTAAAATGTAATCAAAAAATAACAAAACATGTAACTTATGTAACTTTGAAAAAAAACAAAATTGTCAATATTAAACAATAATTACCGCTAAAAAAAAAGAAAGACATCAACTCTGCCTTCGCAAACAAAATATGTATTTTTAAAAAGTATACAAAATATTAATGTAAATATAGTATAAAATTAAAACAAAACTAAAATAAGGACAAACAATTCAAAACAAAACTTAAATTAACTTGTATAGAAGTTGTTTTTAGAACAAGTTACCAATATTTATTCAAGCTTATTCGACTCGTCACATTGTGTAGTTATGTTACTTTAAAAAAAAATCATTGTCAATTTTTCTAATGATATGCGTAAATCATTGATACAGCCGTTAATAATTCGAGAACTAATTGTTTTATTATACCATAAATTTTAATCTCTGCGTTTGTATCGAGAGCTTTGATATTTTGTCAATTCAAAAAGATAATTCCAATTTAAAAATATTAGATACTTCTTTTAAAATATTAATTTTTTTTTTAATATCAATGAAAACATTTTAAACAACTATAACATTAATCTTAAAATAATGATGCATAAAACTCTACTTGAAAAAAATGGCAAAATAACAAGCGCTTATAAAAACTTAAAATATCTAATTAGATGGAATCTGTAAAAGTCTTTTAAAGTTAGTGTTAAAATCATATACAAAATACTTGGTATGAAAAACTTGTTTATTTTTAAACTGTTGTTGTAACATTCAACACAAATCGAACGTACCGAAGGCGAGAAATAGTTCGAAGAATCCTTCCTCGTGCGGGAATGTTTATACTTGTTTTCATTTCAAATTTTACATTGTTAATAAATAATTAAACTAAATTGACGAGGAGTTATTCTTCAGAACATAAGAAATAAAATTTAATTTACTTGTAACTCTTTTAAGTACATAATTTGAGATTATAAAAAATACTAATAACATTTACAAAAACCTAATATTAGTTAGAAACTAAAATGTGTTTGAAACATTATGATTAACCTTAGGAAAATATTATGTTGTTATATTAAGTACCAAACTATTTACTAAAATGTTTATTTTAAACTATAAATTTTGAACTTATTTTATCAAAACATTTAAAGTACATAAATATAAAAATATTTAAGAGTAAATAATTTGAAAATTAAACTACTACAAAAAATTATCAGTTTAAACAAAATGACCATTTAAGAAAATAAATATAATAATATTGTTTAATGCACAAAAGGAAAAAAAATTCTAATATTTCCTAAATTTTTTTAACAATTCACAAACACTAAAAAAGTTTATTCGTATGTTAAGGGTATTAAAACCATATATTAAAAGTAAAAATTAGTAATGATCAATCTTTATTTATATAAAACATAATACCTTAAAACGATTATGATCTTTTGTTAATTTAAAAACACTTGAACAGGTTTATCTTAGATTTTTAGTAATATATATTTTGAAGTAAATGTTATACTTTTTGTAAATAAGTATATAAAAAGAAATTGTTTAATATTCAATTAATATCAATAAAATTTTAACTTTTTTTTTGAAATAGTATATATGTAACTAAAATTTGTTTATTATTGGTAAAAAAAGTTCACATAAAATTTACTGGCATAAATTTGAATTTGGTCTCAAATTGGATAAATTTTGGTCCGGCCGGATCTTAATTTGAAAAAGGTCCGGATCCGATTCCGACCGGACCCTAACAGAGATCCGGACAATTCGGATCTAGTTAGTAAAAAAGAGCATACAGAAAAGTATTTTTTTCTAAAACAAACCACTTGTAAATTAAAAAGAGTCATTTTCATCAGTTAAAATTACACACCTACCGTGATTGGCTCATTTTGAACACGTGACTAATTTACATTTGTTTACATTTAAACTATGAAATAAACGTTTTAGAAATGCAACTCTTTACCTATGTTTTAAAATTAAAAACTTTACTACCAAATTGTTAGGCTAGTTTTAAGATTTTTTCAAAAACCAAGGCTGGTTTTCTTTTAGATTTTGTATGAGTTTAAGCTGATCCAGTCTTAAATATTTTGTGATTTTCTAGTTAATTTTGTTCGAGAACTTCATTTTAATTGATTTTAGATTGGTAAGGCTATAGGGGGGGTCTAGCTACCAGATATTGTTTCTGTGATGTACTTCATCTTTCTATCAATTTTTCCTTTTACTAAAGTTAAAGTTATTCATAGTTTTTTTTTAGCTTTTATAGAAATGAAATTTTGAAATTACAAATGTAAGCTCTACTTTTTATGTGAAAACTAGTGATGTACCGGACTCACTATCCGGGTCCGGAACCGGATCCGGCCGGATATTGCCATTTTTGTCTGATATCCGGATCCAGCCGGATCTTGATATGAAAAAAAAGTCCGGATCCGGTTCTGGCCGGATTCTTATTTGAAAAAAAAGTCCGGATCCGGTTCCGGCCGGATTCTAATTTGAAAAAAAAGTCCGGATCCGGGTCCGGTACATCACTAATAATAATAAGGTATGTATTAAGGGTATAGCATAATAAGATAAATTTATACCTCCGAAACCGGCAATAAATCATGTAAAGGTGCAACTAAAAGAAAGTTCAAATCAAGTTACTATAAGAACAAAGCTTCTTTTCCTAATGTTGGTAAAAATAAATTTGAAAACTGTACAGTAGTAGCAAAGTATTTATGGAAACTAAACGAAAATAATTGTAAATATTCAGTTAAATGGAGTAGTATTGGATCAGTGAATATAAGACCAACCATATTAGTATGTGTACCCTATGTAATCTAAAAGCTTCATATTACATTATCAAAAAAAAAACAGTAAACAAAATAAATGAACTCTTTATTCGATGCCCACATTATTTAAACTAATTTTATAAACTATAATTTTACAAATATGTTTACGGCACTTAATACCTCATTTCAGTACTAAATTGTACAACAAAATATGATTTGCAAACAAAGTATAATAAATTTTACTTTATTTATATTAATTAAAAAAATTCCAACTTTATTTGCTTATTCTAAGTTTGTTGAAATAGTTTTATTCACCATTATATCCTATTCAAAATTTATACAAAATAATTTTCATCATGTGTATTTATTTATTTATGTAGTTAAATAAAAACATAATTTTATATCTGTTTTATATAAATATCGCTTTTGTTTATTTTCTGAGAATTGAAAAAAATTGTTTAATATACGAAACATATGTACAAACCGCTTTTACTATCTAAACACAAACTTTTAATAAAAATACAAAAGTAGAGTTCTATATAAAAAGTAAATTAGTACAGTCTATAATTCATTTAACTAACAAATGTTTTATTAACTTTTGCAATAAATTCAGATAGTAATTCATAACAGAATCGCAGTTTGATAATCTGTTCACCAGTTAAACTTAGTAACTATTTGAGTTCGTAAAAAGTATTCTAAAATTTAACTCTATTTTAACCGTATATTTAATTACAGACTTTGAAACATAAAGTTTATAGGTTATTAACTATTAATACTTTATTTGTTTATGTCATTATCCTATCTTTTTTAGACTTACAATTTATAAATTCATTAATTTGTATGTTTTTAAGAGCAAATTTATTTTTATGAAATTCAATTTATAAGGTTTTATTATTAATTTCTTACGTGTTAAAACGTGTTCAAGCCTCGTATTAATGATGCGTTTAATTTCCGAATACGTGTTAACCATGAACTTACAGTTTATACAAATCTAAAAGTTTAAAGTCTAAAAGACAATCATTTAAGTTTAACTTTTATTTGTTGGGCAGCAGATTAAACCAACATAAATTTTGTTACTACGTTCAAATTAGCTTAGTTGATGCAGTACTAACAAAAACTTGTTTTTTTCAAGTTAAACTTCTATTTTTTTATCAAACAATAGCTTTAAGTAAGGGTAAAGATCTAAAAAAAATTTTATACAAAAACTTATAGTATTAGCCTTTTCACTAAACCAAAAATGCTCAAGTTTTTGATTTATAAAAATATAATAATTTAATTTCAAGCTACAGTTACAAGAGTATGTTACAAATACAACCTCATAACAACTATCAATTAACTAGTTTTAATATTACGAAAAGTAATTATAAAGACTTACTTTTATAATATTTACATAAAAAAGCATGATATTTAAGATACGCTTAATATAATTTTATATAACATAAATGTTGAATAAATCATCATTTAACTTTTCGCATTCAATCAATCAATAAATTTCTGTTGTGTGTAAATTTTGTATTTTTAGATATAAACCGAAAAATAACAAAAAACAAAAAGTGTATAAAATACTGCATTTTTTGTTAAAACTTATGAAACAGTATATAAAATATTTGCAAATATTAAGCAACTTTAGGTTCGAAATAAAAAGTAAAAAATATATTTCAATTATTTATTTGTTAGAAAATGGATAAATATATAAAAATTCTTTTTATTTTAAACTCAACATCAGTATTGATTATTTTTACATTGGGTGTTCTCTTTGGAGTAGGTACTTTTTCAATCACCGAGGAAACAAATAAGGTTTTTTATTTATTATTTTTTTAAATAAACTTTAATTAATAATTTTACAAAAGGTCATGAAAATCATGCAGGAGAAAATTAACGAGCAGGAGAAAACAATTGAAGGTAAATACGAACTTTTTTATTAAAAAAAAAATTGAAGGTAAATACAAATATTTTACTTAAAAAAAATTGAAGGTAAATACGAACTTTTTTATTAAAAAAAAATTGAAGCTAAATACAAAATTTTTACTTAAATAATAGAATTGAAGGTATATACAAACTTTTTTTACAATAAAAAAAGAGGTTAAATACAAACTTTTTATTTAACAAAAAAAATTGAAGATATATGCAAACTTTTAACTTTACATAAAAAAAAGTAAAAACAAAGTTTGTACTTAACAAAAAATGTTAAAAATATGTATACTTTATTTAGTATACAAAATATTAAAGGTGAGCAAAATTTTAAAATTTTCATTTAACAACGTGCTCACATGTGGCAAATTTCACAATGATATCGTGTGGAAAAGTTTTATATGTTTTAAAAAATGTTTTTATTGTGCAAAAATCAATTTTTTATAAACAAATTAACATAATAAAAAAGTTAATACTGTAAATTTGATTTTAATGTATAGCAAAAAAATATTTTAAGTTTTATTTTTTGTAGGCAGATCTATGTTTAAGGGTTTTTTGTAAAGCTGAAGCCCCAAGATTTTTTTTACAATTATGAAGTCATAAGAGTGGAATTTACATAATGTAAAGTTAAACCCTGAATATTATACATTTACTACAGTTAATAACTTTTACATTAAACTATTTAAGTTAAGTCAATGATTTTAAATTCAATATAGCTTAAGCAGAGCATAAAAAAATAATTTAAAGCACTTAATTGTATTAAACTTAGATACATTTTTACGCGAAGGAAAACCTACAGAGTAAAAACTTTAATATATATTGTGTTACTAAAATAATATTGTTAAGTAGAGTTATTTTAAAATGTGACAAAATACAGTAAATGTATGTACAATTTTTTTATACTTTTAAGCTGTTTAAAATGTCCTCATACATAGTATAAATTGAGAAAAGTCATAGATTTTTTAATTTTGTGTTTTTGTGATATTTGTCAACAGTAATTTTTTTGCGGTTGAAAGCTCAAAAATTGCTTTTTATAAACTTATTTAAACTTTTTTTTATTTAAAAACTGCTGTGCATTGAGAATTTGTTATTTCAGAATTAAAGACGCGATGTGATGTTCAAACTTCAACACATCTCTACACAGAAGCAGCTACAACTGCAATCGCGCAAACGTCTGAGAATTCTACAACAGCAACAACTGCTGTGGAAACATATGAGATTTCTACAACAGCAACAACTGAAGAAACTTCGAGTTAGTAAACATTTTAAATGTTTCAAAATTTGTACAAAGTTAAATAGTACTTATAGTCAGCCAAAACACCAACAAAAATGAGTTAAACTAAAATTTCTTTAGACTTTTGTTTTTTGTTTTTAATCTAAAACTTTAAAGAAAGCTTCCGAGAACTTAATATCTGAGTAGAAGTTTAAAAAAAATCATTTATGTAAAACGGTTAGTACAACAAGACTATATAAACTGTAAAGAAAAACTATTAACTTGAAGAAGACAGTTGTTTAGTGAAATAGAAAAATATTGCTTACCTTTTTGAATCTTTTATAAAAATGATTACCAGTGAAATTTATTAAAATTAGAAAAAAAAAACTTTTAATTACATATATTACTTAAATCTATTAAATAAGACTATTACTTTGAAATGAAGTTTTAATTGTTTAGAATACATACTAAAACATATCTAAACATATAAAAAAAATTAAAGTTAAGTATCAAACTAAGATTAAAGTTTTTAAAAAGTTTCATTGGTGTAGTTTTTTTTTTCGGAAAACGATCGTTACAAGCAAACTGTTTAAATTAAAGATAAGGTTTTCGATTTCAAATTAAGAAAACTAAAAAAGTTACAAGTTAAGTGTTCAGTTGAGAGAATTTTAAAACTTGCTGTCTGTCAGTAAATGAGTTTAAATTAATACTGAATAAAAACACATATATGAAATGATAATTAAATAATAAACAAAATTTAAATTATATTAAATAAAATGAAATACTATTTAAAAAACAAATAATCAACAGAGTATAGGTTCGAAGTTGTCAAACAAGGAATGAATTGGGAGGCAGCGAGAAGTTACTGCCAGGAGAGATCTGGAGACTTAATACAACACGACCCAAGAATTTTAAATAAACGTGGAAGAAAGTAAGTTGCTTAAAATTTATAATTAATTCAATTATGTTCACTTTTAAAGTCTTTATAGAAGTTTAGGTTTGTAAAAAATAAAACAATCTAATTTACAAACTTTTTCTGTAACATAAAATATTTTTAACGTATTTATTTTGTTATTACCGTATAAATAATTTGTTTTGTGAATGTTGTTGAAACAGTTAAGTTGTCTTATTATTTTTAATAATTAGTTATTAACTTTTTTATACAGTCTAAAAAACAAATTTCGCATTAACTTTTACTTAAAAGTAAGTTTAGAAAACTAAACAAAGTTTTAGTATGAACAAACAATTTCAGTAAGCTTCGTTCTATTATAACACAAAATAATAAGTTTATTTATATTTATTATATATCTAATTATTGAATAAAATCTTTGTAGACAAATTTCCGAAGAGTTACAAATTCCGCTTTATAATAGCTACCACACGGGAATCAGAAGAGATGCAACAAACACCAACATCTGGAGGAGGAGCAGCGACGGAGTTGAGGTGAAGTTGGAGGGATGGTATCCTGGGAATCCTTATAGCAACGATGTTTGGGATTTTTTGTACTGGTACTTCGTCAATGACTCTAACAAAAATACCATTTATAACAACCCTAATTACCAAACTTACTTTATTTGTGAGTACTAACTTTATCTTATCCGAACTTGTTGTTCTTCAAACACAAACAAGCATTTACTAAATATGATTTTAAAGTTTTACAAAACATTAAATACTACGTTAAAATAAAATAAATCAAAAAAGTTTTACTAATAAATATTGTTTTCAAATGTTTTTAGTTTTCTCTTCTTACAAAAACAAACAATAATATTTTCTTTTCAAAGTTGTTTGCCTTTTATAATTAAAGATGTTAATTTTATTATTTACTATTTAATAATCTATTTTGTTACATATTATTCAAAATATATTTTATTTCTTGAAAGTTCAAAAAGCAATATTTTGTTAGTTTAAATTTTATCTAATTTTTAATCTGCTTATATTACAACAAACAAAAATATTTTTTTAAATCCAAGTTAATTGCCTCTTACAATATAAGATGTTATTTTTATTTGTGTTTTATTTACTACTTTAAATGTTTTCCTTTTTTTATTACAACAAATCTAAGTATTCTAAGTTTTTGAAAGCTGAATAAACATTATATTATTAAGTTGTATGCTATGTAAATAATAATCTAACAAAAAAACACCGTTTAACGAAATAATTTTTATTTTGATAAGACACCATGGTATATTCGTGACATCAAATTTATAAATAAAGTAACAAAAAAGCTAAAAAAAAAACAATCACAGAGACTATCAAATTATTATTAATGGATGTGAATAAATTTATACTAATTTGTTTTACATTTAAATTCAATATTTTTTTTAATCAGGTATCAAAGACTTGTGTAACTTTTAAAAGACTCAGGTTTTTTATTTTAATCAGAAAAAATTTCAGCGCATTAAAAAAAAAAAAATAAATAGACATAATTGAGACGAAATAACGAAACAAAATTAAAAAAATAAAAGTTCACCATAACATTTTCGGCAGGTTATAAACTAAAATATTTTGCCTATAAAAATAAACGATATTAATTTATTTTTAAGAACCGAACTTAATTATTATTTTATTAAATAAAAAAGCAGCTGTGCTGAAAAGTTGAACAAAATTTGAATCCAGTGTAAAAAAAGTTTTCGTTTTTCAACATAAAAGTGTTTTTGAGGTGAAATAAATAATCTAGTAATTATAAACAAAACAAACTTTTTTTTATGCTGCACTACGAAATAATTACGTCATAATTGCGTCATCAATGAGCTCAGATATCAAAGATTTACTGTAAATGAACATTAAAGTTAAAATATTAATAAAATCTTTATGAAAAGTTAATTATCTAATTGTTACTTAAAAAATGTATTTAATTTTAGTTATTAGTATTTTTGATAACTTTGAAGATATTATACTTAAATAATTTGTGAACAGGAATTTTTGATTGGAATTATTTTTATAATTGTTCAAGTAATTCTCGATTATTTAATTAATAAAGTATAATGTAAGAAACACCAAAAATTATAACTCGCTTTTACTTAATTTAAACAAACTTTTAATTTTTTA
The DNA here is from genome assembly GCF_965202585.1 of Thalia democratica. Classification (NCBI taxonomy): domain Eukaryota; kingdom Metazoa; phylum Chordata; class Thaliacea; order Salpida; family Salpidae; genus Thalia; species Thalia democratica. The sequence goes on along the minus strand of NC_139165.1, from coordinate 41,102,543 downwards.
ATTTTGAAATCAATTAATAAATAATTTGTTTTTAGGTTTAAATTAAATGTGTATATTATGAAAATTATGAAAACATGACAAATTTTTTTAGTGTTAGCTGTTAGAAAAGAGATAATTTCTAAATTACAGCAAAATAACTATTTAAGATGTTAGAACTTTTATTCATGTTGTTATTATAATAAGTGCACTTAAAAACTTCTTAAGTAAAAATATTTTAAATTTTAACTATTGTACATGAAGCCAAGTCAAAAAAGAATAAGGAAATATATTTTGACATGTATCAAACAGATATGCAAGAAAGTTTATTTTTTTCTTTTCAGTTTCATAAAGATGAATTTCGATATGTATTGAAGTTTTACAATTCCAAGTAAATTTAACAGTTAAAATAAAAAACCCATCTCCTTACTAAAGTCATACTGAATTTTAAAGAAAAAAAAATCGTTGTTTTATAAAATCATTTTGTTTATATTAAAGGTATATGAGGGGTAAACATTGTTTTTTATACAAGTTGGTCTTAATTTGTAGAGTTTTAATTAAGATAAAAGTTGCTATTTCCACATTTTCAATATTTAAATAATTTTTCAAAATATAGCCGGTTAAAGTCAGAGAGTACAATAGGTTGCTTACGGGAGTAAAACTAAAAATATAAATTAAATTACTAATATCTATCTCTTTCTAAGTTGTAGAGTTAATTATCTGTTTTAAGGAAATGTTTCAAAAAATTTTTAGAAAACTGTGTAACTATTTTTTTTAAATAGACAAAATTACTAAACTCCACTCAAATTTATTGTATCTATTACTAATAATTAAAAAAACATAATAAACCACCATATATTTTACCTGTTTCCCTCATTCAGGGTGGTTGCTTTTTTTTTGGAAAACTTTCTCCAGGTTTTCAAAGTTTCTTTCAGGTTTTAGAAATACACGTTTTTGGGTCTATTTTTAGTTTTAAATCAAACTTTAGGTTAAAACTGTGTTAAATATCATATCAATAGTGAAAGATTACTGTGTAGCTACTTTAGTTGTGTTTTAATAAAAAAAATTGATGACAACAATCTATATGATAAACTTTTCGTGTGAATTCAAATTTTTACTACTTAAAACGGCAAAAAATTCTTAAAATTCCACATTTCTTTAGCCTAAAATGTCAAGTTCCAGGTTTTTCCAGGGTTCCAGGTTTAAGGCAACCCTGCTCATTATAAAAATCCAAAAGCTTCTTTGCAAAATTAATTGTATAACTTCAAATTTTTCAATTTTATTATCAAAAAAATGTTCTACTTAAACGATATCTTATCAATTAAATATTATTATCAATTTAAGCTCACCTTAATCATAAGTTAAAAAATAGAATTGTATCCCTAAAAGTACGGAATTAAATTATAAACCTATTATTAATTAATAATCAAACAAATAAACAATTATACAATAAATTTAGTTATTGAGCTACATTTTAAAACTCTGAAATCTATTTAGCCAAATTTGTTGTGTAAGTTGTTATTAATTGTTAAAATAACAAATACATAGTTGCCACAAAATTTTTACCTTTTTAGCCTCATTGTATAAATCCAAAAATCTTCCATTTTATTTTACATAATCCTCCATTCAATCAAATTCATTTCTTTCAGTTCCTCTTAACAACTTTCGGCCTCTCTGATCCGGTCAATCGCGATTAATTTCTTCTGTTACGTCATAATACATACATTTTCACGTCAAAACCTTAAATCATAGTACCAAGATTTATTAACTCGTAATACATTTAAATGTCATAATGTGTTAAATTATACGTAATAACTAAACTTTTTCAGCCTCATAATATTAATTATTCCGTCATAATTAGAAATTTATCTTCAGAATAAAATATTTGTTACGTCATACTACAAAAAGTGTTACTTCTATACAACATGTTTAACAAAATTGGAATACTTAACCAGCGAATACGTATCGTATTTAAGGTTTTAGCAAATAAATGTTAGTTGTAAGACTAAGTTTAGCCTTGTAATAGGTTCTCATTTTAACATAACTGAAGAGATATGATGTTTAATAAGTTACTGTTTTTACATGTTAGTGATTTTATCTATATTATTCATTCATTAGAGGACTTCATAGAGATAAATTTGTAAAAAAAAACTCGTTTGTAAAATACACACAAATATAATTGTATGTAGTTTACAAATATATATTTATATATTATTACATTTTAAAAACACCTGAGTAGATGGAATACAAATAAGTGTTTCTTTGTTTATTGAGGAATGTGAATATTAACAGACAAATATGTAGGGACGTGTTTAGTGTTTATGTGTAAATACATCTTGAAAATCTATTTAGGAAAAAGATATTTCAATAATAATAAGGTATGTATTGAAGGTATAGCAACCTTAGATGCAGGTGATGTAAATATCGACTAGTCTATGCAGAGGTGTTGGTAGAGTGTACATAATTAAGATGGTAAACTAATTTTTAAATTTTATTACATTATATACTAGTAAATGAGGATGTTTGCTTTTAAATTGACAAAAACTTCTATTTTCATCCACAACAGTGGCAAGATTTTTTTTTAATTTCTTAGTTTTAAAACAGAACTTAGCTAATATTAAATTATAACTATAAAGTTAATTGAGTTAAACTTTGCTAATGAAACGCCTTAAATTGAATACATATAAAAACCAAGAACTCTGGTTGTAGAAAAACATAAATACTTTTTTAACAGTACATCATTATAACTACTGTAAATTGGTGCTTAATTTTACAACTTATTTTTAAAATTTTAATTTCCATAGAAATTTTAAGTAAATAAAGTTAACTATTTGAATTAGTTAAATTTTTGCTGAGATATTTATTATTTATGATAATAATAAGTGAACACCTAAAATAAAATACAGAGCTTAAATAAAAGATTTCTTTCAACTAAAGTATTAATTTATTTTATTTTCATTATATTTATTCATGTAGTTAATTAAAATCAGTGTTTTACATATGTTCCATATATAATATAAAAAGTTTACTTTTTTATTTTCTGAGGATGATGCGAAACATCATCAAAAATGTTTCATATACGAAACATATGTACGAACCGTTTTTCATATCTAACCACTTTAATATTTAGCTTCAAATTTTGTCGATCACTTTTGACTTAAACTTTATAGTAAACCTACGAATGAAGGAGTATACATAAAAAGTATAAATATATCAATATAAATTAACTGATATCAAAAGTAAACGTGGGGAGTGACACTGGCGTATAACTGGCTAAAATAAAAAAAAAATATTATTCTTACCCTTCAAACATCTAGTTTCCATACTTAATTTGTTTCTTTTTCCAGTATTTTTACGTAGTATTCAAAAAGTTAAACGAACTATTCCAATAGCAAATATACATAGCCAGGTTTCGGTGCGTTGAGATCATTGTGTACAGGCATTGATTAAAAAATTCCATACATATATAAGCTTCATAAGAATTCAAAAGAACACAGCTATTGTAGTGCACCGCAGTGGTATAACAGTTATGACGGATTTTTTAAAAGGAAAAACACCGTTTAGCAAAACCAATCTTATGATGATAATAATTCAAGAATAAGCAAATTTTCATAAATAAATTAAAAAGTATTAATAACTAGTAACAAAATAAAAATAAACTAATTATTAATAGAAGAATACACAAAATTATTATAAAATAATAATAAAATAAATGATAGAAAAAAAAAATCTAAAACATAATAAATAGACTAATAAACAAACAGTAAATACAATGATAACCTTATTATACACAAAAGACAAAGTTTAATCTTAGTAAACTAAAACTTGTAGTAAAAGTAATTTCTTGTTGCTTTAAGATTAAACATCAAAAAGTGTAATTCAATCGTCCAGTACGCTTAAAAGTTTATAAATTTTTGTAGAATTTTAGTCTGCTATTTTTTTTTCAGTTATTTTTTAAGAAGCATGACCTTAGACTGTCTACTTTTATAATGTAATTTATTTCAATTTTATATATTTATGTATTAAAAAACTAAATTAAGTTAAAACATTTTAATGGTTGCTAAGAAACCAAATTTTTAGTATGTTTGGATTAAAATTAAAAACTTTTTTTTTTCATAATCATATATGTTTTGGTTATTGAAGTCCACTGTTACAAGAAAAAAATGGTCTCTGAATTATTTTTAAAATACATAAATTTAAATTAAGGAAAATTTAAGTTGAGTAAAAAATAAATTTTATTTATTATTAAATTTTAAATGTTGATTTTTTTTTTACATTAATCTTATTTTACGAACTAGTTACTAGTATTTAATAAAATAATATTTTTAAATTTTAGTGTTAATACAATTGTGTATAGTCTGGCGTGATAATTTAAGATATAAATATTTGCATATCTTAAATTAACATATCCCAACATAGCTTACGTCGTTTTTAAGGAATTTATTTAATTTTTTAACATTTTTGATTATGTAAAACCTAAGATATATGTCCTTTTTGGCCTTTAATACTATATAAAATATTTTTTCAAACAGTTATTAATACTTAAAGAAATGTTTTACTAATTTTTCAAATTCCGGATTCAAAAAAAAACACTTACTTTAGAAAACTAAACCACTAAAAATTTATAAGAAAGTTTTACAGCGTTCAATATAGGACAACAAATCTAGATTTGCGAAATTTAGTAGCTTATCTGTTATTTGTTTTCAGAATAACTTAAACGTGTTAGTTAACAAACCATTATTTGCTACATACACAACTTCAGAACAAAACCCGAAATAAACGCGTATGGAAACAGTCTATCTAAATACTGTTAAGCAAGAGAGTTATCTGAAAAATTATCAAGTTAAGAGCTGAGCTTTGCACCTATAACCAAGCTGACGTATATTCAGAAAGTTAAGAACTAATAAAAATGCCAAGTTAACAAAGAATGTGAGATTTTAATAATAACAAATCTATTTATTTTGCCTTCTCTTGATACGACTCTTAGTTTGAATATTTTTTAAAAACTTTGTTTATTAAAGATGCTACAATTTAATTATATGGTTAATATGCTAAACACGAAAAAAAAAAGCAACAGATCGCTTTAAAGCTTCTGCACGTTTGTTTACGTTTTACTGATAACCTGAATACTTTAGTCAAGTCGATTTGAAAAAAAAAAACATTTAAGTAAAACACTCGCGGTTTCGTTTTATTTTATTATAGAACTATAGTTTTTGTATTTTTTATCCTCTAATCCCAACCCTTAACCTGAACCTAATTTTTTTTAAATTAAAAAGATACATCTTTTATAAATAAAACACATTAAATACAATACAAAATCACACAGATTGTAACAATGTCACACAAGTTTATTAACTCATGTTTTATATATTTTTTACAAAATGACGAACTTTAATAGTACTGTGTGTCTCGTCGAAATCGTCAAGGACTATCGCCCATCAGAGGGTTCGTAACCTAGATTCATATAGAACTTGACTGGCCCTTTTTTGTTTGACCCAAGATGGAAGTGGGTGTAATGTCTTTCTGATGCCCAAAGTTCTGCAGCCTTCATCATTCGTGTCCCGAGACCAATATTCTGGTAACATTTTAAAATGTCTACTGTAGTAACAAGAAAAAGAAAAGGACACGTCTAGACTATATTGATCTCACTATACGATGTTTTATGGATTGAAAGTTTTTTTTTTTAACTTTTACATAATTACAATAAAAAACTAAAACCTGACAACAACTTCAAGTGCCCTTTTGTCCGTTTTTGTATCAGCCGAAGACCATCGTTTTAGATTCTTCGGACACGAAACACAGCTAGACTGGGAAGTTGTCGTTGGACTGCTTCAGTGATTTCAATCTGTGTAAAAAAAAATGTTTATGTAATGTTTAAGCTGTACAACTGTAATAAAGTTGAGGTTTCAGTTTGAAGCTAACAACTACTTACGCAAATGAAGTGTCGACGTCGAACGCTTGAGAAATTAACACAGCAAAGTTGTCTAACATGTGCGTGTTCCTATGAACAGGTATCAGATTAAACGCTTCTTCTCTGACGTCTCAGCAATGCTTTTTGTTCTTCTTTTTAGCTTCCATTTGGACTATTTTTTTTTGTAATTTCTAATATTACTTTATTTACTAAAACTTTTAGTTTACAATATCACAGAAAAATTACAGCAAAGTATTAAAGTTTTTATATTCAATAGTTACTCAGTGCGAAATTTAGATTAGGCCAAAAGCCCCCCTTGGGGTTCTGGCAGCAAAAGAAGGGGAGGGGGCATGAGTAGTAAAGGAGTCACAAGGTACCATGAAGTCATAGGTGATGAAGAGCAAAAATAAAATCTAAGGTGTTTTTAATGGTAGATTTGAAACTTATACGAGTCATTAAGGAAAAATTTAGAAAATTTAGGGGGCCACAAGCTATAAAGGGGGAGACACAATGTCATAATTTAAATTTTAACTAAATGTTCTGGAGTTCATGATGAAGAGCAAAAAAGGTCATGAACTTTTTTATTAGTAGTTTTTTAAGTAATGTTTTTGGAGAGGTCTATAGCTTTTTAAAATTTGTTTAAAGGGGGGATTTTGAAAACAAGTTCGTGAAACCCTGGTTTAGATAGTTCTAAAATGAGTCAGTATGTTTAATTTTTTTATTTTTGCTTAAAGAAATAGGAGTGCAATAGAATTGAATAAAGATATTGTAGTTATACTTATCATTTTATTTTTGTTAAGTTTTGACTATTAAATTACAAGTAATTACAAAAAGCATGTCAAAAAAAACAGATTAGAAAGTCATTTAAGTCACCAAACTATAATTTAAGACAACTTTTTTAGTAACTGTCCATTATTGCCATTTTAATTCTTAATATCAATAAATTGTTATGTTAAGTTGTGTGTACCTTATGATTATAAAATAGTGAACCGTACCTCTACTTTATTTATTATTTTTTAAAACTTTATTTTTAATACAAGTTGTAAATATTACTAAAACTTCTTACTTAGCAATTAAAATAAATAAGATATTGATAGATACTACAAATAAATTGTATAAAGTAAGTAAATTCTAAAAGAAACATATAAGTTTGAAATATGTTATAGTAAAAGTACTTTATGTTCAACAAACTTTACTAAATCACATCTCAATTTTATTTACAATACTTGACGAATACTTGATTAATTATAGACTTGATTATTATTGATTATCAAATTACAACTTATCTAAGCTACAAAGCTGAACTAAATTTATTATTCGATTACATGTTGATATTAAACTTTATATTACTTTCTATATTTAAAAGTTTTTGTTTTGTCAACATTTACTTAATAAAAAAATGGTCTAAGAAAAACTTCATTACGTTTAAGTAGGTAGTTTAACTCCACTTTACTTAGTTTTACTAACTTATTTAAATTTTATACACAAGGTTAAGAGTTGTTAATTTATGGTCCTGTGCATAAATCTGATGAAATAATTCTAAGTTATAGCTGAATTACAAGTTTTAACTACGTTTTTCTATCATAGAAAATAAACAAAAACAAAAGAAACATTTACAAATAATTTTAAATATAAAATTAATAAGTAAATTAAATTTAATTTAAAATTGGCCTATATCTCTCCTTCCAGCTAACTTTTGTATATTTTTCTCTAAATATAAACGAATTGCTAATTTATTTTAAGTTTTTGTAATTTAAATTAGTTTGAGTGCACTATATGAGCGTCAAGTTTTTTTGAAGTTATATGCTTTTTTGAAAATGCGAAAACTTTTGAAAATGAATACAAAAAATAAAAAAGTTTATTTAACTCCTTTCTTTTAATAGCAGATTAGTTGGATCAAATTATATGCACAATGGGTGTTTTGTATACAGAAGTATGATATTAATGTATATCTACCAATGTATTTGTAAATTCTAACCTAGTATTAAAAAACACTTTGTTTATGCTTGTTATTTAATTGAAACTAATAAAAAAATTAAGAGTGTGTAACAGGGACGTAGCTAGCTCAAAAAAGTTACGAATAGGCAAAAATTAAAACATCTAAAATGACGCCTTATAACGTCCTAGCGGGAAAAGCAATTCTAACTACCTCAAATGTTATTGAATTTAAAATGAAAGTATGCAGTTGTGTTAGTACTTCAAAAATGAATAAAATGTTGAAGTATGATTGATCACTGTATAAAATGCAATTTATTTTGCTAAATACATTCAATTAAACTTATGTGTAGCCATTTGTGTAAACCCATAAAAACTTCATTGAAAATAAGTATAAGAAGATCACAATTTAACTCAAAAACAGTTATATGTACAGTTAACTGTTCAACTTTCGAAGTTTTTGTTAAAATTTTAAATTTTGAAAATTTAAAGTATTCAATAGAAATAACATTAAGTTATGCAAATTTTTGTAACATAAAACTGTGTAATTTTTAATTTTTGAAGAAAAATCTGCAGATTTTATTAGAATCAATTTGCAAACATAGCTTTTTCACAGAAATCTATAATGCGCTAAATGTTGCAATTTAGATGTACTTAATTTGTTTAATTTTTAAGACACTAAAAGTGTTAAAGAGTTTGTATATGTTTTAATTAGCTCTTAGGTGTGCAAAACTAAGTATAAATGAATACTAAAAGATAAGAAAGCAGGATCTTTTTAAGTTAAAAAAGTTATATACAAACAATTTTTTTGCATAAAAGTATACTTTTTTGCAGATTCGCAGAAACGTACCAAGTAACGTGCCTGGTGTGTATTAAGACTCTCTATGGTGTAAAAAGTTAACTTATTATATCAGTAAAGTTAAAAAGCTAGTTCGTAAAATAAAAAACATCAATTAAATATTAACTGAAACAAACAATGTTCAACTCGTTTTAAAGTAAACAGAGCAATTTAACTCAAAAATTTTTTATTATTAATTCTTAGATGACTTGATAAAGTCAATTTTAAATTATTAAAAAATTGCAAATTTTAACAACTTTCTGTAATTACAAAAGTGCTTTAAATTCGGTTAAATTTGTTGCTAGTTGTTGAAACACGTAAAAACCTTTAATTTTTTAGGACGTTAGTTTTTTTAGTGCGCCTGAAGATGTTTAAAATCTTAAGAGTTTTAGTTGAATAAATGTTTTGTACTTTAGAGCCTTTTAAAAGTTAACTTTAGAAGTTGTGGTTGTTTAAATCGATTAATATTTTGAAAATTTATCATTATGAACCTGTTTTTCATTAAAAGAAGTTTAAAAATAACTTACGGTATACTTTTACATACTAAAATCAAGGGTTTATAAATTGCAAACCTACTTTATAATAAAACTAACTTATATCTATACTAAAAAGTCGAATTTAATAAACACACATAAGCTATTGATCATAATTTAAATGCAACATTAGTTTTTTTTATCACGCGATAGTATCCATTTCAATACTGGTAGATAGTGATCTACGTCGTCCTAAACCAGATCCTAGTTTCAAAACAAGATTCGGATCTGAACTTGGCCGGATCCTAGTTTAAAATAATTAAAGTAATTTTATATTATTTCACAACAAGTGATTAGCAACTTTTTACAGTCAAACTGCTAAACTTGTAATTCTAACAAATTTTAATAGTTTTAAGATACGTTTCAGACCTAAAGCCGCAAGTTTAGCATTTTTTTAAAATGAAAAAAAAAATATAAAGGTTTTACTCAACTGTCAAACAAGGATTGCTTCTCAAATTTTGAACTAATGGTATATTTATTAAGGCATATTAACAAACTGAACATAAAAGTAATGGGGAACGATACTTTTGCTCATAAAATGTACTCTGTAATTAAGGCATGAAGGTTAAAGTTAAAACTATTTTCTCCCCATTTCAGTAATTTTATAACTTTACGCATTTTGCAACACTTAAAAATACAGAGTAAAACAGTGATAACAACGGAAAAGTACATTTACATCGTAGTTTCAGCTAACAGCGACGATGAACTTCAGTAAACAATATCATTCGAGAAAATTTAAAATTAATTTTTTTCCAAAACTTATGATACAATTAACAATTTAAAGTTTGTCTCGAGTAATTTTAAGCAACTAATTTATTGCATTATAAAATTGTTATAAATTCTGCCCAGGATTATAATAAGTGTAGAAATTTAAATACTTAATGAATAATAACTTAAAACTTCGTCATTGAGAATTTTTTTGGAATTAAATGGATTCGAAATAGTGATCAACTAAAACCATAAAATTATTATCCTGTCGGAAACGGATATTAAGTTCTAACTAGAAACAGGCCAGATCCAGATATAAAGATGGATTATCCGAACGACCCGTATACTGGATCCGGTAGATCGCTGTTTCGAAGTGCTCTCGCCCATCGATTAAAAACGTTGGCCAGCCCTACTCTACAACAATAACAACAACTTGACCTGAATTACAGCAAATTACTTTTAGTCACAACAGCTATCGGTCCATAATATCTATTTACCGATTTCCTACTTTTCTCAAAAGCACTATTGCTGAGCTGCTAAAAAAATTTAAAACGCATATGTGCTGTGAGGCTAATCAAAGTGATAATTATCCCACTGACATCAGAGAAACCAAAACCACAACCCTCTGTAAATTTTGATCCTGAAGAGTTTTCAACTTACTTTATTTGCCTAAAACAGATTCAAACACAGGTACACGGAAGAACGAGCAACACATCAATTTAAGAAACTATCTAAACATATTGTAATGATAGTGCGTTATAGTCAGTAACCGCCAGGTCCGCGTATATGCTTAAATAACAATAGTGTCTGAATGGTTTATGGTGACGTTGACTTTGTGGACTGACCGGAATTAATACCGTAACCTTCTTTTTAATTTCTACGTTTAGTAGATGATGACCAAAAATTAGTTAAAAATGTTATTAAAACTTTTTAGCCCAAACAGCTGCTAGAGAGGCAAAACGCAATCACGCTGACGCCATACCAAGTTATGACGTCACTAGTATGGCGGATATTAATCAAAGTCGGTCTGTTTCGATCGTAAACGAAATAGCGAGCGAGATACCGTTACCGATTACCAAAAAAATTAGGACCACCTAAAAAGTATTTATTGTTTACATTTAATTATAGCAGACAACTAGTCTAAAAAAAATAAATTAAACTTTCTAATTCAACAAGAAATCGAGTCGTAAGAAATTGGAATGTGTTTTAGAGTGTTAAACTTTAACTCAAATTTTATGTCTGCTCTAGCTGATTTTAAAAATATTGTCCTAAAATGTAAAGCTTAACTCCATTTTGTTTTTAGCAACAATGTTATGTTCAAACTTAAACTTAAACTGTTTTGAACAAAGTACAAAGTTCACCAGCAATAAATATTACAAAAATAAATTTGAACTTTCGAAACGCATGTAATTGATTGTTTTGTCAACTAATACGTAAAAATATGAAATATTTTCAATATGCTTAAAATCAAATCTTGTGTAAATATATTTCATATCAACTGACGCTATAAATAATGTTTTTCAAATTTTCTGGAAATATACCATACTTTAAAGTTAAAAAAAATAAATTGACTAATCTACAAAAATAATGTTGTTGCTAACTAATAGCACATAACTTTGTAAATTTAACTACTTCTTTATGTTTTTGCTTGTTTTTAGTTTAATGCAAGTGATGTTACGAGTTAATTGCACTTCCGCACGAACGGCCCGGAAACGAGAGCATAAACAAGATTGCATAGGAAAGGTAAGGACCCTTCGTGTCGAAGTGACGCACCGTGCCAAAGTGACGCACCGTGCCAAAGTGACGCATTCTGACATTTTGTTGTCATTCTGACACTCACCCAGGAGAGGTAAGGACTTGATTGTACAATCCAACGAGGATAGCGCGTACGGGAGATCGAGGTGAAGAACGTATGAGGCGACTCTATGAACGAGGTGAAGCGAGCACTAGGAGTGGGAAAATTTCTGAACTTCTTTCATTCTTCTATCATTTTGTAAATTGTATCAAATTTTTAATTAATTTTGTATGTTGTCAACTGATTTTATAGAATTTTTAAAAATAAAAAAAACATATTCTAACAACTAAGCAGATAAATTTCGGTCGGTGAAATACAGTCGGCGGTCGATTTTCTATATTGGAAGTTTCAAGTATTTGTTACAAGTGTTAAAAAATAAAATCTAATGTTTTTACGAAAACTTAAGTATACATTCTAAAAATTCGAAATAAGAATAGGAAATGTAACGCTTTGTAGCGATAGAAGATCATCTTATTTCTTTCCTTCTCTTCTCTTAAACTTCCTAATAAATTTAACGATCACGCTTAAGCGCGGCTTTTTAATTTTAAATGTTTTGCAGATAACTATAAGTCACTTTTGTTGGCGGCTTTTTGCTGCACTTATTTTCTGAATGGTTTCGATCTTGTTTTAGCGAACGATTAGTTTGCTATTAGTTTGTTTCATGAGTTTTGTTAAAACGAACACTTAGTGTTCAGCTTGTTTGATTTATGTATATTAGTCGTTTGAAACAATTTATAATTCGATATATTAGTTTTTATTTTGTATAGTATTTTATCATCAAGTAACAATGTCAGCAGATTGGTTTACTACTAATAATGAAATTGAAGTAGATATTAAAGGCTTTTTGCTACTGAAAAATTGAATGCAGAAACTAAAGAGGCTAAAATCTTTAAATGGTTGATCTTAAACAAAACACCTACATCTTGCCAGCCTTTCAAGAAAATATGTTTTTGCACCAACATCTTCTATGTTTTTTGAAAGATTACTTTTTGAAACTGATAACTTTTACGAGCAAAGGCGTAATCGATTGCTTCCAATGCCTTTTACAAAACCATTTTAATTCTGCACGATAACTTGAAAAAAACTAGAACAGTTTTTTTTGTTTATAAGAGTGTAAAGAGATCTTTTGCAATAGTAGTTCGTTTTATACTTTAACCAGTTGGTTAAGTTAACCTACACTTCTCTTTTGTAATGTTAAAAGCGTAACCAAAAATCGAATTCAAAACTTTTTACTAAAATTGTCATTCTTATTTTTTTATGCGCAAACTTAAGTTGATTCTACATTTCAATTTATTACGGCTCCATGTTATTTTCAATTGCACCATGTTTTATAGTTATAAAACAGGCGAAAATTAGTGCTTTAACTCGTTTATGGTAACAGTAAAAATTAATCTAAAGTTAAACGTAAATTAAATAAAATTTTTGTGATTAGTTTTCTGCTTTAAGCAATTATTAAAGTCTGTATGATATGACTATTTTATAACGCAACTAACAAAAACACAGGTTAGTTTTTAATTTTGCTTGAATACTTATCAAAATATTATAAATAATTTTTTTGTATGTAGCTTGATTGTTTTTTTTATCTTTAGCAGCATAATCTTTGTTTTTTTGTTTGCTTTCAAAATAATTTTTATTTACGATAAATTTTGAGTAAAAGTTATCACATTAAAAGTTTTCGAACTTATTTTACTAAATAAAATAAAATATAACACAAAACTGATATTTTTAAACTTGTACAGTATTTCTTTACAAGCAACTTAATTTTTTTAAATTCCAATTATTAAAATATTCAGATTCGGAATTTGCCGGATCCAAATGCCAAAATAATATTCGTTTTCAGATCCAGCCGGTACAAATTTTTTTTGACTTTGTAGATTACTACTATCAAATTTACAAAGGTATTGAAATTAGAACTAAGTAAACCTTATAACATAAATATAACGACACAAAAATTAAAGCAGGCATTGTATAAATAAAGTTAATACCATTGCAGATCAGTGAAAATGCTTGGGATTGATTGTGCAAAAACTTGTTTATGATATAATAGATATAAGAAGAGTTCTTATTCAAGGTCAGTTTGCAAAAAGGTGAATATTAATTTTTTTTAATTATTAGTTTTTGAAAACCAAAATACTCTTTTTTAGACTTCCTATTTTTACAATAAATTTGCTATGATAATATTGTAGTTTTAATGATAAAATTAACAAATTAAGTTATTAAGTATTTTAACATCACAACTATTTAAAACAATGCGTAACTGCTTTTTTTAATTCAGTGTTTTCAAAGCAGGCTTACTATTCTGTAATATAAAACTTTGCTAAGTAGTACTATACATACTTGATAATTCTATACCTTGATAACAACTATATTCAACTCCAAGCAAAATTAGCTTTTTGTCCTACTTATTTAAAGATACTTTTTTATTTTTCTTACCTTAGTTAGGTTTTTTAATATTATCGCCACATTAAACAAAGTGTCTTAATGGGAACGTAAAAATATGAAAAAAAGTAAAACTTGCGGTAAAATGGTTGAATTGTTAAATAGTAAGCTGCTGTAGTTTGTTTATAATTATAAAACTGCAAAAAAAACTTGTTTGACCTGAAAGGCAAGTTATTTTATAAGCGTCTTAAGTATATAAGAGAGATTTTAAAAGTTTAAACGACCCCTGATAGGTAATATTGCCCTTAAAAGGGCCACATTACACAATATATAATTTTTTTTTTTTTTAAACTATTTAAAAAAAAGCTACCGACAGAGGGTAGGGGTAAGGGGTAACTGTGATAGAAAAGAAAAAATTAATAAAAAATAAAAATAAAATTACTAAAAAATTTGGAACAACAGATAAAAGTTTAACCCGTGCAAAGTTGTCTGCACGTGCAAAAGTGACACTTTGTGCAAAAGTATCAAAAGCAATTTTGTGAACTCGTGCAATTTTATCCCCTCGTGTGACTTTGTATGCCCGTGCAATTTAGACAGGTACCCGTACAATATGTACTTATTTCTAAATTTAAACAATTTCATTAGTGAAATTTTGAAAATAGTTATTCTACTTTTATACAAAGTTCAAACACTGATTTGAATGCGTCCTTGTAATAATCTTTTGCAAGGAACATATAGACGCAATCAAGAATTTAATGACATGTTCCATCTAAATTGTTATTGTAGTAATCACATTTAAAACCGTTATGAAATACTTCTGTCCAATAATCAGTTTGTCTTGGTAGATTAGGAAATTGTCTTTGGTAGCAGTCTTTTTAAAATTTTAAAATAAAAGGTAAACATAAATTTAGAAGAAGAGTACTATTTTAGATTTTAAATAAAGAATCCTATATATAAAAATAGAACTTCAAAAAGTGAAATTTCATAACTTGATATAGTATCTAAGACTTGAATTTGTCAACACAACAAGTTTCATAAATAAGTATATATATATTTTTTTTTCTTTAAGAAAATAATAACTAAACAAGTTCTTAATGAAATTTGTAGTTTTTTCGTCTTTTAAAGCAGAACTTTGAATTTTTTTAATGTGTTCATAAAAAGCACGTTTAGCTTAACTCCATTATTTGACAAAGTATATTCTAACCAAAAAAAAACAACTTACTTGTCTGCAGGATCTTCAGTTTGCTCTGTTTCTTCTTGTGAACCAGAAACCGCTCCTCACTTCTTTGCTGCGTTTATACTCTTGATCTCGGTTCAGATTTCTTTACCAATATCTTATCTCGTTTGATTTTAAGTTTTGTTTTTTCCACCTGTACGTCCTCTGCTCCCTGAAAACGCGTGAGCACATTGCGTTGAACAAAATCTCTATTTTTCCGTAAAAATCTTTATTAAGTTTCATCACTACACATTTATGCCAATCACATGTCGCATAGACGTCTTCTCGCTGTGTTTTTTTATTGTACTTCAATACAGTATAGTTTACTTTCAAATGCAAAAATAAATATGTACACTGTTGCAAGTAGCTATTTTCATGAATGATAAAAAGTGTTTACAGGATTGTTTATAAAATTTTTTTATTAAATGATAAAAAATAAACAATTTAAACTTGATTTACAAAACTATTAATAAACATTTTCAAAACTATATAAGTAATAAAGTAAATATTAAAATAAAAAATTTGAAAAAAGAGATCAAGATATTAAACATTTAGTACAACAGCAAATCGAATTAAAAACTTTCATATTTATTTATTATTACCAAAAATGTCAAAAATAAATCATTAAGTGAATATAAAAAAAAATATTTCAAGTTATTTTTTCGCTAGTGGAAATTTTTAGTCTTTTCTTTTCGATAGTCGGTTGTACTGAACTAATGTTATCTGTTTCTTCTGCTTTTCGTTTACTTCTACCAGTCTGAAAATTTAAACAATATAAAAGTTTAACCATTGTATAATAGCTTTAACGAAAATCAAAACAAAACAATTTTGATGCTAATAATGCATAACAAGTGTTTAATTTTACCAAAATAATAAATTTGTTTCTAACCTTTTTCGGAATTACAGTTTTAGCAACCTCTTGTTTCACATGTTTTGAAGGTAGTTTGCTGTTATCACTTGCTTTTTTAGTTGCATCCTAAAAAAAATATAGTTATTAGCTAACTTATGTTAATACAATATAATAATTACTTTTCAAAATAAAAGTTATTAAACTGTTTAGTCATAAATTTATTTATTAATATTTTATTTCTAATGTTAGTGTGAAAACTGTATAATTATAAAAGATATATCTTCGTACAATAAATGTTTTATTAAACACGAAAAAATAATTTAAGTGGTATAATGCATAATTCAATCATTTAGTCAACTTTGTGTCTAATTTTTCTTGATTTGTTAGTTTTAACACCTCCTGTTTCACAGATATTGGTAGTAGATTGCTATTATCAGTTGATTTTCCTGTCGCAGCCTTAAAAATTAAATGCATATAATTAATCTGTAGTTTTTATACTAAAAAAGTAGTTTCGTGTAACATAAGGTGTTCAAATGATTCCATTAGTTTTATTTGAAAGCATAAAAGAAAACATCAGCATTTCGAAAACTTTATCTACTCCTTTCAGTTTAAGTTATTTAGTTACCTTGGTATATATTGAGTGTTTATATAACAGAGACAATTTTAATAACAAAAATCAAAAAAGTTAAAAACCTTCTTTCCTCCTATTTTCTTGCGACAGCTAGCAGAATAAGCATGGGCGCAACTTTTCGAACAAAATCCTTCTTTCTATTGAAATTTTTTTGAAGTCTCTCTTCCTGCTTTTTTCAAACTCACACACTGCAAAATCCACTTCAAGGATACCTTAGTTCTTTTATAAAAAATATGAATTAATTTTAATAAAATAAGTCTCATGTTAATGTACAATCAACAAAATTATTTTAAGATAAATTGCTTGAAAAGTAACAAACCCATAGTAAACAATTTGTTGTTATTCGAACAAGAAAGTTGTCAATGATAAATAGTTTTAAAATTAAAAAAAAGATGTTGCTGTAAGTTAGTATTAGATTTTTTATACTAAAACTTTT
This sequence comes from Thalia democratica, assembly GCF_965202585.1. NCBI lineage: Eukaryota > Metazoa > Chordata > Thaliacea > Salpida > Salpidae > Thalia > Thalia democratica. The sequence goes on along the minus strand of NC_139165.1, from coordinate 41,085,335 downwards.
TTTTGTATGTTTATTATTTAAGTGTTAAGAGTTTTTTATTAACAATACTTAACAATTTTAGAGTTTACTATGTTCTATAGTTCACATTATCAAATTTTTAGAGTGTTTTTTTTAAACTTAAGCTGTTATTAAGTTTTATATATTCTAATTTATTTATAAAAGTAACTTAAATTACTGAAACAGTTCTGTTATAATAGTGTTCTGTAGTTGTTTTTTATAACAGAAACAATACTCAATTTGTGATATCTGATTTATCTAAAATTATATATTTACTCTCTTACTTATATAGTTTTGAAAAAATTTATTAATAGTTTTTTGAAGCAAGTTTTATTTGTTTATGTTTTATCATTTAATAACGAAACTAATAAACATTTATGTAAACAGTTTTTATCATTCATGAAAATAGCTACTTACAACAGCGTACATATTTATTTTTGCATTTGAAAGTAAACTATACTGTATTGAAGTACAATAAAAAAACACAGCAAGAAGACGTCTATGCGACATGTGATTGGCATAAATGTGTAGTGATGAAACTTAATAAAGATTTTTACGGAAAAATAGAGATTTTGTTCAACGCAATGTGCTCACGCGTTTTCAGGGAGCAGAGGACGTACAGGTGGAAAAAACAAAACTTAAAATCAAACGAGATAAGATATTGGTAAAGAAATCTGAACCGAGATCAAGAGTATAAACGCAGCAAAGAAGTGAGGAGCGGTTTCTGGTTCACAAGAAGAAACAGAGCAAACTGAAGATCCTGCAGACAAGTAAGTTGTTTTTTTTTGGTTAGAATATACTTTGTCAAATAATGGAGTTAAGCTAAACGTGCTTTTTATGAACACATTAAAAAAATTCAAAGTTCTGCTTTAAAAGACGAAAAAACTACAAATTTCATTAAGAACTTGTTTAGTTATTATTTTCTTAAAGAAAAAAAAATATATATATACTTATTTATGAAACTTGTTATGTTGACAAATTCAAGTCTTAGATACTATATCAAGTTATGTAGTTTCACTTTTTGAAGTTCTATTTTTATATATAAGATTCTTTATTTAAAATCTAAAATAGTACTCTTCTTTTAAATTTATGTTTACCTTTTATTTTAAAATTTTAAAAAGACTGCTACCAAAGACAATTTCCTAATCTACCAAGACAAACTGATTATTGGACAGAAGTATTTCATAACGGTTTTAAATGTGATTACTACAATAACAATTTAGATGGAACATGTCATTAAATTCTTGATTGCGTCTATATGTTCCTTGCAAAAGATTATTACAAGGACGCATTCAAATCAGTGTTTGAACTTTGTATAAAAGTAGAATAATTATTTTCCAAAATTTCACTAATGAAATTGTTTAAATTTAGAAATAAGTATATATTTTACGGGTACCTGTCTAAATTGCACGGGCATACAAAGTCACTAGAGGGGATAAAATTGCACGAGTTCACAAAATTGCTTTTGATACTTTTGCACAAAGTGTCACTTTTGCACGTGCAGACAACTTTGCACGGGTTAAACTTTTATCTGTTGTTCCAAATTTTTTAATAATCTTATTTTTATTTTCATTAATTTTTTATTTTCTATCACTGTTACCCCTTACCCTTACCCTCAGTCGGTAGCTTTTTTTTTTAAATAGTTTAAAATAAAAAAAAATAATATAGTTTCTATTTTTTTATTTTTACTTTTCTTATTACCCCTAACCCTAACCTTTAGTAAGTAATTTTTTTATTCGTGTCTGTTTATCATTTATTTTTTCTGTATTTTTTTTACTCCCGCGCAAAAATGTAACTCGTGTAATATTCCTCGTGCAAATTTGGCTTTGTGCAATTTTGCTTTCATGCAATTTTGTTCACGTCCAATTTAGTCCCCTTGTGCAATTTAGTAACCTCGTGCAATTTTATTTTTGTGCAATATAGACCCCTTCTCATATTTTACAGCCGCTCTTGGAAATAATGAAGAGCATTGAATCGGAACTTACTAAGAAAAGTTTGATGTCGAGGAAGTACGAGATTTTCGACAAAATTATTGAGATTATTACGAGAGCCCACAACAAGTACGGTGTTGAGTGTTACAACTTGTACAGCAACAACGGAACCGACCTTCGACCTGAAGAAAGCAAGAAAGATGATCTAGCAGTTCGACTCATACGTTAAAAACGACCTTATTGGTTTACTACAGTGCTTCTGAACCTTTTTCTAGTAGCGGAACCCTTTTCCAAAGTTCAATTTATCCGCGAAACCCCTAGTTTTTATTTTACTTAAAATATTTAATTAATTAAATATTCTTTTTTAAATATCGAAAGGGCTCGCGGAACCCCATTTCAGAAGCACTGGTTTACTAGATTTCCCTAGTGCAGAGAAAATTAGTTTAGACGAGCTTAAGAGATGCCTGCGAGGTCTCACTAACATTGTTGACAGTAATGCTATTTACAGGACTTCTATGATTATGAAGATCATCAAAGGTTTTATAAGACTAAAATTTTTACGATATTGTTTTTACTTAAAATTAACTACTTAATACCTATATTTTATTAAATTTTGCATATAAAAATTTAATTACAACTTTGTTGAACAACCATAGTTTAGTGTTTATTAAAAGTTCTTTAAGCGGTTAAATTGAGTAATTGATATTTTGTAATAAAACATAGTTTTCAATATTTGAAAGTTCATTTTGATATGAATTCAGTGTTAAATCTATTATAACCATAAGTATTACGATAAAGGTTACCAAATTCTTCTCGATTCGGAAAGATTACTTTAGAAGGCAGTCACTGGCATCTTGATGGAAATTTTCAATAAGCAAAAATATTTTGCAAAACACCCGAAACCAGTCACTATTACGCGTAAAGAAAAAAAAAACAGAAGACCAGGATACCTGTCAGGTTTCTATGACGGAGACTGGTAGAGGTTTCAACTGTTGTAACTATTATGCTAACACGATCAATTACATAAAGGTTTAATTAGAAAAACAGTTCGTAGTTAGCATGATGTTGCTGTTAGAGCGCACACGATTTTACAACTGTTTAGTTTTTCTAGTTTGCAATGCAAGTCTTGATTTGTATTAGGGTTTTCTCAAAGTTTAATGTTTTTTTCGTCACGTAAGATTCATTATAGTTAATGAAATTTAAAATTTATTTTTATAGAGTAAAGCGATGTTTTTCTTCTGGTTAGACGGTCTATTGTTTTATTTAGTACTAGTGTGTATTTGTATAAATAAATGACAATGAAAATTAAACAGCGTTTTTTGTGTATCTAGAAAAACTACAGTTGAATTTGTTTTTATATTTATCTTATTTTACGAACTAGTTACTAGTATTTAATAAAATAATATTTTTAAATTTTAGTGTTAATACAATTGTGTATAGTCTGGCGTGATAATTTAAGATATAAATATTTGCATATCTTAAATTAACATATCCCAACATAGCTTACGACGTTTTAAAGGAATTTATTTAATTTTTTAACATTTTTGATTGTGTGAAACCTAAGATGTATGTCCTTTTTTTACCTTTAATACTATATAAAATATCTTTTCAAACAATTATTAATACGTTAAGAATTGTTTTACTAATTTATAAAATTCCAGATTCAAATAAAAACACTCACTTTGGAAAACTAAACAACTAAACTTTTGTTAGAAAACTTTACAGTGTTCAATAAAGAACAAAAAGATCTAAATTTGCGAAATTTAGTAGCTTATCTGTTATTTGTAGTTAGACTAACCTAAACGTCTTGGTTTACAAACCATTATTTGCTACATACACAACATGAGAACAAAACCTGAAATAAACGCGTAGTGAAACAGTCTATCTAAATACTGTTATGCAAGAAGGTTATCTGAAAAATTATCAAGTTAAGAGCTGAGCTTTGCACCTATAATCAAACTGACGTAAATTCAGAAAGTTAAAAACTAATAAAAATGCCAAGTAAACAAAAAACCTTAGACTTCAATAATAGCAAACCTATTTAATTTGCCTTCTCTTGTTACGACTGTTAGCTTGATTATTTTTTTTAATTTTGTTTAACAAACATCTTACAATTTAATTATATGGTTAATATGCTAAACGCAAAAAAAAAAGCAACAGATCGTTTTAAAGTTTCTGCACGGTTGTATACGTTTTACTGATAACCTGAATACTTTACTCAAGTCGATCTTCCCAGTAATACACTCGCGGTTTTGTTTTATTTTAATATAGAACTATAGTTTTTTAATTTTATCCTCTAATCCCAGTCCTTAACCTGAACCTAATTTATATTTTTAAATTGAAAGACACATCTTTTATAAATAAAACACATTAAGTATAATAGAAAATCACACAGATTGTAACGATGTCACACAAATTTATTAACTCATGTTTTATATATTTCTTTTACAAAATGACGAGTTTCAATAGTACTGTGTTTCTCGTCAAAATCGTCAAGGTTTATCGCGCGCCCATCAGAGGTTTCGTAACCTAGTTTCATGTAAAATATAACTGGCCTTTTTTTGTTTGAGCCAAGATGCAAGTGAGTGTAATTTCTTTGAGATGCCCAAAGTTCTGCATCCTTCATCATTCGCGTGCCGAGACCAATATTCTGGTAACCTTCTAAAATGGCTACTGTAGTAACAAGAAAAAGAAAAGGACACGTCTAGACTAAATTGATCTCACTATACGATATTTTTTGTTTGAAAGTTATTTTTTTTTTTTAATTTTACTTAATTACAATAAAAAACTGAAACCTGACAACAACTCCAAGTGCCCTTTTGTCCGTTTTTGTATCAGCCGAAGACCACCGACCATGGTTTTAGATTCTTCGGACACGAAACACAGCGAGACTGGGAAGTTGTCGTTGGACTTCTTCAGTTGGTTCAATCTGTGTGAAAATAAATGTTTATTTAATGTTTAAGCTTTGCAACTGTATTTAAGTTGAGGTTTCAGTTTAAAGCTAACAACTACTTACGCAAATGAAGTGTCGACGTCGAACGCTTGACAAATTAACACAGCAAAATTGTCTAACATGTGCGTGTTCCTATGAACAGGTATTAGATTAAACTTTTCTTTTGTGACGTCCCAGCATTGCTTATTGTTCTTCTTTTTAGCTTCCATTTGGATTATTATTTATTGTAATTTCTAATATTATTTTATTTACTAAAACTTTAAGTTTACAATATCACAGAAAAATTAAAGCAAAGTGATAAAGGTTTTTAACTTGTTAGTTACTCAGTGCGAAATTTAGATTAGGCCAAGTGCCCCCCTTGGGGTTCAGCAGCAAAAGAAGGGGAGGGACATGAGTAGTAAAGGAGTCACAAGGTACCATGAAGTCATAGTTTTAAACTTACACTAGATATTCTGAAGTTGGTGATGAAGAGCAAAAATAAAATCGAAGGTTCATTAAATGGTAGTTTTGAAACTTATACGAGTCATTAAGGAAAAATTTAGAAAATTTAGGGGGCCACAAGCTATAAAGGGGGAGACACAATGTCATAATTTAAATTTTAACTAAATGTTCTGGAGTTCATAATGAAGAGCAAATAAAGGCCATAAATGTTTTAATAGTAGTTTGTGAGTAATGTTTTTGGAGGGGTCCATAGTTTTTTTTAATTTGTTCAAAGGGGGGATTTTGAAAACAAGTTCGTGAAACCCTGGTTTAGATAGTTCTAAAATAAGTCAATATGTTTAAGTTTTTTATTTTTACTTAAAGAAATAGGAGTGTAATAGAGTTGAGAAAAGATATTGTAGTTATACTTATCATTTTATTTTTTTTTAAGTTTTGATTATTAAATTACAAGTAATTAGAAGAAGCATGTCAAAAAAAAAACAGAATAGAAAGTCATTTAAATCACCAAACTATAATTTAAGACAATTTTTTTAGTAATTGTGCATTATTGCCATTTTAATTTTTAATATCAATAAATTGTTATGTTAACTTGTGTTTACCTTATGATTATAATAATAGTGAACCATTCCTCTACTTTATTTATTATTTTTTAAAACTTTATTTTTAATACAAGTTGTAAATATTACTAACATTTCTTACATAGCAATTAAAATAAGTAATATATTGATAGATACTACAAACAAGTTATATAAAATAAGTAAATTCTAAAAGAAACATATGAATTTAAAAATATGTTATAGTAGAACTACTTCATGTTCAACAAACTTTACTAAATCGCATCTAAATTTTTTTACATTACTTGACAAATACTTGATTAATTATAGACTTGATTATTCTTGATTATCTAATTAAAACTTAATTAAGCTACAAAGCTGAACTAAATTTATTATTCGATTACATGTTGATATTAAACTTTATATTACTTTCTATATTTAAAAGTTTTTTGTTTTGTCAACATTTACTTAAGAAAAAATAGTCTAAGAAAAACTTCATTACGTTTAAGTAGGTAGTTTAATTACACTTTACTTAGTTTTATCAACTTATAAACTTATCAACTTACACTTTATTAAATTTTATATACAAGGTTAAGAGTTGTTAACTTGTGGTCCTGTGCATAAATCTGATGAAATAGTTCTAAGTTATAGCTAAAATACAAGTTTTAACTACGTTTTTCTATCATAGAAAATAAACAAAAACAAATGAAACATTTACAAATTATTTTAAACATAAAATTAATAAGTAAATTAAAACTAATTTAAATTACCCTATATCTCTCCTACCAGCTAACTTTTGTATATTTTTCTCTAAATTAAAATGAATTGCTAACTCAGTTTAAGTTTTTGTAATTTAATTTAATTTAATTTGAGTGCACTATATGAGCGTCAAAATTTTTTGAAGTCATATGCTTTTTTCAAAATTCGAAAACTTTTTGAACATGAATACATAAAATAACAAAGTTTATTTAACTCCTTTCTTTTAATAGCAGATTAGCTGGATCAAATAATATGCACAATGGGTGTTTTGTATACAGAAGTATGATATTAATGTATGTGTACCAATATATTTGTAAATTCTAACCTAGTAACAAAAAACACTTTGTTTATGCTTATTATTTAATTGACACTAATAAAAATTTTAAGAGTGTGTAACAGGGACGTAGCTAGCTCAAAAAAGTTACGAATCTGCAAAAATTAAAACATCTAGAATGACGCGTTATAACGTCCTAGCGGGAAAAGCGATTTTAACGACCTCAAATGTTATTGAATTTAAAGTGAAAGTATGCAGTTGTGTTAATACTTCAAAATGATAAAAATGTTGAAGTATGACTGACAACTGTATAAAAGGCAATTTATTTTGCTAAATACATTGAATCACTCTTATGTGTAGCTACTTGTGTAAACCCATAAAAATTTCATTGAAAATAAGTATAAGAAGATCACAATTTAGCTCAAAAACAGTTATATGTAACTGTTCAACTTTCGAAGTTTTTGTTAAAATTTTAAATTTTGAAAATTTAAAGTATTCAATAGAAATAACATTAAGTTATGCAAATTTTTGTAACATAAAACTGTATAATTTTTATTTTTTGAAGAAAAATCTGCAGATTTTATTAGAATCAATTTGCAAACATAGCTTTTTGACAAATGAAATCTTTAATGCGCTAAATGTTGCAATTTAGATGTGCTTAATTTGTTTAATTTTTAATACACTAAAAGTGTTAAAGAGTTTGTATATGTTTTAAATTGGCTCTTAGGTGTGCAAAACTAAGTATAAATGAATACTAAAAGATAAGAAAGCAGGATATTTTTAAGTTAAAAAATTTAAATAAAAACAATTTTTTTGCATAAAAGTATACTTTTTTGCAGATTCGCAGAAACGTACCAAGCAACGTGCCTGGTGTGTATTAAGACTCTCTATGGTGTAAAAAATTAACTAATTATATCAGTAAAGTTAAAAAGCTAGTTCGTAAAATAAAATACATAAATTAAATATTAACTGAAACAAACAATGTTCAACTCGTTTTAAAGTAAACAGAGCAATTTAACTCAAAAATTTTTTATTATTAATTCTTAGATGACTTGATAAAATCAATTTTAAATTATTAAAAATTTGCAAATTTTAACAACTTTCTGTAATTACAAAAGTGCTTTAAATTCGGTTAAATTTGTTGCTAGTTGTTGAAATACGTAAAAACCTTTATTTTTTAGGACCTTAGTTTTTTTAGTGCGCCTAAAGATGTTTAAAATCTTAAGAGTTTTAGTTAAATAAACGTTTTGTACTTTAGAGCTTAAAAGTTAACTTTAGAAGTTGTGGTTGTTTAAATCGATTAACATTTTGAAAATTTATCATTATAAACCTGTTTTTCATTAAAAGAAGTTTAAAAATAACTTACGGTATACTTTTACATACTAAAATCAAGGGTTTATAAATTGCAAACCTACGTTATAATAAAACTAACTTATATCTATACTAAAAAGTCGAATTTAATAAACACACATAAGCTATTGATCATAATTTAAATGCAACATTAGTTTTTTTATCACGCGATAGTAACCATTTCAATAATGGTAGATAGTGATCTACGTCGTCCTAAGTCAGATCCTAAATTCAATACAAGATTCGGATCTGAATTTGGCCGGATCCTAGGTTAAAATAATTAAAGTAATTTTATATAATTTCACAACATGTGATTAGCAACTTTTTACAGTCAAACTGCTAAACTTGTAATTCTAACAAATTTTAATAGTTTAAGATACGTTTCAGACCTAAAGCCGCAAGTTTAGCATTTTTTTAAAATGAAAAAAAAATATAAAGGTTTTACTCAACTGTCAAACAAGGATTGCTTATCAAATTTTGAACTAATGGTATATTTAGTAAGGCATATTAACAAACTGAACATCAAAGTAATGGGGAACGATACTTTTGCTCATAAAATGTACTCTGTAATTAAGGCATGAAGGTTAAAGTTAAAACTATTTTCTCCCCATTTCAGTAATTTTATAACTTTACGCATTTTGCAACACTTAAAAATACAGAGTAACCAGTGATAACAACGGAAAAGTACATTTACATCGTAGTTTCAGCTAACAGCGACGATGAACTTCAGTAAACAATATCCTTCGAGAAAATTTAAAATTATTTTTTTTTCCAAAACTTATGATACACTTAACAATTTAAAGTTTGTCTCGAGTAATTTTAAGCAACTAATTTATTGCATTATAAAATTGTTATAAATTCTGCTCAGGGTTATAATAAGTATAGAAATTTAAATACTTAATGAATAATAACTTAAAACTTCATTATTGAGAATTTTTTTGGAATTAAATGGATTCGAAATAGTTATTAACTAAAACCATAAAATTATTATCCTGTCGGAAACGGATATTAAGTTCTAACTAGAAACAGGCCAGATCCAGATATAAAGATGGATTATCCGAACGACCCGTATACTGGATCCGGTAGATCGCTGTTTCGAAATGCTCTCGCCCATCGATTAAAAACGTTGGCCAGCCCTACTCTACAACAATAACAACAACTTGACCTGAATTACAGCAAATTACTTTTAGTCACAACTGCTATCGGTCCATAATATATATTTACCAATTTCCTACTTTTCTCAAAAAGCACTATTGCTGAGCTGCTAAAAAAATTTAAAACGCATATGTGTTGTGAGGCTAATCAAAGTGGTAATTATCCTACTGACATCAGAGAAACCAAAACCACAACCCTCTGTAAATTTTGATCCTAAAGAGTTTTCAACTTACTTTATTTGCCTAAAACAGATTCAAACACAGGTACACGGAAGAACGAGCAACACATCAATTTAAGAAACTATCTAAACATATTGTAATGATAGTGCGTTATAGTCAGTAACCGCCAGGTCCGCGTATATGCTTAAATAACAATAGTGTCTGAATGGTTTATGGTGATGTTGACTTTGTGGACTGACCGGAATTAATACCGTAACCTTCTTTATAATTTCTACGTTTAGTAGATAATGACCAAAAACTAGTTAAAATTTTATTAAAACTTTTTAGCCAAAACAGCTGCTAGAGAGGCAAAACGCAATCATGCTGACGCCATACCAAGTTATGACGTCACTAGTATGGCGGATATTAATCAAAGTCGGTCTGTTTCGATCGTAAACGAAAAAACGAGCGAGATACCGTTACCGATTACCAAAAAAATTAGGACCACCTAAAAAGTATTTATTGTTTACATTTAATTATAGCAGACAACTAGTCTAAAAAAATTAAATTAAACTTTCTAATTCAACAAGAAATCGAGTCGTAAGAAATTGGAATGTGTTTTAGAGTGTTAAACTTTAACTCAAATTTTATGTCTGCTCTAGCTGATTTTAAAAATATTGTCCTAAAATGTAAAGCTTAACTCCATTTTGTTTTTAGCAACAATGTTATGTTCAAACTTAAACTTAAACTGTTTTGAACAAAGTACAAAGTTCACCAGCAATAAATATTACAAAAATAAATTTGAACTTTCGAAACGCATGTAATTGATTGTTTTGTCAACTAATACGTGAAAAATATGAAATATTTTTAATATGCTTAAAATCAAATCTTGTGTAAATATATTTCATATCAACTGACGCTATAAATAATGTTTTTCAAATTTTCTGGAAATTTACCATACTTTAAAGTTAAAAGAAATAAATTGACTAATCTACAAAAATAATGTTGTTGCTAACTAATAGCACATAACTTTGTAAATTTAACTACTTCTTTATGTTTTTGCTTGTTTTTAGTTTAATGCAAGTGATATTACGAGTTAATTGCACTTCCGCACGAACGGCCCGGAAACGAGAGCATAAACAAGATTGCATAGGAAAGGTAAGGACCCTTCGTGTCGAAGTGACACACCGTGCCAAAGTGACGCACCGTGTCATTTTGTCGCATTCTGACATTTTGTCGTCATTCTGACACTCACCCAGGAGAGGTAAGGACCTGTTTGTACAAACCAACGAGGATAGCGCGTACGGGAGATCGAGGTTAAGAACGTATGAGGCGACTCTATGAACGAGGTGAAGCGAGCACTAGGAGTGGGAAAATTTCTGAATTTCTATCATTTTTCTGTCATTTTGTAAATTGTATCAAATTTTTAATTAATTTTGTATGTTGTCAACTGATTTTATAGAATTTTCAAAAGTAAAAAAACATTGTTTAACACCTAAGCAGATAAATTTCGGTCGGTGAAATACAGTCGGCGGTCGATTTTCTTTCGATTTTCTATATTGGAAGTTTCAAGTATTTGTTACAAGTGTTAAAAAATAAAATCTAATGTTTTTACGAAAACTTAAGTATACATTCTAAAAATTCGAAATAAGAATAGGAAATGTACCACTCTGTAGCGATAGAAGATCATCTTATTTCTTGCCTTCTCTTCTCTTAAACTTCCTAATAAATTTAACGATCACGCTTTAGCGCGGCTTTTTAATTTTAAATGTTTTGCAGATAACTATAAGTCATTTTTGTTGGCGGCTTTTTGCTGCACTTATTTTCTGAATGGTTTCGATCTTGTTTTAGCGAACGATTAGTTTGCTATTAGTTTGTTTCATGAGTTTTTTTAAAACGAACACTTAGTGTTCAGCTTGTTTGATTTATGTATATTAGTCGTTTGAAACAATTTATAATTCGATATATTAGTTTTTATTTTATATAGTATTTTATCATCAAGTAACAATATCAGCAGATTGGTTTACTATTAATAAAGAAATTGAAGTAGATATTAAAGGTTTTATTGTTACTGAAAAATTTAATGCAGAAACTAAAGAGGCTAAAATCTTTAAATGGTTGATCTTAAACAAAACACCTACATCTTGCCAGCCTTTCGAGAAAATATGTTTTTGCACCATCATCTTCTATGTTTTTTGAAAGATTACTTTTTGAAACTGATAACTTTTACGAGCAAAGGCGTAATCGATTGCTTCCAATGCCTTTTACAAAACCATTTTAATTCTGCACGATAACTTGAAAAAAACTAGAACAGTTTTTTTTTTGTTTATAAGAGTGTAAAGAGATCTTTTGCAATAGTAGTTCGTTTTATACTTTAACCAGTTGATTAAGTTAACCTACACTTCTTTTTTGTAATGTTAAAAGCGTAACCAAAAATCGAATTCAAAACTTTTTACTAAAATTGTCATTCTTATTTTTTTATGCGCAAACTTAAGTTGATTCTACATTTCAATTTATTACGGCTCCATGTTGTTTTCAATTGCACCATGTTTTATAGTTATAAAACTGGCGAAAATTAGTGCTTTAACTCGTTTATGGTAACAGTAAAAATTAATCTAAAGTTAAACGTAAATTAAATAAAATTTTTGTGATTAGGTTTTTGCTTTAAGCAATTATTAAAGTCAGTATTATATGACTATTTTATAACGCAACTAACAAAAACACAGGTTAGTTTTTAATTTTGCTTGAATACTTATCAAAATATTATAAATAAATTATTTGTATGTAGCTTGATTGTTTTTTTTATCTTTAGCAGCATAATCTTTGTTTTTTTGTTTGCTTTCAAAATAATTTTTATGTACGATAAATTTTGAGTAAAAGTTATCACATTAAAAGTTTTCGAACTTATTTTACTAAATAAAATAAAATATAACACAAAACTGATATTTTTAAACTTGTACAGTATTTCTTTACAAGCAACTTAATTTTTTTTAATTCCAATTATTAAAATATTCAGATTCGGAATTTGCCGGATCCAAATGCCAAAATAATATTCGTTTTCAGATCCAGCCGGTACAAATTTTTTTTGACTTTGTAGATTACTACTATCAAATTTACAAAGGTATTGAAATTAGAACTAAGTAAACCTTATAACATAAATATAACGACACAAAAATTAAAGCAGGCATTGCATAAATAAAGTTAATACCATTGCAGATCAGTGAAAATGCTTGGGATTGATTGTGCAAAAACTTGTTTATCATATAATAGATATAAGAAGAGTTCTTATTCAAGGTCAGTTTGCAAAAAGGTGTATATTAATTTTTTTAATTATTAGTTTTGGAAAACCAAAATACTCTTTTTTAGACTTCCTATTTTTACAATAAATTTGCTATGATAATATTGTAGTTTTAATGATAAAGTTAACAAATTAAGTTATTAAGTATTTTCACATCACAACTATTTAAAACAATGCGTAAGTGTTTTTTTTTTAATTCAGTGTTTCCAATGAAGGCTTACTATTCTGTAAAATAAAACTTTGCTAAGTAGTACTATACATACTTGATAATTCTATGCCTTGATAACAACTATATTCAACTCCAAGCAAAATTAGCTTTTTGTCCTACTTATTTAAAGATACTTTTTTATTTTTTTTACCTTAGTTAGGTTTTGTTAATATTATGGCCGCAACAAACAAAGTGTTTTAATGGGAACGTAAACATATGAAAAAAAGTAAAACTTGCGGTAAATATGTTGAATTGTTCAAGTAAGCTGTTGTAGTTTGAATTTAATTATAAAACTGCAAAAAAAACTTGTTTGACCTTAAAGGCAAGTCATTTTATAAGTTTCTGAAGTATATAAGAGAGATTTTAAAAGTTTAAACGACCCCAGATAGGTAATACTGCTCCTAAAAGGGCTACATTACACAAACTGGAAAAACCCTGAAGTAAACTATTTACATAGCCAACTTAAGTTTTTGAATAAAATTTACATACACATTAATCAAACAATTATTATGCACACTAATTTTAATAGAATAAGAATAAAATCAAAATTTTGAGTTAACTTTATAAAATGATATTAACTAAATCTGCTGCCACATACAAGTTGAAAACTGTTAGTGCTGGTAACAAAAACTTTCATTAAGCATTGTTGATACTTCTATTATTAGCAAAATGATAGTTATAACAGTTTGTAGGTCTTATTGTAAAGTATCTCACACCGTGAAACTGTTTGTAATTGATGGTTTGCTAAAAACTTTAAGTTTGTGTTCTAAGGGACTTTTTATCATGAAATTATTTTGATTATTTTAAAATTTATACATAAAATGTATTAAGAAAAATGTTGTCTCATGCTATTTTTAACTAAATTGATCCGGCTGGATCTTGATTTCATTAAATCTTGAAAGATTCGTACCCAATGCATTAGAATTAGTAAAAGATACTATATAAAATAAAAATTAATTTGATGTTTTATGTTACCAGTTTTGAAATAAAGTTTTTAACGAAAAACTTAAAAGGTTATTAGTTATAGGTGATCGAACTGCTTGCTTCAAAAACTTTTGAAAAAAAAATGAACAAATTAGAAAGTGCTTTAAAAATTAATACAGGTTTTATTTTACGAAACGTATTTTTTCCCAAAAGTAGAATAACAAACCGAAATCAAAAAATAAGTATAATATTTATTGAAAAAAAATCTTTATTTTTAATTAGTAACACAGAAAAACTGATTTTAGTTTTTCAACATATTTTAAAAAGTATTCTAATTCTGTCAACTATACGGTCAACGTGTGTTATTAATGAATAGTGATCATTTGAAATAAGCGTTACGCATGAGGTATTTTCACACCGCAGAAGCTTTTCGAACTTTCGTCGGCAATTTCGCACGACTGTTCGCGCCATTCACCGCTCGTGACGTCATAATAAAAAGCGGCGTCCACGGCGTGACCGAACAGGACGAGCTGGCCGCCGATCGCGAAAACTTCAGCGGGAACGTCCAGAATTTTTTCAAAGACCCGCCATTGGACGAGCGAATAATTGTTTGTCAACTCCGCGAACTTGCCGCCGATCCAATCGAAAACCTCCATGCTTCGAGAGAAACCGCATACGACGTACAGCTTGCTCTCTACCGCCACCTGCTTGTGGCAAAACCTGCCGCGGACCATCGACGGCATGCGGGTCCACGCGTCGCTGACGTGGTCGTACGCCTCCACCGAGCTCAGCTTTCTCCCTTCCACGTCTCTCAGCTGTCCTCCGCTCGCCACCACTTTTCCTTGGAACGAGCAGCAGCCGGCGTGGAACCTCGCCTCTCTCATCCGCGCCACTTCGCGCCACTCCCACGTTTTCGCGTCGAAGCCGAGGCAGGACGAGGTCGCTCCGTCCGCGAGGAGGCCCCCGATGACGTAAACGCTGTCGACCAGCGAGCACGCGCAAAAGTGGCGGCGATCGTCGCGCATGTCGGCCACAACTTGCCAGCTGTTAGTCGCGCACGAGTACTTTTCAACGCTTCGGACGGGCTTGTATTTTTCGTCACAGCCTTGGAACACGAACACTTGGTCTCTGACGCGCACTGCTTGCGAAAGCTTTCGTTCCTGCTGCATTCGCGGCAGGCGTTTGACGTTTGCGCAGTCACTCGCGTTCACGGTGAGCGCTTTTCCACCGAGACTCGTCTCAGGTCCCATGTAGCCTCCGCAAAAGAAAAAATCGAAATTGTTCTGTGTGCAGTACCGGCTGGCAACGTTGATCTCGGCTGATTTCTTCTTGCTGTTCAGAACTTCTTTGATGATGCGGGCACAACCTTCGTGCGCGCCGAAACACGACGTCTGCTCTAAGACGTGCTTCAGTGCGTGCTCTGACAACAAGTGAAGACGAACTGTCAGCAGAAGGCGCTTCGCGTACTTGCGGCGCTCTGCAGTGTCGTAGCTCAGCCACGCGTCCGCCGCGGAAACCACCTCCAGCTCCGAGTCGATGTTCAGCTCGTCGCTCGAAAGCGCTTTTTCAACGGACTTGCCGTCCAGTTGGAGAAAGTCGCTGGAACCGGCAACTGTTTGGAAGCGGCGCTCGGTGAAGCGCAACGAGGCTTCGAACAGCTTTTTGCTTTTGAAGAAAACCGACGAGAAGAAGAGCGCAGTCACGCTCCTGACGTTCATCCTGCTTTCAACTTGTTCGCAGTAGAACGCTTCTTCCGCGTCTTGGCACAAAAGAACGTTGTTCGCCTTTGTGATTGTGAACACTTTATCCTCTTGGGTTGTATCTACAAGTGGTTTCAAGTTACATTGTGAACAATTTGTTTCAAAACTTTATCGGTATTTGCTACCACTAGTTTTTTTTTATCTGACAGTGGTACTGCATAAAAAACTATAAAGGTTTCTAAAAATTCTAAATAAGGACAAATATAAAAGTTAATAACGTTTGGAATTCAATTCTAAATTTGTTTAAGTCGGTTGTTCAACTATCTTGAATATTGTTTTTTAATATAATTGATTTCTATAAAACTTTTGTTTTAAATTAAAATAAAAAGCAAAATAGCTGAGTAAGTTGTTTTAAATATACTAAACTAAAAACAAAAAACTTCATAGTATTTTTCAATCGCATACACGGTATATAAACGCAAATGTAAGAGTAGAGTATATTATTTCTTACTCTTTTTCCTATTTTAATAAAAATCGAAGTTGTCTAAGGTAACTTTGTGTTAATAAACTAAGTAGTGTTAATACTACATTTTAACTTTTTTATTGCTTTTTTTTTTTTAATTCTGATAAAACTTAAAAAAATACAAAGTAAAATAACTTTTTTCTTACTTGGATTTGACACAGCAAGTTGTTGCCTGGTTTTTTTTTTGCAAAGGTTAACAAACTTTGTTTCATTTTTGTCGCTAACATTAGACCCACTTACGCGTGGTGAAGCATGTTTAAAGATGTCTTGTTGCATTCTTGGTAGTTCAAATCAACTTAGATTGTTTGAAAAATTGTTAACAGTCTAGAATTTTACGTAGTTTTTAGAATATCTATTAAAATAACAAAAATTAAAGTTTGCTCTTAAAACAATTTAATTTAAAATTAAATGGAATTATGTTTTTCAGGCTTATTTATAAAATACCAGTTCCTTACTTTTAAGGCTTAAGTATAATGTATTAGTAGTTAGTTTATAAAACTTTTTGTAATTTCATTTATTTAATACTAAAATTTAAGAATGGTTATAAAACATTACAGTTTTAAAAAAGTTCATTCTTTAATTAAACAGTTCTTATGTATATTTTGTATTAAAATAAAATCAAACTAGCAGATTAATTTTTTTATGACAATAACTCTAAAATAATTTAAAACTTTAGCCAGTTTTTTTTTTTTTAATTTTGAATACACAATAATTTCTTTGATTATTTTTTTATAATTTAATAGCTAATAAATAGGGGTAGCTGTCAAATTTGCACGAGCGTACATAATTGCACGAGGGGACAAAACTGCACGAATATACTTATGCACGAAGACACTTTGGCACGAGGGAATAAAATTGCACAAAATAAAATTGTACGGAGACATTTTTCCAAGAGTAAATTTTATTTCATTTATTTTTTTTAGTTCTTTTATTAAATTAAAAAAAAAATTTATTTATTTTTTTAATTATAACTGTTACCCCTAACCCTTACGCTCGGTTGGTAAGTTATTTTTTTAAAGTTGTTTTATTTTTTTAAATTTAAATTTAACTTAATTTATTTTTTTACTACCACACTTACCCTTACCCTCGGTCGGTAGCTTTTTTTTTTAAGTATTTTTATTTATTTATTTTTATTTTTTTATTTTATTAGCTATTTGTTACTGTTACCCCTAATCCTTATTCTCAGTAAGTTTTTTTTTTTTTAATATCTTTTAGTTTTTTTTTCTTTTTTTTTAAATTTTTTTCTGTAATTTTCCCGTGCAAAAATGTAATTCGTGCATATTTGGCTCTGTGCAATTTAGTGCACTTGTTGAATTTTGTTCTTGTGGAATTAAGCTTCCCCGTGCAATTATGTCTTCGTGCAAATTAAACATGTTCCCAATAAATAGAGCTAAAATAAAATATGTTTTTTTTGAGTTTGGGTTTATTGGGTTGGTGCTAGAGCCCATAGAAAAAAAAAGGGGAATTTCTTGTTCCTTGGTATTTATCTCAAAAAAAATATATATTAATTTATTTATTTTAATGTTATTTAGTGAATTAAATTTATTTCTCAGTGTCTTTATTTTTTATATAACTTAATGTTTTTTTGAGATAAGGGCCATATTGGTCTTTACTTATGGTCTACCTGGTTAGTCAAATAAAAATATTTTAAGAAATTCTTAATTTACTAAGGAACAAAGATATTTTTGTTTAGCATTAAAAAAATGTTTAGTTCTTTTGTAAGTAGATAAAAATAAAATTTTATTTCATTTTTTAATATCTAACAAAAATATTTTTCTCTTTCAGTGAATTGTGATTAAAGAAAATAAATTTGACTTTTTTTATTTGTATTCTAAAAAGCAAAACAATAAAAAAAATTAAATTAAGTATTTAAGTTGTATAAATCTTACACCAGAAAGCTCAGGCTTAAAAATCAAATAATTTTTGTAGACTGTTACATTTTTTTAACTAATGATATCAAAATTTAAGAAAACAATTAAACTGGTCAAATTTAACACTTAAAAAAGTTAAGTTCAAAAAAATCAATTATATTTTATAAATGCCGTTATAAAATTTCAAAATGCTTATTATTGAAAGTAGTAATAAATATTAGAAAATAACTGCAACTGTTCAATTCAGATGAGTTCTAGTCTAGTTGTATGTTTACTGGATGGTAATTGACTCTATAACCAAAAGGAATTTGGGCTATTAAAGAAAATAAACTTATATGGTTAATGGTTTAAGTGTATTGTAAAACCATACAATAAAGCATTATTAGTTTAATCTTATCTTAATCTTTATACTTATAATAAAAGATATTAAATTACTTATAAAAACTAGACATGTAAATTATTGGTTATATTTTATATAAAGAAGAGATTCTATTTTGGTTATAATTTATATAAAGAAACACTAATAAATATATAAAGAAAATACTTTAAATGTGGTCAAAACTTTTACACATGAATTAAATTTAACAGCAATATACTTTAAAAATGTATAATTCAAATGAAAACTAACTACTTTAAATTGAAATAAAAAAATAATTATATAAGTAATAAACATTTTTTAAAAAAAGAAGTTCACAACTAACAACATAAACAAAAATTAAATTAGATTCTGAACTGAACCTATATCTGAAATGTCTTGATTAGAACATTTTGACAAACTCTCTTTGACTGGTTTTATATTGCTATATATTAAATATATAAACTTGCTTTCAGGTTGACTGATTTTCTATTATTTGATATTCAACTAAATTAATCCACAGTGAAACTGGTACTCCGTTAAAACTCTACACTTTAATTCTAGCTGCACTAGGTAAGTTCCACTTTTTCCCTTCAACACCAAGGTAGCTGATGAGAGGTCGTTAAAGCAACCAATTTCAAGTTCTTAGTAGTAAGAGTTTTATTCAAAAATTAAGTTACTTTAAAGCAATATTATAAAGGTTTATAAGTAAATTGCTTTCATTTTGCTCATCAACCATTGGTTTAACTTATAAGATGTGGTTGAATATTTAATTTGATTTTTTTAAGCAAAAACTTTCATTTAAGTTCATAACACAACATTCTCATTTTTTAGTAGCCTGTATATTGATATCGATGTTGTGCTCTGGTTTTAGTTTTTATTTCTTTTGATTATTAATTGAATAATTTTTTTTGTTCTCTCTATTATCTTTACCGTATTTATAATATTGTCTATATATTTTATTAATACGTATGTCCATTGGTAAAAATTCTATTTAACTTTAAATTTAATTTGTATTTTTTATCTAAAAACTTGTTTAACATATGTATCGTAATTTAATTTTATATGAAACTTAACTTTTTGAGTTTAAGTGGCATAGGTTATAGTAGGTTAACCCAGCATTAGACAACAGACTGACATTAATAATGAAGCTTTACATTTATTAAGAAACTTAAGTCAGAATTTAGCTCCCCAGCCTTAAAAAGAGCTAACCAGATTTACAGGGAAAAATTCTTTGAATGCTACATCATTTGGAAAATACTTAAAGGGCTATAGACTGTTGGAAAAGCTTTCTCTGAAATAAAAAAAATATTGTAGAACATTTATGTGGTCGTAGTATAACAGCCATAGAATAGATCACATGGTTTACTCAAAACAAATTTAAATACAATCATAAAGTACTTAAGTTTGATAGAAGCTACAAAGAACGTCTGATAAATGTCACGAGCTGATAAATGTTTGTTTAGCCTCATTTAGATGCCAGCTTTGTTTTGTCGATTCCTTGTTTAGTGGTAAAATAAATATAGTAAAAATTTGGTAACTGCAACTAAAGTAGCATAAAAATATCTTTATAAGAACAAACATTCCTTCATTATTGTAACTATGCGATCGAAATATATCTAGCACAGGGGTCGGCAGGCATCTGGTGGTCACGACCGACAGGATAAATTTAAAAATATAAATACACGGGGCCATTGTTTTTGATTTAGTAATAAAGTTTTACTCTTCAAAATAGACTCCCCATTCTAGGGAAAGTTTCAAATCTCCCGTCAACTGTGCTTAAACTTATTTTATATTTTTTTTACAAACTCAAAAAAAACTTGTGAAAATTCCAAAAACTTCCTTTGCGTTCTGCTTTTGAAAACTACATTTAATTGTTCAAGCTACTACTTAATGACATATATTAATATCTAAACCTAAATTCATTACATTGCGAATGTTGACAAAAGCGTTTACTTTGTTACCAAAACTTTATTTAAAACATTATCTTTAAATGTTTTTTGTTTTTTAACACAATAGTTTAGTATAATTATAACAACTTACACTTTTTCGAAAAGACAGTTAAATTTACGAAGTTTTAAATAATGATTCAATAATCAGATTCTGTTTGTTTTCAAAACTATTAAGGAAAATAAAATAATTCAAGTAGGCTCTATTAATAGACTTTTATATATACTCAACCTTTTAATGACTTGTATTTTGGTGTCACCTCGTAAGTCTAAAGTTGTTGTTTATTGAAGGACAAATAAAGCGCATAAAATGTTTGCCTGGTGCTTTTTAACAACTTGGCTGAAAAACTTTTTGACTTTTGAGTCTCAACGGATACATTTTAACGTCTTGTCCAGGACTAATGACATACTTTCTTATTATTTGTAACAACTTACCGACTTAAGTTACATTTACTTTTTGGTTCATACACTAATTGCAGCTTGTACAATTTTAGCTGTATTTGTGTTGTAGCCAGAATTATATTGCCAATGCTTATAAAATATAATTTAGACATCAACATGACATGCACTTTTGTCAAGGCAGAAACGTAGTTTACTTGAAATGAGAAGCTTAAAGTAATTTAAAAACTTCACAGAAATTATTAGCTAGTATCTAGTTACTTTTAGTAAATACGTTGAAAATCGTTATAAAGTTCCCGTATCATAAAAACAGTTTTCCTAATATTTCCTATTTATTTTATGACCTTGTTAATTTCACTTTTTTGTAAGATAAAGTACCATGACTCTCCTATAAGTTTCTAATTGCTTTTATTTATTAGATTTAGTACGTACTTAATGCAATTTTTTTAAATTAAAGTATAATTAAATGTACAACTTGACTGAAAAGAAAACCTTAAAGAACAAAGTAAAAACTTTCAAGTATTTCATTACACGGCTTAAAGTATTAAATTACAAACTTAAGTACTAAACCTAATAACTTAAAAAGTTAAAATACATAACTTTAAGTACTAAAATACAAAAAATATTTTGAAATAAAAGTATCCTGTATTTTTAATATGAAATTAATTTTAAATTATAAATCTGATACAATTATTATAGATCACAAATATTAATCTGATAAATAACTGATTAAAAAGATAACAGTAAAACTTTAATACCAATATTTTAAACTACCAAGCTTATAGTGTTAACTTTACAGCTTAATGTATTAGAAAACATGTGTTATATCAACAAAATATATAACTTAAAATGTTAAAATAGATAGCTTATATTGTTAAAATTTTTAAAAACTGAAAATATCTATTTAAAACAAGTACTTAACTTGAAAAATTATATTATGTTCTATTAAAATTATTTACTTGGTGTAATAAGTATTTAATGCTACTTTAGTTAATTAAAACAAACAACTTTACTTTAACTATAAGCTTTTTATTTTAAAACTATAAGCTGTTTTTTTGATAATTTAAGTACTTAAGTATTTAAGTAAGTTTTATTTTAGTAGTTTAAGTTATTACTTATTACATAAAAAATTTAAATACTAGTTATAATACTTTAAACTTTTAAATTTAACACTATAACCCTGGTAGTTTAAAACATTGGTATTAAAGTTTTACTATAATCTTTTTAGTTAATTATTTAAAAGATTAAATTTAAGCTAAACTTAAATTTTAAATCAAAAATACAGAATTGTGATATTTTAAATAAAACTTTAGTAGTTAAATAATAGAAACTGTAATTCTTAAAATAAAAAAATTTAAAATTAAACTAAAGTTAAAATTACAAAATATTAATATAAACCAAATTTAGTTTTTCTATAACTCTGTTAAATTTATATGTACAAGGCAAACATGATTTTTTAAACTATTATTTTATTAAAAATCACAACAAGAAACCAAAAAATTCATTTTTAAAATTATTGGGTTTCTGTTGCTTCCACTTTCGCCTTTGGATTACTCCGCTTCGTGTTCTAATAAAATAGAAAAAAAATTATTGCCAAACTAATTAAACTAAAATCAACAAAAGGTAACAATTTTTTATTAATATGAATACCAGTTTATTAGTTATCAAATCAAAACTTTTTGTACCTCCAATGTACCACTTTTTAAATAACTATATGGCTTTACTTTATAAAAATAACATTTTAAATCATCCTTTTATTAACAAAAAACATACCAAAGGCAATATAAAGCCTAAAGAAGCCATGCTCGTGGGGAAACTCGTTGATTTCCACTTCTCTCTCCTCGTGGTCTTCCAACCAAAGATTGTAGATGTCCGAGAGAGTCATCTGAGGGTCCTCTAGGTCAACCTCGACTTCGTTCGTCGTATCGAAGATCTGGCACCTTAACTTCTCTGATAAAGTAAAAATGTACACTAGTAAAATTTTTTTTTTTTTTTTGGCTACAACAAATATGACAAAAAACCGTAATAACAACTCTTAAAAGTGAAACAAAGTAAAATTACTATGATTGAAGTTTGCCATGTCAAAGCTCCGTTCATAGAACTTAGTCGCAGCTTGAACAATACTCTTCAAAGTGTCGTTCCATTTATACTCTTGGAACGGATTCTGTTCATCAACTAGGCCCTAGAAAGTTTTGAGATAATTATAAAATATAATTAAACATAATTGTTGTGAAAGAAAGTTTTATAGCTATATTTAATAGTAACTTTTAAACTATGTAGAAAATAATAGAGAAAAACTAAATTTTCAAAAAATAGCATAACTAAACTTAATAGACAGTTACTTTTTACTAGAAACTTATCTATTTAAAATTTTAAAGTTATGTTAAGCTAAATAATTTTTTTCAATTATAAAATTTATAGATAGTTTTAAATATAAATAGCATTAATATTCACCTTGTCTTCTGTTGGGCTAATGTAGGTGGGGTAAATACGCACACCATTAGGGATGAGAGAATTGTAGGACATTTCTTAATTTTTCTCAAAAATTACCTGCAGGTTTAAAAAATAAACTTGAATTTTTTTATATACTAGCTTTTAGAATTCCTAGTTAGAAAAAAAGATACATATTAAACTATTACGGTTTTGATACTATGTATACTATAATTTCAGATATTTTGTTTGTAAGTAATTAACAAATTTAGAATAACTATGTGCTCATTTGTGAAGCAAAATACCAAACCTTAACATTTCTTAATATAATTTTGAATTATTATTTTCAATTTGGTTAAGCATAAAAATTTGATCAACAGTTTTATACATAACAAAATAAGACATTAGTAAGCATAAATGTCTGTGTTCACAATAAATTTTTTTTTTAAACTTTTTAAGTAACTATAATAAAACATGGATTTTTGCATTTCTTTAATTTGTATCCTTTTAAATTCTTGAGTAATCTTATTTATTTGAAGTTCAACATAAAAAAAAGGTTCTTAATTATTTAAATAGATAAAAGTTAGAAATTTGGTTCTTTGTTTCTTAACTACACAAAAAGAAACAAGTTAAATTGTAAACTTATCATTTTGAATTTTTTTAATAAGGAAAAATACTAGGAAAAATTAGAACACAAAAATGTTTAAACACCTTTATGATAAAATTAATTCTCTATTCTGCAGTCAAAAAATTCTAACAACCTAATTTTTACAAATCCATAGTTTTTAAAAAAACATTTTTATTAAGATCAGACCAATAATTGTTTTGATTTCAAAATAACTCTTTAGGGTTTTTAAATCTCAAAAAAATACTAAAATAAACTCATAAATCTTTAAATTAAAAACCAATATCAACTTATGTCTATGATTCTAATGGGTTGAATAACTTCCTTTTTTTAACTACAACATTCTCAATAGCGAATATTAGGATAGAAACAGTAGAAAACTTCACACCACAACTAATTATTTGATAAGCGAAAAAATTATTTCAATAAAGTAAAAGCGTTTAAAAAAAGGTTATTTTTAAGTTTAAAAAATAGCTAATTTGCTTATTCATACACACAATTATTTTTTTATTGTAAATTATCAATATTTAACTTGAAAAAAACGGTTTTAAAGTTTTTATATTAACTATTCTGAACTAAAGTGAATAAAAAAAGCTAAAGGTATGCTTTGTTTAGGAACAAGTCTAAAAATGCTGATCACAAAAAATAAATTGTATTAAAACAATAAAAACTCAAACACAAAATTCTTAAATAAAGTAGAACAGAAGTTACAATTTTAAGTTGTAGTTGTTTTTAACTGTTGTAATGGGTTTCTATTAGAAATAAAATTTTTAATTACATTGAGGACTTCAATAAACTGCCAAAAGTTTAAACTCTTTTTTCGACAATCGTCGTCATAGTTAGTCAATAAGCGACTCAGTAAAATGTTGAATAAAAAATTGTTAAATAAAACAAATCCTGCTTATAAATTTCGTTTAAGAGGTTAAAAAACAGCAAGATTGTAGAATTTTTTTTTTTGTTTCAATTAGGAATCTTGAAGTTTTGAATTATTAAAACATAACATGAAGTAAAACTTTGTGATGTAAAATTTTTAGAATGCTAATGTTTTTTGATTTTATTGTTAAATAAACCGAAAATTTACCATCAAATAAAACTTAGTTTTTCAATCAAAGTTGTCTTAATTAGAAATTAAAAAAAAATATTAAATACAAGTTTTCTATTATCTGAAAAAACTTTTGCAATTGTTAATAATTTATACGTAGTTTTCTTATGAAAATTTTACTTAAGATTTTATATATAATAGAAAAATAAGTTTACTAGATCTAGAACGTTAAACAAAGTTAGCAATTTATGGATTATGAACAACAATTCTCTTTTATAAGTACAAAATTTAAATCTTTAAAAAGTATGATAAATTTCATATTTATTAAATGAAAATTATTTTTTTATTAATTTTCTTTACAGTTTAAAAAAAATCAATGTTTTGAGTTTTTTAACTAAGCACACCGAGGTTTACGCTTAAAATGAAATATTTAACTAATTAATTTTTACTGCAAACAACTCCTAAAGATTTCTAAAAGATAAAACTTTATTTTTTTAACTACTGGAATAATTTACATTAAAGAGCTATGTATTTTTTTAATTATATGAAAAATGTTTGTTGAAAAACTTAATAAACACCCTTAAGTTTAGATTTTTTTAAATCTTGTTTTTTAAAATTTATATATTAAATTATCCATTTAAATTGTTTTCTATTTTAAACATCTAAAAAAAAGTTAGAATCAAACAAACAGTTAACATTCACATTTAAACTAGTTAATTTTTTACAGTTGTCTTTTTTAGAAAACATTTTATAGAAATTTTTATATACTATAAAATTTTTCGATAATTACCAACAACTTTAGATGTTTACATTACTCATATTAAACTGTTGTACTTTCTAGTTATAAAAAACAAACACAGGCTCATAATTTGAGTAATGTATAACAACAGCCCCTAGCACTCAGCTAAATTTTTATGTTTGAACAATTCAAATTACAAAACATACTTTTATGATATTCAGACCCAAAAGCAAACGCTAAGCATACACACGACTAGATTTGTACATGTGACTCATATTCTGTATTTGTTATATAACAATGCTTTTACTATTGAACACAACGCAGTGCACATGTCAAATTAAAAAAAAAACCATTAGTAAAAAAATTTTATGCTCTAATAATAAAGCGTACTGAATAAAAAGATGGCTCTAAACAATTTATTTTTTTTTTGTAAATAACTAATAAACTAAAAAAAATCCTTACATTGTTCACTTAAAAGAGAAAGAAAAATCTTTATACTCTTTTAGACATTTTCTAGAAGAAAATTACTGGTTATATTATATTGTTAGTATGTACAATAAAATGACAAAAATGAAACGTTAAGTTATTATTTAAAATTGTATGCATAAATTGTACACAACTTTTTTTAATTGTTTTTATCATTGTAACTATTGTTACTTTATTAAAATTGTTAAAAAAATTGTTTTTACAGACTAATTACAATTACGGTTTAGTAAATTTGTTTAAAGTAATCTTGAAGGTTTTAGTTAAACTAAAACATATTTTCTGCCTAAAAATATTTAACTTTTCTATTATTATTATTACTATTATCATGGTATACTACTTTAAGTTTTTTTTTTTGCTTTCTTTATTTGTATTTTGTTTGTTTTTGATTTTATTAAAATTAATAATAAACTAGTATTATGGGGTACGACGCTTAAAAATATATTTTTTTTTTAATTAAAGGTAAACGATATAATCCTAGTAAGTATATAGATTTTTTTTCTTTTAGTTTTTCTCGAATATTTTATTTTTGAATATATTTGAAAAAAAAATTATATATAATTCTCAAATCGGTCCAGGACACAGTCAATTGTTTTTGTTTGTTATTTTTTCCCTGCATCAATAGTTACAAAAAAATTATTAAACGATGTTTTAAAAATCTACAAGTTTATTGCATACTTTAGTTCAAATCAATTTCGGACAACAGTCCTTCTTTATTGAACTTTAAAGTTAATCAAAAAAAAAAAACACATATCACCTCATTTTTGTTGTAGAAGAAATTTCATCCATAATTTGGACATTTATCTCACTATTTGTTCATTTAGATTAACTTTACTGGTAGTTATGTGCATTTAAATTCACTTTGAAGATGTAATAAATTCTGAAATTAAATCTGCTTTTTAAGTTAACTTAAATTCAAACAACATCAAGTGTTAAAAAAGAAACCTTGTTAGTTAACATATTATTTACTGATTGTTATTATTGCTCTATTCTTTAAAAAAAATGTTACTAATAAATTAAAAGTAATTTTACAATAAATTGTTAATATGACAGTGAACGTATATATCATGAGAACTTCTTAGAGATTTCATCTGAGAAGATATAAGTATGTGTCAAAATCCCTTAAAAACTGGATTGCTAATAGAGTTAATAATCCGACCAAAAGTCCTTGAGCAATTGGAGATCACTTACAAAACTAACCAGAATTCTCTAAACATTATAATGGCAAAAAATTTACAATTTTAACTAAAGGAAGTACCATGTATCGTTTAAGCATTTTGTAAAAACCTATTAGCCTAAGCTTTCTAAACAAAAGTTTGCTTACAATACTAACTTGTATAAACTGTTATAGTTTTCATAGTTTATAGTTTAATTTTTATTTAAATTTTATTTAGTTATTTTTTTTAGTTTGTTTTAGTGTAGTTGTTCAGAAATCTTAGTAAATTAATACCATAGCTCTATTCCTTTTAGATAAATACATCAACACAATAGGAAATATATATTTTACTTCAATTTTTTTCATAGCCTTTTTATTATTATTCACGTTTATATAGTTTTGAATCTTATATGTATATACTTTTTTTGTAATATCCTTTAACATCTTAAGTTTTCTATTTACTTACTTATGCTTAAAAAGTCTTGTTTACTTAATTTTACAAAATTCTTATCTAAGCAGTATTTATTTCACATTTTTCATTTAAATTAATAATTACATATCTATTTTCAAGCTTTAATAGGTATTAATGTTAAATTTTATAGCTTAGTTAAACACAACAGTAGTTGGAAAACGCTTTTTGAAAAATGTTCTACTTTAATAACATGCAATGTATTTGTAAATATTTTTTTAAGAAAGTAAGTTATTATTTTTTTACTTGTACCGTCTACATATAAAAAGTATGTTTGATGTTTTAGTTGTTTTAGTTGTGCGATGACTGTTACTTTTTAATAAGTCGTTTATTATGGACATTTTGAGCTTTTTTAAACGCATAAAAATTATTAATTAACAATTTATTTACGTTGCTCACAATGGATGTACAGTAAGCTGCTTCTTATATACGCACAGTCAGTTAAGTACGCCTTTTAGCCAAATTGTTTTTTCTCCTTAGAAACTACCAACCAATTAACAATAAACCTTATTATGAAGTAATTTATATTTTATCTATTTTGGATGTATTAAAACAAAAATAGCTATAAAAATAATTAAGAGCTTACAATTTGTACATCAAATCTAATATTTGAAACTTTATATTTAAGTTTATTTTAAATGAATATAATGAACAGTGTAATTTAAATTTTCATACCCTATAATTAAATAATAGTCATGAAAATATAAAAACGGTTATACCAATTTTGTAACGAAACAAAGAGCGTTGTAATTGACGTTTACATACTCCATGACTAAAACATAAATGTAAAATGTCCTTAATTAACGAAACCCATTAAGTTGAACATGTAATAAGCTTTATATAATAAAAACCTTAATTTTTAGGTCGGCTTGGCATGCACTTTTGTTCAAAGTTTCATAAGTGGGAGGAAACTTTGATACGAGTTTGGTTTCTAGTTTTTTTTTTCAGAAAAGAAAGAAAACTAGTTTTGAAATAAAAAAATATTTATATCAAAGAACGTATGAAATATTGTAACGATGACTGCTTGGCCCCCTTTTTTAGCCAATTGTTAAGTGCAAAAATGCCAACTCGTATTGTAATCTCTGAAGAAACTACAGTAAATATAAAATCGGTTATATCCATAAGTATTTGCACTGGATTTTTCTAAAGGTTACTCAGGTATTTGAATATAGAAGTTATCTTAAACTCTTTTTAGAAGAAAGTGAACTTTTTAAATAGTTAAAAATTACTTTATAAATACTGTAGACTACAATTAATGTGTTTTAAAATAAATGAGTTTTTAAGTAACATATTTTTTGATGTTGTATATGTTATACTTTTAGTAGTAATTATTTGTTTCTTTAATTTAACTATCATTTTTCGACATGTTGAAATTTTACAAAACTTGATATTTTCCTACGCTTTATAATGATTTTTTTTAATTCTAAATTGAACGATTATCAAGGTTTTTTTTTCAAAATTTTGTATATAATAACTTTTACTGGACTCCGAGTTAAATGCAAAACCTGCACCCAATTAAACAAATAAAAGTACTTAATTAAAAAACACAATCAAGTGTGCAAATACAATATTTAAAACAAGTGTAAAAGCTAAACCTATCAAAAATTTCACCTAAAAGTGCTTACGTGTAATGATGATATACTTTAATTTACAAAAATTATCTAAGTGAACATTTTAAAAGTTTTTTAAACTTAATAATTCATTTAACTTACTATTCAGACGCTTATAATAATTGATAAGGAATAACATGTAAAATTGTTTTGAAAATTATAATTATAAGAAGTTTCTTAACATCTAATAAATAATACTCTGAAAGTATAACAAGTTTTATTTTAATATTAAAAGAGACAGTATATAATAACTAAAACAGTCATACTTTGTATATTTTAAAACTTTTTTTAACCAGGTCTGAAAAATTAATATTTCTATAGGTCTAATTACTGATTTAGTGAAATAATTTCTTCTTTTTTTCAAGTACTTCACAATAACATAAACTTTTTAAGATTAAACAGATTGAAGCTTAATTGTTTAAATATGAATAAAGTAGCACTTTTAGAACTTAATTTTAACACTGTATAAAGTTTTGATCATGGAAGAAATTTTAATATTTTGAATACATAAGTGACACTAAACATTGTCAACATAAAAATTCGAGTTATTATGTAAGTAACTGTTATAGTTTTTGTATTAGTAACATTTTTAAGTGAATCTACAGAGTATTCTTTCTAAAACTAGTCTAAAATTATATTAAAAATTACAGTTACATTTATGGTTTAAGTATTTTTTTTTGCATTCAAGAATTTTTGTCCTTATTTATTCTAATGTAGTATTATAATTAAAAATTATATTCGTTTAAAAGTAACTTTACTTTATTACTTTTTTAAGTATATTTAATTAAAATACTATTTTTTAATTTTCAAATGTCTAAAAGGAAAGTATGTATATATATGTTTTTAAACCTTAGTTAAATTTTAATGCAAAAAAATACTGTAAACGATGTTCAGATATAAGCCTACATAAGAATATTCTACTAAGGTTTGTACATTTTATGCTAAGTAATCTAATACAAAAATCATAGCTTATGTGTCTTTAATAAAATAAAATTTAGTTAAATTAAATGTTATTTTTGAAACATAATGAAGTTACATTACAAACTAGGTTTAGCATAAAAGTTTTTCAAAACAGTAACTGTTAAAATTAATAAAATGCTAGTATATAAATATAATACTACTCACTGTATATAAAACCGTAAAATACTGCATTGTTTTTATTCTATCACTATTTGATGTTTACAGTTTAGTTCAACTTTTCTGTCTTTTTTGCTGTTAACCAAATACTTTATATCATATCAAAATGGTTGTAGTTACGGCATGTTAATATGAAACAACTAAATAGTACAATCTCAAACTTTTAAGCAAAAATATTCTCTTGAAATTGATAAAAATTCGAATACGTATTCAGACAAGTACAAGCTATTTTTCTCAACCCACACAGTATTAGTGACGTCACGCTACTAAAAAAAATGTACGACAATAAAGTTTTTTCTTGGCAACCACTCGCTTTTATGTTTTGAAAATTCGTATACTTTTTTAAACGACCATAAGGACAATAGTAAATAAAAGTTATGTCGATCCATGCTGTAGTTATGACGTATTATCAAAAAGCAAAAACAAAATACCACAATCCAATTTCTATTTAAAAATTACTTATTTTTTAGTCATTGACCTTCGAATAATTCTTTTAGACGACTATAAGGCTTATTGTAAACTTAATACCATAGTTTTTGTTTTTTTAGTTTTATCAACATATCGAAAGAGCTTATAAAGCTAACAATATTAAATAGTTAATTTTACCACACGACCACCAACAACAGCATCCGAGACAACCTCAAAGACAGTATCCAAGGAGACATCTCGAATTCTATTGTTTATTGTCGTGTGGTAAAGTTAATTATTTAGTATTGTTAGCTTTATAAGCTTGTTCGGTATTTATATATTAATATTGATAATTTACTTAATTTATATATTAGAAATATAACAAAATCTAGGGTAAAAAAGTGTCTAAAATTTACGGCAACTGTGCTAAAACCTTAAACTTGTGTAGATTTATACTAATAAATATAGTTAGTATATATTACATAAATTACAAAATAGCTGATGTTATTGTCACTTAATAATCTGCAGCCCCCTTTTCCAAAAAACGTCGCCGCTGACTGACATTTACTAAAGTACTTGTAAAACCACTAAAAAACTACTTTATTGCAAACTTACTCCGATTTTGTAACAATTTTATTTTAAAATTACGTGGCCTACTTTTATTTTTATCATAACAGAATAGCAAAATAGCCTTTTGGGTAAACTTTGCGTGGCGACCAGAAATCATCTTAGCCACTAGTACAGTCAACTCTATAAACAAATAAAAACAAACAATTTCTTAATCCTTGTAAGCAGTATTTGATTTTTTGTTATTAAAATAATATATATACTACAATATAATATAGATTACAATATTAACAATTAAAGAATATTGTAGAAATTATATATAATTAGGTTGTGTAATATTATTACTGAGTCCTAAAAATCATTACTTTTGCGCGGAAATATAAAAACAAGAATATTATTTAAGTAATTTAAGATAGAATTAAAACTCTCGTTGGTACACTTTTTTAATTAGTCTTAAAACAAAAAAAACTAAACTGTCTCATTGTACTTAAGCTTTCTTATTTTTGTCGCACTAAGCAATACTTAATCAGAGTCAATAAATTACGTTTCCAATTAATGTATTTTTTATGTAAAATTTTATGTTTTTATTATCAAAATAATTTTTAAATGCTTTTTAATAAAAACATCATTAAACAAACTCAATAACATATTTTATTCTTTTACTAAAAGAGTTCTAAGCAATTAACTTTGAGTTTATTAATGAGGTTTTTTTTATGTTTTATAAGATTTTCTGTGTAAAAAAGTTTAATTGGAATCTTACAATCCTCCAAAGTTTGTGGACAACAAATATATTTTATAAGCACTGTTAATTACGTAACACTATTATAAGCTGTAAAGAAAACATTTTTACAAAATATTTAAGGTATTAAGTACACTATAATTTAACTTGAAACACAAAAACAATTTTAAACTTTAATTAACTTTGTAACAGAACATATTTAAATGCAACATTATTCATTTACTATTTACTAATGAGTCAAGTTTCCGTTGTTATAAAAAAAATATTAATACTAAATATCCTATTATTAAGGCCATAGGGGGTCCAAGACTTTTTTTACAATATAAACTTGGACTTTTTTTATATGAAAACTTTTAGTACTAACTACAAGCCAGTTTTTATAGAACTCAAAGATATCATTTAGCTTTTTTTTATTTTTTATACTTCAATATTTATTTCAACAGTTTATTACTTACAAAACAATGTTTCACTCCTATACTTGCATATAGGAGACCCTCAGTTGTTGTAAATAGGTGTGAATTTTTTTAGACCTATTTACAACAACTGAGGATCTCCTATATGCAAGTATAAGTGAAACATTGTTTTGTTAGTAATAAACTGTTAAAATAAATATTGGATAAAAATCTCCTTAAAGACATTTAAGTCGAGAACTTTAAATTGTTTAATTTAAAACAAATTACAATATTATCTTTTATACTTTGTAATAAGTTTCTGATACAAACGTATGGACCGCAAATTTTTCGGGGTCAATTTTCTAGGAAAAATTAAAATTCACTAAAAATTCATCTCCTCTTTCATTTTTTAAGCAATCTTCTTCAAATCTTCAGAAAATGTTCCTTATATTATAAGTAAAAAAACTCTACTTATGAATTTTAATAATTTCAAAATTTATTATAAAAATTTATGACAAAAATTATAATTTAAAAAAAAATCCAGGAAAAAGGTATTTTTATTTAATTTTTTTTTAATTTTAAAATGACATTTTTTTGTTATTGCTTAAAGATTAAACTGTGAAAGTTTAAAGAAGATTACTTGAAAAATGTAGGAGAAGATAGATTTTGAAAAAAATATTATTTTTTCACTATTTTAGTTTTCCTTTCCCATAAGGAACCTATAAAGAGACCCGACTTTGACCGGTCATATCTCAAAAAATAATTCGATTTTTTAAACGATAAAATGCAATTTGAAGCTTTTAAAACATCTATATATTAAGGTCAACTTGTAAAAATTATGCCTACTCCCCTATGGCCTTAAAAGTTTAAAAAGAAAATCACAGAATACTTTTAATTATCTAAATCGACAAAACATTTTTAAAATCAAAATTTCCATGAAAACTGTACTATTATTCTCAAACAATTTAAAAAATCTTTTTTTAATATGTTTATAACAAATAAATAAACTTAAGGCATGTTAGGATAAATAAATTTAAGTCTTTTTATAACTATTTACTAAAAAAACTCAACATAACAAATTTAGTACTTCTTAACCTTCTATTTACTATTTAGGCAACCTAATAAAATTTAAATATGAAAAACATTTTATGAGCTAAAGCAGTAGTCTAATTACTTTTAAAAAAATATTAAATATAATTATACTTTTAACTTTTACAACATTTAAGAATAAGTTATTTAAAGTTTTTTATATACAGAATATTGTGTTGCAAAATATATTTTTTTAAACTTTATAATGAATAATGGGTGGCCACTGTTTTTTTAGAAAATTCTTCCAGGTTTTTTAAAGTACACGTTTTTTGGTTTATCTTTGGTTTGAAACTAATTTAAAGTAAAAACTGTTCAACATCATTGAAAATATACTGTAAAGCTACTTTAAGTGTGTTATTGAGTTTTAAAAATTTTGGATGATGATAAAAATTTATTTTCTTCTTTGTAAAAGTTGTTTTATTTCACATTAAAAATACTCTATTGTCAACCTCAAAATTGTTTAAAATTCAAGGTTTTCAGTGATTTTTGTTTAAAATTCCAGGTTATCCAGTTTATTTTTTCAAAATTTCTCATAATCAATGTATTTTTAGCCTAAATTGACAAACTCCAGGTTTTTTTAGTATTCCAGGTTATGTGACCGACCTTTAAAAAAATGTTTTGAATATGCTATGAGCCTTTTAAAAAACATTATTAGATTAAACTTAGTTATGAGCTTTTTTATTATATAAAACGTAGTTCAATATGACAAGTACAAAACATTTTAGTATATAACATTTATTAGAAATTAAAACTATTAACTAAATAAATTCCGAGTTTTCTGATTTTCTTTTGCTTTTCATTTCCTTCTTCAAGCTATTCTTCAAATTCTAAAAAAGTACAAAATTTTAAATACCGAAAAAAATTTAGTACTTATTAAATGTAAACTTTTTTTATGCACAAAAGTTAATTTGAAATAAAACAAAATTATAAATTGCTCTGTGGTTAAAATTAACTTTAATTATTACACAAATTTTAAGCACAGCTTTAGTACATTAAAACTCTTAAAATTTAACTCGTAATTTTTCAAAGACGTTTATTTTAATAGCTTAAATTATTTACAAATTAAACCAGAAACCACAAAAAAGCAAAACTTATAAAATATCAAAACAAAAAGTTAAAATCCGTCTTAAAAATTGAATATATTTTATATAATAATAATATATTTATTCTATTTTAAAAATAAAGTTACTCCAACTTATTTTTAAAAAATGTTAAAAGGTATAAAGAATATCTTTAAAATCCAAAAATTCTCAAAGGTATATTTCAAAAAAGTCTTTTATAGACTAAAATAGTCAATCAAGTTGCCGAACGCAAAATTTGCATAATTTATTTACAATTTTCATATAAGATCAATTTTTTATTAACAGATAAGTTTAGTTTCCATAAACAATTACACTATTTATTTTAAGACCATGACGTATAAAACTCTTATAAACATAAGTTTAAAATCAAACAAAATATTTTAACTACTAAATTCTAGACAAGGTTTATAAATTTTATTTATATCAGGTTTCGGAAAAATTTCCAGATTTTTTGAATTTCTTCCAGGTTTTTGAAACTACACGTTTTCGGGTCTATTTTTTGTTTAAAGTTAAGTTTAAGGCTCAAAATTGTGTTAAGTAGTATAATAACATTAAAAAGATAATGTAAAGCTACTTTAAATGTGTTTTTTAATAAACAAAAATTTTGATGTTTAGAAAAATTTGTCAAACATGTGATAGACTTTTCGTTTCAAATCTAAATTTTGTTACTTAATATGTTAAATATGTTTAAAATTCCAGGTTTTTTGGTAACTTTGTTCTAAGTTCAAGGGTTTTTAGTGATTTTGTTCAAAAATCAAGGTTTGTTTCAAAATTTGGCAAATTCACAATGTTTTAGCCTAAATTATAAGTTCTAGGTTTTTTCCAGGATTCCAAGTTTTGTGGCAACCACGTTATATAAACTATTAAATAGTCTTCAAATTGTTTACGGCTGTTTCAATGCTTTACACATATCATCAGAGTATTAATAAAGTTTATTGTCAAATACTTTAAAAAGTAACAAAAATATACATTGTGACGTGGAAAATAAATTTGAATAAATATAGGTAGCTTGTTCTTTAAACAACTTCTGTACAAGTAAGTTTATGTTTTGTTTGGAGTGTTTTGTCCTATTTTTCAGTTTTGTTTTGTTGTTACTTTTTGTTATTGCTTTATACTTTTTGTTTTTAAGGCAGGGTTGCTGTCTTTCTTTTCTTTTTAAATATTTACAAATTCGTATTTTATCAGGCTACATGTTTTGTTATTTTTTAGTTTAGTTTTAGTTGTGCAGTGTATTTACTATATTGATTTTTAATCTTTGCTTGCGTCTTTTAGTTCCTATATGTAACTTGGTAGTTTAGTGCTATATTTTTGATTGCCTTATGAACATTGTATTTATAATTGAATGATGTACTAGTTGATCAAACGTAATAGATACAGTAATCATAAGGCAAGTTTAAAGAATAAATTAAGAAAATATAAAACTAAGCTACTAAATTACATATGAAAACTAAAAGACGCAAATAATTATAATTAAAAACAAAAAACTCTGTAGAACTAAAATGTAACCAACAAACAACAGAACATGTAACTTATGTAGCTTAGAAACAAAATTGAGAATATTATAAAATAATTATTGTTAAACAAAAAAAAGAAAGTCAGCAACTCTGCCTTCCTAACCAAAATATGTAGTTTAAAAAAGTATACAATATATTAACGTAGTTATAATATAAAGTATAAACAAAACAAAACCAAAATAAGGACAAATAATACAAAACAAAACATAAATTAACTTGTACAGAAGTTTTTTTAGAACAAGCTACCAATATTTATTCAAGCTTATTTGACTCGTCACATTGTGCACTTATGTTACTTTAAAAAAAAAAGTTTATTGTCATTTTTTCTAAAGATATGCATAAATCATTGATACAGCAGTTTATAATTCGATAACTAATTGTTTTTTTATACCATGAATTTTAATCTCTGCGTTTGTATCGAGAACTTTGTCATTTTGTCAATTTAAAAAGATAAATCCAAAAAAAAAATATAAGATACTATTTTTTAAATATTAAGTAGTTTTTTTTATAACAATGAAAATATTTTAAACAACTATAACATTTATATCAAAATAATGATGCATAAAACTCTACTTAAAAAAAATGGCAAATTAAGTTTTGCTCACAAGTGCTTTACAAACTTAAAATATATAATTAGATGGAATCTGTAAAAATTTTTTAAAGTAAGTGTTAAAATCATATACAAAATACTTGGTATAAAAAACTTGTTTATTTTTAAATATTGCAACACTCAACACAAATCAAACGTACCGAAGGCGAGAAATAGTTCGAAGAATCCTTCCTCATGCGGGAACTCCTTCATCTCGACCACCGTTTCCCGCCACTCTTGGTAGATGTCCTCCAAAGTCTGCTTCGGGTCGATCAGGTCAAGCTCCACTTCATTGTCCACGTCAAAGACCTGACATGTGATGTTGCCTGCAAGTATTAAATCATTGTTGCAATTTTAACTTATGTTGTTTGAAACTTATTGCTGGTTATCGGCAATTTCAAACCAGTTGCCTAGTTCTTATTTGGTCATTTTGTTACTTTAGTTGAAAAAGTTTGAGTACTAAAAGAAAGTTTTCAAACGGTTCTGGTTTAAGAAAATATATATGGATTCAAAACGTTGTTTTTAGCAATAAAGCTTATTATTTCATCTACGACATAGCATCAATTAGTATTATATTGTTAGCAAACTTGTTTTAAATACATAACACCTGTTTTTACCACACCTAAAACGCTTTTTTATAACTAACGTACACTTATTAAATCCTTTTAAAACAGTTAGGTAAACAAAAATAAAACAGTTTAACCTTTATGAACGTTTTCCACTCCTAAGAATTTGAAGAATTCTACAGCATTCTTCATTACTTCACCCATGGTGGCATCCCATCGGTACGTTTTCACCTCAACTTTACCCTTTAAAGTTTTAGAATTTCAATAAAACTCTCTATACTGTAACGTTTCGTTTTAAAGTAATAAGACTAAACAATTAAAAAAAAAACAAAACACTAAATATTTTTTGTGAGTAAAAACTATTTTTAATAACTCATATCGACTTCAAGTTTGGAAAATGTTTTAAAAGGTATGAAACAAAAAGCTAAAAGATAAAAAGTAAAGTTATACTGAATAATAACCTGTCCATCTTTGGGATCAACATAACTTCCATGAACCCTGACGCCTTTGGTTATAAGATGGCTGTATGACATGGTAATTTAAGCGTTACTTTCTGCAATATAAAAATACGTTTTTGCATGTATAATGATATGTTATTAAAGCTATTTGTACTTTTTTTCAGTAACTTTTGAAAAATAGTAAAACTTATATCATTACTAATTTTTTCCAAGTTAAGGATTATTTTTTTAGTTGTTTCTGTAAATATGGTTTCAAATCGCGTTAAAAAAAAAAAATTAAGAAAAACATGTATATGTGATATTGTATATCATAAAAACATTTAACAAAGTATTGCAATTTAATTACTATTTAAACTTTGTACAAATATTGGTTATGTTTGAAATTAAAATTGTATAAATTGTTTACTTTTGTTTAAGTGTTTTGAAAATTTTAAATGTTTTTTGATAGATAACAGAATAATTTATTACTTTGATATAACCATTTTTGTATTGAACTGGTATAAGTATTTTGGTTTTTGAAAAAAATACCATAAGATGATTTTGAAGCAGCTTTCAATAATTATTACAACACCTATTAATATTAGTGTGAACATAAACCAATTTAATTTTGTAAAATATACTTTTTAAACTTAGTTGGTGAATTCATCAGTGTTTATATGGAAACAAACTTGATGTATAAACCGAAATGTTTAGATACTTTAAGCCATTGTATTTTGAAATAAGTATTTAAAAGAAAAATAAAGTATTATATACTTCTTTTTTAATTGAAAATAATTTGTTTAAAAAAGAAAACTAAACACGTTGATTCGTATTTTAAATAGATTTTTTTCAAACTCAATAAAATGAACATAAAACTTTACCTATACAACACGAGTGTTCTAATCGTGCTGTTTTTCTGTTTAAAAAATCATAACATCAACCAGTTTTTATTTAAACATAAAAGTAATAAAAATTAATGTTGAGAAATAAAAACATAAAAACTTTGTTAGAGCATCAGGTATATATAAGTATTTCAAGTACTGAACTAAAATCACTTAATAATATGCCTTTACTTTTTGATGCAAAAAATTACTTGAATTACTGTTTTTTTTTCAAGAAATCAAATTAAAATAAGTATAAAAACTGAGACATTTAGGAAACTAAATAAAACAATTATGTATAATATACAAAAATTATCTTTAAGAACAACAATAAATATCACTTTCAAAATTCATTTTAAGACGCTTTTTTAAACAACAGTGGTGTGTATTACTAAAAAACCACATAATACAACTTTTAAATGCTTAGCTTAAACTTTTAATAGAATTATTCAATAAACAAAAAAAAAACTTTATAAAAATAGGTTTTTTAGTCTTTTAAATAAGCCTGATAATAAGATTGAAAACAAACAAGCACTGAAAAATATCTGCATTTTCGAGCCTCTGATTTTACCTGAGTAGCATAGAATTTATTAAAATTTTAATTTATTAACAAATTTTTAAGTAAAAAATGGCAAGTTTGAAGTAAATAAAACTGTTTTTTTTTTCTGTATACTTATTTATATTTCACTTGTATACTTTATTTTTAAACATAAAGTTTAACAAAAAATTTTAGAATATTTCAAGTAAAATACTTTTTTAGTTCTATTTTTTCTATAATGAACAGAATTTAGTATACAAAAACACAAAATAAATTAAGTAGACAATAGACTACAAAAAAAAATATTATCAAAAAAAAGTGTTCAAACTTATTTTGTTGGTTTTTTACAAAATGTAGACCAAATAGTAATTTAAAAAGTTCTTGTCATAGATTTAACTAGTATATTTTTAAAACTATACAGACGTTGCTTCTTATTTTTATATAAGTATTCTCAAACTTTTGTTAACTTTGGATATATAGATCTTTTAACCATTAGTTTCTGCACAATAAAACACTTAAAGTTAAACTCTTAGTTAAAAACAAATATTATTGTAGCTTAATTTTGTTCCAAAAATATAGTTAGTTTTGAAACAAGCCATCATTTTACAAAACTTAAAAAAGTTTTTAAGGCTCAAGCAAAAAATTTTTTGTTAGTTATTCAAAATTTATATCATTTATTTGCATTTTCATAGTGGCCATTTTAATAAATAACACTGCTAAGAGCTTAGCATTTTCACATTAGCCATATAACACTGCTAAGAACTTAGATGCACTTTATAATTACAACAGTTGGCTCATTAATATACTTATGAATATGATTAAAATTTGCTGACTAAATACAAAGTGTAAACTATTTTGACTTTAAAAACTTTCTAATTTAGATACTTAACTTGTTTACTTGAGTGTGAAATATAATATTCTATTTTAAAGAAATTGTTGCTCATGTACAGTTTGTTCATGCAGCCACATGGTCATTGAAGGCAAGGAAAGGTGTTATTTTTGCAAAATATCTTTCACTACTAAGTGGCTAATATATGTAAACTATACATGAGCATCATTATTTAAGCTTCCAAATTGTATATTCATTTTGATTTTGGAAGATTAGAGAAACATTAGGCTGTATTCAAAGACATAGTTGTACTAGTAAGTATAAGAAGGAAATACAACTTAATAATGTATTTTGGAAAAATAAAAAATGCATATTTTTAGCAATGGGTCAGTTTTTTTCTTAACTATATTTTTCTTACTTTGACCTCTAAGTTGCTATGCCTTTTAAAAGGGGATTTCCCAATATTTTATTAGAACATGAACAATACTTAATAAAATGTGGTTAATGAGGTTTTAAAAAATGCAAAACATAATTAATACGTTACTAAAAAAATGATCAAACGTGAAAAAAAAATATATTTGACAGATCTACCGTAAATAATACTTAAAAAACAGCAAATGTGTTAAGCTCTTTAAAACACAATTTAAAACATAAAATAATTAAAACGAAAAAATACTTAGTAATTTAAGTATAAACGGCTTTAAATTAATGATAAAAAGTTATAATTTTACCAAACAAAGTGAGAAATGTTGTACGTAAGCTATAGTTTTTTTAATATTTTACAAAACAGCTTGAAGTTACTACAGTTTAACCAAGATACAAAAAACTATAAAAAGTACACATTAGATTAGGGAAGAACAAACTATTATTCATGGGCTATTTAATTTCAGATGAACTTTCTAATTTATAAATAAAACTCTTTAAAGCAAAATGTAGCAAAACTACAATTTAAAAATACAACGTTAACTAAATATTAATTTAAGTGAGCATCAAAACTATTTTACAAAACTCCTCAATTTTCTTTTCACAAACAGTTTGTTACAAAAAAACATCTTAAACCAGAGATTTCGTGCTTGGCAGACCGCATTCTACAAAATGGCAATAATTATTTTAACAAAAATCAAAAAAGCAAAAGTAGTGCAAGATAAAAAATACAGTTTAAACATTTTTAAACTTGATTACAAGTCATGAACTAAAGCAGCAAAATACTTTATTATCCGTAGAATTAAATAACTAAAATGAACGAAAAAAGTTAAAATTTTGGTTATTTTTTTTTTAATTTAACGTTAGTATACGTGATTTTGAATATAGCTTTAATCGTAATGCAGTTTCAAAACCTCGACTTCTTTTTTCAAGTTATCTTCTTGTTTCAAGTTTAATGTCCTGATCAACGTATTAAATGGCATCCCTGGTGTGCGACTCAACATCCGTAAGCTTCTCCGTGCACCGAGTTTAGGGCGAAATATTTTGAGCGTTACTTTATTGTTCAATAAACTGTAATTGTCTTCTTGTTTTTAATTGGAGATCTGAAATGTTTATTTAGGGTTGAATTAAAAGTCAAAATATATTTAAAATGTGTTTTGTTAGTAAAAAAAAAAGAGATTGATAATGATAGGAAAATAAAAATCTATGTATGAAATAAAAATTCTTTTAAACATATTAACTTCAAACTAGTCTTAATAAAATCAACAACATCGAAACATTTTTTTATATAAGTTACCATATTTGTAAAACACTTTGAATTACAAAAATATAATAATAGTCTTAAGCTAAATAATTAATACAATTCAAAACTTTTATACACTTTTAGTAGTACTTGTAATATAGTGAGCTTAAAGACGAAATTTAAAAGACTACAATTAAAAATTACACATTTATTTTTAAGCTAAACCTAAATATAGTTTAAGTTTTTCGCTAAAAATAAACCAATTTTGCTCTACAGCAGAGGTTCCTAACCTCTTCTTTATGTTTTAGACCATTTTGGAAGGTTAATACTAAATTTACACCCAATATACAAAACAGTGTTTAATTTTGAGCAAAAAAAGTTTTTCTCAATTTTAAGGTTTTTTTATATAATAAATCGTAAAACTTATGAAGTCTATTACACTTAAAAAATACAGTAACTACTAACTTATAAATTAAAAATACAATCAATAAAAATTAATTTTCTTAACTTGTAACGAAGAAAGTTTAGCCTCGAAAACGAGGGAATTTGTCCCCAGGTTATGAATCGCTGCTTTTTAGTATGAAAAATGGTTAAACAATAAATGTATGGCCAATTATAGTAATTTGTATCAGAGCCTTAAATAATAATAAGCTTGTATCCAAGTAAAAATGAAGGTTTTGTCTATGATAAACTTTTGTCAATGCTTTTAAAGGCTTTTTATGAAACAAAAAAAATTACTCACAAAAACCTGCAGTCCATGTTCTATGGCAACTAATTTCAATTGAATAAATAAAATATTTAATTGTTTGAAAACTCCAGTTCTGCTTTTAGATATCAGTTTGAAGAAGTTTAACTTATTAAGTTTTTAAACAAAACTTCATTAGTTATATAAAGTAAATTTTTAAAAGAATAAATTGTAGTTTAAGCCATTTTTTATTGTTATATTATTTTATTATTCTTTTTTATAGTCAAAGCTTTTTGTAAAGCAAAATAATTTTTTAATGTGAAATTTTACTTTAAAGCTTAATATTTACAGAAACTAGTGATACATATAAGCCTAACGATACATAACTCAGTAGATACCGCAAATCAAATTCAGTAAAAATATTGACCAAAGTGACGTATTTTGTTTACAACTTTTTTCATCTTAAAATAAGCACTTTGAAAAAATGCATAATGTCATTTAACGAAAACAAATACAAGCAATATTACATGAAATCTAAACAAAACGCGAAAAATTCATGTAAATAAAAATTTCCGCAAATATTTGTAAAATTATTCGCAATTATCGCTATGCTTATGAATATTAGAAGGTTTTTATTTATGAAAAATAGACGTGTTAAAAAAACTTCATTAACTCATTATAAAACAACGTATATATGTGTTAGTAACAAATTGTTCTTTTAATACAAAACACCATGAAATATCAGTTTAAATAGTAAAATTAAATACCAATTCAATGAGAAACACATTCTAAGTTTAAAATTTATTCGCAGACGACGTTTCAACTTTTCATCAGTCATTATCAACAAAATACTGTGCAAAATAACTAAAAATTAGTGCTAAACAACTAAGTATACAAAAATTTTAAGTAATACAATATATAAAAGTTTAGTCGAAACGTCGTCTGCGAATAAATTTTAAACTTAGAATGTGTTTCTCATTGAATTGGTATTTAAAAACTCCAGTATCCTTACCTGTTTTTACTTTCGAGTAAAGTTAAAGCTTGAAATTAAAAGACTGACTTTTTCCGTCAAAAAACAAACTAAAATACGGACATTTAAAACGATATGAATGTAAAATAGTTAAATTTATATTCATATTTGACTAACAAGGTCTAATAGAAATTAAGTAATGGAAAAAGTTTGTTTTAGAAACTTATCTTTTACCAGCAGTGTTATGAGTTGTTGGGTTATGCAAACTTAATTTTATTTTACCTTAAAACAATAACAAACTATTACAAAATCTCTAAGCAAGAATATAACAACATTTTAGTAAATAAAACGCATAACAAAAAATATAAATAAAGAAACTTAAAAAAAATTTATTAATCTTTGTCTTGTAAAAATTAAGTCATTTGCGATGAACTACAAAACTTTTAAAACCCACAATTATGGGTTCAACAACAACTTTAAAACAAAAACCCATAACTGTGACATGGGATAAAAAAGCAAAATTACAGTAAAAAAAAATCAACACCATTTAAAAAAAAAGTAAACCAATAATTGGCAAAGTTCAAAATATGTATAAAAATTCTGCGTTGTAACTTATGCAGTTTTGGAAAAACGGAGCAGAAATGTGCGAACCAATAGGCTCGCACATTCTTCAAGAACTAAAAAAATATTCTCTGAAACTTAATAACAAAGAGACGACGATTAATATATCGAACGACAAAAAATTGCTCAAATATTTTGGTCCAAAACCTGGTGTCCGAAAAAACCTTTCGGTTATCGGGTTGTAAACCACATGGATACCTTTCAACGTCTTGTCCAACACAAGCTGTGTATAAATTATTAATCAATACAGAAAAACAAAGTTAAGGATAATTATGTATAAATTTACAAAAAAAAAGGAAAAAAAAAGGTAAACTGTATTTATTAAATCGTTTATAACATGAGTTAACTGTATTTGGGACTTTTTCAAACGGTCATACTATTTTGAAGGCTGCGTGTATTTTATATGACTAGATATGATATGATATGTGTTTGAGGTTGTATGTTTTTATTCAAATGAAATTTAAGCAAAAATAAATTAACTTTAAACCTATGTTTATAAAACTAAGAAAATCATCTTTACCAAAAGACACAA
The DNA here is from genome assembly GCF_965202585.1 of Thalia democratica. Taxonomy (NCBI): domain Eukaryota; kingdom Metazoa; phylum Chordata; class Thaliacea; order Salpida; family Salpidae; genus Thalia; species Thalia democratica. The sequence continues at coordinate 41,040,740 of NC_139165.1, read as the reverse complement.
GCGCACCACCGATAGTAACTGGATTTTAATATTTTTGATAGTTGAATAGCCTTATAAAAACAATTATTTAGTATTTGTTAAACAAATATTAATATTTTTAGCACGAAATATAACTCTACTTATGTTAAAATTAAAAAAAAACTTTGGCAACATTATAACAGTCTTGATAGTATCATTATTCTAGTTTTAGTTAATTATCATAATCAAAAAAAAATTAGCTGCAATTGTTTTAATAAACAACTTAATGAATTGATGAACTACTTTTGACCTTTTATAAGCCATTAATAAATACATTAATGAATAAAGTTGATAGAAAATGTTTAGTTTAGTTCTTGCTTTATCAAACTATTTAAAAAAAATTAACATTTAATATAAAAAACAACAGACTTGAGTAAAACAAAATAAATAAAATTGTGTTTAAAACTAAGTTTTTTTACTATTTTACTTTAACTGATCACCCTACCAAAGTTCATTTTACAATATATCTGTAAAGCTATAAATAAGAACATATAATAATTTGATATCACACTAATGTACTTATGTAATTTAGTAACTTCTTTTTCTAACCTGCTACCATGTTACCTCATACTATAAGGATCAGTGAGCACTTTGCAGTAGAGATTCCAAAACTTTTGAGTTTATGTCTGTTTGTTAAATTCGTGTGACGTTCAGAAAATTGCAATCTGACAACCCGCCTTGGTAGGAACAACTTATATTTATCATTAATGTGTTCTGAAATTCCTCTATGTTGTTGTTTTACTAGTGTTATTTGAAAAGACAATCAAAAAACTGCACATGTAAACTTTACAAACCTAAGAAAAAATGTTCAAATATAAAGCACAAGGTTTTAATTGGTTTTTGTGAGACAAAGTTTTACTTAAAGTGTTATAAACACACTTTAGTTAACTTTATAAGGAAAATAATATTATTTAAGTCGAAATTTTTTATTCAAAAAGGACTACTTAAAACTAAACAATAGTTAATAAATAAGGTTTAGGCAAGATCTCTTTTAAATTTGATTTATTTTTTTGTTTGCCCAAGACTGATTCTAAATATTTTATTAAGCATTTAACAGCTAAAAAAATCTCAACTGTATTTTTTTAATATTAATACAAATGTGCTGTCGTGGTTTCAAACTTTTGATATACAACGTCAATACGGCCTGTACGCCGCGCAGTTTATAGCAAATATCTAGAAAATTTAGAAATCTAGAGGCCATAAGCTGCAAAGTCGCCGAAAAGCGAGCCGTGAGTAGTAAAGGGGCGTTAGGGGGCCGTGAGGTCATAATTTGTAACTTATAATATATAATATGAGGGTGGTGATAAAAAGAAAAAAAGTTTTTAGGCGTACCTGAGGATAGTTTTGAAACTTACACTAGATATTACGGGAAAACTACAGAAATTAAGGACCACGAGGACAGAGTTGGTAAAATGCTAATAGTTACTATGGTAATTCAGCAATGAAGCGTATAAACTTTGGTTTGTTTTAAGTTAGTAATTTCACGCTCGAGTAAACAAAGCAGAGCTTTTTAACATGTCTGCACGAGGACATAATTTGAAAATTACACTAGACATTATAAAGTTGATGATGAAGAGCAAAATAAAAAGTTTTAGTCGTATATAAGGGGTAGTTTTTGGGAAATTTTATCGGAAGGGGGCCATAGCTTTTTTACGTTTTTGAAATAATAGGCCTTATGAAAAAAAAAAGAAAATCTTGATCTAGAAGTTGTTAAAAACAACTTAAAACTTACTTAGTTTAGTGAAAAATTACTTATTTAGATAAAAATTATTTTATAATAATATAGTTTTTTTAATTTTGTCACATTAAATCAAGCTAAATTTGACAAAAAAGTTTAATATTTACTGAATAAAAGTCATTCAACACACTGTTTGACTGTGTTTTGCAAGTAGAAAGTCTTAATATTTACCTATTAAACTTGCTTCTAATATTACACTTATTCAATGGTTAAAAGAATTTGCAAACTCAGTAATGCATTATGTATAAAATTCTTATTTTATACTACTTTAAGCAAAAACAAAGAAAAATCCTAAAAATAAATCCTAATTAAGAATCACATAAGTAAACATTACATTTGTCTTAAAAATAAACAAAGAAAGTACAATAATTGTATTTTATTTCATAAAATTAGTCGTTATAGCTATTAACATTAAATAGTTCATCAACTTTAAAAACCTTACATTATAAAATAGTTTATGTTAAGTTTTAAAAACAAGTTTTTACATGAACTGGTAGACTTTATATTATACAACTATTAAAATAAGACCAGTTTAAACTTTTTATACATGCTCTACAAATTACTAAGAATTTTATGTTGTATGCTTAGTCTCAGTGTTTTTTTGTTTACAGTTGTTAAAGAACTTTTCTGTCTTTTTATATGTTCAGTTTTTAAGCTTTTTAGATCATTTAAGTCGTCGTAAAATTGTTTTATTTACTAAACTTATAAAAAAATTGACTAAATAACATATTCTTTTTATTTTTATAACATTTGAAAAACTGCACTAAAAATTTTCTATCCATTAAGTTGTATAATAGTTGTTCACGTCTACTATTAGTTTATCTTCAAAAATTTAACTTAAGTTTGATTTAAGTTTTCAAGTTAATTTAAGTTAATATATTTGATTTAAGACTTATTTTTGGCTGAGTTATTTTGACTAGAACTATTTGACAAAATAGTTATTTAAATACTATAAAGTATTTTTTCCGTTGATGACATTATTTAGCTAATAATTGTGATTACTACTTCGTAATTTACTTTTTTATGTATAAAATATTTCGTTTTTCATTTAAGCTTTCGATGTAAGGCAAAAATTTTACATTAAAAAAAAAAAAACAGGACTTAGATTTAGTTTACAAAAAAGTAATAAATGTATTTTAAAAATTTCTAAGGTTTAAACATTTTTATGTACCTGAGAATTTTAGTGAGTCATGTAGTAAACACTTAATTGATTTTCTAAAGTGTGCTACTAAAAGCTACTACACAAAATTCTCTTCAATTGAACAAAAAGTTTTGCAATCCTACTGAAATAAGTCGAGAATCGCTACTGCTACAAAGTAAAGAACTTATAGTTTATAACAAGACCAGTGAATAAAATTGATTCATTGCATAAAAAAAAATACATCGAATGTATTGTTAAAAACACAGTTATTTTTATCATAAAGATAAACTTAATCTCTTATTGTAATAAAATGTAGAAAATAAAAGTTTAAGTAAAAAAATACAAAACGATTGTAAAAACAAAAAAATAAACAATTTACAATTCTTCAAAAAAACTTGATGAAACTTATATAATTATTAAGCAAGTTTAAGCTCAAAATCAAAAATAGCACTTTTCTTCGGTTTTTTAAATCAGTAAGAAGACATAGTTTTAGTATTTAGTCTTAAGAAAACAGGTAAGCAAACTCGTAATCTCATGACTATTTTAACTAGTCAAGAAATTATTCTTCCTATAGCTTGTTTCATAACCTTTTAATGTTAAGTATAACTGTTAAGAGAACAACTGAAGTAGGTAAATTTTAATTTAATAAACCCTTACAATGCTTAATACTAGTTGTATTATTTTATTTCATACAAACATTAAATTAGTTTGGCTATTAAAATTATATAAAATTTGATCAATTTATAAAAACGCAGTCATAAGCACCGCTATACACTTAATAAGTTAAAACAACATTTCAAAAAGACGCTGATCTTTAGATTAGAGTACTAAGCTTCTCAAAGTAAACACCAATTTGGGTGGAAATAAATTATGTTTATATCAACAAAATCTACTTTTCATCAAATTGAAACCTGTAATAACTAAAAGTTGTAAGATCTGAATCTGTTAGTCGGAATATATTAAGCAGATGTAAGTAAAACAGTTCGTACAATACTACTAAACTGTTTGTTTTTTACTTTACTTAGATAAAAATTATCAAATCTGTTAGTTAATCATGTCATTTTAGTCTTATTTTGTATTTTAATAAACTGTGTGGTTTTTTATAGCTAATTAATCTTTTGGACGTTTTCGTTTTTTTTTTATTTACTAGTTTTTAAGTTTATAGTATATTATTACACAGTTTCTTTTAACATTTGCTATATTTTTCAAAACGAAGTTGTTTGGTCTTGTTTCCAGCTTATTGTTTTGGAACAGAAAAAAACATTGAAAAACAAGAATGATTACAATTTTGAAAAATTTAAACAGTTGTTAAAATGACATAAGCAACATTATCTATAACAAAAAATCTGTATACAAATCTTAGTAAAAAAACTACTTAACATTTTATTTAAAATGCAAAGGGTGTAACTTAAAAATGGTGTATAAAATTAGTTTTGCAAAAAAATTTGAAAAGAGTGTCGTAGAGTGGCGATGAAGTTTTTATAGCATTATTCTAGCAACTGCTTTTGTGTAAACTTATTGTTTATATTGATAAATTATTAGTTTTATCATTCATAATTTCTAATTTTAGTAATAGTGTATAAGTGAATTTCTTAAAGACTTACTGTGCCCACCTTTTACAAATAATGCTCTAGAAAGCAACCTATTCATTCGTTTACGTTCCACCAAAACTAACCTACGCAGTTTATAAATCTCAACCCTGGCTGAATGTTCGAACATAAGCGTGTTTTTTTAGAAGTTTTCTTAATACTTTCAAGGTTCTAGAAAGTACAAGTTTTGTTGTTCATTTTTAGAATAAATTTCAATAAAAAAATACTATTTCAGATTGTATAAATATCGAAACTTGCTATACTCCAACACTACTTTAAAATGTTTTTTTTTTAATAAAATTCTATAAAACACAAAAAAAAGCAATTATCTAATATAACAGGTACATCATATATCTAATGTTTATATTTATATGTGGTCAAAGTTTCAGGTTATTCTTTAAATATTAACCTCCAGGTTTTTTGCTCAAATTTTGTAATTCAAAGTTAAATGACGCTATAGCTACTCAAAAACCGTACTTGCTAAAAAATTCAAACTTATTTATTCTACGAAATGAGCGAGCGCCTTAATAAGTAATGAAAACAATTTATACTTACGTCGCAATTGCTTAGTGAGGATATCTCGATGTTGAGAAAAGCTGTATTTATGTTAAATTTATTCTTTTTTACTGTACGATCAATGTGACTGTTCTAAACATATTTTCGGTTGATAAAGCTTTTGATGCACTTTTATTAGATGCAAAATGTATTTTAGTTTATATTATATAGTTTATCAAATTTAAATCTGACTTAAATCTGATAAATCAAAACTACTACAAAAAGCAGTTTGTAAAATCAGATTTATTTAAAAATTTAAACTCTCAATAATTTAAAGTTTTTCCGGGTTGCCAAGTTTTTTTTTTTTGAAAATTTCTTTCAGGTTATCTGAATTTCTTTCAGGTTTTAAAAAGTACACATTTATGGGTCTATTTTTAGTTTAAAGCTAAGTTTAAGGTTAAAAACTGTGTTAAGTAGTATAACAACACTGAAAATTTACTTTAAATATGTTTTTAAAAAAAATATTTTTATAATGATAACAAATTGTATCTATAGACTTTTAGTCTAAAATCAAAATTTTACACACATGTAACACTTAACATGTAAAAATTGTTTAAAACTTCAAGTTTTTTAGTGATTTTTGTTCAAAATTCCAGTATGTTTTACAAAATTTGTCAAGTTCTAGATTTTTCCGGACTTTTTTAGCCTAAATTGTCAAATTCTAGGATTTTTGGCAATCCTGTTTATTGTAAATACTAAACATTTTTTTTTAACTTTTAATTATATACATAAGTTAAATTATAATAACACCAAAAAAAAGTATATAATAAAGAAATAAGCAAAATATACAAAAAAATTGACTATCATTTATTAATTCTAAATGAGAAAAAAAGATACGGAACTAATTAAAAAAAGAACAAGTAGTATTTGAATTTATAAATGAATTTAACACTTCTTTGCTAATAATTATTAAAAAAGTATAAATTAATGTACTAATTACTCAAGATAAATTACAAAAATTCGACCAAAAATACTTCATAAACAATTATAACTGTTTTAACTAAAACTTTGTTCAGAATAATATTAAAGTTAATTTCTTCAGTTCCAAGGTTGATATTTCGCTTAAACATTAAAAAACTAAATTTTCGAATTATTTTTTTTTTTATTGATCGAAATTTAAAAGGTAATAAAGGGTTTTCATATATAAGTACAAATAAAATAAATCAAAAAGCTCAACAAAATATGAAATTGAATATAAAAGTAAATCACTTTGCACTTCTGTACCGAAGACCTCTCACTTTGATTGGGGGTGGGTGTTTTCCTCCGTTGCTATAAAAATATTTATATTAGATAAGCTAAAAAATATATATTCATATCGAAAATAAATTTTCAACAATAAAATTACTTATTTACAAATCGATGAGCAACTGGATAAAAAATTTATAGTTTAAAACAGTTGTACCTGATTAAAAAAAGTTAATGCACTTGTATTACAAAAAATGGGTGCACGACTATCACTACAATTTGAATTCTGACAATTTAAACTTTTTTTTTATTTTTAAAGTGCCTCAACTTTAAAAATAGTAGGTACTTGAAAATAAAATAAAAAAACACGTATGTAGGTCTATTAAATACCTACAAACACTCTTTTTTCTTAGAGAAATATTAAGTATATTTTAGAGATATGACTAAAAAAGTAATAAAATATAGTATTTTTTTAAATATTGTTTTAAAACATATTTTTATTGCAACAACAAAAAAGCGTTTGTAAGTATGAATTAGACCTACACTTCCATTATAGAAAATAAATATATACTTCTTTTTAAATTATGGCCCTTTAAACACTTTTTTAAGAATTATAATAGTCAGAATTTGAATTGTCATTTAAGCACTATAAAAAGATATTAGTTTGATAGTGAAATTAGTTCCATTATCAATATAACTATTAAGGAATAGTTCAACTGTTTAAATAATTAGAGAAAAACTGATTTATAATTTTACATAAATATGCTAAAACTTTATTAAATCATAGTTTTAGTAGAAAAATGCATTTTAGTAACAAATTTAATACTATAATAAAATTAAATAAAATAACATAACCTTAACTTATGTTTACTTTATAAGTTGGTCGGCAGTTCATATCCTCATTTTATATTTCAACTACCAAAGTATTTTGAAAAACAACCAAAATTAAGTTATTTGTATTAAAAACTGTACTGTCTTATTGATTCAAAGTAAACAGTAGTGCTTATTAATCAGTAATTTCACTTCCATTTTCGATTTTAAATAGTCACTTTTAATATTTAGTTAAATATTTTCAAAACTATGGTCGCCAGCTAAATAATTTTCCGATAAAATTTGGCCAAATACTATCAATCGCTGCCGGCTTTTTGCTAAACACTTATTCAATAATATCAAAATCAAATTTAAGTTTCTCTCAAGGGGGTTTTTTCATGATAACGAGTTTGGGAAACCCAGCTATACACTCATTCAAATAAAATTAATTATGATAGTGTACACCAGGGTTTCCCAAAGTGGGCCATGACATATACTCAGGGGGCCTTGAGCAGTAAAGGGGTCAAAGGGGGGCCATGAGGTCATAATTTAAAACTTACACTAGATATTTTTGAGTTGTAGATGAAGAGCAAAAAAAGGTCTTAGGTGTATTTTATGGTAGTTTTTAAGTAATTGTGTTGAAAGGGGCCATGGCTTTTTTAAGTTCTTTTAAGGGGACCATTTGAAAAAAAAGTTTCGGAAGCCTGTTGTGAACAATCAAATACCAACCCGTTATACTCGGGCAGTTCGTCGAGTTTCAGGTAGCTCATGATGACTTTCCTCAGTTCCGCAGTGCGTTCTTCATCCACTATTTCGTGGAACTGTTTCAGCAGAAAGTTCTGGATGCACTCGTCCAATCTCTCAAGCGATCGTTTGAACGAATCAAAATCTTTGTTCTGTTCACAAGTTTTTAATTGTTTTGTTTTTTGTACAAATTTAGTACCATACTTTTTTTTTAATTATAACCTTTAGTCAACATTTTAAACTTTAATGAACTGTTTTTGGAAGAACAAACAATCTAACACACTTTATTTTGGGTTTATAATAAACTAAAAGCAAATATATTTTTTTAATTGTTGAGGTTACCGTTTAGAATTTTTTCTATAGACCTAGCAAGTATTTCTACATTATATAAATACATAATCAGGGTTACAAAAAGTTGTTTATAATTTTTCCAAGTTTTCTAAAATTCTCCCAGGTTTTTGAATGTAGAAGTTTTTTTTTCTACTTTTTTAGTATAAAATTAAGTTTTAGATAAAAACAGTCGAAGTAGCTTAGAAATATTAAAAAGATACTGTAATGCTACTTTAAACTTGTTTTACATAAATAATATTCTAATGATACCAATAAAACTTATTGTGTATGATACATTTTTTGTACCTATTCAAAATTCTATCAATTCAGATGTAAAAGGTGTTTAAAATTCCAGGTTTATTTAGTGATTTTTGTTCTAAATTACATTTCTTTTTCAACATTTCTTAAATCTCAGGTACATTTTTTACTATGTTTTGCCTAAGTTGTAAAATTACAGGTATTTCCAAGATTCCAGACTTTTAGGCAACTCTGACATAATGTAAAACTTGTTCTGTATGCCGGACATTGCTTTTAAAAAGTTATTATAAAACAACTTTAAACGTTTTAGCATACTACAATTCAGTATTAAATGTTAAGTTACCTTGTTCGAACGTGATATAAAACTAAAATACTTATTTTTTCTTATTTAATTATCAACTATCATCAATCCAACCTGTTCGACAATGTTGAGCAGCCAGTAGTGGAAGGAATCAACCACGGGTGGCCTGGTGATCCTGTTGATGTAATCGGATGTTCCCGGATCCCCGAAGAACACGTTGACTGAGGTCGAGTTCGTCAGTGACGTCACTTGGTGCCACCAGAACGCAGGTATGAACAACCTTGCAAGTATTTTGTACATTTATATTTAAAGAAACTAATAATTCAGCATTAAGTTTCAGCAACCGGAAGCATCAACATAGACGTTTAAACCAGGGTCTCCGAAAGTTTGAGATGACAACTAATGTAGGCATTTTTTTAGCTATTATGGGTCAATAATTAGTAAGGGAGCCAAAAATAAAATAGGTAATTGACTAACACGGTAGCTGCCAAAATTGCACAAGGGGACAAAATTTGCACGAAGACACTTTCGCACGAAGAGTCACTTTTGCACGAAGAACTTTTTGCACGAGCAAACAATTTTACACAGAGATATTTTTGTACAAGTTGAACTTTTTTTATTTATTTTAGTTTTTTTTTATTTGTATATATTTTTTTACTATCACTGTTCCCCTAACCCTTACCCTCGGTCGGTGACTTATTTTATTTAATCGATTAATTTTTATCAATTAACAACTTTTATTAGTATTTTTTTTACTTTCACTGTTACCCCTAACCCTTACCCTCGGTCAGTAACTTTTTTTTTGTTTTTATATTAATTTATCTTTTAGATTTATTTTTTATTTTAACTCTCGTGTAAAAATGACCCTTTATGAAAAATTGTAACTCGCGCAAAATTGACCCTTGGTGCAAAATTGTCATCGTGCAAATTTGTCTTCGTGGAAAAGCATCGTCGTGCAATTTTTATCTTTTCTTAACTAGCAATATCTGATTAAGGGAATATTTAATTTAATATTCTGCCAAGGGGGCAATTATGAAAATCATTTAATCAAAGAATATAGTATATCTCAGGAGGTACTTAATGTTTCTTTTTTATATAAACTAATAAATGTTAGAGTATTAGTAAATAACAAAAGAGATTTCAGTTAGGTTTTTTGCTATGATTTTTTTACTGATAACAATAATATAAAGTTAATTTATAAATAAACAAATATCTATACAATGAAAAACTATTTCTGCACCACAAAAACAACTATTACTTACTTGAGATTTTAGTACAAACTTTACTGTATAACAATTTGAAACAACTAACATATCTCCAGGGTTCAACACACTCGTATGGCAGTGAACGTTTTTGAAAAGGGGAAACTTTTCCAAGTCAGGATTGTCACAGTCCACCTGAAAATATAGTACTAAATTAAAATAAGGAACAGAATATATTAAGTAATAATAAAATACTCTATCCTTACAGAAATATTCTAAATTTTTTAATTACAGTATCTGAACGGATAGAAATTGTTTAGAAATGCATAAAATAAAAAAAATGGTTAGTAAGAAGAAACTACCAAGTTGAATTGAAGATAATGAAAAATTATATTTATTAGCGGTTCGTTGCAAATACTAAAATTATGTGAAAAGTTAATTATTAAATAAAATTTTAGTTTAATAATAATGTAAGGAGAAATAAAAGACTTAATTTCGATTAAGCACCTAAACATATTAAAATTTAGATTTAAAAATTTGTAATGTTTTTTGTTTATAGTCATAGTTTTATACACTTTTCAACATATAAAAAGCAAGAAAAACTGTTTTAAAGCACATCAAATTAGTATATCTAAAATTTAAAAAGCTTTATACAGGGTTGCCAAAGGCTTTTTTTTCCAGGTTTTCTAAAATTCTTTCAGGTTTTTGAAAGTGCAATTTACTTTTGCAAATTTTTGTATAAAACTAAGTTGAAGAAAAAAAATAGTCTTGAATAGTATAAAATTATTGAAAATATACTGTAATGCTACTTTAAATGTTTTTTTATAATAAATAAAACTCTAAATGGTACAATAAAGATTATTGCATGATGCATATGCTAAACTTTCGTATCTAATAAATGTTCAATATTTTACATGAAAAAAAAAAGTTAAAGATTCCAGGATTTTTAGTGTTTGTTTTATAATTTCTTAGATTAAAGGTGCTTTTTCTTGCCTAAATTGTAAAATTCAAAATTTTTCCAGGATTCCAGTTTTTTTATGCAACCCTGCTGGTAATTATTATAATCTCTAAATACTTTTTTCTAGTAAATATTAATCATTTCAAAAGACAAATTGCTAAAAACAAGTATTAAAAAACACAACTGTAAGCTTTTTTATTTTTAGTATAACTGAATTATTCAGTTAAATCATTTCAGAAACTTTTCCGTATTTTTTAACGTATAAAGTGTATGTATAATTGAAAAACTTTTAATTTAACTATAAGGTATTGGATGTTATTACACTTGAAATTTTTAGCACAGTGGTTCTAAAACTTTTATAAACTGTGCACAATAACATTAAATAAAAAAATAATCGAAAACTAACACAGTAATAAAAAAAAAACAGTAAAATAAATTAACTTACAATTTAAAAACTGTTCGTCAAAAAGTACTGTTAGTGTAGCTTAAATGTATCAAATGATACAAAACATACTAAGACTTTTTTAAAGTTTAAAAACGATTACCAATGTTTTATTTCAAAACAAACAACCAAGTTAAGACTGAAATGTTATTTTAAAATTGAAGATTAAACATTGCAACTAAAGCATATTATTAGAAAATTTTAATAAAACAATTATCATTTTTATTGGTTTATTGTTCATCGTATTCAAAGTTTTGAACATTAATAATAATGCATAGATAGGTAAAAATAAAAACACCCTTACAATTTACAGTTTTATTTTGCAAACAAAACATACTAACCTGAGACATTTTAAATTAAAGGTGTTTTCCCTTATAAAAATAACAAAAAAAAAACATGAAAAATAAATAAAATTAAAAATGACATGAAAAAATATTTTTTATGCTGACTCAGCAAATATTGGCAAAACACCTAGAACTTAAATAAGACTCACCTGAGACTTATATTTTCTATTTATTTTTTACTATCACTGTTACCCATAACCCTTACCCTCGATCGGTAGCGGTTCTCAAATTTGACTGGGTGGATTTTGAACGCGGGTGGATTTTGTACGTGTCCCAATAGTCATTCATAGATAGGTAAGTACACCAACCTGAGACTGAACGGTCTTGCCGTTGGAACCGAGGGTGTTGGGGTACAAATTCTTAAGGTTCTCGCACGAGTACAGCTTCACCTCCTTCCGACCCTCAATCATCATCAGCATGCTCGCATCCGGGTCGTAGTGGCAGTACTCTGTTGAATGAAACTTGTTACATTCAATTAGTTTCAAAAGTAACAATAAACTTAACATTAAAATAAGTTACAATTTTTTTTTAGGTTTTTTTTACAGTAAGTAGTCCGAAGCTTTTTCACTAGTTATTATCATTTTTGTTATGTGTTTAAACATAGCTAAGCCTTATTGTCTTCATAAATGTTTGTTTTTAATTTCAGATGTACATTATAAGTGCGGATTTCATTAACATTATCTACTAATCGAGTGAAATATTGTTTTACTAATATACTTGTGAGCCAATAAAACTTTCGTTTTAAATTTATACAAAGATTGTATTTATTGAATAACATACGATTAGAGAACTTTTTTTTAAACATAGGTGATATCTGGTGCTTTTCATAGGAGAGAAACCTGACTTTGATATTGTTCCGTCAAACTGTTGCCTATTTAGTTTGCTGTGACTGCAAGGTTGTTTTCGATTCACTTTCAGCTAATAAATAACAGCTAGGGTAACTTTTCTGCTTTATTTACTATCATGTTTCCATTGAATATAACAGACCTTTTAAAGTTTTTGTAAAAGTTTTTTATCTTATGAACTGTTGAGAAGGGAGCAGCCTAAATAAATAAGCAGGTAAAGTAAATAAAAACAAAAAAAAAATGAGACCTATCATTTTTAGAACTTTTAAGTTATTTTTTGTAAATAATATTAACCAAACGTAGTGAAATTATTAGTCAAAGTCTTAGTACTAATTTTGATAAGCAAACCAATTTAGTACAATTAAGGCCATAGGGGGGTCCAACATATTATTTTACAAAAATTAACTTTGACTTACATATGAAAGCTTTAAGTACAAACTACTAGCCAGTTTTTATCAAATTCAAAAACGTCATTTAACTTTTGAGATATTTAATTTTTTGTAAAAATTTTCCGATATAAAGGTATGGACCACAAATTTTTCGGGGTCAATTTTCTCGGAAATTTTTAAATTTACTTAATTTTATCTCCTCCTTCATTTTTCAAGCAATCTTCTTCAAATTTTCAGGAAACGTTCCTTATAATAAAAGGAAAAAACTTTATTTTAGTATTTAGTAATTTAGAAAAATAAAAATTTTATCACAAAAATTTAAAAAAAAGTGATTTTTTTTCAAAAAAATATATTTTTACAATTTTTTTTAATTCCAAAGTAACGTTTTTTTGTTATTGTATAAAGATTAGACTGTGAAAGTTTAAAGAAGATTGCTTGAAAAATGTAGGAGGAGATAGATGTTAAATTAAATAGTCTTTTTTGCTGTTTTAGTTTTCCCTTCCCATAGGGAGCCTATTATGCGGCCCGACTTTGACTGGTCATATCTCAAAAAATAATCAGAATTTTTCAAAACGATAAAATGCATTTTGAAGCTTAGAAAAAACTATAAAATCAGATCAATTTGTAAAAAACATGATTTACCCCCCCCCCCCCTATGGCCTTAACTATAAAGATTCTAAGCCGGGTTGTCTGATCATGTAAATCTAAGGGTAGGTGTCAGAAAAGCACAGCGTCACTTTAGCACGGGGTGATACTTTAGCACGGGGTGACACTTTAGCACGGTGTGACACTTAAGCACGGGGTGACACTTTAGCACGGCGTCACTTTAGCATGGAGTAGCACTTTAGCACCGGTGACAATTTAGCACGGCGTCACTTTAGCACGGAGTGACACTTTAGCACGGGATGACACTTTAGCACGGCGTCTCTTTAGCATTGGGTGACACTTGAGCACGGTGTCACTTTAGCACGGAGTGTCACTTTAGCACGGTGTGACACTTTAGCACGGAGTGTCACTTTAGCACAGCTTCACTTTAGCACAAGTGATACTTTAACACGGAGTGTAACTTTATCACTGATTGATTCTTTTGTACAAAATGATTCTTAAGCACGGAGTGACACTTAAGCGCCATCAATAGTTTTAAGTAACTTAATCAAATACGTGTAAAGTTTGTATTTAATAAAACGTTTAAAATTAAATTTATATAACCAGCATGCTGTTAATTATGCAATTTAGGCACTTTAAAGTGTGATTTCAAGAAAAAGTGTGTCTTCAAAATTATTTTTAATAAAAATATTATCTAAGTAAGGAGTAAATTGTAAGACAAAGTTTGGCAGTCTTTTCGAAATATATTTAGAAAAATCATTTGTAGGTAGCAAAACGTTAGAAAACATCTTTAGTGGCATGTATTTTTTAAGAAAAACTATACTTAATAACAAAAATAAGTACTGAAAAACAAGAAGTTGGTAAATTAAATGGTAACTAGTTTTAAAAATCCTTAATTATATAAATGTTCTTATACTGTATTCTTTTTTACTTCTGTTAATAAAATAGTAATACTTTACTTACATTTTATTTAATTACTTTGCTTGGCTGAAATGGTTAAAATAACTTTATTTGTGTAAAACAATAATAAAAAATTTATGCATAGCACTAAATTTTATTATAAAAACGAACACAAACGAAATCTACAAATATATACATTTAATCTATATCAAAATTGTATTGAATACCGCGTAGGTATTCAACTATATTATTATTTTCATTAAAACTTGACACCAGATAAAACAGACGCTCATCTGCTTGTCTGAACCTTATTCTTTTGGGATCTGGTTTTATCCCTGCCAGAAGGTGTTCTAGTCCCATATCCCGAGAATTCTGAGTCGTTTTCAGAATATTTATAAAACTCCACAGATTGGGATGGTTTCCATTTAATACTGCGTACAAAGCTCGATGCGCTGCTTCCGCAATATGTCATTCCATGCTAATATGACGCCGTGCGAAAGTGTCACTCCGTGCTAAAGTGACGCCGTGCTAAAGTGTTACCCCGTGCTTAAGTGACACCGTGCTAAAGTGTCACCCCGTGCTAAAGTGTCACCCCGTGTTAAAGTGTCACACCGTGCTAAAGTGACGCCGTGCTAAAGTGACACTCCGTGCTAAAGTGACACTCCGTGCTAAAGTGACGCCGTGCTAAAGTGTCACCCCGTGCTAAAGTGTCACCCCATGCTAAAGTGTCACAACGTGCTAAAGTGTCACACCGTGCTAAAGTGTCACACCGTGCTAAAGTGTCATACCGTGCTAAAGTGTCATCCCGTGCTAAAGTGTCACACCGTGCTAAAGTGTCACCCGTGCTTTTCTGACCTGTTTCCAAATCTAATGTTTATACAAGCACAAAAAAAGTATAAACCAAAAAGTATAAAAACTATGTGTTCAGTAAGAAAAATAAAAAATAAATAAATAATGAAACACTATAATTAATAAAACTTAAGTACAAAAACCGTCTTACCATAATGTCCTTTTCTTCCAACCCACAAAAAAGGGCCATTGTGATGTTTTTCTACATACTTCGGAAGTTGACATTCGTCCTAAAAATATTTGAATTTTTGTATAAACTAGTTAGTTTTGACTGTGACATATATTGAAAGTAAAATTTAGCACAAAATAAACTAAAATATATTTAAACATTATAATTATTTGAAATGTTAATGTTTTATATAAACTGACTGATTTATAGATTTACATTAAGTTTCGTTTCAAACGTTATTTGATGGAATGTAAGACATTCGAAAATTTTATTAATAAACAAAGACAATAAGATTTGTTATACTCGTATTTTAATTAGGTATAGTTTGTAGCCGGTTCTGTATTAAGTTTGTTTCTCTTTATAAATGTCAAACACATTCAAAAAAAGTTGCTAAAATTGGTAAAACAAACAACGCATGTTATTTTAGTAAACCTCAAGATATCTTCCTGTTATAAAATATAGCTTGTGTAAACACTAATTAAATTAAAAAATATTAAAACTCAAAATTAAGCATTACACTAGGTTTTACTACTTAAATAAGTGTGTTTTATTAATGTTCTTATTTTAAATGAGAAAATGTAAAGAATTGGAACTTTTTCTAAAATCTCAGTAAAATTACATAAAGTATATTTTCATGTTATCTTTACTAAAAAAATAACAAAACCCACACTTTTATTAAGATTAACTTTAAAATAAATTTTTAACTTTTTTACATCTATGAATTAATACAAAAAGCAAAAACATTCCTATTCATGTGTTCTTATTTATTAACACTTATTATAGAACATAAACTGCATAAACAAGTTGAAGCATAGATTTAAATTTTCAAATAAATACAGTTGAAAAACATTCAACTAAACAAGTATTCACTTTTATTTGAGGGAAGCAGTAGTTGATGTTCTGCACAGCCATGTAAGATGAATGGGAAATTGGTCGGTCATTTATGAGGTCGTCAACATATTGTCCGACAGTCGAATTTCTTATTGTGTATGCTAGTCCTACCTGTGAGCGAAATTTTACTAGTTAAGTTCTTAAAACCTAATTTTGTTATGTAAAACATTTGAGATTTATTATTTAATCAAATATAGGTTAGTTATCAATTATAAGCTAGATTAAAGTTAAAAGAATAATAAAAAGAAAGTTATTCATGTATTTATTATTACTAACTTTTGGTTGTAATCATACTGGTAGGTAAAATTATTAAGACATCTTTATTATAAATTATATTCAATATTAAATTTTATAACTAAGTCTTGATTAATTCTTTCTAATTAAGTGCTATGTAACAATACCTAAAGTTTTAATGTACAAACGTTTGAGGTGAAAGGCATTTTTTTAAAGTTAAACTTGTTTTAAAGATATTTCATAAGTAGTAGCTGTTACCATTTGAAAAAATTAAAATAGCTTTTACATATATAGGTTGGGTACAGAGATGTTAAATCGCAGAGCACAAAATCCCCGCAGTAGAATAAAAAAATAAAATCCCCGGCAATAGAATTAAAATTTCTTATGAAAGAAAAAGCTGTATTTTACAAGTTGAGAACATAAAAGTTTCATATATTCAATTACACCAACATATTTAAAACCATATTGTTTTTATAAATATGAATGCCTTAAATGTAAGTTCATGTTTTTTATTTTCATAAGGTTAATTTTAGTCACTTTATTGTTAATTTAATCATAACTACCTTTTAACCTTATAGTTGTAGGTAATGTTTGGTTAGAAAAATTAAAGAAAAGTATCTTCCACTTATTTAAATGGTTAATAAACTAAAAACATTGTAGCTTTGGAACTAATTGATGTTAAGTTAATTTATTATTTGATTTTTTTTTCCAAAAATTAGATGAAATAGACAAATTTTTTTTCTTATATCCTACTTTTATCAAATTATTTGAATTTTTAAACTTGAAAATAAAGTTTGATTATTATAATTTTTTAAGATTCATTATAAATTATTTTATTAAGACATAGATTTCACTTAAAAGTAATTTGAATATAATTTATTATTTTTGTTTACAAACTTGAAACTACTATTTGCTAAGTAGAAATCTATTTAAAATTTTTAATTTTTAATGTGGCCAAATTTATTGAGTCTTTTTTTATTATAATTAGGTAATTTATCTAAAAAAAAATTATACCTGAAAGTTTTAGTGTACAACTCAAGGTTTTTACAACTAGTTTTGTAAATTAAGCAGAGTTGAAACAAGGTCAGGAAAAGTCAGAAAACTCAGGAAGAGCAGAAAAAAAAGACAAATAACAAGAATAGTAAGGTTTTTTTTTAACAGTCAGGAAGTTTAACTAAATATTAAAAAACACCAGATTTTGTCAGTTTAAATTTACTAAATTCCTTATATTCAAAAACAAGTCTTTGAATGGTAAAGAATTAATTAAAATTCTTTAAAGTGTGATTAAAACTGAAAAAATTTCAAAGAATTTTACAAAATTACTTATTTATCAATGCCTTCATCTTGTAAAATTAAATGAATATCCTATATAAAACTGCAAAATGTTTCTATTAAAATTTTGTTAAACTACCCTACTTGAACAGACAGTTTTTGTAGGCAGTATGATAATCTGTAGCATTTTTTAGTAAAACAATGATAATACACAAGAGTTTATCTAGCATACTTTAGAATTGAATTGTTTTTTGTTTAAGTAAATAAATAATTTCATTCTAATTAAACACTAGGTTTAGTGTTTTGGGTAATAAGTTTATGTTTATAATTTACCTCATTACAATTTTTTCAAAATTGTTTAAATTTTTTAAATAAATTATAAAAGAGGTGAATTTCATGGTTAAGTTTAATTATTTATAGTTTATTGTAGAATAGTTGTTTTTAAATATTTTTTACATAAATAAGGGTAAAATATTTACTACTAATTTTATAATTATTGATAAGATGAAATATAAAATTGAAAGCTTTATTAATTCCTTTTATTAATATAATTTAATATTTTTATTAACAAACTTGAAACTACTATTTGCTTAGATTAATTCTATTTTAAATTTTTGATATGGCAAATTCATTGAGTCTTTTTTTATTATAATTAGGTAATTTATTAAAAAAAAAATTTATATTTGAAAGTTTTAGTATACAACTCAAGGTTTTTACAACTAGTTTTGTAAATTAAGCAGACTTGCAACAAGGTCAGGAAAAGTCAGAAAACTCAGGAAAAGCAAAAATAAAAACAAGTAACAGGAATAGTGAAGTAAATCTTTTTTTGAAAACAGTCAGGAAATTTGACTAAATTAAAAAAAAATACCAGATTTTGTCAGTTTAAATTTACTAAATTCCTTATATTTAAAAACAAGTTCTTTGAATGGTGAAAGGTTAATTAAAATTCTTTAAAGTGTGATTAAAATTGAAAAAATTTCCAAGAATTTTACAAAATTACTTAATTATCAATGCCTTCATCTTGTAAAATTAAATGAATATCCTTTATAAAACTGCTAAATGTTTCTATTAAAATATTCTAAAACTACCCTACTTGAACAAGCAGTTTTTGTATGCAGTTTGATAACCTGTAGCATTTCTTAGTAAAACAATGATAATACACATAAGTTTATCTAGCATATTTTAAAATTTAATTGTTTTGTTTAGGTGAATGAATT
Source organism: Thalia democratica (assembly GCF_965202585.1). Classification (NCBI taxonomy): domain Eukaryota; kingdom Metazoa; phylum Chordata; class Thaliacea; order Salpida; family Salpidae; genus Thalia; species Thalia democratica. Next base: position 41,021,753 of record NC_139165.1, on the reverse strand, counting down.
ATTTCATTTTAATTTAACACTAGGTTTAGTGTTTTGGGTAATAAGTTTATGTGTATAATTTACCTGTTTATAATTTTTTCAAAATTGTTTATATTTAAAAAAAAAGTTATAAAAGAGGTGAATTTCATAGTTAAGTTTAATTATTTATAGTATATTGTAGAATAGCTGTCTTTTAGTATTTTTACATAAATAAGGGTAAAATATTCACCTCAATATGTTACATGCAATGTTTAATCTTTTTTCTAATAAATAGAACTGTTCTAGATTTTAAAATGTAGTTTAAAAATAAATTAATTTAAATTAAAAATTAATAATTTGCCAAGGTTTATGTTGCACTAATAACAAGGATGAAAAATAGTTTCACCATTATATTTAAAATTTTATCAATAAAAATAATATATATTATTAAATTTTAACTACATTTAAAAATCTAAAAATAATTTTTCATTAACAATAAACTTGTTTTTAAAGCCTGGCGTTGGTTTAATTGTTCTATTTTTATAGATTGAATTTAACCAAAATTATTATGGCCCATTAAAAATTGTTGTTAATGAGAAATAAAAGAAAAAAAAAATTGATTTTTAAGATCATAGGAGGATGAATATATTTTTTAACATTTTGATATTAATTTGTTTTTTTTATTAAGTATAACCATATCATTAATATTTAAAAGAACTTTTCCTGAAAATTTTTAAAATTTAAAAACTTTTATAAATATATTAAGATGTTGAAACATTTAAATTTGTGGTACCTTGAAGAAATTATGTATTTTTTTTAAACACATGATACAAAAAATTATAGTCAATAAACAAAAATGTTAATTAAAACTTAAAATCACAGAATTTTTTTTTTTGTACTTTATAAGTTTTTTTTTTTTAAAGCATTAAGCTAAAGAACTTTATTTTTGTTATAAAAGAAAGAGCTTATGTATAAAATAAATATGATATACTGTTTTAATTTTACAAACAAAATGTTATAATAATAAAGTACAATGTAAATTAAAAATTTTAAAAGTTAACTTTTTACTAATTTTATTAAAACAAAAGTAAAAAAAAATAACTAATGAAATTTTAATATAAGGTAAAAAATGTGAAAAAGTTAGCTACAAATTGTTACTTTAGCATTTTAGTTGCTATAGTAAACAGCTGATATTAACAGCTGTAATTAACTGGCATCTTGATTATAACATGACTGGTTGGGTACACATTCAGAAAATTTAAAAGATACCTTATAAAAAGAGTCAAAAAAGTAAGACTGCTTTATTATAACCTATTTTTTTCCTTAAGTTTCTAACCAACAGTTATCAAACTTCCTTACTCTATTTATAATTAATTTCAAACAAAAATATGTTTTTATTCATAACTTATTTTTAATATTTCATCATTTTAATGTTTGATAAATTTAATTATTAGTCAATTATTTATTAAGTTGATAAAAAATATTTTTAAATTCTAAAGGCCTTCAAAATATCTAGAGTATCAAAAAAATAAAAAGATATAGTTATCGTAGGAATAGATCACTTTTGAACGAGGGGACACTTTTACACAGAGAATGTTTTGCACGAAGGGTCACTTTTGCACAAGTGGGTAATTTTGCCTGGCGTCCCTAATGCACAAGCATCACTTTAGCACAAGGAGACACTTTTGCAAGGAGGGTCATTTTTGCACAAGATTAAAAATATATATATAAAAGAAAAATAAAAGAAAAATATAGAAAAAAAATAAAAAGATAATGAAAAAAAAAAGTTTTTACCGACCAAGAGTATAGGTTAGTGGCAACAGTGACAGTAAAAATTAAAAATTATAAAAAAATAAAAAATAGAAAGTATAAAATACACTTATAAAAAAAAAAAAAGTTATGTACCCAATAAAAATTATAATAAAAAAAACAGGAAAATAAAAAAAATAAACTACATAAAACAAAAAAATTAAAATGAAAAGTTTACCAACTGAGGGTAAGGGTTAGGAGTTATAGTGAAAACAAAAAAAATAGAATAATAATATATAAATAAAAATGTTCAGCGTGTTCAAAAGTGTTGTTGTGCATAAGAGTTGTGGTGCGAAATTGTCCACTCTTGCAAAAGTGACCCTGCGTGCAAAAGTGTTCCTTTTTGAAAAATGTCACCTTGACTTTTTGAAAAGTTACAACCACTCAATATTAGTAGTTATTTTTGAGTTCTTGGAAATTTATCTATAAAACAAATTGATTCTGAATTTTTCATTAAACTGACTATACATTTTTATGTCTCAATACATATTTTATAGGATAACATTTAAGTTTTAAAACACAGATCAATGTAAATTTTTGTAATAAATATTGCTTCATTCTTATAGCCTCAATACTGTTTGCATAATGTAGAAATTTTCAAAATATATACAACTAAAAGATTGCTTACAAACACATTTAGATAAAAAGTGTAAGTTAGCTTGCTAGCCCACTGTGTACATGTATATATTTAACAAAAATCAGAAATTTTAAACAAAAACATCATGAACCATAATATTTTATAACTACTTTTATAAAAAACAGCTAGTAAAAAAAACAGAACACTAACAAACATTCATGTGAAGAAAATTATAAGTAAAAAGAAGATTAGCCCAAGTAAACAGGAACAGGGCATTTATGCACAAAGACTTTTTTGCACAAAGGGTTAAATATGCACAAAAAGACACTTTTGCACCAAGACACTGTTTCATGAAAGGTCACTTTTCCACAAGGAGTCATTTTTGCAGTGATTAAAAAATAAAAATAAAGTAAGAAAATAAAAAGATGGATTAATAAAAAAATTACTGAAAGCGGATAAGGATTAGGGGTAACAGAGATAGTAAAAATAGATAACAAAAAAAATAACAAAAAAAAAAGTCTACAAAAAACAATAATAAACTAAAAAAAAATACCAATTGAGGGTAAGGGTAACAGTGAAAGAAAAAATAAAAATTTTAAAAAACCCTTATTAACTTTATCAATATAAAAATAAAAATAATAATAAAATTAATAAAAATTAAACTATGTAAAAACAAAAAAAAAGCAAAAAAAGTTACCAATCGAGGGAAAGGGTCAGAGTAAAAAAATAAAATTTCAATCTGTGCAAAAGCATCTTCGTGCATATTAGACTCCTACCCAAAATAAACATATTTTTGATTAGTATAAAGCTAACATAAAAGTTTATACTAGAAACCTTTTTTCAAATAACTGATTCAGAAAAGTAAAACCTGATTAGCAAAAACCAGGGTCTCCTAAACTGGGCAATTAGCTAGTGAAGCGAGATTCTTTTAACATTTATATAATATATATACATAATATAAGGTATATATAATATATACCAATATGATTTTGGAGATCCCTGGTTTAAACAACTAAATGAAGCAGGATAACAATACTTAATATGTGTTTTAAAAACAAACACAAACTTTTCAAATTTATAAAACAAACCTTGTAGTTATTTTGATCAGTCTTTCCTCTCACACTGACCTTGTTGCCGCCCACCTTCTCAACCAGATACTCCAACGTCCATTTTGAAAGAGGAAGCTCATCCAGGTGTCCCTCAATCACGCACGGGTTACCCTGCTTGAGGTACTTCCTCCTGAATATTTCCACACTCAACTCAGAGTGGTGTATTCGGGTTATCTCGCTTCTCATAATTTTACTTAGATTACTGTGGGGTTCAATTGTTTTTAATAGGTAGATTGTCATTTGTTTACAAAACTACAACACAAGCTCAGGTTAGGCAACTTAAAGTTATTTTATTCTTTTGTCTTATTTTTTCTAATCTTCTATGTTTTTGTCTTACCTTCTACATTGATTTGTATCATTTAAAGACTAATTACTTTTATTATACAGTGTGGCTTAAAAAGAACTAATGCAATTTTTATGTAAATCTGTTATTATATGTTTGCTTAAATTATTATTTATCATTATCATCTAATTGTACTTATTATGCTTTTTTGTATTTACTGTCTTCTTTTCTAGATTTAACAGACTTATTTTATTTGATAATAAACCGCTTTTTTAATTCTTTTCAAAATTAAGATATTTATTTGTTAAAATTTAATAAGCACTAAAATAATTAAAACATTAATCAATTATTATATACTTTTTTTGAAGTTAAAATCAAGTTTATGTTTTTCAATTACAACATGAATAAGTTTCAACTTGGTACAAAACACTTAGCAAATGCTGCTTATCAATTTTTTTTCTTACTTACATTTTGATTGTTTATATAAATAGTTATAAGAAAGAAGTACTAAACTTAAATGTTGTAAACTAAATTCAACTCTTGCTTGGAGTTATAAATATTACTTGTAATTCCTAAAAATTATATAAAAAGTGTATTGTACAAACACATACCCACTTGGAGAGCTATATAAAATTAATGTTTAGTTTACTTAAAATAGAGATCTAAAACATTTTTGCAATGATCCAAATCTGGCCAGGTCCTATTTTTAAAAACAGATCGGGATCTAGCCAAGTCCTAATTATAAAAACAGATTCAGTTCCAGCAAGATCCATGGTTGCCACTGATCAAGCTTACAAAAGTTTCCTGACTTTTCTAAATCATACTCTTAAATTAAACTTATTCTTAAATACATAATCTAACACTTAAAACTATATAAAGCTTTCAATCTAGTTTTAATACAGGTTAAAAACAACAGTTTTTTGCTGAATTTTATCAAACTTCCAGTATACATCACTTAAACCATCTGTGTATGATTCATGTTTGTAATAAACAGCTCTATCAGCAAAATACTTGTATTATCACCTTATAAACACAGCTTTTCTGAAAAAAGACACATTTTTTTAGCATTTCCTAGCAAAAATGTATCTAGATAAACAAATGACATATAAGGAACTTTTACAATTTTTGTGTATATATCACAGTTTCACTATGGAAGTGTCCTTGCTACAGATCATCAATACTAAAAACCTTACAAAATCTGCTTGTTCAAGTATATTATTATCATCAAGTATATATCAGTTCTATATGTTAATAGAAAATTTTTGCAGTTTTATAAAAGATATTTTACTAGTTTATACCAGGTGAAGGCATTGGAAATAAAATTAAATATTTTTGTAAATTTCCAGGAAAACTTTGGATTTTTTTTCTGACTTCAAAGGACTTATAATCAATTTTTACCATTTGAAGGTTTTGAAAAACAAGGAATTTTGTAAATTTAAACTGACCAAATCTGAATTTTTCTTAAATTTTATAAAATTTCCTGGCTTTTCCTGACTTTTTTTCAAAACCCCCCATTTCTACCTGACTTTTCCTGACTTTTGTCATTTTTTCAAATTTCTCCAGACTTTTCCTGATTTCCTGACTTTACCTGACCGAGTGGCAACCCTGAAGATCATACCTAAAAATCCAGCCAGATTCAAATTTAAGAGAGCAGTAATATTGTAGAACAAATGTATTTTTCTATCAATAAAATTACAGTAATTTATTTTCTAAATAACATACCATAGTACTTAAAGGCAATGGAGATTTCCAATTTTATTTTAATGAAAATTCACATTAACCTTTATATGAAAGTTACAAATATATACTATAAGATACTTTCCACAGAAAAAAAAAGAGATATGATAAGTTCTTTTGAGATAAAATGTTTCTTATAAAAGTGTATACAGGAAAATTTATCTCCTCAAACTTTTAGAAATGTCCCTTGCTTTAAATTATAAAAAATTATTGTAACAATTTAGAAAATAAAATAAATTTAACAACTTTAAATACAAAAAAAGCTATAAAATAGCCTTAAAGTAGTTGTTTAATGAAACATAAACCAAAACACACTAATTGCAAAGCTTTCGTCCTTAATTTAGAACACTTTCAGTGCAAAACTACGGCTGTAAAAACAGAAATTAAAATATAAACATAAAATTTAAAAATATATATATATATAAATGTTTTTAAATGATAAAATGACATCTATTTATTAACAGCAAACGAAACAATTTTCAAAAAAAATTTACTAACAAAAAAATACATTTACTTTATGCTTTAATATTTAAAAGAGCTTTATTTTATAAAATTACATATGTACATTAATATATAAATATATGTCAAGATCTATTAAATAACACAAAAACATACAAAAGGTACAAAAAAGATGCATCTACAAAATGTACTTTAACTATTTTACCCCTATAAATCACTGTATTGTGTTTTAGCTAAATTAATATTTGATTTGAGTTGATTTATTCAAAAATTTTCTTTATAGTCAAGATTCTTAAAATCTGGTTCTTCCAAAAAAGCAACTTCATATGCGCCATCAAAATCAACTCTCTGTAGATCGTTCTTGTGTTTAAAATAGTAGTGTCTATATAAAGCATTTTCATCTGTTATATCTTTTGGATTAAAATTCAATAAAATAAAAGACGAAAACTTTCCAATTAGTGCGTTTTGGTTTATGTTTCATTAGACAACTATTTTAAGGCTATTTTATATCACCAAAATAGAAAATAGAAAGAAATCACTAAAAATCTATCTCCTCCTACGTTTTTTGAGATAACTCCCTCAAGTTTTTAGGTAATGTTCCTTGCAATATTTAAAAAGTTCTGTAGGAACAGAATTTTAAAAAAATAACAAATAAAAATTTTATAACAAAAAAACTAAAAAAAACTGTTTTTTTTTGTTTTTTTTTATATAATTATTAATTATTATTTTTCGATTTTGATTTCTTACCTGAGTAACCTTAAACTTCCATGAGTTTCCCTGAGTTTTTTTTTCAAATCCTTAAAAATATAACTAACTATCAAAAAAATACAATGTTAATTTTAAGAATATTGAAGAACTAGCTCAAGGCTAAAAATTTTCTAAATAAACTATAAATATAAAATAATTAATTTTTTGAACAAAATACTGAAACTGGATTAACTAAATCTCATTCTAGATCTAGAAAAATTTTCCCTGAGATTTTTAATAAAATCTTAAAATTTCCCTGAAAATTTTAGAAAAAACAAAAACCGCCCTGAGTTTCCCTAAGTTTAAAAAAATCTAAATTTTCCAAGTTTTCCTGTGATTTTCTATAACTTCAAAAATTCCCCGAGTTTACCTGATTTCCCTGAGTGTGTGGCAACCCTGTTTAGTGTTTCAAAAATTTCAATCTAGCGGAAGTGATTAGCAACTCAGTATCTATTAACCGAAACAATTGTTGCTATTTAGTATTTATGTACAGTACATGTAAAAAAGAATTGGGATTTAATTAAGTAAATTAATTTTCACTGAGACCGCTTTAAGGGCATAGGGGGGTACAGTTTTTTTTTTACAATTTCATTTTATTCTGTAAAGGTTTAACTAAGCTACAAGTTGCTTTTAACATATTTAAAATATACAAAATAATTTTTAAGATAAAAAAATGAAACAAAGTCTTTAAAATATTTTAAAGAAATACTCAAGTCTCATAATGAAATACTGATCAACAAATTTAGAAAAACTGCCCATTAAATAAAAGCTTACCTCTTTGTCTTTTTTAAAACCAGTAATAAAAAGGTATAAATTACAAAACCTGTAAAAGATGTATGTTAGGTCAAATTACTATTTCAATAAAGATAATAAAATTGTTATCAAAACTAACATTACTTTACAAACCATAACACCTTCAAATCAAACCAGCCAGAAAAACAGTATAAACACATAAAACAAATTCTTAACTACTAATGGCAGGTTTAAAGTTTTTTTTATTAAGTTACCATTGCATACTTTCTAAAAATATAAATGATTTCAGAATGTTTTATATTTACAAAGCCTTTTCCTAAAAAAAATATGAAATAAGTCATAAAAAAAAGACATTAAATACTTAACATTATTAGAATTCTTTTATAATTTTAATATTGCAAGGCAGTTTTAAAAGTTTTCTTTTCTGCTTTGGTCGCTACTTATTTTCTCTACTTGGTTTTATACAACAAAGAAAAACAAATCAAAAGCAGTTGAGCACTAGAAAATAAGAATATAAAAAAATTACATAATTATAGAGCTAAAAAAAGAAACTTAAAATAAATTGTACAATTACATCTTTTTCAATTACTAAAAAAAGAACTATTAAAGTTCATCATTAATAGCTCTGTATAAAATACAAAACATTAGTACATCACTCAAAGTATGAGTCCTTTAAAATACTTTAATTAGTGATAACTTTTAAAACATTTTAGTTAGTATGAAACTTTTATAAACAAAAACTTATGTAATTAATAGTTTAAGAGTTTATTTATTAAAAGTCATGAAAATTGAAGTTGAAAGACATTTTACTTCAAAACTAAATATGTAAAAAGTGATAATTGTAATTAAAATAAAACAAAAAAATGTGAGTCAATTCTAATTTTTTTAATAGTTTTTATTCATCCTTGGGCTTAAACCACCAACTGGTAACAGTTTTCCAAACAAAACCATCTCTCAAATGGAATGGAACGTAATTAAGCTCATAAGAAGTTCCTTCTGGGGTTTTCAACTCAAAGGAAATAGAACTTTTGAGAGAAAACCACTTGCTATTATCCTTGTCTCTTCTTTTCTCAGCTTCTTTGGAAGTTTCAGATATTGTATTTACACTTTTGTGCATTTTCAAAGAGTTCAGGCCAAAATAGCTGAACATGTAAGCAGCAGCTGCTTCCTTGGAAAATTCAAGGAAATTGTCAATTGGCTTGTTTATGATTGGATATTTTTGTTCTATCATGTCAAGGCCCATGTTTGATATTTCATCTACTCCACTCGAGACTTTTGACCCCACAAGCCAGCAAAGAGTGTCTCCTACATAATTTGTTGAAGACACTGTTGCATCTCCAACTTTGTTCAAATAATACACAGTTCCTGGTATGTAGTGGTCGGAAAAAGATTTGACAGCATTTGCTGCATCAAATGTTTTCTGTGTTGACCATTTGAGTATTGGAATGGACTTGACTCTCTGAAAAGCATTTTTGTTATCAAGACTATCTAAATCTACTATGCTCTCTTTGAAAGAGTTTAAACTGACATAGCTAAACATATAGGGGCTAACATCAATATTAGAGTAAGCACTTATGTCATCACTAAGCACTAATACATTTGGATACAGATCATTTAAACTTAATTTGAAGTTTTTGTCATTTTTTGTTTCAGCTCCTACCAACCAACAGGAAGTTTCTCCTAAATAACTAATTGAAGAAACTGTTGCATTTCCTACTTGATTTAAATAATACTCAGTTCCTGATATACAGTGCTTAGAGTTGGACTGGATACCATTTGCTAAATCAACTGCTTTTTGTTTTGACCATTCAAGTACAGGAATAGATTTTACTCTTTCAAAATAACTTACTTTATCTTCTTTTGCTTTATCATCCATAGCTAAATAAGTAAATTTTGTTGGTAGGAACTATTATAAAACTTGGTTTTCTGACTTGAAATTTTTTACTTTAATAAATCCAAGTTTGATCCTGGTTCTAATAAATTTTGAAATTTGTGTTTGCAGAGCATTCTGTGGTGCATTGTGTGTGTGCAGAAGAAACTTTTATTTCACAAGTCCCTAATTTAAAACTGCATAAATTGTTTACGAAACTTGGCAAAGCTAAATATAACGGCATTTGTTAAATCAAAGATTCAAAAGTAATAAAATATTAAACATAGAATATAAAATAAAGAATTGAAAAATTAAGCATTAGACATTAACAATTGTTTGTCTATTTAACAAAAATAACCTCACTTGACAGCTTATCAATTTCAAGAGTAGCTTATCAGTTTATAATTTTATAACTTAGTTTTAAAAAGCATAATCTTTGTTTTATCATACATGTAAATTTCATTAAGTGCTAAATATTATTATTTTATTTTAATTTATTCTAAAAAATTAAATAAAGTTTTCTGTTATATATTTTAAATGTTGTTTAAAGTTTTTAACTAAATGTAATGTTTTATTAAGTTTGAATGAAGTAACTAATAGTTTAGCGACACTTTTTCTTTTTTACCTAAAAAAATTAAAATAAACAGTTATAAACAATTTTAAATTTTATCATTTATAGTTCAGCAACTAAAAAAACCGATTCGTTGTACATTTACAAAAAAAAATGATACCTGCTTTTAAAATAAAATAAACTAACTGTTGTATAAAAGAAAAAAAAAAACTTTAACTAATATTAATAAGAAAATTAAGCTTTTATAAATTTTAAAATAGTTTAACTTAACAATCTAATTTAAACAAAAAACCTTATCAACCTCTCTTTTTACATTTACATCTATTTTAAATTCAAACCTAAGACTTTATTAATGCATTAATCAATTTAAAAAAGGTCATTATGAGCTAGAAATTTTCTTCAAAAAGTCTCAACTTATTTCAAAAAAAATTAAAAGTAGTTTTAAGTGTCCTGTTAAAAAGTACCCAAGTGGTGTGCAACTCATTTACCAGGTCCTAGGACTAAATAATGTTTAATAGTCTAAAGTTTCTGTTGCCTTTTTTCTGTTTTCTCGCTTTTTCGTAAAAAATATATTTTATTTAACAATTTAGAATTTAACCCCATGATAAAGTTCATCTTTAGCAAAAGCCGACTGCTCCCTAATTAAAAAAAAAAATATTAAAACGTAGTATAGTGTACAATATGCATTTTTACTTTTATACACTTGCTGAAATTGAAAAAAAAAATGACAAAATTATAACTGTTTTCCTATGAGTACTCCTTGTTTATGAATTAGTTTAGTGACTTTTAATAAGTTTTAAAGATACTCCTAAAACCTTTATATGTATAAAATTAAAGACTTCCTTAGAAGTACTGTAAAAAAAAATATATTAGCTTAGTAGCAAAAGACTTTGTTTAATATTGCTCTGGATAGCATTAATATTGCAATTTTATTGTCCATATAATGGACCACGACATCAAAATCTAGGCTACTTAAATAGAGAGATATAAAACAAAAAAACATCAAAAATAGAAATAACACAAAAAGTTAATTTAGTTAAAAAAAAGATGAAAAAATATTTTAATCTTAGATTTTTAGATTAACATAAAACTCAAAATTTTTAACTAGATACTTATACTTATGTACACTTTGATGTAGAACGATCAACATGAAATATTTAAGTTTATTGAAGCCTAAATCACATTAACGTTAGACTGGCCAGATAAATAATCATTGAACACATAGACTCATCATTAATAGAGGAAACTATGGACTAAACAAAATCTTAAAATTAAATCGACGGTTGATAAAAATAATTGATTATTTTTAGTAACAAATATTTTATTTCGATCAAACTTTTTTAACTATAATCGAAAATTTTCAATTTTTTGCAAGTAACTAAATCATTGGAAAGTTTGTTCTATATTTTAACTAACCGATAAAAAAAATTATGCCAAGCTTCATTATTTTAATAATGTTTGCAAATAATTTTTCTGCTATATCCTCTCAGTAAGTAATTAGTTCTATAAGGCTCAAAAATTGGTTGTATAATAATTGTTGTTTCACCGTTAACTAGTTTGAAAAAAGCGTTGAGGTCAAATTCAAGTCTCTAGTATTCTAAAAATTTAATATTAAGTTTTGTTAATCTATTAAAGTAGACGTATAAGAAATATTGCGGCGGTTGAAGATTATTTTGGTATATTTTCTTTGAACAGATTCTACACGTTAATATATTTTTTTAAGTAACGAGACCAGATTGGTGTGTTATATTTAAACTTAGGACGAATGCATACGATAAAAAACTTTTTAAGGATGTAGATATGTCCAGGACAAAACGTTAATAAGTATCCGTGGTGTGCGACTCAGAAACCGAGAGATTTTTTTGTGCACCAGGTCCTAGGACCAAATTTTATGAGCGTATATTTTGTCGCTAAACAAACTTTAAAAATATACGTAGACAATAAAGCTTTTTAAAACTTTAAAAAATGTAGTTGATGCAATTCGGTAAAGGTAATAAATATGGTGTTTCTATTTTTAATTTTAAGCAACAAAAAATCCAAGATCTTTAAACACTTTAGTTGAAGATAATTTAATATTGTTTATTTTAAAGTCAAAAGTAGAGATAGTAGTGATTTTTAAACATTTAAAACATAAAATTTACTAGGGTTTGAATATAGCTTTCTTTCCTTTAACCATTTGTAAATTTTATTTTAGGAGTTCTATAAAATTATGTTCGATCAGCTAAAAATTTTTGTGTCATCTTGAAAAGGTATTCGAATAAAAAGTCTTTGATTATTTTTTTTAAACTTTATTTAGCAATCTAAAATACAGTAAAATCAGTCGAAACTTTTTTTTTTACTGTTCGTGCCAAAATTACTTTAGTACCACAGTTTTATTGAAGTAAGAATTTGTTTTAATGATCGGCCTACGACTAAAATACAACCTAAAAACGTTTATCATTGCAAAAATTAAAAGCGACTTATGTTTTTCCCATAAATCTAATGAAACCCTATTTTTGTTAAAATAGTAAAACTACTTGTAATTTATTGTATTTCAATTTGTTATAGTGTTTAAAATACGTAAATGGAACATTTAATTTATACTTTTTTTTTTTTAAAAACTACAGTTCATCGAGTTTGTAATATTTTAGTAGTAAATGTTTATACAAAGTACGTGTAATTGATAAAAATCATATTCAGAAATGCTAGTCTATTAACTTTTTCATCAAAAAGTGAAGTATAAGCTTCTTTCAACTTAACGTAAGTTTTTTTTTTTTTATAAAAATAATTAAACTTTACTACATAAAATTAAAAAAAATTGGTTAGTTTTTTATCTGTTTAAAACTACTTTAAAGTTATTAAATTTTTTTTCAGTCAGTTTTTATGTTTTCTTAAAACTAACTTATAGTGTTACCGCTTACAAGTCTTTATTTTTAATTTTAACCTAAATTTATATAAAAAATACTAAACAAAACAGAATAATATTAAATGTTTAAGTTATGTGTATAGTTATTATTACTAGTCTTTTTTACAGAAAATATCTAAATAAGATAGTATCTAAAATATGACTTAGAATTTTTCCTAGTTGAATTTGATTTTTATTAACTAAAACTATAGTTTTATGTTTAAATTTAAAAGCAAAGAAAATTTTGTATTAGAAATACTATACTCTAAGTTATTGTGTTTTATGAAAAACAACCACATTAAGTTTGAAAATCATATTTAAAATATTGTTGGATTTACGTTTTTTTTAGCCAATTATAAATAAAATAATTATTCAAATAATTTTTTTCAAGTGTTTCAAAATTTTTAAATAGTTTTAAAAGTTTAAAAAATACTTAACAGTAAAAAGAAGAAACATAGTTAAATTTTCTTTAAAACTTAAGACTTTTGTATAAGTGGTAAAACAATACTTTATGTAACTTGCAATAATTTAAGTTAGCTTACAACTGTTAGCTTACAATAATATTTTTTATTTTTTTAAGTACGCTGAGTCATTTAGTGTCTAATTCTTTATTTTTATTTTTTCATTTAACAAAGTATTTTGTTTTTATTTTATTTTCATATTAACTTATACAGACCATTAACATTTAAAATACTACTTTTTTTTGTTGATATCTGTTGCTTTTGTTTTTAAGTTATACATAAACTTTATTTTTTTGGACTTTATATGTTTTTTTTTAATAGAAGAATTCTACAAAGCTTTAAAACACTTAAAAATTTAATTTTGAGACTAACATTGAAACATCTTAAATAAATTAAGTTAGTTACTAGAAGTTTTTTATCTTCAAACTATAACTCTACAAACATCTACATAAAAATTAAACATTGATGAACCACACTACATTCTGTAGTATCTTAATCTTTAAAGCTTAAATGATTTAAAATCTGATAAACAACTTAATCAATTAAAAATAATAAAAAAACTCTAAGTATGTTTTTTTAGTTTTTGTTTAAGTTACCAAATTTGCAATGGATAAGTATTTTGATAGTAGATACAGCAGTATGTGGAACAAAGGATCTTTCCAATTGAATGAAGAGAACCGAACTGATAATTTATACGTTCATATTCCAAGATTAATAAATTACAAAGGTTTGTTCTAAAGGTAAATTATCTTTAAATTAAAGACTTTTTAGTGTGAATATTTGTTTCAAGAACAGTATAATTGTATATAAGTTAAAGTTTAACATATTTTTATTAAAATTTATTCGTACTTTATTTTTTAAATTCAATATTTTTAGTACATAATTCAAACACCTTAAACTCTGTAAATGTTAGTAGTTTTTAATTTAAATATATTTTTATTGTATAAAGCAGAAAATTATTTAATTCGCTGTTTAAAAAATACAGCTTTCATGAAGGAACAAAATTAAAAAAGTAACATAAATAAGCAATTAAACTTGTAATTTTATAAGCAGTTCCGCAACGTAGAGTTCTTGTTAGAAACTCCAGACATTTCAGTGGATCTCTTCTTCGAATAAAAACTCAGACAAACGAGGAAGCTCCGTATATAGCAAACAGAAGAATGTTTGGCAATGATATCCGTCAACAGCAACAAAACTTGCGCAGCAGTTCTGGTATGCACACCAGCATCAATCACTTGACAGTTTTTAGAGACGCAAGAGTGATGAGTGTACAAAATGCAGAAAATTTAGGTGAAGTTGAAAGTTGCCGTGGAACTGCTTGTCAACCTTGCAAGCCTGAATGTTGTTTAGTTTCTCCTCTTGCTGCTGCCCTGAACAGATTGGTTGAAACCTTCAACAGGATTTCAAATAAATCGGAACAGTGATCTAAGCTCAGTTTACTCACGTCAGAGCATTCTTGGATGCAGTTGTTGCGAATCATCAGCAAACGGACAGATCCATTGTATAGCTACTAGTTATCCACAACAATGTTATATGTGTTTAAATTCAAGCTGACTGTGCTCGGTAAATTATTTGATTTATAAGAAACTCATTAAAATCATCTATTTGTAGAAATATCATGAAAGTTTATCCAAACGAGTTTTTTAACTGACTTGTATTGATACTTTGTGTCTTTTTATAAAAACTTCACAAGCTTGAGTAAAGCGCTGTACTTAATTTAACATCTATCATATAACTTATGTAATTGAATTGAAGTTTTTTTCATCTAACTTTTCATTTCTGTTCTGTTATATGCGTTTTCATAAAATATAGTTTGATTGAAAGAAAGATGCAATTTTTATCTAAGTTTTAATATTAAGTTAATGTATAGTAACTCTATTTTTAGTTTAAAAATGCAAAAAAAAATTTAGCTCATTTCTATCAAATTACTTTTTCGTAAACTACCTCCATAAATCAATACGATATAATAAAAATTTTCTGGAGATGAAAACACTAAATTGTTTTCTGTTTATTTTATAAATGCTATTTCATAAAAAAACTATTCAAATTTCTACTTTCACATTTTTTTTTTAGACTTCTTTAAACAAAGCTTGCCTATATCGCTTAGTTTTGGTTTACCCTTTTATACTTTGTCTATGAAATAAATAATTTTATCGTAAAAAATTTTAAATATTTTTGATAAAAGAACTAATAGAACGAAAGTAATTAAGTTCAAACAAATAACTTAAGATCCGAAGCATATCCGAATTATATAATTATTAATTTGAAGAATAGTATACAGTTTTAAATTTAAAATATAATTAGTCATGATATTTATTTTAATAAATGTTAATTAATTTTCACCTATTGATAAACTTTTTTTTAAGATATAATGTTTTTGACTTTTTAAATACTTTTCTGTTTAAATATAAATGTTGTTAAAAACTTTTATTCTTAATTTTTTAAACATTAAATTTGATGCTAACTGTTGCAATATATTAATATTTTATTACTTGCTAATGTTGTACAAATAATAAGCAATAAAGATCATTTGGATTATATAGTAACTAGTTAAAAAAAGTATGTGCTAGTTGTTTTAAATAACTAGTAAAAGAATATATTAAACAAGCCTAAAACAATATTGTAAGTTAAAATAATAGAAGACATGAAATACTAAATCTTATTTTGTTGTTGTATAAAAGCTTTAAAAAATATAAAACTTTGACCTATTAAATCGAAGTTAATTGTAATATTGACTCTGGTTTTGGAATAGTTGTACATTCTTAATACCATTAAGTATTTTAGATAAGATAAGATTTAAAAAACGAAATTCGGGGTTTTTACTACAAAAATAGACGAGATATTATAAACCAAAACTTTAAACTTTAATTTTATAAAATTATTAAATAACAAAAATAGTTTTCAATAAAAAAAATTTACTTACTTGATCTATTGTTATCTTATATCCTTAAAGCAAAGTTTATATTTATTAGCAGAAGACAGTAGATTATAAAATAGTTCATGCATTGCTGAAGGCTTTACAGGGGCTCAATTTAAAATTTAAGGCATAGGGGTTTACTATGTTTTTACGAGTAGGTCTAATTTCATCAAGTTTCACTTAAGTTATCAGATAATTTTAAAACCTGAAAAAATTTTGAGGTACAACTGATTAAAATCGTTGAAATGAATAGACTCTTGATCAAATAGTAAAAAAATACTTTCATCCATATTAATAAACCTACTATCCTCTCTTACAGCTTTCAAGCAAACTTTCTCAGTCTAGTCTTAACTTATGACAAACAATTTTATTGTGGAGACATTTTTGTGTTGAAAAAAAGGCTTTTTTTATAAAGTGTCGTATAATTACTACTGGTAATAAAATTCATATTTTAATGTGGATTTACAACACATTTTGTCTTATAAGGAAACAAAAACGTTCCTATTTAATTTAAGCGAATTTTTTATATAAAGTAAGAAGTTTTTAGTTAATTTGTTTTTTAATTTCGCAAAAATTTAAACATTAAACTTATTATTTATACTTTTATAGTTTTGTATTTAAACTTTTTACTAAATTAACTATGTATCAAAGTTAATTGAAATATTTATACTCATATACAGCAGGGTTTCCCAATTTTTTTTTCTAAAAGAATAAATAAAGCTATGGCCCACTCCAAAACGATTTCTCAGAAAAATATTAATAATTACGCATAAGAACTATTATTTTTGGATTTCATCATCAACTCAAATATATCTAATGTAAATTTCAAATTACGGCCTTATGGCTCTACCTTTTTCAACTTGTGGCCCTTTTTAACTTATAGCTCTACCATTTTCAACTTCTGAAAATTCCTATAATATCTGTTATTTTAAAACTGCCAGCAAATAAACCTAAGACCATTTATTCTTGCTTTTCACCATGAACTCCAGAATATATAGTGTAAGTTTTAAAAGTTTCAAATTATGACCTCAACAATAAAACTATCAAATCAAAGTAGATGCAATAATAGAACTATATAATTACAGTAGATCGTAACAACACAACTATATAAACACAGTATACCGCAACATTACAACTATCACATAAGAATAGAACACAATGATACAACTATCACATCACAGTAGATCGCAACGATACAATTATCACATCACAGTAGATCACAATGATACAATTATCACATCATAGTAGAATGCAACAATACAACTATCAAATCATAGTAGAATGCAAGAGTACAACTATCACATCAAAAAAATTAGAACAGTACAACTATCACATCACAGTAGATTGCAAGTATACAACTATCACATCTCAGTAGATTGCAATGATACAACTATCACATCACAATAAATTGCAACAACACAACTATCACATAACAATAGACTGCAACAATACAACTATCACATCACAGTAGATTGCAACAACACATCTATCACATCACAGTAGAATGCAAGACTACAACTATCACATCACAATAAAATGCAACAGTACAACTATCACATCACAGTAGATTGCAACAACACAACTATTACATCACAGTACAACGATTGCGACGATACAAATACGTGTATAAACATTATTAAAAATGATATTTACAGTGATGACTTTCCGACAGTTACTTCAATTTGGCCAAGATTTTTAGGAAAAACACTTATGTAAACGGAAGACAATTTTAAAAAATACTGAGATTTTCAATGAGTTTAGTCAAAAATTGATTATTCTAATAATTAAAAACAGGGATTCAAACTTTGCAGCTCAACACAGTTTTTGGATATTAGCTATAAATATTCGTGAACTAACAGTTAGTCTATTCGTAATTTTGACAACTTTTAAAGTTTTAGGTTTTAAATATACCGATTGTTATAAAATTCAATTATTAAATAAAAAAAAAAATAGATTTCTTGTTTTGAAATTATAATTAAAGTTTTAATGTTATATTAAAAAGCCAAGATTTGTAAAATATCTTTTACATTTTTCTTTTCGCACTAAGTGTCTTTTCCTTTTTTTTTTTTGAATTTTTAAGAACATTTTGCTTACTGTGATGTGATAGTTGTATTGTTGCAATCTACTGTGATTTGACAGTTGTACTGTTGCGATCTACTGTGATGTTATAGTTGTGTTCTTGAGATCTACTGTGATGTGATAGTTGTAACATTGTGATCTACTGTGATGTGATAGTTGTACTGTTGCAATCACTATGTTGTGATAGTTTTATTATTAAACTACTGTGATGTGATAGTCGTACTGTTACAATCTACTGTGATGTGGTAGTTGTATTATTGCAAATTACTGTGATGTGATAGTTGTACTGTTGCAAGCTACTGTGATGTGTTAGTTGTATCATTGAGATCTACTGTGATGTGATAGTTGTACTGTTGCAATCTACTGTGATGTGATAGTTGTATCTACTGTAATGTGATAGTTGTACTGTTGCAATCTACTGTTATGTGATAGTTGTATTGTTGCAATCTACTGTGATGTGATAGTTGTATTATTCTAATCTACTGTGATGTGATATTTGTACTGCTGGAATCTTCTGCGATTGTTGTATCGTTACAATCTACTGTGATGTGATACTTGTAATTTTTTTTCGTACACTGTGATGTGATAGTTGTATTTTTGTTGTATACTGTGATGTGATAGTTGTATCGTATCTTTCTACTGTGATGTTATAGTTGTGTTGTTGCAATCTACTGTGATGTAATAGCTTTATTGTTAAGATTAAAACAAAAATTGGAAAAATTTTTCTATCCACTTATATGCCAATTGTTATCTTACTGTGTTTTATATAAAGTTAAATTATTATTTTTTATAACATACTTTATATGTTTGAAATTTAGAAACTTTTTACTTCATAGTATATTATGAATATTTTTTTTCTATAATTTAAGATATGTAAAATATTTATTTAAAAAACTAATAAAATAAAACTTAAGCAACGTAGATAATTGAATTGTTGCGATCTACTGAGATGTGATAGTTTTATCATTGCGATCTATTTAAACGTAACAGTTGTAGTGTTGCACTATACTGTGATATTCTTACTAGAATTACTTATTAGTAGAATATCTTACTAAAATAATTTACTAAAGGAGCGGTTATGAAAAGGGATTTGGAAATCTTTAGGTAGAACTGGTATTTACTGACAACAAGTAATTCAAAAAAATGCAATTGTTTTAAAATTGTTTTAATAGTTGAAAAAAAAAATTATTGTATATGTGGAGAATTCGATATTGTTTATTCTAGTAAATTTAGCCAGAGCTAGTGATTGTGATTTCTAGAAATAGTGAATACCTTTTAAAGGGTGTATACAAAGCTACAGTCAGAAATACGTAGTACATTGGTTCAACAGGAGTTTCTTTCAAAACAAGATGGCAATAACACAAGTACAGCATCCTCAAGAAATCGCAAGAAACAGTTCTGGCTAAAGTCACTATATCGAAAAATATCCAAATTTTCGAAATTAAACGGCTAATATTATATATAAAATCGGCTTAACTTCAATGTGCCCTCATTTTAGATCTAACTACTTCTTATTTATTGATTTTAAACAACTTTTATGTCGATTATACCACCTTAGGTTTTTTGATTTTTCATTAATATTTTAAGTTTATTTTGACGAGTGTTTTTTTAAAAGTTAATTAGTTAGATTATTAAATACAATGACTAACTAATTAATTTATCATTACTTGATCTTATTATACATATCTGTGTAGTTAGTGTTATTATAATTTTACTTGAAAAGCTCTGTTGATCCTTTTAGGAAAAACACTGACAGCTAAAGTAACAATCTTGAATAAAACGTTGATACTATATTTGTACCTAAATATAGAAAAAACTATCAACTATATATTTGATCTAACTATAAAATGATAAGAAAAGTTACTGAATGTTGTAATTTTTAATTGATATACAGAATATCTTGTCAAAATTTAACTGATGTATTTTAATTTTGTAGTTTGTATGTTTTACTTGGGAAATTACTTATTAAACTTATATTACTAATATGACATTTTTTTTTTCATTACTCATCGAAAAAAACGTTTAACTTATAAGTTTAATGAAAATATTGTTCTAAAACACTCAAAATTTTTAAGTTAAATAATACATAGTCAAAAATAAAACCAATATTTAATTTATTAATTAATAGTCGAAACAAAAACACAATTAATTCAATAATTTTTATTGGGAAATGTTCATACTCAAGTAGAACCTTTCTTATACTGAGTCCATAAAACCGTTAGTGTAGAAACTCTTCATGTTCTTTTATACCTTCTTCTGTGGCATCCTCTTGTTTAAAACATCGCTACAAATTTTAAATAAACCACTGTATGTTGCTCCGGCTCGTTAAAAGAAGTTACTTTTCAATATACTTGCCTTTACACATTTAATAACTTGTATCTATTCATTTAAGAACATTTTAACATGCTTATAGAAACTATCTTTAAATAGTCAACCTAGTTTTTTATAGAAGTTGTTAGAGAATATTAAAGAACTGACAACGAAAAACAAGCAAAAGAACTGGTAAACCCTGAAAAATTGCCCGTAGATCAAAGCCAAAAGGTAAAAGAGAAAATATGTTAATATTTTTTTAAAAGCCCATTTATCTAAACTATATACTGAAGGCCCGCATTAAATTTAACGTTTAGATATTCAAGTGAAAGACAAATTGAATTTCGCTGGGCTTTTAACGTTGGCGGGCCGGAGCAACACTGCGCTTATTCGACATTGCTGACGTCACCGTGCACCTTGGTCACTTTGCCGAAGGCTATTGTGACGTCACTTTCGCCGCTCTGCCGCAGGACGAGCCTGGCCATTTTCGGCATGCTCTCGTATGTTTCCACGCAGATCGGGCTGCAAACGCTGAGCCTGACACCCACGTTCTGACCCTGAAATAGTTGGAATGCAAATAAACTTTAAAGATAAATTTAATCGGCTAAGAGTACTTAAGTTTTGTTAATTTAATGTACTTTATATAGCTTTACATAAACGACAGAAAACAATTATGAATTTGTATTAGTAGGTATAGACAAAGTTTATAAACTATAAAGCTTAAATAACCATTTATAATGATTTCAAATAAAACTTCAACAAGTCTTTTTTTGTTTAAAATTAATAGTTGCTGATTATTTCAACACAAATCTTATCTAATTCACTAACTTGTACAGCAAATGGTTTTTTCAATTTCTCTCTCTCTTTCCTTTTTCCTTCTTTCCTAGTTTCTTCTAGTTTCTTTATTTTAGGAATGTAGAGTAGTTTTTCAATGAAAACTTTCTTTTTAGAAACACTGAAAAAATAAATAAAATATATTTATAAACGATAACACTTTCAAAAAATGCTTTAAAATTATCAATCACTAAAACATAAAAATTTTCAATAAATTTAATAGCTTATAAATCAGAAAAACTTTTTAACGCTAGTTTATGTTAAAAAAATATGTAGCAAACTATATTTACCAGTATTATTATAAAACTTTAGTAAAACTGCATATTCAAACCTGTGCATGTACAGCACTGCCTCGGAACCCGCAGTGATAAATTTCGATAACCTTGGAACCTCGTGAATTTTTATCTCAGCGTCGAACACAGTCGCCGTTCGACACAAATTACCAGGGGAGCACAGGACGAATCCCTCTGAAACCTCGTCTTTGCCCGCACCTTCAAGCTTCAGTTTGCAAATTTCACCTGCGCTCGCAGAAGTCGCTTCCACGTCGTTCACTTGAACACAGCTCACTTTCACCTTTTTACCTAAATTTATTTTGTTTTTATTTGGTCTTTTAAAAATTTATAAAATTATGCTTGTTTCAATTTAAATTTTATATAATTATAATTAAAATAATTGGGACTTTTAATATATAAGTGGTTCTTACCGGTTGGCTGCAACACCAACTGCTGGTTCAAGCTAAGCGTTCCGCTCTCCACCTTGCCAACAATCACCATTTTGTTATTCATGTCCACGTTCTTGTACGCTATCGGCATCCTAACAGGCCCATTTGAGTCACGTTCGATGTCTGGAAGCTGGTCCAAGTAGGGTATGAATGGTGGGCCGGTGTACCACGGGTGGTTCTCTTGCTGCCCCACCATCAAATTCGCCCCCGTGTACCCGGAGCAGGGCATGAAGTGCAGGTTCCTCCTGAACCCGATCCCCTTGAGGAACGGTTGCAGCTTGTTCACGCACTCGTCGTACCTCTCCTTCGACCAGCCCACCGTCGGGTCGTCCATTTTGTTCACGAGCACGACGAGGCGGCTGACCCCCGACACTTGGGCCAGTATGGCGTGCTCCCGGGTCTGCCCTCCCCTCTCGAAGCCGGTTTCGAACTCGCCCCTCCTCGCCGAAATGACGAGCACGGCGATGTCGGCCAGCGAGGTTCCCACGATCATCTCGGAAATTTTGATTTTGTGGCCGGGCGCGTCCAAGATGGTGAATTGCCTGTTAGCATATGAAGTTTACAGAAGTGTTAACTATAGTTTTATTAAGTAGAACTATGTGAGAGTTTGAATATGTTTTAATTAGAAATATAAATTGTGAACAGACATCAAAGAAGTGTACTTTTATAAAACCAACACAAGGTCAAGGTTAAAGAAATCAATTGATATTAAAAAACCGCGTATGAAAATTTACGTAAGTATATTTTAAATTTGTGTACACGAAATTCATTCTCTCACCTGTTCTCGGTCCTGAAGAACTTCCTGCCCACCTCCCACGTCTTCCCCCGCTCCCTCTCCTCCTCGTTTTCGTCGAGCACCCACGACAGGTACCACGACTCCCTGTTCATCTCCCTCGCCTCCCTCTTGTACTGCTCAACCTTCCTCTTGTCCACCCGGTTGGTCAGCAGGAGGATCTGGCCACCCAGTGTTGACTTGCCAGCGTCCACGTGACCTACAAAGATCACGTTCAAGTTGGTTGGTTGCTTGAGGTTTAAATTGGCGAGTTCGCAAGTTGGCACGTCTTCTGCTGCTCGTGCACCTTTCCTTGAGTCTTGTTTTGTTGGCGATCCTGACATATTAGAATCTAACATAAATCTGAAATGAAAATTATAGTTGAATATTTTCATAAAAATAAATCAATTTTGTTTTGATACAGTTGTAGTACTTGAGTGAAAAGTCAGTAAGACTAGTATGAGCTTTATTTGCACGAATACTTTAATCAAGTTTAAGTTCTCTAAAAGATCTTTTAGAACTTAAACAAACTAGGTTGTTCCTATTTATTTTATTTTTTGTTATTTTATCTATTGTTTCTTATTAGATATAATACGAACCTTAAAATTATAAAACAAAACTCAGAGATCAAAAAAGTCTGAGTAATATCAAGCTAGTCTTAGATTAGGAAAAAAAGTAGGAACTAAGTAATACCAGCCTTAAATTTTAAAAAAGTGCTAACCAAGTTCATATTTAATAATAAAGTCATTTAATTACTATAAAAATGTTAACATAATAGTAATAAAACTTAACTTCAGCATCGAAAAATAATATTAACATACTTGAGTTAGCCTAAGTTGTCTATGTTAATTAACTTTGCATTAATGACTAAAAATAATTATTAATTTTCATGCTACTTATAAATTTTACAATATAAGTAAAGCTTTAATAATATACTTTTAATAGCCTGAAACTTGGCTCAAATAAATAAACATTTGTGTAGTGATATTTAAACTTTTTCTGCAAACTAAAAGTGTTCACTATCTTTACTCATAGATGCTTCATAAGATTATATAAGATTATATGACATTTAATGTTAAGTGCTAACTTTAAATTCAAAAATAATAACCCTGTTAGAATATATTTTTAAAACAATGCAACATTAATTGTTTGTTTAATGTCAAGTTTAAAGAAAAATTTTAAGGTAATTATGTGTATTTCTAGTCAAAAAGATAAATTGACAAGTATAGTTTATAATGAGTTGTAAATAGTGGTTAAAATTTGTCATTGCAATCAACACCAGTGTAGAATAACATGCAAAAAAGCAAAAGGAAATCTACTTTACTATAATCTAGTTTAACAAAATTTTTTTTTTGGTTTTTTAATAAAAGTTTTATGGCTAAACAGAAAGATTTTCTTTACTTAAATGAGTGAAATTAAATATTGATAAATGGGCATTGGAAATGTTCAAGTGATACAAATTTTTGTTTAAATAGTGCATTATATTAATTTATATACTTTTATTAGCATTTTCAATAAAAACTTATAAAAGCTAGTGAAAAGCTTAATTTTTAAATATGCATTTGTTGATGGTATTCTACTAAAACTTAAAACTTTTCAATAAATTTAGAACTTTGAATGAGTTACAGTACTTTCCACTGAACAGTGCAATTTTTTTTGTGACACACAAAGCAAAAGCTGTTAACTAACTAAGCACTAAACATTTAAACCTGAGTGGGAGTTTACAATAAAATTTATGACATTGGTAAATTTTCTGGTTTTGAGAAATTAGTCAAAATTCTATTTGTTTTCTTTTATTCAGGATTGCAAATGAAAAATTTGTTCAAGGTTTTCTGAATTTCTTTCAAGATTTTAAAAGCACATGTTTTTGGGTCTACTTTTTGTTTAAAGCTAAGTTTAAGGTTTAAAATTGTAAAAAAAAGTATAACAACATTAAAAAGATACTGTTAAGCTACTTTAAATGTGTTTATTAAAAAAGAAAATTTGATCACAACAGTTTTTATTATCTTTATGGTAAATTTTTGTTTAAAATTAAATTCAACTACATATAATGTAAAAACTGTTAAAATTCTAGGTTTTTTGGTAATATTTATTAGAAATTCCAGGCTTTTTTTTTCTCAAGTTCCAGATTTTACCAGATTTCAGGTTTTTTAGCAACCCTGTAATAAGTTTTGATAATTAGCTTTAAAATTATATTAAATGATAACTAGTTTTGAAACATTTACATATAGTTACCAAATTGCACGTATAGGAGGAAAAAAATCTGAGGATAGCATATTAGAATTAAATAATAGTCTGCAACTAGAAAAAAAAGTGTTATCTATAACTTCTAAATTTTTTTGTACTAAAAATTGCTTTTTGGTTTCCTAGTGTGTAGGGTAACCCTGCCAAAAGTTTAGTGTCAAGTAAATAGTATTTAGGAACATAAAACCTCATTACAATAAATAATCTGAGCTTATAAAAAATTTGAGTAAGTAAATACTTTTCTAAAATGTTTTAGGAGTATACTTAAAATTAAACATTTCTTTAATTTTTAATTTATTAAAACTAAGAGGTTTATGCACCTAAACTATTTTTTACAATTAATTTAGTGCAGTCTAACATAAATAATTTAGTTTAAAAGAATTTAAAAAATATATAGTCAGTTATATAAAAATAAAGAAAATTTTAACTAAAACACAATGCACCATCTAAACTACTTATATAAAAGTATTTTTAAAATTAGATACAGCTGATTTAAAATTGTTTAATACTTATTTGTGCTTCACTATTTTTAATGGTTAGAAATATAACTGTTAATTTAAATTATAATATTTTGAGAACAAGTTTAACAAACTGATCAACTTTTCTAAGTAAAGTTTTCAATGCATTTTTAACAAACTAAAATTTTTAATTACACATTATGGCTTAACTGATAAAATAAAATTAAAACAAAAACTACAAATAATTTATATCTAAGACTAGCCTTTGAAGAACTTATTTCAACAATTTTACAAGAAAAATGAATAAAATTTTGAAAAAGTTTTTAATAAAATAAAAGCCATTTTATTAAATTAAGATTTTCTAGAAAGCTCTATACTTTATTAAATAGCATGAGGGACTGAACTTAAAGTTACATGTGTATTTTTTATTTTATCCTTTCTTAGCAATGTTTGAAAATTAGAGTTTAAGTAAATTTTACCATTATATTTCAAATTAAGTAGAACAACTGTGCTAAGTAGTATGAAAACATTGTAAGATACTGTAAAGGTACTTAAAATGTGTTTTTTAATAATAATTTTTTTTTTATGTACACAGTAGATTTTTTGTGTAAAACTAAAACTTTAATACTTAATATAAACAATTCTTTAAAATTGAAGATTTAAAAATTACATTTGTTTAAAATTCCAGGCTTTTCAGTGATTTTTGTTCAAAATTCCAGGTTTTTTTAGCCTAAATTGTCATATTCTATCTTTTTCCAGAATTCTAAGTTTTTCGGTAATCCTGATAATTTTTATTTTTAAGTATAGCATAGGCTTTTGAGCTGTCCTTGGTTTTAAATTGAAAATGTTTACAAAGTTTTAAATCAGTTAAACCTTGGATTTCGTAATATGAATTTGCAATTTGAAGTAGTAAATTATAATTTCAAGGTTTTTTTTAAATAAAACTTATGTTTTTGTATAACCTAACTTAAGGATTTCGAACTTAAGTTTTAACACTGATACTATACTCAAATTTTTTATCCAGCATAATTAAGCCAAAACTCGTTTGAGTGACATTAAGCTAGCTTGAATCAAGCTGAATTAAAAATAAAATAGAAACAAATTGATATTCATATTAGAACAAATATTCAGAAAAAAAAAATCAAGCTTAGTTACTTAAAAATACTAAAATAAGAACTTATTTCTTAACAAAAAAAAAAATGAAGTAATGAAAACTCTAAAAAACTTATAAAAAATGTCAAAAGTAGCCTGAGTTGTTCAAATAGGTTTAAAGTTTCCATTGCTGGCCTGAGACATCAAAAAAGTTTAAACTATGCTTATATGGCCTGAATTTTCCTAAGCCAGCCTTAATTTTACAATTTTTTCAATTAACTTTAGTTTACTTGAGTAGCCTGAGTATGTGGCAACCCTGTAAACCAATATTTTTAATTGAGAAGAAAGTTTGAAACCATAACTTTGCCTCCTAAATTTTGTTATTAAAACTGAACTAGAATTTTAGATCAGGTATCAACAAAATAATGCTAGATTTAAAGGGTTAAATAGCCTATTGATGTTAAGCTTAAATGATGATAAAGCTATAAAAGTTAAATCTAACTATGGCTTTTACAGCTGAATAATTCAAAATTAACCACATAAAAGTTTAGGGGGTATCTCAAAATTTTGACATCTAATCATTTATAGGATTTTCAACATTTTTAAGTATACAACTAATGGTAAAATCATTTACAAATGAAATAGTTAAGCTAAGTAAGATAAACTCAATGTGATATATGTAAAACTCTCTACTTATAAAATTTTATATGCTCAGCATGACTGACTAACCAGCAAAAGAGTTAAACAGAAAAATAAAAAAAAAGATTACATTTTGGCTCTTTACAAAATTGCTTCATTGAACCAAAGGAGAAAAAAATCATATAAATGCAACTAGGTTAGTTGAAAAAAGTCTAGTCTAGACCACTTTTTTAAGGTTTAGAAATTCACTAATTGTAGCTGTTCACTCAGGCGTGTTTTATTTTGTTTGTCTAAAGCTCAGTTTTCTCTTAATAAATAGGAAAAAATTTTTACATCAAATGCTTCCTGACAACTATGGTCTAAATTTTACAGCATGCTTTTAAATAAAAATTAAGTTTCATCGCGTGAAATAACGTATTAGTTTATTAAGTGTTCAAAATTTTAAAGAAGTGCAAGATTAAAAGCAAGCTAATGGCATTGGTAAAGTTTCTGGTTTTTGGTTTTCAGCAAATAGTCAAAGCTTTATTTGTTTTCTTTAATTAAAAATTGCCAAATTATTTGGAGAAATTTTTTCCAAGTTTTCTGAATTTCTTCCAGGTTTTTTAAAGAACACACTTTGGATCTATTTTTAGTTTGTAGCTAACTTTAAGGTGAAACACTGTGCTAGGTAGTTGGAAAACATGGAAAAGATGCTGTAAAACTACTTTAAATATGTTTTTAATAAAAATAATTTTTGATAGTGAAAAAACTTTTTTACCTATTAAGTAGATTCCTAAAAGTGGAATTTACAAAGATGTTTCTCCCACCCAAGAAAAAGTAACATCATCTATAAGTTTAGTTGTCACTGTGGTAGTGACTACGTGGGGAAAACATCTTAAAGGTTTCATGTAAGAATCGGTCAGCATGTACCAAAAGTTTTGAAAAGTTGTTTTGATGGCTGTTCGGAGAAACTAACGAAAAAATACTTCTCGGCGATTAGGCAACATTTGTTGGACAATCCTGAGTGTGCTAAAAATAAAAAATAAAATAACTTTTCAGTTTAAGTGAGAGTGGAAAACTATTTTCAACTGCATATTCTAAAAGCCTTATGTATTCAATCATAAGGCCCAGTTTTTCTAAGCAGAAAAAGTTTATATACCAAACTAGACTTTTCAGATCCTTCTATTAAATAAATTTTAAATAATTAGTTTCTTGTAAATTTTTATTCTAAAGTGTAGTTTTAATTATTACTATTATAGCTGGTTTATTTAAGACTGTTTGTAATCTAACGAATTTTAGTAATATACCAAAAGTATACAGCATAAGCATTTAGTTAATTTTTAACATTCGATTATTACGACATTTTATTTTCTTAAATTTTCAATTACAGTATTATTTTATTTTAAATTCTATTCATTCTAACTTAGTAAGATACAATTTCAAATGAGCCTTACTACGAAAGTACTAAAATAAATTTAAGAAAAATGTAATGTTTTTGTTATATTTAATACTTTTTAATAATTCTAAAACGTAAACAAAGTACACAAAATTAAGTCACTTTGCATTTTGAAAAAAACTAGTTTAAAAATTTCTCAAGTGGCGGAGTGAACAAAGCAAATATTAGTTTTCTTAAAAAAATATAATTTTATAATTATTTGTATGTTTAATGTGGGGGAAGCTGTCAAATTTGTACGAGCGTACAAAATTGCACTAGGGGACAAAGTTGCACGAGGGAACAAAATTGCACTAACATACTTTTGCTCGAAGACATTTTTGTACAAAAGGTCACTTTTGCACGAAGACACTTTTGCACAAGCATACAATTTTCTACGTAGACATTTTTGCAAATGTTAATATTTTTTGTTTTTTTATTTTTTATCTTTTTTACTATCACTACTACCCCTAACCCTTACCCTCGGTCAGTAACTTAAACATATATATTAATTTTTTATTAAGTTATTCTTTTTTTTTCTTAGTATTTTTTTTCTGTTTCTTATTTTGTTACTCTCGTGCAAAAAATGACCCTCTGTGCAAAATTAAAACTCGTTCAAAATTTACCCTTGGTGCAAAATTTTCTTCGTGCAGCTTTGTCTCCTCGTGAAAAAGTATCTTTGTGGAATTTTGTGCCCTTCTCGTAATTTTTTCTTCGTGCATTTTTGATTCGCGTTTAATGTGTATAGTTTATTAATTTAATGCTTCGTGACTAGATAGTTGATTAAGACGATCTTTACGATATTTTACTCTTCTTGTTAAAAAAGCAAAATCTTTTTTTAAAGTTTCTAGTGCTGTTGTTTAGATAAACTAAAAAGTATTTTTCAAGTCGATAATTTTAATAAGTTTTGCAAGTTATGTCTCTATGCAATGCAAGTAAATATTATAGACTTTTTTTTGAATTTGATTTAAACGTTCGGATGTTAAAAATCTTAACCATTTTGAGATGAAACAAAATAGGTCACACTGACAAATATAAAAGTATGATATATGTAAAAGATTAATTTGCAATTTTCAAGTTTAGTAACTGAAAAACAATTATTTCAAATGGAATTGAAAAACTTGTATTTTTATCTACAAATTTATTGTCACATTTAAAAAAATAAAGCAATGTAAGTATGTTTGATACAATACTAATCAAAATCATGTTTACAAATAACACATATAGTACCAAAAGTTTCTACTAGCATTAATTTCAAGTTCATCTTTGTTACTTTTAGTATCTTTTCTTTCGGGAAAATTTTAAACCCAATGGACTTTGACGCAAGAAAAGTTCTGCAAATTTTCCACGTGCTTACACCTCACAAACGACCAGTTGTCTTCATCTACGTCATCAAGGATCATAAGTCGAGGACCGTTCGGGAAACGGATGTTGTAAGTTTGGTTTAGAAACGATAAATCAAAGGTCTGATAGCGAAGGCGCTGGGAAACAGTGAGTTTATATAGTGCATTGAGGACGTAAGCGCAACAAATTTGTAGCAAGCGCTGTCGCACGCGCCACTTGTTTTTACGCAGCCGAACGCAAACAACTTGCTTCTGACAGCGACCAAGCTGTGGCCATGCTTGCCCGTGATCATTTTAAGCATCGGTGTCCAGGAATCACCTGCGAAGTCGTAAGACTTAACCCAACTCAGTTTGTAGCGATTTTTTTACCCGCCGCAAGCCACAAATTTGCCTCCAAAAACAGCGCAGGCTGCATTTGACCTTGCACCAGCCATGCGAGCGGCTTCTACCCATTTGTGATGTTTTGTGTCAAAATATACATTAGAGTGTGTTTCTATTGCGCCTACTTTGCCGCCGATTAGAAAAATTTTGTTCATAAACGCACAGGCACAAAAGTTATACTTTTGATCTGGTAGTTCAGCAACATTTTCCCATTTGTCAGAGCCTTAACTAAGCTTGTCAAAAAAAAATCGATTTAAAAAATAATTGTAAAATATTATTAAAAGTAATTTTTCTTGAACTTTAATGTACAAAGTACAATTTACTACAATGTTTTTATATAATATAATTATCATTTACCCAAGAGTAAACTTTATATAAACTTAATAATTTTAGTTGAAAATGTTTAAGCAAAACAAAAAAGGCAATTATCGAAAGTATTTTCAAAATTTTCGTAGCGTATTTGGTTTTGTTAGAAATAAAATACCTTAAAGATTCTGTAGTTATATTCTACTTGTTAAAATGCTTTACCTAAATAGACTAGGAGTTTACAACTTAAATCTCTAAAAAAATAATTTTAACTAAGTTTCAAAATATACAGTTTTCCATATAATTATTGTTAGTTATTCATTTATATGCAGGTTTTTGTTTATTATTTATGACAGCCCATATGTTTTTGTTAAAAAATATTGAAAATAAATATTTCTTAATGATGTAGCTTTCATTTAATGAAAGTATATAATAATAATTTCAAATAGAAAATAAGTTTTACAGTGAATATGCAACATCAAATTACGTAAAAAAAAATTTTATTGAGATTTAAATTTATAAAAAGTTTAAAAACTATGAAATATTATACGAATTAACTTCTTATGCCAAAGTTTTCTGATAGTTTTCTAAAATTGATCTTCAAACATAAGAAATGCTACAAGTACATTTAATAATATCAAACTAATTTTGCGTATGTTTGTTCAAATTTTGACAAGTTTTATAACCAATGAAAGTTATGTGATATTTTTTATATTAATACCCTTTCCGATTAAAGTCGTTTTATTTTACAGTACAATACAATCACTTAATATAAATGTATAATACTTTAAATCTGGTTTAGCTTAATTAAGACTATTTTGTTAAGTGAATATAATTAAACTTCAAAAAACCATATTTTTAGAATTTCATAGTCTACTTTTAAAACGATTATAAGCTGTTGGTTTAAAAATAAACGCATTATACAGTCATAACAATTAAAATTGTATTTAAGTACAAAAAACCAGGATTCATATTACTTATGTTTTATTAACCTCTTTAGAGATAGTAACAGTAGTTGTATTTATCTTGATGACAGCTGTAAAACAGTTTGTAATAAGATGAACATTCTATGAAATACATTATCAAAATACTATTGCTATAATTTCAAATTTTATAAAACGTTTTTAAAACTTATAAAAACTTTAAACCACTTTTACCTTAAAGTAAACAACAGAAATAGTAATTAAATTTTAATTAAACTTTTATTTAAAAAGCAAAAAAACTAACATTATATGTGATATAAAACTAAACCTTTGTATAAAAGTAACTTTGCTATATATCAAAATCAACAACAACGAACTTATGGACGTAATAAAAGGTTTTATGTTTATGCGAAATTTATTAACTTTTTATTTTTTGAATGTTTAAATGCAACAGTTTTTAAATATAACTCGCTTAAGATTTTGTATCTGCAGTAAATTTAAGATATATGTAACAGATTCTAAATTACTATTATTTTTTAAATTATGATCGGCCTAAGCTCTATAAGTAAAAAATGCTTATTTAGAAACTAATAGAAAGTAAAAAGTCTTTTATTCTTTAATAAATATTTGTTGTTGATTAAAATATTCATTACACTTCTAAAATTATCATTTAAAAACGGAGTTTGAATTTTCCTTTTTTTTTAAACTTTTGATTTCTTTAGTTTATAGTAGGTAAAATTTATTTGTTGAAAATTTTGATTAATCACTTTAAGAATTTTTAATGGTTGACATAACTTGTTTGAATTTACAAAAAATAAAATGACAGGAATCTTTTTATATAATTTTCTTTTTCATTTAAGTGATGAAACTACAGCTCAAATAAACTTTATTTTTGTTCAATTCAGCACTACAACAGATGTATCAAATAACTTTTGTTCTCATTCACAAGTGACATTTTTAAGTGTAAATAATTGTTAACGAGTGACTGAACTTTTTAAAGTCATTGAACCAAGTATTTGTATTTTTTCATGAAAGCTTGTGTTTCGTAAACATAGCCTAAGGATATCACAGTTTAATATTTCAGACTCTGTTAGTTAGTTTTATTATTCTTTGGTTAAGCTCATTAGTTTTTGGTTCAGAGAAAATGCATAATTTCTTTATAGTTTAGTAAAAGTCTTTTACTCATTTGAACATTTAAATTAAGTTAATGCAGTATTAGATAGTGAATAAACAGTTTGTAAAAAATAAATCGTGTAAATATGAATTAAAAGGACAAAAAAACTAGCTCAATTTAAAAAATTTAGTAAACAAATTTTAGCTTTGACGCTTATTTAGCTTTATTATGAGATATATTTACTTAAAAGGTGTGTTTGTTAAAGTGTACAAACTAGTGTTCAGAATGTTTATTTTACTATGAACAGAAAACTTTGTTAGTATAATTTAATGTTTGATACTAGCCAATTGTAGGATTCCATTTTATTGCACTGATTATTTTTTGGCTAGGTCTTGATAACTTAACTTAATCTACAATTAAAAACAGCAAATATATTTTGTTCACTTAATTTGTTTATTTAATTTTTATTTTTGTTCAACTTTAAACAAAGTTTGTTATATAGTATACACAGTTTATGTTTCACTTCAAGATAACATAGACAGATAGATAGTTCATTGTTTGAAAGCGCTGCTAAATATGTTTGATGCTGTTTGTTTTTTAAAATAGTTTTAAAACAGTTAAAACCTATTTACAAGTGATATTTTTAAAATGATAATGATATTTCAGACAAATATATCAACGTAACTTTATCTAAACATCAGTATACAATTTTGTTTGTTACACCAGGTTTATGCTCGAACTTAAGAATTATTTTTAACTAAAGCTCATAAAAACTTAATTGCCATTGAAAGCCTACTGCTTCATAATTATTTAAAAGAAAATACTAAAGCACTGCATGTTCTACAATGTATATTCTTACTTTTATACATGAAACTTGTAAGAACATCTAATTAAAAATTTCGAAAACTTTTTTCTCATGAGTACTCATAGATTAAACCTAAGCAAAATAATCAGTTTATTTAGTGACTCTGGGTAAATTTGACGATACTTTCAAAACCTTCATGATGTATTAAATTTTACATTACCTTAAAAGACTATGTATAAATAAATAACTAGCTATGTAGTAAAAAACTCAATTTAATAGTTTGTTAAAAAAATACTAATACTAAGTGAATAAAATATAAAAAAATTTCAATAAAGATTGTTAAAATATTCTGAGCAATCTAAAAAACAGTAAAAGCAATTCAGATTTTTTTTTAACAACTGTTAATTTCACCCTTATTTTAGTGTTACAGTTTAGTTGAAATTAGGAGTTATTTTTTGAATAATCGACCTACGACTTAAATATAATCTGAAACCACTTATCGTTGTAAAACTAATTTAAGAATGTATTTAATTGCCATTATTTAGATAAAACTTTTTGATCAAAAAAAAAATCAGTAATTTACTATTATTAAATTTATAGCAGCGTTTCATTAATAAAATGCGTAAACTGAGTATTAAATTGATGAAGTTTGAAATTATTTTTGCAGTAACGTACTAAAACTTGTGGAGTGTGTAATATTCCAGTAGAAAATATTTTAATAAAATACGTATAGTTGTTAAAAATCACTTTCAGAGAGTCTAAAAGAAAGAGTTAATTTTTTGCTCTAAAAACATAAAATATATGCTTCTTTTAACTTAATATTAGTTAACATTAAGATAGATAATAATTAAAACCTTACTTAAAAAAAACTTATATTTTTTAAAAACCTACTTTAAAATGGTTATTTTTGCTATGCTGTCAGTATTTATGTATTTTTAAAATTGACTTTAGGTGTTACTGTTTAAAATCTTTTTCTTGATTTCACAAACAAAAATTTACAATAACAGACTAATATGATAAATATAAGTTATGACTATGATCTCCTTAGTATTTATGTTTTCTTAAAGTAATCATTTAAAAAATAAACTTTTTAAGAATTATTTGTGACTGCTTTTAATTAATAATAGTTTTTTTTTGTTTTGAATAAAGAAAAAAAGTATTCATCCTGTAATTACCTTTTTTTGTGTTTGGTAAAAGCAAAAACAAAAAAATATATATCTAAAAAAACTTTATAGTAATTTAAGAAAGTGATGTACTAAAATATAATAAACGTAACATTACTATTTTGAAAACTTTTTTTTTTCTATTGCTTTTTTTCAGTTTAAAATATTATAATACTAACAATTTTATTTAGTTATCTATAACGAATATTCTTATAAATTTTAAAAAATCTTACAAAACTATTACGAAATTTGATAAAAGTTTCACAAAGACTTATAAATAAACAGCGGAAGGAAAGTTTAATTTTCTAAAAAGTTGAAGCGTCAGTTGTAAAATAATACTCAAAATCAAAACAGTCGTTATATTGGAATTTATTCTTATTCTTTTCAAGTGAACTGTAGTCATTGTGTGCTTAAATTTTTCTTTCACTTTAATTAAGTTTTTTTTTTGATTAATTTTGATAATTTGTTTCTGTTTTTACTGAGACATTTAAATGGTTTTTGAGATTTATAACAATTTTATATACACTTAAATTGTCTAAACTTATCAGGTTATTGTTTGTATAGGTGTAAAATGATAACTAAAACTTTAGTTATCTGCTAAAAGTTTTATTTTAATTTTTTAATTATATTTATTAGAGATGTTTTGCCTTTTTTTATATTTTCTGTTATTTACCTTAACTTTTTATCTACAACTCATGTTTTAAAAAGTAGTGCTTTATCAAAATCTTAAATCTAAAGTTTATTGAAAAAGATTTCATTTTAAATTAAAGAAGTTTTAAGAAACTTTTTCTTCGAAAAAAGTATGTACCAGTGTAAGACTTATATCAGTTAAAATTGTTTAAAAAATATGAAAGTTAATTCTAAATGTTAATGATGTATTTAAACAAATATAAATTTATATATGTATTACTTCTTGTAATTATATTCATGTGTTTTATATATAAAAAAACGTTTACACAATTCTAATAAAAAAACAGAATTTGCTTTTAATATACTAACATTCAATAAAAATATGTTAAATATCTGTATAAAACTGACTAATTTTTTTTATAGTACTGTTTGTCAGATTTACAATTATGTAGTTAAATTAATAAAAATGCTGAAGTCAAAAAATTTTTTTTTAATTTTTTGTAAAACTTCTTAAACTTTTCGATAATGTCGAAGTTACTGTTGAGAATTCTTGAATTGTTGAAACTTAACCTTTAATGTTAAATAAGACGTAAGAAAGTTGATAAGACATCTTTTCAAGTATAATTAGCTGTTAACGATTGACCAAGCTTATTAAACTCGATGAACCAAAACTGTTTTCTTTTAATTAAGCTTATTTGGTTTGTAAACATTAAAAATAAGATTAAAATACTAAAACTGAAGTATGTTTTTAATGCTGAAATTATGTTAACTTATTCTCAACTTGGTTGATATTTGTTGCTTTTGATTAAAGTAAATACACAAGCTCTTTTTAAAGACTTAAATTTTGTTGTAAAACTACACATATATATATTTACATAATGATATACTTAACTCATTTAAAACGAAATAATCGAAACACTATAACATATAATTTTAAGAGTACAATCAAATTAGTTAAGATAGAGTAAGTCAAATAGCTAAACAATTTTACTTTACAACTAAAAGTCTACAAAATCAAATAAAATGTTTTTGATAAAAAACTAGATTAATGTAAAGCATTTGAAAGTCTAACAAAATAGACTTTAAAATAAAATGTGTAGTTATGTAATGAAAACAATTTTTAAAGGAAACGTTAAAGCTACCAAATTTGCAATGGATAAGTATTTTGATAATAGATACAGCAGTATGTGGAACAAAGGAACGTTCGAATTGGATAGGGAGATCCGAACTGATAATTCATACATTTATATTCCCCAACAAAAAAGAATTAAAGGTCTGTGTTTAAAATATAAGTACTGCATGTAAAAGT
This sequence comes from Thalia democratica, assembly GCF_965202585.1. Lineage (NCBI taxonomy): Eukaryota > Metazoa > Chordata > Thaliacea > Salpida > Salpidae > Thalia > Thalia democratica. The sequence continues at coordinate 40,985,084 of NC_139165.1, read as the reverse complement.
ATTAAAATGTAAAATTTAAAAATACACAATTATTTTGTAATAAAATGAAATTGTGCTTGATATTTTGATGCATCAATATTTTTAGACACAATTTAAACACCTCTAACTCACTAAAGGGTCAAGAGTCTTTAATTTGTAAATTATTTTTTTGTAGAAATAAAAACTAGTTGATTTGCAGTTTTTCTTTTATATAGTATTGATGAAGCAAAAAAAAAACTAAACTAAACATTTGCTTTTAACTTTTAATTTTATTTTCAGTTCCACAGTGTAGGGTTCACGTTGAAAATTTTAAAAATCCAAGTGGGTCTCTGCTTCGAGAAAAGGCCCAGACAAACGAGGAAGTTCATTTTATTGCCAATAATAACACTTTTAGTGTTGAAACCGACCAGAACCAAGAAAATTTGTGCAGCGATCACCACATGCACGCTAGCAACAGTCACCGGCCAGTTTGCACTGATGCTGAAGCAATACACGATCAAAATGCAGAAAATTTAGATGAAGTTGAAACTTGTAGCGGAACTAATCTTCCAAATTATACGCCTGAAGATTGTTTAGTTTCTTCCCAGTCCGCTTGCTGCAATCCTGAACAGTTTGTTTGTAACTCTGAACAGGACAGTCAAACAAGTTGGAACAGTGGTGCGTGTTCCACTGACCACGACATTTGTCTATGCAGTTGTTGCGAGTATATGGCAAATAGACGGGTACACTGTAGTTTTTCACAACAATATTATGTGTTTGAATTCAAGCTCACTGTGCTCGGCAAACGAATTAAATTTTAGGAATTATTTTAAAAACATCTGTTTATAAAATTTTCACAATTTGAGTTGACCGAGTTTTTTAGCTGTTTAATGTTGATTGTTGATGTCTATTAGAAAAAATACTTTACGAACTTGAGAAAAGTACTGTATTTTATTTAAAAAAAGTTTTTTTATTTCTTATGGAGCTGAATTAGATTTTATAAGTTAGATTATTAGAACTTTTTTTGTTTAATTTTACTTTTCTATTATCTTATATGCCTTTTCAGTTGAAATATAGTTTAATTAGTGACAAATAAGAAAAATAAATAAAGTTTTATTTTTTGTCTGTTAAACAACTGGTTTAAGTTAAGTATAAAATTGTGAATAATAATTTTCGATGATTTGGTTTTTTAAATAACTCCCTTTTTGTAACTACCTCCCTAAAATAATACGAAACAATATAAAGTTTTGTAACATAAATGCATGTTAATTCTTGTTTATTTTAGGAATGATTTTTCATAAAACAGTTGCCCAAGTTTCTTTTTTTACAATTTTCGTTTAAACTTATTTCAATAAAGTACGTCTATGTCGTTGAGTTTGGTTTTTATCTTTTAAGGTTTGTGTAAAGAATAAATAACTTTAATGTAAAAATGTTTGGATCTTCATGTTGTAGAATTTTAATAACAACATTTATGTTAATGTTTTTTACTTTACATTTAAATTGTATTTCAAAGTTAACTCATTAAGTTGAAAGATTATATACAGCTTATAAGATGAAGTTTAAATGCTGAAAAGATTTTTTTTTTTAATAATTGTATACTAGCTATTAAAAATATAATTTTTTTTAGTTTTTCAAAAACCAATTTATTTTTATTAAACTTCATACTACTAAATGTTTTATGAAAGATATCTATGAATATAGTAACAAGTTTTTTAAATCTTAACATTAACTGTTGTGATACTACTTTTATTAGTTGCAAAGGTTGTATAGGAAAATAAGCAATAATGAGTATTTCAATTTAAAACATACCTTTAAAATCGAAGAGTTAGTACATTTATAACATAAAAGTACGTTTTAATGTTCTAAAAATATCAAAAGTACATATTATAGAAGTTTACAATAATATAAAAACATAGTAAATTAAAATAATACACCAAATAAAGTACCAGGGGCGTGTTTTGACTGGTTTCCTGTTTCCTGTGAACCCCCTGAGAAAAAAGGAAAGAAACGAGAAAAAGATATTCTTAGAATATCACTAAAAACGTTGTTTATTGACTCTTTTTTTGGTTATTTAATAAACTATGAATAATGAATGTTGAATTTATAATACTGAAAGATTAAAAAGTTTCCTTAACACAAAATGCTCGTTTTTGCCCAGCTGAAATATGTTTTAAATAAAATTTTAGTTGTGACGTCATAATAGGTAAACGTTTTAGAGTAGCATTTTTTTCTAGGAAACTTTTTACTAAGATTCTCTTAGTTCCCTTTATAAATTGTTACTTAGTGTAAATAACTTTTTATTAAGAATTGTTTTTAAGCTAGTAATTACAACTTTACTTTAGAAATGTCAAATATAAACACCAAAGTTTTATTTTACTTAGTTTATTGTATATAAAAATGTTGTGTGAAGCTTTTGTGTTATGTTGTTATATAATAATGTTGTGTTTGTACTTAAATATTTATATTATTTGTTAATGTGTCAACCAACTGGGTTTAAACCTTGAATAGTTCAATTTAGAGAGTTTTAAAAATTATCTGTAGACAACTATACTACTTGGCAATTTATTCTTTTCTCATTTTATGGTATTTTAATATTTTTGTATATCTGTAGGCCACAAAGTTGATTCTTGATTTTTGAAATTTTCAACTCAAGAGATTTCAAAACCATGGTTAGAATCCCTGCAACATCAGGCAAACATTTAAATAAAATTAGAAAATTTAATTTAACTGTATAAGTCTAAACATTTTTTAAAATTTATCTTCTATAAATTAAGTTACTTGAAAAAAAAATATTATAAATAGATACATAAATGTAACGAGTTTAAAACTTAAAAGAAAAATGTTTAAGAACTCCATCAACACTAACATTTAAATTAAAATTGAAATTCTCTTTAAATTTTATTTAAATGTTATGAACTTACAAATTGCATATTAAAATTAAAATCTGGTATTTAAAATAAAAGTTTTACAGTCATAACTAACTTACTCTATAAAAATCAACTTTTTTATCAGGAAACAATATTATAAAATAATTAAAACTAGAATATATTATTATAAAGATATTTTAATTTAACTGTATGAGTCTAAACATTTTTTAGTGAAATTTCAATACTTATATATTAAATTACTTGAAAAAAAAATTGTTTATTATGAATAGATATAAAAATTTAAAGAGTTTTAAATTTAAAAGAAAAATTTTAAGAACTCCATCTATACTAACATTTAATTCAAAATTGAAATTCTCTTTATAAAAATTTACTCTAGTTTTAATTATTTTATAATATTGTTCCTGATAAAAAGTTTTTTTTTTACAAAGTAAGTTAATTATGTCTGTAACATTTTTGTTTTAAATAACAGATTTGAATTTTGATAAACAATTTTTAAGTTCATAACTTTTTTCTGGTTCTTTTAGTTTTAATTTATCTAAATTTAATGCAGTATAATATATAAAAAAGTATAACATTTTTCTATTACTACTTTTATGTTTTTTTTATTTTGAAGCAGTAAAAAAAGCATTTTAGACACAGAGTTTTTCGGCTAAATATTGCGTACTTAACTGGCAGTGCATACCTAAGAAATGCGTACTTAAGCGGCAAGGCAAATTAAGAACAAAAAAAAATTGTGAACCCTCTTTGAAAAAAGTCTAGACACGCCCCTGTCTAGACCTAAGTTGTGTTAAGCTGAAAATTGTTTTGCTGTTATATAAATGCTTTAGAAAGTATATAAATTGAAATATAAGTCGAAGATGTTTTATAAAAGCTTTCAAAAAATATATAGATTTAATCATAAGTCGAAGTTAGTTGTAACGTTGACTTTCAAGTAATTTTGATGTTGAGATATTTGTACAATTGTAATTAAGTATATTAGATAAAACTTGATTTAATAAGAAATATTTCTACAAAGAATGTTTTATAAAGTCCTATACTTTAATTTAAAAATAGACAGTGTTGTAGATTACTATGAATTAATCAAAATTCTTTTATCAGTAGAAGTAAGGTAAAACGTGCCAATAAAATCAAATAGAATGTAGAATTATTTTTTATCATTTTTTTTGTTTTTACTAAAGCAACGAGAAAAAAAAAATGAATGTCTAAAACTTACATTATTCATTAATTACAATTTGTAAAGTTCAATATGCTGTGAGTTTGTTTATGCTCGATGTCTTTTCAGTAAATTTGTGTGGCTGTTTCGTTAAAAAAGAAAAAATAAATAACAACAACACCAAAAAAAAAAAAAAACAACTGCCTGTTTCAAATAGTTAGAACTTGATATCAGCTATGTTTCAAATCTGTCTTTTAACTTAAGATCAGGATCCATTTAAAAATCATGGTTCAATATTAAAAAAAAAGAAAGAATCCAGTAGGTCACTGCTAGTAGTATCTATAAATAAGCGCTCTTTGCGGTACATGTATGCTTGCGGTAGACTTTCGACCGCGTGTTGGTAAATAAAACCCGATGTGCTTAAAGTTCGTGTTCACTGCGTTTTATCGGGTTTTCGTATGATTTGCCGGAACATTTCTAACAAAACCTTCGCCAAACTAAAGTTTAAAAAAATTTTAACCGATGTTAAATACAAAACTTACGAAAGCAGCATTTTAAACCACAAGAAGAATAATTTATGTATTAACAAAGTTATATAGTAAGTAATCAAACTTACAAATACTTTTTACAATGATTTACGATAAATAGTTATTAGTAGACTTAAAAAAATCGTTTTTTATAAGAAAAATAAACCAATGAACAAAAACATAAAAATATGTATCTTACAACAAATTCTGATTGAAAAACGCTTTCATTCTTAAGTATTTATCCATTTTATTATTATGTACCATGATTTGTAAAACACTAGTACGTATTCAGAAATACAATTGAACCAATTTATATTTTCATTGATACGTTTCAATACTTTACACCTGTTTTCTTAAGTCCGTTAAAAATCACCCAATTCTTAGCGATTTTAGTAAGCTATTTAAAAATGAAGGACAGCAAAAAATTTTTTTACGGTACTGACTTACACTAGATACTTTGGGTTTTGTAACGAAGACAAAAAAAAGTCTCATATATAGCTTAGAGGAAATTTGAAACTAATACTAGATATTATATTTTTCAATAAGGGGGAATATCTCTAATTTTATGTCAAATTGCGATTATGAAAATGTTTTGAAAAAAACTTAAAATAGCTGATTTAAACGCTTAGGTGTCAAATTTTTGCGAGCGGAAAAAATTGCACGAGGGGACTAAATTGCACGAAAATACTGTTGCACGAAAACACTTTTGCACGAGAAGACAATTTTATAAGAAGAAACTTTTGCTCAAAGGGTCATTTTTGCACGGGTTGAACTTTATTAATACATTATTAATAATTTTTATACTATTTTTTTTATTAGTTCAAATACTTATTTATTTTACTAATAATCCTAACCCTCGGTTGGTAACTTTTTTCTTTCAAATTAAAAAAAAATTCTGTGTTTCTTTTTCATTAGTGGTTTTAAGAAGTATTGCTTATTTCTTATTTTGTTTTTACTATCACTGTTACCCCTAACCCTTACCTTCGGTCTTGAACTTTTTTTTTTAATTGTTTTTTTTTTCATATATTTAATTTTCTTGTTTTTATTTTAATGTTAAACTTTATTAGGTTTATTTATATATTTACTATCATTGTTACCCCTAATCCTTACCCTCGGTCGGGAATTGTTTTTTTAGTAGTTTATCTTTTAGTTTTTATTTCTGTATTTATTTTTTGGCTTTTTTTTTACTCTTGTTGAAAAATGACCCTCCGTGCAAAACTATCACTCGTCCAATATTTACCCTCTTGCAAAATATTCACTTGTGAAAAAAAGAACCTTCGTGCAAAATTGAACCTTCGAGCAAATTTGTCAAATGTGTAAATTAGTCTTTGTTCAATTTTGACCCGTTTCCGATGTAAACGGTGTAAACAAAAAAAAATACTTTAAAAAAAATGTAATTGTTTTTAAACTTGTTTGAATAAAAATAAAATAAAATTGTAATTGAGTCGGTAATAAGTATCATTGCTATATATTTGGAATCTATCTATAAAAACATAAGTGAGCAGTGAAAAACTATTTATAAATAAATGCTATTGTTTTAACTTAAGGTTGAAAAGTACCAATTAGGTAAATTTTTTGTACATATTCTCGAACAGACCCTAAAGCAAATTAAATTTGCAAAATTAAACTAGTAGACTTATTTATATATGATTTTATATAGAATTAAGATAACTACTAATAATTCATATTTCTTTTTATTTATTAAAAGTAATAACTACTAGCTTAGAAAAACAGTTTACTTTCAAAACCAAAGGCTAGCAATGTTTACGTCCGCAGCATAACTGTTTAATTGTGCCCATAAATGTTATAGTTATAGAAATTTGTTTTAGGATAATAAACGGTCTTAGTTTGTTTTTAAAATTTAGTGTTATAATGTACAACGAATCTTATAATAAAAATTTTTGAGAACAAAAATGTGTCAGTAAAGAAAATGTGCACATGTGTACAACAAGTCTAATAACTATAAATGTTTTATTTCAGCTAAACAGTTTACTGCGCACAGAGAACTGATCCGGTTACCAGTACACCATGACGTTGGTCCAAAACCAGTAGTAGAAGAAGACCCACAGCGCAAACAATAACAGATAACAATAACGCGGGTAGATGAAATTTCCGGGGACGATGTAAAACTCCAGGCAGAACATTTCCTCTCCGTCAACTGACGTCATTACCGCGTCGTTTCGACACTTCTTCATGACGTCACCGATCAGGGACTTGCAGTTTTTCTTTTTGCTTCTGTTCAAGTCCTTGTGGTACAGCACGATTTGGGTTTCGGTTTTTTTCTTCATCACGGGGGTTGAAACTATTTTCAGGTGGTGATTGCCTGTAAAAACGAATCATCATTTACCTTTGTAATGTTTTTAGCGTATCACAATCTATTTTTTTATTGATATATTATTTTAATTTAAGATATTATGTTGGTTTTAATATTAAAAAGTTTACTGAAACACACATGCACAGTTAAAGTCGGAAATTTGAAAGTTTTTACAAACAAGTAGGTCTAATAGAATTTGAGGTATAACAGCACTGCTTTAAAAAATAGTAGTAACAGCTTACAATTGATAATATTTGAAAAAAAGATAGCACAGCCTTTTAAAAATACAAGTCTTATGTAAACTGACCTCCATTGATGCCGAATTCCTCCATTATTTCTTCCCGTATATCTGACAGTCTCATAAATGAAGGGTAACTTTTGACCACACTTTTTTCATGATCCGGTTCACTGCACACGTTTCGTTCGTCATCGAAATATTTCAATGAGATAAAAACGCTCTTTTCTGCTTCAGCTGGACTTTCTTTGCAGTTCATGTTTTTAAAACAAAATTAAAAGGAAACTTATTCTGTAAAAAAATATTACAAAACTTTTTTATTGTAAACGACTTTTTATCCCACAACCTTGCATAAAACGAACTATAGAATAAAACAGGTGATTTTAAAACATTAATTCGACAAAATTCCTAAAAAATGCTTGTTTGAAGCAGAAAAGTAGCTTATTCAAAATCTTTATGAAAGTGGGGAAAAAATAAAATCTATGTCTTAATTTTTTTAATTTATATACCACCAGAATTTTTTTTAAAGATTCTAAAAATGTAAATTGTAAAACTGTTATTCAATTGTAATGGAATAAACTAACTACTAAATAAATTAAGCTAGTTTAGTTACTCTAAACTAAACTTTTTATTTAAAGAGTCACTGCAGTTCAGATTTAAAACAAAACACAAAAGATTTAACCTAAAGACTTAAGAAAACAAAGTTTTAATTTTAGATAAGAATTTAAAGTTAAAAATTAAAACCAAAAATTTAAGATTATAACAATGTATTTAAGATTAATAGTAAGTAGATATAATTGAAACTGGATACTTAAGATTAAAATTAAACTGTGTTAGCTGATTTGTGAAAACAAGCTTAGTAATGCAAAGTTTATTTGTTTATTTATTTTATAGTAAACTAAAAAATAAATAAATAAATTTTTATAATTCAATAAAAAAAATTAATGGTATCTTCTGTTAAGGTATAATAATTTATAAATTTAGAATTAAATTAAATATATTTAATTTTTATCAACTAGATGGTAAACATAATTTTTTTTCATAATACGAAAAAATTGAAAATAATAAAGACACAGATTAACATAAGTTTCTTAATTTCATTTGTACTAAAACAACAATCTTGAATATTGATCAAAATGTTTCACTTCCTTGTGCAGATTTAAAAGGCTGTTTTATGCAACTTTTCTAAACAAGCTTTTCAGTTAATAAAACAGGCTTTTAAACTGCATAATTTTCAGCTAGATTTTTTTAGCAAAGTCTACTTGATGTTTGTAGCTGAATGGTAACTATTTAAATAGATTAAAAAAACCAAAGAGTACTAAATTTGGCCTGAATAATTTTAATCCTAGCTGATTCAGTCTTGATTTGTTAAAATCCTGAGGTAATGTTTTGGGTCTACAGCACCGTTTACTTTTAAATTCTACATAAAACTTCTAAATTTATTTTGTTCATGATTTTAACTATAATTAAAAATTTTAAGTTTAAATTAATATAAGTATGTGTCACAGTTATGTCTACAAAACCTTGAAAAATCACCTTTGTAAAAGTATGAAAAATAATATTTCAAAAAGTGTGTATGCAGAGTTTGCAGTATAATCAATTTCTTTTTCTGAATTTCTATTAATACCTTTTATTTTAATATAAGTGTATATAAACAACTGTAACCAAATATATGATAGCATTAATATTGAAACACCATATAACCATAACTAAATTACAGTCAACTAGAATAACCATTAATTTTATATTATCATTTTAAAAATTTTGTTCTATCACTAAAACATCAGTTCAACATTCAAACGATATAATTTTAAAAAGTCACATCATAGTACATAAATATAACAGGGTTGCTACTGTTTTTGGCAACCAAACTACTTGAGTGAATACAGAAAAACCAAAGTTACCCTAAAGCTTTTTAAACTATACTGTTTAGTTATAAGTTCTTATGTAATTGCTTTTAAAAAGTTTCAACTAGGTTTGCTTAACTTAAATAGCTTAAATTTGTGGCACTTTTATGTTGGATTTAATTTTACAACAGACTTTAACAAAATCTAGCTTTTTATTTTGTTTATAACTTATAAAACAAAACACAACTGTGTAATACATGATAGAAATATAAATACAAATGAAGTTTTAAATATACATGTTTTAATTTCTATTTGATTTATGTAAAGAAGCAACATTTAGTTATGAAATTAGTTTACTAAAAATTATAAATATAAATAACTTTAATAAAAGTTATTTTTTTCAGTTTTCCTTAATTAAAAAAAATTACATTGAACATATCTTAATTTTTTTTATTGCAAAACCTACTTTTCAAATTACTTTTACTATTCATTTTTTAATCTTTATTTACAAAGGATACAAAAAATCAAATCAGTTATTTCCATATTTCAAAACATTTATATTGAGCATTATTTAACAATTTACACAGAAAATATAATGTGATATACTTAATTTTGTAGATTTTATTGGTGAAATTTATCAGAGTTTTTCATTTTCAAGGATCAATTCCAGCCTGAGTTTTTCATATAACTGTTATAAAAAGTAATAAGAGTCAGATTTTACTGTTAATCAAGCTATAAGACTTAAATTAGTCATTACAACTAAAAATAGTATTAGGAAACTAGAAAAACATATTGTACTAAGACTATAAAACCTAAAATAAGATTATAGAATAAATAATAATTCAGCCATAGTTTTTTAACATAAGTTTAGCCTTTTGTTTTAAATAAACATTTCAAGCTATCCTAAGTTATCTAAAACTTTAGATGATTTTTATCTAAATCAATTGCTTTTTACTGTATGAAATTAAAAAAATATTAAGAAAATCTTCTTTACACTTGAGGGTATAATTATAAAAATATTAGTGGAAGGTAAATAAGCTTTGCAAAGTAGGGGTGAATATCAAAAGATAACAAAATGCATATTTCTATTTCACAACCATAGAAGTGAGTTTTTTTACGTGTGTGAAGTTAGATTGAATATTTTTTTTAAATGTCTAAACTTTGGATCTAATTATTTTCCTTATCTTAATAGCTAAATATTTTTTTTTCTTTATACCAGAGAACAGTCCTTTGTCTAAAAACTAAAAATTATCTTTTGGATTGGGGTTTCGTTTTTTGAGTGGGGCCCCTTAGAAAAATTTGTTTTATTTTTTTATTATTTTATTTTATGAGTTTGATTAATAAAAAATTTATAATATATTTTTTTCAAACCTTCTTAATTATATGTGTAAAAACGGCTATATTTTTTTCTTTTTAGTAACTGTCAATTATTTTTTTATAATTTAGCCTTAATTGGGTTTTTTTATGATTTTTTTTTATTTTAAGAGTTTGAATTCATAATTCTTAAAATTCATAAAAAAACCCAATTAAGGCCAAACTGTACAAAATATTGACAAGTAGTAAAAAAAACATTATAGCCGTTTATACACATATTATTAAGAAGATTTAGAAAAAGAAATTATTATTATATTTTTTTTACTGAAACTCATGAAATAAATAAAATTCAAAAAAAAACTATTTTTTCTAAGGGGCCCCACTCAAAAAACAAAACCCCAATCCAAAGGATATTTTTTTAGTTTATAGACAAAGAACCGTTCTCAAGAATTAAAAAAAAAGTTTTTAATTAGCTATTAAGATGAGGAAAATAAATAGATCCAAAAATTGGACATTTAAAAAAAAATTATTCAAGCTAACTTCACACTCGTAGTTTTTTTTTATTATAAAAAATCTGATCTAAGTGGAAGGTAAGTTTCCTCATACTAGTTTTGCTTCACTTTTGCAGGAAACTTTTTTTAATACCAGGACTTAAATCTTGTTTAAATTACTAATATACTATAGTCAAACTATATTTATAGTATTTAACTTACTGATGATAAAAAGCAGTTAATAAATAAGAAAAAAATATTTTTTAATGTTTATAATAACTAAGATTTGATTTTACAATTTTAGATTAGTTTAAATTATAAAAATCATAGTATTCTTTCAGTTTAAAATAAATTTCATTGTTAATTATATTATAAAATTGAAATATGTTACTATAGTCCAGCTTAAAGCAAATCAGTGGTTATTGTATCCATTTAATATGCGATCAAAATAAGTGAAAAGTTTGCCGAAAATAAGACATGTCATTAAAACGCTAACTTAAAGGTTATAATTAAGATGTGAGCAAAAGGTTACACTATACGTAGAGAATAAATGCACATGTTGTTTTATACTGTTTAAAATATAAAAATAAATGAAAAAGTACATCCTAAGCCGCGTTCCGCTAATGTAAAATTTGTTTAGCCAGGATTTAGTCCTAAAGTATAGGTAAAACGTTATTTAATATCAATGTAGTAATTTAATTTTAATATACTTAAAGTATACTTAAAGTACATAACTTTATAGTATAGAAACATAGAAAACTTACCATAAAATACTGAAATTTATAACCAAATCTTTATTTTCAAGTGTTTATGTTAAATCAATGAAATTTAAGTAAATTTATAGTCTATATTTTAGTAGTACAACAAAGTCCCTATATTATAAATCGGACGTTACTAAACTAGACTATTAAAACTAAATTTTAAAAGTTAAATATACAGTTAATTTCAGGAAATAAAAAAACTATTAATTAATTATATCTGCTTTTTATTTATCTAACAAAATTAAGAAGTTTGCGAAGCAGTAACTTATGCTTAAAAAAAGAAAAGTACATTTTCTATACCAAATACTTTCAATGTTTACTTCTGCAGGAAAACTGTTGAATTGTGCACAGGCAATTAAGAGTAGTAAAAGAATATTTATGAAAAGCAGTTCTTCGTTTGCTATAAAAGTATTGCTTTTAAGGTATATAAAAAATGTTTTTTCTAGAAAATTTGAAAACAAATACGGTGAAAAGAATTTTAAAATAGTTAACAAATACAAACAAGTTCAACGATAAATAACTTATACTTTTGTCTAGTAGTTAACTGTGCACGTAGAACTTTTGAAAGCCGATCCAGGCTAGAAAGGAAGGCTAGGCAGGAACTTTAAGAAGTGAAACCATATCACGTAAAAGTAGAAAATAAAGAGGGCAATGGCAATCGGGTACCAGATAAGAGAAACGTTGAAATTGCCGGGAACGATATAAAACTCCAAACAGATCATCTCATCGCCTTTTACTGACGTCATAACGGCGTCATGTCGACGTTTCTTTATGATGTCACCGATGGAGGACTTGCAGTTTTTCTTTGGCTTCTTGCCTAGGTCCTTGTGGTACAAAACTATTTGTGTTTTGGTACTTTTCTTTGTAACGGGAATAGAAATTATATTCAGATGGTGCTTGCCTGTAATTATGTTTAGGCATACTTAGCTTTATAATACCGTTTAGTTTTTCTGTTACAGTTTTATTTACTTGATTTTTTTTTAATTAAAAAGGTTGAAAATAAGTATCCTGTTTAAAACTAAACGAAAAACGGTAAAAATGTGTAGCATTATGAAATACAAAAGAAAAAGTTTTGAAACAGATAGGTCTAAAAAAAACTTTATTCATAACTCATTTGAAAAATAAGTTAATAGATAACTTTAGAACAAAAATATTTAGTAATTTTTTAAGAGTTCAGATAGCACTACCACTACTTGCTAAATTTCTAACGTTATGGTAATTGAGCATTAGTTCATAAATTAGTTCAGTTGGTTTTGAGTTAAAGTCTTAAACTTGAGTAAATAAAGCAACTATTAAAGGGATGTAAGGCACTACAATCTACCTTTACAAATACAAAATACAACTAAAGTGACCTCCGTTGATGTCGAACTCCTCCATTATTTCTTCCCGTATATCTGACAGCCTCATATATGCAGGGTAGCTTTTGATCACGCCTTTTTCATGATCCGGTTCACTGCACACGTTTCGTTCGTCATTGAAGTATTTCAATGATATAAAGATCCTTTTTTCTGTTTCAGCTGTTTTATCTGGGGAGCTCATTGTTTTAAAGAGATACTAAATGACTAAGCTTTTCTGTAAAATTGTTTACTTTATATCTTGTTGTTTTGCATTTTTTATAATCTATAGCTTAGCATTGGTAAATTTTTTATTTTAAAATAAGTACTTTTAAAATATAATTTCATAAAGCATTGCTTGTATAAACGAGGGAAAGGCTCAGTCAAATTGTTAGTAATATTGGACAATATAATATTTACTAGTATATATGAACTAGTTTAAACGGTTTTTGAAGTGAGCTAATAAATAAAGATAACAAATTACAACGGAAACTGTCAAAAAGTGATAAACAAAAGTTACAGTGTTTTTAGTAACTAAAATCATAATTACGACAGCATTAAGGGTTTTAAACACTATTGATGTGCTATAATATAATACACAAGTGGGAACGTGTCAAATATACACGAAGACACTTTTGCTCGAATAGAAATATTTGCACGAAGGGTCTTTTTTGTACGAGAGTATATAAAAATAAAAAATTAATAAAAAAAAAGAAAAAAAGTTGTTAACCGTGGGTAAGGGTCAGGCTCAGGGGCAACAGTGATAAAAAAAAAATAAAAACTATTAATAAAAAGTTAAATAAAAGGTATTTTCATAAAAAACAACCAACAAAGAACATAAAAAATATCGACCGAGGATAAAGTTTAAAAGTAAAAACGAAATTAAAAGTTACTACATAAAAATTAAATTATAAAAAAAAAATATTAAAACACTGCAACCAGTGAAAAATTGTCTTGTGCAATAGTGACCCTTCGTGCATAAGTGACTGTGTGCAAAAATGACCCCACGTGCAAATTGTCTTTGTGCAAATAGTCTTCGCGCAAAAAATGTTCCTTCGTGCAAAAATGTCTTCGTGCAAAAGTATCTCTTCGTGAATATTTGACACCACTATAATTACATAATTTAAAACAAATTACTTAAAAGTTTAATCCTTAAAGGGATTTACTAGTATTATTTGAAAATATTCTTAAAATCTCTGACTTGTTGATGTTTTAAAATAAACATTTTATTAATGCTATATAAATATAGATTACAAATATTTTAACAAGATTGAAGTTTTAAATAGAAATTGATGCTTGTTTTTTTCTAACAAAGTAATTCAAGTTAAGCAAACAAGTATAAGACTTAAATAAGAATAACTTTAAAAAAAAAATCCGTATCAATATAGTTTATAACTTTTTGCTGAACTTCTATCCAAGAAAATAAAGAAAAATTTATTAATATACTACACACTTAACATATTTACAACAACATATTTTATTCTCTCAAGACTTCTGCAAACCAAGTTTCGATCAAAGACCTTGTCAATGCTGGCGAGATCTTAAACCAAAACTTATTTTGCAATTTTTAAAAACCTTGAAAAAATAAAGGTGTTTTTTCTCCTCTAGTAGTTGAGATTTCTTTTTTATTTGCTAATATTCTAAACATAGAGAATTATATATACATTAAACTACAAACTATATACACTAAACTTTAAAATCTTAATCTAAAGTTATAGTAATTAAAAAAAAACATTTAGTTAAGAACTTAACAGATTAAAACTAATATTATGACTATAGCTACAATATTAAGATTTATACTTAGCTAGTTAAGACTACAACTAAACTTAGTTTGCTTATTTGTGAAATTTTTACAATAAAAAGTTAAATTACTTCATTAAAAGTCAACATGAGAAGTACTTTGTAAATTAAAACAATTATGAAAAACTAATATCATCTGTTTTCAAGTTTTGTACGTTTTTAAATCAAATTCGCAATTTTTTCAATAAAATTTTAATAATCAGACATTTTACCGTGTCACCAAAACTTTTTTTAAAAGGTCCTTTAAAGAAATAAAAAAACTATGGCCCCCCTCCAACAAGATTTCTCGAGAAACCATTATGAAAGACGATTAAATTTTACCAACTCCAGAACACCTAGTTAACTTTTAGTTTTACAGCTTGTTGTCCACTAATTTTTTCCTTAACATCTAATACAAATTTCTAAACTGTAATTAAAAACTGCCTAGGATTTTTTCATCATCAATTCAAGAATACATAAGCAAGTTTTAAATTATGACCTCATGAACCCCCTATTGGCCCTTTACTGCTCATGTACCATCTAATATCAGTATTATCCCCAAGGGAGCCAATGAGCCCTCTTTGGAAACTCTTCATTAAACACACTCTATTTTCAAAATAAAATTAATGAGTAAATGAAAAATACAGCTTAAAATATGTTGTATATACTTTTTCTTTAATCAAAATAGCTTTACTAAGACATGAAAATAAATTGAGATTCATACGAAAAGTTTACAAGTACATATGTAAGTAAATTGGTTAATGCTGGTTGCCACAGATCAAGCTGAGAAAAATTTCCTGACTTTTCCTGACTTTTTACTAAAATTTTCCTGACTTTTCTAAAACAAACTCTTAATTTAAACTTGTTCTAAAATACTTAATCAAACACTTGAAACTATATAACACTTTCAATTTTATTTTTATGCAGGTTAAAACAACTGTTTTTTTTTGATGAATTCAATCATCTAACTTCAATTACATCACTTGAACCATATGTGTATAATTGATGTATTTTCAGTAAACAGCTCTATCAGCAAAATATAGTCAGACTTAGCATAAAAGTTGTAAAATAACCTAAAGGTATAGTTTTAAATATCTAATATTAAAAAATATTCATCTAAAACATGTAATACTTATGTAAATAGTTCACTTAGTTTAGTAAACTACTACCTAAATTAGGGGTGGGCAGCGTAAATAGTTGACGGGCCGGATCCAGAAATATATAGTCCTCAGCGGGCCGGATCATTTCAAGTTAGTGATCTTTCGGGTTAAGCTGGATCCTTTTTTGAGATCCGGATCATATTTTAAACATATTATCCGGATCCGGCTGAATACTAATTTTAGACAAAGATCTGGATCCGAATGGAAGCTAATTTCAGAAAGATTTGGATCCGGCTAGATGCTATTATTAATCGGGTAATTCAGAATTTTAAAACAATATACTTATTACCAAGGTTCTCAAGTATGAAATATTATGTTAAATTTTGTTAAGTATTCATAATTGTGTATATATCATAACTCTGGACCGAACAAGTACTAGTTAGTCCTGAAAAATGATAATTTGGTTACTAAAAGTTACTAGAGCCTAACATTTTAAGCTAAAACATAAAAATTGCTAACAATTCGAAATTATTTAGTTTTGGCAATCCTTATCTGGAGTTTATATTGATAATATTTTTCAAAAATTAACAATCTTTATAATCTAAACTACAACTTTTTAATTAAATTAAGCTAAAGATGATTTATTACATTTTTTGCATGTATAAAAGAAACAAAACAAAAAATAATTCTGAAATAATAAACAGTTTTACCATAAAAAGCAAAAAATAAATAAATAAAAGATCTCGATGAAACACTTAAGGTTGATCATGTATTGGAGTTGTTTAAATCTAGTTGCATGACAGTTTTGGAAAATCTGCAAGTGCACTGAAATGCCGATTAGGTTTAAAGTTAGCTTACCCTTGTTAATGTTTATGGTCGGAAATGTTTGTTTTCAAATGTATGAAGTATCGAACAATACAACTAGTTTCATGGTCATCTTTAGAAGTTGACTAACTTTGGCTTGATCAATAATAAATAAAATCTATCTAAAATTTTATAAAAGTAAGAAAAATTATATGTTTGATTTTAAATTTTCTTATTAACTTATTTAAAAAGCTGTTAACCCTAGATAACAAGTTACTTTGGCTTAAAATTTTATCACTTTTACTTTCAAAATATCAAATAGTTATAATTAACTTACGAAATTTAACTAAATTCTGTACTTTAAAAATGTTATTATCAAACAATGCACCTAAAATACTTCAATAAGAGTACTAACATAAAATAACGAAATATTGAAACAAAAAAGAAATTAATATATATGTTTTACATAACAAACATATTAATTTAATAGATTTTTAGATTAAGATCGATTTCACTAATGAAAATATTACTAAACGAAAAACTAAAACATAAAACTGTCACATTATATTTTAAATGCTGAGTTTAAAGAATTTTAGAAAGAATAATTACACTAAAAAGAAGTCAATGAGACATTTTTTGATCATAAAACTTTTTAATAAGTTGTTTAAAATTTAGAAGTATATTTGAAGTAGATATTCTCAGTAATGACTGCAGATTGGTATCAGTAAGATTTGAACGTAGCTTATTTTTGTTTATATACATGGTAAAGATTGTTTTTTTGCAAATAAATGTAGACCCAAACAAAACAAAAAACTTCATTGTCATCTTTTTTAAATTAACAAACTTTGACTTGTTAAGTAAGTCATAAAATCTTTCAATTTTTCAGTTTTGAACTTTTCTTTTTGTGTACTGCCACATTGAAGTTCAACTGTTCTAACAATATTAACAAGTACTTTTACGGTGTCAAACGTCGACTCTGATGAAACAATGTCTAATTCTTCACTTAATTGTTGAAAGTCTGCAAAACGACGACTAAACTTATTATCAAGTGAAACTATTGTCATCAATTGGTCATCACTAAAGTTGACCATATAATTAATCAAAAAGTCCTTAATGAAAAACAATAGCAGAAAAAGTGCAAATTGTAGTCTCAACTTAAAACATATGACTAAATTTTTAATTTATTTTTAAATTTGAGCAGTTTGACTTAAAAAAACAGTCAATGTTTGAAAAGAGATTTTTTTTTAATTTTTTAAACATTTAAATAACAACTCAATACTTATCTGAAAAATACAGCAATTTTTGACTTGTCATCAAAGTTAGTTCAGCAAACAATTGCTTTTGGATAATTTTAGAAAGCATTACTTCAACTGACTTGAAACAGAACAAGATACTATAACAAAATTGTGTTTTATCACCACAAAATAATAAGCCACTTTTACAAACGTTTTCAGGGTCAAAGTCTTACAGTTTTAATTAATGAAATAGTTCAAAAAAGTTTTGTACAAGTTTTGTAATATTTAAGTTGGCTTGCCGGATTATGGATAAATTTTGAAAATGATTAGCGGGCCGGATCATGCTCTTGCGGGCCGGATCAATTTTGTCCGCGGGCCGGATTCCATTTAAAGTTAAAAATGTTTGGGGGCCGGTCATTTTCACTCTGCGGGCCGGATCCGGCCCGCGGGCCGTACGTTGCCCACCCCTAACCTAAATCATGTAATATAAAATCCTTAAATTAAAAACCAATTACAAAAGATTAAGTAACTGTAAAAATGTACACAAAAAAAATCTGTAAAAAAAACTATATATCGATTATAGAAAATATTTCCTTCTCTTACTTAGTATAAAATTTACAACAAATAAATATACTCTTGTTTTTTAAATTTAAAATATTCTACAAAAAGTTACAATGTAGTATACTTATGTTTTAACTTACCATTCAATTTTAAACAACTAAAAAAATTATGAAGAGGTATAGTATACACATAAATTTGTTACACAAAATACTAAACTTAGTGCTTAATTATTAAGAACTGAATTATTTACATTAAAAAAAAATTTAATTTTTAAACTCTGCAAAAAATACTTTTGTGTATATGTCACAGTTTCACTATGGAAATTTCCTTGTCACAGACAGAGTTTCCAAATTTCCTCCAGGTTTTTAAAATTACACGTTTTAGGGTCTACTTTTAGTTTAAATTTAAGTTTAAGCTGAAAAATGTGTTAAATAGTAAAACAAAATGAAAAAAAAAATATCTAAAAGATTCTTTAAATGTGTTTCTCAATATAAAAATGTTTATGATGACAATAATAATTTATAAATTATTTATACTGTTTTTTGAATCAAAACAAAATTTTACTACTTAACTTATGTTACAATTGTTAAAAACTCCAGATTTTTTTAGGTTTTAAGGTTTTTTGGCAACCCTGCACAGATAATCAATACCAAAAAGGCATACAATAAACTACTTGTTTATAACTTAAGTAGGGTAGTTGTTCAATACGTTAATAGAAAAACTTTATAGAGGATCTTTTATTAAATTATCTTAGATGAAGGCATTAGAAATTAAGTAATTATGTAAACTTCTTGGAAAGTTTTTAAAAATTAGTCTGATATAAGAATTTTTAATTGATTTTTACCATTTGGAGGCTTTGGAAAATTAGAAGTTTTGTAAATTTAAACTGCCAACATCTAACTTTTTCTTAAAATTTTTCCAAAGTTTCCTGACTTTTCTGACCTTTTTTCAAAAACCCCATTTTTTCCTGACTTTTGTAATTTTTTTGATTTTCCTGACTTTTACTGATTTCCTGACTTTTTCTGACCTTGTGGCCACCCTGCCTGAGACTTCAAAAATGTGAAACTATGCTTAATTGGCCTAAGTTTTCCTAAGTCAACCTGATTTTTTTAACATTTTTTAATTAACTTTAGTTTACTTGAGTACCCTGAGTATGTGGCAACCCTGTAAACCAATATTTTTAATGGAGAAGAAAGTTTGAAGCCATAATTTTGCCTCCTAAATTTTTTTATTTAAACTGAACTAGAATTTTAAAACAGGTATCAACAAAATATTGCTAGATTCAAGTGTTAAATAGCTTATTGATGTTAAGCTTGAATGATAATAAAGCTATAAAATTATATGTAACTGTGGATTTTACAACTGGATAATTCAAAATTAACCACGTAAAAGTTTAAAGAGGTATTTTAGAAATTTACAGTTAATCATTTATAATACGTTAAAGTATACAGTCGTTGAAAGGTTCATGCACAATTGGAAATAGCTAAGCTAGGTGAGATAAATTTAATGTGATATATGTGAAACTTTCAATATTTTAAAATGTTAGAAGTCCACCATAGCTGACTAAATGGCAAAAATGTTAAACTGCAAAAAAAAAAAAACAAGTATTAAAACTACATTTTGGCTCTTTATTAAAATTGCTTTATTGAGTCAAAGAAGAAAATAAACATGTAATTGATACTAGCTTAGTATTATGATGAAGTAAGTCTAGCCAGATCAGATACTTTTAGGCTTTGAAATTAACTAATTGTAGCTGTTTACTCAAGCGTGTTTTATTTTGTTTGTTTGTTTTACTTAGAATTCTCCAGAAAAAATTAGAAGAAAATATTTAAACGAAATGTTTTATGGCAACTCTAGTCTAGATTTGACAATGCTTTTGAAAAAAAAATAAGTTCTATCGCTTGAAATAACGAATAATAAATCATGATTGATATTTAACAACATATGATTATCAGAAAAAAAAAACTTTTTTTTCAATCTAGAGCTAGTTTTAATGACTTTAATTTTTAATGTATAGCTTATACTTCATTTAAAACTTGTGCAACAATCTGTGCTTGTGTCTTAGATCTAGTTGAGAAATGTAAACTTGGATTTGAAATATTTTGTTCATGCTAAAAATAATTATACTTCACCTACCTCTCCCTTAGTACTGAGTACTGACCCTGAAACCCTATTCTCTTAAACTACTTAACCTAACCAATACGGACGTTAAATACAGTAACATCATATAAATATGATAACCTTATCATAATAAAATTATTTTTTGCAGCTTATACCATATATACACCATGCATGCACTGCTTGAAGCATTTTTCGCCGAGGTCGTATGGATGACAGCCATATTCCTTGCAATAGTGCTGCTCGCCACTCTGCTGCTCATGTTCGACGACATAAAACGATGGATCGGCCCCGACCTCCTTCTTTATTACCCCGCTCTCGCGGCCCTTTTGTTTTGGATCGTCCTAGCTGCGACCACGGTGGAAAGCGTCCCCCTTCTTTAATACCAGTAGGCCTTTTCTCCTTTTGGGATCGTTTTGTGCGCGGTTGGGATCTTGTTGTTGCTGGCTCTTTTCGTGCTTGCAGTTTACAAGGCAACAACCTGAAAGTCTTCGCTTATAACAAGGTTGAAGTAGTAGGAGGGAAGGCGTACCAGAGAGCTGTGCACAAAGGAAGAAAATCATGAGACTTGGCGAAAAAAACATACTCCGACTTTGTAAACTTCAAGCTTGTTCAAGTTGTCTTTTACCTTTTCGCTTTTCTTTCTGCTTCGGTTCTCGTAAAATCGGTGTTTTGGGTTTTCCCGAAAGCGCTCGTTTTCGCGGGAACTGTCACGCAGGCGGCATTTCACATGAAGTGGGGTAGCAAAGGAAACAGGTGGAAATTCTGCACTTTGAAGGTTTTGGTGGCAGTCTCCTGTTTTGTATTTAATATCCAACAAAACTTAACAAAACCTGTCCGGGACAAGACGTTAAAAGGTACCCCCAAAAGTTATGTGCGACTCGATAGCCGAAAGCTTTTTTCGCGCATCAGGTCTCAGGACGGTATATTTTGAGCGATTACATTTTTGTTGTTCAATATACAACAGTAGTAACAGATTTTAGATTTCAATTTTTAGCCCGAAAGGTCTTTTTATAAACCAGGTCCTTTAAACGAAATACTTGAATATTGATTTTTTGGTGTTGAATAAACTTTTTTTTTGTTACGTTTTTTTGGATTAAATGTTTTTCATGTCCAAAAAAATTAAATACTTTTGTTTAAGTTTTATATGTGAGTTCTAGTCAAAGACAGTACAGCAGGGACGTAGCTAGCTCAAAAAAGTTACGAATCTGCAAAAAAAAATCAAGAATAACGTGTGATGATGTCATAGCGGGAATAGAGTACAGTAACCTCTCGCTTACTTACGCACATTGTGTCCACAGAAAAAATGCGTAAAGATATGAGAGATCGTAAAGAAACGAGAGGTTCCAAATATACTCAATATGATGGCTGTTTTTTAATATTGCTTCTAGTTATAAGCAGACTGGGCACTTTCCTACTTTTAAATATTTGTTTACTTCATTTATAAATATTAAAACAACAGATAAAACTATATTTTTACATTTTAAAACTTATTAGATTTGAATTTATATAAAATAATAATAATAATACGAGTAGAAATAATTTTACTATTTTAATAATATGTAGAAATTATCTTTATCTTTATTTATATGTGACATTTATATTCTATTCTACTTAGCAAATTCAATTTATAGTTAAGCATTTTTTACAATTATAAAATGGTGTTTATTAATATATAGGGTAAGACTGCTGAATTATTTCTTTTTGTTTTAAGCTCTCATTATTTTATTATACTTACATTATTAAACACAGTCATGTTTATTTCAGAATTTTGTTTTAATCTCTTATTGTTAACAAAATTTCTGATATACTGAGGTATAACTAAATGTTTATCAATTAGTCAAGGAACATAAATTTACTAATTCTAAAGATATAGAGAGGTTTGTTAGCATTCAAAAACATATTTTGATTTAAAAATATACATTAAACCTAATTTGTGCAATATTAAAAAAAATTAAATTTTTTTATTTCTGAATTTTATAGAATTCTGAAATGCGTAACTAAACGAGAGTGCGTAACGTCACGAGTGCGTAAAGAACCGAGAGGCTACTGTAGTTTTAACTACCTTTAATTTTATATTAAAGTGTACAGTTTTGTTTAAAGTTTAAAAATAAATAGAATGTTGAAGCATAATAAATAACTGAATACAAGGTAATTTGTACTGCTCTTGACCCCCTATAATTCTTTATGTGTTAAAACTTTTATGAGCCTACAAAACCTTTTATTTGAAATAAAAATACTAATTAAGAATTTAATTTTAATAGTAATACTGATTGGCCTAAAATATATAACTTTGAAAACAGTTTCCCCAATTCAGAAAACATTTGCAAAAATTGTTGCTTTTCTTAGATAAAAATCATTTATTTTAGGAGCTGTATAAAAATCATTTATTTTAGGAGCTGTTTAGGAGCAACATTAGATAAAATTCATATGTACAATTACTTTATTTTGTCAAAAATAATTCATAAAGAAAGGAAGAGTACACGTTTTTGTAAATGTTATTACTAGCGTTGGTAGCATAAAGATTTAAGCTGTAAAAAAACATTTTCTTATTAAAAAAAAACTGTTAAATAAAAGCTGTAAAAAAAATCATTTTTTTTTTAAACATACTTGTTAAATAAAACAACTTAGTTAAATAATAACAAACTTTGAATATGAAACATTAATACTTTTCAGATACAATGTGAAACATATAAATAAATTCAAACATAAACATTTTTAAACGTAAAATATATTACTTTTTTTTAACTTGTTATGAATTTATAATACAACTATACACTTGTTAAAATAAATACTACTTACTTATTCTGTATGATTTTAGATTGAAAAAAATATATAAAACTTATTTTAAAACTTTTTATTATTTATCAAACATAGATAAAATAATTAAACTGATATATATTTCAAATTTGGTAAACCACTCTAAACTTATTTTAAAACAACAGATACAATACATTGTAACAAAATGTATATTTTGTTGTTTTTAAATGACCGCCAGGGGGCGTTAGACGATTGTTTATCAAATCAAAACACAATAAAACTTTAGCATTATTTGTTATTTCGCTCAGTTAAGCCATAAGACCGTGCGGGAGGCACACTAACTGATTATAAGAACTTTTTTATCATTTTCATTTTATAAGATCTTGATGTTTGTTTGCATTATTATACTATATTGTGCTTAGTTTAACCATCGTTGTACATGAAGCACGACATATATTAAGACTCTGTATTATTAGTAGTATTGTTATTAAGACCTATTTTGTATTTAAGATTTGTGACATTCAAGCACTTTAAGAACATTATTAAGACATTTGACTTGAAGAATTTGGTTTTTACTTGTTGTGTTTATATTCGCAGTTTTATTCTACTGATAAATTGGCTGCTTTATTATTTCTACTTCCTAATTTTCACATTAACATCACGTTTTCAATAAACTCACTTCATTAAAGAAATTATATATATTAAGTTTATTACATACTTATTAATTACTAAGTTAAACCTAATGAGTAGGGTAAATTCAGTAAAAGTCTTAAGAGCTAAACGCGCTAAGCGTTTAGCACAAAAAAGGGGACTTTTCCTAATTAAAGGTAGTTCCTACCATAGGCCCGGGAGGACTACAACATACTCTTGATACGTTTAAAGAAAATATAAAATACAAATATCTTCATATTGTAAACAACAATGTTGTAAAAAAATAAAATTTACAGTAATATTTAAAAACCAGTTGAAACAAACTTTATATTATACATAGTTGTCTGAAAACATCATTCAAAGAGCTTTTTCTTGAAGTACTTATCTGGAACTCATTGTAACAAACTGAACTTAAGGTTGATTGACTTTGTTTATAGCTTTGAGTGTCAATGGTACCAAGTGGGTGGTTTTACTTTCAAATGATATTTGCATAATTTCAACCTTAGAAAACTTAACTTTTGAACTTAGTTTTAAAGTTCTGTAAAACAACTAAATTTGTTAAAATTTACACATAGTGTACCAAGTTTACAGTAGTAACACAAATAAAGCTCAAAAATTACTTTTAAAAGTGTAAAGCTAACTAGAAAATACAAATGTACTAATTTAATTTTTTGTAATTTAGTAAACTACTTAAAAATTGTTAATATAAAGATGAAAAAAAAAACAGAGATAATGAAAAACCTTTGAAAGTTAAGAATAAAACCAAAAACTCTGAAAAAATCTTTATATAATAAAACAATATGCATAGAAAACAAACTCAATGTAAACAAATAATATAATAATACAAGTAAAATAGGTATTAACAACAGCTCTACCCTATGACCAACACCAGTTCCAGGATTTAATTATTGATTTTTCTTCTTACTTTTTGAATTAAGATTAACTTTACAAATTAATCAATGTTTTTTTACAAAATTGGTTATAGAATAAAAATTTATTACAACTAGCTAGCAAAATCTCATTCAAATCTAGAAAAACAACTGTTATGACATTATTAACAAACCTAAAATGTCCTTAGTTTTTCATAAATAAAAAAAAATTAACTGAGTCAGCCTAAGTTCAAAAAAAAAACTCTAAATATCCTAGAGTTATCCAGAATACTTTGAGTGTTTGGCTACAATGTACAATTTAAATCTTTCAACTTTGCTAAAAAATGCAATAAAAACTTTAACAAAGGTAAGCATTTATAAAATCTTTAAAACCAGTTTTAATTAAAATATAAAGTTCTAAAATACAATAAAAAATCTATTATTTGTTTATATTAATCTTGAAAAAATAAATACTTTAACTTACTAAGCATTTATAAAATCTTTAAAACAAGTTTAAATTAAAAAATAAAGTTCTAAAATATTAAAAAATAATAATTTGTTTAATTTATTCATGAAAAAAAGTTTGAGTTTTTCAATTTTTTTTCTTGTTGCAAGCTATTTGTCTTATCGTGTTATTTTTTCTGATTTAATAGATTCTAATTTTCTTGATAAAACTTCAGGAAATGAGATTATTATCACTGTTTCAAAACTTTTTCATTGTTGTATATTTGTCAACCACAGGGATTTAATCTTAAAACATTCAAGTCAGAGAGTCAATTTTATTTAAAACAAAAGTTAATTTTTCATGTTACTTTACTTTGAGGTTCATATATTCTAAAATTTATCTGGTCATATATCTTCTATCTGTATTTGCTCTTTATTAACATAAAAAAATGTAAATTTAAAAAAATGTAAATTTCTTTTTGACTCACTAAAAACATTTCAATAGTTCAAGATCCTCTATCACACTTTTTTTTTATTCTCTCACATCATTTAAACCAAATCTACAGCCTCAAAATGGATTTTTTACAATAGTTTGCTGTTTGATAATAGATTTTTACACCATGCTATTTGTATACAATTTGAATGTGTTCAATTTGTTTAATATTTACGACATTAAAAGTGCTATAGAGTATCGTAAAAATAAAATTATTTCTCAGGATTGAAAACTAAGTATAAACGAATACTTGAAGCTAAAGAAACAAGGTTCGAAAGAAAAGCGAGTTTTTTCACACAAATGTTTACGTTTCTGTAGATTTGCAGAAACGTACCAAGCTTCGTGCCTGCAGTTAATTAAGCTTTAATCGAACTAGCTAATACGCAATAACAGTTGTTCAATGAATGATAAACTAGTTTGAAACCCCTTAAGTTTTTTCTACTAAAAGATGTTTGGTAACTATAAGAAAAACTTAAGGTTTTCATTTTTGTCACTTCGTCTTGATTTATGAACTTGATTTTGGTCTTTTGACTGAAAGTTTTGGTACAAAATAAACCTAGCCTTGTTTTAGCACCTTTAGTCGCATTACTACACAAATTTAAATTTTTGGTGTTTACACTTCAGAATGTTAACTAGTCAAAGAACTACTAAAGCTTACAGTGAAATTTTTAATAACAGACGGCGCGAATTTTCCCCATTTTTAAGTAAATTTCAAGTACTTAAAAATCCTATATATAGTTTGAACTCTGACTTTTTTCGTATTACAGAGAATAATAAAACAAAACGCTTCAAGTGTTTCACTTCAGGAAAAGATGTTAAATTTAAGCCTATATTAAAGCACTCCTCTAGATTAAAATTTCTTTTACGAAAATATTTCAGATGAGCATCTTAAAAATAATTAACTCTCTTCTAAAAAAGTAAGATATTCTTTTACTAGAAATCTTAGAAATTTAAAACAAATTAGTGATGTTAATTAAAAAAAAATAATTAAAAATAAATGCTAAAATAAAAACACTAACAATGCTTTAAAAATGCGGAGGATTATTTTTGTTTTATAACTAAAGTTTTACAACTAACTGTATTATAAAAGGGGTATGAATGATTTAGCGGTGTCACTTTTTTCAACTTTACTCACAAACGGTCGCTTCAGTACTTTGTACTTTAGCCCGTTGGTGAGATCATAACAGCGATTTCTCGCGACTATGTCAGCCAGATGAGTCTTAATTAGGACGAAATCGGTCGTAGGATTGTCTCGGATGCTGTTGTTGTTTATCGCTCGGTGAAGTTCATTATTTATCATAGCTAAGAAGCTCATACTTACCATAAAAAAAAAATATTGTAATAAAACAAACATAAAGCACATAGCAACATTACAAATATGATTTTTTAAAAAGTTTATCAAAGTTTTACTTAGCTTTTATATTGGAAAAAAATATTTTAATCATTTAATATACAATTACACTTTTACTTGATTTCACAAACATTTTGCTTATATTATAATTATTTTTACTTTAGTTACGGTAGAAATCTAATCGAAGCAATTTTTTTTTTAAATAAACAAATAAAAGCCCATTATTGCTCTCTTAATCATTACATTTTAAGTATATTTTTACTGCGAGCTAGAAATATACAGTTAATTTTCTGTGTCCTATAAAATCTAAAACTCAATAAGCAGCATAAGATCTTAGTAATTGTTAAAATCTTAAAGAAAAATTTACTACTTAACTTAACAGTTTAAGTTTAGTTTAACTTTTTGGCAGCTTATAAAAACAACAATTATGTATATAGAAAGCTAAACAGATAACTATTTTAGAGGACTACTAGCTTATATAAAAACTTACTAGAGTTTCATACTTGATTTTAATTTGAATAAGAAAGTTATACTATATCTTTACAATTAAAATAGAAAATTTGTCTAAAATTTTGTTAGTTTTGCATTAATGCTAAATTTTAATCATTTTTTTTTAAGTATCTTTATGACTAAGTTATAAAGGTAGCAATTTAATCATGTTTAAACGTATCGGAATTTCTTAACCTAGAATCTGATAAGAAATTACTTATAACTCATATATCAAACTATTTATCTATGCACTACGATTCATTTAAGATTAGATATCAACTATTATCCATTTGGTACAAGGCATTATTCAAACGTCAATTTAATAACGATTTGATTAACTTAGTTTAAATAATAATAATAGAATATGATAATGAACAATATCCCAAAACTTTAAGGTTTGAATGATTAGTATATTAATCTGACACATGTTTGACAAAATTTAATTACACTATAAAGGAAGCTTAAAAATAATACAAATATAATGGAGCTTCATACATTTTACTACTTTTTAGTTTGGTCTATTGTTTTTACTTTAACTTTATTATACACTAGAGTTCATTAGTATTAAACATAGGCAGGAAGTTTGATGGCAGATATCGAAATAAATCACATTATTTAAAACAAAACAAGCAAATAATAAATAACAGTTGTAAACACAATTAAAAAACTTTCAATGAACAATTTCAGGTAAGAACAATAATTAACTGGTAATTTTATGAGGTAGAAGCAAATTGAAAAACGAGAACTTAAATGCTAAACAAGACGTATATTTAATATCAAACAACTTAAAATTAGTTTTAACTAAAATTTAAAACTAGTTGACTCCAGCAGCTCAATTAACTAGTTGTTTTCATTCGTCACAAAAATGTCTTGTTCTTTCTGATGGACACAGGTAACGATATTTTGTAACGAGACCTTCCATTTTACCATGCATTACTGTAGATCAGTTCAAAAAAGTGCTTGATTGCATTACAGAATTCGACGAACACGTCCCTAAAATAACTGTAACTGCAAAAAGTAAGAATAGTTGTTGCGCAGAGTATCACAAAATAGTTCACAATGATTGCAAAAACTGATCGCACAGCTTTTATCACAGACATCAGAACACTCAGGAAAACTTTTAGGATGTCCCGTGCCAGAAGCGGATATTGCTTGATGTATTCCAGCAGCATTTTGAAGATGCATGCAAACCAATTCCAACAAAACCAGCATAATGCAACGATACAGACCAGTAGAACAGTTATCCACCGTTGAGTCATGCCGTTGCTACACATGGTGCCAACTTTATCGACGAAAGGTTTCATAAAATCCGGCAGTTTTTCTGTTAAATCTTTAAGAACATTTGAAAGATGAATCAATTTTTCAACCACCCGCTGACACATTTTTCTGACGATGTTCTCCAGCTCGTTAAAAATGTCTTTGATGACGTCACAACAAACCTGCTTGTAGCCCCACAAGTTGTAAACATCGATTACCAAAACGACTGCAATGAACAACTTGTATCCAAAGAACTTAGTGGCTAGCATTATCCATAGAGTTGCAGCTAAAACAATCCCGGCACAGTAAGTGCTCTTTTTAAAACTCCTTACAGCCTGATACAGATCAAAACATTTGTCACAAAATTCCAGCACAAAACCGAGAACATTTCTTCCTTTTCTCACCGCGCGCCCGTGCAACCGGACTCCGGTTATACGGACTTTCGGGTTACTGCACAGAAACCAGCAGACCAAGAAAATCTGGTAGACCGCCACCGCCACTTTCAGGAGAATCACCAGATGCTCGACGAATGAAACGACCAATTGCATGAGAGAAAAGACCCAATGACGGCTGAGGAAGGTAAAAATTACAACTGCTGCTAAAGACGGATAAACGGGGCCGAGCTGTTGTTGGAAGTCGTCGAACGTTAGCCATAGTGTCGCGAGCAATAAGTACGGGATCGAAACCCAAAGAAAGCTGCAAATTTTTCCGAAGAAAGAGCTGAATGCGTTGCAAACCAAGGAGATCATAGTTTACGCTGTATGACAGTTTACCTGTAATATAAACAAGAGTAGATCTGTGGTGCAACTGAACTTTAGTGAGGACTATTTTTAGTTATATTTCTCTACTACATGTACAAGATTATTTTTTGCAATTTAATTAGTTAACAGAACGTTTTAGACTGTTTAATTTAATTTATGCTATATGTAATCAACTACAAAAAAATATTTGTAATCTAGTTGATGATAATTTTGTGTCATTCCAATTAAGTGCTAAATATTATGAAATTTATAAGTAGAACAACTGATTTTAGTTTCATTTAATAACTTAATTGGAATATGAAAATAACTAACAGATTAATTATATATCCTTTTGGAAAAGAACTTAGGAAAAAATCGTTAGGTTTATGCAGTAATTTTTTATAAGACAAACAATTTATAATAATTATCAATTTAACCGTTCATACTGGATTTAGTCAACTTCAAGTTTTGTGATACATTTTTTTTCTTTTTAAGTTGAGCATTAATAATACTGAATTTTGACAGTTTGTTCTAAACAAAAACTCAAATCATTTTCAAGTTTAAAACTTAATCAATTACAGTTAGTTCAAGTCGTGCCAGTAGTCGACTTCTAATTGATACTTTTTTGATAAAAATTCTATTATACTTCTAATTTAAAACTTAATATTTAATTTAAACTAACATTGTATTTTAAAGTCAATTGGTTAAGCTTTTTAAACGAAAAAATAAGAACTATATAGAGGCCCAATTAATAGGTTAATGAAATAAACTTTTGTATGAACAGACATATATGTCAGAAATGTATAAAATCTTCCAAATACTAAGTGGTCAATGTATTTGAGCTAATTTTGTACAAAAAGGGGGTTCAATAAACCTACAAGGAAATTAATTAATTTTTATGGAGGTTGACAACTTTTCACAAAGGAGCATTTACCATTACAAGTAAGACAGTAAGTTATCTGTATAAAGATTTTAATTTAAAAAGTGATGATAATTTAAACCACCTATATAAAGATTAATATTCTAAAACTAAGTGCTATATCCATACTATCAGTTGAAAAAACACTTCACAAAAAATAAATAGCAACTATTGACAACTAAGGAGTATACTTTAATTTTGATAGTCTAGTTTACAAACACAAATATTTACTATCACAATTGAGACTTAACTTTCTGACATTTCTGATTACAAACTAACTCAATTGAAACCTGATTCAAGCAAGCTTTCTAAAGTGATTTATTATTGAAAAGCTGATTCCAAATAACTTTGTTTCAACAACGTTTTTCTACCGTAGTAGAATAAAAGTTTTATTTATAAAACTTATGACTAAATGAAAGTTTGTTGATCATAAAAGTCTTTCGTGGGCTAGTTATATAACAAAAAATATTTTTGTCCAAATAACTTTAAAAAGTTATGTTTTAAAATTATTCTGATTTTTGAAACAAAAGTTGCGTTTGCATAACAATTTAATTAGTTATTTAAGTTCTGTAAACCAAATTAGCAGCACATTTAAAAATTTTTTATTTAAAGGACAATTTTGACAGCCTATTTTGACTTTCGCAAGCTAAATATCTCTGCTTGACGGCCCATCTTTAAAATAGAGTTTTAATATGCAAAATAGTTTTTAACACCTAAAGTAATTTTATAAATTAAAACATTGTTTTTTATACACGAAAATTTCCACCAAATAACACATAAACTTTAAAAAACAATTTTTATATCTTTTAAACTGAAAGCTTATTCTAAGGCTAAAAAAAAGTGACTTTTTAGTAAAATGCGATCAGTTGATTACCTGTAAGAAAAAAACTACTTTTTCACTTATATTTGTTCATGCAAGAAAACTTAAAAATAATTTTGTATAGCTGTGTCTCAAACTCTTTGTAATCAGCAAAGTCGATAAGTTAAATATTTGTGAAAACCTTTATCAAGTTAATGCGTAAAACAAACTAAGTATACTAAAACTATTAATTGGAACTTTATTTTTACTTTTTATTTAAAAGTTATGTCTTTGTGTATGTAGGGAACTTATGTTAAACTTTTTTATCTACTAATATTTTTATTTACTTATTATTTAGTAATATTTTTTTATATTAGTTATTCATGTCAGCTTTTTGTTCTTTCAGGTTGATTGCAGTTGTAATTATAATTTATGTACTTAAAATAGTTACTGATTTAAACTAAAATATAATTAAAAAACCTAAAATAAGCACTTAGAACTCTTTTGATAACGTTTTTAATAAAGCGTTTAAAATTTAAAACTCATTTTGATAAAGCAAACAATTTTATTAGTCTGTAATAAATTAAACAAATATTTTAACATATATGATTAGTAAAAAGTATGTAAAAAGACAATATACTTCAGTAGATTCTACTGCAATATAAAAGGTGAATTTTTTTTTCGAAATTATAGTGTTTTTTATTACTGAAACTTTATCGTTTAGTTTAAATTTATTATAACATTCTATAAAATTTAAGTTGAAAATTTTAAAGCAACTTTTTCTTCTTTAAAAGAGTTTTACAAAAGTCTATAGAAAATTTGAACAACAAATAGTATACAATCATTTATACACCAAATAAATTTTTTCTTTTTTTCAGCCTGTCTAAAGTCTTTAAGTTTTTTATTTATCGATTAAATCTATACTTAAAAGAAAAAAATTTAACGGCTTAAACTTTTAGCGCGCAAGTTACTTAAAAATCTGTTTAACGATATAAAATTTAGGAATTAAAGATTTTGACTCAAGTTTAAGATTCTAGTTTAAGTAAAAGTCTAGAGTGTTTTTATTACGGTATAATTTAGATTAAATACCATTCTAAAACTCTTATTGACATTAAACTTTCCTAAGTTTAAAAGCTCATATAGAATAAATAAAAACAAAGAAAATTCCTTAAGTTGAAATACAATTGTTTTTGAATCGACTATGTTTAGCTAAATTATTACAGAATTATAAGTATGATAAACTTTAAAAAATATAAAAAGTTCTTTGTAAAAAACTGAAAGTTATCTCATTAATTTATTTTCTCAAAATAATATTCAATATTAAAACTAACATTTAACTGGTTGTTTATATTTACCAACATGTATGGTCATAATAGCTGGAAAGTGCTTTAAAGTAGTTTAGTCGTATGAAAGTAATTTGAAACATTTAACTTTAATTACAATTAGTAGAAGGTAAATATTTAGACCAATATTGAAGTAAAAAATAGTGATCAATCATTTTTAGTAAAAGTTTTATTAAGCTAACTTAAGCTTTTCATTAGTCATAAAAACTTCAAGCTTGATATGAAACAATTTTTTAATGGTAAAAATTACATTATCCACTTACAACCTTTTTAATTGTATTAAAAGTGTATTTTTAGCAAGTTGTGTCAAGCTATATCATCTACCTACACTAACCTTTTTAATTAAAACAGATACCTAAATGAATTTTAAGATTCTAACTATGCAGTTTTCATGATGTCAGAAATCTGAGATTTATACTGAAAAACTTTTCAGGCTTATTACAGTAAATTTGTGTTATGTCAAAAAAAAGTGAAGAGGATTCTTACTTTTTCATTGGTTACGCCAGCAAACAGGTCAAAAAGAAATTCAAACAAATTTTAAGATGTTTTACAACTTTAGCAGAAGCTATTAATGCTATTAATGCTGTTAATGCTCTTGTAAGTCTGTACGACCATCTTAACAGCAAATACAGGTTTGCATCAAGTTTTAGTGTTAGGTATTTTATAAAAGTACGTCAACTTGTTTATCAAATTGTAATAAAGTTACAGGAACAAAATTATAACTTGAAATAATTAGTTTTTAAGTATTGACATTTAACTTGGTTATGCTTCTGCTAATTAGTTAAAACTTAAACTAAATTAATTTTTTGAGAGATTCTTTAAACTGTAATCAAACCATTTCTTGGTGATTTTTTTAAGAAAAAAAAACGATAATGCCTCTAAATAAATGTAAAACTTAAATGACCTAAGATATAAATTTTAAATGAGCACTTTATTATAACTTCTGTGCAATAGCATTAAGTCTTAATTAACTGAAATTCAATCACAGACTTGTAGAGACTGAATACAAGCATCGGCTGAGAGCAAAACCTTCCCCTTTCGAAGATCTGGGCAAACTTGATGAAGCGCTGCTTCGTTTGTACAAAAATTTTGAATTTAGCAACAACAAGTCAATGGGGTGTTTCGTGGAAGAAATTTTGATGGGCATAAAGCACTTCGCCAAAGCTCTTCAGGTTGTTGAAGGTTTCGCAACTCCAGCGGAGTTATCCTATAAAAAGTACGATTACTTTGATAAGTCTGAAAAGAGAAGTTCGAACTTTAATGAACCGCTGCAGCCTGTTCCTTTTGTTTACGATGAAGACTTTTTGGAGAACGACGTGACAGTACCAAAAGTTAAAGGTCCATCTGATGTCAGTGAAGTTGCGAAAAAATCCAAAATTTCTTTTAGATGCGATCCCAATGGAAGCAATTGCGAGCTGAAAGATGTTAAGTCAGAAAGCAAACCAACTGGTTCTACAATGGCTGAAAATAAGTGTGCTAAAAAATGCAATTGTATACTACCTGAAACAGAAAAAATAAAAAATGAAGTAGATTTACTTAAAGCACGCATTAAAGCTATTGAAAAATCAATTAGAAAAGCAGCAGTTGACAAAAACAATCCATCTTTTCTTAGCAATGAAGCTACATCAACTGTTGAGTTTTTAAATAAGTCCAAAGTTGCTGCCAAAGCAAAAGCTAATAAAAATTTTACAGTAGCTGGCAGCAATAATAAAACTTCTAGCAATGAAATCAACTCAAACTCACAAGCCGTCAGGGATGAAGCAAACCTATTGGAAATATCATTCACATACGTCACAAGTAAGCTTACTCCTGAACTGACAGAAAATAAATCATTTAATACTTCCGCAGTTTTCGATAATTGTTTAGTGGATGATGCTTCAAGGCATGAAACGATTGATAAAGCTTCAAAAGAAATAAACAAATATGTTACGCTGAGTGGCCAGCAGTTAGACCACCACCTAGAAATATTCTCGGATGCTTTCAAAGCATTCAGGAGTGCTGTGAGTACGATATCGAACCGAGATTTGCCATCTCCTGCAGAAAAATCTGCTAAAAAGTTGAACAGTAATGAAGCAGAAGTTGCAAAAAATTCAAGTTCAAGTGAAATCATTCGAATTTCTTCTGATTCCGACTGCTACTAAGTTTTAAAAACTATTGTGAGATTGTTATCAGGCATTTTTTTCTATGTTGTGTTTATACTTTGACTTAATTTAAACAAATGTTTTAATTACTATTAAGTTTTCAGTTTTGTGATTCTTGTTCGTTTATTTTATCTATTTTCTGTTTGCTTCTGTCATGGTTAATGAGTTTTGTCGTTTAAATAAATTTGGATACGAATAATCTGTATTAAAGAATTTATTAACACAAGATATATTTTTATAATTGTTTTTAATGTTTTTTTTCTTAGAATACAGGTGTATAAAGTATAAGGTGACTTTTAGAGGTGTATATTTAAGTTTATAAGCCACAGCTATGTGTATATACTTTTCTTTGTTGCCACCTAAAGGCTTATATACGAAAACTAACTTAGAGAGCTTAATTTTATTTTTAGCAATAATTAAATGTAAAGTTGTTTGACTTTAATTGAAACCTCTTCATATAAAGGTGTTCTCTGAAACTAATTACTGGTTTTGGCAATCTTTTAGCCCTTCCCGAACGCAAGCGCATCGAAATGTACATGACGGGTTTAAAAGTGCACACGAGTTATTTTGAATTTAAAAGTACGTGCTTAAAAGTTACAAAAAGGCGTGATATTTTTGATTATGTTAGAACGAAATATGGAAGCGTCGATCCGAGTAGTAAAAAATACGCGCTAGTTTTGACGATGGCAATTCTGTTACGTCTGCTACAGCGAAAGATACGAGTAAATAAAAACATGTTTTTTGCCCTAAAAAAGGGTAAAACCCTGTAACTATCAAGGAAGAGTTCGCATTTTTCAGATACAGGTGCCGTAATTGTTTAGAATTAAGTTATGAAAACCTCAAAAAAAAAATTAAAACCATCTACTTCAATTATTCATGGCAATTTCTTTCATCAATCTACTCATTCAAGCTTTCCCGTGTGTAAAACGTCAAAAAAAGGTTTGTACCTTATTTTCATTCTAAGCGTTAACTTAAAATAAAAAATCACTTGAACATATTACAAGATTTCAGACTAACGAATACTAGTTGTTAAAAACAGTTTACATAAAGATCAAAAATATATTTTAAAACCTTCATTATATAAATGCATATTATTTTGACAAAATTAATTCAACTTTATGGAATTAGGAAAACCGCATTATGTAAATAATATTTTTTAATATCTTGCTTTTGTTATGTTCTTGTGTTGTGCAAAATCTTAAAAAGTAAATATATATATAATTAAACTTCTAAGTGGGTTGTATAGAATTGATATATAATTTTTAGACTAGTTTATAAATAAATTTAAATAAAACAAAGTAATATTACAAATTTCATATTGTACTCAAAAGACTATTACCTATAACAAGGGCCTTCAAAGTAAAAATAGGCGGGCAGCGAGGTATTTTTCAGCTAAATAATGGGTTAAAAAACTTTTAAATAACTATTAAAAACCTAACTAAACTGTGTTTATAGATTTTATTTAAAAAAGAAATTTTTCTTAAGTTAAAGACGGATAATATGTCTTTTAAACATGAGCTTTTTGAAAGCTCAAAGTTTTAATCAATAATTATGTTCAACTTAGTACTATAATATATTAAACTGTAGTACTGTAAATAATATACCTTTTTTAAGTATTTTTTTAAAGATGAATAAGTCGAATTTAAGATAACAATTGAAGTCTCTACAAAATTTTCTTGAATAATTAGTTAGCTACTAGTCAACTTGATTTTCGAGTATCATAGTTTCAACTGTAGAATTAAATACTAATTCTATAAACAAAGTCTAACTCAACTTTTTAATTTCAAATTTATTTTATAATCGAACACATGCTTGAATTCTATTTATATAAGTCAGCAAATTTTGCATTAACAGTTAAGACACAAAGTACTTAAAAGTAGATTTTAGGGGAAAGTATACTTAAAGGTCAGTCTGATTTACATTTTTGCTGAGTCAGCAAGTTCTAAAAAAAGTATTTTGTTTATTATACCATTATCCCTAACCCAGAGGTCGGCAGCCTTTAGTAACTCGCGGACCAATTTTCTCAGAAAAAACTGCTCGCGGGCCGCACTATTTAGAAAAATGTCTTCGAGGGCTGAAGTTATTTAAAAATAACTATAATAATTAGTAGAAAATTACTGTTTAAAACCATTCATATAACAAAAGCAGTAAAATTGCACCTTTAAGGACTGTCTATTAAAGTAAAAGGCTAGTTGTAAGTCTTTATCGCAAAACGTTTAATTTTTTTGTTTTTTAAAACGTATGTTTTAAACTAAAAGGTACCTCGCGGGCTGTAGATTTGGGCCGCAGTTTGCCGACCCCTGCCCTAACCCACCTTACCTAAATAAAATAAAAATTAGTCAAAAAAATAAAAGTTTAAATACTTAAAACTGAAAATGTCTTTTATATTTTTGCTTACTCTGCGAATATGAAAACCAGACTGATTTATAAATGTACTAACCGATTAAAAGAATGTCGTTTTTATTACAATTTATATATAAAGTGTTTTTTTTTTGTTTTTAGTCTGTTTAAAGTCTTCAACTTTGCTTGTAATCTAATAAATATATACTTTAAATAAACATTTTAAACTAGATTTTTCCTAGAGTACAGACAGAGCGTCAAAAAAATGTTACAAAATATACACACTAAGAACTAAACATTTTTATTGAAGTGTTAAAATAAAGTTGACATAACGTTTAGCGAGTTTCTATCATGGTACCACTTAGTATTAATACTATTTAAAA
Organism: Thalia democratica; assembly: GCF_965202585.1. NCBI lineage: Eukaryota > Metazoa > Chordata > Thaliacea > Salpida > Salpidae > Thalia > Thalia democratica. The sequence continues at coordinate 40,947,686 of NC_139165.1, read as the reverse complement.
ACGTTGACTAACATTAAACTTTTTTTATTTAAAGCTTTTGTAAAAAGTATTTTTTTAATTCAGTTTTACATAATCAATATAACTCAGTCTGATAAAATTATATATGGCTAAGTTATTACGAAGTAACATATGTTATATACTTCCTAAAAGACCAAAAACGTTGTTTTACATACCGAACATCCTCTCATTAGTAAAGTGTTTCGAAATAATGTTCATGTAAGAAATCAGCTTTTGATTACTTGCTAAAATTTAACATGTTTGATAGTCGTTATATGTAGTAAAAAACAATAACTCCCTCAAAAAGCAATTTATATATAAACAAATTATGAGCGAGAAAGATATCAATGTTTAGAATCTTTAAAATTTAAAAAATACAGATTAAATCTTATTTAGAATAAGTTCTTTAATGTTTTTTTAAACTTTTCATTAGTCATAAAAGCTTGCATCTTTTTTAGAGTAACAACTTTGAGACAAAAATGAAATTACTCACTTATAAATTATAAATTTAAAGTCAAAACTAACTGAAATATATCAATTTAATTAAGATCATCTACCTACGAAAGCCTTCATAAAAATTGACTACCTCTTGATGTTAAATAGAATAGAAAACAGAATTAAATAGAAAGTTTAGGTTTTTCATAATTTTAAAACTTAAAACTTACACTAAACAATTTTCAAGGCTTAAAGTGAACTTGTGTAATGTCAAAAGGAAGCGAAGAGTATTCATACATCTGCTTCGGTTATGCCAGCAAGCAGGTCAAAAATGAGTTCAAATCTTTCATGAGTAACTTCTCAACGCTGGCAGAAGCCATTGATGCTCTTGTGAGTCTTAGCGACCGTCTTTACACCAAATACAGGTTTGATGAATTTCTAGAGTTAAATTAAATTGAAAGTTTTTAGTTTAGAGTTAAGGTTTAAGAAGTTTTAGAGTTAAGTGATGGATAAAAATAAAATTCATCAAGTTGTATTAGATTTATATCAAAATGAAATCAGCAGAAAAACATATTATAATTATTTTTTTGGATTAAATCATTTAAAATATCTATGCTGAGTTTGTTTGAAATAGACTTAATTAAAGTACAGACTAAAAATTATTAATAAGGGTTTAAAGATATTATTTTTTAAGAAAGCTAAAGCCTTATTGAAAAATCGTATAAAACACTAACATACTTGAACATTACTTCGTCATTTGCGATTTCTAACATTTTATTTCCAGTTGTTTTTAAGTCGTATTTAACTGAACATTTTTATCACAGGTTTGCAGAAGATGACTGCAAATACAAGCTGAGAGCAAGACCCTCCCCTGCCGAAGAACTGGCCAAACTGAATGATGCGCTGCTTTGTTTGTACGAGCATTTTGAATTGAGCAACTACAAGTCAATGGGGCGTTTCGTGGAAGAACTTCTGATGGGCAGAAAGCAGTTTGCTAAGGCGAAAAAGGTTTTTGAAAGTGTCACAACTCCCGCTGAGACAGCAGAAATATCCCGTGAAAAGTCGAACTGCGCTGAAGAAACTGAACAGAAAACTTCAAACGTCAATGAACCGCTGCAGCCTGTTCCTTTTGTTTACGATGAAGACTTTTTTAAGAATGACGTGGCAGTACCAAAAGTTAAAGGTGCATTAGAAGTCAGTGAAGTGGCGAAAAAATCCAAAATTTCTTTGAGATACGATTCCAATGGAAGCAATTGCGAGCTGAAAGATGTTGAGTCCGAAAGCAAACCAACTGGTTCCGCTATGGCCGAGAATAGTTTTGTAAAAAGTTACAACTGTATAGCGGTTGATGCAGAGAGATTAAAAAATGAAATAATTTTACTTAATGCACGCATTAAAGCTAAAGACGAATCGATTAGAAAAGCAGCAGCTGATGGAAACTATCAATCTTTTCATAGCAATGAGGCTATATCAATTGTTAAGCTGCCAGCAGATTTAGATGAGAAGAGCGAAAGGAAGGATAAACCAGCTTCAGTAGAAGAAGATTCAATTTTATATGTAATTGAAACCAGCACAACAGAAGACGATACAACAAGTTCTGCAGCTGATTCTGTTAGTCAGAGATTGAAAAATTCCTGTTTTGAGCCAGATTTCGATCACGAAGAAGCGGAGTATTCGCCCGACCACTTGTTTTTGTCCAAATGTAAATCCAATATGATTGACTCTGATGAAAGCATAACTTTGACGGATAATGAATTGAATAAAACTTTAATAGCTGATGATGTTTGGACGGTGGTCGAAAAGGTTGGTGCAAATAGATTAAACAAGTCCAAAGGTGCAGCCAAAGCAACCGCTAATAAAAATTTTACAACAGCTGGCAGCATAAATAAAACTTCTAGCAATGAAACTAAATCAGGTTCACAAGCCGTCGATGATGAAGTAAATAAATTGGAAATATCTTTCACATACGACTCAAGTGAGCTTAAGCCTGAGATGACAAGAAATAAATCAGTTGATACTTCCGCAGTTGATGACAGTTGTTCAGTGGAAGATGATACAAAGCATGGAACGCTTGATAAATCTTCAAGAGAAATAAACAAATATGCTGAGCTGAGTGACCAGCAGTTAGACCACCACCTCAAAATATTTTCGGATGCGTTCAAAGCATTCAAGAATGCTGTGAGTACAATATCTAACCGAGATTTACCATCTCGTGCAGCAAAATCTGCTAAAAAGTTGAACAACGATGAAGCAGAAGTAGCGAAAAAATCAAGCCCAAGTGAAACAACTCCAGCTGAGACAGCGGGATTATCTCAAGAAAAGTACAATTGCTTTGGTAAATCTGAAAGTAAAAGTTCAAACGTCAATGAACCGCTGCAGCCTGTTCCTTTTGTTTACGATGAAGACTTTTTTAAGAATGACGTGGCAGTACCAAAAGTTAAAGGTGCATTAGATGACAGTGAGGTGGCGAACAAACTTGATACTTCTTTGAGATACGATTCCAATGGAAGCAATTGCGAACTGAAAGATGTTGAGTCCGAAAGCAAACCAACTGGTTCTGCTATGGCTGAGAATAATTTTGTAAAAAGTTACAACTGTATAGCGGTTGAAGCAGAGAGATTAAAAAATGAAGTAGTTTTACTTAAAGCACGTTTTAAAGCTTTTGAAGAATCAATCAAAAAAGCAGCAGCTGAAGGAAACTACAAATCATTTCGTATCAATAAAGCTATATCTATTGTTAAGCTGCCAGCGAATTCAAATGAGACAATTGAACGCAAAAAGTTCGCAGATTTAGCAAAAGAAGCTCCAAATGGTCCCGTAAATGCAACAAGCACATTAGAAGCTGCTGATTCTGTTAGTCAGAGGTTGAAAGATTCCTGTTTTGAGCCAGGTTTCGATCACGAAGAAGCGGAGTATTCGCCCGACCACTTGTTTTTGTCCGAATGTGAATCTAACACGCTTGATTCTGATGAAAGCAGCATTTTGACGAATGATGAATCTAATAAAACTTTAAAAGCTGATGATTTTTGGACAGTGGTCGAAAAGGTGGATTCAAAAAAAATAATCAAGTTTACGGGCGTAGTCGAAGCGCGCCAACAATCCAAATCTGATGAAAAACCTACAAGAGCTGACAGCAATGGTAAAACTCCTAGCAGTGTAACCGCTGAAGGTTCCGAATTACTATCTGGTGCAGGAAAGTCTGCTGAAAAGTTAGACAATGATGAAGCAGAGGTTTCGCAAAACTCAAGCTCAACCGAAATTATTCAAATTTCTTCTGATTCCGACTGTTACTAAGTTTTCCAGATTTTTGTGGTTAACTTGCATTTTGATCTTCTTACAGGAAAATATATTTGTTAACATGATTATTTTTTAGTTTTCGTGATTCTTTTTCGTTCGCTGTTCTTATAGTTTCTGTTGTTTTCTGTCATGCTATATAAATTTTGTTATTTAAATAAATTCGTGCACGAAAGATTTGTTTCTGTTAAGAAGTATTGACTTTTTCAAAGTAAGGTGTTAAATAGCTGATTATTTACTTAATCAAAAACAAAATTGAGAATTTAAGTTTTTAATTAGTAAATTAATCTAAATAGTATAATGATATGCATGATTAGAAAAACTCCTAAATATGCAAGCTGTTAAATATGCAAGTTTTCGTCATAGATGTCAAGAATTTCAGTTTGTGGGTTTGATATAATTTTAGAATTAACATGTTAGAACATGTTGATTCTAAGTTAAGCTAGTTTGTACGTAAATATGTTGTAAATGTGTAAAATTAATACGGAATTTTATGAACATAATTTCAACTAAGTTAGTAAGTCGTTAGTAAGATAAGTACAATTGTCAGTATTTATTAACGGTATCAACAAGGCCATATTTTGCTGAAAAAAAACGTGTTTAATATTAAAACTTTTCTTATTCCAGTTGTTAAACTTTAATAGTTTATTTTAACAATAAGTTGAGTAAAACAAAAAGTGATATATCTGTAGTTAATGTATTATTCTTGAAAAAACTTCTATTTTTGCAATAATCCGGTTTGAATTATTTGCTTTATCATTCAATTTTAAATCTCAGGTAGTAAAATAAAATCAATAGCATAAGTTTTTGGTTAGAAAATTACCACTTTTCTTTTTGAATGAGCAGGTTAATTATTTAAGCTTATGTTTATTATTAAAAAGTAAGCTGTTTAGTGATGTTCAAATTAATTGTAAATGTTCTTTATCTGTTCCATGATAAGTAAGTTTATACTTTTTTCTGAACTGTCCTTGACAAGACATTTAAAGATACCCGTGGTTTGCGACTCTATAACCGTATGGGTTTTTCGTGCATCAGGTCCTAGGAACGAATAATTTGAGCGTATTTTTTGTCCTTCAATAAACTATATACAACTTATTAAACATAGAAGTTGTCCATTAAAATGACCTGTGTGTTTAAAAATTGTAATAAATATATTATTAACTTAAAACTTCTTTCTAGCAGCCCTCTAACTTGGCTGATAGTTATTTAATTTTGTCTAAATGCCTATCATTTTTAACTAGTGTGTATTTTTTTGTAGTTAACCTAATACTAACTGTAATATCTGTAAGTATACCTAAAGTAATTATTTATTATCATTATTCATTCTTTTCTTTAGTTCTTGTACCCGTAATTACTAAAATGTTTCTTTTAAAAAGCAAACAAAACTTGAAGAATTTTAAAAAGCTCAACAAAAATTAAAAAACTTAATGCCATTAGCTTTGTTTTAGTAAAAAAAAAATTAAAGATTTAAAACATTTTAGTTTGAGCCTAGGACCTTTTGTCTTTGCTCTTTGTTACATAATCAAGAGTATCTAATGTAAGTTTGTTATTTCTCGTGAAATGTATCTATCTTATTGGCCCTTTTTATTCAAAAGCCCTCCCCCCTCTAGTCTACTTGCTGCTTATCGCCTCCTAATATCTACATGGCCAAACTTGGTAACCCTGTTATTGACAAAAATTAATAGCAAGTGTGTTGATTTTTTAAGACTTAATTGAATTAAGACTCTGGTAGCTTTCAGAGTTTTATTTTTAATAAACAAACTACATTTTGTTTCCACTTTTACGCTTGTATACGAAAACTTAACTTAAGAGCGCAATTAATTTTTTAAACGATAACTGAATATTAAGCTGTTGATCTTGGTTAGCCTACGTTATAAAAGGAAGATTTTCTAAAACGTTTTGCTCTTCTCCCAAACAAAATTGCAGCAAAACAAGAGCTTTGAATCACTTGGTACGGTTAAAAGTGCACATGGGTTTTTTGAGAGTGAAAATAATACGAGCTCCCAAGTCAAGCAAAGGCACCAACAAAAAGCTTGACTGGGTTTCGAATGAATGAACGTGGCAGCTAGAAACAAAGCGAAAAATGAGGAGACGAGGAAGTACGCTTTTCACCGAGTCGAAGTTATTGCCGGCTCAAAAGACTACAACGACATAATTGAGAAATAGAAGCGACTCACTGTTGGTAAAAAAAGCATTTTCGTACCGAAAAAATTCAGCCCAAAGTATAAACTTTTTGATGTGGCCATTATTTACACAAAAACTCTCTTTGTAATAAGTAATTTGATCTAAGTTATGGAGACTTTTTTAAAGTACTATAACTATATAGGCAATTACTAGACAAGCTTTGAAATCAATCGAGTTGTACTGTGTGTGAAATGTAAAATAAGAGTTTATAAATATTTCAACCCTCAATATTAACTTAATAATAAAAAAGATACTTAAATCTTAGTTACGGCTTATAGCTAACAAGCTTTTAAATTTTCGAAAACTAGTTGTTGAAAACAGTTTTGAATGACAATTAAACATATACAACATAACATTTTATTATATCAACAATATTTTTTTGAAAAAGTTATTTCTATTCTATGGTTTTAGAAAAAAAATCTGTATTTTTTAAACTATCTTACTTTTGTTATCTTCTTAAGTTATGTAGTATTTCAAAAAAGATTATTTAGAAAATATTCAGTGTTGAAATTTCTTTTACTAATGTAACAACATACAATTTTTAGACTGGTATAAATTTAGAACTAAAAAAGGCAAGTAATATTTAAAACATATAATTATACCCATAAGATGATTATCTACTATAACAAGGGTTGGCAAACTGCGGCTTGCAAAACAAAAACATACTTTTTTGTCGCGAGGTACTTTTCAGCTAAAAACAATTTAAAAAAACGCCGTTCTTAAAGTTTATATCTAAGTCTAATTATTCATGTTTACTAGTCATACTAATGTACCAAACCATATTTTTGGTTAAAAGTAATATTAATTTACTGATTACTATAATGAATGTGAAAAAAATAACGCCCACCGAACTATTTTTTATACAGTGCAGCCCGCGAGCAATTTTTTCTAGTAAATTGACCCTCGATTTTTTAAAGACTGCCGACCCCTGAAATGGACCTACATATTTAGTAAAAATACTGTTTGAGATATTGTTAGTTAAAAGAAGTTTTAAAGCTTATTAAAACATATCTGTTTTTAGTAATTATGTATTTAATATTTTAATGTTTTTTTTTATTAATTTTCTTTTTACCATCATAATCTTATTAATTTGAACAGCATATTTTTTTTTAAATTAGGTTTAATTTTTGAGATGTAGTCTTTTAAAAATTTTTACAGAACACAAATTGTCAAAGTTTTTATAGTCATGTAACAAATTTTAAAAACTCAAAAATTAGTTATACTACTTAGTTATTAAACTTATCACTACAATAAGTTTTTCATATTCTGATGCTATTCTAATTTTGCTAACTAACGATAAAAGTTATTTTTTTTCAAAAGCACACGTTTGCAATTAGCTTTAAGGCTTATAAATACTATTCAAACTTTTAAAATTTCCAATCACATAAAGTTTGTAGCTTGAAGTATCGAATAAGTATAAATGCATGCATACTTATAAATCTGAACTATGCGTTTTTGTATCTGTTTTACTTCGCTTTAAATCAAATATTTACTTTTATTACTATTAGTTTACATTCCACAAACGAAAGTAATTAATCAAACAAAAGTTTATTTTTAGACTTGAATTCCGTCTGTCAGTAAAACAAACATCAACTCAAACAACTTATCTCTTTTAATCTTATCAAAAATATTTTTATTTGTATTTGCTTGTTGAAAAAATTCCGTCTGTCATTCAAGTGCTTGTAATCGCGTGTCTCAAGTCAAAGTTTGATGCAAAGCAACACTTGATAAACGCGCACAAATATTTGTAAGCCGTCGCCACTCTAGCACAAGCGGGTTTCTACGGCGCCATGAAAACCCCGCCAAACAGTCGGTTGCTTGGCAACAAGACTTGCAGTCCCCAAATCGTATTTGGATTGCGATTAATTTTCATGTTCGAAAAACCCTAAAACTTCGATGGGACAATGTTTGCGTTTCAGTAACATTATGACGTCACAAACATTTTAATTTTCTCCGCTGGTTCGGTGTTGTTGTTTTCAAGGTCATTCTTGTACTTTTCAGGGCACCCGGGGGTCAGTTGCAGCACAGTGGCGCCTTGAAGAAGTCACAAGTTTATGTTGTGCAACGCAAGAGAGCGTGCCAAAAGTTTTGTAAGAAGGCGAACTTTTATCAGGGCAAAACAAACATGCAAAAAGGTGAACAAGTGCATTTGTGTTCAAAACTATAACTAAACTGTTGTTACATGATGTTGCATATATTACCAAAGCAATGGTAAAAGTGATGCTGTACTATTCAAGTCTTTATGCCTTCCCAGTACAATTCATAGCTAAAGTTTTGTACAAAATTGAACTTATTTCTCTAAAGGTATAACTTTTCTAAGGATACAAAATATTTCCAATTCAGTGTATAAGCTTTTAGTTAGCAAAGTAAACAAAACAGCTTTAATACCAAATTAACAAAAACATTTTCCTAAACATCATCAAGTATAAAAGTAAGTTTATTTCTCATCATACGCAAGTAGTTTATTTTTAAATAATTTTAAAATTAGGTATATGTTTTGATTTATTGACGTGTTAAAGGAGTTTGTTTTATGTTTTTATTTCGTTACATGTTTTTGTTTATGTAAGTATATAGATTTTTGAAATAACTTTAAACAAATAACAAGCTCGAAAAAAAAACAAGTTTTGACTAACAAAAAATAAAAACAACTTTACCTCTGTGACTACATTGCAAATATTATACTAAACGAACTAAAAATTACCACTTTCTTTGAATTAACACCGGAAAATAAAACTTTCTTTACTAAGAGAATTAAGATGTGTTAAACTTAAAAAAAAATGAATGTAAATGCAATTTATCAAAAAAAAGATATAAAGTACAAAAGATGTTTTATAAATAAACTAATGCTCAAACGAAGTATGCTATATGTCCATAAATACATAGAGTATCCATTTTTTTACTTCATAAAACGTATTAACTTCATTCATGTAACTTATCAATTTAATATTACTAAATTTTACCATTAAAACTATGCCTACTTATTGAATCATTTTTAAGACAGTTTTTGTTTGGTTTTTGGCAAAAAATTTTCAGTTTATTAAAACTCAAGATACACAATGGTTAGGTAGAAAGCATACAAAATGTAATATAATCGTTATAAATCATTATAATAATAAACTTAATGACGTTTGTTTTACACACAACAGGTTAAAAATAAAAACAAGTTTTACAACTTTGTTTAATGCTAATAATTTGTTCTAAACCAGGTACGAACCCTACAACCTGGTGGCTGGATCCGGCCTGCCAAGCAGAAAGTTGTACTTGAAAACTAAAAAACCACAGCGTCAATTAAGCAAGCAAAGACAATGAGTTCTACGCGACCAGACAGCATCGACCATTCTTATATTTTCAATCTCAATCCTTCGTATAATCAGATTAGCGCGTGCAGAGAACTCGCTTGCACAACAGAGCGTTCGGTTTGCGTTGTTGTTTGCAGATAAATCAAAATAAAAAGGTTGAGATATTTACTTTTGTGTGGTTGTGTTTTGTGGCGCCGGATTAATTTGTAATTTAATAATGTCGCCGTGCTTCTTATGTTAAAAAGATTAAGTTATTTTTCAAAAGTACGAATTAATCTTTCGGAACTTAAGGTTTTTGTTGGAGAGCTCATTGTAAGTCCTGGCTGAATGCGGTTTTTGTCTGAGTAGAATTCTGGAAATTTTCGATCAAAAGTACTTAACTTTAGCTAAATCTCAATGAAAATACTGTTCATTAAAAGCAGTAGCGTTCTGATTTGTAAATAGTTCAATTGTAAACGGGTTCAATTAATATTTTCTTCCAACAGAAAATAGTTGTAAACTTTGTGAGCAAAACACCAAGAGCCTAAGTTTCTTCTTTAAAAACTTCCTATAAACTGTTTTTAACTAGCTTTTTTAAATAAATCTATATTTATTAAATACTATTTAATATTTTCGAACAATTTAATTAAATAACTTTTAAAGCGAAAATGTTATCATAAATAGAAGTTATATTTTTTCAATGCTGTTATTTATAAAGGTTCATAAAACATAAAACTAGCGAAGACAAAATAAACATTTTTTATAAATAAACAGTTACAATATACAATTGTTACTACTACGTAATAAAGCTACAATTCTATTAATAGAGGCTATAAAGTATTTTAGCTCGTATTTAAGAAAACAGGTTATTTACTTTTTGTTTCGAAAACTAACACAGCTTATTGAACTTTTTACAAATTATTTAACCAATTTTCTAACTTTGTTGCTTTAATATAAAACTTAAAGTATTGGACTAAAGTCCTACAAACTTTTTAAGTGATACTTTGTATATATACAAATGCAAAACTTTTGAAACTGCGAAAATCAAGTAGACCTTTTAGAATGATAGATTATAAAATGTGTACAAAACAAAATTGCAAATGACACGACGTAATGGAAATGTTTACATAAATTATTGACACAAACTTTTTATTGCCTTACATGTGTTTCGGATTTAATTAAATTTTTCCACTGTTCAAATGGTCACCAAACATTCTAATTAATGTTGAAACTATGTATATATGTCGCCAGTCTATGTTGAACGACAAGCAAAAGAAAACCACAATATGATATTAATTATGTACGATCTTTTACTTTAGTACTGAAAGCACTTTAACCATTTATTGTCTAGTTTTGCTATTAACTATTAATTAAAATCTACTGAAAAAGAATGAACATAAAGTATTCAAATCAAATCTTACTTACTATTTTATATTTATATATTTAAATCTATGTTTAGTAACTATAATTTTTGTTTTTGAAATAAAATACAGGTAGGCAAACTAAACAACGGTATCTTGTGCTAATACTTTTGTGTTGTTTATAGATCTTTTTAAGATTTTCTTTTTACATTGACTTTTAGTGTTCAACTTGTTTAATGATTATATTTTAAAAACTATACATTGAATACAAAGTTTTATAGTTTTAAGAAAATCAATTAATACTCGAAACTTAGTGTACGTTCTGTTGGTAAGTAAGTTGGTAAAAAATATAAATCTGCTGAGTTTTTAAAGTAATTTTTTATATTACCTTCTTACTTGTTAAAATAATTTTAAACGTAATGTGTTTAGGGTCACGGTTTTTAAAGGAAATATCTAAAACGAACTAGGTTTTACAGCTTCATAATTTTCTACCAGTTTACTTCGTTAAAAAAGTTCTCTTTAATGAAAAAACAGTTAAAATAAAACATGTAAGTAAAAGTACAAAGAATCATATCTACCGCCCTTATTATTATTGACTTTGCGACAGTTCAGTTACTGTTAAATGCATGTAAGTATTTTATAGCTAAATTAACTAAGTTTTTATGACTCATTTGAAAACTTGAGCTAAAATGTTAAAGCTTTTATAGAGAGAAGTATTGGTAACATGTTAAACTATGTAATTTTCAAAAAAATTCATTTTTGTGTCATATATCAACATATTCAATATTTAAACATAATCAGCTGAAAATTAAAAAAAATAATTTTACATTATTGTTAAGTGTTTTAACATCATTATTAAGTTTTTCATTCAATATATTTTACAAAAGTTACTAAATTAGTTTTTTATTTCAATTATATTGAAATAAAGCTTATAAGTAAAAAAACAAAGTAAAAACATTTTAAATATAAGGTATGTTCTATCGATTTTAGACTACTACTTTTTTTTAATTTTTTTAAATATGATCTTTGCTAGTTTAACTTAATAAAAGGATTTTTTAGCACTGTTTTCAACATATATAAAAAAAACAGCTACTTTTAAGTCGAATAGAACTTTACAATTTGTTTCTTTTATCAAGGTTAACAACCTCAAAAAGCATTGAAATTGTTTTGATTATCCGGCTGATTGCAAAGCCGCTGTAAAGCACAGTCAAGTTCATCAACCTTCAAGTTTTCAATGAAACCATATAAGAATGCTTTGTGATAAACTTCAAACTTGTCAAAACAAATGCTCAACCGCGTAATTTCTTCAAAATTTGCTGTTATCTTTTACTGCAAACTTGATTTGTAAAAATTTAGTATTAGTTAAAATTTTTATGTGCTGAGATAGTAAATTTTTGGAAAATTTTTACATACGATTTAAATTAAAATATACTTAAAGTAAAAACGAAGTATGTTAATATTTTTTTTATTAACATTTGATTTAGTTAAAATGTTTTTTAAGGTCATAGCTTATGTTCTTGAGGGTTGAAAAAACTTAAAACAACTTTAATAAAAAATCATATAAATAAAATAAGCTAGTAAAGTGTTAATTTAATTCAATTAAACAAAATTAAAAATAGTCTCAATTTGTACTAGATAAACTTTTTAGTAAAATTTTTGTAATTTAAATGTGTAATAACATTTTTAAGCTTTGAGTAAATATATACCATAAAATATGTTGGCTATTTGTTTTGTTACCTAAAACAAGTTTTCATAAGTATTTGACGTTGAAAAGTAAACATATTTGACTAAGAGTGTTTACTTGAATTAACGAAAGTAATAAAAAAATTTAACTTGTTTTTCTTGAATTAATACAAAAACAACAGTAAAGAAAAAATTTACAAATAACTCTAAACCAGCATATTTGCACTACCTTGTAACGGCAGGATTTTTTTTGGCTCCAAAAATATTGACCGCTAATTAAATAACAACCCCGATTTTTTCGTAGTAACCGAATTAAGTTTTATTTTTACACGTTGCGAAAAATTCTCACGATTAAAAAAAAAACTTTATCAAACAAACATTGGCGCCTGTTTGTTTTATCTATGATATTTTATTTGTTTACCGTCACATCACATACACCGTTGTTTAGGCTTAAAGTTTATTGAAATAAAGTATAAGATTAATATAAAAGAATGTTTTTTAAAACTTTTTTATCGATAAAAGTTTAAGTTTTTATTTCAAAATTGATTTTAAATTGTTTTAATTGTTGTTGTAGGTTGCTCAATTATAAGTATAAAAATTTAAAACTAAAATAACCTAGTTGCAAATTAATATACAGTTTTAAATAATAAAAAACTGTATATAATTTATCGTTTCCTAGATATACCAAATCAATTGCTAGCAGTTTTTAAATGTATTTATACTTTTTTCTCTCAATATCTTATTAGGATTTCAACGACTATTAAACGCTTACATATTAATATGAGTATGAACTAGCAGTATACTTTTTTAAAATTTGATACTATTTTTTTAATATAGTTTAAAAAAACCCTTACAGTTTTTTTTGAGTTATTAATAATAACAACTTACACTTTAGTTTTATCAAAAGACTGAAGAAATAAAAACAAACAATGAACTGTAAAAATATAAAGCTAAAACTATTGTTAAAAAACATTGTATTAAAAAGCTTACTAAAAACAATGACCATAAAAGATTTTATTTGCCTGAGAAAAATATTCGTATTCTGTTTTCAAAATACACAAAACAAAAAAAAAACTACTTTTTAATATTGAAAAATAAACAACTCTAAAAACAATGTTTTAAAATGAATTTCTATTTTAAAACTGTGTTTTTCCTGATTTTGTAAATTTTGTAGTTTAAAGTACATAGTTCAAAATACATAAATCACAATTTTGAAACTAAAAAAGTGTTTTACTTTATATTTTTTTAAAGAATTTTGATTTTTATAAAACAGAATTTCGAATTTTTACATCAACTTGTTAAAAAAGTTTCTTAAAAACTATTTTGTTAAAAATATTACAAAAAAAAATCTTAAAAATACAGATTTTCACTCTAATATGGAAAAATTTAAATTTTGAACCATAACATAAGTTTTCCGATTGAAAAAATCCTTTGTTCAAATACTAATTATTACACTTATGACCTAACTTTTCAAATCTTCCTAACTTCATAGATTATATTGAAAGAAAGATTTCATCTTTAACTTCAGACTTGTTGCAAAAACAACAGTTTTCGACGGTCAGACAAAACTCAAATAAGCCGTTGCAAAACAAACAAGTTACAAATTGATTTGGGCAAACAAAAACAAACAAATTAACAAATTATTCGAAGATTCGATCAGCTATTAATCACGAACTTTGCTCTACAGACGGAGTTGCTAACAAGCTGCCGTCTGCAGTAAACAAGCTTTGTCTGAGATACATCATGGTAGTGTAAACAAACAGTTTTAGATTTTTAGTTCATGTAATAGTACATGTAGTAGTTCACTACATGGTCATAAAGGTAGCTTTTGGATTCCGAAAGTAGATGCAGTATATATTTTTTGTGTGGTGGACATAACTTCTTTAGCAAACTACTGTAACAATATAAGTTTTAAACAAGAGAATACCTTTCAAACCAATTTAAAAAAATCTGCTTTTAAACTGAAAAATTAATATTAGTTTTAAAAAAATAAATTTTACTAGTTTCACTGCAAATAAGTTATAGTTTTCTAAACACGATATAGAAACTTCAAGCAGTAGGCCTTCTTTCATCGGTTATTTTTCAATTTGAGTTTAAAAAATAAAAATAAATAAAACTAAAGTATAAAAGGTTTTGAGTAGTCTATGAAGTCTAACTAAATTGAAAAACTAAATGTTAACTTATAGTAATATCTTTACTTTGGTTTAATTCAAACATATCAATTACTTTATAAAAAGTTAATCTGTATGTAAGCTTATTTTAAAAAATAATTCGTTTTATGCGTGAATCTTAAATAGGGAAATGGTTTTAATACAAATTTTTATTAATTTTAATTGATTTTTTGTTTTTTTATTAACAAGCAGTGCTTATTTAAACTATTTGAATTATTTTAATTAATAAACGCCCATAACTTCAGTTAGACGAACTAGTTAGACGAACAAACTATATCAAAACATTTTTTTGTTTTTATATGAGCTGTATTTTTAGTTTCTCTTGATAAATTAAGCAAAATATTCTTGAAACACTTTACTCAAACAATTTAAGAACGATTTTCTTTTAAATTATTTCTAGCCGTTGTAGATTATTAAATCTAAAAAAAATTGTTTGTAGTTTGTTTTTTTTTTGTATATTTTTTTATTAACTACAGTGTTTAACTGTTAGTTTTTATATGTCTGTATAATGTTTATTGGGTGCTTGTAAAAATTAAACTTTATTAAAACAGAGTTTTAGACAATCGGGCAGCAACAGTAGTACTTTTACTTAAATTTAATTTGTTACGCATAATTTTCCAGGTACAAACTTTTTTTTAAACAACTATGAGCTGTAGTTAATCACAAAGCATAAACTGGCGTCACGTTAATAGGATAATCTCGGTAATATAAGTATATATCGAATCGTTTATTTAATTTAACCACTCAGAATTAACTTAGTCGAATTCTTTTTTTTTCACTTAAACGATATAAAAAACACAGAAAAACAGAATAAGTAAAAAACAAAATAAACTGATTCAAGTAAAAATTTTCGCCTACCTTTGTTCGACAAGCAGTAAAAAGGCGACGGTAAACAGGATGATGTCGCTGCAACAAAGATAATCCGGCTAATTACGGCCCGACGACAACAAATAAAATTTCACACCCCTCAGCTAATTAGGTGGCGTCTAAAAATACGCGCGCTTGTTTCGCCTGACGACAGTCGGACGCGTCTTTCACAAACAAACTCGAATGTGCGCTTTTGGAGGCGCAGAAAGTTTGTTTGTGTTTGAGATATGTCTGATTTTGAAAATAAAGAATATTAAATCCTGATTCTTTTTAAATTCAACTTTTGAAAATCTTAAAATAGAAGGTCGGTATCCAATTATAAAAGGGTTATAATGAATAAAGCAGTATAAAGCATATAAAAACTAGATTATATTAGATATTAAATCTTTGTCGAGTACAGGTTTTTATTGAAAAATGAACGTGTTTTTCTTAGTTTTTTTTTATTATCATTTAAAACTGTTTTGAATATCTAGGTGGTAACTTAGAGAATTGATAGTAAAAACAGTTAACTATACAACAATTAATAGAAAACAGCTAATTTTCAACACAAGGTTTTTCAACATCGTCAAAAAAAACTTTTGCAAGTAGTTTTATTATATCCGTTGATAGTTGTTTTACTATCGAC
Organism: Thalia democratica; assembly: GCF_965202585.1. Taxonomy (NCBI): domain Eukaryota; kingdom Metazoa; phylum Chordata; class Thaliacea; order Salpida; family Salpidae; genus Thalia; species Thalia democratica. The sequence goes on along the minus strand of NC_139165.1, from coordinate 40,931,791 downwards.
CATGATTGGTTTATCTTTTAACAATAACAAAATAAACGTTGTAATAACTAAAGCAAACTTTAATTTGTAGTACAAACTGATTACGGCTTGTTAAATGCGTCGGTAACCATCTTACCGTCTCATGGTATTTAGCAAGACAAACAATGACAAACTGCCGAATCTCGTTGAAGGCTCCCGCAGTCTGCTCGCAATGGCGCCAAGTCACGGCCATTAAAATCTCCGAATCCAAATTCAAATCGACCTTTGCAAGACTTTAATTTGTTTGTTCTGCCAGCGACTTGTTTCGAGAGAGAGAGAGTTGTTGCAGCGAATTGCAGACAACTCTGCATTCGGGCTGGACAAATAGGCATCCTTTAAAGAAACGTACGTTTAAAGCTAGCCTCAAGGTTTTTTAGTGATTTATATATGCTAATATACGAACTTATAAAAGTCACTGCAAAGAACTAACGAGGTAATCCAGGCCGATAAAATTAATTCATTAAAAAACCTTAATTACTAGCTTCATAGAGTGGTTTTCGTCTAGAAAAAGACCTGGATGCGCGCACGGCGACGAAAAACTCCAACCGACCGATCATGACGTCAAAATCACGGTTTCGTGACGTAACAAAAGAAGATTTGCGACGCCGACAGCGCCAACCGTGTTTATCGATTTTTATCTGTGTGCGCCAAGACTCTTGTTTTTAAGTGGCGGCGACTTTTTATCGATTGCTAATTAGCTCGTTTGTGTCTCATGCAAATGTCACTTCTTAAGCGCTACAGTTATTGAAAGTAATTTAATGTTAAAAAAAAGATATTTTGCTAGTTTTATTGTAGGTTTTATTGATTTAAATAAAAACAAAAAAAAATTCAAACGTTTCGAATTGAAAAATTAACAAACGTTTAGCTTTTTATACATTGTAATATATATTTAAAATTTATTACAAAAAAAAATGCAGTAGCATTTTTGAAAATAAGTAAATTAAAAGAATATGTTTGGTCTATAGTAGCTTGTAGCAAAGTTTTAAGTTTGTTTTAAAGTTTGTAGTTTATAATTGTAATTTTAGAATTTTTTCAAAAATAAGTATGAGAATATGTCATACTGTATATGTTGTATCATAAAATGCACAACGTTTACTTCAAGTTATATGTTGCTGTTATTAAACAATCTAAAGAAAAGTGAAATAAGTGGCTATTGTGAAGTTAACATTGTTCATTTTATAAGGCAACAGTTAAACATTTTGTTGTAAATAAATAAAATAATGTTGATGAAGAAAATTGTAAAATGTTTTTAACTGTGTTTAGTACTTTTTATAGTTTAATAATAAAACTTAAATGCATTTGTAACTTTTAAATTTTAGTATTTTATGGTTTACATCTTAATAAACTAATAAAATTCCTAATAAAACGTTTTTTTTTTAATAAATTTAATTATTATCCATAAAAAATTGTTTTATGTTTATGATTAACAACTAAGCAATAATTTAAAGCAGTACAAATGCTACAAAAACGAGCTAATCTTAAAAAATTTCAGCATTAAGTTTTAATGCATTGTTAAATAAGTTATATGAAGTGTTTATTTTGGTTTAAGTTATAACTTTAACTAATAAAATAGTTCGATATAACTAGTTTATGAATACTTTTACTATTTAATATAGTGCCTTAAACATCGATTAACAGTAACGACTTTCAGTTAAATATTAAAAAATAAAAAAACAGGTTTGTTAATTTTAAGCAGTTTGATGTAGTATGTGTCTGATTTTTAATTTTTTAGATGTAAAACGATTTAGTTGTTAGACACAAACTTTTCAAATATCATTTAAGTTACAGCTAAACATGAATTATTTACGTAATACTTCTAAACCTTAATAAAATGAATAACATACTGGTAGCAAACAAATTTGATATTTAATTTCTTAGAAAAATTTGGCAATCAACTAAAATTGAGCAACTTTTGTATTTCTATAACATTTGTAAATGCTTTGTTATATTGATTCTATTAAACTGTACCAAAAATGCAAATTAATTAATTAAACTATTAGATTTTATATCCAAAACTGTTTTTAATAAACAATTATAAGTAATTATTTTTATAAATATAACTTTCATTCTCAATGACTGAAAGGTTTTTTCGTACACCAGGTCCTTATAAAAAACTTTTTGATCGCTTATCTTTATCGTTCAAAAAACAGTATATTACTAACTGCTTAAGAATTTTTTAGCAAGCATTAAAAAGTTTCACTTATAAACTATCACATAATACAACAAATATCTATCATATGTTTAAAACACTTGATTTAGTAAAAACGCATATATATATATATATATACATATAATAGAGTTGTTAACTGGTTGATTGTTAGGTTTAAATTTTATTAAAGCTTGTTAGTTTTGTCAGTTTTACTATCTACATTTATTACTAGAACAATAACAAAAACTATACATGTTTACAATCGTGCGCTTGAAGTCAACCCCAAAATTTCCGTTAGTCGTTATTAGTTATTATATAAACGTTACCAAAAAACATCAAAAACAAACTTAGCATTTAATAACAAAAGCCGTTTTATATTAATATATGTATTTTCTATTAGTTTAAGCAGTTTCAACTACAAACAGCTGAAATAATCACTGTTATTTGAATTCTAGCCAGTGTTCAAAATTAAATCAGTTAAGATAATTTAAGCTTTTTATTGGTACAGATACTTTTTAAAGTTTAACAATTTTCAATAATTCAACTGTAACTAACACTTATAAAATTACTTTTTAAAGCATCAAAAACTAAAGCTATTCCATCCTTTTATTTTAGTTTTTTATATAACTTAGTCAATCAAATATTCTACAAATTTTATCATCAATCTCCAACCAATGAGCTTCATGGCAACCTCGTCGGGTCGCTAATTAGCGCTTGTTTAATTAGGGGAGAAACACAAACTGCGTTGGGGCGCGCAACAGCAATTAGCATGGAAACGGCAGACTCGACGTCTCGTTGCTAGGCAAACACGGTTGGCAGAGGCGCCAACTTCTTGGTAATCATCGTGCCTGGTCCCTGTTGCTATGCGCGGTCGCTGCGCGGTTGCTAGGCGATGTTGGGGGGAGAGGTGACGCCTCGGCGTGGCTGCTCGCGTGGCGCCTCGAATCTTCTTTTCGGAACGAGAAATTGTTTTTTGTCGCCACGCGCGAACACATGATTGTTGGCAGCTAAAAGTTGTGAGAAAATTTGCGAGGAAGTCGCATAGCGCGTTCACCGCGCAACAGCGGCAGTCGACCAGCGGCGGTGGAAAACGAGAGAAAAAAATTGGAGAGACTCAAAGAAAAAAAGAGAAGCTTCGGTTGATAAGTGGCATGTTCGTTAAAAAGTACAGTTTTCGAAGTTAGTCGCTGCTAAATAGATGACAAATAAGTATTTAGTTGCTTAAGAGCAGTTTGAGGTTAAAATTGGAAATAAAATTATTGTATTGAATTAAAAGTAAAACTTGTATTTTTTTGTTTTAAATGCTTAAAAAAGTGTTTTATACAATCAGCTTGTTAACTACTACACAAGAAAATGAAAACTTTTATCGAACGTAAACTTTAATAAACTATATCTTAATACGACCTTTCAGAAAAATATAAAAATGTTTTACAACGTGAGAGACCTGAGCAAGATCACCTTCACCCTCCTGCTACTGTCAGTGCTCGCGCTTCAGGGAAGTTCCCGTCGCAGAAACAAGCAGGGCAAGACGAGGAAGCGGGAGATGCTGCATTCGACGGAGCAGGCGCTGGTGATCGCCAACAAGAAGCTGATCAAGAAGGACTGGTGCAAGACGAGGGAGGTGAGGCAGCAAGTGGTGACCGAAGACGGACTCTGCAAGGGAAAGATCAACAACAGGTTGATTGAAAAACTGATTATGTTTTTTCAACGATAAAAACTTCAAACTTTTTAAATTCAATATTACTTTATTCCTATGAATTAAACAGTTTTTTAGAAGTTTAAAGTAACATGCCTTTGAACTTTAATGTGTCATATAATGTAACAGCTTATTTTTTGTTGTCATTGTATTTATGAAAACAAATTTTATAATTTTAATAAGACTAGTTTGTAAAAACAACTGACAGCTGTTTAAAATTACTAATACACATAACTTTTTCTATTTTGTTTCTAAAAATTAAAAAACAAAGCATTACCAGGGTAGTGCGACTTTTAAAAGTTTAAAGCTGAATATCTTTTTAGAAACTAGATTCTAAGACATTTAAACTTATTTTGTTAATAAATTTCACAAAAATACTCATTTATTTTAACCCGCAACCCACCCGAACAGGTTCTGCTACGGCCAGTGCAACTCCTTCTTCATCCCCAGCGACGTCACCGTCGAGAACGGGAAGTCCGTCATCGACACTTCCGACTTCAACTCCGAGTACTTCCGCTCGTGCGCCTTCTGCATGCCGTACGAGTACGAGCACGTCACCGTCAGGATGCGCTGCCAGAACAAGAAGGGCGGCAGGAGGACGGTCCGGAGGAGGGCGCTGAGGACCAAGACCTGCCTGTGCCAGTCCACTCCCCACCTGGCCAACGGCATGCCGGAAACGACGACGGTGGCCGGTGGCGTGGCGAAGAACGCGACGTCGCCGGTCGTTGTCAACGCGACGAGCGGCGAAGTGTAGCGACCGGTGGGGAACGAGCGTTTGTTGGAGCGAGGAACACGGTGGTTGGGAAGTCGGAAGCTCGAAGCTTGAACACTACCATTAGTAATTGTTTTTTGTACGTTGTATTTCTGCTGTCGGTTAACTGAAATACTTTGAGATTTCAATGATAGTTCGTTTTAGAATTTTATTAAAAGTATCTAATGTTAAAACAGGATTGTTTACAACATATTTAAAAAAAATTTATTTAAAAATATTTGATTCAATACTCTTATTTATTTCATGTTTGTCGCTTTTTAAATAAACAATTCAAAAGAACTTTCATTTATTTAGTTAGAGTTTTTATATACCAACGGTAAAGTTTTCCGGTTTATTTCTTTATTTTGTTTAACAAAGCAGAAAGCTTATTTATTGTTGTCAACTGAACAGAACCGTGCAGTTTTACAGAACAACACAACAATCTCTTTGCGTAATACTAAATTATTGTTGTAAATTTTTATTGTTGCCGACAAAGCCTCGCCGCTTTTCATTAGTAAAAGCTCATAACCGGGCGCCGAAGCACTAAGTCTCATTCACGAATAAGCCTGTCAAATACAACTCATTGTGCAAATTAATAAGTTAAATCCGAAAGCCCAAGCCTCAACAATTCATTCATCCGATTTGAACGAGATTTCTTCTCCTGGCTGCGACCCGGCGTGAGGCTTGGCGCGCGCCGAAACTCGCCAACTTTGAAGATTAACGTCGGCGACGCGTCCGAACCGCTAATCCGCTCGGCAAACGAACTGTGACGTCACAGTTTCGCGGTAAGAAACTCCCCCGACGTCGCCTGCCGCGCATACACTGTGCGGGCGTTGAAACAATTTCGCTTTCGTTGGAAACTTTCGCTAATTGGCCCGGCCGTCAATCAAGCTCGCGTCTCTTAAGTCAAGTGCTCAAACATTTACTTTAGTTATGAATATTTTGACTATTTATTATGACTACTTGAATATTTGATTTAGTAAAGTATGTTTAAGAAACAAACATTGTCTTGGTGGTTTTTTGATAAGAAAACGTTGTAAAGTTATTAATTTATAAAATATCTTTTGTACACCAATACGAAAAAAAACCTTGACTTACACGAACTAAAGAATATATTGTTTTTAACTATTATCTATATTTAAATACTACTTTTCTGTGTTTTTCATTTAATTATTAGTAATCTGAATTTAATTTTTTAAAAGTATTAGTCTTTTTAGAGAAAGCATTTTAAATTACATTAAAAATTCTTTGTTGTCTACTCATAAAGTTTTATGCTTGAAATACACTATATGTTTGACTATATAGTTCTGCAACATATAATACTTACTATAAGACAAAATTTTAAATACCACATTTTGCTACTTTGGATAAACAAAGGTCTCTACATTATTTAACTTTTTTTATTATTATATAAGTTTAAACAAAAGTTTGCCTTAACCGTTTTATAATTCTACGTCACTAAAACATAAAAACTTTCAAATGCAATTACTAGTACTTAGTGTTTAGAAAAAAATGCATGTTTTTAGAAGAAGTATTCTAAAGGCTATCATATAAAAATATACAGTTGTATGTGTTTTAAAAAACACAAAAAAATGCATTTTATGTGTCAGCAAATGTTTCTTCTGAGCTAGTAAATTTGTTTGATTAGAATAAATATGTTTGTAAATGAGTAGATAAATATTTTAACTGTTATACGTACAAAATTCTATTACTTTCAAATTTGTGTTTGCATATTAATTTAAAAACTAATGTTCTAGTATTTTATTTAAACACGACCGTCCTAGTTTTAAAAAAGTTAAACCGTTATAACTATCATAAAACTAACTTTTTTTTTTCTTTAAAATTTTTATTTACTAAAGTTTGAACAATAGTAGGGCTTTAGGAAATGTATACTCCAGTTTATTTATTAGAAAAAATTAAAAAATTAACTTTAAGATGTTTGTTTAAAATAAGCATTAATATTCAGTAACAAAACCTTATGTTCAAATTTTTTTTTAAGTTTTGCAGGTTTTGTTTACTTAGCAAAAAAAGTGTTGTTATTGTTTACTTATGTTTTTAATATGTTTAAATTGAAAAGCGAAACTAATTAGTCAAATAAAAGTATTTGTTTAGGTTTTATATTTCATTTAACATTAAAACAAATAAACTAAGTTACGTTATAAAGTTACTTAAGCAATTCATTTTACAATTTGTTGAAAAAATTCCGTCTGTCATTCAAGTTTTTGTAATCGCGTGTCTCAAGTCAAAGTTTGATGCAAAGCAACACTTGATAAACGCGCACAAATATTTGTAAGCCGTCGCCACTCTAGCACAAGCGGGTTTCTACGGCGCCATGAAAACCCCGCCAAACAGTCGGTTGCTTGGCAACAAGTAAAAAAAAGGGGCGGTGAGCAGTACCTTAACTGTATTTAAATAAAACTTTTGTTTTTTTTTTCAAACATCCTGAAAGTCTGTAAGGCCAGTTTAGCATTTTTATGTTATAAATAATTGGGTTTTGCTGGTATTCCATCTTGTTATTTTTAGGGTCGTTCTCGTACTTTTAAGGGCAATCTAAGGTCAGTTGTTAGGCATTGGCGCCTTGAGTAGTCGCAAGTTTAAGAGTTGCCAAAAAAAATTGTAAAAAGTAAACTTTGTAAAGACATCGAAAGCAAACTTTTACCCAAGTTGTATCAAAACATACATGCGAAAAATTAAACGAACGAACCTAGTTTTTAACATTCAGTAGGTAAGCTTAGGTTTCCAATAAACACTAAATTTAGAAGTAATAAAACAATAATAACCTTAAAATCACTAAAAGTACTAAACATGTTGGTATTTTTACTCGTTTTATATTGTACAAACTAATGATAATGCATTAAAGGGTTTTTTTTATTTAGAGTTTCAAAGTTGTTTTAAGCTTAATTTTTTTAGAAACAAAATAATGATTGAATCTATAAATTCTGTTAGAAAACACGAAATTTTGAAAATTTAGTTAAAAATAAACAGAAATAAAAACACTATAAAAGAAAACAAGCCTAATTCTCATCACACGCAAATTGTTTTTAATAACTAACCACACACTATTTGTTTATTGACGTAAATTGGGAGTCGACTTTCTGTTTTTTATAGTACTTTTGCGTATATTTTCAGCAAATTGTCTCTTTTTCAATATTTAAAAGAGAAAATTGTAATCAAGTTGTCATATCGCTGGCTCGGACATATCCTGAGAATGAATACTGAGCGGATCCCAAAGTTTCTATTGTATGGTGAGTTGGTCGTTGGCAAACGAAACCGAGGACGTCCAAAATTACGTTTTAAGGATGTATGCAAGCGCGACCTAAAAAGCTTGAACATTAGAACTGATGATTGGGAGTTGCTTGCAAATGACCGTGCCAAATGGAGATCAACTATACACAAAAGACTGCAAGAAAGAGAAAAGGAATATTTTAGAAAAACGAAGAAGAAGATGAAGAAATAAGAAGCAGAACGAATTTAATTGTTTTTTTGTGTGTTTGTGTTTTGTTTATTGCATCACTGTGTATGTCTTTTTTTTTTTTTTAAACATGTAATTTTTTTTATTTTTTTCTCTATGCACAACACGCATAGCCGATCTCGGCTGATAGCGGGCCTTATTATTATTAATCAAGTTGTAGTAAAAGAACAAGAAAACGTGTTATTTTATAAAGTAAACAAATCCCTGATGTAGAATGTTTGTTGGTCAAACTAATTTTTAATTTTGAAATAAGTTAAACATGTATAAAAACTTTTTTTCATATTTTGATTCGTGTTCTATTATTAGTACTAAATGTCGTTATTTAATTAATTATATGTTATTTGTAAAATAATAAAACGAACGAAAGTTTATAATATTTAACTATTTTCAGATTGTTTAAAACGTTTCAAAGTTCAGTAACAAATCTTGTGAGGCTTGCAGCTTTTCTATTTGATAAGAAAGTAAAATAGAAACAGTCACATAATCCGTTAAAATTTACTTAATTTATATATAATTATATTCATATTTAATATTAAAAAATTGTTTTAGTTATGTAAGAAAAATTAAAACCATATTTTAAATAGTTTCGAAAAAAAACTTTGTTGTATGGGTTAGTGTTTAAAATATATTTGTTACTTGCGTATAAAAAACATTTATATTTTATCTTAAAGTTTTTATTTTATTTTTTTAAGGATTAAACCTAAAGTTAATGTTAAAGTGTAAGAAAAATAATGTTCAATGAGTCAGATCAAAAACAACAATAAAACTAACTAGCTTTACTAACACTGTTAATACATTGTTGAATGCTTGTAAAATGCAAATTAGTTTCTTATAAATCAAAATAAAAAAGTTGAGATATTTACTTTTGTGTGGTTGTGTTTTGTGGCGCCGGATTAATTTGTAATTTGATAATGTCGCCGTTCTTCTTATGTTAAAAAGATTAAGTTATTTTTCAAAAGTACAAATTAATCACTTTTTTTTCGTATATAGCCTTCTGTTTAGGTTTGCTGAATACTAGAACAGTCATTGTTTTAACTTAAAAAATATTAGTTTTCTAATTTTCTGAAAGATTTATTTTGTTTTTAAAAGTTTAATCAAAAATAAACAGATACTATAGTAAGTTTAAGAAAACAAATCAAGTAAATAACTTTAGTTTAAAACACCTACTTATTTTGAATTTAAATCTTTTAAAATGCAAAATTGGTAAAAGATTGCTTAGCAAACTAATTAAAATAAAAACGTTATTAACTATGTTTAAACTATTTAATTCTTAATTGTTTTATTAATGACTCTTTAATATTCTCTTATTTTGATACTAAATGTTATTGATAGCGACTTACAGGTTTCAACTATTACAGTTTTTTAATGACTTTTACAAAGTTTTTATTTTTTTATATAAAAAAAACATCAGTCTCAAACTCTACCCCTTGCAACGATAACGTTTTAATACATATTTAGCTTAATATTTTATTTACTGCTATATATATAACATAACATAATGAGTTATTAAAAAGTTAAAAAGTTTTATAAGTATTATCTTACTAAATACGTTAAAGTGGAATTTAAATATAAGTACTTTATAATTTTCATAAAATCTTAAATGTTTAACAAACATAAAATAATCATTTTATGTTTTTTTTTTTTGAATCAGTGTATAGTTTGTAAAACTTTATTTACTCATAAAGTCAACTGTAGAAGAGTTAGTTTGTTTTTATGCATTTAAGGAATATTAGCACTTAAATTTAAACAATACTATGTTTTTTTTTACTTTTTTTTTAATCCTTGCATCAAAATACAATCTTTGGTTTCGGAAAATCTAGTGACATTAATTTTTGTGAAAACTAACTTATTTCTGAAAAAATATTTTTTTTTAACATTTAATGCAGTTATTTTAAAATATCCAATAAAATCATACACGTCCGGAAGCGTCCTTGTATTTTACTAAGTTTTAGTTTAAGCTTTTACTCTAAAAACAAATTACCGCTTATAATCAATGACTTTATTATCACTAAAAACAATTGCCATAGAGCTTTAAGTGTTTAATCATTAAAAATTTTTCATCAATCAAATTAAGTAAAGCATTTTATATCTGCAATAATTTTTTTTATAAATAAATGTGCTTCTATGACTATAAACTTGCAAAAAGACTAACTTTAAAAGGATTCCTAGACAAAAAATACAAATTTTGCAATAAATTTCTTAGAATACATTCAGTTTGAAAACAAAATGCATACATATTTCTGAAAAACATTGTTAAAAACTAGTCAAAAGCACAGCTTAATATTAAATACTGCAATTTTAGCTTAAGCTAATAAGCTCCTTTTATTTTTGTGTAAATTTCTAAAAACTAAGTACTATTTACAAAGTTAATAAGGATCGAACATTTAAAACTTATGTATTTCATACAAAATATTGTACATTTTAATGAGAAAAAAAACTTGATAGGTATGATCTTAAAATTAAAATTTTTTAAATATATTCAGTAACGTTTTCATATCCTAAAAGTCTCAGTATATTTTACTTTAAGTATTGTAAGATAATAACGGGCTTGTAATTAAAACACTTTAAACGTTTTCACTAACTCATTTACCTCTTATAAAGTATCATATGTCTCACTTCCTATAAGTTAAATAAGTGTCATGTTTTGTTTAAACTTTTACTGTAGTTTATTAAAAGTTTTTTTCTGAGAAAATATTTGTTCTTATACTTCCTGGTGTAAGTATAAATTTTAACTTAAAACGTTATTTATTTATTTATTTTACAAAATCTTGGAAAAATCAGGTATTTTACAGTACTTAGTTTTCTGAAAGTTCAAAAAAATATATAACTGTTCTAACTTTTTAAATTTTTTGAAAGTAGTAAAGCTTCTAAGTTTTATATTAAAGAATCAGTTTGACATTATAAAAATTATTGCAGACCTTTTAAAAGTTTTTACTAAAAAAAACTTAACAGTTAGAAGACTTCTTTCGTTAGCTTCTTTTCAAAAAGCTTAGAACTAAATTTTGTAACCATGAATAAAAAGTTTAATTGTATTTACCTTTTATGGAGTTTAAACTGCTCATTTCAAAGAAACAAATTAAATTAAAATCTCAAATGTAGCTATATACACTTATTGGCAACATAGTTCTCGTAAAGCCTAACATGGATTTCGAATTTAATTAACTTTTTCACTATGTTCCAATGTATGCTGACCCTTTTAATTAATGTCGAAATTGTGTACATATGTCGCATTGTCGCCAGTTCACGCTGAATGACAAGCAAAAAGACACCGAATTAAAACCACAGTAGGGTATTAATTGTGCACGATATATTTTTCTCATGCTTTCGTATGTAGAGCACTGTAATTTTTTGAATGATTTGATTCATTTTCCACGATCTTGTAGATGCTCTTAAACTTCGATAAAGTGTTTATAAAACAGTTAAGTAATTCAAAGAATTTTTTTCTTAATAATTAAAGTTTTCTTTATAACTGTTTTTATTTAGAGTAGTTGTAGGCTTATTACTTACTGTAGTTATTTTGTTTTATAACTGTTTAACAACTATAAAAAACATTGTAAAAAAATGGTTACAAATACGCATTTTTTATAAACTGATGTGCAAATCATTATACTTACAAATAAATTTTTGGTGGATTTATTTCTACAACCTTTTTATATTAAAGAGTTAGCTATATAATTGTTTAACAAATAACCTAATCTAATATACAACTATAACTATATTTTTATTAAAGTATCAAAATATATACTTTACTTCATTTATCCGAGTAGTGCACCTATTTTATAAAGTTTTATTGACATCATTTAGTTTCTAAATGTGAAAAGTACTTACTGCGTAGATGTAAAGTTTCTAAATTAAATTGATTTAGTGTTTATCTTATTTTACTAAAAAATACTTAACTTTTACTTTTGAAACAAGGATATTGTATAAAAACAAAATGACTTAGTTTAAAAAAAAAATTTTGCAGTATTTAATTTCTAGTGAATTTATCTATTTGCAAGTTAACAGTTAACTGTGGCGTTAACTAAAAAACTCATTGATGTCTTTTAGCTAACATACTATAAAATTTATTTACAATAAATAAATAACTTTAGATTTTAAAAACCTTGTAAAACATAACTTACTCTTATTTCTATAAGTATTTCAGTATTTATTTAGAAACTATTTAACATCTACTTTTAATTTATGTAAGTCAGGAAATCAAAAAAAAAATGTTTAACTATAGGTGTTTTATTTGTCAGAACACCTTAAATTAAAATTGATTACAAATAAGTATACTTTTTGTAAATGAGCAACTTAATATTTGTTTTTATGAAGAAACAATATAGTTCAAAAACAAAATATTTTGAATTAAATTTTTCGTAACGCACAAATTCATTTGAGACTAACAAACTTTTTTTTACAAATAAATAGGACATTTTGTGCATACAGACCGTAAGGAACGTTAAGTTTAAATTGTTTGTTTCGATCAAATAAATTATCTGGTATTGAAAATTCCTAAATGTAAAGTAAGTAACATAACGCCACCAATTTCCTTTAATTTTCAACAGACAAAATTTACTTAATCTCAGTTTCAAGTTACCTAAATCGAACTCAATACACCTTATTAATCTTCCTGAGTGAATAATTGGAAGCTAGCTTACAAGTGTCACATTATACCATTCAGATTAATTTCGGCTCCAAAAAATTTTACCGCCAATTAAACAACAACCCTAATCTGTTTAAACTCAACAAATTGGGTTTAATTTAACACGTTAATTAAATATATCCACGATAACTAAAACATTGGCGCCTTTCTAAATAAATATTTTTTTAAAGTGTCTGCTGATTAATTATACATTTCATAGCGATTTGTTAAAGCTGTAGAAAAAAAAAAAAAGTTTAAGATTATAACCTAAATCAACAAACTTACTGAATTTTTAAAAAGAGTTGTAAAAAGTATTTGAGCAAACATTTAATTTTCTAAATGAAACTTTTGTAATACGCATTTACTTTAAACCATTTTAAATCATAAAGAAAAATTCAAAAAAAAATAACAAATTGAATACAGTAAAAATTATAAAAAGGTCGTTTAATTAATTAATTATATTTCAAACAAAAGAGTTTTGTTATCATAATTTAACTATGTTTAACATAGTTTAGATTTAATTTTAACTTCTGTAAAATATTTTATACTAAGAACTCAAAATACGTCTATTATTTTATAGAAAAAATTTAAAATAATTTGGCGATGGTAGCAAACAAATTGATTGAACTAAACAAATATATATTTTTTTTGTTATTTTAAATTATAACAGGATAGCCATTTGCGTCGGAAAAGTATATCACTAAGCAAAGAGAAAAATTCAAAGTAAGCTTTGAGATTAATCAAAATAATCAAATCAGATAGATAAGAAATAGGTTTTACTCTAATTACAATCAAAAATAAACAAGTTGAAAGCTAAGTTCAAATTAGTCACGACTTTGAACAGGATAATCTGGCTAATTATCTACCGACGACAACAAATAAAAGTTAACACCTCCCTGCTAATTAGGTGGCGTCTATAAACTTGTGAATGATATTGCTGTTACGCTGCATACTTTGTAGCTCTTATCTATATTATATATATGATTTTTTGTTAAACACAAAATCCTCGTATTTTCCAAGTTTTCTCTTTATATAAGTTTAAGAAAACCATTGGTAACGATTTCTAATTATAAGAAACATAAAAAACTATTCATTAATCATGTTATTTATAAGTAAAAGTGTAAACTGATTTATAATTTTTTTTTATGTACAATACCACCTATGACCCTTTTACTTTTTTACTTAATGTTCTGCTTAATGAAAACAAGTTTTTGGTACAAGGCGTCTTTCTTATTTTGTGAATAATTTAAAAAAGAAACAACTTTTTATACAGCCGTTTTTTACATTTTTGTTATATAGGTGATAAGTAAAATCACAATTTTATATAAACTTAGTAATTTATATTGTAAATAACCCTTTAAATGTTTATTTTTGTTAAAAGAAATAAGCTACTATTTAAACACATTACTAAAAGGAATTGTATATATTTCTAAAAACAATTCAACTGTTTTAATACGCACTTAAATTTTTCTGTGACAAGCCAATGAAGTAACATGCAAAGTATTAACACATTTTAGACAAAAAGCATTAATTAAAAGTGACATTTAATTTGTTGTTAACATAGCGTAATAAACTTAAGAAAACGATAAATAAAAACAAACTGCTTGAATTAAGTTACCTAACTTTGGAATTATCAATTATTATTGAGTATAACAGCAGTCAAGTTTGTTCAACATTTATTATTACACTAAAACTTTAAACTATATACAATACTAATAATCAACATTTTAAGAAACAATTTTAAGGCAGTTTAACGTGGATAATGAAACAGATATTTACAAAATAGAAAAACTACACAAAAGGAATAGTGTTTGTCTAAAAATAACTTAAAAAATTAAGATTTTTTTTTAATGTTCAATTTTATAGACACCAAAATAGTCATAAATGTTAGCGTTACATTCTGAATAGTTTTTAAACTGCTTCTTTCGTTTTTAGCTTCTAAAAACCGATATGTCTTTAAACTTAAACTAATTCAAATACTTAAGTCCATAAAAGTCGATTTTTGTATTTTTTAAAGAATATAACCGTCACTGTGTCTGTCTTTTTTGGTACATTTCAAGGATACTTATCTCAAAAAAATATTAGCTATTTCTGCTATAAATGAAGATGTGCAATTTAATATTTCATTCACAACCAGGTTTCGGTGACAAAAAAAAACCTGGTTGTAAAAAAATATATAATTTGCACATCTTTATTTAAATAAGCTTTTTACATTTCAGTAAACTGAGCAATTTTTAACGACAAATAACTTTATTGCTACTTCTGACGAAAATAGTTTACAAGTAGAGTTCTTTCAGTGAAATGTTATTAACTTTGTCAAATAATTATGCTTTGATCATTTAGAAACAAACTTATTAAACGGACGGTTTTTAAGCTCTTTAGTTTTATCGGAATCAACTATTTTTTAGACTAATGCATGAGCTAACCTCTAAAACAAATTAAAAACGTGTGGTAACACGAAAAGTTTCCTGAGCCTAAAACCAGATAAATTATTTTTTATCAGCAGAAATTAAACATAAAATTTTATTTTAATTTAATTTCAGCTACACTTATAATTTTTTAATTTAAAAGAACTGATTAAGTTTGTTTGAAAAAAAACCTTTTTTATAAAGTTTATAAACTTCATTATATAAACTAAGAACAAGTTTACAGTGTTTCTTTTCTTTTTAATTATGTTTTGCATGACTCTAAAACCAAAAAATATTTTCTAGTGAAAAGACTAATTAAGTAACACACTAGACTACTTAATACGAATCATATGTTATTTACTTTATAGCTAATTTTGTAAATATTATTACTACTGGAATTAATTTCAAATGCAGCATTAAGTTTATTTTGTTTGCTATCAAGTTTTATAAACAAAAACGTTGTACAAAAAGAAAATCTTTAAATTTTTAGGTAATGCTAGTTAACACAAACCTTAATGAGTTATATTATTTTTACATAGTATAAAAGTCAATTTATAAGTAAAAAAAAAGCTAATTTTCTTTTATAAACATCACCACTAAAGCTTATATTTTTTTATTACCTGAAAAAAAGTGGCTGCTTGAACCAAACACTCAATATATTTTACTAAAAATCTTAAAATTATGTAAGACATAATAAATAAATTATTGTTTCTTAAAAGTAGATAGTAAATGCTTGCAGTAAACCACATTAGACCAGAAACTCGACAAAATAAATAGTTAGGTATACTTTCTGTTTCACATCTATTTTAGAAACTTATAAAATTTCAAATTAGCAATTTTTCTGTTGAGAACTTTATTTTTGTAAAGTTTAGTTTTAAAAGCAATTTTTTAATTATTAAAATTAATGGATGAATTTTTAACTAATGCTTAAGCCACGATGCTTAAAGTATAAGTTTTACTTTTACTTAAAGTGTTTTGTTCTTAAATTATTATTTGCCTTATAGGTTGTCTGGTAACAGAACAATTTAAAAAATTTTAAGATTTATTAACGGCTTAAGTAAAAAAGTTATACAAAGTAAAATTATTTTTTATATCTAATCAATAAGATTACGATGCTTACTAAAATTGTTAACAAAAATATAGCTTAGGATAATTTGAATTTTTAGAACTCGAAAAGTCGAAATTTGAACTGTCAGCACTTAGAACTATGCCGTATTAAGGTTTTTAAAGCTAAATAACTAAATTATATTCTTTAAAAAAAAACAACTTTTAAGCATAGTTATCGTTAAAAATATACTTAATATAGGTTCAATTATGTTTAACGTGACAATATATTTATTATGTTTATTAATGAAATTTAAACTTACAGATATACATATATATTTAGCTTTCTTAAAAATTCGAATTTAAAAAGAGTAGTACATACATTTGTTTTATAAAAACAATATATTATTTTCAATCAAAGCTGTAGTTGGAATCTAAAATGAATTTTCTAAATTTTAATACAAAAGTTTTAAACAAACCAAAAAACAGTGTGACATAATTATTAAATTTAGTAGATGACAGATTTTTAGTATAAAAATTAGTCTTCCTCCTAAACAAAGAACTAAAATTCACAAAATACACATAATAGACTTTAACATTAAATACTTTTAAAGTCCTTCAAGTGGGCTCTGTGGAAGGTAATTTAGTTAAAATATATATAAGTTTCTTTCTGTATACACATTTATGTATATATAGTGGTAAACGTTAAACTTATGTTATTAGATCAATATTGTTGTTCTTTTGATGAAATATTAAAGATATTTTGTCCCTGCCCAACTAATTCAAATTAAAAAATGGTTAGCAACACTTTTATTTTTGTAAATACATAAAGCTTTTTTGAATTTGGTTCCTTATAATAATTGTATTGTGACTCATTTAAAATGATTGAAACTATTATCAAACAAATAAGTACTGATTGAACATATGAAAAGTGCATAAACTTTTACATGATATTTAAGAGTCTGTAGTAATAATTTTAATAAAATACTACAAGTTTACAGATTAATTTACCATTTTACTGAATGAAAAATATAAGAATAAAAGGATTTTTTTTCACTAAACTGTTGATTATTGTATTTTTTTATTGTTGTATTATTGCTTTTGTAAAAGGTTACAAAAAATGTAAAAATTAAAACCTAATGGAGATAATAGTGTAGTACCCAAAGTAGACAATATAAACTTTGGTTTGCATGGTCAATATCAATGGGTTGAAAATGCAACTGTTTTTTACCTTTGCTTTTATGATAGCAAAATGAACTTATTTAATAAAAAAAAACTTAATAGATTAGATGTAGTTTATGAACCTAAGTTTTCATACTTTCTAACTACAGTGTCTTATTTTTTCTTGTTTATTTATTACAAATTTATTAAAACAAACTATTAATTCTTAGAAAATATACTAACAATTTTTAAGTACAAGTGTTTCAAACAGTATTTATAATATAATGTTATTGATACAAAAAACTAAAAACTTTAAATTTTTAGTTGTACATATTTAAAAACTTACTTTTATTCTTTCAAATAACTACACACTTTTTAAATTTTTGTCTAAATTAGATCAAGTGCACTGACTTATAAAAACTAGCTTGTTTTGATATATGCTTTATGTTAACATTTTCTGATTAAAAGTAATATTTATCTATTCCTTAGCTGTAACTTAAAATTTTTGATATTAAATGTTTTCAGCACAAATTTTATTTTAAATGATCTGTTCATTTATAAAAGAAATACATATATTTCAAATATCTTTATTAAAACTTAATAGTGTAATTGCCCCACCTAAAAGTGTGGTTTGACTGAAATGGTTGTAATTTATGCCAAATTTTCATAAGAATGCTTCTTCAAAAACAAAACTAAATATTTTACAGGGTTGCAAAGTTTTGTAATCCTAAAATTAAAAAAAAAATATGGTCACAATTTAATCTAATTTTGCTGAGCTTTGATGACAAGTTGCTTTTTACAAATTTTAAAAATTCAAAATAGCTTTTAAGATACAGCAGTCAAAGTCAGAGACTACAAAAGGTTGGCGCAAAAAAAAAGCTATAAAAAATAAATTTTTATGATAATAAAACAATCTTTATTTGTTTTTTTTTTTTAAATTTTCTTAATATTGCAAGGAACATTTCCAGAAAAGATTAAGTTTTTTCTCTAAAAATGTAGGAAGAGATAGATATTTAGTGAAATTTTCTTTTTAGTTACATCACCAATAGCAAACTGTGGCCTGCCAACCAAATGCGGCCCTAAAGACAAAATACGTGGGGAGGTACATTTCAGCTTGAAAACATATTTTTTTTAAACAGTTAAAAAAAAGTTTTGGTGGTAAAAACTTGCAACTAGAGTTTAATTTAAGTAATTACGCATTACTAGTGCTCATTTATAGCTTGTTCATTTTTTTGATTTTAAATAATATTTTTGTATTAATTACTACAATAATATTCTAAAAACAGGCTGGCAAAGGTATAGTGCAGCCTGCAAGCAAGTTTTTGTAAAATAAATTGGCCTACTACTTATATAAGGTTTGTTGACCCCTGTTTTATACTATCCAACTTTAACTGGCTAAATCTTAAGAATTAGTTTGAGTATTAAAAACTATAAAAAGCTACTTGTAGCTTAGTTGAAACTCTAAAACAAGATCAATTTGTAAAAAAAGTGATTTACTCCTCTATGTCCTTAACCTGGAATTTAAAACAATTATTATAGGTAAAATGATGACATTTCGATTATATACTAAAACTCTATCATAAATTTTTTTTTTTTGTATTGTTTAAATTTTTTATATAACACACATTAAAAGTAGCATTACAATGTCTACTCAATATTTTTATAACATTTAAGACAAAGTTTTACCTTAGAGGTTAATTTTGTGCAAAAATTGGACAAAAAAAATTATATTTTCAAAAACCAGGAAAAATTTTCAAAAAACTTTTTGCAACCCTGGTTTTAAATTTAATATTTTTTCGTTAAACTTTTTAGGTTGGTCAAGTAAGCCATTGCTCCACCCTCTGAAGTTGCCTCTGGTGTTAAGCAATTTCAACACATTTACTATTTATTTTTTTTTTTGTAAAAACTAGCAACTGCAAGTTCATTAACATGGTTAATATTAAGTTATTTGATTGTATTTTTATAGTGTTTTTTAATGTCAGGGAGGTAGATTGTTACAAAAATATTTCCTTAAAATAGTACTCTTAATTTGTATTTTTAACTCAAAGTAGTTTTAATTTTGTCTCACTAAAAAACATAAACAAATAAAAATATAAACCATAAGTGCTGTTATAAAAATTGAACTGCTGCAGCTTGTATCTCCTTGCTGCATATGGTAGTTTATGGAAATATGATTCTTAATAAAAAAAATTATCCAAGGTTTAGTTTAGAGTGCTTTTGTTATATAACTAAAACCTTTTTTTTTTCAGAACTAAACAGCCTATTATAGTTTTAACTAAAAGTAAGTAATAAAAACATAGATCAAATTGCAATAGGACAAAAATAATGACAGATGAAAGTAAGTTTAAAAAATATTATTAGTCAGTGAAAAGTTTTACTATTTAGATTACAGTTTCCTGAAATCGTTTTCATAATTGCCCTCTTAGAAGAAATTTGAAAGTTACCTACCGCCCCTTTACTAGTTTACTACCCATCCCCTTTTTTATTGCCCCCTGTTGTTCTTAATTTTTCATAAGGGAGCAATATCAACAACTTTAAGAAACCTCACCTAAGGATTTAAACTTTTTCATGTAGTTAAACAAAATTTTTGCATAAATTTTACTCAGATTCAAAAATTATATGGTAAGCTAAAAAGTAAAAGTTCTATGTTTGCCAAAAATTTCAAAACCTATCCCTCTTTTGCCCCCAACCTCCTTAAAACAGAAAAGGGGGGCATTATTGTTCTGTTTAAAATACCATGACATAAGATAAATATAGTAGTATTTTTATTTTAACATTAGATTTGTTAAGCTTAAAGTTGATAATAGAAATCTTAATATTTTATTAAAGTATATTCAAAGTGGTGACAAAAAATCTATTATTATACATTTTATTAAAACTATTTATACTAATTCAAATATTTAAAGTTTAATATCTAAAAGTTGTACTGTCACTTCTGAAAATTCAAATATCAGTTTACATACACAAAGACATAACTTTTAAAATTTTGTTCAAACTATGTATTCAAAACCTTAAAAATAGTTTTCAACACTTTTGTTAACATTTATACAATCTTAGGTTTTTATTTGAAATATATTACTTTTAGTACTGTTTTTGTGTTTTTAAAATCCTTTTTAAATAATTTTTAGCTGGAAATTAAAAAATACATTATACAATAATATTGACTTGTAACTAGGCGATCAGTATTTAACTATACATTTTTTTCAAAAATAAATGAGATTCATATAATTCAACAATGAAATTAATATTTACATTGTTTTAAACTATTGTATGCTTAAGTTACAAATAGCATTTAAATGTTTTTAAAAGTACACAAAGAAAATATTTTGAAGCTGTTCTTTTGTTTCTATTGTTTAAAATAAAAGTTGTAACTTTTTTTTCATTGATATTATTTATATTTTTAAATCAGTTTTTTTATCCTTATATGTTTATATTTATTATAACATTATTATTTTATCATTAGTAGTTTTTATGGTTTTCTTTAAAATAAAAAAACTTAAGACAGGTGCCAGCAGCTTTTATGAAGTATGGAACTTTTTTTGCTTAAAAAAGTTGAAAAAAGCCTACATTTAACAAAAAACATTTTCAAGTAGAAAGTATATACAAAAGGCCTATTGTTTTACAAAACAATAAACATTTAAATATCAACATAGTTTACTCAAAAACAAAAATCGAGCGTGTTTATAATTTTTTAAAGAAAAAAAAAAAGTTTTCTTGGTAAAAAGCAGTTGCCCAGCTTTTTGTGCTTCCATTTGAATTAAGAGATGGCACATGTTTTAAGTTAAATAGAAATTAGGATGTCTAATTAATTTAACAAATCAATAACCCGAAATTAAATTACTTTAGTCTCAGTCTGTAACTAGTGTTTTGTTAATTTCAATTATCAGTTGAAAAAATAAGTTTCAAGCTTAAAAAAAAAAATGTTGCACATATATCAAAATAATTTTACAGGGTTTAACATCAGTTTCCAGCGACTTGTTGCAGTTCATTATTGCTTGAGGTAAGTTAAATTCATATAAATGTTAGTTTTACTAAATGTTACATTTATGTAAATTTTCAATTATGTTAAAATACTGAAAACACTTCTCAAATATTTAATTTTTTAATAAAGATTAAGTTTTAAGCTAAATAAATAAAAATAAAATGTTAAAAATTTTTGAAAACTAAATGTTTTTGTAATGTTAAGGGCATATTTATATAAAGTTTTTAATTTAAAAAAAATCCTTGCTAAAGATTTTTAAATATTGCAAGAAACATTTCTTGAAAGTTTGAGGTGTTTATCTCAAAAAATGTAGGAAAATATGAATTTTTAGTGAAATAGTCTTTTTTGCAATTTTAGTTTGCGCCTCCCATTTGGAACCTATTGTAGTCTCTAACTTTGACCGGCTATATCTCAAAAAGTATTTTGTATTTAAAAAAATCTGTTAAAAGCAACTTGTAGCTTATTTAAAACTTAATAAAATAAGACTAATTAGTGAAAAAGTTAATTTAGTCCCCTACTCCTTGAATAAACTTCAAATTCTGATTTTTTTTCAAAGTTGTTTATACTAAAACAAAATGTTTTTTAATTTGAAAAAACGAATATAAAGCACATGTATTGTATTCAACTTTTATAAGTTATAACTTCCTAGAAATTTAAATACAATTAAGTAAGTTTCTTATAATGTAAAATATTTTACTACTTTTTTTATAAAGTAAGTTGTTTAAATCAGCAAGTGAGTTTTTTCAGTTATGTGGTGAACAATGTCAAAGATGGGATCATTGGAGAAATGACGTTATTAGTTTACAAGTTGTCTAAAAGAATTTATGCTGGAGGACAGAAGTAATTTTTTGTTCAATTTAATCAGTTGTAGGTCTGACTTTTTCTAATTTAACAGTTTTTTGATCTTCATTGTTATACTTCATTTGAAGAAAACAAAAAAACAACAATTACAATAAAGCAACATAGACAAAACCAAAACAATCTTAAATTTATTATGAATTCACACTAAATCAGTTATGGTCACCAACAATATTAATTGAAGATTCAGCAGCAGGTGTTCACAGTGGGCCCTAACCCTGTTTAACTGAGTATATGGAATGACATTTCTTACGGAATCAATATTTTATTTCTTTTATAATTTAAAGTTTTTATGTAGTCTATGGTTGTATCTATTTAACTTTTCACACTAAAAAAAATTTCCTAGCAGAAAAATAGTTACATATTTTAAGTAGTATCTCTCTAAATCTGTTTTTTTTTTTGATTATATATGTTTTAGAATTTTAATATTTTTAAATTTTGTTTTAACAGAACTTTCTAAACATTGCAAAGAAAATTTTGTGTTAGTTTGAAGTATTTGTCATAAAAAACCTAGGAGAAGATAGATTTTTAAAGAAATGGTTTTTTTTTGTTTGAGTTGTGCCTCCAATAAGGAAACTATTGTTGCCTCTGACTTTGACCTGCTATATCTCAAAAACTATTTTGAGTTTTTAGAAATTGTAAAAAACATATTGTACCTTAATTAAAACTATAGAATATGATCAAATCGTGAAAAATGTGATTTACCCTATGCCCTTATTATAAAGTTTTTATAAGGAAAGAACTCATTCTACAAAAGTTATTAAATAAAAATATAAAAATGAGTTTCATAGAGTATTTAGAAGAATACATCTGCTAAAATTAAAAAATAAAACTATTTACTTTATAATAAGGCCAAATATTTTATTAGCATTTTGTTTCTAACCTACTAAATCAGAGGATTTAATCAATAACTATTGAGTTCAAAACAAATAAATAATACACAGTAATCTATCCACAAGGGAGATTGATAATTAATAATTGATTATTTTTCAGAAAAACAATTACTAAGTTTCACCGCAGAGCAGATTTTCAGATTGCAGATCTGCAGTAAAATAATAATGGTAAAAATGACAAATAATTAAAAATTGGTTTGAGCTAAGTTTTTTTACAAAATTAGAATTAAAAAAAGTAAAATAATAATAATAAATTAAGAATTATATTGATGCTACACAACCTTTAATTTAAAAGCTATTAAATTATAGTTCATAAACAAATACAATTAAACCATGGTATACAGTGGGGTAGTGATATCTAATGGGTGTATAAAAAGCAAAACTTTACAGAGTTTGAAATTATAGCGTTGTAAATTAAGGGTATAAGGGGTTTTTTTTTAAACTTTTTTTTTTTGTTTATTTTTTATATAAAATTTATATTTTTTATTTTTTTAAAAATATTTGACTAGCTATATCTCAAAATTTATTTTGAATTTTTTAATCTGTAAAAAGCATTTTGTAGCTTAGTAAAAACATTATAAAATAAGATCAAATTTAAAAATAAGGTGTTTACCTTCTATGCCCTTAATATTATTAAGCACATTGTTCCTATAATTAATTAATAATATAATAATGTTTAAAATAAAACTAGGGGATTAACAAAAGAAATTTTTTGAAAGCATTGTTCTTGTTGTTATTGTTAACACAGTTATATTATGATGACACAGAATAAAATGGCTTTTTGTGAAAAATATTTGTTAAGAAAAAGATAGAATGAGGGTTAAATTAAAAAAAATATTTAGTTGAGAATTAATCAAAGAAAGTATAATCTTTTAATAATTGAACTCAAACAAGTTATAATAATTTAAATTAGAAAAAATTTTTTAACTGGAAATGGGTATGTTATAAGGCATGCACAAATTATTTAATATCTTTATAAAATACAATTTAATAATAAACTAACTTAAAAATATATATGTATATAACAACTTAAGATTGAAAACTGGAATACTATTATAATGCATGTACAAATAATCTAATATTTTAATAAAATTTATACCTATGTGAGATCTAATCTATAAATATTCATTTAAGTAGTATGGGCATTGGGTTATCAGTTCGTTTTTCTCGTTTAAGGTTTTTCTTTTGTCTGCTAGGGCTATATGGAGTCTTTCTAGGTTACATAAAGTGCACATGTTAGTATGGTTTGTGTTAGATTTTACTGATTCTACTATTTTCCATTCAATTGAGTATTTTATATGGTTATTGTTTAGATCCCATAGGTGATTTGCAAGTTGGGTACAATTTTTGGGTTTGCTTTCAAAGGTTTAGGGAAAGAGGCTTTATGTTCATTATATCTAGACTTAAATGTTCTTTTGGTTGAACCAATATAAATTTTGTGGTCATTTATGGATGTGGAAACTTTAGCTTGATATATGACATTACTTAGGCAACACTTCTTATCCACGGGGCAGTTTGTTTTTTATCTACAATTACAAAATTTTTTGTTTTTATCCGATTTTATTCATAATTGTTATGTTGTGTGAATTTATAAGGGTCATAACATTTGGTGTGCAGCAGTATAATATTTTTATATAATTTCTGTTAATTATTTTGTGGTAGATGCTGTCTTTTTTAGAACACTTATATATTAATTCCAGGAAAAGCTTGCCAATTTTGGTCTGTACGGATTTACAAAAAGGGGGTTGTAATAAATGCAATTTATTTTTCTATTTTTGTTAATGTTTGTACTATAAAATTGTTTGTAGGTTAAATTATGTTTAAAATTACTTTTGTTTAATGCATTTTGGTATAAGCCTTTAATGTTATTGAAAACTTCTTCATTTTTAGATAATTTGCATAATCTTTTTTCAATCATTTTTGGTATATTGTTACGTATGTTTTTAGGATAGCTGGAATTGTTGTTGATGTAGTTAGTTTTGGAATTAGGTTTACGGGAGGGACTGTAGGTGTTTAGGGATAGGTCCAGGGAGACCTCAAGAAATTCTGTGCTAGTGTTGCCAATGTCAATTGTGATTTCAAAGCCTATTGAAGACATTTTTTTATAAGGGATATTTAATTTTTTAAAGGGTGGTTCCTGAAGGTTGTTTTATAATTGCAAGACCATCATCTCTATATAAGCCTATATTTGATGGACCTGTAATTGGGAATATTTCGCTTAGAATATATAAACCTATTAAATCGCAGACCTAGGCGCCCTGAAATGAACCCATAGCTATGTCAAAGTTATTGGACTTTGATTTTTTGGTCCAGATTCTATTGTCATAAAATATAATGGTTTGGCAAGTGTGCATAAGGGTGTCTATTTCTTGTTTGTTGAAAGTAGTGTATTTTTCTGCAAATTAAATAGCTTTGGTGAGGTGTTCTTTTTTTATTGAATGGTAAATTTTTTTTATATCAAAGTTGATGAAGCATTTATGGGATTTATCATTAACCAAAACAACAGAAACTAGCAAACAAAAGAAAAACCTTAACAAGAGAAACGAACTGATAACCCAATGCCCATATTACTTAAATGAATATTTATAGATTAGATCTCACATAAGAATAAATTTTATTAAGATATTAAATTATTTGTACATCCATTATAATAGTATTCCAGTTTTCAGTCTTAAGTTGTTATATATATATATATATTTTTAAGTTAGTTTAATATTAAATTGTATTTTATTAAGATATTAAATAATTTGTGCATGCCTTATAACATACCCATTTCCAGTTAAAAATTTTTTTCTGATTTAAATTATTATAACTTGTTTTAGTTAGATTATTAGTAGATTATACTTTCTTTGATTATTTCTTAACTAAATATCTTTTTAAATTTAACGTCTTAAATCTAACCTTCATTCTATCTTTCGCTTAACAAATATTTTTTATAAAAAGCCATTTTCTTCTATGTCATCATAATATAACTGTGTTAACAACAACAAGAATGCTTTCAAAAATTTTCTAGTTTTTACACCCTGGTTTTATTATAAACATAATTACATTATTAATTAATTATAGGAACAATGTGCTTAATAATATTAATTTACAACTCTATAATTTCTAACTCTGTACAGTTTTGTTTTTTTATAAATCCATTAGATATCAATACCCCACTGTATACCATGGTTCAATTGTATTTGTTTATGAACTATATTTTAATCGTTTTTTAATTAAAGATTGTTTCGCATCAATATAATTCTTAATTTATTATTATTATTATTATTATTATTATTATTATTATTATTATTATTATTATTATTATTATTATTATTATTAATTTTTTTAATTTTAATTTTGTAAAAAAACTTGGCTCAAACCAATTTTTAATTATTTGTCATTTTTACCATTATTATTTTACTACAGATCTGCAATTTATTTTTAAGAAAAATAATCAACTAATATTGATTTTTAAAATATACAGATAAATATAATTAACGTGTGCTATAAGTACAAGAGAAACTAAGTATAAGAAACTGCCAAATGCCTACTATCCACTTTATTTGCTTGTATCTGGTTTAGAAAGGTTAAAATTTTTCTTAAGTCTGTTAGATCTGCTCTTTTGCCTAAATTCAAAGTTCATATTTTCAATGTCCTTACTGTTCAACTAAACCAAGCTCATTTTTAAATTTATTTAGGGTTGCATAAAAACCTGATATCCTAAAAAAACCTAAGGTTTGACAATTTAGGTAAAAAAAAACTTCAAATTAGAGAAACTTTGAAAAACCTGAAATTTTAATAAAAATCATTAAAAAATCTGGAATTAAAATTTAGATATAAAGTGACAAAATATTGATTAGTAATGAAAAATATACAATAAGTTACACAAGACACACAATTTCAAAAACACTAAATATATTTTGAGCAATTCTCATCAGTAGAATACAAAGCTAACAAGTAATAAGATTTTACAAACTTATATAGTAATCAAGTAATCATAAAGTAATCAAGAGATTAATACAAGACAAAAACAATTAGTAACAGTTAAAATCAAATAAGTTCACTTACGTTATAATTGATCTACAATAAAACTAAACATAAATAAAATAATAAAAAAACCTTTGAAAAGTATTACGAAAATAACGAAACAGTATAGTCAAAATCTTTTTGTTTACATAAAACAGGTTTCCTTAACAAAATAGAAATGGCTTCTAATTTAATCAAATTTAAAACATTACAACAAGTTTTGATAATTTTAAATCTATTTATATTATAACTGTTTGCACAAGTTGAATAATCAACTAAATGTTCTGCAATAAATGAACGTTTAGATGCGTTTATAACTACCGGTATATCATCTTTCTTATCTGAAAAGCAAAAATTCACTACACTTTTTGGTACATGCTCTTTTATTCTTTTTCTTAAATGTTTTGTCGTTACAATATAACTTGCGGTACAACAGCAGCTGTATTAGTAGATTACCATACTTTTATTTAAGTTTGATACTGGATCCTTACCACTTGGTGTTAATAGTGGCTTAGAGGTGAAAACAATTCTAGGGTTTGCTGCATAACAAGTATTTCTTATTGGTTGTCTAATTTTCTTTTCTAACATCTCTGAGCTTTTATTAATGAATGGAACTTTTAAAGTAACTACACATTTTTCCGGTACTATTGTCTTTATTCTATCCACATTTTTCAAATGTAAATGAATTGTTTTGTTAACTTACTGTTGTGGGTAACCGTTTTTGTTTAAGAGTAACTTTGTTTAAGAGTGTTTGATTAAACTTAATTAATTACTGGTCACTTATGTTCTAATAATAAAAAATATAACATAAACAATAAATTTCTTTGTATCATTTAGAATTTTATAGTTTTAAAAACATTCAAATTAGCATTACAATAATTTTTTATTACTTTAATCCTATTTAAGACAGTTTTTTACCTTAAACTTAATTTTATACTAAAAATAGACAAAAAAAATTAAACTTTAAAAAATTAGAGAATCTGAAAAATATTTCAAAAAATCTTTGGTAACTTTGGTTATCGTATTTTGTTTTCAAAAACTGTTTACTGCTTTAATTTTTATTATACATACAATACATATTATACATAGTTTTAAAATTTAGTTAATTTAACAGTTTAAAATCTAACTGGGAAAATGATGCAGTGAAGTTTTTCAACCAATTCGCTAGTACAAATTACAAAAATATTCAAAACACCGAAGGTGGTTATAAATTAGAAGATATTAAAAATATTAAAGACTTTCCAAGTCTAATAAATTATTACAATAATAATATGCACTTAGAAGATGGACTTCGGCTTCTAAACGTTATTTTGCTTATTATTGTTGAAACACTTTAGTTGCAAAGCATAAAAATCACATAAATTTACAAGCTATATATGAATTTTGATTATACTATTGAATGAATTTTATAAACAAAATAAATATTTCTAAGTTATACCTTTCAAAAAATGTATTTTTGTTTCCATAAATAAGAAAAATCAACCCTACTAAAATTTTTTAATAAATATTTATATATTTGCATTTGTGTTGTTTATGCTAGAAATAAAAAAAAAATCGTATAATCTCTTAATTGTTTAAGCTTACAAACTTTTAAAAATTATGTACAGATTTATTTAAACCCACAATTTGAAAATGAGTATGATAAAGCTAAGTTCCTTTCACAACCTAAAAATGACAGACACTTCACTACATTGAAAGAGAAAAAGACTTTTTCATCACTTGATGCTTACAGTGTCTTAAGCTTTGCTAAATTTTGTAATAAAGCACATAAATACCTGGATGATCATTCTGCAAGAAATCTAATAAAAGTTTGTTGAGCTATAAGATAACTCTTGGTTTGGTAATGTTACTAAAACAACTAAAAAACTGGTTAATACTGAAAATATCAGAGTTATTATTTTAATTTAGTTTTGTTAAAGTCTTGCCTACTTAATCATATGGCTTTTTTAACGGAAACTATAACTATCCAACATCAATTAAACTGTATATCAAACTATTGATTCTATTTATTAAAAATTTTGGTTTGTTATAATTCTAAAGTTGCGATTTCTACAGATAAGAAACTTGGTTGCTCATTATTTAGTTAATGATTTCATGGACGATTATTTATTTCGATATTGCATGCAAGAAATCAGACTTGCAGTTCAGAAAAACAATATTCAAGTTCCATTCATGAGACTGTTGGAAAAGGTTTTGATTTTTATGATAACTAAAATTGTCATTTTTGTTTACTCTTTATTATGTTTTGTATTATATGTTGAATATTTGTTTGATGGTATGTTTTATAACAAAGAAAAATCAGCTAACTTCTTAGTCTTTTAGTAACTTATTAATCTTAAGTTTAAGTTACTGATAATTTCCTTGCAGGTTAAAAATCACACACACAATAATTTAGACGAAATAGTCGAAAAAATTTACTTGGAAGCGACAAAGTCAGCTGGGAGCTACAAAGAATTGCTGAGGCGAATTTCCAGAAGCTATGGCAACAAAACCTTCATTCAAAGCAACGGGTCGTTTGATGCGAGCCTGGAAATACTGCAAGCGTCCTGTCAGCTGCTGGCCAAGCACAAAATCGAAGCGAGCAGACTGAAAGAGGAATACGAGAACAACTTTGAGCAAGCTTGGAATCGGCATTCCCTGCTGATTGGAAATTTAAAGGACTGCATTGAGTTGGTCATTGACAAGACAAAGAAAACAATCGGTGAAAGTTTTTTGACATCTTCCCCACAAGAGCATACTCTAATTTTTAAGAGCAACACTAAAGTGGCTATCTTGGCGATTAAAGCTCTTACAGAAAAGCAGCTCGAAAGCACTGAAAAGCTAAGTTTCAAAGGTGTTTTAAGGCTGCTTTTTTATGAATTTAAAAAAAATTGTTTTGCCATATAAGTTTTGATCTATCGATTGAAAAAAAAATTGGTAGTTTTGACAAGTAAGCAGTTTTTTTAGTACATTTTTTGTGCTTAAAAGTAAGTTTCAATTTTGTATAGTCTTTGTTATGCTTTTATGCATATTTTAAAACTTTGACTTTTATATTATTATTATTGTATATACACTTCTATGTTTGAAACAAACAATGCCAAAGTGACTAATTAAAAAGCCATAATTTTGTTCTATCTACTTAAAATTAAACAGTTACAAATTTTCAGCTTGTTATTTAAAATTTTAATGTTTTTTTGTGTACAGATTTAAAAGCATTGTGCAAAGATGCAATAGTCGAATCTGCTGGAAGAAAAAAAAATCAGGGTAGAAAAAATCAAAATAGAAATACAAATAATCAAGTCAGTTTTTTTTCAAAACTAGATCTGTAAGATGTAGAGTTTATTCTAGTTTACAACTGCATAAGTTATTGAACACTTTGTATTAAAAAACTCATTGAAATCAAAAAAAGCTCACAAATTTAATATCTAACAGAATTCTTTTTTAAAACTATGCTCGCCCTTCATTGGCTTTGCATTTATAATTGAATTCTGAATGTAAGAATCTATATCTTTTAAAAAATAAGTACAAACTAATAAAGACTAGTGAAAAACTTGAGCTATTTTGAATAAGAAAATAAACGAAATATGTTTACAAATTGTGTTCAAGGTTTGAATACTAGTTAAAGTGAAACTCTTGGATTGTGTGATCTAAATGCTACTTTTTTTATATACATAACAAAGTTATTAAAACTTAGCTAGTTTATTAAAGCTTAATTATTTTACCTAAAATAAAAGCTGTTATAATTTAATTTTAAAAGTTGTTGATAAAATCATCAACTAAGTGTTTGATTTAGGTTGCAAAAACAAAACAGTTAATTATTTTGCAAGTACAACCGAGACTAGTTCTTATGTCGTTTAAAGGTTGACCTTATTTTAAACACAAACACTTAAGTTTTTTTACTAGTTTCTGTGAACTTTTATTCAAGAAAAGTACCGAGTATGAGTTTAAGAGTTTTGATAGCACTTACACAAATGTTAGTTAACCATTGTTTTAAAACCGCTCCCTTTTTTTCCCTTTTACTATTTATTGTATACTGACCGACTACAATCGGCCAAAGGAGGTCGGTATTGCCCAATGTATATTAAAATACTTTTTTTTCTCTGCTTTATTTTTATACTAATTTCTAAAAGTAAGACGTCTTTTTATGTATAATTTTAGTAATATCTTTAAATTCAAACTATATTCGATTTACAAAATAAATTGGATCAATTATTTTTGCATAAGCAGCAAAACAAAGCACCAAAAGTTGCGGTCGAATCAAAAGTTTCAGTCAGCAATAAAGAAAACAACACACAACGGCTGCACGAAATCTTACAACAGCTTCAGCAAAAGTTAATTTTGGCTAGTCAATACAAAAAAAACTCCTCTGTACCGCCGCCGATCATTCAGTTAAAAATTTACGAGATAGTCAACGAAAGATTCCCTAACCATGTAGACAATGATGAAATAAATAGATATAAAGATTCTGTTAAGCAATGTTTTGAACAACAATTTTTTATATATGAAGTTAGTTTTTTGTTAGTCCATTTTTACATAATTTTTCATAGTTTTGTGTCATAATGATTACCACTTATTTAAGCTAAACAACCATTAAAACAAAGTATTTTAATCTAATGAATAAAAATAGTCAATCATGTATAAATTTTATTGACTAGTTTTTGTAAGTTTATAAATTAAATGTAGTTAAAATCTGTTAATTGTATTATTTTGCTGTGTAATTAAAATTTTACATAAATATAATTTAATTTTCCCTAGCAATTTTACTTAAACATAATAATAAATTGTTATCATGTTTTAATTGAATTACTTCCTTATAATGCAAGGAACGTTTTCTGAAAATTTGTAGTTCATTACTTAAAAAACAAATAAGAAATAATTTTTTAATGAATTCTGAAAAAAATGATGATGAAACCGTACATTTGTATCAGAATTTTTTGTTGAAAATGACTACATCTCATTATAACAATAAAATTTGTATATTATTAAATTAATGGATTAAAATTTATACTTCAAGCTTTTATACAAGAGCAAATATTATCTACAAAAACCCCTCAATTGTATTGTTTACTCAAGTGATAAGATTTACTTTACTAAGCTACAGCCATATCTACAGATTTCAAGTTAACAGATGTTCAAAATTGTTAAGCACATTATAAGTAACCAGCCTCATATGTTATATAAATATGTTTCAATAGTTGAGTTGTCATAAAACATATTTTGCTTTATTTTTTAGACTTTATCAACCAATTATTTGATTGAAGACAGAATCATTAAAAACTCCAGAGAGTCTTTTGAAAATTTTCTGATCTCTGTTGAAAAGTCCATAGATTTTTACCTAATTACATCTATACTAGAAGGAAAAATGCGCGAAATGGTCGATAAAGAAATCGGTCAAAAATATTTGGCTAAACATGGTATTTTTGAATATTTGGCACATTTGAGTGTCCAGTCTAAACTCATTGCAACAATTCGACAAAAACCGGTCAGTTGTGTTTAAGTTTTTTTTACTTTGAGTTTTGTGTTGTTTGTTCTATAAACTGTTTAAACAAACAAGTATGTTGAGTATCATCTTTAGTTTTCTCCTGTGATGATTTGTTGACAACAAATAACTTTATACTAAAAAGTTAAACATCATTAATTTGCTTGTTTCGCCTTTTAAAAATTAAGCATGATATTATTGACAATTTTTTTTTGAAAAGTTCAGGTCATCAAACTAATGTTTATTTTATTTATTAAAATTCTAAGTTCAAATTTGATGATTTTGTCTCATTTTCTTTGCATAAATCTGTTGTAAACGTCAGAACGCATTAATGAGTAACTAGTCAAAAGATACAAAGGTATGATACTTTTAAAATCAAGCCCAACTTTTCACCTCCTTAAATTCATAGCTTAACAAAACTAACTGTCAATATTAATGCTTCAGTAATATTGTTTTATAACTTTAGTTTCAAAAATTTCTTGTATGTTTGTATCCTCGTTAAAAGTTTTAACCTTGATGGAACATTTGTAATATTTTTTTACTTTCTATCATACTTAATTTTAAAATAATAGAAAATAATTAAATTTTCAAATTTTACTTAAAATCTAGTAAAACACTTGTTTTTCCTGTTCCAAACTCTACAAATATCCATAAAATTCTCATTGTTTTATGTAGTCGTTTTATCTTAACTGTTTAACAAACATTTATTATTTGTACTGGCGCAGTACTATCAAAAATTGGTGGCAGAAGCGGTGGTTCACGCGAGCAAATGTATGTACGAAACGTACGAAGAAATTAAAAAATACGAGATTTTGTATCGTCCTGTAAAAGGAGGAAATAAGTTGGAACCGAAGAAAAAGTTCATTCCGGACTTGAAGCGTTACTTAACTGCGGAAAGTTTACCTGATCCTCTCACGGGCATTTCTCAGAAGAAACCGTTAAGTAGAGAATCGTATATTGTGCTCAAATACGTTGATAAATATTGCAAAGTTATGAAGGGTGGAAATGTAAGTAAAATTTGTTGTCTTTAGATTTTTTGCATCAGTCCAAGACTGATATAGAACTTTTCTAA
Organism: Thalia democratica; assembly: GCF_965202585.1. NCBI lineage: Eukaryota > Metazoa > Chordata > Thaliacea > Salpida > Salpidae > Thalia > Thalia democratica. Next base: position 40,898,194 of record NC_139165.1, on the reverse strand, counting down.
CTATAATTTTACATAACAATCATTTACTGGACTTCAAAATATATGACGAAATATTTTTAGGTTTTAAATATTTTTTTATTATGTAGTTTAATAGTTGAACATATTTATTAGCTTAAAAAAAGATTCAAATAAGTTTTAATTTTCGGTATTAAGGGATTTTATATCTTACCTTAAAATAATTAGCCTTTTACATATTGCAGAGTTGCCACATACTCAGGATGTATGGAATTTATGAAAATTTTAGGATAACTCAAAGTAATCAAGGATATTATGATATATTTTCAACTTGATTTTTACAAGTTGATCTTATTTTATAGAGTTTTATCTGAGCTATATTTTTAACTTATTGAAAATATAAAGTAATTTTTGAGATATAAGCGATCAAATTCGATAACTTTAATAGGTTTTTTACGGAAGGCGCAAACCAAAAACGCGACAAAAGACTATTTCATTAAAAATCTATCTTCTACTTCTTTTTTTAATCAATCTTCTTCAAATTTTCACAGAATTCATATTTAAAAAAGATTGTATGCAGGAATTGTTTTAACTTTGAAAAATAAAGTTTTTATTAAAAAAACACCTTTTTTTTTTAAACCTAAATTAAGTTTTTAAGATTTTTAAAATCGCAATATTAAAATTCTTTTAAACTATAAAAGGAACATTTCCTGAATATTTGAGATCTGTAGCTCAAAAAATGAAGGAGAAAGATAGATTTTTAATGATTATTAAAATTTTTTAGAAAATTAACCCTAAAATTTTGCAATCCTTACGCTTGTATCGGAAACATTTTACTGAAATTTAAATTATAATTTTTATTCTATAAAAACTGGCTTGTAGTATGTACTTAGAGCTTTATATAAGAACCAATGTTATTTATAGTAAAAAACTGTTGGACCCCCCATATACCCTTAATTAAAATTTTTAAACGTTGAATATTTGAAAATAGTATTTCTCACCAGTTTAAAAAATCTAATGTAGAAGAATTTAAATGAATACGACTTATAGTTTTATTATTTTGAAGAAAAATAAGCGTGAAGTAAGTTTGCGCCATAGGCGATGAGTTTTCTAAAGTTCAGGGTAGTTTAAGGTCACACAGGACAGTTTTCCATCAGTAAGGACAATTTTTGAAACTAAGGGAGGGCAACCCTGATATTGAAAATCGTTCAATTTAATCAAAAAATTATCATAAATTCTTGTGTTCGCCCTTCCCGTCGAGTATGCATTTGAAATTTTTTTAATGCGAACTCACGTGGAAGATGACTGTACTGTTTAATTAAATGTTAAAATTTAAACAGATAATTACAGGTAATAGGTGGTTGACTTGTAAGTCTTTAAAAGATTGTTAGCTTTTTTACACTTCAGATCTCATTTATATTTAGTTAAGTCTCTCAGTTAAATTTGCTATTTTAAGATAAATCAATATAAATTCAGTTATAAAAAACAGACTGTTCATCTCGAGTGTTATTGGCTTCTAACAAGAGAAGCAGAAAAGTTTTACAAATCGTTAATGAAGTACAAAAAAACAACAGATAATAAGCTTTTAACCAGTTATCGTAATCGTTCTACAAACTTTATAATGGACTATGCGTTTGGTTTGAAGAAGTTTAAACTATATGAAGTAAGCGTTTTTTTTTTTGTTTTTTTAAAATTAAGACCGTTGGAAAGGTAAGTTACATTTTTTACTGTCAGTTGTTTTTACTGTATTTTAAATTATAAAGTAAATTTGGAGGTAAAAGCGATCAACGTTTGAGAATTATATTGTTTACTCATTGACTACTAAAACTCAGAAAAATGACTGGTTCACTACAAATCTTTCTTTAACTACAATTTTTTAGCATTTGTTTTTGATTTTTATCAATCAAATGTTTAATAAGTTATAAAAATTCTTTAGGAAATATATAATCTTTTTATAACTTTAAAGATCTTTATTTAATAAACAAAAAAAGCTATTGTTTAAAAAGTTGTTACCATTAAATATTTTTTTAAACTCATTTTCTACAAATTGTTTTTAATAATGAAATCAACATATCCTTGAAATTTGATGAAAGTTACCTAAATAATGAAGGAGTAGATCTATTTTTAATAAATTTTAAAATTTACTTGAAGAGTCGGTTATAAAAAGTTAAGTTTCATACGTTGAAATGAAATACTTTTTATTATTTATTTAATCATCATTTTATCCCATAGTAATTTACATCCAGTAGCTTGTTTTTTAAGTTCTTTAGTTATTTTGATCATAACTAAAGTTCAAAATTAAAATTTTATATGTTCACAGCTAACTTCCATTAATGTTATTAGCAAAAACGTTTTGTTTTATTTTGGTTATGATTCTAAGATTGTTTTACAAAATTATAAAAATTAGCTCTGTTAGTGAAGGTGAAGAAAAATTTAGTGAAATAGTATTTTTTTTGCCTATTCTGTTTGCGCTTTCCAATAAATCAATTACATTCTCTGACTTTAACCGCTTCCCAAAAGCTACTATGAGTTTTGTTAAGCGGTAAAAACTATCTTGAATTTTTAATAAAGCTTAGGAAAACAATATCAACTTCTAAAATCAAAAGGACCCTACAACCTTAATAAAATTATTTAATTTACAGCACATTGCCTTCTTAATTTATAGTTCAGTGTGTGCTGTTGTTGAAAACTTCTACAATTGTTGCAACATTATAAACAAATTTATTAGATCCCACCAGACAGTGATTTTAAAGAGATCCGTGTATTTGTCTTGTACTTCTGCTGCATTCTGCAGTTTGAACATTTTAAGCAGAAAGGTTGCAAGTACAATTATGGTCAAGCGAGTACGTTTCTTGCATTTTGGTCTTATTACTTGGAGAACACAAAAGTTGATATTTACAGAGACATTAACTTCCAGTATAGTCATAACGACGTGTTTGACTTATATGGAACCGAAAATAACTCTCTCGTAAGTTTTATTTCTTGTATAGTTCAAGTTATAACCAGTTCTACTACCTTCTTATTTATATAAGTTTATTAAAAACAATTAAAATAACAACAACAAGTTTAGACTGCTAGCTTAAACTTGTTTTTTTTTAACTTATTAATATTTTTTATATTCTACTTAGTGACACACAAGTTTTAATGATTACATTTCAATAATTACAGCTAAAAATAAAAAAAAATCTAAGCTTAACCTTGTTAAACAAATTTGATTTAAATTGTAAAAAATGAACCAAGCAATCGTAATTTTTATTTATTTTTAGTTAAACTGTTTAAAAAGTAAACACTTTCGACAGTTTTTTGGTAAAAAACAGTAACTAAAAAATTGAACTTTTTATCTACAGGGTTGCCAAAAAACCTTGAATCCCCGAATAACCTAAAACTTGACAATTTAGGCTTAAAAAACCTTGGGTTTGAGTAATTTTGAAATAAAAAACCTGGAATTTTGAACAAAAACCTCTAAAAATCCTAAAATCTCAAGCAAATTTTACCAGTTAAGTAGTAATATTTTCATATGACACAAAAACTCATCCTATAGATAAGATTTTTTGTCATCATCAACAATTTTTTATTAAAAAACAGATTTAAAGAAGCTTTAAGACAACTTTCAATTTCGTTATACTATTTTACACAGTCTTTTACTCAAAACTTAATTTAAAATATATATAGACCCTAAAACGAGTAATTTTTAAAACTGGAAAAAAATTGAAAACTGGATAAAACTTGCCAACAGCATTTAGCAACCCTGTATCTAGCAAAAAACTATGCTTATGAGTAATCATAGTATGAATAGTATACTTTGAGTATTAAAGAAAAAGCAATTCAATTACATTTTTAATTTCTTCTTGAAACATTGTTTTTCACTGTTCTGATAAAAATATACAGGGTAGCAACAAAATCTGGATTCCTTGGAAAACTTTTAGTTTGATAATTTAGGTTTAAAAAAAACCTGGAATATGTGAAATTTTTCAAATAAAAACCCGGAATTTTGAAATAAATCACTAAAAAACCTGTAATTTTAAATAATTTTTACATGTTAAGTAGTAAGTTTTCGATTTGACACAAAATTTTATCATAAAAATAAAAAAACTGTCATATCAAAAGTATTTTTTATTATAAAACACATTAAAAGTAGCTTAACAGTATATCTTTTCAATGTTATTATTCTATTTAACACAGTTTTTTACCTTATACCTAAATTAAACTAAAAATAGACCCAAAAACGTGTACTTATAACGAACCTGGAGGAAATTTTAAAAACCTGGAAAAAATTTCCAAAAAACCGGTGCCAACTCTGTATATAAATGTTTAAGAATTACTGGAGAAAATGCACTAAGGTCACAAAAGAAATTTTAATTCCTAATTAAAACAAGCTATTGCTATACTTTGCTATTGCAATTTTACACAAATTGCTATTATTGCAAATTTACACAAGTTATTCTTATTCCAAATAAACACAAACTTTTCTTATTCCAAATATACACGAGTTATCCTTATTCCAAATCTACACAATTTTTTAGCTGTAATTGCCTTTTTTAGATCCATCGTTGGATAACAGAAAAAACAGCTTCAAAAGCATATTACAGTGAAATTGAAAATTTGTGTATTAACAAGAATGATGAGGTTAATATATTTTCATATGAAGTTGTTAAGCTTTTCCGTATTTAGCTACTTATTTTGTTTTAAAGTTTATTATTGTTTCATATAAAATAAATTACTTTTACTTTAAAAAACAATATCTGATGTTAGAAATTTTTATTTTATAGTTGATACTAATTAAATTTGAGTTCTTAAAAAAGTGTTTTTATACAAAATGGTGTACTTCAGAAAGTTTACAAGTTAATTTTAAGTAAACAAATTTTTTTTGTTTAGGTATTTAAAAAGGTTAAGATGTCAAATATACTGTTTTTTCATTGCATTTCTACCAAGTTGAAAGAAAACTAGTTTTATAAAGTTATCTTATAAGCACTTTTTTTTAAAAATATTTTTCTCCTTCTTACATGAAAACTTAACAATGTTAAATACAATCCTTTTGTTCGTACAAATCCAACTTTATTTTAGTGTTTTGTTTATTATAGATTAGTATTCTACCTTAAAATAACTTAAAAATCTAAGACACCAGAGTATTATAGAACTTACAACCGGTTTTGTTTAGGTAAACATTGATCTACCGGCTTATAGAAAGGAAAAGCTGGAAGAACTTATAAATGACGATCTTTTTAAGTTTAGTTTATCTAAGAGCTTTGCTGAAGCTGTTAGAAATTGCGTTTTGAACTTTGCTACAAACAGCAGTGGGACACGGTTAGTTGCAGCTGAAGATAAATATTTCGAAGCTGCCAGAACTGAATGTGGGAATATAGTTTTTGAAAATCTTAAGTTTGAAGTTAGTTTGATAAATAAATATAAAAGTTCATTCTGTTGCCATAACAAAAGTTGTAGTATAAACCAGAGTTGCCATAGTAAAAGAATATAAATTATTATTTTTCTAAACTGTTCTGTTTGAGCAACTTTGTGGCGATACATTCATTATTAATCTAGCAAATATGCTAGAATCAGCCGAGGATTAATTTTAATTATATATAATTTTTTCGAAATGTTGATTTATGTTTTCTATATTTTATTTAAAACTTTGACCTGTTTAATTTAGTAGACGATGTTCAAAAAACATGTAAACGTAAAACAAATAAGCTAGAAACTTTTATTACATAACAAGTACAAAGGCGATTATATTTATTTAATTAGTTATATTAAATCTATAAATATTTTTAAGCACAAAATCTTACACATACTATTTTTTTTACTGATCACACAATGTAAGACATAAGACTAGTTTGTTGAAACTAATAAATTCGCTTTAGCCTAAACCTGCAGCAGTATTTTCAACTAATTATTGTATTAATGCTCTTAGAACGAGTTCGCCTCAATAGTCAAAAGCTGGTTGAATTTTTTTGCCACGGTCAACAAAAAGTTCATATTAACCCCAAACACGTATAAATTGATGGAATACCGCAAAATGGTGAAAGCTTTGTGCCGGGTCGCCGCACAATATGCCGTTCTAAAGTTGGTCACCCGTGAATGCGATTCGATCAATGTTAAGCGACACGTTGATTTGATTTCTAGAACTTTTCCTAAACAGATTAAAGCTGAGGATCGCAGGGAATTGTACAAGGTGAGCTTTTTGCATCGAAGTAATTGTTACTTGCACAAACCTATAAGTGCCAAATAACTAAACTTTGTATGATGCTTTGAATTTAGCTACATTAGGACCATTGTCATAGTTAGCTGTAGAATAACAAACTGATATGCATATCAAGTATAAAGAATAGTGAACTTCTTAAGATTCAAAATAATTTTAACGATAACCGAAAGGTTTCATCGTACATTAGGTCCTTTGGCCAACTGTTTTGATCTTTTTTTATCGTTCAATAAACAATACTTTATAAAGTTTTGAAAATATCAAACTTCTAAGAATCAAACTAAAGATATTAAAACAAATATTTGTTTTGATCTTCCTCATTGTTTCTGAAGACTCAAAATATACGAAGTTAGGTAAATAAAAGTTTTTTAAATTCTAAATAAGTCGCTTTTGAGTGTGTAGGACAAGATATTCATTTTAATAAATTGTTTTTCTTATTATTTTCCCTTTTCTTATATACTCGTTCCATAGAAAAAGAAAAGAACTTATAATTAAAAACAATTAAACTTAAAACGTCCCAAGATAAAATTTACATTTAAATCAACTCACTAAAATGAAATGTAGACCCCGCTAAAACATTCAATAGAAGTATTATATACTTGAAAACTATTTGGCATTAATAAGATAAAGTAATATGTTTTTTCATATGCCGTTTACAATATCAAGTTAATTTATATGTTTGTATATTTCTACAAATATATGTTAAAAATTCTTTTTATATTCCTACTTTAAAAGTTATTTTTTGTATGTATTCAAGTTAAGTTTTATATAAATTTTTAGTATCTGTTCTAAAATGTTAGCTTTTAGGACTTCTGCGTAGCTTGCTATGGTTGTTTTTGCTTTTGGAAGTCGAATCCCAGCTTTCTTTCTAAATTTTTAAGTAAATGCTTTGATAGAAAAGTTGTTGAAAGGGCTTTCATTGAAGCTATTTTGTTCAAAAAAGAACTTAATGATAAAGAAATTTTGTCAATTGGTGCTGAAGAAAAGGTTTCTTATTGTTTTTACCATAATACTAAAAGCGTAATAAATACAGTTTTCAAATATTATTATTTAGAAATTTTAACTTCTCTCAACTAAGATTACAAATGTTTGTTTAAAAGTTTTGAGTTTTTATTATTTCAGTCTCTTAAACAGTGGACTGAAAAAATATATCAAACTGTTACTGACTTTTTATTGATTATACAATCTAACTTTAAATTAAATTTAAATATATTTGAGTTGAGCTGGATTTATTCTTATAAATTTTTTTTTTTTTTCAAATATACCAAAAGCTATTCAAATTTTAAGGCAATTTTAGATATTTTTACTTCAAAATAGATTTTTTTTTTAATTTAATCAAACACAAAAGTTAACTTTAGTTTTTATATGAAAGCTTTAAGAACAAACTACAAGCCAGTTTTTTTAGAATTTAAAAACTTCATTTAACTTTTGAGATATTTTATTTTTTATAAAAAGTTTCTGGTACAAACGTATGCACCGCAAATCTTTCAGGGTCAGTTTTCTCGGAAGTTTTAAAATTCACTAAAAATCTATCTCATTATTCATTTTTCAAGCAATCTTCTTCAAATTTTCAGAAAATGTTCCTCATATAAAAAGAAAAAAACGTTACCTATGAATTTTAATAATTAAAAAAAAATAAAAATTTACCACAAAAATTAAAAAAAAAATCTTTAGAAAAAACACTATAAAATAAGAACAACTTGTAAAAAAAATGGCTCAAACCCCCCCTATGGCCTCAACTGTGTTCAGCTTTAAAAATTGTCTTTTTACGCAAAGTTTTTTCAAGTTTTCGTTTTCAAACAATTTATTTTCAACGCAGCACATTATCAAGAAATTGAAAAACGAAAAGGCTGACAAGGTCATTGCTGACGTCAAAGCGTACTACGAAGCGAACGGTTGCTTCAAACATTTGGTTGAAGACGCTGACTCGATGTTCAGTGGATGGTATGGGCGCAGTAAAGTTGCTGCCCAACAGAAGCAAGAAGACAACCTACAGTGCTTGCTGGAAAAATTTTTGGGTGTAAGTCTGTTTGTGACCAGTTTTGCATTGTAAGCTAGAGTCATAAGTGCTTATTAACTTAAGCAGTAGTAAGTTTGTTTTTCTAACTATAAGGGGTTTTAGGAAGTATGGTTCTTTTTTGTTAATTATCCAGTTTCTAACAGTTGAAGAAATCACTTTCTTTAGCAATGTTTCAAGTGAAGTAATTTGAGATTTTCGACCGTTTGTTAAACTTCTGATTTATAAAAATAAATGTGTTATTTACAAATGATACAAAATTTTAGTTTAATAGAACATAAACATTTATGGGTTTAACGTGGAAAACTCGCAATAAAGAGATTAGAAATATAAAAACAGGAAGTTTTAGTAGCTGGTTATAAATTTATGATTTTCAATAATTAATAAATATAAACTTTGTATACTTACTTAAACATGACCATTCTGTTTAATTATTTACACATTTGAAATTTTTACTTCAGTCATCTCTCGCAAATCTACGCACATTGTGTCCACAGCAAAAGTGCATAACTAAACGAGATAAAGCAAATATACCTACTATATTTGCTGTTTTCTTAAAATGCGATTGATTTAATAAAGTTTGGGCACTTTGTCTCGATACAGATAAGTTTAAGGGGTAATAGGGATTAGTAAAGTAGATTAGTACAACAATCAAAACAACACTTATATTTTATTTACATAAACTAAACAACACAAAGATACAATTACATCACTCTATACGAGAACTAAAGTTAAACACACAAGAAAACATTAGTTCTTAAATCTAACGTGTTTAAAATGCATTTTAACTTAAAGCACACTTGCCGAATGCTCTGCCGAAACTGCTACTGCTACTGCAAGTAAAACTCCGTTTTATAAGCACTGAAATAAATGTAACTCCTTTAAGTAAACAATATTGTTTATTGTTTTAGAAAATTGTTTTAAGAGTTATAAAAATTGTTTTGGAAAAGCTTGTTTTGAAAATAATGAAAAATGTTTTGGAAAAGATTTTATTGTTACAAAAAATTCCATATTTATTCACAAGCTTTAAAATACTAAAATGAAATGTTAGTTTCTTTACATTGTTTCTTTTTTAATTTTCAATTTTAACGTTTAAAGCCTGGTTTTAAATAATTTAAATCCTTAAAATCCTACTTAACTTTAAACTTTTTAGACATTATCAAAAGTCCGGTTTAAAAAAAGTAAGAAAAAGAAATTGTATTTCTTATTATCTTAAAAATTACATAATTTACAAAAACTTAGATAAAACACAACAAGGTAACAATGATAGTCATTTAGTTGGCTTCTGGCTTGTTGTCCTCGAAGTTCTTGTCCTTGGGCTTGTTGTCCTCGGGCTTGTCGTCGGGCTGTTATCCTCAGGCTGTTATCCTCAGGTTGTTATCCTCAGGTTGTTAATTGAGGCTTATGAACCATCAATTGGATCATTGACAACGTCTTGTTTCTTTTAGGAAACATTTGACTTTCTGTCTTCTAGCTGGTTTGTTGAATCAGCAAAACACCACATCGATTGGCTTCGGAAACAAAGACAGCAGGAACTTGATTGTGACGTAATAGAACAAACACAAAATCTTCATTCAATCTTTTGTTTATTGTCGTACTTATAAACAAAAAAAACTTTTAAAGTTTCATGCAGTAGCAAGGTGTTAGGTGTGCTTAAAAGTTGTGGTTATCAAACAACAATTTGCTTCAAACAACGTTAAAAAGATATAAACGCAACAATTTATTTACAAGCGACGACTGCTAAAATTAAGGGGAGTTTATTTTTGATTTCTTTCAAAAGGAAAGTTTTAACACAACTTTATACTTGAACTTGAAACGAGTAATAAAATAAGGCAAGAAACTTATCTTTTTACGACTAAGAAAGATGAAAACTCATTCAAATATATTTTTAAACTTCAGCAACATTCTGGTTTAAAACAAATACAATCTATACTTTAGAACAATCAATCAGCAGATCAAAACAATAAACTAGTAATAGTAAACACATAGGAAAATTAGTCTTATCAGCTAAAACTCCGACGTTATTAAGAACAACTATTCTGCTGTTGTAATTCTGAATTTTATTGCGGTTCTTACTTTATATTTCTATGCTTAGAAAAATATAATAACTGCGCTCTCTTGGCAACTTATAAAATGCAATTTTGCACTAAAATACTGCGTCCCCTGACGACTTATGTAAATTGCAACATCTTCAAAGAACATTGTGCACTAGAGTAAAAAGACTGTGCTTTTTATAATCGAAATACTGCGCCCCCATGCGACTTATGTTAGTTGCAACTTATATTGTGCCCTTAGCTAAAAAGATTAAGCTTTTTAGGATCGAAATACTGCGCACCCATGCGACTTATGTTAGTTACAACATATATTGTGCACTTAGAAGAAGAAATATTATGCTCGTTAGCAAAAAAACTGTGCATTTAAGCACTAAAAAAGCATATACAAAAGTATAATTAGAAATAACCGCAAAAATCATATAGTATTTCTAACAAAACATCCTTGACATCAAGCTTCTTTTTTAATAAAACTCAATAAACCATTACTACACACTTGTATTATAATTGTAGACTTGCTGTTTCACAGTACAAAGTTTTTCACACAGTTTTTCCTACTATTATCATAGTGAAATGTCGCAAAGTAAAGTATTATCGCAAATTATACTGTCAAAATTTGAAACTCGTTAAAAAGTTGTTTAGTAATAAACTAAAGTTTTTTTTTTGCTGCGTTTTTTAATTGATAAGGCACCTAATTCCTAAATATCAGAAGATTCCTAAAATACAGGCCACACATGGTTTCCAATGTCTCGATACAGATAAGTTTAAGGGGTAATAGGGATTAGTAAAGTAGATTAGTACAACAATCAAAACAACACTTATATTTTATTTACATAAACTAAACAACACAAAGATACAATTACATCACTCTATACGAGAACTAAAGTTAAACACACAAGAAAACATTAGTTCTTAAATCTAACGTGTTTAAAATGCATTTTAACTTAAAGCACACTTGCCGAATGCTCTGCCGAAACTGCTACTGCTACTGCAAGTAAAACTCCGTTTTATAAGCACTGAAATAAATGTAACTCCTTTAAGTAAACAATATTGTTTATTGTTTTAGAAAATTGTTTTAAGAGTTATAAAAATTGTTTTGGAAAAGTTGTTTTGAAAATAATGAAAAATGTTTTGGAAAAGATTTTATTGTTACAAAAAATTCCATATTTATTCACAAGCTTTAAAATACTAAAATGAAATGTTAGTTTCATTACAACTTTACTTTTTTTTTTGTTTACGAAATTAGTTTTCGTTCAAATTGTACATAGATGTAAAACATTTAAAGAAATATTTTTAATAAGTAATCAAAGTTTATTAATTTTCCATTGCTCCTTTCTCACCTAAGATTAAGTTTGCCTTGCACGGTATTATTACCTCTCTTCAATACCATGCAAGTAAAGTTTAATCTTAGTTAGGCAAAGAACAAATTACCTAAAAGTAAGAGATTTATTGAGTTGAAATAAAACTTTGTGCCTAAGTATTGTAGAGGGATATAACATTGTAGCTTGTTTGATTTATAAGTATAAAGGGGGGGTGAAGACACCTAAAAAGTAAAAAGCAAAGCAATAGACAGGGTTACCACTTTACCTGGAAAAACCTGGAATTCCACAATTTAGGCAAAACTAACCTGGAAAAACCTGGAATTTTTAACAATATACATTTTCAGTAGTAAAGTTTTGATTTGACACAAGAAGTCTATTATATAGGTGAGATTTTCTGTCATCATCAATTTTTTATTAAAAAAACACATTTAAAGTAATTCTAAAGTATCTTTTCAATGTTTTTTACTATTTAACACAGTTTCTTATAAAGAAATAAACTTAAAACTAAAATTAGACCCAAAAATGTGTACTTTTAAAAACCTGGAAAAAATTTGGAAAAAACGAGTGGCAACCCTGAAAAGAACTCATTAGATTCCCTTATAGACGACAAAAACTTAAAATTGAAAAATCTTAATTTTATTAAAAATCTAGCTCCTCTTGTATTTTTTATATAATATTGTTTCCTAAAAACCTAAAAATACCTGACACTTCACTATTTAGGCAAAACAAAACCGGTAAAACCTTGAATTTGAGAAATTTTCAAAAAAAAAACTGATAATTTGAACAAAATCTACTGTTTATAAGTAAAAATATGAATATATTGTGAACTCAATACAATAAATTTTAAATAAAAAATTTAAAAAAATTATATTTTTAAAAATTCCAAAACGTCTAACTAAACGAGTGCGTAGATTTGATAGAGTTGGCTTGCAATTTTTTTATGCCATTTCAGCTAGTTTTAACATCTACAGGACGGAGAAAACTTTAAAAAAAGGGAAGTTTCGTTCATTCACGGTCTTTTAGATGAGAGAATTAAAAAATATTTGACGAGCGGACAATTTGAATCGATAAAGGTTGCCGTGGAAAAGCATTGTTACGATGAAAATAATGAAACACAAAACAAATTTGTCAATCAGCTGTGCCTGAGAAAGAAATGTTCAAGCTTGTATGATCAGGTCATCCGCGGAATTGAATCCTCGCTCTGGCCAGCTGTTAACGTAAGCGTGTTTTTATAAAGTAATTTAAATAGCATTTTTACTAATTAGTGATAATACCAAAACAAAATAAGCATTTAGGGGTTTTTATAACATAGTTATATACATAGACTTAGTTTTGGTTAGTAGAAATTAGTAAAAAAAAAGTAATTTCTTACATAAAATTTACCACAATAGAAAACAGTTTTACATTTAGTATTTCAAAATTTAATAAATTTTTGATAGGTTCATTTTTTTAGGCGCTATCAATGTACAAAAATATAAGTTTATAGTTTTTAAAGTATTGCTTTTTTAATTTTTATACTGTATACTTTTACAGATAACAAACGAGAATGAAAAGAAAATTCTGTTTAGCTTGGTTTCCATACTCGATATTTTCAACAAAGAAAATATTAACTTTGCACAAAACGCACTTTACGACATAAGTTATAATGTTACGAGCGGTGAAAAAATTGTACAACTTTTCAATGATCAAGTCAGATCAAATTTCGACAAAATAAAGCTGAAAAACTGCCTGCTAAGTCTTTCTCAGCTCAATCAAAAGAAAACCGACATAGATAAACTAGTTTTAAAGAAATTGCAACCAATAGAAGCAGATGAGTATGTCACAATACAAACGACCAGTAACATCAAGTATAAAAAAAGCTCTAAAAAGATTGAAAAACCACTAAACAAAGCCCAGGACGAAAGAAGTAAAAGCCACAATGGTAAAATAAACAAAACTACCGATTCAACTGACAACGTCAAAAAAGCGAGCTCCAAAAAAAGAAGAGGCAGCGGCGATGTCGCCCCGCCTGAAAGCAAAATAATGAAAAGCTCTGATGACTTTTCGAAAGAGAAGTCGGAAAAAGTGGAGAAAATGGAGGCGGAAGTTGAATCGAGCGACGAAAGTCTGCAAGAAAAAACAAAAAACGATTTGCAGCTGGACGAGTGTTTGAATGAACCCAAAAAGCAAAAAATAAGAAACAGAAAGGCCAACACCGATCTCGCTTCCAACTGCGTAGGCGAGTTGCAAAAATTTAATGAATCAGTCGCGAGGGTGGAATCGGTTTTGAGCAGGGTGAAGAGGAGCCTCGAAAGGATTCGGGAGTACGAGAAAAAAGTTAAAAACACTCGAAGCAGTGTGCAACGGAAATTGAGTCGTAGTATTTTGCAGGAATTGTGTGACTTTTATTGGAAACACGTTGGAGATTCGACAACTGAACATCAGAACTACGACAGCAAGTTGTCAAGTTTGTCAACGAAACTAGCAGATATTTTGCAACTTCCCGATTTTTCAAACTCTTAACAGTAATTGTTTTCTGTAATAAAATATGCTGTATTAGTGATAAAAACAATGTTTAGTTTTAAAGTGTTTTTTTTTTGTCGTAGTAAAGTACAACAGCTTTATGGACCAATCTTGTGTTTGAAAACAAATATTCTTTTAAAGTTAGTTTGTGTAAAGTTTGACTTAAAGGTTCTTATTGCAGGTATACTAATTCACTACTTTAGTCAGCTTAAACTTTTTTGAAAATATAATTACTTAGTGATTCGTACTGTTTTTAATTTTCTTTAAGTATGACCAAAATAACAGCTTTTTTGATTTGTTTGATTTCTTAAGAAGTAATATATATAGTTTTTTTAGTTTTCTGTAAAAGAAGCCCCCTTTAATCAATATAGTTTTATCAATTTCTACATACAATTACAAAAGAAGTTAAAGACGTTAATGTTTTATAAACTTTTAATTTTCTAACTTTAGTGTTCCTTATTTTAACTTTAACGATCCTTTTGAAGCTAATAACAATTTCTTCTGAAGCTGTATGTTTTTTAATTTAAAAAAAGCCTTTTGTATTTGTATCCATTTAAAAACAAAATTTTTATTTCAACTTATGAAATCATCAATGTAAAACTTTTGCTTTCGTTTAACAAGGTAAGCCTTATCATGAATTGTTTTACCATAAAACGAAGTTGCAATTAAAACTTTGAAAGTAATTTTTAACTTTTCTATTTTTACAAATCTGATTCATTATCCACGCTAAACTGCCTGAAATTGTTTCTTAAAATGTTGCTTATTGGTATTGTATATATTTAAAGTTTTAGTGTAATAATAATTGTTTAATAAACTTGACTGCTGTTATACTCAATAATAATTGATTATTCCAAAGTAAGATAGATTAATTCAAACAGTTTATTTTTATTTATCGTTTCTCTCAAGCTTATTACTAAGTCCGCAATAGTTAAGTAGTGACTTAATTTATAATAAATGTATGTTTACATTTAAATTAATTAGTTTTTGTAAAATATTTAAAGCGTCTTATACTATATAAGTTAGTAACAATAAGGTCTAGATAAAATTGTAAATTTACTCATTACCTATATGTAACATGCGTAAGTATCAGGTGGAAAAAGAACAGTTTCTTTTTTAAATGTTTTACGAAATAATAAAAGTTGCAAAGTACAAAAAGCTATTTTCATTAAACACAACATTAAGTAATAGTGTACAAAAGTCTGAGGTTTTAATATACATAAGAAGAAATATTATAAATCAGTTTACACTTTTACCTACACATAACAAATTTAAAAACGATAATTTAAATAGTTTCTTATGATTATAAATAGTTACCGATGATTTTATTAACTTTATATAAAGAGAAAACTTGAAATATACGAGAATTTGTATTTAACAAAAAATCATATAGATAAGAGCTACAAAGTATGCAGCGTAACAGCAATATCATTCACAGGTTTATAGACGCCACCTAATTAGCAGGGAGGTGTTAACTTTTATTTGTTGTCGTCGGTAGATAATTAGCCAGGTTATCCTATTCAAAGTCGTGATTAATTTGAACTTAGCTTTTAACTTGTTTATTTTGATTGTAATCGAAGTAAAACCTATTTCTTATCTTTCTGATTTAGTCGCATTAATTTGTCAAAAAAGTTAGTATTATTAATTTGTTAAGTAACTTAATTTTTTTTTGCAAAAGTTGTTTTTGAGTTATTTAAAAATATTAACTTTGTCTAGGTAACAGCTTCTTACTTTAAATTTAAAAAGGTTTAAGGAAATGCTATGTTTAATTACATTGCATAAATTATTTTCTAGTTACAAAATACGTGAGAGACTAAATTTCTGACGTCTTTTTGCAGTGTCGGATCATTCTATTCCGCAGTATAGTTTGCCTTCTACAAATTTATACTATTAACATGCATGTAGGCAATATTTTGCGACAAAAATTACATGTATCTTTCCAAATAGCCTAGGATATTTTTTAAGTTTTTTTAAGAAGTTTAACAACAACTCAGTGAAACCAGCATAAGTAAACTACTGAAAATTTGTTATTACTGTGCAATTCCAGTCAAAGCGCATTCTTTTATCAGAATACTATTAAAAGCTTTGCAATCTTTGACTAAGCGAAAAATAAAAACATTAAATACTAAAAGTATTAACTAGTATTAATTAATTCATTGATGTTCTTTTCTTCATTCATGCTTCCTTCGCTTCGTTCTTACTTCACAGTTTAAGTTTTTTAAATCTTAAGTTAACAATTTTAATTTTCGTTATTTTTAAAATTAAATATACCTTAAAACTAGTATTGTAGTTCTTTTAAATAAGCTAGCTCAACAGTAAAACTCAATATTCAAAAGTCAAATATTAAATGTACTCGAATACGGGTACTGCAGAAGTTTGTTATTTGTTTGTTTTAAATGCTTTGGAGACTTTAATGAATAGTTTAACACCAAAGCTATTTTATTTAACCATTTATATGTAATTTAAATGTAAAAGTTTTAAGACTTTACTAGATATAGCTACTTCTGCAGAATAGTATTACATCTCTTTTTGAATGTTGTGACGAAGAGCATTATGCAATTGAACAGAAAGTTTAGTTTAACACGTTTATATTTCCGTTGCAATCCTTAATGTATCATTAATTAGTTGTTAAAAGATAAGGGCAACTTTGCAATATAATTGCAAAATAAGCAAATATTTAAGGTAATCTTTAAGATTAAAGTACATTAAAGTTTTTTTTAAATACGAAATATTTTAAGTACAAAGACAAAATTTAAATTCCAAAACAAGTTAACAAAAAAACTAATTAACTTAAGATACAATGATTAAATTTGTAGTAAAAGTGTTTAAACAGCAGTATATACTTTTAACATTTAAAATTTTTTTATATTAGCATTTTGGTTTTTATGACTAAACTACTTTCAATGAGATGATGTTCACAAAACATTACAAACAAACTTATTTACTTATAATACCTTTTAAATATATAACCTAAGTGTTTTACAAGCTGTTTTATAGCTTTAAAATAAGTTTGTGCTTTTAAAATATAATACAAAATGTGTCATCACTTGGAAACACTATCGTGCTTATTATAATTTCACGTTAAAGTTACGTTTTGATATATTCGACTAACTTTCTCAGTAACATCGTATAGCTTAAACTCATTTTTATTTAAGCTCTTTTTGGTTAGTAGAAAGGTAAACAATGTTTGTCTGCTGATTTTGTCACGTAAAAAATCAACAAATTTTATTATTTTATTTATATGTGATTTTGCTTACTGATTGTGCTTTAATGTTACAAATTCTATGTACTAGAGTTTAATTTGATAAGAGTTTAATAAGAAATTTTTTTAAACATGAACAACAAAATAGTATTTTCGTTACAGGTATAGAATGCTAGTCATGGACAAAAGACTTTTGAAGCTTGTGCTTTTAGGTAAATTCGTGTATTTGATAATGATGTTTTAATTAATATAATTTTTATATATATATAAAACTACAAAAGTTACATTTATCTCGAAATTTACTTTCAATAAAAATTATATTCAACTTTTTGTTCATTGTAACTAGCTTTGTTTTAATTAACAAAATAACCTTAGTACAATATTCATAATGTCTATACTACGAACATTTTGCAAACAGTTTTGTTAAGAATACATTATGTTACACATGTATGTATACGTATTACATGTTTTAAACAACTTGAAATAGTACAAATATTTAACTATATTTTAGAGTGGTAAGCTTTAAACATTATTCCTTTTTTATACTGGTACTTAAAAAACAAAAAGCTAGCTTTTAATTTGCTATAAGTAGATATTGTTCTAAATGCATTGAAAAGATTAAAAGTAAAAAGTTTGTATCTGAAATCATACAAAACTAGTTTTTAATTTTTAATAGAAAAAAATCGTAAAAAATATTAAAACAATTTGTTACTTAAGCAATACAACTAATACTGTTGTGTGTGCTCAAAAATACTTCTAAAAGCAAAACAAAACTTTTATTGCAAATTTTCTTACAGCTACAGCTCTCATTCCTACGACTAGCGCTGAGACTGAACTCACGCCTTTAAGTTGCTTGGGAAGGCGAATCAAAATCGTTAACAACCAGACATCTGGCTACTGGGGATTCGACAAAAAGTTCATATCTTCAAACTGCAAAGTAAATTTCAGCCCCGCTGAACTTTTGAACAAGGAAAACATTGTGATGGCTGTCAATGTGTTCTATTCTACTGAGGGAAGAGGTTTTATTACATATCCCGCAAGTGAGTTTGAATAAAAGTTAACTTTGCTAAAAATAAGTGTAACTTAAAGGTTTTCAGAAACATATCAACTGTTGTTTGTAATAATTGTAGTTATAACTTGAGATCAAAAAAAAACTTTGTATATTTTATTCTGTATGTTTTATATTTTTCAACCACATTACTGGTTTTAAGTAGGGTTGTAGTAATTAGTTTTGTATTCATTAGTTTTGCAATTTTAAAACCGATATAATGATTTTTAAAATTATACGGGACTAACTTATAAAGAAAACAACTCTCTTTAGATTTCATCCTTTAACTTATGTAATTCTTTGAAAATATTAATCTTAATGCATTAAAGTGCTAAAAATTTATAAAATATTATGCAAATTTAAAGTTCACAAAACTTAAACTATTTTTTCATTTAATCTACAAGATTTCTCTGTGATTAACAAGCCCTTTGGATATAGACAAAAACAAAACAACAAAGCATTAAAAAGCATACATGGTAAAATAAAGATATCAAAATTAAACTTGTAATTTCTTAAGAGATTACTAGATAACTTTTAACTGAAACTAGTTTACAAAATTAAATCACAACAAGTTAACTTTTAAACCGTTATCCTAATATCGGACAAGTTTAATGTATCTACTTTTTACTTTGCTCATTTTTACAAATTAGATGAAGTTTCTATAAAATATTACAAATATTTTTAATCTGTATTTTTTTTGAGAAAGATGTGTTTATGTTTTAAACCTCTTTTTACGTGAAACGTTAAAAAACTCCACTAAATCTAAGACTTTAGATACTAAATCAGAGTGTTTTTCATTTGAAAAGTCTATAGCTTTTAATAAACTCTTAATTTTTATGTTCACATTTAAAAAATTCAATATACAAAATATAATTACCAAACTTTATTTTTTAATTATTATTCTTTACTTTTAAGAAAGTGGAAAATACGTCTTTGATCGAAAATACAACATTGTTGAAGATTACAAGAAAGAACTTAACTGTTTCCACATTATAAGAGGAATGCGATGCCCTTACGTGCTAGCTGAAAGATTCTGCAAACCAAAATCTAAATACCTGATAAACAGCTACAGAGAATTCGTGTTCGAGCTTCCACAAGGTGAAGAAAGCTTTCTCGCTCAGTTTATGTTTTTCGAGTGTGATAGCGAAGAATACTATGAAACAACTACTCATCTGTCAAGGAAAAATACTAAAAAAGTTACGAGAAATTTCAAAACTACATCACAAACTAATAAAAGTTTATCTGAATTTGGGTCAACACAAAAAGGTTGTAAATTAATCTTTTTTTTAATCAAAAACCAACCTTTTATACTTTTTATAATCAATTATAATACAAAGGTTGTAATCGATTTTTAGTTATCAGTATTAAAAACTTTTATAATAAAAAGTGCATAGTTGTAAAAAATATGGTTCTATAGATAAGAAAAATAAAAGTATGTTAGTTTTATTAGAATTATTTAAGTATTTATAAAAATGTACAATTTTTAAAACAATTTCAAAGTTACAATATCATAATTTATTCTCTATTTTTAGCCCAAAAAATTATTTTTTATTATCAAATGATTAATTATTAAAAAAAATACCGTTTAAAAAAATTATTAGTTTGGTTTTAATAAACTTTTGAGATCGTATATTAGCAACCATTACACATTTACTTTTTACACAATATAGTTAGTTTATTAAGAATACATTTAAATGAACAAACAGAAGTTTTTTAAAAGTTAAGTACTCATTATATTTAGGTTTTTAAAATATTTCTAACAAAGTAAAAATGAAAATATTAAAACTACAGATGCAACTACAATCGAAAGTCAGAACGATTCGGGAATGTTAGAAACATTAATACTACCATTAGCACTCGGCTGTATCACACTAGTAGTTCTCATAATACTTTTAAGTGCTATTTGTAATCTAAGGTGGTTATAAACAAATTTCACATTTAAAAGTAGTTATTAAGATTTGTATTTTTGATAATGTTTTAACTTCTTAAAATAAAATATGTTATAAATTAAGTAGCTTGACTTAATTAACAATTTACAACACTAAATTATTTGTAGTAGACAATGAACAATAAAAAAAGATTTTTTTGTTTTATAAAAATTATAAACAACTAGTTTATAACATGTTTTAAGAAAAATTGTTTAAAACTACTATGTTAAATTATACAGGTGCGAGCAAAAAACGAAATCAGAAGAGAATGAATTTGTGAATACTTCTTGGAAGGGAAACAGTATTTATGAAGTCAACAAAATTGAAAACAATCCAACGAACGAGTTAGTTGTCACATTGAACTTTCAGGCATTTGTTCTACTAATAGTGTTACAAAGTCTATTTAGTAAAGTTATACTATGTGATTTGGTTTTTTTTTTGGTTACTGTTAGAAGAATGAAACAAAAGTAACAGTACTTAAGCTTTTTACAATAGTAAAGTGACACTAAAACATATGCAGTTTATTAACCTTAGATGTACAAAAAAAGCACACAGTACTACATTTTGAAATGTTTTTATATAGAAATAAACAGCTAACAATCATACTTATGTTATCTGTAATAAGAGCACAAATTTAAACTTTATTTTGGTAACTAAGTAAGTTTCTGGTGAGAACAGATTAAACTTTACACGTTTAAAAAGTCAGTATGCTGACTTCTTAGGTTAGTTTTATTAAAATGTCTCCTAAGACAAAAGTATTTTCACAGTGCATAGAATTTTTAAAAGTATATAGTGTAATTGTAAAAATTATTAATTATAAATTAGTTAAAATATATTATTTAATATATTGTATATTAATATACTACTAATAATTAATATATAAATTAATTGTAAATACAAGCGACTAAGGCTTTAAATTTATTAAACACTAAAGCTTTATTTATTTTAAAATCAATAAATTTTACTATCTATAAGCACTGATTGCTTAGTTGTAGTAACTGTTATGCTGGTAATGAAGCTTAGTATTTATTTATTTTCGAAAATTTGTTATTTAAATTACTTTATCTCCGAAAACTTAAAAAAAAATTCAAACAAATTTAGCTTTTTTTATAAACTGAGTATAACTAAAAGTATTATCAGTAAAACATATGCAGTCGTTTTTATTTACTACATATTTTATAAAACATGGCTCTATGATTGCGCTTTTTAGAAGTATAATTGTTGATTTTATTTTAAATTATTTAAAAACGTTATAAGAATTTATTTTCATAACTTAAGGTAAAGTCGTGACCAGTTTTACGTAAATATATGAAACAAAAATAAAAAATTGTGTGAACAAACTTATTTTCTTTAATTTTTTTAAATTAAATGTTGGAAGTGGCTTAGTTTTCTATACTTTAATAAAAGTCTAGCAAGAAAAAATTCAATTTCAGTAAAGTTTTGATGAGTAGTTTATTAAAATTTTATTATATTATTTTATAATTTATATATAAATTTTATTATATATCTAACATTAAGTTTAAGGTTTGTTTTTTAAATGCTAATTATTAGTAAAGGAATAATCATTGGCTTCTAAATCACAATAATGAAATTACTCGCAGCGTGTATTATTTTAATTAAGTTCTTCTTACACTTTAAAAAACTAGGAAGCATGAAAATGACAAACTTTTAGTAATTTTTATACAACAAAGATATTTAAAATGTTTTGTTCTTTTTTGTTAAGTTTGCTTACTATTGTAATTAGTTTACTGATTTAGATAAAACTTATATGTTGCAGAGCTAACAAGGAAATATACTCAACAATCAAAGACGATAACAATTCGAGCGCTGAAACTTGTGGAAATGAAAAAGAAGATAAAACAACTTATGCTGAAATTCCTGAAAATAACTAACTTTAAAAAACTAGTTTTTAGTGCAGTTAGACTGTACGAATTTTTTAATAAGAATGTATTTCTCTTTATTTTAATAAAACATGTCACAAATACCTAAGAGTCAATTGACTTTTAAAATTTTTCTCAAGGTTAAAAGTAATACTAAGAATTTAACAACTAAATATGGTTAGTCAATTTTGACTAATTAAACAAAACTTGAAAAAAAAAACTAGAAAAATGTTCAAGCATAAAATAAAAATTTTAGTTCGTTGTATATGTAAGTTTCAATATATAAATATAAATAAATGAAAACATAAACTATTCAAGAAAATATTGTTTTATAACTACTAACGGATGTACAAATAAAATTAATTAGAAAATAAACGATTTTTTTTTTCAACCTAAGCAAAAATCATTTTTTATATAATTACCTACAATACAGAAGCTTTTTTAATATTAACGATGAAGGTATTGTTTTAGTTTTTCTTAAAGTACAACTAGTTTAATACTAAATTTAGTGGTTTTTATAATTTAATTTAACTTTATATTTAAAAAAATCATAAATGTTTTTTTAGTTTGTTATAAGTTTATCCAAAGCTTACATTATAGAGTTTCATAAATCCCAAAATATTTTTTAACATTAGTCTTTCTCTTAAAAAACATTAAGTTATCAATTGTAAAAATCACACATTATACTTTTAGGGATATAAAAAATAAATTATTTGTTATCGGAGTAAATTTTAGTTAAACTCAAAAAACTAATTAGTTATTATTTTTTTTGATTGAATTTACAACAAAATGCTTAAAAATAGACTTAACTCAGCCAAAAACTGCTAATTTTATTATTTAGATAAACAGTTTTTTTTCTTTTATATAGCTTTATTTATAATAAAATTTTCTGAAAATTTAATTTTACGATAAAAAAATAGAAAATAGTATTTTGATTGAACATATTTGTATCGGTATGTCAATTAAAAATTAACTATTTTTTCAGGAATTTTGATAAAAACTAAACAGTTTTATAAATTTACCATTTTTTCTCGTAAAACTATTTCGGTTTAAATTTAAATTAGTTTTTTAAAACTAAATGCAACAAAATAATGTAAATTAAATTAAACTTGAAGTGAATTCTATCCTTGAAAATAGGTCGACTGTTTTTGACTTATTTGTTAAACTAATTTACAATCAAGATAAATCATCATTTAAAAAGATGGAAGCAGAAATTGTAAAAAAAAATTGGAACAAATTAAATATATAAAATAAAATTTTCGATGTGTAAAAATGTATAAAAATGACGAACTTGTGCCATATTTTTTGTTTTGTCTACGTACCAAAAACGTAGCTGTTAATAAACTTCAAAAATGGCATCAAATTTAAAAATAAAATTTTTAATTTGTGCCTGTATCGATAATTTTAGATGAAATTTCAGTTTTGTGCTTAAAAGTCAAACAGGTAGCAAAAGTTAATTTTATTCTACAATAAGATTGTTTAAAAAAAAGTACGTTTGGTGAAGGCAAACAACTCAAACACGAAAACAGTACGTACTTTAAATTGTCAAGAAAATATGAATGATTGTTTTATTTTTGTTATTGTTCAACTGTCACTTTGCACGTCTTTTTGAAATAATGGCTCAGGTTCGGATACAATTCAGCTGCAAAAAGAGTAATAATTAAAAAATATTATATTGAATTTTGAAATATTGTTTACTCTTCGACAAGGAGTTAACGTCTGTCCGGGACAAAACGTTAAAAGTAATTAAGAAATATTATTATAATTAAAAATAAATAGAAAAATATTGACCATAAACGTTAAACAAATGCATATTTTTGTATTTTGGAAATTTATTTAATAAATAATTTATAAAAACATAAATTTATTTAAGTTTTAATATTCCTTTAATTATTTGTTTAATTTTATGCAGCATGTTGAGCAAAAAATTTAAGTATTAGTCTTGGACAAGACGTTAAAAAGTATTTGTGGTGTGCGACTCGGTAACCGAAAGGTTTTTTCGTACACCAGGTCCTAGGACCAAATATCTTGAGCGTTTTTTTGTCATTTAATAAACAATACTCATAGAAATATACAAAAAAAAAAAACTCAACAAAAACTAATTAAATTTTTATTTAAGCCTACAATTTTTAATTGCTTTCGAAAGTTTTCTTCTTTTTCTAAACTTTCAGTAATAATTTAGTAAATAAATCAAATAACAAAAAAAATCGTACATCTGTATTACCGCATTGGAAATTTAAATAAATTACCTTAACATCTTAATTTAAAAAACATATTATGTTCTCACTGGCTAAAAAACATTAAACTGGGTACTAAATAAAAAGTAAATATTTAGTTTTCTACCCCAACCCAAACATCACATTTATTGTATATGCATTTATATTAAATACTATAGACAAAATGTATAAATATAGAAAGTTAAGATAATTTTCAAAAAACCAACAACGGAGACTTATCAAAATTTAAGACTTGATTTTAAACAAGATTTTTTTTTAATTTGTCGTTATTTGATCAAAATCTAATAATATAATGTACCTTATTGAAAAGTATAAGTTTTAGCTAACAGCTTTTTAAAAATTAATTGAATTGTCTGTTTAAAGAATATTAAGTTCTGAATATTTAAAGCTGAATGATTCTTATATTATTCTAATTGTTCAAAATATATACAAACAACTGTGACTGGTCAACATAAAATAAATCTTGACTCTAAAATTTGTTTTCGTGACTCTGTTAAATATATTCTATTGCTACAACTACCCACTGAAAAAGGCAAATTAAATGGTAAAAGCTGATACTTTTGGAGATTAACCGATTTGAACCTAAGTTTATGGACTGTTATTCCATATTCTGATTTTGTAAAGTTTTTTTTTGGTAGTAAAACTTGCATCTGAATCAAAATGAATTTAAATTTTTCACCCCATTACTAAAAAAATTCCAAACAAGCTTAATAAGTTTTCATTAAAAAAACAGAATTTTAAAGCCGAAGAACTAAATTTCAACTAAAGTTCTAAGAACTAAAAATAAAATGTTTGAGGTGTCAAAATGTATAAAAAAAAAAACTTGTACCATGTGTTTTTTCTACGCTTAAAATGTAGCTAATTAAAAAACAGCATCAAATTAATGCACAAAAAAAAAAAAATTGATTGCGTTGTTGATTTAATTTTAAACTAAAATTAAATCATGCTTAAAAAACCCAATTAGATAGCAAACATTATTTCGCATTGTTCTATGAAAAAATTGTTTGAAAACAGTACGCTAAATGAAGGCAAAAAACTAGAAATCGCTAGTAGTACGTACTTTAATATGCCAAAATGTATGAGTGATTGTTTTTTTTTTTTATTGCAGTTCTACAGTTACTATACACGGCTTTGGAATATAATGATGGTTTAAACTCATAGGCGATTCGGCTGTAAAAAATAACATTAAAAAAGTAAAGCTAGAACTTGAAATACTGTTTATTTATAAAAATAAGCAAAACTTTTTTAGTAAAATATTTATTTTTAAATCGCCTGCAGTATTCTATTTTATTTTTCTATTTTTTTTAAAACATAAATCATTTTTATTTGTTACATAACATAAAAAAAATATTTATACGTGTTACGGAATTATTTATTATTACTTTATCATTATTAACTATTATTTTAAAAGAATTATTCATACGGAACTAAGCTCAGTAAATGTTTTTTTTTTTTTAATTCGTCTGCACTTTCCTATTTTATTTTTTCCAATTTTTCTATCATTTTTGTTGTTACATAATAAAAAAATAAAAATACAAAATAACAAAGAATTTATACGTTCTAACAACCAACCGTTGGTCTTGCTCTCGGGCTCCCAGAACTCCCGGAACGCCTCCTCCTTGCTCTTGTTGGGGTACAGGTAGACCAGCTGCGTCAGGTCCTTCATGTTACCCGGCAGCGACCTCTTGTGCTTGAACGAGTTGATGTTGTCCGGTTCCAGGTTCATCACCGAGTACTTGCCTGTTGATAAAAGGTGAAAAAACTTTAATGCGATGCTTCGCAGATCTATGGTAACTCAGAACTTAATGTGAAATATACAGAGTTTGTTTTGTGAATATTTTGTTTGTTAAGATGATATCATGGTTGCCACTAGTTTATGAGAAATTTCTTCCAGGTTTTCTGATTTTATTTCAGGTTTGAAAAGTACACGTTTTTGGTATATTTTTAGTTTGAAGTCTTGTTTAGGGTAAAAATCTATATTAAATTGTATAAAAACATTGAAAAGGTACAAGATTAAAGATAAAAGTAATAAATTTTATTATAAAACCTTAAGAAAAAAACATCAATAAAAAAATTCACACATTAAACTTTTATTACGCAAAGCTTATTTAACTTTCTAGTTTGCGTATTTATTCAACGTTTGCAACTTTGAAGAAGTCATTAAAAAACTTGTTTAAGGTCAAAAAATACTAATGTCAAAAACATTTAGCAAACCTTGCTTGTTGCTCATGAGAACGGTGATGACCAACGAACCGCAGTGAGATTCACTGAAGCGTAACAAGAAAGTTCCCGCCTGTTTCTGTGACGTCAGCAAGCGCTCGCACTTTTGGCGCGAAATGAAGCCTTCGATGAACCTGATGACAGATAAGATTCATAAATAGTACAATAATGTGAGGTTGAAGTGTAGCTAATAAATTTTATCTAGGTTTGTGTTTTTAAATGAGAAAGCTGTTAGATTAAGTATAAGATATAGCATAAGCTGTTAACTTTATTATAACAAAAAAGCAGTATTTTTTTGATAAAAATTGTGATCTTATATTGAGTAGACTAGATAAACAAGTACTTTAAAGCGCACAGAAAAAATAATTATGTGTTCATTTAAACCATGTTATATTTAAAAAAATTGTATGCACAAATAAAATCTTGAAATCAAACTTATAAATTATTTAGTGAAACTACCGACAGTTAACAAACTTTAAATTCTAATAATTTAGATTAAAAAAACATGAACGTTTAAGTAAGAGATAAAATTTTATGGTAACATCAAAAATAACGAACAAACAAATAAACAAACCCTTTTTTCCAGAACTTTTTCACCCATTGCGAGGAGACGAGCTCGACCACTTTGTAGAACCACGTCCAAAAAGAAAAGTCCCTGCCCCGCAACTGGTTCTTGGAAAACTGGGACCTGGTCACGGTGAACTCCTGCACGCTGTGGTTACCTGAAATGTGTGTTGCCTGGAGTTCATGTCAGTGGTTGTTAATAATTATCGTATTTGCAAACCAGTTAGTTTGCAGAGAAATAAAACACAGGAAGCTATAAAAGAAGAATCTTACAATGTAATTAACAGGGTTGCCAAAGGTTTTTTGAAAGTTTTTTCCAGGTTTTATAATTTCTTCAAGGTTTTTTAATAAACAAATTTTTAGGCATATTTATAGTATAACTTAAAATTAAAAAAACTGTCTTAAATAGTTTAAAAACATTGTAAAGATACTTTTGAGGTAGTTTAAATGTGTTTTTTGTTTAATAAAAGTGGTTACATGACAATTCAAATTCCAACAATTCAAACTCTTAAAAAAACATTTAAAAGACTCTATCTCAAAAAGTAATATAAATTTTTGAAAAATGAAATACATGTGTAGATCTTATTAAAATCTACCAGCCACTTTTTCTTTTTCGCAAATTCTTAAATATTTTCAAGATATTTTAAATTTACTGAAAATAACTATGTTTTTTACTTTATTTAAGTCATATACTCATTTAAATAACTTTACTATGTATTTTAAACATAGAACCAATTAAACCTACAAAATTCTATCAGTTTCTAATAACTTAAAAAACTACCTAATCTAACTTAAAAATAACAACAACCCAACCAACCAGTGATCAAAACTCAATCAATCTGTTAGTCAAAGAAACTATTTAATCTAACTCTGAACGTAACAAAATTTACAAAACCAATGACCATGCGTTTGAGGAACAATCGCGCGTTTCTAACTAAATAATTGGTATAATATCAAAATCCACCCGCGTTCAAAGTCCACCAAATGTTTTTAAAAATTTTCAATTACTAACTTATTTTAAATATTTTTTGGTTTATTTTGTTTATTTTTTATAAGTTTTTCACTATTGCCCCTAACCCTTACCCTCGATCGGTAAGCGGTTCTCAAAATTGACTGGGTGGATTTTGAACGCGGGTGGATTTTTAACGTGTCCCAAATAATTATACTATTATACCAAGTATAGAATCAGTTCAAGCTGTGAAACTCTATCAGGGTCAAGTAAAATAAGATAATTTAACATAAAATTCTACTAAATTTACAAACAAACGAACCGGTGATCATGTTTTTGAGGAAGAGCTGCGCGTTGTTGTCCAGCCCCCTCCCCTCCTTGTCAACCTCGAACCCCTGCTCCGACTCGCAGCTCTTCCTCCAGAACTTGTCCAGGAAGTACATCAGCGTCCCCCACTCCACCTGGTCGTACGTCTCGAACCCCACCCTGTTCTGTTTCGGGGGAATTTATGGTTTTTGATACAGTATTTTTAATTGGTGTTGGTTAGCTGTGGTGAAGTTAAATAAAGATGTGCAAATTGAATATTTTATTTACAACCAGGTTTCGGTGACAAAAAATTACGACCTCTTCAATTTAAATTAAACAGTAAACTGCACATAAAAATGTTATTTTAAAACTTATTCATCCATGAAAATCTAAACAAAAAACTAAAATGTTACAAATTCGGAAATTCAAGCTTATTATTGGGAAGTTAAAAACGTAAATTCATTTGCAATCACAGGCTAACGTAACTTTTAGTCAGACGTATTTTAATTACAGGCAGAAACCTGAAATTAGGATGTACGTTTTTTCTACCCTGTAATCAGTTAACAAAGTTTAAAAATTGAGTAAAAACATTTTGATGAAGTTTATAACAGTAATTAGAAAGGTGTTAAAAGTGTTTTACTTTGGTTTAAAACTTTAATAGCCAACAAGGAAGATACTTTTTGGTAGTCACTGCTTGACAAAACTAAGCTAAAACATTAAACATTTTTTTACATACAAAATATTTATTTTTCAATTTGTATTTGTTAGGAGAAGGTTTCACATCACAGTTTTTTCTTGTTTGAATATTCAAATCATTAACTCAAGTTGCATCAACAAAACTAAGGAAGAGAGATTATTTTTTTTGAACTTAATTTACATTGTAATTATTTAAATTATAATTTATACTGAAAACTAATTAATAACAAAATATAAGACTATAACAAAAACAAAATAACAATATTGCATCAACAAACTAACGGGAACTTGGAAAGCGTTGTCCCAGAATATGGTAGCATTGGCATCAGCTTCTTGTTTACCGTGCGTTGTCACCACTAGTGGTAGAGAGTATGTCTGTTTAGAAAATATGTGAGGTTTAACAAAAGTCAACCTAACTTAACATAATTCAGCTTGAGCAAACATTTTTTTCTAAAATTTTAGAAAAAGATAACATAAATTGACATAATGTTTTTTAGATTAAACCACAACCAAATATTTATTGTAGACAAAAGTGTAAACGTGATATAATGTTACAAAAAATATTGAAATGTATTTTTGAAATTTAAGAATGTATAGATAGAAGAACTAATACTAAAACATATCATTTGTTAACATTTTTCTTTGAATAAAATTTGTTTAAAATTTTTTATGAGTCTTATTATGATTAAACTGTTAAATTTAAGAAAAAAAATTCAAAAAAACTATTTATTAACTAGAAATTTTTTATGCTGTTATCAAATTTAAATAAAGAATTTAATTTTTTGAATAAACTCTTATGACCTCACTTTAATTTAAGTTAGAAAATCTCAAACAATTTTCTTTAAATTTAGGCAAATATAAAAAAAACATTTATAACTAAATACAACGCACAAAAGTAAGTATTAATAAAAAAAAACTCTAAGACCTGCAGATAAAATATTATAAAGAAAAAGATATTAAGATTGTATACTTTTTTTATTTAATTTGTGATTGTCAATGAGTCTTAATATGTAGTTAATGTGTATTTTTATTTAGTTAGTTTGTGCTTGTATAAAACTTACTTAGTTATAAAATCATTCTTTAACTAACTCCAAAGTAGTTAACTTAGTTAGTTTATTAATACTATGAATACTAGAATATATTTAAAATACCTTCATACATTATTTTACCAAAAATTAGCTAACACTGAAGTAAAAAATATTAAAGAATACGATTAATCACCCTGCATACGACTTTGGAGGAGTCTCCGTTTAGAAAGTTGACGGGGATTTCCGAAGTGAACAAAATGGTCAATTTTTCTTCTGCCACTGTCTCCGATTTTGTCTTGTCACCGCCCCTAGCCCCAATTGATATGCTCTGTTTAGGGTATTTTCTATAAGGGGGTTTTGTTGCATGAAAATGTTACTGATAAACTATACTTAAAAATAACTAATATTTCATCTGATTATAACCATTTCTGTCTTATTACTTAACTAAATTTCAAAAGCATTTTAACACAGAAAAAAAACTGTAGAAGATTAAGCAAAGCATATAATAACATTTTAAATAAATTTTCATGATTTTTTTAAATTCTTGTTTTTAAAGTGAACTAAATGAGTTTAAAAAAATGTTAATAACGATTAATGTATACATAAATTAGGTCTTTTCAACACTGTAAAAATAAAAACCATGTTTAATTCATAAATTAAAAAGGCATGCTATTAAAATGTGTATTTATTAAAGTATGAACTGACCATATTATTCAATTTAACGGTCACTTGGCCGGTGTCGTTGTTGGTAGTTGACCTCGTTTTACCGTCGCGACCCTGATTCTTCACTTTTATCTGCCCCACTGAACGACTGAAAATAAAAGTACAAATAAAAACTATTTATTTCAACTTCAATAACTTTACAACCTCATAGCTAACTAACTAAGCAGAATTTCACTACACTTATCTTAAGAAAATATTTCAATTCAATTTTTTTAAGTTTTTGTACAATTTTTACATAAAAATAATTTTGTGTTTATAACAAAAAACTTGAATAACGAACTCAGACAACTGCAGTGAGCTGTAAACTACTTTTTAAAATCCAGGTTGTCTAAAACAAAGCTGAAAAAAAGCTTATTATGAAGAGCTTTTAGTACAAGAAATTGTTATGCTTTTAAATTTAGTTAATATAAAACTTTTGTGCCTTACTTTGAAGTAAACATAGTTTTATATTGATAGAAAACCTTAATGAACATAAATTAGAAGATGCCTATTTTAAAAAATAAGTTGTATGATATTAATAAAACAGAATACGTCAGTTAATCTGAGCATTCAAGACAATGTTCCAAAATTAACCATTAGTTAAGGTCTAGGGTCCAAACTAAAAAGTTTAGGAATAATAAAATCATTGTGACAATCGTAATCATTTATAGTTAATTTAATTTATATATATTAATTTTTTACAGTCTGTGAAAAGAAATGTAAAAATTCACTTATGCATATTATATTATAATCTACAATTATCAAAAATTTCTCATGATATCTAGTTTTATCTGAGAATAAATTATCAATAACCAATTTTAGGTCTTAAAGTTACTATTCATAGCTCTTTACTAACATAGTAACAAAATAAAGATAGCATTAACGATATAAACTATTTATGGTTTATTAACAAAACAATGATAGATATTATTTTATATTTACTACTTATAGTTCCTCACAAACAATCAATACATCATAATCATGATAGTATAAAGGATCTGTTTTAATTTATGATTTTGTTCAATAATTTAAACTTCGACGGTTTAATTTAAAGGTTTTACTATAACAATCGAGTTTTTACATGAAAAGCTTTAAAATATTGTAATAATAATCTGATAAATATCAGTTATTTTTGTTTACCTAAGTTTAGTTAGTCATAAAATAATTTATAACAACTTTTGAAAACTAAAATTTTTATTTAAGAGTTATCAGAAAAAATTACAAAACTAAACTTTCAGTATTCTTATTTTGTATAGTTTTATTTTTTTCTAAGTCAGTTAACTTTATAAACACAAGCATATTTGAAGTCTAAATAGTAAACAAAACAAATTTGTATGTTATTTATAACAAGCAATGTTTCCGGCTATTCTAAACTTGAACACAAATATCATCTCTAAGTAAATTTTATAAACACATGAAGATTGCATTATAAACCTTTGGAAAAATTAACCTACTTTTTAAATGGGTTGATAAATTTTTAAAACACAACAATCATTTAAACTCACATTTCAGCGTTTTCGTTTTGCTTCAATTTCACGTAGGTAGCGGAGTTTATGAGCACCACTGTCGTTTCAAATGAAGTCTGAAACAATTAACGTCATGCAAATAGACAGTTTTACTCAGCTTGGTAAACACATTTTAAACTAACAATAAATCAAAGTTTATGAGCTAAATTTAAGAATTTTTTTTTTTACTTAAACATACGCGTAACTTTGGTTTCTAGTTGCTTTGTTTTCCAATGATGTAAACCAAACAACACACGGTTTTGTTTGTCTTAACGCTAACCGAAGTTTTACCTTAATTACACTTACAGTTAGCCCGCCAAATATTTGTTCATTTTTCTGTCAACAATTACTGTTTGCCTTTCAATTTGTGCGTGAACTTGAAAACAAACTCACAAGAAATTTTTCCTCAAAAGAAATTTAAACAAAAAGTTCTTATCAAAATTAATCACGCAATTCAGGGGTCGGCAGCCTTTATGAACAATAGGGCAAACTTTAAAAAAAAAAGTTAGCTTAATCTTTTTTTGTCATTGTAGATATTTGTTTTTAAAGTAAAGTTATCTGATTTAACAACTTAAAACTAAAACATATTTGAAAAAATATAATTTTAACTTTGGTGATTTAATTTTTTTTTTTCAGTTTATAAACACTTTTAGAAAAATCAAACGAGAGGCTTTCTTACCTCTGGTAGATGTTTTCATTTATTTATATTAAAAAGGTGAACTAAACTAAATAAACAGTTCTAAAAGGTTTAAAGTATACTGAACCAGTAAAAATTTCAACTTTAAAGTACATGACATGTATATACCAATAAAACCTTGAATGCATTTGAAATCAATTTTAGGCAATTGACTATTACGTCATTATACCTGCGGAAGGGCAGTGCCCATCAGGTGTCGCAGTTCCACGACGAATTTCTTTTCCTTCATTATGACCTGGGCCGGGTGCTTGTCTATCACCACGCAGCTGTTGATTGGATAAAAATATATAAATACTCAATTTGATAACTACTGTTTGTTTGTGATAACTTAATATTAAAACTAAACAACTGACTTTTAACTGTAAAATGTTATACTTTTTTACAACGCTTACTTTAGTTTAGTATAACAACTGTTAACCTTTAATACTTTGAAATCTTGAAAGAACTATAATACTTTTAAGATGTCAAACATTTTTTTTTTTTTTTTTTTTTATTATTGTAAGTTTATTGTCATGCGATGGACCCAGGCGTCAAAACCTAGGCCACTTATACAGAAAGACATACAACAAAAAGACAAAAATAAACCAAAATTGTACATTAAAAATGAAAAACAAAAACTGAGTTTAACTAATTAAAGTTTAAAAATTAACATAAAAACACCAAAAATTATAACACAAAATTTATAATTCCGGTGCTTCCGAAAAAAGAACAACAATATCCTACTTCAACTTCACCCGAACAGATGGTTTCACTCCAAAACTGGTTTCACTTTCATTCGAACGACTGGCTTCACATTATTTGAACAACTGGTTCAGCTTTCATTTGAGTAACCGGCTTAACTTTTATCCATACAACTTGTTTCACTTTTATTCGTTTAACTAGAACCGCTTTTATATGAACAACGTTTTTCTTTTTTCTTAGGAGAGCCTGCTTCATATTTACTTTCAAATCTTTAATACTCAGATAACTCAGCGTTTGTTGGACTTTCGTAGTAGCTGATAAATGTTGAGAACACTGACTATAAACAAAACTTAAGAACCCAAGGCCTCTAGCACTTTAATAGCCGAATAAACTATGTATTAAGGAACAGGTTTTGTTATACACAGAGGAAAGGCGCCGCCAATAAAATAAAGTTATAGGTTAAACCAAATTAGACAAATACAATCAGTGGTTAATGAAGAAATAAGAACAAAAAAAAAATCACTTATGAATTTTGCTAACAAAATATTTATTTAAATCAAACTTTTTTAACCTTAACCGAAAATGCTCAACTTTTTTACAAGAAACTAATTCGTTTGGAAGCTTGTTCCATAATTCAACTGAACGATAAAAAAAAGAATTATGCCAAACATTATTATTGAAACTATGTCTGCATGTAAATTTTCTGCTGTTACCTCTCAGTAAATAAGTACATTTATGAGGTTCAAAAATAGACTGTAAATTAATTGTAGTTTCACTATTAATCAGTTTGAAAAAAGTAATTAAGTCAAACTCAATCCTTCTATACTCTAAAGACTTAATACCAAGTTTTGAGAGTCTATCAAAATAAGATGTGTATGAGATGTTACAACGGTTGAAGACTATTCTTGTATATTTTCTTTGAATGGATTCAAGATGGTTAATATCTTTCTTCAGGTATGGAGACCAAATTGGTGTGTTGTATTCTAACTTAGGACGAATGTAAACGAGATAAATTTTTTTGAGAATGTTTATATCTGTAGATTTAAAACTCTTTAAAACTTGAAAAGAAATAGTTGATGCAATTTGATAAACGTAATTGATGTGGTGGATCCATTTTAGGTTTTCAGCAATAAAAATTCCCAGATCTTTAAACACTTTAGTTGAAGGTAACCTTATGTTGTTTATTCTAAATTCAGAAGTGATACTAGATGTATTTTTTTGAATGTTTAGAACCTGACATTTACTAGGATTTAAAACTAGTTTTCTTTCTTTTAGCCAATGATAAATTTTATCCAAAGATTTTTGTAGAATTGTGTTAGAATGGCTAAAAATTTTTGTATCGTCTGCAAAGAGATTTATGTTGCTATCGACATCTACTTCTAAAGCTATATCATTGATATAAATTATAAATAAAAGTGGGCCAATAACCCCTCCTTGAGGCACTCCACTGAAAACAGGTAAAGACTCTGAAAAAGTGTTACCAATAACTACTTTTTGGGTTCTGTTTTCAAGGAACTCTTTGAACCAGCTAACTAAACTTTTATGAATTTTGTATTGAGTTAAAGTCTTTATTAGTTTAAAATGGGATACAGAGTCAAAAGCCTTTTGAATGTCTGTGTAAATAACTTTAGTTGACTTATTGCTTAGAAATGAAACCAGCCATGAGTGTAAGCAATTCAACAGTTGATAACTAGATGATCGATTAGGTAGAAAACCAAACTGTTTATGTGAAATTAGCTTATTTAAAAAAAGGTGATCAAGTATTTTTAAAGAAATTATATGTTCGAAAATTCTACAAAAACTGCTTGTTAAAGAAATGGGTCTGTAGTTTAAAGGGTTGTACTTACTACCTTTTTTGTGCACTGGTATGACATATGAGACTTTCCACTGGTTTGGTACAGAGGATGTAGCTAGTGAACAATTAAAAATTAGTGAAATTGGAAGAATTAGAGAATGAATAGTACGTTTAATAAAATATGAAGGAATGTTTTCAGGCGTTCTGATTATTTTATCTTTTAAATGATTAACAGACTTTATTATTTCACCATTGCTTATGAAGAAGTTTTTCATTTCCAGACACTTTTTACTAACAAGTGTAAAATTTTTGTCATCACAATCTTTAATAAATACCTTTTGAAAGGACCTGTTAAAAAAAGAGGCTTTATCAAGTTCTGATATTATTGGAATATTATTTTCATTAATTAATACAGGTAAAGAAGGTGTTAACTTGAGCTTTGATTTTACATAGCTGTAGAATTTTTTTGAGTTTGTGTTTTGGCAAAAACGTTTTTCATGTTCTATGTTGAACACTTTCACTGCTTTTTCATATTTTTTTGATACAGTTTTGTATTTTTCTATCATCTGCTTATCTAACTTACATTGTTTGTAGAGTTTTAGTTTTTCTCTTAACAACTTTTTGATATCAGAAGGATATGTTTTCATTTTTCTGTCTTGTTTAATCAAAGGCACAAATTGTTTGATTGAAAAGTTTATTGTTTTGATAAATTTATCATAAAACATTTGTAGATTTTTTGAGTTGTTAAAAAGAACTTTCCAATTTATATCTGATAAAAATTTATTAATATTCTCAAAATTTGCTCTACGAAAATCTGGATAGAGTGATTTAGGAGATGGTTTTTTACTTTTGTGAACACTTATCCCAAACAAAATAACATTGTGATCATTTATATTTGTTAAAGGTGAATCAACCAAATGAAACTTAACTCTATCTAATGCCATATAATTACAAAGCAGTAAATCGAGGATATTACCGTTCTTATGGGTAGGTGAGTCAATAAGTTGTGTAAGGAGATTATCTGAACAAAATTTAATAAAACATTTGTGACAGTCATTGTAGGTTGTGCTTGGGATATTCCAGTCTATATTTGGCAAATTAAAGTCACCTAAAATTTTTTTTTCAATTTTTTTGAGAAAATAACATTTAAACTAAAAAAATATTTTCTTAAACTTTTTACAATACATTCTGTGTACCTAAAAACAGGTTTATAAGTAATATGTAATTTGTTTATACAACAAAAAATTAATTAAAAGGTATTTAAAACTTCGCAACTACGTAATTTTAGCAGTAAAGTGTAAAACAACTTTAGTTAATAAAAGTAATTAAACTATGTTTAAAATAAAAGCCTTTAACTTAATTTAATATACATCTTATAGTTAGTGTTTATATTAAAATAATTTAACTAACTTATATTTACTTTTGTAATCAACAAAACAAACATCGTTTATTTTAACAAAAATAATGTTAGCAATTCCTGAAACAAAATTAGGTTTTTTGTGAATAAGTTAGTAGTTATAATTCTTTATCTTTTTTTTTATTTACTTAAAATACATATTAAACAAACACCATTAATTCTTCTTTGACACTTTATTTATTGGTTTTGAAGTTTTACAGATAATTTTCAACTAATTTAAACTAAAATACTTTAAAATGATATCGTAACTAAAGACAAAGCTTTATGAAACTCATATTTTTTTTCATAATAAAACTTTGTTTATGACGTACAATGTTTACAATTTCGCAGTCAATTGGTAAAACGTGACAGACAATAAAATATTTTGTGTTTATTGAATTATTTTGTGAAGATACACTTCAAAATATCAAATAAAATCTGCAATACTTTTATTTGCTTACTTCTACGATAGCTTCGATTATATTTAATAATAGTTTTCAAGTATAAATTAATGTTAAGAACAGAGAACTTTTAAGAAATTTTATTTTCTTAAATTTATTTTATTATTATTATTATTATTATTAATTTATTTTTTATATTATATTTCTTAAATTTTCTTTTTATTTAATATTTTTCAGAAGAAAAATAACATTTTATAGCATTTGTATTAGGTCTGTTGAGATAAAGTAACTTTTACACGTACTAATCAAAATCTTTAAAGTTAGGTTTAAATAAAAAAGGGGGAAAACTTTTTAAATAAGGTAGAAAAATTTAAATATATAAAAATTAGTCTAAGTATATAAAAAAGTTGTTTTAGTTTAATTGCTTATCTGTCAAAAGGTAGTATTGTTCTGTTATTTTGGCCTTTCATTTATTTGTCCATTTGCTTTCCAGAAAATCTAATTCTGTTTGATCTTCTGAGCTATCCAAAAAAGTTATTGTGAAAGCTTTTTCAAGTCCTTCAATTATAGTTGGATGCTTTTAAGTGCCGCTCGATCGCTAACCTCGTTCTTATCCATGTTTTTCTAATTATATCTATGCGAGCACCACCTTTGCAAAAATGATGTTATCGTCTGCCCAACATAATACACATTACACTCCATACATTCTGCGCATGGATCCCAAAAATGTTTACAACTTTAACTCTTTTTTAATTAAATTATGTTTTCTGTTTTTAATTTCAAACTAAATAGATTTTAGCCATTCCTTTATTTCCATCTCTATCGCACAGCATAAATTTCCCACATGGGTAAGAAATACCTTTATCAGCATTCAGTTGTTGACCAATTATTT
The DNA here is from genome assembly GCF_965202585.1 of Thalia democratica. Taxonomy (NCBI): domain Eukaryota; kingdom Metazoa; phylum Chordata; class Thaliacea; order Salpida; family Salpidae; genus Thalia; species Thalia democratica. Next base: position 40,860,024 of record NC_139165.1, on the reverse strand, counting down.
TATAATTGATAAGCAACGTTGCTAGTGTGTTTGGTCGTTTATATGTGATCAATACGTTTGGATTAAATTGATTTAAATTTTTAGTTAGTTTTAAAAAGTTAGGAAAAGGAATGGTTAAAATCAATAACAGTTTGAAATTAAAAACAGAAAAATTATTTAAATTAAAAAAGAAATTAAATTGTAAAAATGAATAGCTCAGAAGATCAAGCAGAACTAGGTTTTTTGGAAAAAATAAACTGCAGGCTAAAATTAATATAAACAGAACAATATTACCTTTTTACTGATAAGCAGTTAAACTAAACAACTTTTTTATATACTTAAACTTATTTTTATATATTTAAATTTTTGTACCTTATTTTTTCAAAAACCGTCTTAGTTCTCCCCTTTTTTATTTAGACCTTACTTTATAAACTTCAATTAGTGCAAACGTTGCTTTATCTCAACAAAACTCATACAAACGCTATATAATGTTATTTTTTTACTAAAAAATCTTTAAATTAAGAATGAATGTTACGTCACTATGTTATACGTTTTCAATATTCGTACTAACTTAAAAATGCTCTGCTCTTAACATCAGTCTCTATTTGAAAATGAGTATTAATCATAATCGAAACTAGTCGTAGAAGTAAGCAAATAAAAGTATTACAGATTTAATTTGTAATTTTTGAAGTGTAACTTCACAAAATAGTTTAATACGACGAAGTAAAAGAAATCCAATACAAAAAAGATTGTACAAAAAGGTACAGATTTAAGGTAATTTTCACATTATAATGTATTTTATTTTAATAAATAAATTTATATCCGCTTTGTTTTATTTACGCAAGCAAAAGAAATTTCTTATAAATTTAGTAATTAGTTATGTTTTATGAAGGACAAAAATATCCTCAAATTTATATTAAAAGAAAAAAAAAGGCAGAAACAATTATTCTCAAATAAAATTTCTAGAAGCTTTTGAAAAAGTTAAAACAAAAATTATTATTAGTACATAAATAACTTGTACGTATCTACAACGATGCCTAAGGCTATGAAGTTATTTTATTAGTTTGTTTCGGTTTAGCTATATTTATTTATAACTTATTTCCCACTAACTCAATAAATTAAAACAGAATAAATTTTTTGCACATAATATTTTAATTTTCTATAAATAGCAGGTTGAAAATTGTTTAAATTAAAGCACTATACTTAGAAAAAAGAATATTTGGTAAAAACAAACATCAAACAAAGTTACACTTATGAGAAAATACTGAAGCATGTTCCACTTGTTTCTACTCTACAGACCGTAAACAAACACGAAAATTTATTATAAGTTTAGAGTGATCGGAAGCCAGTTTGTTATGTAAGTAAAATTATTATCTATATACAGGTTTATACAGTTACAACTAATTATGTTTAAAATGTTGTTTATTGAGTTTTATTTCCTATAAAAATTATAATCTAAACAAAATATCATAGTTTTAAAAGTAATATGTTTTATATTATTATTACCTTCTTTGGTTAATTTGTTTTCATAAAAAACTAAACGATATAATAAAACTTTACTAATACATTGAAAAAGATAATTGTTAAACATAAGTTAATTATGTTTCTAGTCTTTGAGTTTACAAAAATTTTACTAGTCTTTGAGTCTATTTATGTTTTCTTAAAACTTAATTTTCATTCAAAAAATCGAGGAAACAACAAACTTTTGCACCAGGGTCTTGAACATGTTCTGATAGTGCGTCATGATCTCCACGCACTTGGACTCTTCGAAGCCCTGCTGTTCCGTGAACTGAAGTTTTGCCAGTCTGTCCATCTGATCTATAGCCACCTGCAGTATCCTTCCTATGAACTTGCAGCTGTGTGGAATATATTGTTTTAATGTATTTGTTTAAAAAAAATTGTAGCTGAATTATTTTTTCTATAAAGCAAGCACGTATTCGAATTTAAAAGCATTTGGTGTTTGTTTAACAAGAAAAAAGTATGACACTGGACTAAAAAAATTAGCAAACAAACCATTAACTGTTTTCTACGTTGATTGATAAAGCGCTTTAAATTGTTCCTGTTATACTTGTTTATGCACTGCACATACATACTTGAATGATTGATTATAAAGTTTTACTTGTACATTAAAAGCAACTAGAACAAAGTATTTGGACTTAAAAACTGAGTTTTAAATAATTTAATTAGCTCTAAAACTTTAATAACTTGTATACTTTTTAATTCACATCTAATCAATTTTTTATTTTAAAATTGCTTTTTTTTTTTAAATTGTAAAGAAATTGCATAATAACAGAATAAATAAACATTAACATGTCTGATTATTTGAAAAAATAACAACAACGTATAAAGGCAAGTCACGATAATATAAACTAATTATATTTGTGTCACGATCAGTTAATATTAAAATTTCACAAAAACCACATGACAATTGTCCAACTAATCCACTTAAAATCTGCTAAAATTAAGCCTTGAAATTAGTATTAATTTGTATTTGTTTTAATTTATAGTTACATACAAGTGATGCAACTTAGTGTAATCATAAAAGAAATGTATTTTATTTAAATAGTTTACGGAGAATTAGTTTACTTCCTGCGAAAAATACTATCTAGATAAATTTGACAACTTGAAACGTTTGTGTACAAAACAGAAGCAAACTAAAGGCACAGGAAATTGCTGTTTTACTAAAATATAATATTTTCTGATATCTGAAATATCTTACAAATGTGTGATTTTTCAACATAAATTTAAATTAGTTTGAAAAAACATGATACTTTAAGTGTTCACATTTTTAGTGTTTGAATTATTTTGTGTATTACAATTTTGGACGAAATTAGATACACAATTTAAAGATTTAGAAATACTGTAAACATTGTAAAGTTTTTAGAACTTTTTCATTGAAGCGTCTACAAAACTATTATTTTCTTATTTAATTTTTCTCGCATTAATACATATGAAAAGTGTATAAAATAAAAGACAGCTAACAAAAAATTTACTTTAATTAGGTCATTGTATAATCAAACATTTTACAAGAGCATTCTAAAAACTTTATATGAATTCAACAATTGTCGACATTTAACAACTTTTAAATATTTAGTTTAAAAAAATTACAAAACATTTTTTCACTACAATGTCTCATTTAAAACATTAAACCAAACAGAAATCTTTACCAGTAAAGTATATCAATTCAAAACACTTTCATAAACATACTTTTTTATGAATCACTGCAAAAACATTTTTTAATTTATCTATAACTCTAACGTAAAAAAAACTTTAGCATTGCATTATGTTTAGGGAAAATCACAAACAAGAACTCAACTAACACATCTTGAAGCCTGTCGATTTGCGGGGCGTCCGGTTTGTTCTCCCCAATCATTTTGAGGGCCATGTTGAACTTGAAGCACTGGACCTGGTCCAACACCAAAGTGACCATGTTGTGGAATTTCTGCAACAAGGTCTGCATGTGCGTCTCCATCAGTTTCTGTGCGGGTAATATCAAAATAAAAACTTTACTAACAATTGAAGTGGATTTTGGCATTACTATTTTACTAAATTTTAATTTTAGTAAAACTGAAAACTTGTTAAAAGTTTGTTTGGATAAGTTTTTTTCTTCGAAGTTAATTTGTAAAATAATTTTCGTGTTAATCATAAAAAGTTGCTTAATTTACTGGTTTAAGAGCTTGTTAAAGTAATTATACAAGTGCAAAATAACTACTCCATACATCACTAAGTTTTAATGGGATAAAAATTAAAATCTTATTAAGCATCAGTAAAATAGTTAAAATATTTTTATTCACCGAAACATTGTAATAGTTAGCATAGGCATATAGGCATATAGTTAGCATTTTACTATTATTTAATTAATTTGTTAAAATTGTTACTTTGGTAAATCATTCAGGGGTAAAAAAATTAAGGTATACACAATTTAAGAAGTGAGTTATTGTAATTCTTTGTTATTCCTACTTGAATAAGAGTCGTTTTGTGACCGATGAAAAAATTTTTGTTTGAATATTTGCTATAACATATACTGATATACTAAATCATTTACGTCTGTTTCCTTAACTTTTTAATTGAAAACTAGAATATTTTGTTTTAAAACTAAGTTTTAAATTTGGAATAATTATTTTTTAGGAAAATTAATAATTATTATTAAAGTATTAGTATATTCAAATTTATTCAATTGTTTTTTAATTAAATATTTTATTATTTTGTCTGTTTTTTTTTTTCAGTTTGATACTTATATATTATGTTCAAACAGGATTAACTTATACAAAGTTGAAAAAGTTACATAGGAAAATCCAGCAGAAACAATATTTAATACACAAACTTGTTTCTGCTGCTTGCACATGTTTATTTCGTGGTAAACTTTACTCCAGGCGTTCCTCTGCTCCGGATTCTGAATTCTTTGCAAGTAGTCCAAGTCTATGTTGAGACCTGGAGTATGTTTTGTTTTATTGCGAAGCAAACAAACATTACAAACTTTCAACACTTAATACTGTTAAAACAGAATTAATTAATTTATTTTTATTAGCTTTTTTAATTTTTACAGCAAAAAAAGTTTTTCTGTTCAATGCGATTCTATGACCATCTACAACTAAAAAAATCAAAAGATAAGAAGCTACAAGAACAACATAACAGACAACTAAAATGACAAAAACAACTAATGCAACAAACTGTGTCCCTTGAGCAGCCCGGACAGCCTGGTGAACAAACTGTGCGTCTTCTCGAATTCGGCACGCATGTTTGTCAGCATCGTGTTTAACTCGGAACATCCCTGAATAAAAAATAAAGTAGAATTTTTTAAATTAGTTAGTTTAAAGATGAAATCAAAGCAAGATATGCATGTAAAATATGGTTATCCGAAGAGCGTTAGAGTTACTCAACAGTTTCGACTGGCAGTTACTTTGAAGCTAAGCTGATAAGTATTAACGTTTAACTAGTAGCTTTTAAACCAGTATAAGTGTTGAGAAACCAACTCAGTATTATTATGAAATCCACATGTTAAGAACTATTCGTCGTCAAACTTGCACAAATTAAAAGGCTAGCTCTTTGTCTTCGATATTTCAAAGGAAATTTGTTGGAGGTGTAAATAGCAACTATGTTTTAACATTCTGTCTAGTTGAACTTTCAAATAATTAAAAAAAAAAACACAACAAACTTGAAATACAGCGTTAAGTCCGGATGAAAATTGTTGGTTCTGGTTCAAATAATGAACCTGGTTATTCCCCTGCTGCATTTCGTTCGTTTTGAACTGGAAAAAATTATAATAAACACAAAAACATTTAAAAATTTAAACTAATTGAAATAATAAAAAACTCTTAAGGCTGTTGCATCAACTCATGATATATTCCTCATTTAATTAAAGTAGTTTCCTAGCATGTCGTAAAATGATCTAATCAAAAACATCTAATTTCCAGTGACAGGAGCATAAATATTTAAGCAACAGATGTATGCATTTTAACGTTTAAACAAACCTCTTGCTTTCTAGATTCATAGCTCATGATGATGCTCTGTTCTTTTTCCAGCATTTTTCTCATCATATTTACAAATTCCATGGAATTGTTTGAATAATGAATCTAAAAGAAAAAAAAAATTAAACAACGAATTTATCAAGACGCATTTGCAGTAAGAAAACAAATTTAAGATTTTAAAAGTTTACCGTAACAACTATGTCATCAAAAACAAAAAAAAAATGATAATCACTATACTTGCATAACAACTGCAATATATATATATAAAGTTAGTATGTCAAAAAAAAAAAAAAATTAATTGATACTTTTTTTTCATTTTTGGTTTACAAATACTCTCTAGGATTTTAATTAAACCTATTTTTCTAAAAAAAAAACACACAGAAGTGATTTAATTGTTTTATTAGTAAATTGAACAAATTAAAAATAAACGAAATCTTTTTTTTAAAGTATAAATTTCATAAAACAAACACTTAGCCCACCTTGCACTGCGAAAGTATTAAATACATTTACTGTTAAAAACCCAAACATTCAATATTCCATTTTACCAAACTAAAATTCAAACCTTGTTTAAATTCATAAAACCATCAAACAACTTAACAATTCGAACCTTGCGTTTCGTTAAAAACAGGTATTTAATTTTTTCCTTTATGTAATTCCTGCATATGATTTACATTTAAACATTTTCAACCGTAAACATCAAAAAAACATACTAAATCAAACACATATGAAAGCACGATAAAACACCCGTATACAAAACAACTTGACAAAACCTTGCAGTGTTCGTTCAGAACTAAACAATACAGAACTAAACAAAAACTCAAACATTCTATGATACCATTTTACCAAACTGAAATTCAAACCTTGCTTAAACTCGTTAAATTCTTAGACATCAAAAGAAACTTCTATTCAACCAAATACATATAAAACTACGATAAACCACATACTCATGTACGAAACAACTCAAACCTTGCAGTGCTCGTTCCACCTGAACAGCTGGTCCCTGTCGTACACGGACAGCTGCTGGGTCGGGTCGTTCAGCAAATTGTCCACCGCCTTGCTGAACTCGTGCACCAGGCACCTGCTCACGAACGCCTGCTCTTCCTCATGCTGCCGGCTCGACGGTTGGTTGCTCGACGGGAACCAGTTCCTGCGCGCGGGAACGTTGTGATGATTTTTTTACGATTATACTTATATAGTCTTAACTAAAAAGGTTGCTCAATTGACTGAAATGTGAAGAGCTTATTTGAACAAAGACGTGCAAATTAAATGTTTTATTTGCAACCAGGTTTCGGTGGCAAAGAATTGCGACCTCTTCAAGTGAAACAAAGCAGCAAGCTGCCATTGACGAATGTACTCGAAAATTTTTATGTGCGAATAATTTGTTGAGAGTTCTTTTTTGAAAGTCACAAACATGTTAGAAATATTTTTTCTACCTTTGGTACTGGTGTCTGTGTAGCATGGCTGTTTAATAATTTTTAGACTTTCGAGTACTGTCATGCTATCTCTTATTTTGATAAAATTTTGGTTTACACACTTTGGTTCGGAAAATAACTTTTGAAAACTGAGCAAATGTTTCAAGTACGATTTAAAAAAGTACAAAGTTTATTAATTTTTTTTTGTCACATATGTAAAATTAAGTTAATGATATATTTCTAGTACAAATTTTATAAAATACAGTTACTGTACAATCGGTGTCAATTTTTAGTCCTAAAGTATAACTTAGCTCAAAATATTGTAGTTAAAGTACATTTTGGAAGTTATCCAAAAACATTAACTAGTCACCCTTTAGGTGTTATGAACGTTTGAAAAATTTTTGTATTGTTTATTTAAAAAATTGCTATCTTGAACCTACAGTTTTAAAAGCTCAATGTTAGGCTTTTCTTTTTTTTAATACACTTTCTGTTTCAGAACATTTAATTTATCTAAATAAAAGAAGAATACAAGTAGTTCATAACTCATTATCGTTTCACAGATATTAAAGTTATTTACATAGCTAACTTCCTTCATGTTGTGTAAACTTTTGTGGTTAATAATAAAATTATCATAACTATACTTTTTAAATAATAAATACTTATAAATCTATTAATGTTTTAACAAAAACAAAAATTCAAATAAAGTAAATTAAGTGAAGTTATAATTTATTTTAAAAACAATTGATAAGGAACATAGGTAATACACCTTTAATTAAATAAAATAAATATTAAAAAAATTTATATTAAACTGTTAAAAAAATTATTTTGCATTGAAATTTTTGTAACTTATAAAATAAGCTAAAGGCTTAAACGTTGAGATTAAACTAATAATTTTGTTAGAAAATATTTACTGTTTTATTGTTCAAAATAAATATTAGCGCGTACCTTTACTTTAATTATATTTACAGTCACATATTTTCTGTAATTTAAAGATATTTATAGTTTTAAACAAAAACAAATCTTTAGTTTCAAATATCTTATTGGAAATCTTTATTTTCCGAACATTATATTTCAAAAAAAAAAAATTTTTAAATCAACCATTAAAAATTTAAAAACAGTTTTGACTTGAAAATTTATTTCTATAGCCAACTACTGATGTAAGTTTCTAATTATCTCAAACGAATCAATTTAAAAAATAAATTAAAAACGATTAACAATTTTTAAATTGATAGTAGAAATATATTTACAATTAAACACGCGCAAACGATAAGAATAAATTTAGTGTAACTCAATCGATATAATACTAATTTAAAACTGCATTCAATTAATCACTTGCCTTTGAAATACACGTCTAAAGTATAAAATATTTTTTGTTGGTTACGTGCCCACTGAAAGCAAAAGAAGCAAACAAATTGTTTTATAACATAATTTAGCAAAAACTTTATTATTTATTTAGGAAAATATTCATTTGAAAAGTACACAGATCACAGATCTATTTTTCTCATTGAGTCTTTTTTTAAATAAGCTTCCAAAACATACCACTATCCAAAGTATATAGATTTAGATTAAACTTTTCAATAAAAAAAGCACTAATGAAGTAAAGCTATTATGTTAATTTCTAGAACGAAGTAAAAACATAAGTACTTTAAGTTTAGTTCATTTTAAACTATATCTTTGTAAATTACCATATTTTATATAAAAGTGGTAATCCACGATTGCAAACATCGTAGCAAAACAATTTTTGTTTAGTTATTAGAAAAAGTATTTTTGGTGAATAAAACATAGTCAGCATTTTAAATTCTTAAATTGTGTACAGTTTATGATATGAAAAAGAATAAAAATAAAACTAAACTAAACATACTTTTACTTTTAAGTAAATATTATTACTTATAAGATAGTTTCACACTAATGATAAACTTATAATTATCGAATATTAGTGTTTGATAAAATGATGGATAAATACACTATCAAACACTAACATTTTCATCAAATAAATTAGAATAATTTTTATAAAGTAAAAGAGATTTTTCCGTTTAAAAATATTAATATAATTTATACCACCTTATTTTTTTATATAGTAAATATATTAGTAATGTAGAATGTATTTAAAATGAATACTGCAAACTTACAAATACAGCCCTAGTAATACACTTGAACAAACTTCATATTCGTACTTTTTGAAAAGCAAGTCCATCACTTGTTTACAGTCGTTATTTCATAACTAGTGTCAAGTAAAAGGAATACATATATTTGTAAAAATATTCTTTTTTGTACTTTAAATGTAAATTATACACCATATCGTTTCCAACTTCACGAAAGTAGCAAATTCTTAGTGTCTACAAAAACTTCCAGCATACTTAACAAATGCTAATATTTCTCTTGCAAAAAATAAGTAACTTATGCGTTTTTATTTTTGTTTAAAATATAAAACCAGCAGCTATTTTTATACATATATTACCCTATGTTACTTTTTTTAGATATTTTTGTTTAAATTGCAAATTTTATACTGACAAACTCTTATGACAAGTTCCTTTTATGAAACTTTCTCAAAAAAACTAAACATCACTGCATACAATCATTTTCACGTTCAAACTAACCAAGTAGTTGTAAACATTTGCTAATAAGAAATATTGCTCGTGATTTCACAATAAAAAAATGTCATTAAAAAAAACCAATTTATTTTCAAACAGACAAATTTCTCACAAACCAGTACTTCCTCTCGATCATGGACTTGAAGTGCTTCCTGACGGTCATGCTGGCGGTGAAGTCGCTCGTGTACTGCTGGATCTGCACCCGCAGGCTCTCGTCCCCCAGGTCGCACGCCGCCAGCTGCGACAGCTTCTCCAGGTTGCCCATGTACGGCGAGTTTTCTGTGCGAAAGGGAATTCACCTTGGGTTGAAGGTCGTAGTGGGAGTTTTAAACATAAACATACATTTATTTTTCAGAATTATACATATTAATGTGTAAAAAAATAAAGTCGTAGCTTTTAAAATTTTTGAAGCCATTTGTATATTTGAGATATAAGCTCAAAGTTGCCCACGTACAAGTTTTATGTGAAAGAGTTACTCCCAGTTGAAGTCCTTAGTACAAGCTTGTAATAATGATCGAAAAACATGTTGGGTTTGTAGAGCATATCGAAAATTCGAACCAGCTGTTTAGGAAATTGTAAAAGTTCTTCTGCGAATTCAAAGTACCATTAATAAATCTTAAAATGTGGATAAGACAACTGTTAAAGTTTAAAATAGCTATTAAACTCAAAGTGTGTAAACTTTTCTTTTCTTTTTGGAAAGTCTTACACTAATTTGTTTTTATTCTATTACTAAGGTTTAAACAAGAACCTTAGTTGCAACATTTTGTTGCTAAGTATGCGACCATTTTGATACTTTTAAATTTCTACTTTTTGAAGAAAATAATTATACAAGTTAATCAGACCAGGGTAAGGCAAAACTTATCAAGTAAAATATTCAGTTCAGCTAAAAGTTATTTATGAACTCAAGTATGTAATACTGTCAGTATGTTTGTACACTTTTTAGTCAAATGGAAAAAAAAACTGGTTTTAATTACAGAGCAAGTTTAAGAAATTCATAAAACCTTAATATAACACAGTATATCCTAGTACCATAGAGATAGTAAGTACAGCTAAATTTTTTAAGTTTATTTTTTTTTCTTTATCCTTTTAAATTGTCAAACTTTTTTCACATAACGTTTGACTGATTACAAAAACCACAAAATTTCTCAGTAGTGGTAGAAAAAATTTTAAAATATCAAAAAAGTGCTATTTAAAGAAAATGGTAATAAACATAAATAGCTAAATATATTAATTTAAAATGCTAGAATTCACTTTTGTGAAACGTTCTGCTTTATAAGTAATATTTAATTGACAAGAGTTCACTTAAAAATTCTGTTATATATTCATCCACTGTTATAGCATTTTTGTTTACTTTAAGCTTAGCTTTTATGATCTTTGTTTTTAACAGATGTGTTTGCAAAAACAAATCATGTACTTTTACATTTTTATTTTCCTTTGTATGTTTAGAACTATACTTTTTACTTAATTTTTGCACTAAACAAACAATACATAATCCAAGTCAAATAATGTTAAAAATCTAAAATTAAATGTTTCTCAGCATTAAATCCAAAGAGGTAAATCAGATATTTTGGTCTTATTTTTTACATTTATAAAGTTATAGTTGCTTTTTAAAACTTTTTCTATTCAATTGATTTATGAAAAAGAAGTATTAAAGTTTTTTTATAAGTTTTTAACAAAAACTGCGAAAGAAAATGACCTAAAAATACTTTCAATTAAACAAAACAATCTTCTCTTAAAACTATTGTGCAACAATTTTTAAACTATTTCAGTCTAGTGTTAAAACTTTAATTATTAATTGTAAGTATTTTGAAACTGAAAGTGTTTTTATTTTTATTATTTTGGTGAATATGTTTTTTTTCACAAAAAAGTTCTTACAAGTTGATTTAAATATCAGAAGCTATAATTGCTTAAATTTTAAGATAAGTTAGTCAAAAAAAAAAACTTCAAAAGATATCCAAACTTTAATAGTTACTTTTTTGCAAAAAAAAATAATAACCTCTCCTCAATACACTTGTATAGGAGACTTTCTACAGAGTTAAGTATATTACAAAACTTACTAAAAGTTTTATTTTATGTTAAAAGTGTCTGATATTATAATTTGAGCTTTCAAGTATGGCCCAATTTAAACAATTGTAAAACAAATGTTGGAAACCCCCCTATGGCCTTAAACTAATTGTTATGTAAAGCTTCAATCAAATTGAAATAATTCAAAACCTTTAATCGAAATCAATCAAAACATTGAAATGACATTATTATACTTTTACCCAAATATTAAAGATAACATTTCATGCAACAAACTTAATCTACTATCATTTTATCAATACAAATAATAAATTATTTAAGAGTTTATGGAAAACTTAAAAGAAATATAGCAACACGAGACAGAAAAATCTGAAATCAAAATAACTTTGAATTGTGTTAAGTGCTTATAAAACTTAAAACATCATTTTTAACAAACAGTATAAAATTTTTCACAAAACTCTATCAAATAAAAAACACATACAAAGATATAAAGCAAAATAAAAAACTGCAATAACTTATTATGAACTATATTATTTATTTTTAAATACAAAGTTAGACTAATTTATAACTTATTATTACTTTCTTAAAATATAGCTTAATTTGGACATTTAATCATATTTTAACATTTCAAACTTTAAAAAAAAGTACAAATAAAACTAACGAGGATCATCGAGCACATTATCAAGGAGTTGCTCACCGGCCAGACTTCCCTGCAAACACACTTCCACATCGTTTGCACTCAAACTCGGTATGGGGCTTTGCTGTTTCAATTATTCAGTGTTATTTATATTCAGTAAAAATTTGAAAATTTAAAAGGGAATATTAATTTTTTAAAACCAACTCACCTAATATAAAAAAAAAATTAAAACCTTACTACAGCAGCTAACTTAAGTAAAACTGATAAAACATAATGTTTGGTTGAAAAAATACAACTGTTTCAAAACTCACTAAAAAAAACTTCCTCAAGCACTAAAACATAAACGTTAGCAAAAACACAACAAATTAAACTTAACAAATAAAACTTCACAAACCTCCTCAATACCAAAGTTGCTGCCCGGCGACAGGTGACTTTGCACGAAGCTGCTTGGAGGGCTCTGCACGAAGCTGCCCTGCGGAGACTGCATTGTGCTGGCATTGAAGCTGCTGGGGGAGTTCTGATCGAACTGGGGAAAGTCGTCAAAGCCGTCCGTGTCAAAAATGTTGTCGACACCGTTCATTACAATATGTTTTAAAAATGAACCTGGAAAGCTTTTGTTGTTTACTTGAATCATATTTGTTTTAAGTCAGGAAAATACAACTTTTTTTAATTCTTTGTTGTCAATGTATATGTATAAGAGATTTGATTGAAACTTTTTTTAAATCACACTATGTAGATTTTACAATAAAATACAACTGTTTTTGTTAGATTTTCTTCTAAATATAATGATGTAAGAAGCTAGATTAAAGATTTTTATATCTGTAATTTTTTGTTAAACTTATTAGAATTAAAATTTACTGAAAACTACAAACTCTTTTTTTTAAATACTTAGAAAGTTGTCTGTTTAAAATTTAAATTAAGTTTAACTTTTATAGTTATCGAAAAAACTTTAAACTTGTAACAGCTTCACATATTTTATTAGTTTTTTATGTTGAAATTATTTTGTTTTATTAACCAATATGGTGAAAAAATTATACTTAAATTGAATATCTAAATATTTTGGACAAAAACTTTAGCAAGATATAAAATAGTACTTTGATATTTTTTTCCAAAGGCTCTGTAGAATTTTAAATCAACATTTTTTAAAATGTGAATAAATTATTTTAAAAGCTAAAATTTCAACCAAGAATACTATTTACTTTTTTTTTTTTGAATTTAACAGTTAGAGTTGAAATTGTATAAAAATATGACATATTACATATGTCAACAAAAATTATAAAGATATGACAACATAATAAATATTTAAATTAAAAAAAAAAAATTGAATTAATATCAAAATTAAGTTTGCTGAATTAATTTAAAAAATATTGACTTTTTCTATCCTTTTTTGAATATTGTTTAAAAATCTTATAATAAATATTAGTTAGAGATTTTTATGAGAAAAATATTAAAAGCTTGTGTTTAACTAATGAGTTTTGGTAAAACATGTGATTTTTTATTTTGTTTTTAAAGTTAAGATTATTTTGTTTACATGCTGTTTTTTTTTTACATTTTAACAAGAAACAAAATAACTCTTAGGTGTTTTCAAATAAAACAATTTTTTATCCTTAATTGTGGACTTTTTTTTATACTATATTGGCTATGCAGTTAAAATAGCATTGATTTTGATATGTTGTAAGAGTTGATAAAAGTTTACGAAAGCTTGATTTTTAAAAAATGGTAACCATTTTATTTTAAACTTTTTGTCTTAGAAAACATGAAATTCAATACTTCTAATACTGGCATAAATTATCAATCAGTTTTTATATTTAAATACTAACTTTTGTATAAAAATTATCAAAATTAGAGGTCTAAAAACTGTGGCCCATGAAGGGTAAAAGCTCAGCCCTTGATTTGATAATATTTTAGCTGGGATGCCACAAATATGCATGTTTAGCAGCAAAATAAAATGCTACAAACTTGCACTTGATACTCTGCCATATGAAATGAAGATTTAAAACTGAAATTTCAATTCAGCTTGCAAAAATTTATATTTTCAAAATTTTTCACATAATTGCCTGCAAACCACTGATCTGTAGAATACGTTTTAAGATGTTTGATTTTATCTTTAAGTATTTAAGTATTCAAATTTTGAAAGTTTTTTTTTGATTTAACTACCAGTGTTGTTTTTTCTACTTAAGCTTTAAAACTTCAAACATGAGTAAAACTAAATTTTATCAAAAAAAAGTACCTCAAAACTATAGGAGAGTTTTTTATTTTCTTTTATACTTTAAATATATAATTTTAATTACTAATTTCAAATTTTAGAAAAAAACTATATAGAACTTTGCTGTTTATGGGAATCAAAAAAATAAGGATTTTAAGATGCTTGTTTTGTTGTTCTTACAAGTTTTTACAGTTTCAGAGTATTACACTAACAATTTAGAGCCTGTAAGTTAAAGTTTAAAATATAAAAAGTTATGTTAAATCAAGAAACATATACTTCAGTTGCTACAAACTTAAAAACAAAAATGACATTTTTGGTAAATTTAGTTGCAAATTTTTGTGAATTGACAAGGAATAACACAGTTATTTCAAAAGTTTTTTTTAAGTTTTTTCTAAATTTTTTGTGAGGTATATTTGTTATAACTGCAGTTAGTTGCTATTACATATAATGGAAACTTTAATAACTTAAACAACTAGTGAAATATTTTAAAAAAATTAATTAACTAAATTTGATTAACAGACATTTTAAGAAAATAAATAATTTTTTAAATTTCAATAAAAAAAGAGGTTTGACATTTTATTTTTAGTGAAAAGGACAACTTGAGTGACCAAAGACTAGCTTAACCTGGCCTAAGTTTATGACAAAGTTAAAAAAATTATTGATATGAGCCAAAAACTATAAAGTACTGTTAAGCTGAATTACTTAAACAATAACAAAAAAGAATTGTTAAAATCACAATTAATCAACATGAATGTTTTAGAAAGCTTTCCAAACTAGACTAAATTTTGCAAAGTAAAAATAAAAAAGCTGATAAGACCTGAGTTAGCCTAAGCCACCCTGAATTTTTTTCAAACTACCATGAGTTATCCCAAGCACATGGCAACTGATACCTATCGTGCAACTGAATTTTTATTCAATCAACTAGATTGAGTAAAATAAAATTGGCTGGAAATTTAGAAAAAAAAATTTTAACAAGCCGGAAAAATTGACAAGCTAATGCATGACTTAACTTAAAAAGTATTTAAATACATTTTAAGAAGTGCTTCTGAGTTCGGCAATTGGTAATTGAAGATGATTTTCATTTTAAAGACTACTAATAATTATACCATTATATTTCAGTATTTTGCTACTATCAATATAATCAGTATTATTATGCGCAATATATATACATATATATATATATATATATATATATATAAAAGAAGGTTAATGTTCAAACTTGAACACCTTCTACTGAGCCCACTTGAAGGGCTTTTAAATAACTTATTGAAATGACGATTTTAAAAAATCTGGAACAATTGTTTCATAAAAAAAAAAGATTGAAAATACAATGTTCAATTCTTACGTCATAATATTTTTGTATTTTTTTTGTAAACTTTTGCATTTTTGTTTACCAAAGTGCTTTTTATTTTAAATTTGAACTGGCTGAAGATTAAAGACAATCTTTTTTGTTTTTATGAAACATATGTTCCAGAATTTTTAAAATCGTTATTTCAATAAATTACATATAAATTATATAAATTAGAAATACAATAATTACTTTTTTTTGACAAAACACTGTTTTGTTATCTGATTTATTTTTTGCTTTTTTGTTTTTATAATATTGTTGCAATCAACATTTCCTTAAAGTTTTAGGTACATAGATCTTGAAAAAAGTATCAACTGAATTTATAATATATATTTATATTCTAAAAAAATTTACTATGAAAAGTTTATCCTACATTTGTTTGTACTGGATTTTTTTATGACCATACGGAAAGTGTAAATAGTATTTTTTGTTATCCTTCAAAAAATACTCTTTTATTCAAATAGAGTTTTTAAATGAGAGTCAATGGTTTGTTAATAAGTTATTTTGAACCCAATGAATAAAGAAAACTGAGGTTGCTATTGGTTTTCTAAATTTTATTGAAAGAAAGAAAAATGTGAACGCACACAACTAAGATCAATGGATTGGTGTGGAGAAAGACCTTTTGGTCATTGAGCTGCACACCATTTACTTGTTACTAATACTATGAGCTAACTTTGAAACAATAATGAAAAATAGAAACAAAAAACTTAAAAAGTAATTATATAATTATATTTAATTAATTTTTTTATTTAGTTTAAAATGGTATGCACCTTTGTTAACCCATAACAGCCAATATTGACCACGGAAACCATAGTCTACCATGGGCCACTTCCCTATGCAACTTCTATCAACTATTGCAACTACCCTGACAGCTATTTTGCTAAAAAAGCTATGTAAGGAAATATAAACTATTTAATACTTAGCCTAATTGAATATTAATACCATTACTTTAGGATTAAACTTAATCTTTTTTTTTTGTTTTACTTTATAAATACAATAAATTTTACTTGTAATGTAACAAACTAAAACAGTAGTTGTAAAAAATATCAAATTTAATTAAGATTCAAGTTGTATTGATAGCTTTTATTTATAATTTTATAAAGCTTTTATTGTAGACTCACTTTTAATAAGCAAATATATAACTTGTATTACTTTTGGTCAAACAATTGTCTACAAAAATACATTAGCTTAAACTGTGCTTTATTTTTTGCCAAGAAGAAAGTAGCAGCTAACTAAATGTATTAAAAGATATCATTATTTTAAAACTGCCTGAGGCATTGAAATAACAGAACTTTGAAATATAAGCTTGTAGTGACTACAGCTTTCCCAATTTAAACCAGATGGAAATATTTACCTTTTTGGTTAATTGTTAACTTTCGAAGCAAAAATAATTTCAGGTCCATGTAAGCGAAACTGAGATACGCTAAATAAGATATAAGATTTTATTAAAATTACATTTTTTATTATTAATTCGAAAAATTGGAAGACGTTTAAAATAAATTTAATAATAATCAAAAATGTTATTAAAACACTTTAATTATGATTCTAATAGTAAAACTGATTCTGATATGAATCATATCAGAATCAGTTTTACTATAAGAATAGTTTTAATAATTACGACCTATAACGATTCTATATACATCATATCATATGATGTATATAGAATCGTTATAGGTCGTAATTATTAAAACTATTTCAATATACTATTGTAATAAACTTATCTATAAGTCAAAGAATAATTAAAATTAGATTGTTTCTAAAACATTTTTTACCAAGTTACTTGTTTTCAAAGATAAAGCTGAGCAAAGATTCTAGAATAAATGTAAAAATAATAAATACTTTATAAATAATGTACATAGGTATGTTAAATGTTTCATCTTAAATTATCATTCTCATGTACTTTTGTGAATCCGAAGGGTTTCTTTATAGCAAATAAGTAGTTTAGTAATTGTATTTTTATAGTAAGATTTTTTTTTTCTTGTAGGAAAATAAAAACAGTTCAAGAAAAAATAACTGAGCAATAGTTTTTTTTTTAGACATCAAAAAATAATAATTTTCTCAAAAATATAAAACTAAAAATAAACTTCATTATTGAGTTTTTGAACAAAAAATATATGCGCTCAAAACCAAGGGCACAAAAAACCTTTCGGCTAACAAGTCGAACATCACTTGGATACCTTTTAAGGTCTTGTCCAGGACATTAAATGATTAATTAAATTCTGGTTGCTTCATTATTATATTTTAAAATTGTTTTTTACTTTTGTAAACTAAAAAGTATTTAATAACTATTGTATAATTAAAACTTATTCAAAAATATTTAAACTAGTAAAAACTACATATATTTTTCATATTTACTTGTTTAGATCAATAAAAGCTAGATATTTTTTTAAATTCAGTATTTTTAAATTTTTTAAGTTTCTTTTAATAATTTAAAAATATTTAAAAGCAATTCTCTTAATGTTTTTAGAATATCCGCAAAAATGGTTTTTTAGACGTCTGAATAAATTTTAAAAGAATAGTTTTTTTAATTTGGTGTTTTTTTAGTTATATAAATTTGTTTTAAAATTATTAAAGTACAAAAATATATAAACATTTTGATTAAAAAATAAAAACAGATTTTTAAGTTGTTACGACTTAAATAGATTCAAAACTTTTAAAAAAATTCTTCAACTTTAAAACAAAAATGTTTATAACTTTAAAAAATTATAAAAAAAAATTCTTCAATTTTAAAACTGTTGTTTTTGTTTAGCAGTTTACTTAGTAACTTGATAAGCGTTTATAAAGAAATATTTTTTCAATTACTATATAGCATGTAAAGAGTATTTAAAACTACGCGTTTTTTTACTTAGTTTAGATTTTTAATATTCTGAAATAGTTTTAAAGTTTTTATCAAAATTAATGTTTATAAAACCGTTTAAACAAAAAAATGTTAACAGTTTAGTTTCTATGTTTTCATTTATTTGAAAACCAAAAAATTTTTTTTTGTCCCTAGTAAACACTTAATGGTTCAAAAAGTAGTACTAACAATAATTGATTACTACTTTTCTTACCACGAATATACTAATGATTATTTTTGAGTATATATACAGTCTAATTTTCAAATGTAATCATCTACTCTTAATTATCTTTTGCACTCTGTTACTAATTTTTGACTCCACTATGGAAGATTTGAAGCATTTTGTTGGCCATTTGTTTCTTGAATGCGGGCTAAACCACTTATTTGGTCATTTGTATGATAAGAACTATTTCATCAAAAGCGTGTTCTTTAGCCTTTTAAGTGCTGTTAACGGTACAGATATGTACCTAATTTTGAAAATAGTGATGTTATTTTGCTATCTTGTTTGTTTAGTACTGAACAGACCTATAAGGTACAATGCTTTGAGATTCTGGCATGAGGTTATTTACATTTCGGTCGCATTCTCTGTCTTCTACTTTTTCGGTCCATACAACGAACGGTGGGCTAACATTGGGATTGGAGCTGTTTTCTACTTTTACCAAGTAGTCTGGCAGCAAGACAATGCTCATGACCAAATGATGAGGATAAGTCTGATAATTCTAACGTGCTCGCATTTAGCTTATTGGTGGTTCTCAAACGAGACCGTCCTTTGCAGCATGTTTCCACAGTCTGTGTCTTGCTTTCGTCATGATTAGACGTTCTTTGTATTCGCCGGTCTGTTTTTGTTGTGTTTGAGAAGTTTTCTGTTCGTTTTATGCTGATTTGTTTGTAACATGATTTCTTTGTTTTTTATCAGTGAGTTTCAAACTGCAGACTTTTACTTGTTTTGTTAGAAAATATGTGAGTAATGAATGACAATATCTGCCTTGATACTGATGAAATTATAACATTAATTATTTCAAAAAGATGATATTACATTTGAACAAAGCAGTGTCATCAAAATGTTAGTAAGTTCTTATAAAATTTCTTTAAAATTAACTTCAAGTTAAAATTGCAGTATTTTAAGAAATACATGGTAATTTTTTTTATTACTGTGTAGTTTTTGTCTGCTAAACCTTTTGGCTATCCTAAGAAAAAATTTTAAAATATAGTATACTAATAAATACTTTTGCAATTCACTGTAATATTTATTACCTATAATATATGTTAGCAGGTTGTTTTAAGTTTGTATCTAATTGTAATTATTTTTGTGTCGGTTGTTATAACTGAAAATTAATAAAATGTAACCATAGCCTTAAAAAATGTAGTTAACATGATAATTAAATAAACAAATATTATAACAGAATCAACTTTATAGAGTGTTAATCATCATCATCATTTGGAAGAAAATGCTTAGTCAAATACTCAATCAAATAAAAAAGATAAGCCTGTGAAAACAAATGAAAGAAGAATAATTTGATTGATGTAGAGAAGTGAAACTCCTGCGCAATAAGAAACACTTCTACAATTATCAAACGATTTAATTCATTTACTCAAGCATTTTTTATGACGCAACCTTATTCGCAGTTTAATATCTAAAAAAATATATTTTACCTTAAAAGTTATATTTTGTGTTGCAGTACTTTTAGTTCTATTGTGGTTTGATATCTTAGTAATAAACAAAAAAAAACAGAGCTTATTTTATATATAATTAAGTATTTCTAATATGGATATAGTTTATGCTATTGTAGCTGTTTAGAATTGGAAAAGTTTAAATTAATTCCAAAACTAAGTGATACTAGTCCAAATACTCTTGAAATAAAGTAGTTCTTGAAACTAATACTTGAAGTCATTATATAGCAGAATGTAGGCAAATTTAATACTAAGTGTTCTTTTATATAATAATTCCGCAACTGACTCGCTCTTTATTCTAACGCAACCGGCTTAGATCGCTCACTAAAAAGTACTTAATATTTTCAAAAATCGTTGGCTAAAAGTTAAATGAAAATATTTTGTAATACGTGAGTTATCGAAAAATAGATGTAGGTAAATTGTATAACATTAGCTAAATGTGATCCGACAAACAAGGCATGACTAAAAATAGGTCTACTTGAAAACAGTGGAAAAAAGTATTAGGTTGCATTGTTCGACATTATCATAAATTTTAAGCGGCTGGTAACTATTAGTGAAGTCGATTAGACTCCAAAGATATTACTCCCGGTATTGTAACATTTTTGTATTATAATGTTATAAAACAAAATGTTATAAGTAGTAATTTATGTTTCGTATTTAAATTTTAGAAGTTGTCTTACTATGTTTTTGCGTTAGTTGTTTTTGAGAATAAGGTGTAATAATCAAATAAACAGTCCAAGTTGCCGAAAAATTATAGTAGCCTTATTATATTTTTTGCGGCTTCTTACGTTGTCATTTTTATTAAAGTTTTAATTTAGCCTATTCAAATATACATTTGTACAAAATTAAGTTAAAACTTAAAATGTTTTTTTTTATTAAATAAATTATGCGAAGTTTTTTATTTGATTACAACACGCTAATACTACTGCAAATTTTCTAAAAAACAATAAGATAATCTTTGCTTATTTTGAAATATTATTCTATATATTAAATACTATGATTCTAATCATTAGATGTAAATTACATCATGTAATTCATCATAAATTTGTTTTACTATCTAAAAATAAAATCAGTTTAAATGACGTAAAAAATTAACTTTGAAGTTTGAAAATATTTTAAGTGACTTCAATCTGTTAAGTTATTTCATGGAAAACAAAACGAAACTAGTTTATTTTTAATAAATAAAAATGTATACACGCATTTGAATAATAACATTTTCTATTTATCTTTACATAAAAGTGCAGTTAGGAAGATTATAGTTGAAATAGCTTTGTGTTCTGTCGGCTTAAAAAGTACTTTTTAATTTAAGTATAATTTAATTTCACTCCACTTAATTTTTATACAATTGATCCTATAAGTCTTAATCTAGCTTGATGACTGCAAGTTTTTCGGTTGTGACTGGCTGATGAGCCCTAATAAGGACGAAATCGGTCTTAGTCTACCGAAGGCTTGTGGTCTGATGATCAAATGGTATAATCAACTCTTTCGTTAAACTTGAGCTTGTCTCACGGCATATTATAGTCCAGACTTCTGCTCTGCAGACTTTCACCTATGTTTTTCTTGATTGACTAGTGGAAAGATAAAAGAGCCAAAAAATATCGTAAATTTTATAAATAAAAGTACGCAATATTTTTTCCTGGTATAGAACAGGCGGGTTAATCCAAGTTAAAATACAAATTGTGTAAAAATGTACTAATGGAAAGTTACATTTGAAAAGAATTTTTTAAAAGCAAGCTTTACTTAAGATGATAGTTCAAAACTTAAATGATTGGCTTCTGTTTTAATATTGTTTTTAATGTTTTAAATGTGTCATTTATAAAATATGTGGTTTTAATATTGAATTAAATACTACATAGTGAAATAAATTAAATATAAAATATTAAACTCTTGACAACATTATTTTACACGCAATATTTTTTACAAACAAGGCTTTAACAACCACTAAATTATCAATATACGAAATGAGAAATCTTATTGTGAGTTTGTGCTAGCTTGGAAAATATTTTGACAAATTTTTTTTGTTAAGCCATGAAAAAAGTAAGAAGAAAACAAAATCTCTCGAAAAACTTTATTTACAAAAATTCAATTTAAAACTTAAATAGAAATGCCCTTTTTAATACTTTAAAAGAATTTACTTTAAAAAATGTTTTGATCAGTGCTTTCTATATATACTTTATAGATCGTAGCAGGGTTTAAGATAAATTTAAGTAGTTTATATTTTTTCAATTTTTTAAGCTTAAATTTTTTGATCAGTTCCTTTAGGCTTATCTCCCAAAAGAAGCAGGTAAATATGAAAGAAGACACTTTTGCACGTGGCGACTTTTTGCATAAAGACATTTTTGTACGAACAGTAACTTTTATACGGAGACACTTGTGCACGTACGGTCATTTTTGCACGAGAGTAAAAGTTGGAACAAATAATAAAAGAGTTACCAACTAAGTTAAGGGTATATATTGTATATTGAACGATAAAAAAAGCGCATAAAAAGTTTTGTCTAAGGACTGGTGTACAAAGGAACTTTTCGGTTATCGAGTCGTACACCACATAGCATGTGGCACATGCTTATAAAATTTCTTACGAGCTATTAAACATAGTTTTTTTTTAATCATTTTATATTTAAATCTTTACTAATGAACAATCAATTAAACAAAAACAAAAATGAATGAAAATTAAACTAAACGAAGAATAACAGAACTTTGTGTTTAATAATGTACTATAAATCTTGTTTAGTAACATATGAATTAAAAAACATATATACAACTTTAATTAACTTTTGAAAGTAGATAAACAACACTAATAACAAACGTGTGAGTTCATGAATTATAGGTTACAACTTTTTCAAAGAAAGTATAATGTAATACATATGCTGATAATTTTTACAAAAAATTTTTTTTATAAGTATTTTTGTTAAAAAGGTAGTTTTTATTTTGTTGTAAAATTAACTTGAACAGTAAAAACAATTTTAAAATTAAATAGATGAACAAACTATTGTAACTTTTTTTAAAGAATTTTAAAGAAGTGATTTTTACAAAAACTGAACTTAATTTTTATAAAATATGAAAATAAATACTGTAAAAATTTTGCTTTCAATAAAATAAAAAGATAAAAAACTGTAATAATCTTAACAATAATGATATCTACAACAAATGACCTTCTATTTTAAAACTTTCTTTTTATTTTCTTTTTTTTTTGAATACTTGTCCAAGTCTAAAACTATAACACTAGAAAGCAAGCAAAATTTGCAAACATAAAAGGAAGATTTTTTTTCTTTTATTTCCTCAAAAAAAATAACTTAAGTTTGCTTGGAACAGATATCTTAGCTTACTTTTTAAATACTTTTTTTCTGCTAAAGTAAAAACATCCATAACTACTTTTTTACATTTGTACACTAAAAATAAAATGTAAGCATAACAAAAAAAAGTTTTTAAGTATTCTGAACTTAATTCAAAATAGTAACCTTTAAGAATGATCTTAAAATATAATCAGATAGAAAATGCTAAAACCTAAACTAAACCAATGTTAATGTAACGAAACAAATCAACTTCCGAACAAAAAAACAAAAGAATAAAAAAATGAATAAAATTTTTGGATATTAAATGAGAAATACTTTAAAATTAACTCTTTAAACTAAGTAAACAGACGAGTAAGAATCATACCAATGATAATAAAAAAAATTACAAGTAAAAAAAAAAACATAAACATAAAATTTTTAACCCGTGCAAAAGTGTCCCTTCGTGCATACTTGACACCTACCTTTCTCCGAAGATTCATAGTTTCATACTATGTATTATAGACTTAAGGAAAATAAAATTTAAGTTCTAAAATAGCCTAATATTTTCTTATCGGATTAGGGAAAACTTTATACATGTAGTAACTCATGCCATGTGTGTAGCTAAAAAGTTTGTCAATATCTGTAACAAAAAATTCTATTTACAGAAAAAATTATAGCCACTACAATGGTAAAGATTTTAAAAAGACATATAAATGCTTTTTTTTTAAACTCTAGAATTTTACAAAGTATGGTTAGTTAAACACAAAATATATAGTTAGAGATTTTTTTAGTTAATTAAAAAAGAAAGTTCAAACTTAACTAAGTTTTCAACTTGAAATAAAAACTTTCAGTTTTAAATGTGCAAATAATATCAAAACTTTCAAATAGCAAGTATTATTTTAAAACTCATTTTTGAAAATATCGACAAAGAAAACCACTATCGTTCTTGGCACCTCAACATTTTATTTATGGCTACCAAATAACCTGTAACTATCTTGGAAGTTGACAATTTAATCACAGAAACCTGGAATTTTATAAATTAAAAAAAAAACCTTGAAAAGGCATAAATCTTGAAAAAAAAAATCGGAAAACCCAGGAAGTTTTGATAGAATTTGTAATTTATATTTTATAATTTAATTAAAACTAAGTGTGCCACATAAACTGCAATCCTTGAATAACCTACCAAAAGCTGGAATTTGATAATTTAACCTAAAGAAATTAGAAAACCTAAATTTTGAGATATTTTGTAAAATCTAGAAAAACTTTGAATAAAAAAAGATCATTCAAAACCCTGAAAAAACCTGAAGTTTTAAACAATTTTTATATAAGTTGTAATATTTTGATTTAACACAAAAACTCTATAAACAAAATTTGTGATCATTAAAAAATTATTAAAAAACACATTTAAAGTAGCTTTACAGTATATTTTCAATATTTTATCCTATTTAACACAGTTTTATACCTTAAATTTAGACTATAATTAAACAAAAATTTTAAACTTTTAAAACCTTGAAAATATTTTAAAAACGATTGGTACATACTCATATTCAGTAATTTTTTTTTGAGGTTTTTTATGCTCCTTACTAATACCAAAAGTTATCTTATAAACTTAACCTAGTTTTTTAAACACTCAGAAATATTTTTAGCTTTAATGAGAAACCACTGTCTGGTAAATATACTAAGAAAAAAAAATGTATCACTTTTCGCAAGTTTTATATAACCTAAAATTATAATTAAAATTGTATACACAATAATATATAAACATATAGCTGTTGATAAAATTTCAATTAGGAATGATTAAGCAGGGCTTCTATTATTGTAATATTAAATGATGAACTTTTGATTAGCAAAAATTGTGATCATACAGGTCATCAGACCACAAGCTGTTCTACCCAATGGCCTTAGCTGGGGACTTATCGAGCTGGCCATTGGATATTTTAATTTCATTCATAATTATTTACTATATAAACAGACAGTAGGTTGACAATGGTTCAATTTATATACAGAATAAAAACACAATAAAAATACAGTTAATTAATAATACAGTTAAATAATAATTCACCAGGAAGATATACAAATAATAAAGTAGTGAATAGGTTTTAATAAACACTAGTAGCTCACACTATATATAAAACACTATATGATATAATACTAATAATACTTAAAAAACTAAAACAATATATATTAATTTGTCTTAATAGTCACGCTTGACTGCACTAAATTGTGCCACGTGAAATGTCATTTTTCACAACAAACACAAAATCTGCAAGTCAGAGTCGTGTTTGTTACACTGTTTGTAGAATGAAGCAAAAAAACTTTCAGAATTTTCCATAGTGGGCCATTACAGAAATTTAGACACCATAAGCAGCAAAGGGACCAAAGGGGGGCGTAAGTGGAAAAGGGGTCATAGGAATTTACACTATATTCTGGATTTTATAATGATGAACAAAAAGGTCTTAAGCATGTTTAATATTATTTTTGAACCTTATACTAGTAATTATGGGAAAATTTCAGAATTAAAGACAGCTCTAAGCTGTAAAAGGGGAAGCCACAAAGCCTTAATTTGAAACTTATGCTAGATATACTGGAGTTCATGATGAAGTGCAAATAAAATGTCTCTGGCGTATTATGGTAGTGTTTTGAGAAATCTTGTCGTAGATGGCAATTGGTTTTTCATTTCTTTAAAATTAGCCTTATGAAAAATAATTTTGGAAACCACGCCTTAGAATTTAAATAGCATAAGTTTGTATTTACAGGTATCAATTTCAAATTCAATAACTTTTCTCTAAATAGCTAATCTTTTGTCTAACTACGAATTACTATTAAAACTTTTAAATAAATATTATTATATGAAGGAGTAGGGTGTAAAGCACATTCATTTAGTCATATTGTAATATTCATATTTGAACATTCGGTTTTGATGTTTTTTGGCTTCATTAAGAAGAATTTAAGAAAAAATACATGCCAAAAAACAATTCAACTCCAAAAATCACATTTTTGATTTTTTTGACTTGAATAGTAATAAAGTCTCTTAAACGTGTCCTAGACTTAAAATTTATACCTTAAATAAAAACTTATAACTATTGACATACATTTAAAACCATTTAGATTGATTTTGATGTATTATGACGTCATAATCAAAAATAATATGCAAATTTTGTCTGTAAAATGGTGCTTTTATGAAAATTAAAAAACGTAGCAGGTTGTTCGCTATCCAAATCCTGCAAGGTGCCTTTCAGATTCAAAGTTATTGGTTTGGAGTACTTTTCTCATTAGTTAATAAATTAAGCTTAGTAGCACCAAGTGCATATGACAAACAAAACTTTCCAAATACATTTTCTTTATCTGTTTGAAGATCAAAAACTTGGGCGGTATGTGTTAATTATTCGAATTGTAAATTTGCTTCATACACTTTAGGAAGTACTTAAAGAAATTCTTGTTGAGAGCTAACCTCAACAAAATGTAAAAATGGTGGTCTTACTTTGTTAGTAAGTGCTTCAACTTCAGTCATTAGAAAAGTTTTGAATCAAGCAGTAGTTTGACGACTTCCACATGCTAGTTGCTTAGAAGTGTTTTATTTATAGGCATGCAAATAAACAGAAGTATTGCATTATTAGTATCTTTCTGATTTACTAAGTTTAAAATTGTTTCACATTACAATATGATCACAAGTAAATGACTTTTGTTCTGATTGTATCTGTAAAGTCTCCTTTAAGTAAAACACTCTTATAATTATTGTTCTATTCTAAAAATATCTTTTTAGTTGACTGACTCCATAAATTTGACATTTAAAATCAAAGACACTAAAAGTAAAAACAAATAGCTGAAGAGTTTGCTTTTTATATTAGAAAAAAAAACAATTCACTTACAAAATTTGCATATTTTGTGTCATTATGACGTCATAAATCAAAAACAGTTGAAATGTCTTAAAATGTATATCTATAAGAATAAGTTATTATTCAAGATAAAAATGACAAGTCCAGGACATGAATAAGTGACTTTATCTAGGGATAGGGAGTGCAGCACATTTTTTGGTCATATTGTTATATTCATTTAAGTCCATATGATTTGGATGTCTTTTTGCTTCATTGAGAAGAATCTGAAAAAAAAAAATCAAAAAAAAAAAGAATGCTTGCAGCCCAAAATACTACTTTCAACCCCAAAATATCACATACTTTTTGATTTTTTGACTTTAACAGTAATAAAATCACTTATACATGTCCTAGACTTATAATTTATGTCTAATGAAAGCTTTTACTTATTGACATATTAACTGTTTTTGGTGTATTATGAAGTCATAATCACCCTAGATATGCAACATTTGTTTGTAAAATTTAGGGGTAGGGAGTACAGCACATTTTTTTGGTCATATTGTAAAATATAAATAAGTAAATATGATTTGGATGTCTTTTTGCTTCATTAAGAAGAATCTGAAAACAAATTATAATTTCGCAAAAAAAAAAGTTTCTGCCCTTAAAACTGTTTTCAACCCCAAAATCACATATTTTTTCGATTTTTGGGCAGCGACTTTTTTTTTGCAAAATTGTAGTATATTTTTTAAATTTTCTAATATATTTTAAATAAAAGGTTTTCTTTCAAAATATTCTAATAAAAATTCATATCTGTTTTGTTGGTTTTTGATAATAAGTAAAGTTTAGTTAAAATTTTTCAAGAACTACGCTAAACGTAGTTTTATAAGTTTTATGTCTAAGAAATGTATAAATTATACAAAAATTTTAGAACTACAAAAGTTGCACATTTTGAAAAATGAAACTTTTTATTAAAAGTTAGCCAAACAAATTGCTAGATAATGTTTTTGAGTGATATTACAACTCAAAGGGTTTCATTTTTAACTTTGTAAACTTTTGAAGATATTACATGTTGATTTTATTTTAAGAACATTAAAATAAACTTACTATTATATTTTTTTCAAGTTTCTAAAATAATGGTTCACGTCTGTTGTTAATTTTTTTAAAATATAATTTGTTTTGGATTTAAGACTAGTTTTAAGCTATAATTAACTGGAACTGTTATAGTTAGTATTTTGTTACACATTATAAAAGTATTTTTTCTATTATTAAGAAAACCTTATTTCTAGTAGTATTATGTTTAAAGTTTCTTGTGTATAAAATATTTAATAGTTTATCATCACAATCTAAGGCAAAATTCTCACATTGTCAACAAAACCAGGAATCAAATTTATATTCAAGTTTTTGTTTACTAAAACTTAAAGAAATGGAATTCATATTAAGATTTTGAACTCTGTTTTACCAGTATTTTCTAATTATTTCAATTTTAAAGATTAATATATTTAATCATTTTATGTACCTGAGAATTTCTAGACAGTTATCTAGTAGAGTGTTATATTTTATTCTAATGCGTATTATTTAAAGCTTCTACACAAAATATTCTATTATTATCTTACTTATTATCCTTTTGTACCTGATATCGTCTACTTGAGAAACATTAGTATCATTAGGTTAAAGTTGTTATAAAGTTTTTTTTTTAATTTGTAACATTAAAACCTTTAAGAAGTATCATGATAAAGGTTTCATTAACATAAAAATATTTTATTTTTTTTATCTAGTCAGTGACGTCTTTATGCTTACTTTAAAAACACTGAATTGAACTAAAAAAAAAAAAGAAGTTTTTTTCTTGAGTGAAAAACTTAGCTTTATTGAAATAAGTCTAAAAAAATTTTTATAGTTAGTTTTAAAGCTATAAAAATGATTAAAAAGCTCTTAACTTTTTATATTACTTTTAGCCTTTCAAAAGATAACTGTAACTGCTTTAAAATGCCTCCTCCGAAAAATTCAAACGTGGATCTGATAAAATATAAAAATTGGGTGGAAGGAAACTTTTGGCAGATGAGTGAGAATGAAGACATGACTATTAAGTTGATCGTTATGTTTGAAATCTGCTGTATAATAGTATATTTGTGCTAGTTATACAAAAGAGGTTTGTTTTTATAAAAAATAATTTCATAACAAAAGCAAATTAACGAACAAATGATAACTTTGGTTAAGCGTCTTAAATAAAATTAGTTGGCATACACTTAAAACAACAAACATAAAGAAAAACTTATTTATTAATTTTTTTTTTTCTTAAATTATTTACAGCTAGTCAGGTGACGCCAAAGAGCCTGTCACTTCATAAGACTTGAAGCGAGGAATAAAACTACCTCAAGCGTTATTGTATTTTTAATTAATTTTTTTAAAAGTTTTTCTTAAGTTCTATCAAAGTTTAAAATGAAGCTCTTAAAAAAATAACCCAAGTCACTTTTTAACGACCTTGCTGAGTTTGTTGAGATATATAAAACATACATTTAAATTTTACCAGTTAATTTATATTTTCTACCTTTTTATAAATTTTATGTTGACAAAAGTATGCAAAAGATTTTAAAGCAGTACAATGTTTTACGTTACAATTTATTTTTTTGATTTCAAGACGTAGACCAAAATTTACTAAAATTGTACTCTTTTAATGAGATAAATCATTAAAAAACATCATTTTACGTCAAGTTTGATAATTTTTTACGTTTTAGGTGGTCAGTAATATTTTAGCTATAGGGAGGTTGATTTTATTTCCTTTAAACTTAAAAATTGTTTTTGTTTTGGTACAACAATGTATTTTTATTTTGTAAACTTTAATGGTACTAAGTGAAAAAAAAAATAAGCTGATTAATTTTCTTGTTTCATGCACAGTGTTCTTCGAAATTGCTCTACAATAGTTGTGCTTTAAATTTTTATTAAAAAAAAAGAGTGTTTGTGTTCTTTTTTAGTTATATACATTTAATATTCAACCTTTACTTAAAATTTACATGCTGTTGCAACCGGACCAGTCATTTTTTGCTATGAACCATATTTTAATAAAAAATAGGGAGTCTATTTTTGATCAAGAACAAAACATATACATTCTACCAATGCTAAAAAAATTTTTTGTTGCTATAAATTAGAAATTTTAGAATGTTTCGATAGAAAATCTAAGAGTTATTTTTCAACTTGCACTTTATTGGCACATGGTCTCTTAATACGATCTATATAATCATGTTGATTGATTTGTTAAGAATATTGTTTCTTTATTCTTTTTGTTACACACCAACTTAAATTTTTTCTTGTTTTTTTTTTTAATTTTTTAAGTTTTTATAGACTAAAAGAATGTAAATAAACAGTCTATCTCTGGGTTATCAATTTTGTTTAGTTATACTACAAATAATTTTGTTTTTTTCTAAGCCCCAAATTATAACTGAATTGATATAAAATAAACGTTAAAGTCTACCCTCAATTTGAGTTTTATATAAACATTTATAAAGATTTTGTTTAAATTTGTTTGCTTTGAAGTATTAAAACATAAAAAACTGAATAAGGTAATTACTTTACCATATTTTCAGGCCATATGTGATATGATAGTATTCTTTGTTAAATTCAATTAAATTGAAAAAAAAAGTTTATTTAACTTTATTTAATTAGTATCACACATGTTTTTACGGTGTGCATAGAGTTTATTTACTGTGAATGGAAAAAATGTTAGGTGAGAAAACATTTTTAAAATGAATTTTTGTATTTGTTTTTAATTTGAAAACTACTTTAAATTTTATAACAAACTTTAACATTAATTAGATCAAATTTGATGCAAAGCTTGTACTAATTTACTGTGTTTATAAAAAATCTGTGTTGCTATAAATTATTTTTTTTTTCTTAATAGTATTGCCCTAAATTGTTTCTTAAACTACTTTATTATTAGGATTCATTCTGGTTACTAATGCTAACATAGCACCCTAATATTAACAATAATGTATATTTTTTTTTGTCTACATAGAAAAAAAATGAAAACTAGAACAACAATAGGTTTGCTTTATTTCCTGAGTTTGTCTACTTTATATTTATCGTAGACTTTATAATTTTTAAATTACTTGAAAATATTTTACAAAGGATGTAGTAAAACATTTGTTTAATTTTATATTGCTGCTAAATATTCAGTTTGTTTGTACTAAGTAATCAGATTTTGTATAAACAAATAAATCTAAAATTTTAAAAATATTTCTTTATAAACTTTGTTTTTTAATTTATTTTTGTTTTAATGTTTATTTATATTTACTTAAATTGCCGTTTATAAAATTAATTTGATTTTTCTATTTCTTGGTGTGGTGTGTGTTCTTTAAGTGGCTTAGGTTTTGATGCTAGAGTCTAACATTGCTCAATAAACAGTATAATAACAATAATTAATAGATTTCAAAGTTGGAATACTAGAATGATTCGTTTTATTAATATATAATGCATACATGTATATTTTAAACAAATTTTTGTTGTATAATTGCTAAATATAATTTATTTTATGTTATTTTTAGGTCAAAATAATAGAAAACAATAAAAATCGGTTTTAATTAACTTATTGATAAGTTAATTTAGCATAACTAACTTATTTTATTAATAGACTAAAATAAACTAATAAAGTAGAGTTAAAACTAAGTGTCTATTTCCATGAGTAAAATTATGTCTATACTTTAATACAATTGTATTATCAGTTTTGTAGATTAAAGTCACCATTAGACAAATGCATGAAAACGCTTAAAGATGATGCGATAATTACTTTAAAACTTAAATTTAAATGTTTTTCAGAACAAAGAGAAAAACAAGAAAATGATGTAGAAAAGTTTAGCAAGGACTAAATAGTATCAAATAACACATGAACATTCGCATTCTACTGAATATTTCAAAGACTTTCTTACTAATTGATCAGTTTTTTAATTTAATTTCAAAATTGAAGTAGTTTTTCTGACAACTTTAAGTTAAATAAAAAAATGTTAAGGAAACTAAGAAGTAGTATTTTTTTTTTCTAAATTATTCTTACTTCTTGAATTTTTTTTTTGTTTATTTTACTTTAATATATATTATTAAATATTAGTACTAAACTGTACACTTTTAAACATAACAATTTTATCTGTATCCCTTTAGCTGTTATTTGTAGTAGTTTGTATTTTTGTATGTAATTTAAATTATCGAAATACATGTAAACACAAGCTACTTTTATTTCAATGATAATTTAAAACTTTAGCTTCTTGCACACAGTTGGTTGAAAATCGGTAATTGACTGTTTAGGTTGTCAGAAAATTGATCTAAGAATGAAATATTGTAAAATAAATCTGGGCTCTTTGTTTTTAAATATTATCAATTTTTTTTCTCGTTTATAGTATTTTAGTAGGTCTTAATGTTAAAAGAATCCAGTATTTGTAAGCTTAGTGTTCAAAATTCACCCGAAATATATCCTAATATCATGTATAAATTAAAGATTGATAGGAATAAAACAAAGTTATGTTAAATACTTGAAAATGTCTATTATATTTACCTCTTTTACTTTACATGGCATACTTACAACTAAAATACAACACAAAATGTTTTATAAATCAAGACGCTTGAAAACTATCTAGTAAGCAATACTAAGGTTTGTATAACTTAAACATTGACTAACTTCAACAAACTTATTTTATCTTAAAAGCTTAGAAAACTGATTTAATTTTTTACGCATGAGCAAATGTTATAGAAAAGCTACAAAAAAATCTCATGATTTTAAGGTTTTTGCAACCAATATTTCGAAGCCTTTTTTCATTTCAAACATCAATATTAAAATAAATATTTTGCAAAATATAACCATTTAACAGGCGATATTGTTAGCTAAAAATTAAACTTGCTGCAAATCTAAAAAATCCTTTTTTAAAAGGCCTTTTCAAAAGGTTTTTTAAAAATGATGTTAAAAATAAATTTCTTTGTGACAACTAAAGCGGTAATTTTTATGCAGTTATTAAGTTTTGTATAACTTTTATAAATGCATTACACCAGGGGTAGGTTCGCGACGCGAGCCTGATTAAGGTGTCAGATCAAGCAGAGGTATGTGGCGCGCAGTTTTTATAAAGAAAATATCAAGTTGAGGAAAAGTTTAATTTTTATATAAATAATATGTTTTGATTTTTAGAAAACAAATGAATAGACTATTAAATATATAATATATACCTGGTCCAACACCAAAGTGACCATGTTGTGGAATTTCTGCAACAAGGTCTGCATGTGCGTCTCCATCAGTTTCTGTGCGGGTAATATCAAAATAAAAACTTTACTAACAATTGAAGTGGATTTTGGCATTACTATTTTACTAAATTTTAATTTTAGTAAAACTGAAAACTTGTTAAAAGTTTGTTTGGATAAGTTTTTTTCTTCGAAGTTAATTTGTAAAATAATTTTCGTGTTAATCATAAAAAGTTGCTTAATTTACTGGTTTAAGAGCTTGTTAAAGTAATTATACAAGTGCAAAATAACTACTCCATACATCACTAAGTTTTAATGGGATAAAAATTAAAATCTTATTAAGCATCAGTAAAATAGTTAAAATATTTTTATTCACCGAAACATTGTAATAGTTAGCATAGGCATATAGGCATATAGTTAGCATTTTACTATTATTTAATTAATTTGTTAAAATTGTTACTTTGGTAAATCATTCAGGGGTAAAAAAATTAAGGTATACACAATTTAAGAAGTGAGTTATTGTAATTCTTTGTTATTCCTACTTGAATAAGAGTCGTTTTGTGACCGATGAAAAAATTTTTGTTTGAATATTTGCTATAACATATACTGATATACTAAATCATTTACGTCTGTTTCCTTAACTTTTTAATTGAAAACTAGAATATTTTGTTTTAAAACTAAGTTTTAAATTTGGAATAATTATTTTTTAGGAAAATTAATAATTATTATTAAAGTATTAGTATATTCAAATTTATTCAATTGTTTTTTAATTAAATATTTTATTATTTTGTCTGTTTTTTTTTTTCAGTTTGATACTTATATATTATGTTCAAACAGGATTAACTTATACAAAGTTGAAAAAGTTACATAGGAAAATCCAGCAGAAACAATATTTAATACACAAACTTGTTTCTGCTGCTTGCACATGTTTATTTCGTGGTAAACTTTACTCCAGGCGTTCCTCTGCTCCGGATTCTGAATTCTTTGCAAGTAGTCCAAGTCTATGTTGAGACCTGGAGTATGTTTTGTTTTATTGCGAAGCAAACAAACATTACAAACTTTCAACACTTAATACTGTTAAAACAGAATTAATTAATTTATTTTTATTAGCTTTTTTAATTTTTACAGCAAAAAAAGTTTTTCTGTTCAATGCGATTCTATGACCATCTACAACTAAAAAAATCAAAAGATAAGAAGCTACAAGAACAACATAACAGACAACTAAAATGACAAAAACAACTAATGCAACAAACTGTGTCCCTTGAGCAGCCCGGACAGCCTGGTGAACAAACTGTGCGTCTTCTCGAATTCGGCACGCATGTTTGTCAGCATCGTGTTTAACTCGGAACATCCCTGAATAAAAAATAAAGTAGAATTTTTTAAATTAGTTAGTTTAAAGATGAAATCAAAGCAAGATATGCATGTAAAATATGGTTATCCGAAGAGCGTTAGAGTTACTCAACAGTTTCGACTGGCAGTTACTTTGAAGCTAAGCTGATAAGTATTAACGTTTAACTAGTAGCTTTTAAACCAGTATAAGTGTTGAGAAACCAACTCAGTATTATTATGAAATCCACATGTTAAGAACTATTCGTCGTCAAACTTGCACAAATTAAAAGGCTAGCTCTTTGTCTTCGATATTTCAAAGGAAATTTGTTGGAGGTGTAAATAGCAACTATGTTTTAACATTCTGTCTAGTTGAACTTTCAAATAATTAAAAAAAAAAACACAACAAACTTGAAATACAGCGTTAAGTCCGGATGAAAATTGTTGGTTCTGGTTCAAATAATGAACCTGGTTATTCCCCTGCTGCATTTCGTTCGTTTTGAACTGGAAAAAATTATAATAAACACAAAAACATTTAAAAATTTAAACTAATTGAAATAATAAAAAACTCTTAAGGCTGTTGCATCAACTCATGATATATTCCTCATTTAATTAAAGTAGTTTCCTAGCATGTCGTAAAATGATCTAATCAAAAACATCTAATTTCCAGTGACAGGAGCATAAATATTTAAGCAACAGATGTATGCATTTTAACGTTTAAACAAACCTCTTGCTTTCTAGATTCATAGCTCATGATGATGCTCTGTTCTTTTTCCAGCATTTTTCTCATCATATTTACAAATTCCATGGAATTGTTTGAATAATGAATCTAAAAGAAAAAAAAAATTAAACAACGAATTTATCAAGACGCATTTGCAGTAAGAAAACAAATTTAAGATTTTAAAAGTTTACCGTAACAACTATGTCATCAAAAACAAAAAAAAAATGATAATCACTATACTTGCATAACAACTGCAATATATATATATAAAGTTAGTATGTCAAAAAAAAAAAAAAATTAATTGATACTTTTTTTTCATTTTTGGTTTACAAATACTCTCTAGGATTTTAATTAAACCTATTTTTCTAAAAAAAAAACACACAGAAGTGATTTAATTGTTTTATTAGTAAATTGAACAAATTAAAAATAAACGAAATCTTTTTTTTAAAGTATAAA
The DNA here is from genome assembly GCF_965202585.1 of Thalia democratica. NCBI lineage: Eukaryota > Metazoa > Chordata > Thaliacea > Salpida > Salpidae > Thalia > Thalia democratica. Next base: position 40,824,060 of record NC_139165.1, on the reverse strand, counting down.
TTTCATAAAACAAACACTTAGCCCACCTTGCACTGCGAAAGTATTAAATACATTTACTGTTAAAAACCCAAACATTCAATATTCCATTTTACCAAACTAAAATTCAAACCTTGTTTAAATTCATAAAACCATCAAACAACTTAACAATTCGAACCTTGCGTTTCGTTAAAAACAGGTATTTAATTTTTTCCTTTATGTAATTCCTGCATATGATTTACATTTAAACATTTTCAACCGTAAACATCAAAAAAACATACTAAATCAAACACATATGAAAGCACGATAAAACACCCGTATACAAAACAACTTGACAAAACCTTGCAGTGTTCGTTCAGAACTAAACAATACAGAACTAAACAAAAACTCAAACATTCTATGATACCATTTTACCAAACTGAAATTCAAACCTTGCTTAAACTCGTTAAATTCTTAGACATCAAAAGAAACTTCTATTCAACCAAATACATATAAAACTACGATAAACCACATACTCATGTACGAAACAACTCAAACCTTGCAGTGCTCGTTCCACCTGAACAGCTGGTCCCTGTCGTACACGGACAGCTGCTGGGTCGGGTCGTTCAGCAAATTGTCCACCGCCTTGCTGAACTCGTGCACCAGGCACCTGCTCACGAACGCCTGCTCTTCCTCATGCTGCCGGCTCGACGGTTGGTTGCTCGACGGGAACCAGTTCCTGCGCGCGGGAACGTTGTGATGATTTTTTTACGATTATACTTATATAGTCTTAACTAAAAAGGTTGCTCAATTGACTGAAATGTGAAGAGCTTATTTGAACAAAGACGTGCAAATTAAATGTTTTATTTGCAACCAGGTTTCGGTGGCAAAGAATTGCGACCTCTTCAAGTGAAACAAAGCAGCAAGCTGCCATTGACGAATGTACTCGAAAATTTTTATGTGCGAATAATTTGTTGAGAGTTCTTTTTTGAAAGTCACAAACATGTTAGAAATATTTTTTCTACCTTTGGTACTGGTGTCTGTGTAGCATGGCTGTTTAATAATTTTTAGACTTTCGAGTACTGTCATGCTATCTCTTATTTTGATAAAATTTTGGTTTACACACTTTGGTTCGGAAAATAACTTTTGAAAACTGAGCAAATGTTTCAAGTACGATTTAAAAAAGTACAAAGTTTATTAATTTTTTTTTGTCACATATGTAAAATTAAGTTAATGATATATTTCTAGTACAAATTTTATAAAATACAGTTACTGTACAATCGGTGTCAATTTTTAGTCCTAAAGTATAACTTAGCTCAAAATATTGTAGTTAAAGTACATTTTGGAAGTTATCCAAAAACATTAACTAGTCACCCTTTAGGTGTTATGAACGTTTGAAAAATTTTTGTATTGTTTATTTAAAAAATTGCTATCTTGAACCTACAGTTTTAAAAGCTCAATGTTAGGCTTTTCTTTTTTTTAATACACTTTCTGTTTCAGAACATTTAATTTATCTAAATAAAAGAAGAATACAAGTAGTTCATAACTCATTATCGTTTCACAGATATTAAAGTTATTTACATAGCTAACTTCCTTCATGTTGTGTAAACTTTTGTGGTTAATAATAAAATTATCATAACTATACTTTTTAAATAATAAATACTTATAAATCTATTAATGTTTTAACAAAAACAAAAATTCAAATAAAGTAAATTAAGTGAAGTTATAATTTATTTTAAAAACAATTGATAAGGAACATAGGTAATACACCTTTAATTAAATAAAATAAATATTAAAAAAATTTATATTAAACTGTTAAAAAAATTATTTTGCATTGAAATTTTTGTAACTTATAAAATAAGCTAAAGGCTTAAACGTTGAGATTAAACTAATAATTTTGTTAGAAAATATTTACTGTTTTATTGTTCAAAATAAATATTAGCGCGTACCTTTACTTTAATTATATTTACAGTCACATATTTTCTGTAATTTAAAGATATTTATAGTTTTAAACAAAAACAAATCTTTAGTTTCAAATATCTTATTGGAAATCTTTATTTTCCGAACATTATATTTCAAAAAAAAAAAATTTTTAAATCAACCATTAAAAATTTAAAAACAGTTTTGACTTGAAAATTTATTTCTATAGCCAACTACTGATGTAAGTTTCTAATTATCTCAAACGAATCAATTTAAAAAATAAATTAAAAACGATTAACAATTTTTAAATTGATAGTAGAAATATATTTACAATTAAACACGCGCAAACGATAAGAATAAATTTAGTGTAACTCAATCGATATAATACTAATTTAAAACTGCATTCAATTAATCACTTGCCTTTGAAATACACGTCTAAAGTATAAAATATTTTTTGTTGGTTACGTGCCCACTGAAAGCAAAAGAAGCAAACAAATTGTTTTATAACATAATTTAGCAAAAACTTTATTATTTATTTAGGAAAATATTCATTTGAAAAGTACACAGATCACAGATCTATTTTTCTCATTGAGTCTTTTTTTAAATAAGCTTCCAAAACATACCACTATCCAAAGTATATAGATTTAGATTAAACTTTTCAATAAAAAAAGCACTAATGAAGTAAAGCTATTATGTTAATTTCTAGAACGAAGTAAAAACATAAGTACTTTAAGTTTAGTTCATTTTAAACTATATCTTTGTAAATTACCATATTTTATATAAAAGTGGTAATCCACGATTGCAAACATCGTAGCAAAACAATTTTTGTTTAGTTATTAGAAAAAGTATTTTTGGTGAATAAAACATAGTCAGCATTTTAAATTCTTAAATTGTGTACAGTTTATGATATGAAAAAGAATAAAAATAAAACTAAACTAAACATACTTTTACTTTTAAGTAAATATTATTACTTATAAGATAGTTTCACACTAATGATAAACTTATAATTATCGAATATTAGTGTTTGATAAAATGATGGATAAATACACTATCAAACACTAACATTTTCATCAAATAAATTAGAATAATTTTTATAAAGTAAAAGAGATTTTTCCGTTTAAAAATATTAATATAATTTATACCACCTTATTTTTTTATATAGTAAATATATTAGTAATGTAGAATGTATTTAAAATGAATACTGCAAACTTACAAATACAGCCCTAGTAATACACTTGAACAAACTTCATATTCGTACTTTTTGAAAAGCAAGTCCATCACTTGTTTACAGTCGTTATTTCATAACTAGTGTCAAGTAAAAGGAATACATATATTTGTAAAAATATTCTTTTTTGTACTTTAAATGTAAATTATACACCATATCGTTTCCAACTTCACGAAAGTAGCAAATTCTTAGTGTCTACAAAAACTTCCAGCATACTTAACAAATGCTAATATTTCTCTTGCAAAAAATAAGTAACTTATGCGTTTTTATTTTTGTTTAAAATATAAAACCAGCAGCTATTTTTATACATATATTACCCTATGTTACTTTTTTTAGATATTTTTGTTTAAATTGCAAATTTTATACTGACAAACTCTTATGACAAGTTCCTTTTATGAAACTTTCTCAAAAAAACTAAACATCACTGCATACAATCATTTTCACGTTCAAACTAACCAAGTAGTTGTAAACATTTGCTAATAAGAAATATTGCTCGTGATTTCACAATAAAAAAATGTCATTAAAAAAAACCAATTTATTTTCAAACAGACAAATTTCTCACAAACCAGTACTTCCTCTCGATCATGGACTTGAAGTGCTTCCTGACGGTCATGCTGGCGGTGAAGTCGCTCGTGTACTGCTGGATCTGCACCCGCAGGCTCTCGTCCCCCAGGTCGCACGCCGCCAGCTGCGACAGCTTCTCCAGGTTGCCCATGTACGGCGAGTTTTCTGTGCGAAAGGGAATTCACCTTGGGTTGAAGGTCGTAGTGGGAGTTTTAAACATAAACATACATTTATTTTTCAGAATTATACATATTAATGTGTAAAAAAATAAAGTCGTAGCTTTTAAAATTTTTGAAGCCATTTGTATATTTGAGATATAAGCTCAAAGTTGCCCACGTACAAGTTTTATGTGAAAGAGTTACTCCCAGTTGAAGTCCTTAGTACAAGCTTGTAATAATGATCGAAAAACATGTTGGGTTTGTAGAGCATATCGAAAATTCGAACCAGCTGTTTAGGAAATTGTAAAAGTTCTTCTGCGAATTCAAAGTACCATTAATAAATCTTAAAATGTGGATAAGACAACTGTTAAAGTTTAAAATAGCTATTAAACTCAAAGTGTGTAAACTTTTCTTTTCTTTTTGGAAAGTCTTACACTAATTTGTTTTTATTCTATTACTAAGGTTTAAACAAGAACCTTAGTTGCAACATTTTGTTGCTAAGTATGCGACCATTTTGATACTTTTAAATTTCTACTTTTTGAAGAAAATAATTATACAAGTTAATCAGACCAGGGTAAGGCAAAACTTATCAAGTAAAATATTCAGTTCAGCTAAAAGTTATTTATGAACTCAAGTATGTAATACTGTCAGTATGTTTGTACACTTTTTAGTCAAATGGAAAAAAAAACTGGTTTTAATTACAGAGCAAGTTTAAGAAATTCATAAAACCTTAATATAACACAGTATATCCTAGTACCATAGAGATAGTAAGTACAGCTAAATTTTTTAAGTTTATTTTTTTTTCTTTATCCTTTTAAATTGTCAAACTTTTTTCACATAACGTTTGACTGATTACAAAAACCACAAAATTTCTCAGTAGTGGTAGAAAAAATTTTAAAATATCAAAAAAGTGCTATTTAAAGAAAATGGTAATAAACATAAATAGCTAAATATATTAATTTAAAATGCTAGAATTCACTTTTGTGAAACGTTCTGCTTTATAAGTAATATTTAATTGACAAGAGTTCACTTAAAAATTCTGTTATATATTCATCCACTGTTATAGCATTTTTGTTTACTTTAAGCTTAGCTTTTATGATCTTTGTTTTTAACAGATGTGTTTGCAAAAACAAATCATGTACTTTTACATTTTTATTTTCCTTTGTATGTTTAGAACTATACTTTTTACTTAATTTTTGCACTAAACAAACAATACATAATCCAAGTCAAATAATGTTAAAAATCTAAAATTAAATGTTTCTCAGCATTAAATCCAAAGAGGTAAATCAGATATTTTGGTCTTATTTTTTACATTTATAAAGTTATAGTTGCTTTTTAAAACTTTTTCTATTCAATTGATTTATGAAAAAGAAGTATTAAAGTTTTTTTATAAGTTTTTAACAAAAACTGCGAAAGAAAATGACCTAAAAATACTTTCAATTAAACAAAACAATCTTCTCTTAAAACTATTGTGCAACAATTTTTAAACTATTTCAGTCTAGTGTTAAAACTTTAATTATTAATTGTAAGTATTTTGAAACTGAAAGTGTTTTTATTTTTATTATTTTGGTGAATATGTTTTTTTTCACAAAAAAGTTCTTACAAGTTGATTTAAATATCAGAAGCTATAATTGCTTAAATTTTAAGATAAGTTAGTCAAAAAAAAAAACTTCAAAAGATATCCAAACTTTAATAGTTACTTTTTTGCAAAAAAAAATAATAACCTCTCCTCAATACACTTGTATAGGAGACTTTCTACAGAGTTAAGTATATTACAAAACTTACTAAAAGTTTTATTTTATGTTAAAAGTGTCTGATATTATAATTTGAGCTTTCAAGTATGGCCCAATTTAAACAATTGTAAAACAAATGTTGGAAACCCCCCTATGGCCTTAAACTAATTGTTATGTAAAGCTTCAATCAAATTGAAATAATTCAAAACCTTTAATCGAAATCAATCAAAACATTGAAATGACATTATTATACTTTTACCCAAATATTAAAGATAACATTTCATGCAACAAACTTAATCTACTATCATTTTATCAATACAAATAATAAATTATTTAAGAGTTTATGGAAAACTTAAAAGAAATATAGCAACACGAGACAGAAAAATCTGAAATCAAAATAACTTTGAATTGTGTTAAGTGCTTATAAAACTTAAAACATCATTTTTAACAAACAGTATAAAATTTTTCACAAAACTCTATCAAATAAAAAACACATACAAAGATATAAAGCAAAATAAAAAACTGCAATAACTTATTATGAACTATATTATTTATTTTTAAATACAAAGTTAGACTAATTTATAACTTATTATTACTTTCTTAAAATATAGCTTAATTTGGACATTTAATCATATTTTAACATTTCAAACTTTAAAAAAAAGTACAAATAAAACTAACGAGGATCATCGAGCACATTATCAAGGAGTTGCTCACCGGCCAGACTTCCCTGCAAACACACTTCCACATCGTTTGCACTCAAACTCGGTATGGGGCTTTGCTGTTTCAATTATTCAGTGTTATTTATATTCAGTAAAAATTTGAAAATTTAAAAGGGAATATTAATTTTTTAAAACCAACTCACCTAATATAAAAAAAAAATTAAAACCTTACTACAGCAGCTAACTTAAGTAAAACTGATAAAACATAATGTTTGGTTGAAAAAATACAACTGTTTCAAAACTCACTAAAAAAAACTTCCTCAAGCACTAAAACATAAACGTTAGCAAAAACACAACAAATTAAACTTAACAAATAAAACTTCACAAACCTCCTCAATACCAAAGTTGCTGCCCGGCGACAGGTGACTTTGCACGAAGCTGCTTGGAGGGCTCTGCACGAAGCTGCCCTGCGGAGACTGCATTGTGCTGGCATTGAAGCTGCTGGGGGAGTTCTGATCGAACTGGGGAAAGTCGTCAAAGCCGTCCGTGTCAAAAATGTTGTCGACACCGTTCATTACAATATGTTTTAAAAATGAACCTGGAAAGCTTTTGTTGTTTACTTGAATCATATTTGTTTTAAGTCAGGAAAATACAACTTTTTTTAATTCTTTGTTGTCAATGTATATGTATAAGAGATTTGATTGAAACTTTTTTTAAATCACACTATGTAGATTTTACAATAAAATACAACTGTTTTTGTTAGATTTTCTTCTAAATATAATGATGTAAGAAGCTAGATTAAAGATTTTTATATCTGTAATTTTTTGTTAAACTTATTAGAATTAAAATTTACTGAAAACTACAAACTCTTTTTTTTAAATACTTAGAAAGTTGTCTGTTTAAAATTTAAATTAAGTTTAACTTTTATAGTTATCGAAAAAACTTTAAACTTGTAACAGCTTCACATATTTTATTAGTTTTTTATGTTGAAATTATTTTGTTTTATTAACCAATATGGTGAAAAAATTATACTTAAATTGAATATCTAAATATTTTGGACAAAAACTTTAGCAAGATATAAAATAGTACTTTGATATTTTTTTCCAAAGGCTCTGTAGAATTTTAAATCAACATTTTTTAAAATGTGAATAAATTATTTTAAAAGCTAAAATTTCAACCAAGAATACTATTTACTTTTTTTTTTTTGAATTTAACAGTTAGAGTTGAAATTGTATAAAAATATGACATATTACATATGTCAACAAAAATTATAAAGATATGACAACATAATAAATATTTAAATTAAAAAAAAAAAATTGAATTAATATCAAAATTAAGTTTGCTGAATTAATTTAAAAAATATTGACTTTTTCTATCCTTTTTTGAATATTGTTTAAAAATCTTATAATAAATATTAGTTAGAGATTTTTATGAGAAAAATATTAAAAGCTTGTGTTTAACTAATGAGTTTTGGTAAAACATGTGATTTTTTATTTTGTTTTTAAAGTTAAGATTATTTTGTTTACATGCTGTTTTTTTTTTACATTTTAACAAGAAACAAAATAACTCTTAGGTGTTTTCAAATAAAACAATTTTTTATCCTTAATTGTGGACTTTTTTTTATACTATATTGGCTATGCAGTTAAAATAGCATTGATTTTGATATGTTGTAAGAGTTGATAAAAGTTTACGAAAGCTTGATTTTTAAAAAATGGTAACCATTTTATTTTAAACTTTTTGTCTTAGAAAACATGAAATTCAATACTTCTAATACTGGCATAAATTATCAATCAGTTTTTATATTTAAATACTAACTTTTGTATAAAAATTATCAAAATTAGAGGTCTAAAAACTGTGGCCCATGAAGGGTAAAAGCTCAGCCCTTGATTTGATAATATTTTAGCTGGGATGCCACAAATATGCATGTTTAGCAGCAAAATAAAATGCTACAAACTTGCACTTGATACTCTGCCATATGAAATGAAGATTTAAAACTGAAATTTCAATTCAGCTTGCAAAAATTTATATTTTCAAAATTTTTCACATAATTGCCTGCAAACCACTGATCTGTAGAATACGTTTTAAGATGTTTGATTTTATCTTTAAGTATTTAAGTATTCAAATTTTGAAAGTTTTTTTTTGATTTAACTACCAGTGTTGTTTTTTCTACTTAAGCTTTAAAACTTCAAACATGAGTAAAACTAAATTTTATCAAAAAAAAGTACCTCAAAACTATAGGAGAGTTTTTTATTTTCTTTTATACTTTAAATATATAATTTTAATTACTAATTTCAAATTTTAGAAAAAAACTATATAGAACTTTGCTGTTTATGGGAATCAAAAAAATAAGGATTTTAAGATGCTTGTTTTGTTGTTCTTACAAGTTTTTACAGTTTCAGAGTATTACACTAACAATTTAGAGCCTGTAAGTTAAAGTTTAAAATATAAAAAGTTATGTTAAATCAAGAAACATATACTTCAGTTGCTACAAACTTAAAAACAAAAATGACATTTTTGGTAAATTTAGTTGCAAATTTTTGTGAATTGACAAGGAATAACACAGTTATTTCAAAAGTTTTTTTTAAGTTTTTTCTAAATTTTTTGTGAGGTATATTTGTTATAACTGCAGTTAGTTGCTATTACATATAATGGAAACTTTAATAACTTAAACAACTAGTGAAATATTTTAAAAAAATTAATTAACTAAATTTGATTAACAGACATTTTAAGAAAATAAATAATTTTTTAAATTTCAATAAAAAAAGAGGTTTGACATTTTATTTTTAGTGAAAAGGACAACTTGAGTGACCAAAGACTAGCTTAACCTGGCCTAAGTTTATGACAAAGTTAAAAAAATTATTGATATGAGCCAAAAACTATAAAGTACTGTTAAGCTGAATTACTTAAACAATAACAAAAAAGAATTGTTAAAATCACAATTAATCAACATGAATGTTTTAGAAAGCTTTCCAAACTAGACTAAATTTTGCAAAGTAAAAATAAAAAAGCTGATAAGACCTGAGTTAGCCTAAGCCACCCTGAATTTTTTTCAAACTACCATGAGTTATCCCAAGCACATGGCAACTGATACCTATCGTGCAACTGAATTTTTATTCAATCAACTAGATTGAGTAAAATAAAATTGGCTGGAAATTTAGAAAAAAAAATTTTAACAAGCCGGAAAAATTGACAAGCTAATGCATGACTTAACTTAAAAAGTATTTAAATACATTTTAAGAAGTGCTTCTGAGTTCGGCAATTGGTAATTGAAGATGATTTTCATTTTAAAGACTACTAATAATTATACCATTATATTTCAGTATTTTGCTACTATCAATATAATCAGTATTATTATGCGCAATATATATACATATATATATATATATATATATATATATAAAAGAAGGTTAATGTTCAAACTTGAACACCTTCTACTGAGCCCACTTGAAGGGCTTTTAAATAACTTATTGAAATGACGATTTTAAAAAATCTGGAACAATTGTTTCATAAAAAAAAAAGATTGAAAATACAATGTTCAATTCTTACGTCATAATATTTTTGTATTTTTTTTGTAAACTTTTGCATTTTTGTTTACCAAAGTGCTTTTTATTTTAAATTTGAACTGGCTGAAGATTAAAGACAATCTTTTTTGTTTTTATGAAACATATGTTCCAGAATTTTTAAAATCGTTATTTCAATAAATTACATATAAATTATATAAATTAGAAATACAATAATTACTTTTTTTTGACAAAACACTGTTTTGTTATCTGATTTATTTTTTGCTTTTTTGTTTTTATAATATTGTTGCAATCAACATTTCCTTAAAGTTTTAGGTACATAGATCTTGAAAAAAGTATCAACTGAATTTATAATATATATTTATATTCTAAAAAAATTTACTATGAAAAGTTTATCCTACATTTGTTTGTACTGGATTTTTTTATGACCATACGGAAAGTGTAAATAGTATTTTTTGTTATCCTTCAAAAAATACTCTTTTATTCAAATAGAGTTTTTAAATGAGAGTCAATGGTTTGTTAATAAGTTATTTTGAACCCAATGAATAAAGAAAACTGAGGTTGCTATTGGTTTTCTAAATTTTATTGAAAGAAAGAAAAATGTGAACGCACACAACTAAGATCAATGGATTGGTGTGGAGAAAGACCTTTTGGTCATTGAGCTGCACACCATTTACTTGTTACTAATACTATGAGCTAACTTTGAAACAATAATGAAAAATAGAAACAAAAAACTTAAAAAGTAATTATATAATTATATTTAATTAATTTTTTTATTTAGTTTAAAATGGTATGCACCTTTGTTAACCCATAACAGCCAATATTGACCACGGAAACCATAGTCTACCATGGGCCACTTCCCTATGCAACTTCTATCAACTATTGCAACTACCCTGACAGCTATTTTGCTAAAAAAGCTATGTAAGGAAATATAAACTATTTAATACTTAGCCTAATTGAATATTAATACCATTACTTTAGGATTAAACTTAATCTTTTTTTTTTGTTTTACTTTATAAATACAATAAATTTTACTTGTAATGTAACAAACTAAAACAGTAGTTGTAAAAAATATCAAATTTAATTAAGATTCAAGTTGTATTGATAGCTTTTATTTATAATTTTATAAAGCTTTTATTGTAGACTCACTTTTAATAAGCAAATATATAACTTGTATTACTTTTGGTCAAACAATTGTCTACAAAAATACATTAGCTTAAACTGTGCTTTATTTTTTGCCAAGAAGAAAGTAGCAGCTAACTAAATGTATTAAAAGATATCATTATTTTAAAACTGCCTGAGGCATTGAAATAACAGAACTTTGAAATATAAGCTTGTAGTGACTACAGCTTTCCCAATTTAAACCAGATGGAAATATTTACCTTTTTGGTTAATTGTTAACTTTCGAAGCAAAAATAATTTCAGGTCCATGTAAGCGAAACTGAGATACGCTAAATAAGATATAAGATTTTATTAAAATTACATTTTTTATTATTAATTCGAAAAATTGGAAGACGTTTAAAATAAATTTAATAATAATCAAAAATGTTATTAAAACACTTTAATTATGATTCTAATAGTAAAACTGATTCTGATATGAATCATATCAGAATCAGTTTTACTATAAGAATAGTTTTAATAATTACGACCTATAACGATTCTATATACATCATATCATATGATGTATATAGAATCGTTATAGGTCGTAATTATTAAAACTATTTCAATATACTATTGTAATAAACTTATCTATAAGTCAAAGAATAATTAAAATTAGATTGTTTCTAAAACATTTTTTACCAAGTTACTTGTTTTCAAAGATAAAGCTGAGCAAAGATTCTAGAATAAATGTAAAAATAATAAATACTTTATAAATAATGTACATAGGTATGTTAAATGTTTCATCTTAAATTATCATTCTCATGTACTTTTGTGAATCCGAAGGGTTTCTTTATAGCAAATAAGTAGTTTAGTAATTGTATTTTTATAGTAAGATTTTTTTTTTCTTGTAGGAAAATAAAAACAGTTCAAGAAAAAATAACTGAGCAATAGTTTTTTTTTTAGACATCAAAAAATAATAATTTTCTCAAAAATATAAAACTAAAAATAAACTTCATTATTGAGTTTTTGAACAAAAAATATATGCGCTCAAAACCAAGGGCACAAAAAACCTTTCGGCTAACAAGTCGAACATCACTTGGATACCTTTTAAGGTCTTGTCCAGGACATTAAATGATTAATTAAATTCTGGTTGCTTCATTATTATATTTTAAAATTGTTTTTTACTTTTGTAAACTAAAAAGTATTTAATAACTATTGTATAATTAAAACTTATTCAAAAATATTTAAACTAGTAAAAACTACATATATTTTTCATATTTACTTGTTTAGATCAATAAAAGCTAGATATTTTTTTAAATTCAGTATTTTTAAATTTTTTAAGTTTCTTTTAATAATTTAAAAATATTTAAAAGCAATTCTCTTAATGTTTTTAGAATATCCGCAAAAATGGTTTTTTAGACGTCTGAATAAATTTTAAAAGAATAGTTTTTTTAATTTGGTGTTTTTTTAGTTATATAAATTTGTTTTAAAATTATTAAAGTACAAAAATATATAAACATTTTGATTAAAAAATAAAAACAGATTTTTAAGTTGTTACGACTTAAATAGATTCAAAACTTTTAAAAAAATTCTTCAACTTTAAAACAAAAATGTTTATAACTTTAAAAAATTATAAAAAAAAATTCTTCAATTTTAAAACTGTTGTTTTTGTTTAGCAGTTTACTTAGTAACTTGATAAGCGTTTATAAAGAAATATTTTTTCAATTACTATATAGCATGTAAAGAGTATTTAAAACTACGCGTTTTTTTACTTAGTTTAGATTTTTAATATTCTGAAATAGTTTTAAAGTTTTTATCAAAATTAATGTTTATAAAACCGTTTAAACAAAAAAATGTTAACAGTTTAGTTTCTATGTTTTCATTTATTTGAAAACCAAAAAATTTTTTTTTGTCCCTAGTAAACACTTAATGGTTCAAAAAGTAGTACTAACAATAATTGATTACTACTTTTCTTACCACGAATATACTAATGATTATTTTTGAGTATATATACAGTCTAATTTTCAAATGTAATCATCTACTCTTAATTATCTTTTGCACTCTGTTACTAATTTTTGACTCCACTATGGAAGATTTGAAGCATTTTGTTGGCCATTTGTTTCTTGAATGCGGGCTAAACCACTTATTTGGTCATTTGTATGATAAGAACTATTTCATCAAAAGCGTGTTCTTTAGCCTTTTAAGTGCTGTTAACGGTACAGATATGTACCTAATTTTGAAAATAGTGATGTTATTTTGCTATCTTGTTTGTTTAGTACTGAACAGACCTATAAGGTACAATGCTTTGAGATTCTGGCATGAGGTTATTTACATTTCGGTCGCATTCTCTGTCTTCTACTTTTTCGGTCCATACAACGAACGGTGGGCTAACATTGGGATTGGAGCTGTTTTCTACTTTTACCAAGTAGTCTGGCAGCAAGACAATGCTCATGACCAAATGATGAGGATAAGTCTGATAATTCTAACGTGCTCGCATTTAGCTTATTGGTGGTTCTCAAACGAGACCGTCCTTTGCAGCATGTTTCCACAGTCTGTGTCTTGCTTTCGTCATGATTAGACGTTCTTTGTATTCGCCGGTCTGTTTTTGTTGTGTTTGAGAAGTTTTCTGTTCGTTTTATGCTGATTTGTTTGTAACATGATTTCTTTGTTTTTTATCAGTGAGTTTCAAACTGCAGACTTTTACTTGTTTTGTTAGAAAATATGTGAGTAATGAATGACAATATCTGCCTTGATACTGATGAAATTATAACATTAATTATTTCAAAAAGATGATATTACATTTGAACAAAGCAGTGTCATCAAAATGTTAGTAAGTTCTTATAAAATTTCTTTAAAATTAACTTCAAGTTAAAATTGCAGTATTTTAAGAAATACATGGTAATTTTTTTTATTACTGTGTAGTTTTTGTCTGCTAAACCTTTTGGCTATCCTAAGAAAAAATTTTAAAATATAGTATACTAATAAATACTTTTGCAATTCACTGTAATATTTATTACCTATAATATATGTTAGCAGGTTGTTTTAAGTTTGTATCTAATTGTAATTATTTTTGTGTCGGTTGTTATAACTGAAAATTAATAAAATGTAACCATAGCCTTAAAAAATGTAGTTAACATGATAATTAAATAAACAAATATTATAACAGAATCAACTTTATAGAGTGTTAATCATCATCATCATTTGGAAGAAAATGCTTAGTCAAATACTCAATCAAATAAAAAAGATAAGCCTGTGAAAACAAATGAAAGAAGAATAATTTGATTGATGTAGAGAAGTGAAACTCCTGCGCAATAAGAAACACTTCTACAATTATCAAACGATTTAATTCATTTACTCAAGCATTTTTTATGACGCAACCTTATTCGCAGTTTAATATCTAAAAAAATATATTTTACCTTAAAAGTTATATTTTGTGTTGCAGTACTTTTAGTTCTATTGTGGTTTGATATCTTAGTAATAAACAAAAAAAAACAGAGCTTATTTTATATATAATTAAGTATTTCTAATATGGATATAGTTTATGCTATTGTAGCTGTTTAGAATTGGAAAAGTTTAAATTAATTCCAAAACTAAGTGATACTAGTCCAAATACTCTTGAAATAAAGTAGTTCTTGAAACTAATACTTGAAGTCATTATATAGCAGAATGTAGGCAAATTTAATACTAAGTGTTCTTTTATATAATAATTCCGCAACTGACTCGCTCTTTATTCTAACGCAACCGGCTTAGATCGCTCACTAAAAAGTACTTAATATTTTCAAAAATCGTTGGCTAAAAGTTAAATGAAAATATTTTGTAATACGTGAGTTATCGAAAAATAGATGTAGGTAAATTGTATAACATTAGCTAAATGTGATCCGACAAACAAGGCATGACTAAAAATAGGTCTACTTGAAAACAGTGGAAAAAAGTATTAGGTTGCATTGTTCGACATTATCATAAATTTTAAGCGGCTGGTAACTATTAGTGAAGTCGATTAGACTCCAAAGATATTACTCCCGGTATTGTAACATTTTTGTATTATAATGTTATAAAACAAAATGTTATAAGTAGTAATTTATGTTTCGTATTTAAATTTTAGAAGTTGTCTTACTATGTTTTTGCGTTAGTTGTTTTTGAGAATAAGGTGTAATAATCAAATAAACAGTCCAAGTTGCCGAAAAATTATAGTAGCCTTATTATATTTTTTGCGGCTTCTTACGTTGTCATTTTTATTAAAGTTTTAATTTAGCCTATTCAAATATACATTTGTACAAAATTAAGTTAAAACTTAAAATGTTTTTTTTTATTAAATAAATTATGCGAAGTTTTTTATTTGATTACAACACGCTAATACTACTGCAAATTTTCTAAAAAACAATAAGATAATCTTTGCTTATTTTGAAATATTATTCTATATATTAAATACTATGATTCTAATCATTAGATGTAAATTACATCATGTAATTCATCATAAATTTGTTTTACTATCTAAAAATAAAATCAGTTTAAATGACGTAAAAAATTAACTTTGAAGTTTGAAAATATTTTAAGTGACTTCAATCTGTTAAGTTATTTCATGGAAAACAAAACGAAACTAGTTTATTTTTAATAAATAAAAATGTATACACGCATTTGAATAATAACATTTTCTATTTATCTTTACATAAAAGTGCAGTTAGGAAGATTATAGTTGAAATAGCTTTGTGTTCTGTCGGCTTAAAAAGTACTTTTTAATTTAAGTATAATTTAATTTCACTCCACTTAATTTTTATACAATTGATCCTATAAGTCTTAATCTAGCTTGATGACTGCAAGTTTTTCGGTTGTGACTGGCTGATGAGCCCTAATAAGGACGAAATCGGTCTTAGTCTACCGAAGGCTTGTGGTCTGATGATCAAATGGTATAATCAACTCTTTCGTTAAACTTGAGCTTGTCTCACGGCATATTATAGTCCAGACTTCTGCTCTGCAGACTTTCACCTATGTTTTTCTTGATTGACTAGTGGAAAGATAAAAGAGCCAAAAAATATCGTAAATTTTATAAATAAAAGTACGCAATATTTTTTCCTGGTATAGAACAGGCGGGTTAATCCAAGTTAAAATACAAATTGTGTAAAAATGTACTAATGGAAAGTTACATTTGAAAAGAATTTTTTAAAAGCAAGCTTTACTTAAGATGATAGTTCAAAACTTAAATGATTGGCTTCTGTTTTAATATTGTTTTTAATGTTTTAAATGTGTCATTTATAAAATATGTGGTTTTAATATTGAATTAAATACTACATAGTGAAATAAATTAAATATAAAATATTAAACTCTTGACAACATTATTTTACACGCAATATTTTTTACAAACAAGGCTTTAACAACCACTAAATTATCAATATACGAAATGAGAAATCTTATTGTGAGTTTGTGCTAGCTTGGAAAATATTTTGACAAATTTTTTTTGTTAAGCCATGAAAAAAGTAAGAAGAAAACAAAATCTCTCGAAAAACTTTATTTACAAAAATTCAATTTAAAACTTAAATAGAAATGCCCTTTTTAATACTTTAAAAGAATTTACTTTAAAAAATGTTTTGATCAGTGCTTTCTATATATACTTTATAGATCGTAGCAGGGTTTAAGATAAATTTAAGTAGTTTATATTTTTTCAATTTTTTAAGCTTAAATTTTTTGATCAGTTCCTTTAGGCTTATCTCCCAAAAGAAGCAGGTAAATATGAAAGAAGACACTTTTGCACGTGGCGACTTTTTGCATAAAGACATTTTTGTACGAACAGTAACTTTTATACGGAGACACTTGTGCACGTACGGTCATTTTTGCACGAGAGTAAAAGTTGGAACAAATAATAAAAGAGTTACCAACTAAGTTAAGGGTATATATTGTATATTGAACGATAAAAAAAGCGCATAAAAAGTTTTGTCTAAGGACTGGTGTACAAAGGAACTTTTCGGTTATCGAGTCGTACACCACATAGCATGTGGCACATGCTTATAAAATTTCTTACGAGCTATTAAACATAGTTTTTTTTTAATCATTTTATATTTAAATCTTTACTAATGAACAATCAATTAAACAAAAACAAAAATGAATGAAAATTAAACTAAACGAAGAATAACAGAACTTTGTGTTTAATAATGTACTATAAATCTTGTTTAGTAACATATGAATTAAAAAACATATATACAACTTTAATTAACTTTTGAAAGTAGATAAACAACACTAATAACAAACGTGTGAGTTCATGAATTATAGGTTACAACTTTTTCAAAGAAAGTATAATGTAATACATATGCTGATAATTTTTACAAAAAATTTTTTTTATAAGTATTTTTGTTAAAAAGGTAGTTTTTATTTTGTTGTAAAATTAACTTGAACAGTAAAAACAATTTTAAAATTAAATAGATGAACAAACTATTGTAACTTTTTTTAAAGAATTTTAAAGAAGTGATTTTTACAAAAACTGAACTTAATTTTTATAAAATATGAAAATAAATACTGTAAAAATTTTGCTTTCAATAAAATAAAAAGATAAAAAACTGTAATAATCTTAACAATAATGATATCTACAACAAATGACCTTCTATTTTAAAACTTTCTTTTTATTTTCTTTTTTTTTTGAATACTTGTCCAAGTCTAAAACTATAACACTAGAAAGCAAGCAAAATTTGCAAACATAAAAGGAAGATTTTTTTTCTTTTATTTCCTCAAAAAAAATAACTTAAGTTTGCTTGGAACAGATATCTTAGCTTACTTTTTAAATACTTTTTTTCTGCTAAAGTAAAAACATCCATAACTACTTTTTTACATTTGTACACTAAAAATAAAATGTAAGCATAACAAAAAAAAGTTTTTAAGTATTCTGAACTTAATTCAAAATAGTAACCTTTAAGAATGATCTTAAAATATAATCAGATAGAAAATGCTAAAACCTAAACTAAACCAATGTTAATGTAACGAAACAAATCAACTTCCGAACAAAAAAACAAAAGAATAAAAAAATGAATAAAATTTTTGGATATTAAATGAGAAATACTTTAAAATTAACTCTTTAAACTAAGTAAACAGACGAGTAAGAATCATACCAATGATAATAAAAAAAATTACAAGTAAAAAAAAAAACATAAACATAAAATTTTTAACCCGTGCAAAAGTGTCCCTTCGTGCATACTTGACACCTACCTTTCTCCGAAGATTCATAGTTTCATACTATGTATTATAGACTTAAGGAAAATAAAATTTAAGTTCTAAAATAGCCTAATATTTTCTTATCGGATTAGGGAAAACTTTATACATGTAGTAACTCATGCCATGTGTGTAGCTAAAAAGTTTGTCAATATCTGTAACAAAAAATTCTATTTACAGAAAAAATTATAGCCACTACAATGGTAAAGATTTTAAAAAGACATATAAATGCTTTTTTTTTAAACTCTAGAATTTTACAAAGTATGGTTAGTTAAACACAAAATATATAGTTAGAGATTTTTTTAGTTAATTAAAAAAGAAAGTTCAAACTTAACTAAGTTTTCAACTTGAAATAAAAACTTTCAGTTTTAAATGTGCAAATAATATCAAAACTTTCAAATAGCAAGTATTATTTTAAAACTCATTTTTGAAAATATCGACAAAGAAAACCACTATCGTTCTTGGCACCTCAACATTTTATTTATGGCTACCAAATAACCTGTAACTATCTTGGAAGTTGACAATTTAATCACAGAAACCTGGAATTTTATAAATTAAAAAAAAAACCTTGAAAAGGCATAAATCTTGAAAAAAAAAATCGGAAAACCCAGGAAGTTTTGATAGAATTTGTAATTTATATTTTATAATTTAATTAAAACTAAGTGTGCCACATAAACTGCAATCCTTGAATAACCTACCAAAAGCTGGAATTTGATAATTTAACCTAAAGAAATTAGAAAACCTAAATTTTGAGATATTTTGTAAAATCTAGAAAAACTTTGAATAAAAAAAGATCATTCAAAACCCTGAAAAAACCTGAAGTTTTAAACAATTTTTATATAAGTTGTAATATTTTGATTTAACACAAAAACTCTATAAACAAAATTTGTGATCATTAAAAAATTATTAAAAAACACATTTAAAGTAGCTTTACAGTATATTTTCAATATTTTATCCTATTTAACACAGTTTTATACCTTAAATTTAGACTATAATTAAACAAAAATTTTAAACTTTTAAAACCTTGAAAATATTTTAAAAACGATTGGTACATACTCATATTCAGTAATTTTTTTTTGAGGTTTTTTATGCTCCTTACTAATACCAAAAGTTATCTTATAAACTTAACCTAGTTTTTTAAACACTCAGAAATATTTTTAGCTTTAATGAGAAACCACTGTCTGGTAAATATACTAAGAAAAAAAAATGTATCACTTTTCGCAAGTTTTATATAACCTAAAATTATAATTAAAATTGTATACACAATAATATATAAACATATAGCTGTTGATAAAATTTCAATTAGGAATGATTAAGCAGGGCTTCTATTATTGTAATATTAAATGATGAACTTTTGATTAGCAAAAATTGTGATCATACAGGTCATCAGACCACAAGCTGTTCTACCCAATGGCCTTAGCTGGGGACTTATCGAGCTGGCCATTGGATATTTTAATTTCATTCATAATTATTTACTATATAAACAGACAGTAGGTTGACAATGGTTCAATTTATATACAGAATAAAAACACAATAAAAATACAGTTAATTAATAATACAGTTAAATAATAATTCACCAGGAAGATATACAAATAATAAAGTAGTGAATAGGTTTTAATAAACACTAGTAGCTCACACTATATATAAAACACTATATGATATAATACTAATAATACTTAAAAAACTAAAACAATATATATTAATTTGTCTTAATAGTCACGCTTGACTGCACTAAATTGTGCCACGTGAAATGTCATTTTTCACAACAAACACAAAATCTGCAAGTCAGAGTCGTGTTTGTTACACTGTTTGTAGAATGAAGCAAAAAAACTTTCAGAATTTTCCATAGTGGGCCATTACAGAAATTTAGACACCATAAGCAGCAAAGGGACCAAAGGGGGGCGTAAGTGGAAAAGGGGTCATAGGAATTTACACTATATTCTGGATTTTATAATGATGAACAAAAAGGTCTTAAGCATGTTTAATATTATTTTTGAACCTTATACTAGTAATTATGGGAAAATTTCAGAATTAAAGACAGCTCTAAGCTGTAAAAGGGGAAGCCACAAAGCCTTAATTTGAAACTTATGCTAGATATACTGGAGTTCATGATGAAGTGCAAATAAAATGTCTCTGGCGTATTATGGTAGTGTTTTGAGAAATCTTGTCGTAGATGGCAATTGGTTTTTCATTTCTTTAAAATTAGCCTTATGAAAAATAATTTTGGAAACCACGCCTTAGAATTTAAATAGCATAAGTTTGTATTTACAGGTATCAATTTCAAATTCAATAACTTTTCTCTAAATAGCTAATCTTTTGTCTAACTACGAATTACTATTAAAACTTTTAAATAAATATTATTATATGAAGGAGTAGGGTGTAAAGCACATTCATTTAGTCATATTGTAATATTCATATTTGAACATTCGGTTTTGATGTTTTTTGGCTTCATTAAGAAGAATTTAAGAAAAAATACATGCCAAAAAACAATTCAACTCCAAAAATCACATTTTTGATTTTTTTGACTTGAATAGTAATAAAGTCTCTTAAACGTGTCCTAGACTTAAAATTTATACCTTAAATAAAAACTTATAACTATTGACATACATTTAAAACCATTTAGATTGATTTTGATGTATTATGACGTCATAATCAAAAATAATATGCAAATTTTGTCTGTAAAATGGTGCTTTTATGAAAATTAAAAAACGTAGCAGGTTGTTCGCTATCCAAATCCTGCAAGGTGCCTTTCAGATTCAAAGTTATTGGTTTGGAGTACTTTTCTCATTAGTTAATAAATTAAGCTTAGTAGCACCAAGTGCATATGACAAACAAAACTTTCCAAATACATTTTCTTTATCTGTTTGAAGATCAAAAACTTGGGCGGTATGTGTTAATTATTCGAATTGTAAATTTGCTTCATACACTTTAGGAAGTACTTAAAGAAATTCTTGTTGAGAGCTAACCTCAACAAAATGTAAAAATGGTGGTCTTACTTTGTTAGTAAGTGCTTCAACTTCAGTCATTAGAAAAGTTTTGAATCAAGCAGTAGTTTGACGACTTCCACATGCTAGTTGCTTAGAAGTGTTTTATTTATAGGCATGCAAATAAACAGAAGTATTGCATTATTAGTATCTTTCTGATTTACTAAGTTTAAAATTGTTTCACATTACAATATGATCACAAGTAAATGACTTTTGTTCTGATTGTATCTGTAAAGTCTCCTTTAAGTAAAACACTCTTATAATTATTGTTCTATTCTAAAAATATCTTTTTAGTTGACTGACTCCATAAATTTGACATTTAAAATCAAAGACACTAAAAGTAAAAACAAATAGCTGAAGAGTTTGCTTTTTATATTAGAAAAAAAAACAATTCACTTACAAAATTTGCATATTTTGTGTCATTATGACGTCATAAATCAAAAACAGTTGAAATGTCTTAAAATGTATATCTATAAGAATAAGTTATTATTCAAGATAAAAATGACAAGTCCAGGACATGAATAAGTGACTTTATCTAGGGATAGGGAGTGCAGCACATTTTTTGGTCATATTGTTATATTCATTTAAGTCCATATGATTTGGATGTCTTTTTGCTTCATTGAGAAGAATCTGAAAAAAAAAAATCAAAAAAAAAAAGAATGCTTGCAGCCCAAAATACTACTTTCAACCCCAAAATATCACATACTTTTTGATTTTTTGACTTTAACAGTAATAAAATCACTTATACATGTCCTAGACTTATAATTTATGTCTAATGAAAGCTTTTACTTATTGACATATTAACTGTTTTTGGTGTATTATGAAGTCATAATCACCCTAGATATGCAACATTTGTTTGTAAAATTTAGGGGTAGGGAGTACAGCACATTTTTTTGGTCATATTGTAAAATATAAATAAGTAAATATGATTTGGATGTCTTTTTGCTTCATTAAGAAGAATCTGAAAACAAATTATAATTTCGCAAAAAAAAAAGTTTCTGCCCTTAAAACTGTTTTCAACCCCAAAATCACATATTTTTTCGATTTTTGGGCAGCGACTTTTTTTTTGCAAAATTGTAGTATATTTTTTAAATTTTCTAATATATTTTAAATAAAAGGTTTTCTTTCAAAATATTCTAATAAAAATTCATATCTGTTTTGTTGGTTTTTGATAATAAGTAAAGTTTAGTTAAAATTTTTCAAGAACTACGCTAAACGTAGTTTTATAAGTTTTATGTCTAAGAAATGTATAAATTATACAAAAATTTTAGAACTACAAAAGTTGCACATTTTGAAAAATGAAACTTTTTATTAAAAGTTAGCCAAACAAATTGCTAGATAATGTTTTTGAGTGATATTACAACTCAAAGGGTTTCATTTTTAACTTTGTAAACTTTTGAAGATATTACATGTTGATTTTATTTTAAGAACATTAAAATAAACTTACTATTATATTTTTTTCAAGTTTCTAAAATAATGGTTCACGTCTGTTGTTAATTTTTTTAAAATATAATTTGTTTTGGATTTAAGACTAGTTTTAAGCTATAATTAACTGGAACTGTTATAGTTAGTATTTTGTTACACATTATAAAAGTATTTTTTCTATTATTAAGAAAACCTTATTTCTAGTAGTATTATGTTTAAAGTTTCTTGTGTATAAAATATTTAATAGTTTATCATCACAATCTAAGGCAAAATTCTCACATTGTCAACAAAACCAGGAATCAAATTTATATTCAAGTTTTTGTTTACTAAAACTTAAAGAAATGGAATTCATATTAAGATTTTGAACTCTGTTTTACCAGTATTTTCTAATTATTTCAATTTTAAAGATTAATATATTTAATCATTTTATGTACCTGAGAATTTCTAGACAGTTATCTAGTAGAGTGTTATATTTTATTCTAATGCGTATTATTTAAAGCTTCTACACAAAATATTCTATTATTATCTTACTTATTATCCTTTTGTACCTGATATCGTCTACTTGAGAAACATTAGTATCATTAGGTTAAAGTTGTTATAAAGTTTTTTTTTTAATTTGTAACATTAAAACCTTTAAGAAGTATCATGATAAAGGTTTCATTAACATAAAAATATTTTATTTTTTTTATCTAGTCAGTGACGTCTTTATGCTTACTTTAAAAACACTGAATTGAACTAAAAAAAAAAAAGAAGTTTTTTTCTTGAGTGAAAAACTTAGCTTTATTGAAATAAGTCTAAAAAAATTTTTATAGTTAGTTTTAAAGCTATAAAAATGATTAAAAAGCTCTTAACTTTTTATATTACTTTTAGCCTTTCAAAAGATAACTGTAACTGCTTTAAAATGCCTCCTCCGAAAAATTCAAACGTGGATCTGATAAAATATAAAAATTGGGTGGAAGGAAACTTTTGGCAGATGAGTGAGAATGAAGACATGACTATTAAGTTGATCGTTATGTTTGAAATCTGCTGTATAATAGTATATTTGTGCTAGTTATACAAAAGAGGTTTGTTTTTATAAAAAATAATTTCATAACAAAAGCAAATTAACGAACAAATGATAACTTTGGTTAAGCGTCTTAAATAAAATTAGTTGGCATACACTTAAAACAACAAACATAAAGAAAAACTTATTTATTAATTTTTTTTTTTCTTAAATTATTTACAGCTAGTCAGGTGACGCCAAAGAGCCTGTCACTTCATAAGACTTGAAGCGAGGAATAAAACTACCTCAAGCGTTATTGTATTTTTAATTAATTTTTTTAAAAGTTTTTCTTAAGTTCTATCAAAGTTTAAAATGAAGCTCTTAAAAAAATAACCCAAGTCACTTTTTAACGACCTTGCTGAGTTTGTTGAGATATATAAAACATACATTTAAATTTTACCAGTTAATTTATATTTTCTACCTTTTTATAAATTTTATGTTGACAAAAGTATGCAAAAGATTTTAAAGCAGTACAATGTTTTACGTTACAATTTATTTTTTTGATTTCAAGACGTAGACCAAAATTTACTAAAATTGTACTCTTTTAATGAGATAAATCATTAAAAAACATCATTTTACGTCAAGTTTGATAATTTTTTACGTTTTAGGTGGTCAGTAATATTTTAGCTATAGGGAGGTTGATTTTATTTCCTTTAAACTTAAAAATTGTTTTTGTTTTGGTACAACAATGTATTTTTATTTTGTAAACTTTAATGGTACTAAGTGAAAAAAAAAATAAGCTGATTAATTTTCTTGTTTCATGCACAGTGTTCTTCGAAATTGCTCTACAATAGTTGTGCTTTAAATTTTTATTAAAAAAAAAGAGTGTTTGTGTTCTTTTTTAGTTATATACATTTAATATTCAACCTTTACTTAAAATTTACATGCTGTTGCAACCGGACCAGTCATTTTTTGCTATGAACCATATTTTAATAAAAAATAGGGAGTCTATTTTTGATCAAGAACAAAACATATACATTCTACCAATGCTAAAAAAATTTTTTGTTGCTATAAATTAGAAATTTTAGAATGTTTCGATAGAAAATCTAAGAGTTATTTTTCAACTTGCACTTTATTGGCACATGGTCTCTTAATACGATCTATATAATCATGTTGATTGATTTGTTAAGAATATTGTTTCTTTATTCTTTTTGTTACACACCAACTTAAATTTTTTCTTGTTTTTTTTTTTAATTTTTTAAGTTTTTATAGACTAAAAGAATGTAAATAAACAGTCTATCTCTGGGTTATCAATTTTGTTTAGTTATACTACAAATAATTTTGTTTTTTTCTAAGCCCCAAATTATAACTGAATTGATATAAAATAAACGTTAAAGTCTACCCTCAATTTGAGTTTTATATAAACATTTATAAAGATTTTGTTTAAATTTGTTTGCTTTGAAGTATTAAAACATAAAAAACTGAATAAGGTAATTACTTTACCATATTTTCAGGCCATATGTGATATGATAGTATTCTTTGTTAAATTCAATTAAATTGAAAAAAAAAGTTTATTTAACTTTATTTAATTAGTATCACACATGTTTTTACGGTGTGCATAGAGTTTATTTACTGTGAATGGAAAAAATGTTAGGTGAGAAAACATTTTTAAAATGAATTTTTGTATTTGTTTTTAATTTGAAAACTACTTTAAATTTTATAACAAACTTTAACATTAATTAGATCAAATTTGATGCAAAGCTTGTACTAATTTACTGTGTTTATAAAAAATCTGTGTTGCTATAAATTATTTTTTTTTTCTTAATAGTATTGCCCTAAATTGTTTCTTAAACTACTTTATTATTAGGATTCATTCTGGTTACTAATGCTAACATAGCACCCTAATATTAACAATAATGTATATTTTTTTTTGTCTACATAGAAAAAAAATGAAAACTAGAACAACAATAGGTTTGCTTTATTTCCTGAGTTTGTCTACTTTATATTTATCGTAGACTTTATAATTTTTAAATTACTTGAAAATATTTTACAAAGGATGTAGTAAAACATTTGTTTAATTTTATATTGCTGCTAAATATTCAGTTTGTTTGTACTAAGTAATCAGATTTTGTATAAACAAATAAATCTAAAATTTTAAAAA
This sequence comes from Thalia democratica, assembly GCF_965202585.1. Classification (NCBI taxonomy): domain Eukaryota; kingdom Metazoa; phylum Chordata; class Thaliacea; order Salpida; family Salpidae; genus Thalia; species Thalia democratica. The sequence continues at coordinate 40,798,481 of NC_139165.1, read as the reverse complement.
TATTTCTTTATAAACTTTGTTTTTTAATTTATTTTTGTTTTAATGTTTATTTATATTTACTTAAATTGCCGTTTATAAAATTAATTTGATTTTTCTATTTCTTGGTGTGGTGTGTGTTCTTTAAGTGGCTTAGGTTTTGATGCTAGAGTCTAACATTGCTCAATAAACAGTATAATAACAATAATTAATAGATTTCAAAGTTGGAATACTAGAATGATTCGTTTTATTAATATATAATGCATACATGTATATTTTAAACAAATTTTTGTTGTATAATTGCTAAATATAATTTATTTTATGTTATTTTTAGGTCAAAATAATAGAAAACAATAAAAATCGGTTTTAATTAACTTATTGATAAGTTAATTTAGCATAACTAACTTATTTTATTAATAGACTAAAATAAACTAATAAAGTAGAGTTAAAACTAAGTGTCTATTTCCATGAGTAAAATTATGTCTATACTTTAATACAATTGTATTATCAGTTTTGTAGATTAAAGTCACCATTAGACAAATGCATGAAAACGCTTAAAGATGATGCGATAATTACTTTAAAACTTAAATTTAAATGTTTTTCAGAACAAAGAGAAAAACAAGAAAATGATGTAGAAAAGTTTAGCAAGGACTAAATAGTATCAAATAACACATGAACATTCGCATTCTACTGAATATTTCAAAGACTTTCTTACTAATTGATCAGTTTTTTAATTTAATTTCAAAATTGAAGTAGTTTTTCTGACAACTTTAAGTTAAATAAAAAAATGTTAAGGAAACTAAGAAGTAGTATTTTTTTTTTCTAAATTATTCTTACTTCTTGAATTTTTTTTTTGTTTATTTTACTTTAATATATATTATTAAATATTAGTACTAAACTGTACACTTTTAAACATAACAATTTTATCTGTATCCCTTTAGCTGTTATTTGTAGTAGTTTGTATTTTTGTATGTAATTTAAATTATCGAAATACATGTAAACACAAGCTACTTTTATTTCAATGATAATTTAAAACTTTAGCTTCTTGCACACAGTTGGTTGAAAATCGGTAATTGACTGTTTAGGTTGTCAGAAAATTGATCTAAGAATGAAATATTGTAAAATAAATCTGGGCTCTTTGTTTTTAAATATTATCAATTTTTTTTCTCGTTTATAGTATTTTAGTAGGTCTTAATGTTAAAAGAATCCAGTATTTGTAAGCTTAGTGTTCAAAATTCACCCGAAATATATCCTAATATCATGTATAAATTAAAGATTGATAGGAATAAAACAAAGTTATGTTAAATACTTGAAAATGTCTATTATATTTACCTCTTTTACTTTACATGGCATACTTACAACTAAAATACAACACAAAATGTTTTATAAATCAAGACGCTTGAAAACTATCTAGTAAGCAATACTAAGGTTTGTATAACTTAAACATTGACTAACTTCAACAAACTTATTTTATCTTAAAAGCTTAGAAAACTGATTTAATTTTTTACGCATGAGCAAATGTTATAGAAAAGCTACAAAAAAATCTCATGATTTTAAGGTTTTTGCAACCAATATTTCGAAGCCTTTTTTCATTTCAAACATCAATATTAAAATAAATATTTTGCAAAATATAACCATTTAACAGGCGATATTGTTAGCTAAAAATTAAACTTGCTGCAAATCTAAAAAATCCTTTTTTAAAAGGCCTTTTCAAAAGGTTTTTTAAAAATGATGTTAAAAATAAATTTCTTTGTGACAACTAAAGCGGTAATTTTTATGCAGTTATTAAGTTTTGTATAACTTTTATAAATGCATTACACCAGGGGTAGGTTCGCGACGCGAGCCTGATTAAGGTGTCAGATCAAGCAGAGGTATGTGGCGCGCAGTTTTTATAAAGAAAATATCAAGTTGAGGAAAAGTTTAATTTTTATATAAATAATATGTTTTGATTTTTAGAAAACAAATGAATAGACTATTAAATATATAATATATATCAAATTAATTTTATTGCTTATAGAGTTGTTGTTATATTTCAAAACTGCTATTTAAAAACATTCAAAAATAAGCGATCCAGAAGGAACATTTTCAACAAATATTGCCCGCGATAGACTTTTATTAGTAAATTAAGACCGTCAACAAAAAAATTGCTAAACGCTATACTATACAAAAATAATGTTACATTATCTCTCATCATTTAAAAATAAAAAGAAGTTTTTGTTTATTTTCAGAAACGTTTCTTAGTAATAGTAAGTAATTAAATGGCTTTATTTGTAATACTTTGATGGAAATTTAATTTTACTTAATTTTACTCAAATACTAATAATTTGAAAAAAAAATTGACTACAAATAAACTGATTATATTGAAGTAGACCTTTTTTATATCCAAGCTTTGATTAATAAATGAAGTTTAAAAAATTTTTGTTTAGTTACATTATTTTTTAAGTTTGTTTGTTGTAAACATGCTTTTGTAAAACAATTTAAATTAATTTCAAGTTAAACTATGTTGTTAATGGGATTCTACTAAGTAAAAATTGAAGAAAAAAACTTACTTATACTGTACAGCTAATGTAAAAAAAAATAGAAAAGATTACAGATTTAAAGTACAAATAGGGAAGCAATTAATTTAAATAGCGAAAAAGTTTAGTCATATGAAGATCTACCTAATAGATGTAGAACATAGAAAATAATGACTGATGTTGTAAAACTAAAATTTCTTTGTGATAGTGGTTCATCTTGCACAAATACTAGTAGTCAAGATTATGTCAAATCATGCAAAGAGAGTATTCTAGCTAACAATGTTATTGCTAAAACAAGTTAGAGTTGTTTAAAATTTTTGACGTAAATATACTGTCTATTTAACATATGCAAAAATTTTTAGGGCCTTCAAATATTTCTTTTCAAGGTTAATTTATAAGTCCACAAGTACAAGTAAAACAATCTTCACAGATTTTTTATAATTTAATAATTTTTTATTCTGATTGCATTTATGAACGTATCTAATACAACCAGTATTGATAATAAGTGTACTGCTAAAACTTTGTTATTCTATATAACATATAAAAAGTTAGTCTCAAAGTTTTAAAAAGTTATAAAAGGGTTTTCGATTGCTAAATTGTATACTACAAATAGCTTTTAAATATGGTCAGATTGAATATTTTATTGAATTTATTTTAAAAATTTACGTATTTACATCTGTATAATTTTTAACAATGGAGATTAAGAATTGTTTAGTATTTAAAAATTAACCTGTTGTTTTTAAAAGCTAGTAAACAAAATAGGAAAGATAAGTATAACTATTAAGCTATAAAACTAATAAGCAAAAAAAAACTCGTTGTCACCTTACAATACAGTTAATGTTTAATAAGTTGTCAACTTGTAATATTTCCTTTTTCGATTACAGCTTTTTAACAAAAAATACTTAGGTTTTTTTGATCATTCAATAATCTAGTTTAAACTTGTTTAGATAGTGAACAAAAATACAAACTACATTGAAGTTTGATCTAAGCAAATTCAAATACGTTCTATTGCATACCTACAGTAGTCCTGAAACTTAAAGTAGCGAAAAAAATTGTAATATCTCTTTTATAATTTGTAGGTAGAAAGCTAAGATTCTAACGCAATTATTGATTTAAACTAAAAGACATTTTAAAGAGTTGCTTGATAAATAAAGTAAAAATTATAACCTTTTTTTTTCGCTTTTATCTTTAAAAAAAATTAAAATAATGAAAAATAAAACTTATTTTCTCACATATTCTTATTGACATTCTAATAAACTTTTTAAAATTACATATTTCTTCCTATACCTGCAATATATATAAATATATATATATTATATATATTATATATATATATATATTTTAAATATATATATATATAAATAAACATTATTTTCCTATATATTAAAATCCCTTTGATCTCCAGAACTAGTATACTAAAAAAAACTAACAAAACATGGTGCACACCGACCAAGTTTTTATAAGAAGGAAGCATTCTAGAAAGAATTAGCCGATGTTGTTTTTGGAAAACCCTTTAAAATCTGTATTGAAAGTTTTCATTTAATGTTTTTTAGTATAAATATTATTTATTGTATAAACTTTTATTTACTGTTTACTAAACATTTACAAGCAGGTAAAAACAAAATTAAATGTAATATGAGCTTAATTTTCTTTGTTTTTATGTTTAAAGCAAAGACATTTTTATATAGAAAATGCATAAAGCAAATACAATTTAAAAGAGCTACTATCTAAAGTCTAATAACTTTTGTTTTATTAATTTTTTTTTTAGCTTTTAAAATTCAATAGTTAGAACCTTGGACTACATTAAAATAAAATATTTGTAAAGACTTAAATATATCGATTTTACTAAAAAATAGTTCCCTGTTGTCAGTTAAACCGATTTTGGCCCACTGTGCCTGAATTATGATAAAACATAAGTATTAAGAGCTGTAAATTTTACAGAAAATTTGATTATTCACGAGGAAAATTTTATAGTATCTATGAAACACAACAAGGTATTTTTAGATGACGCTGGAGAAACCAAAATCTCGGATTTTTGTTGTTAAAAATTAAATCAAACAAAAGTTTAGTTTTTATTGTTTTTCAAACACTTTCAACATTTCGAGTTTGTCTGAAGAATTTTTGAACATTATTGAGCGCTGTTTTCCAATACTTACTGAATCTAACAATTTTTTAGACCTAGACTTTATCTGCCTTAGAAAAATACTTAAAATACAAAACAATGTTTTGTAGTAGATAATAGCTCCTTTCAACTAAATATTTAAATATCGGACTAAAATACTTGAAAGATTAAGCCGAAAATTAAAGTTTTATCGTAACAAAACCTGTTCCGTAAGCTAATTCAAACTAGTGATACATTTAAAAAAGTTTTATCTGAACAAAGGTTAAAGTTCATGTTAAAGCAAATGCCAACTCATTGAATCAATAATCTTACTTAAGTTTTAACGAAATAATAAGACTTTTTCTTTGATTAGAAAAAGTCTTTATAAGAACTTGACAAAAAATATATTCCAAAAAATTACAAATAAAGCTTGTTCTGCTTTACATTTTAAAACAGAATAACTAGCAAGTAAGTTTCGTAACAAATGAGTATTAAGTTTTATACCAGCTTGTACAAAATACTTCAAAATCATTACATTATTCAATACGAAGTTTCTGCTAGGTAGTAACTTTACTTGAAATATTTTATATTTAGTTTGCATTTGTAGTATAACTTTAGTAAATGTTTGTAGAAACTTACATAAAAAGACTATGTAAAACGATTAGTTGAAAAAAAGTAAGTTTTGAAAAAATTTAAAGCTTCATCAACCAACTAACAACTTAAACTATTGTCAAGTTTAGTTTAAACTGCATATGAAAAAAATCTTTACAAATTAGGAATGAAGCATTTATGTGATATGTTGTTTTCTTCGAGAATGTTGAATTAAAGAAAACTTTTTGTAAATATTTTTATTGAAATGTATATGGTAACAGGTCAGAAGTGTTTAAAAGTAACATTCTAAGAAACTTATGCTAGCTGAATTATATGTATAAGAGAATATTATTTTCAGTATTTCAGTATAATTATCTAAAGTATTTTTAGCACATAAAAATAACGGACAAAACAATAAGTAAAACATAAATAATTATAAAACTTACTTAACTGTAGGGTGGTCCAATCTCATTTGACAGATAATCGGATCAAAACTATTAGCCGGCTAGAATTTTATGAACTGCACTACTGAATCAGATACCTATGATACAAACATTTTTTTTTATAATCTAGTTGTTTCTATTTCGTTGCTTTTGTTTCATCATAATTTTTTTTTTGTCTTAACTTTATAATGATTAACAGTTTATTGAACATTAAAAAACAAGCGCTCAAAAAGTTTGGACCAAGGACAAAAAGTGTATGAAAAATCTCTTCGGTAATCAAGTCATACACGCAGAATTCACATAAATGTTTTGTCTAAGACATGTTTCATTAGACATTAGTAGCTAAATCAGAAGATAAATACTTGCAAAAAAGCCTTGATTAGTTCAAAAAATAACTTAACAGAACACCTTAATGAGTTTTTTATTATTTTGATAGTGCATGTGTTACAAACGGTGCGAAGTAAATGTTAGTTGAAACTAATAAATTTACTTAAGAAACTTATTTGCTGTTTTGAGAGACTTTGACTTAATTCTTAATTTATATTCAGCTGTTTGCATTATGACTATGGCTAGTTTAACCTAAAAATAATAAAGACATCATAGTAAATACATAATCAATAAAGTATCAAGACCTTATAAAAAGTTACTTGTTTAAAACGTTTAGTAGTAATCTTTAACTTGGTAATGAATACTTACTCTTGCTTAATTTTAATTTAAAAACAGTGTTGTTTTTATTGCTTTAAACAACTGTTCTAACTAACTGCGGACTTCAAAGACATTTTCCTATGCAGTACGGCCTGCGAGCAATTTTTTGCTACTAAAATTGGCTCGTTACTTACAAAAGGCTTCTGACCCCTGGTCTAAATAATAAATTGTTTTAGTTAAGTTTAGTCTTAAATTTAACACGAATGTGTTTTTATTATTTAAAAAAAAAGCCTTTTCAATAGAAATGCAACATTAACAGTTTTATTTCACAAACAAAAATATCAAAACTGTTGGCTTTGTTGTTTTGACTTACACAGTTATTAAGTAGTAACTTTAAATCACGTAAAAAAAATTTTTAGTTCCAGAAGTGAAAATTCAGTAAAACTGTACGAAATTTTATAAAAAAGTTTACGAAGATTATAACTTTAAATGGGAAATATGGATAAATAAATAAACAAAAATAAATTCTGTTTTTTGACCAAATTTCCCGTATTACTGGTTACAATAGAAGGAGCTTGTCTGGGCTCTCCAAGTAAGGAAGCGTAAATTTTTCTGTTAAGTAATAAAAGTTTTCTCTAAAGAAACTTTAAAAGAAACTTTTTTGAATGAAGTGACTATGTCATTTTATAGAATTTACAAGTTTTAATGTAAATAAAAGCTTGTTTTTACAAAATTGATACTAAAAGTTTTAAGTTGCCGTTTTTATTTTATTGGAAGTTTTTTCGAAAGGTTTAGTAAGGGGCAAGGATGCAGAACTCATGATATCTAATATACCCTGAATAATGTTTACTAAGTTAGCCATTAAGTAAACATTCCGTTAAAAAATTTCATTCAAAATCATTCCGTCTCAATCAATATTGATTGCAGGCTGTAGAGTTCGCTTTATGACATCGTTTCAAAACTTTAAAGTTTTGAACTATGTCAGAGGTTCTTTTGTAACAGTCTCGTGATAAATAGTTTTTGTTTAGGGGTTTTCTTAAACCATGACTATGCAATACAAACTGATTTGTTTACTTGCTAGTGATTAATCTTAGAAAATACTTAACTCATAATCAAGATTTTGTTAAAACAGTATCAGTTTGCACTTACTAAAGCTCATTTTATTAGTACATTTGAATATAGTATTATTAAAATATACTATTATTAATTATTTATACTAAGGATAGTGTATTCATTTCAATCCAAAGTTGTTTGTTTTTAAGTTAACATAAATTTATTTGTTATATAATACTTTTCATGTTAAATATAATTTATTTCAAAAAAAAAAGCAGTCCTAAAGTAACGTGTCAAAGAATATACACCATTTTCTATTTATTATTGTAAAGTAACTCATGACTGTATATTACTATACTTAAAGGTCATCTAATATGTTAATATTGATGTTTTTTTTCAACAATTATAATTAAAAAGATCTTAAAGCTTTGCTCAACCAGCAAATGTTTTATTAGTAAAGGTTTTTTTAAAGTTCCTGTAAAAAATTTTAACTAATACTATTAACAATTTAATTAATATAGTCCTGGACAAGACACTAAAAGGTACCCAAGGTGTGCGACTTGATAACCGAAAGGTTTTTTGTGCACAAGGTCCTAGGAACAAACACACTGAGCGCCTTTTTAGCCGTTCAATAAAATATGTATTATCATTAAATAATAGAAGCTACATTTTTAACTAAAAATTTAGTAAATGTTGTTTTATCCTACCTTTGTTAGTATTTTCATTGTTGCAGCAAACTAAGAATTTAGGCTAACTTAAGCTAGTTTTAAAATTTCAAAGTTTCGGTTCAACTCATAGTGTTTCAAAATATTTTAATTTGTTAAAAACTAATGCTGACCAAGGTTTAAAATTGTTATTTATAAAGTCAAGGTAGGTTAGATATTTCCATACTTTTACTGACAGTATTTTGAACAAAGTCTATAAAGTTTCTTTTTATTCAAGTGTTGTTCATTTACCTGGCTTTATTGTTGTTACGATAATTTTAGTTTTATTAACAGTAACCAGGGTTGCCACTTTACCTAGAATCCTGGAAAAAACCGGAAAAATCTGAATTGACAATCTAGGCAAAAAAAAAAAACCTACAAAAACCCGGAGTTTTGAACAAAAGTCAATAAAAAAACCTGGAAAAACTTGGAATTTTAACAATTTTCACATGTTTAGTAGTAGAATTTCGATTCGACTCAAAAAATCTATCATATAAATAAGAAAACATTTGGTCATCATCAAAACATTTTACTATTTAATTACATATTTAAAGTAGCTTTACAGTATGTTTTCAATGTTTTTTTACTATTTGACACAGTTTCTTACCTTAAACTTAACTTTAAACTAAAAATAGACCCAAAATGCGTACTTTAAAAAAACCGGGAAGAAGTTTAGAAAACCTGGAAATTTTTTAGAAAAAACGAGTGGCAACCATGAGTAACTTTTAAGTTCTTTTTTACTACTTTTTTTACTAATAACTTCTTTACTCTGGCTGACCTAGACTAATTTTGTGTATCTTAAGCCAGTTTTTATTTTTTAAAACTGGCTTTTTTACTTTTAGATGTGGCAATAGTGTTTTGTTAATAATAAAAAAGAAACTAGCTGTAAAAAAAAACTGTTCAGTTTGATAACATTTAAATAATTACTATATTTATAGTTTATTTAAAATACCTTCAAAGTTTAAGCATCGTCTGTGAGCTTGAAGACTAAAAGCACTAGTTCTAAAAGTATTTGTTATTTTAATTTTTTTTTTCAAAATGTTTTATGAAAGTATTTTATTATAAAATTTTAAATGTAGCACTTTTTTTACCGCTTTAAAATGGCTGTTTAAACTTACTCAACACAATTCAAATTTATAAATGATATTTAAAACTTAAAAATTTTAAAAATGTATGAGTACCTCAATTTCATAAAAATGGGGAAAAAAGAAACTAGAAACTAAATTAAAGAGGTAATTTAAAATTACTGAATACTTTGGTAAAATTATGAGTTTAAATTTTGTTTAAAAAAAAAAAAGATAACAATTAAAATGACAAAAACAGAATGCCTCTACAGATTTATTTAATAAAGATCATAAATGTTATTTAAAAAAAAGTATGATAACAAAAATTTTTTAAAATTATACAAATTTTTTAGAATTTTGAATAATATAAATTGAACTTTCTTACTTTTAATTGACGTGGACCTAAAATATATCATTACATGTTTTAAATTTTAGTTTGGTAAATTTAAAAGATTTACAGATTATTTAAGGTGATTCCAAAATAAGTTTAATTTTTATCGTTTATATAATTATCCATCATATTATTAACATTTATATTTAACAGAAAAACTGTAATATTATTATTTATATAAAATTCTCTATATCTATAAAACTAAATATATTACCTGATTATTATTTAATAATTCAACAAAATATAAAAACTTACTAAATTTTTGCTTATTTTGTTTAAACACAACTTTTGTATTGCCACATGAAACAAAAAAATGAAATCCGCTTATTTTTAATTTGTTTACATGGTTTAAGTTATACTTATAAAACTAAAAGAACTCAGTTTATAATTATTAAAACTAAATCTTAATTTTCTTAACTATCTTCCTTTTATAACGATCTATTTCTTTCGCAAAATATATTTTTGAAAGTTGGTTTTTTTATGGAAATTTTTTATATTGACTTATATGGCTTTTATTTTTCAATGTAGATGTGAAATTAATTTTTAAGTTTAGTTCTATATTATTCAGCTTATTTTATGCACGTTTAAACGAATTCTACCAATTACTTAAGTCAAATTTATTGAACAAAACTGAACTATTAACATTTAATAGAAAACCTAAGCAAACTTTGAATAATTTTAAATGTTTGCCTACTTATATACACTATTGAATATATATATAAATGTATACACAAATACGAAATTGTTATAATCGCTGTAAAAAATACATTGTGCCCTCATAGTTTTATGTTTATAATAATCTCGTTTACTTCTTCTACATAGTTGCTTCTTTTTTCATTTTGAGTTGATTATGATTACTTTTGGTTATTTCTCTTATAGAGAGATCAACAAGAAAATGTGAACTAAATAATCGTAAATATAAAAATTAAAGGGACAAAAAACAGTATTGCCTTATGCTTTCCATGGTAAATATTGGCAGTAACAAGTTTTAATAAAGGCAGTAGTTAGTTTTTTTTCAACTTGATACTTGATTTATTTCTTTTAAAATAAAAAATGTTTATATTGTTAGTTTAAAAGTCTTAATTTTGTTTTTTTATTATTAGTTTAAAATGGTATTTTTTAAGTGGAGATCGAAAAGTTTAAGCTTGATGATCGAAAAGTCTTTCTTCACACCAATCTAAATATCATAGTGTAACACTTTTCTTATCTTCTTTTCTTTCTGTCATTATTACTAAAGAAAGTAATAACTAACTTTAACCAATTACTTTATATAAATAAATCTTATAAGTTGTAAAACTTTACAAATAAAGCAGTACTTTACAAAATAAAAACAGTCATCCTTAATTTTTGTGTAACACCTAAGTTTGAACTTTTTAAGATTCTTAATAGTGCACTTTTTCATATGTTTTTGTTTTGCATGCTTGCAAGGCAGGCTACTGTATGTTTATAAGTTAATGAGCTGTAATTTGAACAACAAAAAATACTTTTTTTATATGTCTGTTGGTGATTTAGCTTTGTTTTATTATTTAACTATGATAAATTACACTTAATACTTGTATTTTAATATAAGAAATACCAAAGGGTTCAAAGTAAAGTTTGTAGATCAATAAAAGTTTTGAGACTTTAAATCAGATAAAAGATGTATGATAAACTAAAGTAATGCTAAAACTTTATGTATGAATTTCAGTTATTTATAAATAACACAAAATGACTATAGAAGATCAAGTTGCCGAAGACAGAAGATCTTGCATGAGCTTGCTCCAAGCTTTTTCCCTGATGTTTTTGTATTTGCTGTCTTTTGTCCTATACAAGATTATTTTAGGTTTGGTTTAATTAATTTATTTTCAATAGAAACGTTTTGTCATAATAATTTTTTTTTAATATTAAATTAAAAGTAATTTATTTGTTAAAAAACACTAAAAATAAATAAACTTTAAAAAATTGTTAATTTAGTAAAAAAATAGTTTCAAATTAATGCAGAATAATGTGTTTAATCAAAAAAAGTTTTTTATGACTAAAATGTTAGATTTATTATTAAAGTACATAGTGATTTGAAAATTTTATGTTCTTACTTGCTTTATTTTAATCTATTTTACCATTAACAACTATGTACTTTCATCATACTAAGTATATTGAAAAGTTGTTTCAGCTTAAATCAAATTTCAGAATAAAACATTTAATTTTTAATTTGAAACATCAGAAAACTTACATATTTATTTATTTGAATTCACATAAATTGAAGTTTTGTTATAATATTTAACTTAACAAGATAAAACCAAAGACAACTAATATTTGTGTTAAGCAAAATTTAAAATTTAATACTATTCCGCGATTTTTTAATTAGATATTTATAGAATATGTATTTTTATTTACTTCTCTAAATTTTTCTTGTTCAGTAGTTTATTGTTAATAGTATTTTATATTTCGTTTCTAAACTGTCTTGAGCTGTATAAAAAACTGTGCAGTAACTATAGAAAAGACTTAAAAGGTTTCTCTACTTATACTTTTGATCAACTTTGGTTTTTATTCAACCCGTTTTCATAAAGTTAAACTAGTGCGAACTTTTTGAAATTTTTGTTGTAAATAAATCGACGTTAAGTATTATTTTTTTAAATATTGATATTATTATTTCTTAAGTTGCTGTAAATCTAACATTTTTTTGTTTACAAATGTTAGGTGTTAAGAGCAGGAACTAAGAAAGTTTCTCTTAAGTAAAAAATAGTTTTTAAAAACTATTTGATGGAATAATTTGGTAACAAAAACTATAATAGTAGAAATAATTGTTAGTTATACACTACGGGTGTTTTGTGGGAAGGAAAAATGTATATTTTCTTATATGTTACATTTTTATTAGTTGTTAAACAAAAGTTTTATTTATAGGCATGCTAAAAAAAAATTATTTCTAAAACTCAAAAGTAAGTTAATAGGTTAGATACAAACCATTATTAGAAACTTTATATTTTAAAATCACTGTTATTTCCAAAATTTTTGACTAATTAAAAAAAACTAAAATCATTTAAAATAAAATAGTTACCCCCTCTTAATAGTGACTTACTAAGGTCCTTCAGAAACAGTAAGGAGGTTTGTAAATAAGTTAGCTAGATCTTTAAAATATTTCACTGTTACATTTTGACCTTCTTTGAACTGAAGTAGTTGTAAGCTACCATTCAAGTAATCACATGTTTGCTACAGACCAGTATTGTTTATCTCCTTCTATAAATTAATTTAAAGTTATATATATATATTTAAGTTCTTATTTTATTAGAAAAGGTTTTTAGTACATTTGTAAACAATGAATTTTTTAATTTTCAATAAGTTTTATTTTTTTCTTCTATTTCATTTAAGTGATTGTTTTATTACCAAAGGTTCAAATATTAAGATGATAAAATATTATGTGTAAAAGCTCTTAAGAAAAAACATAAGTATGTGGTGTACGACTCGATTACCTAAAGGTTCTTTTGTACATCAGGTCCTTTGACCAAACTTTTTGAGCGCTTTTTTATTGTTTAATAAACAAGCTACATTTGTGACAGCTTATATTCTTTTTTTATTGTTATACTATAGCATGGTTTCCTGAACTTATTTTCATAAACCTTCTTATTCATATATTTAATGTGTTTTTGTAGTAGATGTTCAATGGTATATAATTTTCGAGACTGAGCTTGAAAAATTGCGTTAAATAGTGATTAAATTATTAGCTTGAAGAATTTTTTATGATTTAAAGAGTTTTCAACAAATTTTCACTAGTGTGATACAATTGTTACAAAATAAAGAAAATTTTTAACTTATATAACTTTGTAATTGCATTAGGTAATAATTAATCAAGCGAAAAAAGTAATAAAAGTGTTAAATAAAAAAAATCAATCTGACATGAGCGCACTAATTAATTAGTTAAAGATAATGAAAAATCAAAATCTCTCGGCGTACATAAACTTGTTTTATTTAAACTAATGTGCATGGCTTCAACGTTGACCAGGTCAAAAGTACATTGTTACAACTTCTTAGTACTTTGAATTTCGTTTCATTATTACTTTTTCCACAAGTTGTATTTTTAATTAAATGTTCTGATATTGAAGATTCATTTGTTGCATTTGAAGTTGCTATACTAATTGTCTTTGGCTGATTGTAAACTGTTCTCTTACAAACTTTGGAATATGCACTTTAATTCTGATTTTGAGGTACCTACAGGTTTGACCAATAAAACTGTTTGAGCAAAAGCATTCAAACACGTAAACCACGCAACTTTCATGTCTGTTAGATATGAAGTCTTTACTTTACCGACTCAAAACATAACCTGATGAAATACAACTATAAGTTTAGCAGCCTGATATAATTTTTATGTTAATTTCTTTATGTTTATTTCAATCTTAGTCTATTTTTTACTCGTAATAGGCAAAGTTAGGAGAACCGGACATTTCTTAGGACAATAAGGTTTAATGTAAATTAATTTGTTAATTTTAGAAACTCTTTCAATCAAATGATTAGGGTACCCGTTCTTTATTAGCATTTCTTTTACAAGATTAAGTTAAATCTCAAAAACTTAGGAGAACATATTTTTATGCTCTGTAAAATAAGGTTTTAATTAAACGAATTTTTCTCCTTTTGCTACTACAATATTGAAAGTTTAGATATTGCCGCGTGAAAGAAAGTTTTCTGAATACCGACGTGATAAATTTATTATTATTTCTGTTGATCGAAACATCTAGGAACGATGTTTGATTATTTATTCACTTTTTTTGGTAAATATGATAGCACTATGTAGTGCTTTAACTTTGTTAAACTTTAAGTTTTTTAAATTAAAAGAGTAGTTTGTACTTTCAATTTTTTTGTTGTATGCTCTTGAATGACGAGAATTTCATAGTTTAAAGTTTACAGTTACTCACGTTTACTGCAAAATAAATTTTCAATCTATGATTCTAATTAAATTAGAAAACTCTGAAAACAGTGAAACCGAGTAACTGTAAATTTGGTAAAAAATTTTTTTTTTTTTAATTCATGAATCTTAAAACTGGTTTGAATTCGTTTTTGTGTTAAATATGTTTAATCAAATATTCAAGTGTGTGTTATAATGATCTATTCAATTTTTTATTCTCTGACATTTATAATTATATATTACAGCCAGGAGAAGAAGGCTGGCAGCTGAAGCAGTAAAAAGGAGCAAGGTGTAAATAGTATTCGCCGTTTTTATTTTTCACGCATTTAAGAGTTGAAAACTTGTAATTTTAGTACTTGTAGATATTAATTTTCGATAAAGTAAAACATCATCATTTTTCTCTAAATAATAAAAGCTTGTAAAACAATAAGTTAGTGTTTTTAAAATATTGCAATTAATGACTATCTGGTTTTAACTTGTAATACAGATTTATAGTTTGTGTCTTATTTAGATTTTCTAGAAATACTTAAAACAAAAAATAATTTTACGTTATTAAAGTAATAATTAACATACTAAAAAATTTACTGTTTTGTTAATAAAGATATTATAGCTTTAACAGTTTTTTTTGTATTAAAGCTTAAGATGAAGTTTGATTTATTTTTTATTTTGCTTAGTTTGTGTGTTAAAACACTTTATGTTGAAATCTTATTGAATTTTAAATGTAAAATGTAAGATATGACCAAAATCTAAAAAAATATTTTTTTTTTCACTTTTGACTGAAAATCACAACTTTATAACGCTTAGGTAAATTTATGATTTTAATATTTCTTAATTCAAGAAACTTAGATTAACTTTCAAAAATGCAATGACATAGAAAAAAAAAAAAAAACTATTGCATGGTAGGGCGGATCCAGCCCGCCAACGGAAGCCTCTGGCTCATCAGTTTTTTTAAGTTGAGAAAAAATTGTTAACACAAATTTATTTTAGCTTTTTTGCAACAAATTCTTTTAAATGTGAACTTAATTTGATGCTTTTTAATAGAGTAATAGTTTTTAAAATTTGTTTATCATTTCAGTTTTGCTTTTAAAGCGGTATTTCACGATACAATTTTTCAAAGTTAAGCTACACGCTACATCAGGGTTTATAATAATTTTGGGTCCCGAAACTTTTTTCTGGTTATTACCGAAGACCAATAAAATTACTAAACCGACATAGATAAGTTAAGTACCTTTTAAACTATACAAACTATATCAACTTATAAATGACATAAACATCAAGTAAATACTTATAGTATTTGTTAGAAAGAGTAGTAAATGAAAGTATAAGTTTTCGAAATCAAACTAGCATTTTTAATTTATTTTGTTAACTTTTAAAGCTTTAATTTTTGTCCTGGATGCGTTTAAAAATTATTCAAAATACTTCGCAGTTTACTTTGTGCTTATTATAATCTAGATTATTTTTTTTGTTTAAGATTTCATACCAGAGTAACAACCGGCCAGTTCTTCAGTTAAAGCTGTTTTGCTTACAATCTGATCAGGTTTGTCTAAAAGGTTTGTTATCAAGCGAGGCAGTTAAAAACAAATATGTTAACTGAATATTACAGTGTAAATCTTTCAAGTAAAGGAGTAAATTTAGTGCTAATTCAACTAATTGAAAAGTTTTGTTTAGTTCAAAGTAAGTTTAAAGTGCTTCATACTTAAGAAAAGAGGCATAGCAACAAGTATGAGAAACATACAAAACAGACAGCTTGTCATATCATATTCATATAGTAGTTATGAAATTTAGAACACGTTCAGTAGAATATTAAAAAGTAAAACTACCGAAACTTTGTATACTAGTTCCAGCATTTTATGAACGAAAAGCTGCCACTCCGACTAAAGAATTACCTTGCACCTATTATCTATTGCACTTTAAAAGTTGGTTGTGGACCGCACGAAATATAAAAAACAAGGCCTCGTCGGGCCGTGGATAGTAAAAAAACTTTTGAAAAGTTTGTTAAACTAATACATGATAAATTTAACATTAGTAAGACACTAGTGACATAATTATAAAATACAAAATACTGTTCAGTTCTAATTTTAGCTGAACGTTTTATAATTTTTAATTTCACAATTATTTGTCATGAGCAACATTTTTACTTCAACAATTATTGTAATGTAGTGTAAAAACTATTGTTTTTTTTACTAGATTTCGTAACAACTAGACCTATTCCTCCGTTTAATTAGCTAGAAAATAAATGAACAAGGGTTAAAATAATAACAATTATAAGGCAAGATAAAAGTTCTTCAAAACTTAAAAACGTATGTTTAATAAATGAAACGGTAGAATATTACAAAGTTTATTAAAATATTTAATTATGTCATAAGTTTAAACTGAAAAAGATATATAAGTTATTTTTTGTTGTTAGTTTTACACTTTTTGAATTCTTTTATATGAGAAATTTTTATAAAATAGTATTAAAACATTTTTTAAATATAAAATGATTTTTCTACATATTTCTTTTTACTTAATATACTAAAAGTTTGAAAAGCAAAATCACTAAAAATAAGCTAAAAAAAAATTAAAAGTTAAAAACATATAAAAAACTTTTCTTCGCCTTTTTTCTCTTAAGTTACTTGATTTTTAGTTTAGTTTCTGTCTGTTTTAAAAGTAAAAAATTTAAATTTTTTAAAATAGTTTTTTTTATTTTTGCTATTGCATGACTTATACTTTCTTGAAGTTTATTAACCACATCAAAATTTTAATTTAAAGGCTATATTTTAGTTCTAGAAATTTTTGATTAAAATTTGCTACCGAGCATTAAACGTTCTTTTTAAACTTTTATATAAAATTTTGTAGTACAATTTATTACCAAAAGCTATTTATAGATAAAGTTTATAAGTATTTTATTATCATATTTAAAACTTTTGCCAATGTTTACAAATACATTTAGTTAGTTTTTTATACTAAAGCTAGTTTATTCTTACTTTATTTTAAAGGCAAAATTTGATGTTTATGTTAAAAGTCAAATTGTATGAAAAACAAACACTTAATTATTAATACTTTAATTATGGATGGTAACTTATCAGCACAATTATAATTTAGAACACGTATTTATATCTGTTCCTCACATTAAAATTAAGTTGTTTCTTTTCTTGTTGGTACCAAGTTAGTAAAATGCATTATTATCTCTTGTCTTTTGTGGAAGAGCTATGGCACTTTGGCCAGCATTTATTGGTAGACGGCATTCTCTGCTACTTCTTAGGACATAGAAACAGAAACTATGTTGTTGAGTGCCTTGTTTTTAGCTACCTTAATGTTAGTGCAAGCTCAGGTAACCTACTTTGGTTGAAGTTAATTTTTTGCTTTCTCTCATTTCTGTTTTTGAGAAAAAACCAACTTGTATACGGAAATCCAAACTTGGTTCATGAACTCCTTCATTTTTCCGTCACCTGTGGATTGCATCTTTACATGTCCACTTATGACAGCCATATCTACAACTTAGTAGTTGGGATTTTATTTTTCATTCTCCATCTGGTATGGGAAAATGATGATGCCGAGCTACAACTCTTCAGGTACTTTATGCTGATTGCAAACTTTGTCCATTTACTTGTGTGGCTGGCTTTTGGTAAAACCGTGGCGTGCTTTATGTTTCCAGGTTTGGAGTTCAGTTAAAAAGGTCACGTGTTCACGTGTTATTGTTGTCTCAGTTGTTCGTAAATAATTTTGTTTGAATCTGTCTGTTTTTTGTTTTTTGAAGCTTACATTTTTGTTAATACATCGTTCTTATGTTGTTGAAAAGCAGTTGCTTGTTATCTTCGCTATGAAACTTTAATTTGAAAAGACTCAACGACCTCCATTTACAAGTTTTGTTGGCTTACTACAATGTAACAGCAGCTGAGAAGTCTTCAGAAAGTGAGTAGAGTATTACAAATTAACTTATGTGTTGAAAACAAATATTAATAGTTAAAACGAAATCCTTTTCTTTTTGATAGTTTGGAATTGCTAAAAAATAATTTAGTTTTAGTTTTTAAGTTTAATTCATTAACTTAATTCATTAAGAAATAAGCTTTTACAATGTTTATCAATGTGTAAAATATCTTAACATCCAGATGCTAGTTTTAGCTTTCAGCTAAAACAACATAATTTTTCTAAGAATACGTGCATTAATTTGTCTAATAGTTTATGTTTTCACTAACAATAATTTATAAGGTTACAGTACTATATAAACATGTAGTTTATTTACAGTTACATTAGTTGTGTTAAACGTAAATATGTAATTATTTTGTTATTACCTAAAGGATATTTTAAATATATACAAATGAATTAAATACTTTCAGATCTTTTTTATTATATTATTAGTTTATTTAAAAACAAAATCTTAAAAATTTTCAATGAAGCATCATACAAGGGTACTGTTGTTATTTTCTTGCAAATATAACTAACATAACTTTATGTTTTACATTCAATTAGCAATTCTAACAGTAACATAATGTTGAATTTTACAGGTCTGTGCATCTACTGGAGGTTTTTTTCTGATTTGAATCTTTAAACTAATAATCCTAAATAATCAGTTTGAATAAAAGTTTGTGGAACGAGAATTCAGATGTAACAAACGAAGATAAAAATATTTGAAGTGAAGGTACAAAAGTTAAAGAAAGCACAAACCTTAAAACGATAAAAAGTAACCACTCATTGATTATGTTGCTAAGTTAAAAATTGAGTAAGTAAGCCGCTTGACTTTGATGAGCTGGAAGCCGTGAAACATCTGCCGTGACGAATGGAGTTTTTCAGTTTGTTTATTTGCGTGAATTGTTGTTAAATTTTGTGTATAAGTTGTAACCTTGCGAAAAAATGTTAATAAAATTTGAAAAACTTTACACAAAATCTTTTGGTATATGTAAAATAGTTTAAAATGAGTCTGTTTTATAGTATATGATAACTCTTGAAACTAAATGTTTAGCTATTGAACTAAAGTTCTTGGTAGACGAAGCCGAAAACTAAAGTTTTTTCGCAATAAAATCTGTTCCGTGAACTAATTCAAACTAATGTTGTATTTAAAAAAGTTTTTTTTGAACAAAGATTAAAGTTCATGTTAAAGCAAATGCCATTTCATGGTATCAATCATCTAACCTAAGTTATAACGAGATGATAAAACTTTTTCTTTCATTAGAACTAGTCTTTATAAGAACTTGACGAAAAATATAATTAAAAAAATTACGAATAAAGCTAGTTTTGCTTTACATTGCAAAACAGAACAACTAGCAAGTAAGTTTCGTAACAAATGAGTATTTAGTTTTATATTAGCTTATACAAAATACTTCGAACTCATTACATTATTCAATACGAAGTTTCTGCTAGGTAGTAACTTTACTTTAAATATTTTATATGTAGTTTGCATTTGTAGTATAAGTAACGTAAATGTTTGTAGAAACTTACATAAAAAGACTATGTAAAACGATTGATTGAAAAAAATGATAAGTTTTGAAAAAATTTAAAGTTTCACAACCAATTAGCAACTTAAATTGTTGTCAAGTTTAGTTTAAACTACATATGAAAAAAAAACTTTACAAATTCAGAATGTAATATGTTGTTTTCTTCGAGAATGTTAAATTAAAGAAAACTTTTAGTAAACATTTTTATTAAAATGTATATGGTAATAGGTCAGAATTGTTTAAAAGTAACATTATAAAAAACTTATGCAAGCTGAATTATATGTAAAATAGATTTTTTTCAGTATTTTAGTATAGTTATTTAAAGTGATCTTAGCACATAAAAATAATGGACAAACAATAAGTAAAACATAAATATTTATAAAACTTACTTAACTGTAGGATGGTCCAACCTCATTTGACAGATAATCAAATCAAAATTAATAGCCGGCTAAGTCTTTATGAACTGCACTACTAAATCATATATCCATGATAAAAACATCTTGTTTTATAGTCTAGTAGTTCCTATTTCGTTGGTTTTGTCTATAACATGTCTTTAAAAAATACTTTAAACCACTTGTTTTTGAAATATTTTTTTAATTTTATGGTGATTAAAAGTTTATTGAACATCAAAAATCAAGCGCTCAAAAAGTTTGGTCTAAGGACAAAAAGTGTATGAAAAATCTCTTCGGTTATCGAGTCATACATGACGAATTCAGATTAATGTTTTGTCAAAGACATGTTTAATTAGACATTAGTAGATGAGTTAGAAGACAAATACTTGCAAAAAAGCCTTGATTAGTTCAAAAAGTAACTTAACAGAACACCTTAATGAGTTTTATTTTTTGATAGTGCATATATTACAAACGGTTTTAAGTAGTAAATGTAAGTTGAAACTAATAAACTTACTATAGAAACTTATTTGCTGTTTTAAAAGACTTTAACTTAATTTTTAATTTGTATTCAACTGTTTGCATTATTACTATGGCTAGTTTAACCTTAAAATAAAAAAATAATATCATAGTAAATGCATAATCAATAAAGTATCAATACCTTATAAAAAGTTACTAGTTTGAAATGTTTAGTAATACTCTTTAACTTGGTAATGAATATTTATTCTTGCTTTATTTTTGAAATGTTTGATTCAAAATAGTGTTTTTTATTGTTTTATGAAATCCTTTTAACTAACTTCGGACTGCAAAGACATTTTCCTATGCAGTACGGCATGCGAGCAATTTTTTGCTACTAAAATTGGCCCGTTACTTACAAAAGGCTTCTGACCCCTGGTCTAAATAATAAATTCGTTTCAAATAAGTTTATTCTTAAATTTGGCACAAATGTGTTTTTAATATTGAAATAAGCTTTTTGACTAGATATACAACACTAAGAGTTTTATTTCACAAACAAAAAATATCAAAACTGTTGGCTTTGTTGTTTCAACTTATACAGTTATTAAGTAGTAATTTTAAATCATGTAAAAAAAAAAACAAATTTAAGTTCTAGTTACTAAGTGAAAACTCAGTAAAATTGTGCGGAACTTTTACAAAAGAGTTTAATAAAATTATAGCTAAAAATGAATAAATAAAAAAACAAAAATGAGTTCAGTTTTTTGATCAAGGTGCTTGTATTACAGATTACAATAGAAGGGGCTCGTCCTCTAAGTGAGGTAGCGTAAATTTTGCTGTTAATTAATAAATTTTTTCTCTAAAGCAATTTTAAAAGACATTTCAAATGAATTGACTATGTCAATTTGTAGCATTTACAAGTTATAATGTAAATAAAAGCTTGTTTTTACAAAATTGATACTAAAACGTTTTGAGTTGCCGTTTTTATTTTATTGGAAGTTTTTTCGAACGGTTTAGTAAGGGGCAAGGATGCAGAAAACATGTTATCTAACTTACCCTGAATATTGTTTACTAAATTAGACATTAAGTAAACATTCCGTTAAAAAAATTATAATAATTGTTATAAACTAAATATTAGCTACTAAATATTAAAAAAAATTGGTATAGTCTCCTTAAATAATTTTTCGTCTAAATTGGAATTTATTTACTTTATACCTTTGTTAATATTAATTACAATAACTTATCTTAATCAAACTTATGAAATTTAAAATATAGTTAAAACAGATAATGAATTTAGCATCAAACTTTAGTAATAAATAAACTTGTCCTGGACGTGACTTTAAACTGTATCTTGGTATATGACTCGATAACTGAAAGGTTTTTTTGTACACCAGGTCCTTATGTAATGATATTAACATCTCATTTTCGTATTTTAAAGCGGATGTTGTAAACTGTTTTACGCAGACTTTGTGACGTGCTTTTAGTATTAAAAAAACAAACATATTTTTATAAAAAAACAAACATTTTTATTATTTCAAGGAGTTAATTTCATTCCGACGAGTATATATCGGCGTTTGTCTTTCAAATACGCGTTAAAGTTAGTTGACTTATTGAAAGACGTTTCATTAACTTGTTTCGAGAAAACGTCTACATAGCGGAGTTGATGTTAGTATTTATGTAACTTTACGTTTGTTGATACTTTTTATAGATTTTATTTGTGTCGTGATTTAATAGTTTCTTTCTTCAGAACTAAGAATTATTATTGAAAATAAATTAAATTGCATTTATTCAAAGTGAGTTTTATTCATAACTTAGGAATAAGTTTGAAACTATATTAAACTAGCTCGAAATTAAAGTCCTATTTCGTTAAAGTGGAAACCACGCAGTGTCTTTTAAGAACCTTGTTTCTTCTGGTAGGAATCTTTAAGCAGTCAACAAAATAAATGCACACAAACAACAATGACGATATCAATCTTAATAATTCTCATCAAGCAGAGATGATGAATGATAATGCTGAATTTTATCCGTCAAACAGCATTCAACAACAATTTAGAAAATCAAGCGAAGTTAAGCAGCTGACAAATGAAGAAGAGTTAAGAGTTTTGCAAATGCAAATAAAAAAACTAAATAATAGATTAAAGCAGTCTAGATCACCACATTACGAACGTGCGATGCTAGAAAAACGCGAACCTTTTTACGATGATTACGAACAAAGTAATCAAAATAATTTAAACATTTTTAGCGACACATTTAAGGCGCAAAGACTAAGTAAAAAGTTTAAAAGGTTAGA
This sequence comes from Thalia democratica, assembly GCF_965202585.1. Classification (NCBI taxonomy): domain Eukaryota; kingdom Metazoa; phylum Chordata; class Thaliacea; order Salpida; family Salpidae; genus Thalia; species Thalia democratica. Next base: position 40,775,578 of record NC_139165.1, on the reverse strand, counting down.
CTTTGTAAGAAACCCTCGTGATATTATTAGTTTTTTCGAGGAGGAAATGTTAAATGAAAATATTTCTAGTAATACAGAAAAGTATAAATTTTTAACTGGGTTTTGGCCTAGAGAAGAGTTGTCAGACTATTATAGAATGACAGAACGAGGTGAAAGAAATTACAGTTCTTTAAGAAACTTTTTTATTAATAGGGACAATCAGTTAGCTGAAATTTTAGATAAAATCCCAATTTGGAATGATTGTACGAACTTTAATAAAATATTTGCTACAGCCGTGAGTTGGGCCAAATGTCCAGAGCAGGACAGAATTAAGTTTTTTCTTGCATACTTAATGCCCTTTTCCATCAAAGATAAGATTAGGGAACATTTTGATGAAAGCTTAGAACTTTTTAAAAGAAAAGGACAAGCCATATGGAATGCTTATAAAGAAAACGCATTAACACCTAAGCAAGTTAATTACAATAGACTACAGCAGTATGAGCAAAGTCAGCATAGGTCTAAAATAAATTACCATAAGCGAGTTCGTCCTAAATATCAACAAATTTTTCATTTTAGAGATAATGGTATTAATCATAATTACAATTATCGTCAACATAACCAAGATAGAGATAGTTTTAAACCAAGAAAATCATACAATGGGAATAGTAGTAATAATGTTAACATAGCACAGTGTTTGTCATGTCATCAAAACTTACCTACAAAAACATCTAATACAACCAAAGAGTTTCAAACAGTTAAAGAAAAAGCTCAGGTAACCAAAAACACTATAGCAGTTGGAGTAACTGGTCAAGTAGTATGGTTTAATGTTCGCAAAGGTTACGGTTTTATTCATCGTGATGATCACAACAGCGATATTTTTGTTCATTATACAGCTATCATAAAAAACAACCCGAACAAATTCTTAAGGTCTCTTGCACAAGGAGAAAAAGTCCAGTTTGATATTGTTGTAGGTAAAAATAACATGTCAGAAGCCGCAAACGTGACAGGTCCTAATGGTAAAACAGTTCAAGGGTCTAAGTATGCTGTAGATAAGAATTCAAACTACAACCAAAAATTTAAACAAAAAATATTTGACGCAAACCATCATTCTAGTGACTTCCAACAGCAGAAAATAAAAGCTAATAGAGCTTATAAGCAAGCTTTTGCTTTTAAAGCAAAACAAGGTAAACTTATCAAAGAAAAACATCAGAAACAACAGCAGAAAAATATCAGTTACAATAAAAAGTATGATAGCAAGCCAAAATATCAAGTGCCAACAGTGCAGCTTAAAAATTATAAACAAGACTCAGGCTATTACAATTCTTCAAAAACAAAATCACAAACTAGCGTATCAAGCAACATATTAGCTAAAGAGAAAAACAATTTGGCAGTACTTAATTCCTTTGACAAAAAAGAAATTATAAAACAGAATAAAAAAGAGTCAGAATTACTAATAGCAGGTCTAAAACTTTTAACATTTATCATAAAGCCTTTTGAAGATAAAATATAAGTATTTTCACAAAACTAACGAAACTGATTTTAATAAAGGTAAAAAATTGTAATTTTTATTAACATGAAAATCTATTTTAATATTTTTTTAAACTCAGGTAATTTTTTTAAGAAGTTAAAATGAAAGAAACTATTAAGTGTATTTATTTAGTATTCTTTTCTGATACAATTTCTGAATTGTAAAGTTTATTGCTTTTTTACTTTTAATGATGTGTTATAAAGTTTTTTATATCATAAATTACAGTTTGGTAATTGAACTATTAATTAAAAGCTAAGACATAACAATTATACAATAAAAATGTTTAATAAGCCTATTTTTATATTGAAATTTTAGTAACTACATTTTACTCTAAATTTAAAACAAAACTGATTTATCAGATTTTTTGCTATTAAAATATTCAAGTTCAAGTTTAAAGCTTTCAAATTCGACTCGTGATAAATTTTTCCTATAAATTTTGAATTTTAAATTACTTTCAACTCCCATTAAGTTTTGACTGTTAACGATAGTAAAAAGCACTCGCTAAATTTTTCTCTTTATTAATTTCTACAATGCATAAGTTTTGTGTCACATTAAAAAGAAATACTTTATACTTTAATCCTATAAAAGTTTGTGCATGAAAATAGTACTTATTGTTTTGTAAAATACTTTAAAGAAAATGTTTTCTGTTTTGTTTATTAAAGTTTGCGAGTTACATATTAAGAACATATGTTTTTCTAAGTTAAAAACAAAATTAAAGTTTTTCATGTTTTTTTAAACTATTAATTTTCTTTTAATGCATCTTTAAATGCTTATTTTTTGTTTTGTTTTGTATAAAAAAATGGTTTGAAAGTAAATACTGAAAGTTTTGTTATTGTCGTTTGGCCTAATAACATAGTAGTTTTTACTAAACTTTCTTAAAAGAATATCTCAACTTTTTTTTGAGCCGCGTATTTTTTGGAATGAATTCAATCAAATGAATACTACAATGATGGGAAATGAAAAGATGAATATTTTCTATGTCAAAAAGTGATTTCGATGAATTTTTGAATTTGAAGTTAAGAGAAGAACAAGCGAATTAAAACAATTCGTTACTGCTAAATAAACCACCGTAGAAGAAGAAATCGAAAGAGAAACGCCGGGATAGAAGATGCCCGAGGACAACAGGCACAAGGACAAGAACCCCAAGGATAAGAAGCCTGAGGACAACTAAATGACTATCATTGTTACCTTGTTGTGTTTTATCTAAGTTTTTGTAAATTATGTAATTTTTAAGATAATAAGAAATACAGTTTCTTTTTCTTACTTTTTTTAAACCGGACTTTTGATAATGTCTAAAAAGTTTAAAGTTAAGTAGGATTTTAAGGATTTTAATTATTTAAAACCAGGCTTAAAACGTTAAAATTGAAAATTTAAAAAGAAACAATGTAATGATATTAACATCTCATTTTCGTATTTTAAAGCGGATGTTGTAAACTGTTTTACGCAGACTTTGTGACGTGCTTTTAGTATTAAAAAAACAAACATATTTTTATAAAAAAACAAACATTTTTATTATTTCAAGGAGTTAATTTCATTCCGACGAGTATATATCGGCGTTTGTCTTTCAAATACGCGTTAAAGTTAGTTGACTTATTGAAAGACGTTTCATTAACTTGTTTCGAGAAAACGTCTACATAGCGGAGTTGATGTTAGTATTTATGTAACTTTACGTTTGTTGATACTTTTTATAGATTTTATTTGTGTCGTGATTTAATAGTTTCTTTCTTCAGAACTAAGAATTATTATTGAAAATAAATTAAATTGCATTTATTCAAAGTGAGTTTTATTCATAACTTAGGAAATAGTTTTGTAATTTATAATTGTAGCTACTTGTAACTAAAGTTGTCAGTTAGTAAGTTACTGGAGACCACGTAGTTAAAACATAAACATAAAGACCATTAATATAGCCCAATTTGGTTAAACTTAGACCAAACTTTTTGAGCGCTTTTTTTTCGTTTAATAGACAATAACCTTAAAAGATATAGAAGCATAGGTTTTAGTTAAATAAAATTTTGAAAGAAATGTTGAAACTTTATAATATTAAAGTCGCTGTTGAGTAGTTGAAATGACGTGGTCATTATTTAGTAAACTTAGATAAAAAATTTGTTTTAACGTTTAACACTATTTTGCAAGCATCATTTCAAAAGAACTAAAAAGTCTGATTTTTTGTAACTTATTAACTATAACGCTGTATAATTAAAATAAAAAATATTTTACACCAGTTGTTTTTGGAAACTATCAATAACAATTTAGTAATTTAATATCTTATTATCAAACTGTAATTGATCACATTACTTTAAAAAGTTCAAACAACCTTGAGTTTATGTTGAACGACTTTTTATTATTGCTTTCAAAAACTTTTTTCAGTACAGTAGATATTGCTTAAATAAAAACATTTCAAATTATTCTTTTGTAAAAAAACAATTAAAAGTAACAATTTAACACGAGTAATGACTTTACAAGTAAGATAGAATGGAAAAATAATAATCTTTACGAAAAATTTTAAGACACAAATAGCTAGCATTTAAAAAAGTAATTTATAAAAAATATTAAACTTACAGCGTCATAAAAATAAATTCAGCTGTTTAAATTTGCATGATTTTTTTTCAATTTACACAAACCAAAGTTATTAAGGCTTTCATACAAAATTATAACATTTTATCAAAACCTTTATAATTTAACAAAATAAGAAAGAAAACTGCATTTTCAAATTATATACTACCGTTTAAAATTTAATACATTTTTGTTTGCACATTTACAAAACAAACACTTAAAAAAAAAATCAAAGTTATAGTTTTTAATTAATGAAATCGAACCAGGTTTAAGTTGTAAGTAAACTTAATTACAAACAAAAATTCAAAAAATGTATTAAAATATGCTGAATTTTCAATAGCTTGTATAAAAATACAAGCTTTAAATTATCTGTATATAACTTTATCATTTCTTTAACGTTAGCTTTTCAAATAAAGAAATTGATAGCAAACTAAAATATAACGCAAGCACACCCTTTACTTTCTTTTTTATCCTCCTTCATATTTTGTGTATTTTCCTTTTCTTTTTGTTCAGTTACCATCCGCATTAAATCGAAGAATACCTGTCAATTCGTTAAAACAATTTAAACTTTTACATACTTAATTAACAGATAAACTACGAAGGAAAAATAACTTTAATATATTAGTTGTAATATAATAGTATATTTTTTATTCTATTTATATACATGTTTTTTGTTTTTTTTTTTCTTTTTTTTTATCATTGTTACCCCTTACCCTTAGTCGGTAAGTTTTCGAATTTGAACAGGTGGGAATTGTGCGGGTTAGAACTGAGCGGTTCCCAAAATAATGGTGCTATTTGAATAACTCTAACATGTTTAAATTTATGAATTTATTCTTTCAAAAATTTATTTTACAAACTAAGTTTTGGTCAAAGACCTCGTCAGTGCTTAAATAAATCTAAAAAAATATGTGAGAGTCATAGAAAATAGCATTTAAACAATGTTTAAAAACTATAATGTATTAAAATTACTATAATTAAACAATAAATGACGTTTTAAGTGGTTTATGTCTGTAAGTTAAATTTTAATAACTAAAAATTATCGCTACGAACCTGATAACAATCTTGTTTTTTCTAACGTAAAATATAACTCTATATACAACTTTAAACACGCACGAAAACTACAGTTTATGAGTCATACAAACCTATATTTAAGAATATTGTGAAGTTTATTATATGGCATACGTTTATTTTTAAATGATTATAAAGGTTTTATTAATTCAAATCAACTTAGTAATAATTGACTATGTTGAAAAACATGACAGTTATTTTTTTCAAGACATGAATATTTGAATTAAGGTTAATAGCACTCTAACTAACACTATTCATAAAAAGTATTATATAAACTAATTTGTTAAAACAATTATATTTTTAAAATTAAAACAAATAAAAAAATGAAAACAGACAAACGTGCATAACAAAATGTAAATCATGCAGCATTAATGAAAAAAAAAATTATTAATGGAAATATTATTTTATAAACGCCACACAGTGTACCCTAACTGTTTAATTATCTAAAACAAAATTATTTAAACTTTATAAGTAAGTTAAAGAGATTAGAGAACGTTGTTGGATTTTAAATTCATACAAATAATACATTTTTAAAGGTTTAGTATAAAAACAGTTTTATATAAATCTCAAAGCACTTTTATGGTATACTCTCAACAATTCTATAAATTATACTTCTTTAGTTTTGAATATTTACCTACTTGTATATTTAAAAAAAAAACTAACTTTTTCTTAACAATTCTGAAAATATTTAAAATATAAAGGCAAAAGAGTTAAAAAAAATTCTATCGACTTCAACACAATAGTGCAACATATGTGAAATCAGATATTTTAACTTTCTCATTCACACATAATAGTTCAAGCGAACGTAAATTCCATAAATATTTATCTTTTTTCAAGCATCATTTGACATTTAAAATTCATTGAACTGTTTTACTTGAAAAACCTTTCGATACATTTTTAAATGATGTATTGATATGGTATTAATTACATTTTCGTTGAATATCCTATTTAAACTCTGTTTATCATTCAGTAGCTAATAGTTGTACAGCGGTAATTTTTCTCCTTAGGTTATTTAGTAAGTATGACTTTTTTTTTTACGCTAGACTTAATAAAAAATTGTTAAGGTATTTTGCAATGTGTAATTTAATCTTAATAAACTTTAAGCTTTATATAAAACATAACTTGATAAATCTTAAAAACTTACTCTTTAACAAAGAAGAGTAATTTATTTAATAGATATTACTATTTAATAACACTTTAAAAAAACACAACATACTAATTTTTGTTCGAAGATTTATTAATAAAACTAACGAAATCTTTTCAAAAGATAAAGATTTTTTTTTTGTTTTTACATTTAAGGCAAATTGCATTTTCTACAATTAATGAAAAGTAAATAAAATATAATAAACACATTTAAGGTACTTTTATGCTTCTTAAATTTTAAACTTAAAAGCACTAGAGTATAAAGCTTCGAATGTTAAGAAAAAAAGTAAAAAAAAAACCACAATTTAAAGCTATTTGTCATTACTTACAAAACGTAAAAACTAACTATAGCAAATGATAAAAAAATTAAAAACTTTTCATAAAATAATTCTTTGTAAAATTTTAAGAAAATACTTTTGTACAGAAAATGGCTTAATGTTGGAAAATTTTTTTTGATGATTCAAAAACAAAAGATTTTACATTGCTCAACAATTTTTTATTAAACAAAGTTTATTGTATCTTTATAATCTATGTTTTTATTTCCTAGTAAATGTAATTACTTCAGAACTTATAAAAAATTTGAAAATAAAAACAATTTAAAACTTAAATAAAAACACAAAGTATATTGCAAAAAACTGAAACATTGGAATTTCCAATAAAAAAAACTTAAAGTGAGTGTAAAATTATTAAGTTTAGCAAGAGATTTAAAAAAAAAGTTGCCAATTTAAAAATGGTAACATTTGGTCCAATAATCACCAGCAAACAAAAATTCACAAAATTATTTACATAAATCAAGAAAAAATTAGTTCAAATGCTTAGATTAAAATGATCACTTGTAATCAAAACAAATATTAAAAACAAATTTTATTTTATACAGAACAAATCGATACAGTTGGTGTGGAAAATATTAAACTAAAGAGTTTTTTTTTTGTATAAAGTTTACGAATAGTTATAAAAAGTAATTAATATTTATCAATGAGTAATCAAAAATAGTCGTTAACAGAACAACTAACGTATAAACAAGTTTTAAAGTGTAATTATAATACGTTTGCCATTTTACACTGAATTATTTAAATTAAAAAAACATATATCAACTGAAAATTTTTCAATAAGCATATTTATTACACGTATTTGAACATATAAGAAACAACAAATTCTAACTTAAACATATTTCAGCAAAGAATATACATCATGATCCCACACACTTATCAAAATAAAAACTATAAATATTTTACATGATGCTACTTTTTTGCAAAGAAACATCAAACACTAACTTTCATGTTCAACAAAAATTAAATTAAATTGTTGAATTAAGGGAAGCGTTAGGAATTTAGTAAAAAAGGTCAATTTGGAAAGATAGAAGTTTATAAAAACGATGAAAGGAATATTATTTCAACATAAAAAAACATCATGATTTCACACGTTGTAATGATGCATTTACATGATGTTACATCTTTTCTTGCAGTTGGCAAAGCAGCCCTGATCCTCTTGAACCTGCTTCTGAGGAAGATTTTCTTCTTTTTTGTTCTTCTCGCTCCGTATCAGAGCCAGAAGATCGAAGAAAACCTGCAAAATAATGTGGCATGCATGAACTGAATAAGTGCAACACAAAAAATACAAATAAAAAAATAAAAAAGATTAAATATAGAGTGGTAATTTTAAAAATTTTCCTATGAAAATTACTGAAATGCTAATTACTACTATTTTGTAAATAGTTTACTACATTGTAAATAGAGAATATTTTGATGCATCATAAAAACCTTTTTGATCATAAAAAAATAAAAATCTTTTTATTAAGCACTTGTAATGACACCCTAGATCAGGGTTTCCAAAACTTTTTTTTATAAGACTCCCTTCGAAGAAAAAAAGCTTTGGCCACCTAAACTACATTTTATCACGTCTAAGACCTTTTTTTGCTCTTCATCACGAACTCCAGAATATCTATTGTAAAACTAAATTTATTGCCTCGTACCCCCACCCTTACGGCCCCTTTACTACTCTCGGCCCTTTGCAGCTTATGACCAGCTTACAAATTTCTGAGGTTGCCCCAAGGAAGCCATATGGTTTGTTCTGGAAAACAGTGATAATCACAAGCTTTTCTTTGCTATTAAACATATTTTTTAACCCTTACTTTTGAAATATTGAACCATACAAGCACAGCTTAATTTAGCGTTGCCAAAAAAATTGGAGATATTTCTACCAGGTTTTCTGAATTTCTTCCAGGTTTTCAAAAGTACAAGTTTTCGAGTCTATTTTTAGTATAAAATTAAGTTTAAGCTAAAAACTGTCTTAATTAGTATAACAATATCTAAAAGTTATTTTTAAGCTTCTTTAATTGCGTTTTTATAAAAAAATAACATTAAAGAAATTTAACTACATGACAGATTTTTTGAGTCAAATCGAATTTTTTTACTTCACATGTAAAAATTGTTTAAAATTCAAGGATTTTAAAAGATTTTTGTTTAAAAATCCAGTCTTTTTTCAAAATTTCTAAAGTTCTAAGTTTTTCCTCCTTCTTTTAGTCAAAATTATCAAACTCCAGGTTTTTTTAGGGTTCCAGGTTTTTTGGCAATCCTGCTAATAGAAATCACTACATTTTAAAAGCAACTTTAAAATTGAACAAACTCCGTTAACTAATATAGAAACTTCTATTTCTGGCACGTGATAATAAGTATGTAAGTATAAGTAAATAAGCTTTAAGCTTTTTATTTTAACCCTTTTAAAAATTTAAGTGATATGTTGTCAAACTTTCTATATTTAGACACTTTAACATTTGATTACAACACATTGTTACTTTTGACTTATGTGGAAGTAGTTGAAAGATTTAATATGAAAAGGAAGTTACTAAAAGCATTTAAAAAGTAGCAAACACAAATTATTCATTCTATTATTAGCAAAGTTAACGATTCTTTCTTATTTGTTTAAAAATATACTGAAAATTTAGGCGCGTAAAAAAATTAAACTTGCAGTTTCTATACTTATTGCAAAAAATTGTTTTTTGAGTATGCTCTAACTAAACCTTTATTATTTTAAATATAAATTGGTATATCAACGATTAAAGGACTCTTATTTTTTAAAATCTACAGAGTTTGAGTATAAAAAAGATTGAGAAAAGTAGTTTTTTAAATTTATAAGTTTAAACAAAACATTATACTATCTAATTTTGATTATAGAATGTACGAGATCTTGTGATAAGTTAAAGTATATTCTTTTAAAATAAAGCGCCCTTATTTTTTTTACCACGATGTTTCCCTACAGTAATTTAACAACACATCCTCACACATAGTTCTCACTTGGTTACTTTCTGAAAATACTTTAAAACTTAACGTAAAACTAGTTTAGTAAAAATAGTTTTTTTTAAGTAGTGACATGAAAGGAACTATGCTTGAAAAATTAGTTGTTTGGATTTTATTACAAGAGTTTTGAGTAGCACCCCTTACAAAATACTTGTTTATATTCGTAACCCACTTTTATACTAAAAACTAAGAAAACGTATTGATTCAAACATCAGTACTAATGAAATTTACCAGCCCCAAAATTTAAATGAAAAAAAATATAAACAAATGAAAACGATCATGCTTGTGTTACATGCAAGGAATTATATAAAATGTTCACCTTGTCAACGTTGTTTCTGAACTTGGCTGAAGTTTCAACGTAGCGGACGCCCATCTTGTCTGCTAACTGCTGCGCTTCTTCTTCGCTTACCTGTATTGTTTTATTAATTGCTTTATATTCTATGTTAGCTAATTGTATAAATTCTCCTTTTTTTTAGGATGAAGTGCTATTTATTGAAATGATACAAAGGGTAATCTTTTGGGTTGATTAGTACTAGTACTTTAAATTTTAATACTTCTATAGTAATACTTTTACAGAACTTATGTTAACAATACCTTATTAGGCAAATAAAAAATTATTCCTACTACTTTTGAATTACTTTTATAATGCTATGAAATGAATAACCATTTTCAGAATTTTAAACTATACAGTATACTTTACACATTTAATAACAACTTATGTAGTTTTTTATGTAAGAGACTTAAAAAATAAACTTAGATAGTATATTAAACAAGTGTTTTACTTCGCTTGTACATTCAAACAAAAAACAAGTTTGCTGAACACAAAATTATTTAAAATACATTTAATTATTAAACATTTTATTCAAAAACATAATAAAACATTATAACGTTTTATTTTAAGTGTGTTTTCCCATAAATTTTCTTTTATACTAATTACATAAAAAAAAACCTGTCTTTGTTCGGTGAGATCGGATTTATTTCCAACTAATAAAAATGGAATGCTTGATGCAGTTGAACTGTCCACTCCTTTTACTCGCAATATCTGCTCCCTGGTTTGTTTTATTAAACTTTATTTTCATGAGGGACATTAAGTAAACAACAAATGATTTTATTTTTGATTGTTTTGTAAAGTGTTTGTTTTTTAAGTGGAATGTACAACTTAAAAAAGAGACTACTCTTATTATTTTCTTTTAGATTTTTTGCTCTGGTTTTAGTCTTAATATTAGTTATATTGATACATTAGTAAATAATAAACAATTATAACCAGTTTTCACTATAAGTACACTAGTGCTAATTGCTTAAAAGTATTTGAACGGTTTGGTTTAACTTACTTTTATGGTTTTACTTAATTAAAAGTTATTATAAACAAACTTTTATGTTGTAAAAAACTATCTCAACTAAATCGACTATATTTTTTTTTACATAACCATTAGTTTTCAAAAATACATTTATAACCATTTACTACATAAAAAAATACAATCTATTAAAGCATAATGGTTATTTAGTATTAAGTTCTTGAATTAAAAACTGGGTTAAGTATAGTTACAAAATTATTTAACATTTTTACTTGGACAATATAACGTAAAAGTCATAACTGGTTTGATGGTTCTCAATGAAGATTTATTATAAATTGTTTAAATTTGTTAATATAGTATGACACTATTCTATACATACTGTATTTACATAAGTTATTGTAAATATTGCTGCTTTCTCATTAAAATTATTATTTTTTACTTACATCTTTAGCAAGTAAAACAAAAAAATAATTTTCAAACAAGAATACCTTATTCAGAGGATAAGTTAATTGTTTATAATAAAATTATATTTTTTTATCCATTGCTGTTACTGCTTTAAATGTGTTCACATTGCATTACAAATAATTCTTAATCTCTTCATGGTTTGTGAGCACAGTGAATTTTGGTTAAATATCTATACAAATACTATTCTACTTATACAAAGGCCATTAAAGGGGTGTTATCTGTTTTTTACAAGTTAGCCTTATTTTGTAAACCTTTGCCTCAGCTACCGCATTCTTGTTCAGTTTTAGATAATTCAAAACAGATTCTGAGATATAGAATAAAATTTTGTCAAAATAAAACATTTAGTATTGAAGGTGCATACAAAAAATTAAGAAACTTCCTTTGATAATACAAGTTTTTAATGGAACTTTATTGTTTAGTATAACAACAATCATATTACATTACTAATTTAAAAACAGAAAAAACTATTATAACTTTGTTTAAACTAAATCACTTTAATCAGAGTATTTCAAAAAACAAATCGTAAAATGATAAAAAATTCAAAGGCTAAGTATGACTATTTAAGTTCAAGATTTGTGGTTTTTTCACATTAAAATAAGTTTTTAATGACCTTTATTTTGCTAAACCAAATAATTTCAAGCACCATTGTTGTTTTCACAGTGATGTACTCAAGTGGGTGATATACTGACCACATATCAAAAATATAATTGATATTTAGCACACTTCAAATACAAAGCAAACTAGATGTCGAAATACATGCGATTCTAATATGTTAGCTAGGGTATTTGGACATACTAAACCACATCAACAGAAAAGTAAATATTAGATGTATAAAAAACTAAAAATGTTTTACAAAGAAACTTGTTAACTTGTGCTTAAAAAAATGACAAGTAGGCTAATGAAAACTTGTAAGTAGCTGGTAATTTTATTTTTAATCAATCTTAGTTTGTAATACTTTTTTTTTATAAAATGCTCAGCAATTTAGACCTACTTATATGCTACTGAAAAGAAAAATAACAATTTATCTATGTATCTTCACTTTTCTAAACTTGCTAAAAAATGCAAATTATAAAAACAAAATAATTATAGTTTTATGAAGAACATTAGAGAAGGAATAAAATTTCAAAAGTTAGTTGATAAACAATATTTAATCTTCCAATAAAAAATTTACATTTATAGTTTTAGAGTACTAATTTTGGGTAATGAAAAGGTAAACTATTATATTAAAAAAACTAAATAGTGAGTTAACATTAAAAAAAAATATATAATACTTAGAATCTTTTTTTTTTTAAGTTTACTTTCAAATGTTTAAATTAACATAATAATGCAGTATTTAAGAATTTTATTTTATAAAGATTATTTTTTCAAAAAAAAAAAAGATTTATCATTACCACATATAAAACAAATCAATCAAAATAATATTAAACAAAAGATGAATAAACTCCAAGAAATATTAAAATCATACCAAAAATTAGAATACTAAATAAAAACAAAACTTTTATGTAACACAGTAGCAAACAAACAACAACCAACCGAAAGTCGTTAGTTTCATCAAAAGAGGACTTGTCAGTGATTGAGAAAACACACAAGAAACCTTCGCCACTTCTGAAGTAATTATCTCGGATTGCAGCATAATCTTCCTGTTTGAAAATAAATTTTGTTCATTAATTCAACACAAAATAATTATACTTAAAAGGGTTGCCCCTTATTTTATGGTAAAATGGCCACCTTTTATCTAGTAGACTAAATGTTCAAGAATAAGAAAATCAACAAAAATGTCAAGAGTTTTGAAATTAAAGATTTTTAGAAGCACTTGATCTGAAAAATGTACTTTTGAGTTTTTATAGACAAAGGTTTGGTAATTGTTTACTAAAATTCAAACTATTTTTAAATTATTCAAATAAAATTCAAACATTTAACAAAATCAAACCTAAATACTTTTGTTCAATTTAAATGCTTAGCCTTTTGAATTTTATAAAATATATACTAGGATAAATATAAGTCTTTTAATGAAAATTCAAGTTATTTACACTACAACAAACTAATTAAAAATCTGGACATAAATAATTTTAAAGTAAAAAACAGCTAACAATTATGTTAAGCTGATTTAGATATTTGGAATTTTAGTCATTAAATTATCACTTATGTTACTTAAGTCATTATAAGAAGTTTATGTTTTCATTTACAGCAATTTTTACATTTAATATTTACTATTCAATATTATTAATTATTAAATATTTAACATTTTAACTCCATTTTTTAAAGACCACTTATAAATAATTAATAAAAAAAAATTAAATTTCTGTTTTGCTAAAGTCGTATGTATTTTATTAGGGTTGTCACTATATTAAGCATAAAATTTAGCCTGAATCACATTAAACTAGTCTGAGTAAGCCTCAGCTTCTAAAACAAATAAAAATTTAGTAATATATTTCAAAAAGTGAAAAATTTGACAGTTAATCAAGCTTAATTTCTTAAAATATTACAAAAATGACAGAACAACTAGAAGACATTAAAACAAAAAACAATTGAAATAAAAAACTAGACTGAACTATATAAAAAGTAGTTACAGGACAGCTCATATTTTTATATAGTTTTTAAATGGAAAACATCTCAAAAATTAATTTGAATCTTTCAAAAGATAGAAAATGCTCCTGAAGATATAATAAACAAATATGACAGCAAAAATAATAAAGAAGTATTTATCAAAATATAAAATTTATTATTATAAAAACTATAATATTATAGCAAGTTTTAAAACTTCTTTAAGTAATATCTCTAAAATCTAATTTAAACTTGAAAAACAAAGTGTTTTAAAGGTTAACTAACAGGATTTTAAAAGTAGAGTTTTATATTGAAAAAAAAAATTATTTAGAATGTATATTTCAGAAAAACTCTGAATTATAAATATAAAAATTTCAGAATTTAAATCCTTGTTCACCCAAAAATTATCTAAAATTGAGTTTTGCAAAAATAAATTAATAAGCTTGAGTCAGCCTGAGTTTAAAAAAAAATCAAACAATACTAAGTTCCCCTGAGTGGCCTTAGTGTGAGGTATTATATAATATATGTTATATATACTCAACATATGTATAAGAATATTTATAAAACTAATTAAACAAATAATACAAATATATGTGTTTTGAATAACTATCAAGGAAGAGCTTAGTAACTTAAAGCTTCAATGAAACTTGAAACAAAAGTTGTAACTTTGACAAAAAGAAAAGGGATAAAATATGTTCCCGCAATGCTTTATTCTAATAATTTTGCAAATATATCTATTTTTTAAATACAATTTATTTATATAAAAATAAAACTTTGAAAATTATCAAAATAAACTTATATATAACAAATAGTTACATTAAAAACAAATTAAAACAACCAACTTGTCCAGCAGTGTCGAGAATATCAATTTGGCTGTCCTGGCCATCTAGGACTACTTTTTTTCTATAGCTGTCTGCTTTTGTGGGCTCATAATCTTCAACAAACTGTAAAAATATATTTATGTAAAATTTATTATTATAACACTATAAAACATATAACATTAATATTATAGGATTGCCAATTTTTTTTTGTATATTTTATCAAGGTTTTTTAAAACAGATTTTTTGGTAATTTACTTGGATAATCTGTTTTAAATTTTATCTCAACATTGAATAGATACTGTAAAGCTACTTTAATTGTATTTTCAATTAAAGAAAAATACAAATGGTGAAAAAAAAAAATTGTGATAGAATCTTAGTATACAATCAAAATTTTGTTACTTTACATGTAAAATAGTTTAAAATTCCAAGTTTTTCTAGGTTTTTTTTTGTGATTTTTGTTTGAAATTCCTTGATTTTTTCCTAATTTCTGAAATCCTAGGTTTTTTTTGCCTAATATGTCAAATTTAAGGTTTTTCAAAGATTTCAGGTTTTTTAGCTCCTGTATTATATATGTATCTAAACCAGAGATGTTAAAATGCTAACAGTTACTATGGTAATTCAGCAATGAAGTGTTTTATTTTTGGTTTGTTTTAAGTTAATATTTTCACGCTTGAGTAAACAAAGCAGAGCTTTTTAACATGTCTGATCTAAACACACTCAAAACATTTATACTTACATTTATTTATTTTCTAACTAAATCTCTAGAAAAACAAGGATAATATAATAAACACTGTTTTTTTTTTAAATCTTTAAAATAATAATAAACGATAATTAAAATGACTTAATTAGTTAGTAGTTTTTATAAAAAATATAAATATTTTACTGAAGATTATTAATAGTCATTATATTAAATTTTATCATTTTTTACTTACAGTTTTTTACTTATAGTTTTAGTGTAGTTTTACTAGGGGTAGGGAGTACTTGGGAGATGTTTGCTAGACACATGAGGAGTCTTGATTTGGATGTGTTTTGGTCTAATTAAGAAGAATTAAAAAAAAATTTTTTTTTAATCCTAAAAAAAAAACTGCAACCCAAAAAACTGATCTGGACCCCAAAAATCACATAATTTTTGATTTTTCAACTTAAATAGTAATAAAGTCACTCATACATGTCCTAGACTTATATATTATATCTTAAATGAAAGCTAATAATTGTAGGCATACCTTTAATGACATTTCAACTGCTTTTGATATATTATGACGTCATAATTATACAAAATATGCAAATTTTGTCTGTAAAATGGAATTTTTTTATTATAAAAAGCAAATTCTTCTGCTGGTTTTACTTTTAGTTTCTATGATTTTGAATGACGAATTTTGAAGTCAATCAACCAGAAAGATATTACTAAGTCATTTCAATTGTTTGTTGATAAAGATATAAAAAACACTCTAAACCTGTCATGAAAAGTCAGCACACAGTACAAATCAAGCAGATCTCTTTGACTACATTTTAAACAGAGAAAACCAAGTTAATCGCCTTGTAATCTATCACGAACGCAGGTTTACCAAACTTGGGTATTCTGCCTCATCTATTTTGCAAAGCCTTCCGTTTATTTGCATGCTTATAAATGAAACGCACCTAAGCAACCAGCATGTGGAAGTCGTCAAACTACTGCTTGACTCTGAATTTCTAATGACTGAACTTGAGGCACTTTCTTACTTTACTCACAAGGTAACACTACCATTTTTACACTTTGTTGAGGTTAGCTCTCAACAAGACCTTCTCAAAGTATTTCCTAAACTATACAATCTCAGCAATGGAATAATGAATACTTTGGATGCTTATGATGTACATTATCCACATATTAAAGTGTTAAACCCAACTTCTGAGATATGTTGTAAAATTCTTAAGAAAATGTGTTTCCATGCTGCTCAAGTTTTTGATCGCCAAAAAGGTAGAGAATATGGTTTTGGAAAGTTTTGTTTGTCAAATCCACTACGTGCTACTGAGCTCAACCTATTAAGTAATGAAGAACTGGTTGGACTCCCAACAAACAACTTGGAATCTGAAAGACACCTTGCTGGTTTTGGAAGGCGAGCAGCAGTGGCAAAGTTTAGGAACCAATGATTCACAGCAAAAGGGATAAGAAATGACTGTACATTACTTATATCTGATTCTTTTCAAACTAAACATGAAAAAAAATTTAATAAAGTTGTTCGATTTCTGAATGAGATGGAGCAAAGGTGGGTAGCAGATCAAAAAAATTTAAAGCTCAAACAGATAAAGGAAAAAATTGAAAAAGGGAAAAAAAGGAATCAATATGTGCAGAAACATCTCAAACTGTGTAAAAGTTGGGGTGGGCCTGTAGTGAGCGTGGAAGAGCTGCGTTCTATTTTAAAATCTCATCCTGATCGAAATGAAGTTATTGTTCGTAATGAGTTAATTTACTTTAGAGAGTCTCACAAATCTGAAGTGTTATACAATCCAGAACTTTTTAAAATTAATGGTAATACTCACGAAGAAAGACTTCTAAACTTATGTGCTCTTGTTGCAGAAGATGATGAGTGCTCTCTATGTTCTTTACCAATAAACACTGATGCATTATTAATTGTAGGGGGTTCTTCCCCCAATATACAGAAAGAAAAAATGAAGATATTATGGAAGGGAATTTTTATGTCACATAAATTAGTGAAGGGTCATCAGACACATGGTATATTGCTATGTGTGAAGGTAAAAATGATGATGGGACTTATAAGATGGACCACCTCATGAGAGTTCAAGACAGAAGAAATTCGAAGTGGAAACACCCACCTAAACGTGATTTGCTAAACTTGCATTTAGATTCTATTCTTGATTGTAAAGTTGATGGGGAATGGGATGTTTCTAATGAAAGATCTATTACTTTTTCACTGAGAAACCATGTCCAAATAGATTTAATAGTAGAACAGATGTCTTTTACATAAAGTTAAAAAGTAGTTTTTATGTATTTTTATGAGTATTATGTACATATAGTCAGTTAGATTTTTATCAATCATTTGACAGTTATTTTATACTAGTATTTTTAAAAGTATCAGTCATTTTGCAGTAATCTTAGAAGTTGATACTAAATGATACAGTGCAATGTTCGTTTTATTATGCAATGTTCTTTATTTCTTTATTATACTAGTCTCTATTTATTTTGCAATCATTAACTTAATGTTTAATGCCATACAACATTATGTTGCCTATAATAAATTATAACTTTTTTGTATTTCGTTATGTTGTTGTAATGCAAATTGAATAACATTCTTAGGTTATTTTTAAATACTTATAGCTAAATGAATTATGACATCAAATATCCCATTAATATACATACAACATCACCTAAATTTTAAAGGTAAGTAAGTATATCTACAAAGTTTTATTTTAAAATATTATGTTTTAATTAGATTAGACAACCAGCTATGCTTCTTAATTTTTCAAAACGCACCATTTTACAGATAAAATTTACATATTTTGTGTGATTATAACGTCATAATATTCCAAAAGCAGTTGAAATATCATTAAGTGTATGCCTATAATTATTAGCTTTAATTTAAGATAAAAAATATAAGTATAGGACGTGTATGAGTGACTTTATAATTATTTAAGTCAAAAAATCAAAAAATATGTGATTTTTGGGGTTCAGGTCAGTTTTTTGGGGTGCAGTTTTTTTTTTAGGAATTTTTTTAATTTTTTTTTAATTCTTCTTAATGATACCAAAACACATCCAAATCAAGACTCCTCATATGGATTTTACAACATGACCAAAAAAAATGTGCTGTACTCCCTACCCCTAGTTTTACTCAAATAAAAATCATAATTGAATCAATATTAAAACTTAAATGTGTTATAAAATAGTTTTAATTTTTTTAAATTATATAAATTATTGAAAAAGTCAAAGTATAAAAATATATTCGCTTTGGAAAACTTTTTTTCAGACAAAAAACTTATAGTTTATAATTTGTTGACTATAAATACATAACTTAATTCTAATAAAAGTGAGCAACAATTAGATTCAAATTCAAAATTCTTTTTTAACTCAAAAAGAATATCACACATTTTTTAAATGATATTTCACAAAAGATGTGTAATACTTGAATTTCAACCAACAAATCTTAATACAAATACAAATAACCTCATCATACATGAACTGAAGTGTCAATGCAGATTTACCAACTCCTCCGGCTCCTACCATTATGACTTTGTGGAGTGATGTTTTGTTATCCGCCATTTTTAATTAATACTACAATATCTGATGTTTTCATCAAAAATTATTTCTTGAAATGATTTTTAAAAATTCAATAATACATATTTATTATACAGTGTGAAATTCAAGTGAGCCATAAATCAGGGTCAGAACAAATGTCAGTTATCTACCATTAATCAGAAAAACTATATAGCTCAGAAATAAACTTTCCAATGATTTACCAACCAAACTATGTACTGTAAATATTTATACATAACAATATAAAAAGGACCAATATAAAAAAAACAAATTTTGTTAATCTGAAGTAACACTAAAATTCTAATGGTTTTCTAAAACATTTTTGAATAGGACAAATATAGGACAAACTTTGAATGAAAAATTTTAATCATTTTGTGAAACAATTTGAAAAATACTATTTACAACAATGTTAAAAATTTGTTTATCTATCCACTTTCTAATAACATTTTACTTCTAAAATTTTCTTAAAGAAGTTTTCCCTAAACTTCGATTGCTTAAGTTAACTGAAAATTTAGCTAGATGTCTAATTATATAGCTCATTCATACAAAGTTATATAAGTACATGGTTAACTATAAATTTAATAATTTTATTACTCTAATTAGCCTATTATAACTTAAGCTAGGTTTATAACTTTTTATACTTTCTAATAACTTGGTTACTTAAACACTTCTAAATAAAGTTAAGTTAAGCCAGTGTAATTTTATAGATTTGCACAAAAATGAAAACGAAAGCAATAAAGATAAGACTAAGCAATTAGAAGTCACTTAAAAGATATGGTTGTAATTTTCTACATGACAATCTGTTTAAGATGTTTAAAATAATTACTATGAATCAATAAATAACTATAATTAAACTACTTTTAATTAAAAAGTGTCGATAAACACAAAATCTAAAACTTAATATTTTAACAAAAACAAGAAATACCAAATCTCATTAAGTCTTTTTAGTTGTTTTAGTATTGTGTGTTTTTAAAATCTCTTAATGTTTTAATTCAGTTTTTAAGCAAGTTTTTTATAATCTTAAATGTTTTTATTCCTTAAATTAATCTTAAATTAAACTTTAAATTCACATAGAACAAATTATTCAAAATTAAAATCTTAACACAGAATTATTTTACATTTGATGCTTTATGGCATATTTTTTTGATAATCTTTCTAAATTTCAATTACAAAATGTGAGATACAGCCCTTATCTGATGAGAGCTAAATAAAATTATTTCAAATTATGTACAAATTTTCTAACAAAAACTCATGAGTAATCATTCTTAGAAAATTAGAAACATGTGTATGATTTTAGACTATAAGCATACATCAGTTTAGTAACATTATAGTATTATATTTTATATAATATTATTATTATTATTATATAATTTGAATACAAGATATGAAGTTAGTATTAACAATGATACAGAATTTAATAATATTTACTATATAAACAAATTTTATAATGAGATAAAAAAAAAACATTATTTTAGTGGCTATTTACACAATATCAGAAACTTTTTTATATGAATAATTTTTTTGGAGATAAAGTTAGTTATGTGAGTATTTCAATAAAAATGTATGAGGAAAAAATTTTTGTTACCAATTTTCTTAAAATATTCATAAATGTCACAAAACCTCCATATATTCATATTTGTACTGAAAATCTAAAATATTCATAAAATGTTATGTCTATTATTTTATCAAATTTAAATTTACTACAATAATCCTGACTAAATGTTGCCTATCTTGGACAGACAGAAAAAAAATTGCTTCAGTCAGCCGGAGTGTACCAATAAAACTTGCCTATTAGGCTCAATTATTTTTAAACCACTACACATTGTGCATACAATATTTTGTAAAAGAAAATATTTTAAATATATATATATATATTTATTTAAAGCTTTAATATTTCATGGAACTATAAAGACTACGTACTATCTAATCTGTATATTTAATAATAATAAAAATTGAATTACTAATATGAACAAAAACTTTATCAGTGATTTATTTTGCACATTTTTTGAAAATTTTGAAAAATAATTATTTAACTATTTTTTATTACATAATTAATCTTAAACACTAAATGATAAAGAGCAGGACAGTATATATATAAACACCTTGGTTATATATAATACAGTTAGCTTCAAGGGTCTTTAAATTTTATCTAACAATAAAAATCACCACTATCATAATTCCAAAAAGTAGAACTTTGGGAGGTTATACAGCACATTTTTTGGTCATGTCGTAAAGTTTGTAGGAACTGGTATTAATCAGATGTGATTTGGCTAATCTAATAAAAGTATTAAATTAAAAAAAAATCAACCAAAAAAACTGATTTGACTTAGATAGTAATAAAGTTTCTACACATGTCCTAAACTTATAATTTATATCTTTAATGAAAGCTTTTAATTATAATATAATTTGTATTTAATATTTGATGTATTATGTCGTCATAATCACATGAAAACTGTATATTTTGTCTGTTTAATGGCATGTATTGAAAATTAACTAGAATAGCTGGTTGTTTAATATTAATCATTAATTTGATTGTAAAATGAAACACTAGAGTTCTATCCAATTACCTTTAGAACCTAAGTGATTTGGTATGATAATCCATTTAGCTTTAATAGTTAAAATAAAACTTAAGATAACTACTGAATCTACATTAAAACAAAAAAAATACAATATGAATGTGACATAACAAAGCCTGACCACAACATCTTCAAAACTGAACAGGCTTAACAAACTATATAGAAGAAATACTGATAGTCTTCTTGTAAGTTTCAACAATAAGCATGACAATATTTAGGTAGTCCTCAAAGGCAAAATAATGTAAGTTATAATAAAACAATAAAACAATCACAGGTAAGTAAAACATAATTGATGTGAACAGATGCAATTAAACAGCACCATCAACAAATAACACCAGCCTAAAAGTATAAAATTTTGCAGACAATACATTATTATATACCACATTTAAAAATAACAATTACAAAACAGACACTGCATACCTTAATTCAAAACAGGGGCGTAGCGTGGGGAGGGACACTGGCGCATGCGTGCCACCCAAAAAAAGAAAAAAAAAAAAAAAGAATGTAATATCTTTATTGTTTTATGCTTAATTTGCCTTTATTGAACTATGTTTATCTAGTATTCGAAAAGTTGAACGAAATTTTGAATACCAATTAGTGACAAGTTAGGGAAATTACTCAATACACTGATTCGGTGCGCAAGCGAAAATGCGCACCGATGTTGATGAAAAACTCCATAAGGAAAAAATTTATAACTTTATAAACTTCATTAGAATTCAAACTCAAAAAGCACGCAATTAATGTAGTGCACCGCGAGAGTATAACCTTATGACAGATTTTTCTACAAAAAGTTTACAAAAATACGTCACGCTTAAAGGAAAATTAAACAATTTTACATTTTTTTTTTACGCTACAACAAATGTTCAGACTACTGCTAGTTTTCTGATCTTTATTTTTGTAAACATACAAGAAAAAGCATGTCAGCCTATGAGAAATAAACTTTGTTTGTGATTTTTATTTTAAACAAATACAATCAGATAAATTAAACTTAAAAGGTATACTTTTAACTTAAAAACTTTAAATTAGCAAACAGTTACTTTGAACTTATTTTACTTGTCGAATTTATTTCAATTATATTACTTATGAAAAGATCTTTTTATAACTAAATACAAAATTTCTAATTTAGGTGATTTTTTGAGAAAAAAATTTGCGCAGCTCTTGATCAAAATACCACGCTACGCCACTGATTCAGAACTAGATAATACATCAAAATGGTTAAAGGATAATAGCATTAAACCAAATACTGATAAAAAAATATGCATGTAATTTCATTTAATTAAAATAGATTACTTGAAAAACATAATTCTAGTTATTTAGATAGATACCTCATTTACAAAAAAGGTAAAAAGTTACAAGTACTTGGGCATTACAATAGATTGATTTACATCTAAATTGGACTGAACACATAAAAAATTTTAAAACTAAATCACTAAAATAAATAGGTAAACTATAGAACAAGATATCAGTTAAATGAAAATGCTTTGTTTTATATATCTTTCATTCAATTTTAATGAGCCACATAAGTTATGGTTTGCTATGCTGGGGTAGGGCCAATAAAGGAAAATTACCAAGATTGATAAACTTATATATAGATAAATAAAGTGCATTACTGTTAAATGTTGGAATGAAAGTGTTAACAGTATAAAATTAGAAAAGAAAATATTAGATATTAAAAATATATTCAAATACAACTTAGGAATTTTAAAGCAGAAATTCAAAAGAAATATATTACCAGTTTATTTTAAGCCTTACTTTACAAACGTTAAGGGCATAGGGGGGTCCACCTTGGTTTTTACAAGTTGATCTTATTTAATAGAGTTTTATCTTAGCTATCAGAAATTTTTAACCGCTTGAAAAAACTCAAAGTATTTTTAGAGATATGAGCAGTCAAAGTTGGTGACCTCAATAGGTTCCTAATGGAAGGCACAAACTAAAAACGGGAAAAAAGACCATTTCACTAAAAATCTATCTCCTACTTCATTTTTTTAGCAATCTTCTTCAAATTTTCACAGAAAGTGTATTAACAATTTTTAAAAAGATTGAATGCAGGAATTTTTTTAATTTTGAATAATAAAATTTTTATTAAAAAAAACCACCTATTTTATTTTAAGTTTTTATAAATTTTATTAATTTTTAATGATTAATATTATTAATTATTTGATATTTTTAAAATTTCAACATTCAAAGTCTTTTAAACAATAAAATGAACGTTTCCTGAAAATTTGAGGTCTCTATCTTAAAAAATGAAGGAGAAGATAGGTATTTAGTGATTTTTAAATTTCTGAGAAAATTGACCTCAAAAAAACTTGCGGTCCATACCTTAATAAACTTTTTATAAAAATTACAATATCTCAAAAGTTAATAAGTATTTTTTTAATTCTATAAAGAACTGGCTTGTAGTTTGTACTTTAAGCTTTCTTATAAGATCCAATGTTATTTTTAGTAAAAAAAATGTCAACCCCCTTATGCCCTTGATAAAATATATAATCATCTAACAAGATTTTCAGAAACAAACTATTTTTACCAGAGTAGATAGTCTTTATGGTCTTAAGTCATTATCCTACCTTGGTTGTAAAATATGGGAAGAATTGCCTAGAAACTTAAAACATCAGAGATATTTTGGAGCGTTTCAATATGGACTGAGAGATATTTTATTTAAGAGACAATCAGAAAAATATCAAGCTTAATCTTTACATACCATTAGTTAAACTTATACCTTTGTATTGGTTTTTGTATTTTTTTTGGGTGGATTGCTCTTGGTCTCATAAACTGGTTGTAAGCAGAGCTGGATTAGTGTAAGTTTGTCTTGTTATTATTATTTAATTTATTTGTTTTTTATTAATTTTTTTCAGTTTCTTGTATCTAAAATTTAGTAATGTTGTTTCAACCTCATGGACGGTGTTCTTAAACAAGTAGGCTTATTTTTTGTTTCACTAGATCTAAGTGTTTATCTGTTTTAGAAGATAAAGATTCTAAATTTAGGTGTATAAACTTTATATTTTTTAGTTATTCTAGTTAAATAATTTTATTTGTTAACATTTAGTTTTATGTTTACAAACAGTTTATTTAACTCAATTAAAATACTTTTATAATTATTTTATTTTTTCAGAATATTTGTTAAGTTTTATTATTTTTATTTTCTAACTATAGCTGTTCAGTATTAGAAGGGATTTTATTTTATGTAGTTTAAACAAATTCAATCAACTACTAGTGCTAGATCAAAAAAATGTGATTTTTGGGGTTGAAATCAGTTTTTTGGGCAGCAACTTTTTTTTTGCAAAATTATAATTTTTTATTTAGAATCTTTTTAACTAAGCAAAAACACATTCAAATAATATTTACTTATTTAAATTTTACAATATAACCAAAAAAATGTGCTGTACTCCCTACCCCTACCGTATACAGAAAAATGTTGCACATTTAGGATGATTATGATGTCACAATACATCAAAAGCAGTTAATATGTCTGCAAATATATGTCAATAAGTATAAGCTTACATTTAAGACATAAATTATAAGTCTAGGACATATAAGTAATTTTATTAGCGTTTAAGTTAAAAAATCAAAAAGTTTGTGATTTTTGAGGTTGAAATTAGTTTTTTGGACTGCAAGCATACTTTTTTTTTGATATTTTTTTTCAGATTCTTCTTAATGAAGCAAAAACACATCCAAAACATGTGGACTTGAATGATTGTTACAATATGACCAAAAAAATGTGCTGTACTCCCTACCCCTAATGGAGCCCATGAAAGACTTTAGTGGTCAATATTGGCAGCAATGGGCTTAAAAATGGGTGCTTATCATTTTCAAACTTTAAAATAAAAAAGAATTTTTTTTTTTAGAATTTTTTTCTTATGTATGTATAATTACTTTTCAGTTTTTTGTTTTTATTTTTTCATTATTGCTTTGAAATTAGCTTTAACAGGGTTGCCACTCTTTGAGTCAAAAAATCTTCCCTGAGTAACCTTAAACTTCCCTGAGTTTCCTTGAGTTTTTTTTCAAATTGTTTAAAATTTTATCATTTATTAAAAAATTACAATGTTAATTCTAAGAATATTGAAGAACTAGCCACATGGTTAAAAAATATCTAAATAAGCTTTTAAAAATTAAAAAAAATATTTTTTCTGAATAAAATATTAAAACTGGATTAACTAAATCTCATTCTAGATCTAGAAAAAATTTTCCCTGATATTTTTTTTTTTTAATTTAAATTTCCCTTAAAAAACTCAAAAATCTCTGAGTTAAAAAAAAAGAATCAAAATTCCTTGAGTTTCCCTAAGTCTTCCTGAGATTTTCTATAACTTGAAAACTCCCTGAGTTTCCCTGAGTGTGTGGCAAACCTGTTTAAGCAATAGTTATAAGCAAATGGTGCGCAGCTCAATGACTGAAAGGTTTCCATTGACCTTGGTTGTGAGTTATTTTTTTCACATTTTTCTTTCTATCTTTCTTTTTGCCTAATATTTATTTTTAGATAACTATAAATTTATTTGTTGAATTTAATTAATTGAATATACTAGATAGAATAAGTGCATTGTTTGAATAGTCAATTTGTTTAAACATTAATTTTGGGGGTGGGGTTCTCTAACATTAAGTCATTGGTGGATTATTTATTTGCAGCATTTTAAATTTTGGCTTTGAGATTTGAGCTTCAAGATTTTCAAGACTTTAACATTTAAAATGTTGAAATTATAATTTTAAGAGTTTAGCTAAAACTAAGTATCCAAACTTTTTTTCAGTTTAAAACTTTTTAGGTTTGTTTATTCAATTTTGAATAACTAGATTTAATTATTACAGGGGCAAGTAAACATAACATAATGAAATTCAGTTGAATTGGATATTAATCTTGTTATAATGCATATTACATACAGTAAAATACAATTCCAATATTATGCTTTATATAACAAGATTATACTCAAAGATTTCCATACTTTTTTTTTGTTGTTTTTAGATTAATAATAATAATAATAAATAAAAGCTATGTTCTTCCACCTAGTGATAGATGTGCATTTTCATTCAATTCTAATTTGGTACTTTTTTTAGATACTCCCTATTTTAATCAACACCGATAAAAACATTCAGCATTCAAAGTAAAACTAAATGTTACTGAACTAGTTCGCTATTTCCATCCAACAATCACAATAAGTAAGAAAAAAACAGTAAACTTCTTAATAAAAATGAAAATTACACTAGAAAAGTAAAAAAATAAAGATAATTTTAATACATCTACTCAGTTTTTTATTTGTTTTTAGCATTAAGATGGTTCATAGCAGCATTTTGTTTTAAATTGATTTGTAAGGACATCTGAAAACGATAGTCAAATTACTAATTTATTTTTATACACTAAGTTCTAAACTTTGTTTTGTAGTGTTGTGCTAATAGAAAAGTATTAAGTACACTCTTACATAATGTTCCCTTTATACAAACTTTAGTTTATAACAACGTTGCAAAACTCCCATAAATAAAGTATCTGAATACAAATGAACTTTAGTTTATAACAACGTTGAAAAACTTTCAGAAATAAAGGTTCTGAATATGACAAACTTTATTTTAGCTTTAAATGTCATGCTGTAGTAATTTTGTAATAAACTTCGTATGGAAGTTAGGCAACTATATTGTTTAGAAATATACAACAAAATTGTCATTATTAATTTAGTTGATCAACAAAGTTCAATCGATACAGTACTTTTTGATACAAAATACAAACTTGCTTCAAATGAATTTTTATTTAATATTTTTCAGACTGATTTTGAGGATCTTGTATTACCGTAATAAGAAAAAAATATTAACATTTTTGAATTTTCAATTGGATCTTAATGTATGTAATACACTTTTTTTTGTTTGTTACTATCTTTTTAGTGTCAAATTCAAATATAAAGTCGTTAAACTTTTGTCAAAATTAGAATATAACATACTTTAACAAATAAATATGGAAGTATTTTTAAAAGTTTAGTCTAAATGTGAAATTGTCTTTAAACTTATATTTTTTTTATCTATACATAACATTTATTTTAATTTATTTTAGCTATATATTTTAGAAACAACTAAATTTGATGATCTATTTTATAAATAAGTTTAGTTAAGATATATAAACTAACGATTATAAAGTGGTTGGAGACTAACTGTACATAATAAAACTATATTATACTAAAAGGCAAAAAAACCTACCATTTTTTCTTTTAACCAGAAGTTTAAAAACAAATTCGAGATTAAAATATTACTGTTGTTAACTTTAAAATTTTGATGACAATTAAGTATCAATATACATGGTTTTATCGTACACCAGTTCAATGTATTATTTAGTGTTTTTTATTCGTTCACTAAACAATATATAATATATACTATTAGTTAGAGATAATAAAAGTTTGTATTTTATAAATTAATATCACATATATGATTTTAACTGTGAGTTGAAAAAAAAGTTTTATAAGTTATTCAATAGCATAGTCCAAATTAATTTCACAAATATTTTATATCTTATTTTTTCCATCGCATCTAATAAAGGTTGAACTTAAAAATTTTAGTCTACTAAAGCTTTAGAACAAAATCTGAAAATAAAATTCGAGCGTTTTAAATGATAGTTTAACAAAATTAATTATGATCAGAATAGCTCTGATGAATAAAATCAGGTATAATTATTGTAAAACTAATGATAGTGATAGTACAAAATAATATAAACAAATTTTTGTTGCATAATAAAAGCTAGATTATTCATTTTTAAATAAGACAATATTGTGTGCAACAAATTCTAGAATGGCACAAATAAATGTTACAAATATTAAAAGTATTAATTACAGTTGTACAAAAAATGATTACACCACAAAACACCAAATATTCAATACGTTTTTTTATCTAAATATTTTTGCAATTGAAGTCAGAACAATTTTTTGTGGTTTAGTATTTAAACAATCTGAATTTTCAAAGAAGCTCACAAAAATTTAACCTAATAATGACAAAACAAAAGCTTTCTTTTGCTAAAACAAATAATCGAGATATAAATTAAAGGGATACTGACTTTTTATGTTACACCTTTGTTTGATAAGTAAATAGAAGTTATATTCAAAATAATTGTTTTATTTGCTAAACAAATTTACCTATCCCCTTTGTCAATAAAGAGAGCTTAAACATTTTCAAGTTATAAAAATTCAAATTTCGATAAATCAAATATGACAGTTTGAGTTTCGAAAGTTCAGAATAGGACTTTTTTTTTACTCTTCTTTCTAAAATATTAATTGTTTACGTTATCTACCAATCTATGTTGAAAAAAAAAAAAAAAAATTTTCTGTTTTTGAAATATTGACAGTTAGAAAAAAAAACTTCATGTAAAACTAATACAAATAAACTTAGAACTTTAACTTTATAACCAGTTTATACTTAAACTCTTACAAATGTATATTTTTGATAATCAAAACAAAATTTTAGTTTATAAATTTTTGTGTTTTTTAATCAAAAATTAGCATAAATTTTTTTAATTAAAGGTTAAGATATCCATAAATACCCAAACGATAAAACCGCTTTAATATTACGAAAAATTAATTAAGTATAACTTTATGACTTAAGTCAATAGAAAGCCATTTAAAGATTAAATTTTTAGAATTTGAAATTTCATACTTTGAATTTATAAATCTTGAAGCTTAAAATTTGTAAAAATTTTAGTCCAAGTCTGACAAAAAACGATTATTTTATGAACTGGCTTTGTGGAATTCAAACAATCATGTAACATTGTTTTTTTCATACAAAAACCATTGCAAAATTTGTTAACATGAGAAAAAATAAATTTATCTACAAATAAAACGTTTTTTTTGTTAAAAAATTCTTTAAATTTTAAAGAAAAAGTATAAAACTAAGCTTTTTTTAAATAATTGCTAAAACATTGCTTTTATTAAATAAGTCGTTTTTAGAAACTTTTTCTAGTTAAGTTTAAATTATATGTTAAACTTTAAAAATCCAACTTGTTAAAATAAAAGTCTGAAAAGCCATTCTAAATTTATAAACGTTGCAGACAAATAAAAATGTTAGTATAGAAAAGTATATAGTTGTTTGATTAGCTTAACAATAGAAGCTTAACTAAATAAAATGTAGTTAATCAAACAGATCTAAAGTTCACGTTTAAGATAAATTACTAACTGAAAGAATAAATGTATTATAAATATCTTTTTAAAAACAAAGTGATAAAAATATCATGGTAAGTATTAGATATATATAATATATATTTGTATACTATAAATATCTTTTTTAAAACTACTTTCTTAGAGAATATATATATTATAAATATTTGTATTATAGATATATACTTTCTCAGTAAGTAATTTATCTTAAACGTGAACGTTAGGTTTGTTTGATTAACTATATATTATTTACTTAAGCTTTTATTGTTAACAAAACAAAAAACTAAATATTTTTCTATACTCAACATTTTTATTTGTCTGCAACGTTTATAAATTTGGAATGGCTTTTCAAACTTTTATTTTTTCAAAGTGGATTTTCAAAGTTTATCACACAGTTTAAACTTAACTAAAAAATAAAAAATTTAACAACTCATTTAAGCATTATCTGAAAAAAAACTTTTTTTTAAAGTAATGTCTTATAAAATTTGTACTAACGTTAAAATTCTTAAAAGTTTTAATCGTTAATTTTTAGAATAGATTTTTTATTTATTGAACTTTATATTATACAAAAATCTAAGACAGGATTCATTCAAAAGCATCTTTTATCAAAGCAAACAACAGATAAAATCGATTTCGGCTAACACTTTTCAACTACTTTTGTTAGCAGCTAATTTTAAGATTAAATTTTCAGTAAATAAATAGTTAGAGGTTACGTCAGAAAAAAAACTATCAATTAACACTAGTTAGCATAATTGAGTAAAAATTATTCAGACATTCACAATTCATATATCCATATTTAAAATAGTTGATCAGTAATTTAACTAAGATAAGCAACAATAAGAAAACAAACAATAAAATAAGCGACAAAATACGAATAAAAATTAAAAAAATTAAAAATGTTATTTTAATTTATAACAATTTATAAAGATTAGAAAAATAAACGTATAGTTGCTTACACAAATTAAGTTTGAACGTTTTTATAAACAAAGATTCTAAAACACTTAGATGATGATCATTACGAGCTTTACTTATAATTGTAAAATTACTAACACTATAGTTCTTTGCACAGTCTGAATTGTTTAATAAGTGTTCGGCAATTGCAGATGAATTTTATATAAAAGCTACGATATTTCTACAAACAGTAAATACAACTTACAACAGTTTAACCATATTATTTGAAAAAACATGTGAAATAAAATTTTTATGTTTTTCAAATAATTTTTTAGTAAGTATGAAACTTTTGGAACTTAAAATTTTTAATGAAAATTAGTAAATTCGTTTAGTATACACCTTTTCTTTTTGATTTTTTAAATCACTTCAAACATTATTCTAAAATCAGTTAAACTTTTATAATTTTTTAAAGGATTACAATTCATACATATGTCTTTTGTAATAAAAGTGAAAGAACTAAATGTAGAAGATTAAAACATTGAATAATAACTAACAGCATTATAATGTGAATAAAGTTCACTATTTAAGTTGTTTGACGTATTTTTTTATTACGGTTACAAATTAGTATGTTTTAAAAATTTTTTTTTTACATCAAACAGATTTAAAAAAATGTTGTTAAGCAAAAAAAAAATATTCAAAAATTGTTCAAAAAGTTAGAACTTTTAAATTTAAAAAGTTTTTGATTGCTATATAATAAAAATAAAATATCAATAATTCTATGAATACACAAAAAGTTAGCATGTTTTTATAACTTAATGTTACAGTCTTTGTAAAAAGTAATCTCAACACACTGTGATAAACTCATTTCAATTCAAACACTCAGGGTTCTCGTGTTCATAAACCCAGCTGTTAATGCTCCTGACAACTTTTACTTTTTCTTGCCAAGCGTTTTCATTAACAGCAACGCACAAATTGCACAAACCAGTTTTGAAAGCAGGCACACTGAGCCATTTTTGGTTTCTTAAACTATCGGTAGGAACACTAAAAAGGTCAGTTTTTCTCCATTGGAAGTACTCTAGGTATGCTGTGTCATTTTTGTCCAAGTACTCCAAGTAATCAGCTAAAGCATCCATGGTATCGTAGTCTTCCATAAAAATAACACTGTTCATTGGAACGTTATAATCAGACTTTTTGGTTCCCCAAACAATCGGAACAGTTTCTTCAAGGAACCCATTTCTATACAGTTTCTCCGTTATGTAATCTTTGCAGTGATAACTGTTCTCCATTGCTAAAAAAAACTTGTACTCTTTGAAGTTTTCCATGGGAAACCTTTCTTTGCTAAAACACGAGCCTTCCCTGTCAAACTTGTCTCCTATTTTAGTCTTTTTTAACAAATTGCTTATTCTTATTCTTTCTTTCGCCCCTGGTAGGGTGCCGCAGTTCGACACGACCATTAAGAGGAGTTTCTTCTTGTGCTGCAGAACTGAGCTGATACCAAAATCTGTAGTGTTTTGGTATTTCTCCTGAATATTGAGTAGGACATCTGTCATAATGAAGTAAGGAGAATGTATGTCTGCGTTTTTCCTAAAAGATTATTAAGTTAAAACAAAGTTTAAGTCTAATTTTTGAAAAAACAATATTTATGTGTTACTTAAGTGGATTAAACTTTTTTGATGTTTTTGATAGTTGTTTATAAGCTGTTATTTTTGTTATTGTATTCAGTTAAACGTCTAATGTTTACCTGTAAGACATTGTCAGATTGAAGTAACTGTCGTATTGTTTGAAATATAAATTTCTCGCTTTCAACGCAGGAGGAGCTTCCATTGTATAAAATACAAACAGTTGGTCGTTAAACCTGCAAAAAAAATGTTCTGTCTTTGTGGATATGTTAATATAAAGGTCTGTTGTAATAAAACGGTTATAAAATATTTTTCACTACTGTAATACATACAAACTAATAAAACGTAAAAACGTTTTTTGCTTTGTTTCAATTCTAAAATTTTAGTAAAAAAATTTAATTTGAAAAATGCAATGATATAAAAAAAAATTTACAGAGCTATTCAATTTTTTTATAACTGAAGTAATATCAATATTTACAGATATATATTTATTCTTTCAAAAATTTATTTTGCAAACTAAGTTTCGGTTTAAAATAAAACATATAATATTTACAGATATATTTTAATTTCATGACTTTGGTTTACGCTTAAAAAACTCTTGTAAGTATGTACAACGTTCCTAAAGCTGAAAAGTTTTTTGTACATAAACGGTATAACTACGTTTTGAAAAAGCGATGATAAAAAAACTTTTGTAAGCTATTTGTTTTATAAAAAAAATATAATTTTTAATTTCAAAATACGTAAAAATAATAACAAAAGCAATTTCTTTGCAAACTTTACAGAAATTTAACAATCTACCAAAAATTATCTTACCTATTTTCTGGCAATGTTTCTACATTAAGTTCGTTAAAATGAAAAACTACCGCACTTGATTCGTTGAACTGAAATTATAATTTGAAAAAAATTACTTAAAACCTAGAAGAAAACTATTTTGATTTAAAAGTTAAATCTTTCATTGTCAAACTTATTTTAAGTAATTACCGACAATTGTTTTTTATTTTAGGCGTAAAAACTTTAGTTTAAAAGAGCTTTATAAGCACAAAACAGTGATCGAGATTAAAGTTCAATAAAGAATACATTTATCACAAAAACTCAATTAAAAAATACTTTTAAATTTTAGCTATTTATTTTAATTAATATGTAGATACTATAAATTAAAAAATTTAATTCTTTGATTTGTAAACTAAAATTTATTCACTTTCAAATTATTTTTTTTAGCAATATATTAAACTTTATTTCAAACCTTGTTACGATCGCTGGTTACTTGACAATTACCGCAGTTGCTAGATAAAGTTTGGTCGAAATTATATCCAAACGGTTTGTACCAAAACAAAATAGTTTTCTGTTTATAAATGTTGTAAGTAAAGAAGTATACTAAAGTTAATGTTTTTAGTTTATTCACTCATTTTAAAGACAAAAAACCTTTAGTAAACGAAACTATACACTTAATATAGCTTAAATATGTAGCTAAAAAATGAAGGTTTACATATTTAGATTTTCAACTAAGTTATGAAACATGAAATTACAGAAAAACTTAACTACTAATGTTTTATGATTAAGTAGTAGAAAAATTTATTAATATGAACTTAAGCTAGTTATAAGAGACACAAATACAAACCACCAAGTTAAACAGTCGTTTCTAAACAACTGATGTTTGAATTAAATAGACACTTACTTCAGTGGTCCTTTTCACATTTTCCATCAGTATTTTGCGACTCGCACTTTTTGTACTTTCCGACTTGAACGTTTTATACTGTTTCGGTCGTGGTGTGGAACAAACAACCACAAACCAATTTATATAAACAAATATTCCAATGACGGTCATTAACACAACAATTACATGCTTTCTGTTTATCCGACCAAAACTTTTCAGCTTCATGGGCATTGCTTACTTTCAGCTCAATATTAATAAGTTAGACACTTGCAACAACGACGAATAGTTTTATAAATTATTTTATCTGTCTTGAACAATAAAAAAATAGACTGTATACACTTTCATTTTTTTCTTAATTTACAACCTAGTATTGAAACCGTCATCAATTTCGCGGTGATGTCAGGTTAGGTTTTGATAAGTTAAAGCTGCTCTTAAATAAAATTATTAATAACGGTTACTTTAAGTTTTACAAACGTTCAGATGAAAAGCCGGCTTAATTTAACAATCTAGTTCTTACCACAAAAATAATACTATCAAGCTAGTTATAAGTGCACGTGATTTACATACAAATCAAAAGCAAACATATTGCGAAGTAACTGAAAGAAAAAAGTGCTATAAAAATTTTCCAACAACTGCTTTAAGAGATTCGTTGGATTGTTAAGTAAGCACTAAACATTCTATTGACATTGCCAAGTAATAGACTTGACGATGTAGTTTTCATATCCTCGTTTTATGACAAAACCTCCCTACGTCTGGCGTCTGCCCTTCCCTCGCGTCTGCACGACAGTTTTCAAACCTACTCTCTCAAATTTACTTCACGCTTTTTTTTTCTCATTTTGGTTTGTCAATACGAACTGTGACCACCACTTGAAACATTGAAATTCTTCAATTTTCCTGAAATGATTTTATAAAACGAAACGGTAAAAGGAGAGACAGTTTCGTTACAATATACAACTAAAATATCACTTTAATTAATTGAAAAATATTTATTTTATATTATTTATTGAGTGAATAACCGAACCGTATTTTTTCATTATAAATATTAGCTTTCTAAAAATGAGCTTAACTACTTTATTACACATTCATTTCAAGAGCTAAGTAAATAATAAAACAATAGTAGTTTTTTTCCTTAAGTCATCAAATTTGATAATGACAATAAAGAGAACAAAGTGTTAGTTTTAAAATTGAATTTTTTATGATTAATGGCATAATTTGTTTCTGTTGCAAACTAATTTCCAAAATACTAATGCAAAATTCTGTGTTTCTAAAACCAAATATTCTTGTTTCAATTTATTATTTAAATTTGCTGAACTATTTCAAAAATTTCCTGCTATTTCTTATATTTAAAAAAAATATTCCATAGCACTAAACGTGTTAATATAAGTATTTGAATTAAACTGTTTATTCAGCTGTAAAGTAAACTTACCCTGCAAGCATAATAACGGACGTTAAACTATATTTTTTTATCTATAACTTATCTGCCGCAAACGTTAAACTTTTTATATATAAAGCTAATAAATTTATGTCTTTATTTGGTTGAAAAATTTAGTTTAAACAACTAAATAGGTTTATTAAAAAAAAGTTTAGTAATCTAATTAGTAAAAAATATCTTAAACTTCGACAGAAAAAAAACTTGTAGTTATAGCTTTAGAAAATCAACATTAAATTTTTAACTTTAAATACATTTGTTAACTAAATGACATAGGTGTTTATAATAAAATTGGTTTTTAAAAATTAATAATAAATGAAAATTATTCTACATAGTAAAAGATATCGAAATGAAAAACTGTTTATAATAAAAAAAAACAAACGTAAGGTTATAAATTAGACAATTGATCGTACGTAAATTATCCTCAGATTTTTTTTAAATACATTGATTAATTATTACTGTATAAACTTTGTTTCCATTAAAACCTAAACGTTTAAGAGCTAAAAAAAAGCTATTTAAATTATATTTAGTTGAAATTTGAATGATTTTTTGTTTCTAAGCATACGCATACGATGTTAGCTTTAAATTCATTTTGAGAATTTAACTCACATATATGATACTAAACATGTTGCTGTCTTGTAAATAAAAGCATTTCTTATACTAAAATCTAAAGATTTTTTTCAAATTTATCAAACATATATTAATAAAACTCTTTACTCTGTCATTTTGAAAAAAATTGGGCTGCGTAATTCATTTAGAGTAAAAGTAGGTCAGTCGCTCGTCTTGATATATAAGTATTGTAAACACATTTATTGTGTAAAATTATATCCGTAAACTTTTAGCCTGAAACGTAAGTTTACTTCAAATTTAAAAAATAATTGCGTAAATTAATTTAAAAATACAATAAAAAATACATATTCAAGTAATCTGAACGACGCAGCTTCATAAAATTCATCAGAACAAGTTATTTTATACAAAGCTTAAGCTATGTGTATTAGATAAACGAAAAATTATTTTATAATTTTTGTTTTACTAAATAAGGTGTTTTTTGAACAAGATAGCAAATACATGAAAACTATTTACGTAAAGTAAGTTCTTCAAATGAGTAATTAGTTAAATATTTGTAACTTTAAGACCTACAATGACTCGTTGCTTACTTAAATAATACCTTGTGTGGTTATAGTGTAGTGTACAACCACAATATAAACCATAATTAATAAAAAAAAGTTACCTATCTAATAATGTTATTAAAAAGGGCTACTTTATATAAAACTAGGCATAACATGAACGAAGATATTGTATTAAAGAACAGTTTCAAACACTAAGAAATATAAAGAACCATGTAAAAAGTAAAAAACGTTATGCTTTAGAAACCACTTGCATGTTATTAATTCTTTAAACACATATCAAATCTACAACAATTATATTTAGGAATGTTTAAATTAGAATGAGAATTAAATGCTTGAACCTAAAATTATAAAGATACTTATAAAAAAACATTCTTGAAAATCAAAAGTTTTGATAACACAAAGAAACAATATAAAAGCATACTCTGGAATTACATGTTTACTGCAGCGAACCTCTCGCTCAAATGATTCCCACCACTCTCCGTGGCTGGTTTATTTAGCTCCGTTATCAATTTTATTCATCATTACATCAGGAGTTTATTCTCTTCTCTTTATTTTCTCCTTATTTCTCGTACCAAAATTGCATCAGTATTTGCACGCGACTTTTTCTGGGACTCACCCTTAAACACGAAACGTCTATCAAAATACAGTTTGGTATCCCGTTACAACTTATATGTATGCTTAGAAAAACGAGATGTTTATGTTTAAAATTGTTTTACTTAAGTTAATTTCAGGTTTTTATTTAAATAGATTTTTTTAGATACAGAGTTCATTTGACTAGTTATTTATCTCTAATTAAGAAAATATTTCATGCAGAAAATTGTTATAACTATAGTTGTTTTAGAAACGAGTTTTGTGTGAGACTACTGAAATTTTATATCTAAATTAAATCTTAAATATATATAAAACTAATGTTTTTGATTTTAATAGAATATTCTTCGACTACGATAACTTAAAAATTTCTTGTTTTGTTATATATGTATTGTTTATTGAACAATAAAAAAAGCGCTCAAAAAGTTTGGTACAAGGACTTGGTGTACGAAAGCACCTTTCGGTTATCGAGTCGTACACCACATGCTTTCAACAACTTTATACGAGCTAAGAATATAAAATTATTTTAAATCTGAACTTTAACATCTTAAATAATAAAACAACCATTAAATGAAAGGAAAGCTAAACAAATTAAACGAAAATTAGCTAGTTTATGTGTTTACTTGCGAAAGTTTTATTGATGATGTATTTAAAACTTGTCTACTTATAAAAAAATGAAAATACAGTCAAAGCCTAAAACTCAAAAAATAAGAAAAGCACTAATTAATAATTTTAGACTTAATAAAAAACAAAATTAACTAAAACTGAACTTATAAAACCAGATACACAATACTAATAGCAGACATGAAAATAGTTGAAAAATAAGTCACGACTTTTTAAAAGCTGTATTACTTTTACGTTGATTTTTATGAGTATTTTATGCTAAAAGTTTACTATTGTTTTAATTGATTGAAATAGTGGAAGAAGTTAATACATGAAAGAAATAAAACATATATATTAAAAAAATGTATTACTTTATAAAGAAGTGAGTTTGAAAACAAACTAAATTTAAATTTTATAATAAACTATGTAAAAATAAGTACAGTATTATTTATACACTATGCACTTAATAAAAAAAAAAAAACTAATAAAAAATAAGTGAAGCAATAATAATTTTTATAAAAATTAATTTCTGGTTACATCTGTCAGCAAAATTATTTCATATGTCAACAAATCTTTTACATTTGTTAGTTCAAATCATACTAATAATTTGACTTTCTGAAGCTTAAATACATAACAATACATCCCTGAAACAATAAACTTCATTCCAATGTAATAAATTACAATAATACCAGGAAGGCCAGTAGTTTTGAGAAATGTCTTCTAGGTTATCTGAATTTCTTCCAGGTTTTTAAAAGTACACGTTTTTGGGTTTATTTTTAGTTTAAAGTTACGTCTAGGGTTGAAAACTGTGTAAGTTAGTATATCAACATTGAAAAGATACTGTAAAGCTACTTTAAATATAATAAAAAAAAAATTGACAGTGATAATATTTTTTATCTCTATGATAAATTTATTGTGTCAAATCAAAATTTTACTACTTACCATGTAAAAATCAATTAAAGTTAAAGGTTTTTCAATGTTTTTAGTGACTTTTATTCAAAATTTCTCAAATTGAAGATTTTTCCAAGATTTCAGGTTTAGTGACCACCCAATTACATGCTTTAACTTTGTATAAAATAAATCAAGGTAAAAGTTGTATTCGTTAAATTTTTAATAATTTTCTAGTTAGTTAATACATTTTCAAAACTATTTATATTAAAAGAAATAATAATAAAAAAATACGATAACATAAAGCAACTCAGGCAAAGTGTGGTAACAGGTTAGTATAACAATTTGAGCTTATAAATGATGAAAAATAACATATAAACATAAAAAATTCATAAAATTATTACTAGAACACATAAAACGATTACATCACAATGTTTTATATAAATATGTATAAAAAGTAGCATAGCTTGTAAGTAAAAAGATTTAAGGGATATTAAATATAAAAGGAAATATCAAAATGCTCCCTAATATTTCGATTACCTCAAATATACGTACGAAAAAAAATTACTACAACAAGTTTAAAAAATCTTTAAAAACACTGTGTATAATTTATAAATGTTTTCAAATAAAAACAGAAGTAAATATTTTCAAGAAATAAAAAGTCATTATTAGAGAAACTCGAACTATTTCCTAGCATTATTTTACCTGCAAAAGTATAGTTGTTAGAAAAAAAAATCAAAATGAAATAGAGTTTTAGTTCTGTTATTTTACCTATAACTGGAACTTAATAGGAAATATTACAACAAAAAGTTTACTAATTTAAAAAGCAGTGCGGACGTAATCATAAAAAAAATTTGTCAAATGTTTTATTTCAAATATCATACCGTAATTAAGAAGTCACAACAGTATACTTTTTGTAATTTTAAAACATATAAGCAAATTTAAATTAATTATGTAGATATTTTATATGATAGTTTGTAAAAAAAATTAAATAATTACAATTTTTTTGTTTAAAACTCTGAATTCTATTTGCAACAGCACATTTAGCTTTAGCTTTAAAATCAGCAAACAAAACTTACTTAATAATATCTGATAACAAGCTATTTTAAAACAAAACTTGATACACTTTTGAAAAGATTTAAACCCATAATCAAAATTTACTGAACAATATAACCAAACATTCCTTTGGAACTGTTTCTTCTCGCACCGAAAGTTATCACAAGGTTCAAAAACGCAAAATATTCTCACCAGCGGATCCGTACGTCATATGGTAGTAGTTATTGTACAACGACATATATCAAACATGCTAAACTCCGCTGTACGGAGTTCTTACCGCTCCGTGATCCTCCATCGTGGCAACTTCCTGCGCCCCTGGTAAATTCCACTTTCTTATCTCGATCTCGGAACTTCACTCAACGGGCTGGAAAGGACGTTACGGACGCAGTCTAACGCGGAAAACGTAAGCGAGTTTTCGCTGTTTCTGACGTAATCGTTTTCCGGTTGGTTGCTTTCAGCCGCAAGTTCAGCTTTCTTTCTCACTTGATGGAGCGTCACGGTTCAATTTTTATTCTGATTTAGAAGTGGCGGGAATACATGAGTGATCAGATGCCTAACTTTGGACTTTTCCAACTTTTTACCAGGCTGAACTTCGTTGCCACCATCAGAAGTTTGATCCTTTGTAATATTTTTCTGCCATGTAATGCGGCCTTCTTGGCGAAAACTCGCTAGAGCTTTTGCTGTAGTACCAAACTGCTGGTCAGCATGGTGAACTTGGTTACCTTTGTGCAACTCGGCGTAAATCAACTTGACCTTTCACTGGAGCGGAAAACTGATGATTCGCACTGATTTGACCGGCTGTCGGAAAAGCATTAGCACGAACTGATGTGAGTTTTGTTGAAAATTATTTTTAGTAGGGTAATCTCCTTTTACAATTTCGCTTTGAGGAATGTTTGTCGTGAAATTTTGACTCATTTGATGTTGCCTACACTGCGGGTTTTCCGGGAAAACTGATGATTCGCACTGATTTGACGGGTATCCGTCGGAAGTGGCACATGGCGACAGGTGTTGAGAATACCCATTGTTTGGACCATTATTTCGCGGGCTTTGCGGGTATCTACTATTTGGACCAATTACCGGCGAAAATCAACCGTTTTTGAGCGCCATTTTTTGATTCAATGCATTATTTGGATAAATACCTGGCGGAATCTATTTTTTTGCTGCATATTTGGTGAGTATACACTATTTGAGTGCATTTGTGTCGGAATTTGAAGAAACCCATAATTCGTTGCCATAAACTGCCAGTTTACATTGCCATGATAATTAGTTGGCGACTGAACAATATTGTCGAGTTATCAGTTCATATCAGTCATGTCAAAAGACCGTTGTTTCTCCACCAAAACTTGCTGGTAGGGTTTAAGGCTTAAACTTTAAGCGGAATTCTGGTAGTTTGGTCTTCTCTCAAGATGGCAACTTCACTGCCGTTTGAAAACCTCTGTTGGCTTTAACATAGTTAATAAAGTTACACCATGTTTGATTTATTTATAATGTTGTTAAATCAGTCGTGGCCGTGGGTTGTCTCAACTGTTGTTGTTGATTGCCGTGTTGTATATAACATTGTTTATTGAACGACAGAAAAATAAGCGCTCAAAATGTTTAGTCCTGAGACTTTTTTAATATAATTTTGCCTGTTGTAAAAGGTTATGCTTTAAATACTTTAAAAAAAAAATATATTTAGACTGCTGTATTTTTTTCATTATAAAAAGTCTTCAAGTTAGTCTCTGGCATTGAAGTTGATTTTTAAGATCAGATTAGGGGATCTACAAAATATTCTATTGCAACATTACATGCATAACATAAGGTTTAACAAAAATAAAAACTTTGCAAGTATTTGCCACAAATAAGTTCTATTTACAACTTAAGTGATTATTACTGTTGTGATTAATTTATGAGTTGTTCTAAATATGCTACTTTTTGTTTGAACTTTGTTCAATGTGCTTATTTATAACTTTTTTGTGCATGGAAAGTCAATGGTAGACTCACATACAAAAACATAAGTTGAATGTTTAATTGTAGAAATATATGGAAACTTAAAAAAAATAAACCAAGTTTTGAAAAGTTAATCTCTATATATTTTCTAATCGTTTTTTTTTCAACTAAGTCTATTACTAGTATCAAAATAATTCTACTGAAGAAAACTTTAAACTTGAAAAAAACTGCATTCATTCTATAAAAACACCTTTTTATCGATTATGAAATATATTTATAATTTTAAATTTTTAACCACTCTTGACAACTAATTTTCACCTGAAAACCAAGAAAAATTTACAAAACAAGTTGACAATCTGTTTAAATTTTTTTTCAAGACGTTTAAGAAGTAAATTATTGTGTGGCTTTAACATGGTGTAACAACCTTAATGGTGGCTTTAAAAACTCTTTTAGTTAAATGTTCTAGATTCACACCTAGTTGTTGACCTTTATACTAAGAAGTAGCAGTTCTATAAAATTTGACACTCATAGTTCAAAAATAAAAGAAAACATATTTTGATTGATTTTTGAAAATTCAAAACAAACCCTATACAAAAATGCAGTCCATTAGAGTTGCCATCAACCTGAAATTCTAAAGAAACCTGAAATTTGTTAGTTATGGTTAAAAAACCTGGAAAAAGTTAGAGTTATGAATAAAAATTGTTGCCTCCGACTTTGACCCGCTTCATCTCAAAAATTATTTTGAATTTTAAAATCTGTAAAAAGCATTTTGTGGCTTAGCAAAAACCAAAAAAGGGTGTTTACCCCCCCCCCCCCCCCCCCCCCCCCATGCCCATAATATGTACATATAAAGTCATGTTATTTTAAACTTTTTTGTTTTAAACTTATGAATGAGCTTTAGGGCACAGGAGGGTCCACCTTAATTTTTGCAAGCTGATTTTATTTTGTAGTGTTTTATCTGAGCTATCAGACATTTTTAACTGCTTAAAAAAATCAAATTAACTTTTGAGATATTAGCAATCTAAGGCAATGTTGTCAATAAGTTTCTTACGGAAGATGCTTACAATAAACACAAAAAAACACTATTTTATTAAAAATAAATCTTCTCCTTCATTTTTGAACCTTTCTTCTTCAAATTTTCACAGAAGGTCCATAACTAAAATAAAAAAAAAAAAACAATGCAGATTTTTTTTAATTTTGAAAATTAGGTATTTTGTCAAAAAGTACTATGTTTTTTTTAATCTTAACTTTTTACTTTTAATACTTTTTAAATTGTATCATTAAAAGGCTTTTAAATTATAAAAGTAACATATCCTGAAAGTTTTAAATCTTCTAGCTCAAAAATTAGGGGAGCAGATAAATTAATAGTGATTTTTAAAATTAATGAGACTGAAAAATTTGCTGTCTATACATTTGTATCATTGAAAACTTTTTACAAAAAATACAACATCTTAAAAGTTAAATAAGATTTTAAGTTCTATAAAAACTGGCTTGTAGTTTGTACTTAAAATTTTCATATAAGAGCCAATGTTATTTTTTTGTAAAAAAAAATGTTGGAACTCCTATAAACTTAATATGTCATGTAATTACTAAGACATCAAAAAAATAATAAAAAGGCTTAAATTATCAATTGTCCACATCATGCTTGAAATTTTAAAAATGCTCAATAAGATAACTTTTAAAATTAAGGGCATAGGGGGGTCCACATTGATTTTTAAAATTGGTCTTATTTTATAGAGTTTTATCTGAGTTATCATACATTTTTAACCACTTAAAAAAATTCAAAAAATAAATTCAAGATATGAGCAATCAAAGTTAGTGACCTCAATAGGTTCCTTATGGAGGGCGCAAACTAAAAACGCAAAGAAGACCATTTCACTAAAAATCTATCTCATCCTTATTTTTCAACCAATCTTCTTCAAATTTTCACAGAAAGTTTATTTTTAAATTTTAAAAAGATTGTATGCAGGAATTTTTATTTAAAAAAATCACTTATTTTTTTAGTTTTTTTAATCTAAAATTTTTAATATTTTTAAAATTCCAACATTCAATGTCTTAACTACAAAAGGAATGTTTCCTGAAAATTTGAGGTCTCTAGCTCAAAAAATGAA
Organism: Thalia democratica; assembly: GCF_965202585.1. Taxonomy (NCBI): domain Eukaryota; kingdom Metazoa; phylum Chordata; class Thaliacea; order Salpida; family Salpidae; genus Thalia; species Thalia democratica. The sequence goes on along the minus strand of NC_139165.1, from coordinate 40,732,061 downwards.
GGAGAAGATAGATTTTTTTTTGATTTTTAAAATTTCTAGAAAATTGACCCTAAAAAATTGCAGTCCATACATTTGTATTGGAAAATTTTTATAAAAATTACAATATTTCAAAAGTTAAAAAAGATTTTTTAATTCTATAAAAACTGGCTTGTAGATTGTATTTGAAGCTTTCATATAAGATCATATGTTATTTTTAGTGAAAAAAAAAGTCGGACCCCCCTATGCCCTTAAATTAACTTTTGAGATATAGCCATTTTTATCTATACAATTTAAACATAAGTCACTCGTTCAAAAAAAGTTAATTAATTTATTAAACTGTTTTAAAAATGGAAGACTTATGTTTAAATTTTTCAGTTAAAACCAGTACCAAAACCAAACTAGTAATTTTTATAAAAAAAGCTTTGATTAGTAATATATGAACTGTAGTTTTTTCATCTTTAGTTTTCTAGGAAATTGAAATATTATTTAAACATTTTGTTTTTTTTTGAGTTATAGGCCTCAAATTTTAGAAAACATCTCTAAAATAGTTCACAAAAAAAGGATAGATTAGATTAGAGTTGTAATCTAAACGTATTTATCAAAATTTAAAAACAAATAATAATTAACAAAATCTAATTTTTAAATTTAATAAAAAAAATTCAAGGTTTTTTGTTGTAATATTAGTGACAGACAAGATGTTCAAAAAAAAAATTGATTAGAAAAATGAACAAGAGTATAGACTTTTAATAAACATTTTTTTTATTTTTTAGCTTGTTCCTTCTATAAGATACCTATTGAAATCATAGACTTAAAATGTCTATGTTTAACTAAGAAATTGCTTTGAGTTCTGTTAAGCAGTAAAAAGTATCTGAAAGCTAAGATATGCATTTACAAAAAACATTAACTTGTAAAATTTAGATTAACTTCAAAAAACATTAATCTGTAAAACTCAATAAATACATCGGCAAAAGTCAGCAGAGCAGAAGCCTGGACTTCCCTATGCTGTGAAACAAGCTCAAGTTTAACATGAGGGTTGATCATAGCAAGTCAATCATCAGACCACAAGCTTTTGATAGACTTAGACCAAAAGCTTGTTGTCTGATGCTTGAATTGGTATGATCAACCCTCATGTTATACTTGAGCTTGTCTCATGGCATACAGAAGTCCAGGCTTCTGCTCTGTTGACTTTTGCTGATGTTTTTGTTGATTGTATTAAACACAAGTGTACCAGCTGTCTTGCCTTGTGGACAATGTGTTGAATGTTGCACAGCAATGCTGACGTCACTGATCAATGCCAGCAAATGGTTGCTTCATGCTTGCTTCATGCTTGCATGTACAAACGGTTTGTAGATTGAAGACTGCAAGTTTTTTGGTTGTGACTGACTGATGAGTCCTAATCAGGACGAAACCTGTCTCAGACTACTGAAGCTTGTGGTCTGATGATCGAATTGTTGTGATCAGCCCTCTTGTAAAACTCAGGACAGCTTAAAGATCACTTAATTTTTTTTTGACTCTTTCAGTACAGGGTTTGTGCGCGTCAGGCTAAATCAGGCTAAGTCAGGCTAAATCAGTTTTTTTATTTAAAAATTTGAGAACCTCAGTTTTTCTCAGTTCAAATGCTTCAAAACTTTTGATTAAAAGAATTGAGAAATCTTTTTAAGATCAAATTAAGATGTGAATTTATTTCTAAATAATGATTTAGTTATTTAAGACAAAATCAGTCAGTATTTGTAAAAGTAAATGCTTAAAACTTTATGTTGAATCTCTAAATTTTTTTTAAGAATCTTTATTATTTTGTTTTGAGTAGATTATATTCGTCATAATTATGAAAATTCATAAAAAAAAAAAAACAGTTTAAACATTAGAGTTTAGTTCAACAACTTAGCTGTTTGTTTGATTTTCAATACTCGTGTAAACGTTTCATTTTAAATTTTAATAAAACACGACAATGCACGTCGTTTTAATATAAATCTTCAGGTTATTATGTTTTTACTTAGTGCTTAACTAAATTGAACAATTGTGTTTAGTAAAATATATTAAATTTTTACACTAGTATTAGATATAAGACTTATTTTTAAACTTATTACTAAATTTGTTATGTCAAGGGCATAGGGAGGTCAATCACCTTTTTCACAATTTAGTCTTATTTTATTGAGTTGTAACTAAGCTATCAGTTTCTTTTTGCAGATTTTTAAAGCTAAATCTTTAAGCAGATTTTTAAATCTCAAAATGTTTTTGAGATAAAGCTAGTTGAAGTCGGAGACTATAATAGCACTAAATTAAGACCCCTCAATATCTAAAATGACTTCTAAAGGAGATTTTCCTTACTTTGAAAAAATTTCAGGCTAAATTGGTCCCAGTCAGGCTAAATGAAAAAAATTTCGCGCACAAACCCTGATAGTAGCAACCTTGACTTTTAAACTTGTTTACTAAACTTGAACTATCCAAGTTCCTTGCACCAATTTACTTTATCCAAAATAAAAAGGTGGCTATGTAAACTGAAATTACCTGAAAAATTTCAACTTGTATTCTTATTGAAAATTCATTAGAACTTTAAAGAAAAATTACTGAAAAATACGTTATCTGGAAACTAGATTATAAATAAAACATTGAAATTTTGGTTTTATAAGAAAACAACAATATATGCAATATTAGGTTAGATATCTTTTGAAAGTTTATTTATTTTAAAAAAAGCTTAAAATAGCATTACAGTATAATTTTTTGCTAAAAAAGGTTTATAAGTATAGTAGTCTTTAGCATTTTTTAATTCTTTTCAAACAACTTTTTTCTCCACTTTTTTTCTATTAAGATCTTATTCATTAGAATTGCAACCAGTTTTTTATTTTTTTTAAATATTTTATACTTTTTGAGTTGTAGCCTTTGATTTAAAAAAACAGAGTTTGAATTTTCATGTAACCTTGATTAAATCTTAATTCATTAAACTTATTTTAAAAATTCTTGTAGTACAAAAACTCTAAAAACATTTCTAAATACCATTAAAATCACCAAGTAAAGTATATGTAAATGCAAATAACCATACATTATTCCTCAATAATACTTCAACTGTACAGAAAACAAAATACATATATTATTCTAGCAGTTACACACACAATTGACCTTTCTTGATAATTACTTATAGATGTTCATAATTATTTTTTATAGGACTATAAAACATATATCATAACAATGTCTGCAAAAATAAACAAGAAAGACCCGGATTCAGACCCTTGCATACACGAGCAGCTGGAAAGCAAGAAGTGCATGGCAAGTTTTGGTTACAACAGAATTCAGTACAAGGACAAGTGCAAACTGGTGTTTGAAAATGTCAAGCTGTGCAAGCAGTTTTGGTCGGACGTGCAGAAGAAGAGAGCTGAGCAGAACATTAAGCCCAGCTTGCCTGAGAAACATGAAAGGGAAAAACTAAAAAAGATTTTAGGGGATAATTTACCATATGTAGCCCTTTAACAATTGTTTTAGAACTTTTAAATTTGTTTAGAGATTATCAAAGAACAATATTTTATATTTGTATTTAACCATACTTTTTTATTGCACTGTAATAAATTATAAGTTATTAACTCTCAGTACTTCTTTACTTCTTTTTTAATTAGTTTTTAATGTGACGATAAAATTTAAATAATCTAAGTTTTTCATTGAGCAAGTAAAATAGTAAAATTCATGATAAAAAATTCTAATAAATAACACTATTTGTTTTTGAAATAACTGTGCAGTTAGTTAAAGTAAAGTACAAAATAAATTAAGGGCATAGGGGGGGGTAAACACCCTTTTTTGGTTTTTGATCTTATTTTATATATTTTTTGCTAAGCTACAAAATGCTTTTTACAGATTTAAAAAATTCAAAATATTTTTTGAGATATAGCCGGTCAAAGTCGGAGGCAACAACAGGTTCCTTATGGGAGGCGCAAACTAAAACGGCAAAAATAGACTATTTTACTAAAAATCTATCTTCTCCTACGTTTTTTGAGATAACTACCTCAAATTTTCAGGAAATGTTCCTTGATATATTTAAAAAATTCTGTCGGAAGGAATTTTTAAAAAATTTAAAAATAAAAATTTTATATAAAAAATAAACAAAAAAAACAGTTTTTTTTTAGTTTTTTTATTATAATTTTTTTATTTTTTAATTTTTTTAAATTCTGTTCCGACAGAATTTTCTAAATATTCCAAGGAATATTTCCTGAAAATTTGAAGTAGTTATCTTAAAAAACGTAGGAGGAGATAGATTTTTAGTGATTTCTAGTTATTTGCCGTTTTAGTTTGCGCCTCCCATAAGGTTCCTATTGTTGCCTCCGACTTTGACCGGCTATATCTCAAAAATTATTTTGAACTTTTTGAATCTGTAAAAAGCATCTTGTAGCTTAGTAAAAACTATATAAAATAAGATAAAAAACCAAAAAAGGGTGTTTACCCCCCCCTATGCCCTTAAATTTGTTTTTTTATTTGCATCGTTTGTTATTTTATTATTTTTTTAGTTGGGTACTTAAGCTTTATATTATACCAGTAAAATAGTTAAACATTTAAAAACTAAAATTTTGTTTTTTAGTTATTTAATGAAACATTGCTGATAATTTATCATATTTTTCAAAAGTTGCGTTATGTAATTATAACTAAATATAACTTAAACTACTTGGTTGCTGTAGTAATAGTAAAAACTTTGAAACATCAACTTGCTAAAAACAAATAGCAAAATTATTAAAAATTGTTTTAGGAACTTTTTTTGAAATTAAAATCTACTAAATACAGCTGCATGTTTCTAATGTATTTAATGTTTATTAAGATTGTAATTTAATTGCTTAAACTTTCCTATGCGCAAGTTTGTTTAATTAGTTGTTATTTTATAAATTGTTTAAATGATAAATAAAATGAATTTATTATTGTACCATTGTTGTAATCTTAAATTGGTAACTTGGGCATACTTTAAAACCTTCAAAGAGTTTATTTTATTCAGTAAAAATGCATGTGTATTGAAAGTAGTTACAGCTTAAAAATTTAAAATTTCTTTTATGTACTATATTTTTGATTGTTATAGAAATTTATTGTTTTAATAGAATACTGTTATTTATAATCCAGTATTTAAGGTTTTTAAAAAATGTTGTTTTTATGAAATTTTTGCCATTTAACTTGTTGTTTAACGTTACAACATTTGTTTCAGACATAGAATAAAATAGTATAAATAAAATGTGCTACTCAAAGAGGTTCTCAAAAGGTTTCAGAAGCTATAAACAGGGTTGCCAGAAAAATGTTGAGCCATTGAAAAACCTGTAATTTGACATTTTTGGAAAAAAAACCATTAAATAGATAAGTTTGGAAAACAAACCTGGAATTTCAAACAAAAATCACTAATAAAGCAGGAATTTTAAGCTTTTTCACAGTAAAGTAATGAAATTTTGATAATATACAAAAGTTTATTGTAACGACAAAAAAAGTTATTTTTATTGAATAACATTTAAATTAGCTTTACAGTGTATTTTGAATGTTTTTATACTGTGGCGATTTTTTTACCTTAATAAAATTTTAAACTAAAAATATTACAAAATCTTATTTTTTTAAACCAGGAAAAAGTTAACAAAAAACTTTTGGCTATCCTAGTAAAATAGAAAACAACACAGAATAAATAAGGTTTATTTGAGTAATGATTTAATGTAATAAAACAAATTTCAATGTTTATTATTATAATAGTTTAAAATTTAACTTAAAACAATTCTAAGATATTTTGCTCATAAATTTATGTATGATTAAAAAAAATAATACTATAGCTTACAAGTGAACATTTACATTTTACATTGGTTCTTATTGTTAATTTTAACACAAAATAAATAACAAATTAATTGATAAATGATAAGTGAATTTTTTAGCAACATAAACAAAAAACGTATAAAAAACATATTGTAAATTTAAAACATTACAAAACAACACATGAGTTCACCGAATTCACTTACTTGTATATTAGAGGCGTAGGCAAAAAATTCAGGTATTTGTTAAACTAATTTAGTTTTTTTTATAACTCACTTATAGTTAAGCTAAAAAACAAACCCAATATTTATTAAATTGTTAGTTAAACAAGCTCTACATTTTATTAGTTGCTAAAACACCATAGTTTTATGACAATTTATATTGCTAATCTCATTTAAGAAACAGCCTTATAAGTATCATGTAGCTAAAAAATATCTTTGTTAAATGTTTTTTACTTTTTATAATTTATTTATAATTTTGGTAAATAAATGCTTAAGTAACTGATTTTCATTAACTTTAGTTTATTTAAATTTATATTGATTTAAATTTTTATAAACTGTATTTGTTGCATGCCATCACTGTTAAAAATAAATCATTATTTAAACTTTAAATGTTTTGATAGTCTGCTGTTTTACTTTCTGAATGATAGTTCAAAAAAAGTTATAACTTCAAAGTTATGATTGTTGATAAAAGTGTTTGAATAAGCTCAAGTACCATTCATGTATTCATACAGTGTTTTTAAACTTACCACTATAAATTTCAATTTTTAGTCGATTGTAAAAAAGTGTTTAATGAGTAGTTTTTTAATTTTACAAAAATATTTTTTTTTGACTGAAGTTCTTTACATTTAATGTGTTTAATACAAAGATCTAAGACAGGATTCATTTAAAAACATTTTTATTAAAACAAACAACACATTTTAGTTTTCTGTATAAAATATGTAGTACAAAAAAGCTATATACTAATGTGATTTATTTATTTTATTTCATTAATTTTGAATAGTTTAGCAGATCTTTTTCATATTCTTTTAATTTAAAAACAGCTTTGCTATTAATAAAACGTTTTATTGTGGTTTATACTTGTAATGTAATACTATTTTATAAAGTTGATAAGCTAACACACAAATTTACTGATTTATACACTTATGTTAGATAATTGCTTTTGATAAAAATATTTTTTTTTAAGATAATTTAATTAAATAAAACATAATTTAAATGTGGAGGGTTTGTAAGCCTGTGCTAGCAGGTGTAAATTTATACCAGAGAAAGTTTATCAGTTCCGCATCAATGCTTAGCGCACTAAAGGTTACTACACAGATTTTTGAATAATATATAAAAAAATAAAAGTCACAATGGTTATCAAATGTTTGGCTTTTGTGTGTTATCAGTTAATTCAACATAATTTTTTGTAATTTGTTCTAGCTTGAGTTTTGTTTTCACACTTTTTGTTAAAAACTTATTACAGAGTTTTATTGTTGTCGCACAAAGAATGAATTGGGACCATGGGGATACAACATTTGTTTTACAAAAATTAACATTGACCCATAGTTGAAAGCTTAATGTGGATGTTAATATATAACATATGTGAAAATAATTTTAATTCGTATACCATTCTAAATGGTAATTACAAACCAAAATTTGTCTTCTTAGTCTTATTTGGTTATTTATCACAAGATTTAAGAAATTGTAATATTAAAATTATAAGAATTTATAATTCTATATATATAGTTTTGGTTATGAAAATGACAAATGTTAAATGTTAAAACCATGGTAAAATAAAACTTAAAGTACAAAATTTGATTTGTATTTATTTAAGATAATATACTAATAGACATATTCAAGAAATAAATACTTTAAAAGTCACTTATAATTTTTTAGATTAATTAACAAGGTGACCCAAAAAACCTGGATATACCTTGAACTTGACAGTTTAGGCGAAAAAACCTTCAAATACATTTTTTTTTGTTCTGTTTGAACTTTTTAAAATCTTAAAGCATATTTATAGTAGCATTACAATGTTTTTTGATTTTTTTATACTATTAAGACAATTTTCAACATAAAATTTGTTTTGTACTAAAAATGAACTTTAAAACTTGCACAAAAACCCAGAAGAAGGTTAGAAAGCCTGGAAAAATCTTTCAAAAAAACTTTTGCAAACCTGTAGTTTTCTACAATAAATTAGAGTAATAAATTTTCACTCAAGTTTTCCTGATTTAAATACTTAAAAAAAATTATTGTTTTGTAGATTTTTGTTAAACTTTTAGGATGTGTTGTCTGCAGTGTTAAGAACAATTTTAGTATAAAAATCAAAACAAATACTTTATGACAAGATATACTAAAATGTGTTTTTAGAAAGAAGTTTCCAATTAGAATTGTTTTTTATCCACTTTAATAAGGTTTTGTAATCTTGAAATTGAATGAATTCAAAAACTGTGGCTGAAAACTTGTATGAAAATATAGTTTTTAATGAAATAAGCTTTTTTTCCATCTTCTATAAGGAACATTTAGAACTCTTCTAAAAATTTGACTTGTTATTACTCAAAACTTACTTTCAACTTTAACAAGTATGAAAATAGGCAACTGGGTTGATTGCAACAATTAGGGTTGCCAAAAAACCTAGATTCCTGGAAAAACCTGGAATTTGTCAATTTAGGCTTAAATAACCTGGAAGAACCTGAAATTTAAAAAATTAAAAAAAACCTGGAATTATGTACAAAAAACCACAAAAAATCCTGGACATTTTGACAAAATTCCAAAATAAAAACCCTGTAATTTTAAAAAATTTTTACATGTTAAGTAGTATAATTTTACTTTGAGAAAAAATAAATATCATATAGAAAAAAAAAGTGCTAATAAGACTTTTATTAACAAAAAACACATTTAAAGAAACTAAAAATATCTTTTCAATGTTCTTATGCTACTGATTTAATTTAAATTTAATTCTAAACAAAAAATAGACCCTGAAATGTGTAATTTTAAAAACCTGGAAGAAGTTTTGAAAACCTTAAAAAAATTTGCAAAAATCAATTGACAACCCTTAACAATTATAAAAGGTATCTTCGTAAAAAATTTAGATAATAAGACTAACTTTTCAAAAGTATAATTCTTCTTATATGGCCTTAATTTTTTTATCACTTCTGTTTATCAATAAAATTAGTAAAATAGTTGTTTAAAACTTAAATTTGTTGAATTACATTTTTATTACAAATAGTTGGTTTTCTAAAAATTTTAGTATTCAATGATAAATTTTAAAATCATGATGATGTAGTTAAAGTAAAAAAAAACATAAAGATTTATGTAAAACTCTTAAAAAAAAAAATATTACATAAATTTGAAATCAGCAGTACCATTTTAGTGGTAGATAGTTATTTTAAGATTATTGAACTAACATTTAATTAAGTTTTTGATATGACACATATTTTTTATAAAGTGATTAGTTGTACACACATTTACTCTTTCAAAAGTAAAGATTAATTCTTTATTACATGTTATACTACATAAGACTTTATAATACAGTTTCCCAAAGTGGGCCAGGTGGCCCCCTTGTGGGCCATGAGCAGTATAGGAGCCACAGGGGGGCCATGAGGAAGTTGTTGATGAAGATCAAAAAAAAGGTCTTAGGTGTTTTTAATGGTAGTTTTTTGAGTAATCTTGTTGAAGGGGGCCATTTGATAAAAAGTTTGGGAAACCCTGCTTTAAGAGTACATAAGATCTTTTTAAACATATGTCTGCTAATTTTAATTTTTATACATAAAACAAGTCTTTTTCACAACACAAATATATTTCAACAATTTTCTTCAGTGTGATTACAATTGTAACAAGGTAAAACAAATTTTAAACTTATATAGCCTTTTTAATTATATGAGAAATTATCAATCAATTAGTAAAAAAAACCCTAAACTATAACAAAAAATTAAAAACAACAAGGAAAACATAATTAACTGTAACATTTAAAACAAAACAAAATTAGTCTAATTTAAACAAGGATAAAGAGTAATCAAACTCTCTTTGTTTGCATAATTCTGGCTTGTCTAAGTGAATATAGATAGCTTCTATTTTAATTAAATCAAAAATGTTCGTGCAACTTCTTAAAACTTTGAACTTTGTCTCACTGTAATTATTACCACATTTAGGATTTTTTACTAAGTGCTCTGAAATTGATGATCTTTTTGTTGCGTTTAAGGTTGCAATACTCATTTTCTTCGGTTGATTTTTGATATGGTCTTTCACGCACTTAGGTACGTGCTCTTTTATTCTTGTTTCTAAAAGTTTCTATCAGTTGCACACAACTTTTGCAAACTTAAGCCAGAACATAGTTCTGTAATTAATTCAAAAGAAATTATAAGTAGCCTGACTAAGATTAAAAGTAATGAACATATTGTCATTACCAAACCTGACAAAGGTTCAGGAATCGTAATTCTTAATAAAGAGGACTATAATTCTAAAATGTTGAACATAATTAATGATGAGAAGAAGTTTTTGAAAATAGGTCCTGTAGGAGATAAGCTAACTATAGTTAAGTTGGAAAAGAAAATTATTCAAATATTAAAAGATTTGGTGGATAAAAATGAACTTTCTCAAGAACATTATAATTTAATTAGACCGGTAGGTTCCATAAGACCTCGTTTATATGGTTTACCAAAACTACACAAAGTGGATATACCTCTGAGGCCTATACTTTCTATGATAAGATCTCCACAACATGAATTGGCAAGATACTTAAATAGTCTTTTGGATCCTGTGTTGAAGTATTTTTCTAGATATATTGTAAAAGACTCTTTCAAGTTTGTGGATGACTTAAAACTCCAGGGAGCTAAAGACACGTTTCTTTGTTCTTTTGATGTAAAAAGTCTTTTTACAAGTGTACCTTTAAATGAAGTGATAGATATTTGTGCAGAAATGTTATATAACCTTGAAAATCCGACTCTGAAAAGAAGTAATTTTGTTCGACTAATGAGACTCGCAACAGAAGAAGTTGAATTCAGTTTTAATAATATATTATACCGACAAATTGATGGTATTGCCATGGGTTCCCCATTAGGACCTACATTGGCAAACATATTTATGGGCTATCTTGAATACAAAGTTCTACCAGAATTCGATTCAAATTGTAAGTACATGAGATTTGTGGATGATTGTTTTGTTATCAGTGATAGTGTAAAAGTTAGTAATTTATTGTTTGAGAGGTTGAACTCTTTGCATAGTGCTATTAAATTTACAAAAGAAAATGAAGAAAATGATCAAATATCATTTTTAGATGTTTTAATCAAAAGAAAGGATAATAATTTCATAATGTCTATTTTCAGAAAACCATTTACTGGTCAATACCTTAATTTTCAATCATATTGCAGTAAAAGAAGAAAAATTGGTTTGATTAAAACCCTATTTCATAGAGCAAATAAAATATGTTCGCCAGAAGTATTTCAGAATGAACTTAAGGTTATAAAAGAATTACTAATAAAGAATGGATACCCTAATCCGTTGATTGATAGGGTATTCAAAACTGAATTGAGAAGACTAAAGTACACAAAACCTTATGGACCAGAGAAATGTCCTGTTCTATTAATTTTGCCCTATGTGGGTGAAAAATCAAAACAAGTTGAAAGAGATATCAAGAATATGACAGAAAAAGTTTACCATGCTTCTAAACCAAGAGTAATTTTTACATCTGCTGCTATCCTAAATCCTAGAGGTAAAGATCTAATATCCTACAAACACAAAAGTTGCGTGGTATACACGTATAAATGCTGTTGCGCAAACAGCTATATAGGACAAACATCTAGGCATTTAGAAACAAGAATAAAAGAGCACGTACCTAAGTGCGTGAAAGACCATATCAAAAATCAACCGAAGAAAATGAGTATTGCAACCTTAAACGCAACAAAAAGATCATCAATTTCAGAGCACTTAGTAAAAAATCCTAAATGTGGTAATAATTACAGTGAGACAAAGTTCAAAGTTTTAAGAAGTTGCACGAACATTTTTGATTTAATTAAAATAGAAGCTATCTATATTCACTTAGACAAGCCAGAATTATGCAAACAAAGAGAGTTTGATTACTCTTTATCCTTGTTTAAATTAGACTAATTTTGTTTTGTTTTAAATGTTACAGTTAATTATGTTTTCCTTGTTGTTTTTAATTTTTTGTTATAGTTTAGGGTTTTTTTTACTAATTGATTGATAATTTCTCATATAATTAAAAAGGCTATATAAGTTTAAAATTTGTTTTACCTTGTTACAATTGTAATCACACTGAAGAAAATTGTTGAAATATATTTGTGTTGTGAAAAAGACTTGTTTTATGTATAAGATCTTTTTGTTTGTAAATATGCTAATGTAATGAGTTTAGTTTTAGTGTGCATTATTACTTGTTACATTGTGCATTATTACTTGTATTTGACCGATTGTTTAGCAAAACCTCATCACAACATACTAATTAAAATTGATAACTAGGAAATGATTATTTTTTAGAAAAAATAAGTATAAAACCAGTAGGTTTAAACTGTTTAAATAGCATTACTTTTACAGTGACATATAATTTTTTCTTTGATAATAAATCTAGTTTAGTATTGAAACTATTATTAGTTTTAGTGTGCATTATTACTTGTTGCTTGCTTTTAACTAATAATAGTTTCAATACTAAACTAGTTTTATTATCAAAGAAAAAATTATATGTCACTGTAAAAGTAATGCTATTTAAACAGTTTAAACCTACTGGTTTTATACTTATTTTTCTAAAAAATAATCATTTCCTAGTTATCAATTTTAATTAGTATGTTGTGATGAGGTTTTGCTAAACAATCGGTCAAATATAAAAAAGAAACTTAATGCGTGCTTTAATGCGCTTAATCAGACATTCTCTGTAAATTTCAAGGTAAACTTCAATTGTATATCATTAGATACTTCCTTTTAAGTAGTGTTCATAAGTATTTGGAAGTTTGTTTAAATTCTAATTAGTGAATTATAGTGAATTATTGTACATATTTAAGGTCAGAGTCATCAATTTATGTTTTTACAAAACATGTTTCTTGTTAAATTGATTTTATTATAGTGTAGGATGTTGGCTAAATAATATCCCAATACAGTCGTGAATCTGTATCAATACATGATGAACAATGTAAACTATTAATAAATATTTTTTCTTAAACTCTTTTTACCAAATCACCTGTTCTCTCTTAAACATTAAAGTTTGCACAAATATAAGATTACTCATTCACTGTATCCACATTGTTTTTCATTACTAACATACAACTCTTGGCATGGTTTTTTTTTCAGATTCCCTTTTCAATTGAAAAATTTTCAAAAACATAAAATGTGTTTATAATAAATTTTTATTTAACTTTATTAAGTTTAGCTGGTTTAAGACTTTGCATCTTTTTGCTAAGGTTTTTTTTGATTTAAAGAATGTTACTTTCGATATTTTGAACGAATTTTTGTTAATTCAGGGTTGCCAAAAACCCTTGAAACCAGGAAAAACCTGGAATTTGACATTTCAGGTAAAAAGTGACTGGAAAAACCTGGATTTTGAGAAACTTTGAAAAAATCTGGATTTGAAGAAAATCACTAAAATACATGGGATTTTATAGAATTTTCTTATTTAAAGATGAAAATTTGATTAGATTTAAAAAATCTATTATGTTTATACATTTTATAATCTATTTTATAATCTAATATAATAAGTATCTTTTTAATGTTGTTATACTATTTTGGATAGTTTTTTTAAACTGGATTTATATTTTAACTAAAAATGGATTTAAAAGCTTGTACTTCAAAAAACCTGGAAAAAAATTTAAAAACTGAAATGAAATTTACAAAAAAATTTGGCAACCTTGTTGACTGTAACCTTTTTGACCCATCTGAGATCAGGCGCTTGATTTATATTTTACAAATTTTATTTATTTAGACAACTTCGTATAACACACATTATTAGTAATTTAAGGGCATAAGGGGGGGAGGGGGTAAACACCCTTTTTTGGTTTTTGATCCTATTTTATATAGATTTTACTAAGCTACAAAATGCTTTCGCAGATTTAAAAAATCTCAAATAATTTTTGAGATATAGCCGGTCTAAGTTGGAGGCAACAATAGGTTCCTTATGGGAGGCGCAAACTAAAATGGCAAAAATAGACTATTTCACTAAAAGTCTATCTTCTCCTATGTTTTTTGAGATAACTACCTCAAATTTTCAGGAAACGTTTCTTGATATATTTAAAAATTCTGTGGGAAAGAATTTTAAAAAATAAAAATTTTATATAAAATTGTTTTTTTTTATAAAATTTTTATTTTTTATTTATTTTTAATTCTGTTCCGACAGAATTTTTTAAATATTGCAAGGAAAGTTACCTAAAAATTTAAGGTATTAATCTCAAAAAACGTAGGAGAAAATATATTTTTAGTGATTTCTAATTATTTGCCGTTTTAGTTTGTGCCTCCTATAAGGATCCTATTGTTGACTCCGGCTTTGACCGGCTATATCTCAAAAATTATTTTGAATTTTCAAAATCTGTAAAAAGCATCTTGTAGCTTTGTAAAAACTATGTAAAATGAGATCAAAAACTAAAAAAGGGTGTTTACCCCCCCATGCCCTTAACAAAACTAAACATAATTTGATTATAAATGTTTTCACGTGAAAAATGAGTGTAATATTGTTTTCCAACCCTAAATGATTTCGTTTAACAGACTTGCGTAGTAAATAAAAATAAAACAAAATGCCCGTAAAGGTCCACGTGTTGTACTGCGGAGGGTGAGGATACGCGCCCAAGGCTTCGGGTCTTGGGCAGCAACTCAAGCAGGAGTTCGGGGACGACATCAGCTTCGAGATGGCGGCCACCCCCGAGACCACCGGCAAGTTCGAGGTCACCGTAGCTGGCAAGCTGGTGCATTCCAAGGACGGTGGGGACGGTTTCGTGAATAGCGAGATGAAGCTTCAGAAAATATTTGATGCCATCGACAAGGCGATGGATTAGAAATTGTTGTCAAATTAAAAACTGCATTATTGGTTGTTTTTGTTGTAACAGCCTTTTTTATGATGATTCTTTTTTTTATTAGTGTTTAAACATTGAAAAAAAACTTTTATAAAAAGAGTTTTAGGAGTAATAATTTCCATGAACTAATAACAAAATTTTTTTGAGATATTTGTTTATATTAAAATTGATATATGTTTAAGTTTTATATGGTGAGTATAATTTGAGTTTAATTTTTCTATTGAAAAAGATTTGAAAAGTACATATTACTATACATTAAGTAAATTTAAAGTCTTCTTTTACTTATTTACTAAATATTGATAAGAATTTAATTACAACAAACTATTTTTTAACCCATGTTAAGTTTATCTTTTGTAAAAGTAAAGCTTCATAAATGTTTTACAGTTTTTTAAAGCCTATTTCTTGCTTTCTAGTGTCTAATTATGATTTTTTTCAAAAAAGCTTATACATTTTTATTATTGTGCATTTGTTTATATGTTTGGTGAATTGCTTAATTTGCTCTTTAGACCTCTTCTTACGTGTCTGGTTTTAAATTTAGTATGTTTCAAGATTTTGTGATACAAAAAATTCAGATTTAATGAGTAAGAATGTTTGACTTAAAAAAATTAATATATCAAATTGGCTGTTACAGCAAAAACAACCTGGTTCTATTAAACCTTATTCGAAAAGTTAAATTAGCAACTCATGATGTGTAAAGCTAAAATTTTCCTGGTTTTACATTGAACTCTCAACAAATGCTTGAATTTTTCATTTTAATATTGTTCGATTGAACTTAAAACTTATATGTTTATTGCAGTTTAATAGTTTTCTTTTAATAAATACAACATTAAACCTTGTTAATAACAATTATTAACACTATTGTTATTATAAAATTAAAAGTTTTATAAAATAGTTTAAAATAATTTCTAGTTTTAATCTTAAAATCCTAATGTATTTAGTAAAAGTAAAATTTGTTTATACTAAAGTTACCAATTAGTTGTTTAATTTTAGTAATTGTAATTTGTATAGATTTTATGCAGAATTTTACCAGATAAACTTAATTTTTCATTTATTCTATTGGTTCTTAAAGCTTAAAGCTGAAATAGGAAATTTTAGTTTAAATACAAATCTTACCAAGATAAAATTAAGTACAGTTGTAAATAGTGAAGTTCTCTTACAATATGTGTAATTTGAGCCAGTTTTCTAACATATGTCAAATTTGAAATAATGCTCAAGCATTTTATTTTATGATAAGTTTATTTTACAGCACAGTGTAAATGTCACTAAGTTAAGACGTTTTTTTTAATAGTATATACAACGTTTTAGTAAGTTTTTAAACAGCCTACACACTATTGACATTATTATTTGCAACTAAATACTGTAACTCTTATTGAAACTTTTGTTGCCTACTTAATCACTAAATCGTAATGATTAATTTAAATAACTTGCTAATACAATTTGAAAACGTTGTAACTTAATAAAGCTTGTAATTAAGATAAGTGTTCTGGAGTTTGTAACGAAGATTATGTATTAAAATGTCACTAAATTTTTACTGGGGTTCATAAATTTCTTTTCGCAGTTTAGTGTGCACATATTTTTCTAGCTTAACTAAAAAAAATACGTAGCCAACAACAACTGTAATAATTTATATTTAAAATAAGTAGTATAGAAATCGACATAAGTTGAACAGAATTTAATCAACTTTAAATTTGGAAAATAACGTAAAAACTAGGCAGAGTATTTTTGTATGTAGGGTGCTTATTTTTACAGCTACTTTTGAGTCTTAAGTGGAAAAAATAAGGCTGCAATTTATTTTTGTAACACCCCTGCATCAAATAAAAACAAAAAAAAATCTGTTTTTTTTTAATATATTAATTCATTTTAGTATGATAGGCAGGGTATGAGAACGTAAAAGCTAAAGACTCATAAAGTAAAGATGCTCTTAATTTAACAATGTGTATGCAAAAACTTTACTTAATCTTAACTAATACTAAAACCACTTTTTTATTAAAAATATTCCCACAAAAAATTAAATCCAACGCTATACATTTTACAACAAATTAGATTGTTTTCTTTATTCATTCAGTATAAATCCTTTTTGTTTTGCTTTAGTAACCTTTGAAATAATTTCGTTTCGAGTTTTTTTACAATGTTTAATGTTTCGACTTATCATGTAGAATTCCATTTACTAGCCTTTACTCCATTAATTTTTTAAATAAGTCAAATTTATTTTTAAATGTTTATCCTAGAATCTAAAATCCAAATTTTGCGTCTTAAACAAAATTGCTAAATACTTTTTTTAAATCAGCACAGAACTCATTTTTTTTATTTTAAATTTAGACTTTTTTAACAAATTATGCTCGCTTTTTTTTCTTCTAATGTAAACAAGAACAAACAAATTTTCCTTTAACTTTATAAGTCTTCACTTTTTTTTAAATACTGCTTTACTTTTAAGTGAAACTTTAAAATTACTTAAGAGAGACTTTACTACAACTTCTTTAAGTTTTAATTCGTTAATATTTTTTTTCCTGTAATTCTTATTATCTTGAAGACAATAGCTTATCATAAGTGAATAAACAATTATTTTCACCAGTTTACAAACTGCAAAACTAAATGGCAATATTTTTGTTAGGTGTCTTATACCTTAGCTTAGTTATTATGTAATAAATTAAGTTTCATTCAAAAATGGTATGAAAAACAAATCACTTACAAATTACGGTATTTCTAATTTAAATAATGGGTAAGTTTAGATTCGAGAGTTTAAAAAATTTAGCAGTCTAAGATGCTAAAATCAACACTAGGATTAAATATAGAATAACAGATTAAAGATTGTATAACAAGTATTAACAAAACTTTTTTTTTTTTGAAAATACAAACATTGAAAAATAAGCTTTTTTGATTTAAATCAATAGTTCTAAAATAATTAACTCGTTTTAAAAGAAGTTTGGTTTCATCATTCTTCTAAATATAAATTTGACTGCTTTATCTTGTATTTTTTAATACTTCATAAGTTTATCTTGGAATACTGCATCTAATTAAAAAAACTATTAAATCTATTTTGCGTTGAAGACTTGAATATTTTAGTAGTGAAAGGTATGAAATAATATAAAATAAATGTTTGTTATAAAAATAATTATTATTTAAAATGTAAATACAAAAACAACTTGATTGATTTTGACTATTCAATCAAGAGATATTGAAAAAAGTTATAGCTAAATAATACGAAATATATACAACTAACTATTTTTTTAAATTTTATTCTTTTTGTTTATGTGAATTTCAATTGGCTTAAATAAGCTTAAAAGAATTATTATAATTTTTTTAATTTTTAAACTATTTTGTATAAATTTTTAAAAATGTCAGTTTTATAAGTTCCATCTTTTCAAACACTATAATAACATGTTTAGTTCATAGTTTTACTTCATTTGTTTATTATGAAGATATTACAAGTATTTGTAAAAATAAAGATCTCCAAATAGTATCCATGTTTACACAGATTGTATACTTTGTTCAGAAAATCTTCATTTGTAGTCTTTTTTTTGTTGTTTCGCTAGAACATAAAAAAAAAAACACTAACTTTTTTATTTATTTCCATTAGTACTCAATCGGTTTTCTATACTCCAGTATTGAAAAAATATATATCTTCGATAGTTCAAAACTATGCACTACAAATGTTCAAATAAACAAGTTCAAGTGATTTATGACAAAAAAATTATGACAATTTAGTAACCTTTGTTTGCAAGTCTTTAACAATAGCAAAATAGTTAACCCTTTTTTAAGACTCGATATTTTTCCTTTTGTGCGATCTTTGTTTGGTTTAAAATCCAAAATTATTTAAATTCTCAGCAAATATCATTTCATATATTTTCAAAGACTCATTTTATTTTTCTGTTAAAATAAAAAGTATTAATTCAAATAATACATTTATGGCATCTTTTGATGATCACAAATTTACCGCTTGAAGAAGTATTAGGTATATGTGTTAACAGTCTGTATAGACTTGGGACACCCAGTATAGGTAAAACCAACCTCCGTAAATTTTAAAAGTTATCAACTAGTGGTGTATAATTTACATTTAACTGACAAATGTATTTCCCAACATGATGGAATAGCCATTGGCTCCTCATTAGGGCCAACTTTATTTAATACATAGAAAGAAAGTATTAGGTGACTTGTTTTAGATATGTTGACGATTGTTTTGTGTTAGCAAAAGATAAGGAAGAGATTGATTAGTGTGTTGAACAGAACATCTTTATCAATGACATTTACATCAGAAAAATAAAATAACGGTGAATTGGCTTTTCTTTAGGTATCAGTTGAACGACACAAGAACCAATTTTTGACATCTGTTTATAGTAAGAAAACTTTTACTGGAAACTATTTAAACTTTCATTCATTTTGTAGTATAAAGAGATAGACAAATTTGACAAGAACACTCTGCCATCGAGCACATAAAATCTGTTCAAGTAAATTATTTGCTGATGAATTTAAAACAGATAAAATTGATACTAAATAAAAATGGCTATCCACAAGAACTTGTTACTAAAGTAATTATTACACCTAAAAAATTTAAACAAAATAAAGCCAGCAGGGCCGAAGAAATGTTTGATTACTTTAGTACTACTTACGTCAATAAGAACTCAAGAGTTGTGGCGAGAAATATCTGTCAATTGGTAAGTGGGACTTATCATTCGGCAGAGCCGGTCGTTATTTACTTATCTAAGAAATGATTAGACCTGGGTCAAAGATCCGATATCAGAATTTAAAAAAAATATGGTAATTTATCAGTTTAACTGCTTCTGTTTAAATAAAGCTATTTATGTCGGAGTTACTACAAGGCAATTTGGCAAAAGTATAAAGGAGCATATTCCAAAACGTATTGATTAATTTTGTAAGATAAGTAATAAAAAAAGTAAATCTATCAGAGTAGTAAATGCTGCAAAAAGATCTGCTATTGCAGAACACCTCGTAAATAACCTTGATTGTGCAAGTAATTATAACTTAAAAAGATTTAAAATTATTAAAAATTGTTTTCACATTTTTGATTTTATTAATTTTAAGGCTATTTATATTTTGTTAAGAAAACATAAATTGTTTAATCTTAAAGATTTTGATTATACTGTTTCGTTGTTTTCATAAATTGTTCTATAAGTTTTTACTATGTTTTATTAATTTTCTAAATGCATTGTAATTAGAAGTACTTATATATTGTTAATTACCCTTTGCTTTATTATTATTATTACTTTTACGTTGATTACATTTTTACTATATAAGCTAGATTTGAAACTTTGAAAAAAGTTGTTTTATTTGATCAATTTAAAATTTAATTTTATTAAATAAGATATTTTGACATTAGAAAAAGACAATCTTAAGAACACGTAGAATAAATGTTTAAAATAAAAAAAGATTTGGTAAGTTGTTTTCCTATATTCTATAAATTAAGAACTTATATTGTCCGATTTAAAACTTAGGTATAATTTTATACCTTTTATGCAACTTTAAGCCTCTTGGATTTATTTTCAAAGTCACTAAATTTTTATGAGAAAGGTTTAAAATATTTATGTATAAGACAAAGCTCAAAACACGTCTTTGTTTAGTTGTTTCCCATAACTTTATCCTTTGGTCTTGATAAAATAAAACTCTTGTTTTTTTACTTTTTGATTTTTTTTTTCAAGTTTAAATGTCACAAATTATTAGGTTTTAAACTAGACAGCTTGTTATAACAAAAAGCAACTGACTATAACTACCTGACCCTTACGTCACAAAAGAGCTATTTTCATAATGTTTAATTAATAAAATTGAATTGTTCGTTGTTATTTTTGCGCCATTTTTCCATTACTTATAAACCAGGGGTCGGCAGGCTTGAGGTAATTCCGGGCCAAAGTCATGCAGAAAAAAAAAATTCTATATAGTTTATTATTTTTAAGCGGTAAAGTTTAACATTTAAGCTATTTAAACCCTTGTTAACTTCCTTTAACTGTTTTTTTTTCTGTCCATTTTGTTAAAAAAAGGACCATTTTCGTACCTTTCTAATACTTTGAAAGTAAATTAGTTAATATGGTAAGAACTCTATGCCTGTCCTCAAAGTAGACTTAAAAAATTTATATTTTGGAAAGGTTAGTATTCAGTTGATTTTTAAACCTTTTATTTCAAGTTTTATGCTACAATTTAAATTCCTATAGTATCATAATAATTAAATATAAAATGTGAAACTCAAAAATAAATATTTTTTAACATAATAAAAAATTCTATTATAATGAACCTAAGTAGTATCACTTATAATAAGTGTAAAATTAAAAATGTAATTATACTATCAGGGTTTTCGTACACTCAGATCCATTAGGATAACTCAGTCTGGTTTTAAATTTTTAGTGTTGCCAAAAACTCAGGATATTCAGAATAATTTTTTTTTAAATACCAAGATGACTTAGGAAAATTTGATTTTTATAATAAAAATCTCAGGACATTCATATATTTAAAAAACTTATCATTATTTTATAAACCTTGTTTATAGATAAAATTTAGTTTTTCCAGTTTTAACACTTTGATGCTATATAACCAACATTTTTTTTAAAGCTTATTTTAGACTTTGTTTATATTTTTTTAATGACTTTCAAAACTCAAAATGTCTCAGGACAGTTTAAGGTCATTTAGCATAGTCTTTAAATCAAATAGTGGCAACCCTAATTTTACAATAACTCAGGCTAGCTATATAAAATTTAGACTTACTGAAATTAGTTTTTTATTAGACCTTTTGAGATACCTATTAAATTTTGTTTTTTTTTTATTTAAATACAATTTTACTAAATCTGTTTTTAAAAGCAAAAGAGTTTTAAATATTCATGTTTACAGTCTCTTTTGTTTATACTTAATGATATACTATGCTCAAAAATTTTAAAACTGTTTCCGAAAATCATAAAGTTGTTCAAATGACCTGAACGCTGTATAAATCAGTAAGACACAAGGAATCTCTGCTGAGGTTTTACCTTCTATAATTTAAGAAGTAGAATCTGATGTAGGTCACATGCTCAAGTATATTTTAGTATGAATTTATCTTTAAATATTAAAAAAGTTGTAAATTATTGTGGAGTTTTCTGTTTTGTAATCAAGGTGTGGTATATTTTAAAATAAACTTGAAAATTTCAATCACTCAGTCAGGGTTGCCACTTTTCCTGAAAAAACTTTGATAAACCTGCAATTTTACAATTTTTGCAAAAAATAAAAACCTGAAAAATCCTGGAATTTGATAAACTTTGAAAAAAAACCTAGAAAATCCTGGAATTTTGAATAAAATTGTTAAAAAAATCTGAAAAAACCTGAAATTTTTAACATTTTGACATATTAAGTTGTAAAATTTCGATTTGACTCTAAAAATTTATTATATAGACAACAATTTTTTGTCATTATCAAAAAATTTTTAATTACACACACATTTAATATAACTTTAGAGTATCTTTTTAATGTTTTTATACTATTTAACACAGTTTCTTACCTTAACTTAAATTTAAATTAAAACAGACCCAAAAATGTCTACATTAAAAACCTCGAAGAAATTTCAAAAAATGGGTGGCAACCTTGCTCAGTTCTCTCAGTGCAACTCAAACTAGTTTTAAATTTTTACACATATTCAGCCTAATCAAGAAAAAGCTTTTTTTAGTTCAAATTAGGGTTGTTTGTATGTATTTTTAAATAACCGGCTATACTTTTTTTAAATATCATTTTTGGGTCCTGTTTTTATTTATTTATTTTCTCACTATTTAAATACTTTTAGGGTCTTATATTTAAATAAATTTGTTAATTAGATTTTGTTTCATATAAGTTGTTAATTACCATTTCTTATAAATTAAAGCCATCTCAAGGCTAACTTTATAAAGTGCATAATAGTGTTTAGTCTCCCAGGATGGCTAATATTTTCATCCAGTAGCCATCTAATAGATTTATCTAGTTTGTAATATTAATTCTAACTAACATTTTATAAGTTAACAATTATAAATATTAAGTATAGTCACAATAAATACATAAATATATTTATTTTTATTTGATATTTCAAAAATATGTTCAAGTGCTTTTGAGTAATGCATTTCATTAATAACTAATAATTGTTTAAAGCTTAACTCTTACAGGTAAAACTTGATTACTATTGTTAAATGCAGTATTTATTTTAAACACATTTTTACATATCTTATCTGTAACAAAATTAAATTGTTCTAATTTAAATCAACCAAATTTATTGTACTCATTCAATGATTGACTTTGACTTTTTCTCTTCTAAAGTAAACACATAAATGTTTTATATACAGTACACTACCGCTTAAGTACGCAAATTGAACCTGACCAAAAAGTGCGTACTTAGCACGGTTAGTGCGTACTTTTTGACGACATGGTATAATATGAAATTTTTTTGTTTGTTTTCTTTCTTACAACTAGCATCCAAATAATTAAGCCAAATAAACAAGTCTTTTTATTTTAAATAAAATTTAATACATAATTCTAACCTGTATTATTGAAATTGACTGCAAAAAAAATAAATCAATAAATCAATAAATCTGGAAAATAATTTAAAGCTAAGGCTCACCGAAACCGGTAATAAACCAAAGCAGTGCTTAAACATTTGTTTTATTATAATTCTAACCTGCAAAATTTTTTTTAAAAATTTAAAATTATTTATTTTTTCTATAAAAAGTTTCTACATAATTATACATTCATTTAATATAGAAAGTCCATGTCAGTTAATGATATAAAAAAGAATCTTAAGCCATATTTTCCATATTTTGTTTTATTAGAAAGTACCAAACTACATTTTGTTTACCAAACATTTTCAAAACATCAAGGTGTGTACATTTAAATTAAATTATGACTTAACTATTTGTATTTGTAGGTTTTTTAACTTTGTCATCTAGATTTATTTGTTTTATAGCGTTACAGCTCAAATATCATTATTTTTTTCACTTTTCTGCAACCACTACATAAGTATTTAGTTTAAAAACATTTAATAACAGGGCTGTCACAATCTCAGGCCACTTAGACTACTCAGGATTACTCACCCTAGTTTAAAAGTTGTGAAAGTCTCAGACTAACTCAGCTGGTTGGCCATTCTACCTGGAAACATAAGATAATGGAAAAACTTGATGATTGAAAATTTAGGCAAAAATCTGGAATTTCTTGGAAGTTCTAATATAACATCCTTTATTTTGATAATTAAATTGTACAGAAACATAAAAAAATTTAGAATTTTTTTTTTGTCTTTCTGAATAAGTGCGTACTTAAGGCGAGGTGCGTACCAAAAAAATGCGTACTTAAGCGGTAGTCTACTGTACTTTTTGAATATTCTTGACATAAATTAAATTTTAAAAAGAAATATTAAAAGGAGGTTTAAATGTTTTAAACGGTGTTGCCACACTTAGAAAGTTCAAATCAAACACCTTCTCAAAATTTTTGGAATAATAATGTTGGCCAAGTTTGTTTGAAAGTTTCAAAACTCAGGAAACGAAAGTTTTTTTTGTTATAGTCTAGTTTTTTTTAGTTCCAAATATGTTTATTTCCTAAAAACAACTATCTATTTTCGCTTTATGTTTAGTATTTTAGTTATTACAATGACAATTTTTATATATTGCGGTTTATTGACCAAAAACGAGAAATAGCTCAGAATTTTTGGGTTAAGGATTTTGATACGCAAAAAGACATCTCGGTCATCGACTTGCATACCCGAGTTAACCAAGTCAAAATAAGCTACAAATGAAGAAAAAAAATTACAGTCAAAATTTGAACTCTAAAACTAAATGAAAAATGAGACTATAAAACTTTACAACATTAACAATTTATCTAATAAAAAAAAAGCAAAAACATATAAAACTTTCATACATACATATATCTTACATTATATACACATAAAATATTTATTTAACTCTACGCCAAAAAGTAAATTTTCTATCTGAAATGGTTTTAATATTTAAATTTATCAATAAATCTGGAAAATAATTTAACCTTGTATTTCATTTAAGGATGAGAAAAAAAAATTAATAAATAAATTTAAAGTTTTTTTCTAAAGCATGTTCAAATTTTACATATTTCAACTTATTACTAAATAAGCGAAAATAGATAAAAGCTTAAACAAACAAAAGAAAGGACAACAGTAAATATATAAAATAAAGCTGTATCCATAAAAAAAATGCTTAAACTAAATAAAAAGTATAAAATAAGTGTATAATTTTACTTAAAGCTATTAGTTTTTAGAATCTTTATTAAATTATTTCTAATTATGTAAGTTTAACTGTTTCAGAACAACAATGTAAAAAAACAAAAAAAAACATTTAAAGTAGTAAATAATTTTTTCTTCGAAAAAAAAAAGTAAAATAGGTCAAATTTTATCAGTGATTTCAGCTCATAATTTAAATATTTAACTTTATTTGTTTTCTGGAAAAAATATATTTAGAGACTAATAGTTTTATTTACACAGATAAAATGTAGACTATGAAAATGTTTACTAATTCACTAACAAACTACAAACAGAAAGAAAAACACACATATATATATATTACAACTTTATTCAAACTAGACTGAACCAATGCTATTGAAACCCAGCTAATTACTCAAAAAATTTAAATACCTACTCAGATGAATAAAGAATACTCATCTAATGTTTATAAATAGTTAAAAGATTAAAAAAATCCTGTTAATCTTATGTAAACTCTTTTGAACTAGTTGATCATTTAATAAACTATCTTTTAGTTCAACCTTGAACCTTACAAGATGGCTTTGGTATTTTCACTAAATAGGTAGGTCTGTCCAAAGTTTACTACCTTGATAAACTAGTAATTTATGACCATTACAGGGTTGCCACTCGGTCAGGAAAAGTCAGGAAATCAGGAAAAGTCAGGAAAAATTTAAAAAAATGACATAAGTCAGGAAAAAATGGGGGGTTTTGAAAAAAAGTCAAGAAAAGTCAGGAAAGTTGATAAAATTTAAAAAAAAGTCAGATTTTGTCAGGTTAAATTTACAAAGTTCCTTGTTTTCCAAAGCCTTCAAATGGTAAAAATTAATTAAAAATCCTTTAAAGTTAGAAAAAAACTCCAAAGTTTTCCTACAAATTTACAAAAGTATTTAATTTTATTTCCAATGCCTTCATCTGGTATAAATTAGTAAAATATCCATTACAATACTGCAAAAATTTTCTATTAACATATTGAACAAGCAGATTTTCAGAGCTTTTCATTATTGATGATCTGTAGCAAGGACACCTCCATAGTGAAGTCCAATATATAGTTGATATAAACAAAAAGTTTATCTAGCATAGTTTTAGAATCAAAGTGTTTTTTGTTTAAGTAAATAATTGAGTTCTTTATAACTAAGCAGTTAGTTTAGTATTTTATGCAACATGTTTATGTGTATACTTTACCTGTTTATAATTTTTTCAAAGTTGTTTAAATTTATAAAATAAATTATAAGAGAGGTATATGCTAAGATTAAGTTTATTTGTATTTTTTGTAGAGTAACTTAAGTTTTTAAAGTATATAAGAGTATATTTATTTGTTACAAATTTTATACTAAATGATAAGAGGAAATGTTTTATAAATGAAAGTAAAAATAAATGAGTGCTAAAAGAAAAGAAATGAAGCCCACAAGTTGTGGCTTGATTAGAGAAAAGATTCTTTTCAACAAGTGTAGGGGAAGCAGATGAGAGCGATTTAAATAAAAAGAGGCAAATTATTTTAACTGCCAAGAAAATGAAGCAGTTTGCGGTTCAGATGAAGGAAACCATATTTTCATTAGATGAAGAGGTTGAAGTGCTAATAAAAAACGGAAAAATAAATTTTAGTACATACATTTAAAAAAACTGTATTCGATTAAGTTCTTTATTGTTTTAATGTTTTAACTGCAAAAGTTCGTTATTGTTTTAAGGTTCGAGTTGTGAAAGTTTCTTATTGATTTAAGGTTTTAATTGTTAAAGTTCCTTATATGTCGTTTCGTTTATTTAGATAAATTTATGCTAGGAAATTATAAAAAATTGTGTTCTTTATTATTTTAAGGTTTCAACTGTAAACATTTGTTAATGTTTTAAGATTTTAGTCGTGAAAGTTCGTTATTAATTCAAGGTTTTAATTGTAGAAGTTCTCTATATGTCGTTTGTTTATCTAGATATATTTATGCTAGGAATGCTAAAAATTTGTGCCTTTTTTCAGAAAAGCTGTGTTTAAAGGTAATAATACAACTATTTTGCTGATAGAGCTGTTTATTACAAACATCAATCATACACAGATGGCTTAAGTGATGTACTGGAAGTTTGATGACAGAATTCAGCAAAAAATTTGTTGTTTTTAACCTGTATTAAAATTAGATTGGAAGCTTTATACAGTTTCAAGTTTTAGATTATGTATTTTAGAATAAGTTTAATTTAAAAGTTTGATTTAGAAAAGTCAGAAAAATTTTGGTAAAATGTCAGGAAAAAGTCAGGAAAAGTCAGGAAATTGTTTTGAGCTTGATCAGTGGCAACCATGCCATTAGTGCTTTTAAATATTTGTAAAAAAATGTTTTTGAGGACCTTATTGAAAGGCTATGTATTCTTATGTATTCTAGGCTATGTTACTGAAAGGCTATGTATTTTAAAACTACTAAGTCTTGTTGAGGAGAAATTAAAACAGTTAAAACAAAGTATTTAGTTAATAAGATATAAAGCTAGATTAATTTTAACAACTTCTACAAAAAAGTCAAGAAGTTTTTGGTTAAAAAACCTTAACTTCATTTTTCAAGTTTTTAAAATTGTTGTTTACTTTATTGCCACAGGTAAACTATTTATTAATGATTTATACAACAATACTTACAAACTTTTATTGATAAAATGCTTTATGCCTGCATGCAAAAACCGTTTGTAAATTGAACGAATAGACGAAACCGGTCTCAGTCTACTGAAAACTTGTGGTCTGGTGATCGAATTGGTATGGTTACACCTTGTAAATTTGAGCTTGTCTCACGGCATATAAAAGTCCAGGCTTTGGTTCTGCAAACTATGCTAATGTTTTTGTTGATCGTATTCAACAAAAGCTTACCAGATGTCTTGCTAGAAGACAATGTATTGAAAGTTGCACGCCAAAAGACAATGCTGACATAACTGATCAATGCCAGTAAATGATTTCTTCATGCTTGCATTTATATACTATTTGTAGATTGTAGACTGCAAGTTTTTCAGTTTTTACTGATTGATGAGTCCTAATCATGACATAACCGGTTTCAGTCTACCCAAAGCTTGTGGTCTGAGAATCATATTGGTATGATCTTACTTTGTAAACTTGAGCTTGTCTCACAGCATATGAAAGTCCAGGCTTCGGTTTTGTAGAATTTCGCCAATGTTTTTGTTGATCCTATTTAATAATAGTTAATCTTTTTCAGCTTATTCTTATTTAACATAATAATTGAGTTATCAACATCAAGCAATGTCAGACAAAAAAATTCCAAACAAAACTAGTGGAAAAGACAAAACAGCTAAGGAATTCCAGCAAACACTGGATTATTGTACCGTTCATGATAAATATGAAATTGTGAAGTTAATAAGAAAAAATGCTACGGAATATTTTCACGGAAAAGTTATAAGAAATTTTTTTCAACAAGGTAAGTTTATATTTTTTTTTTCTATAAAATTATAAGCCAGTAAAAAATAATAATGATTAGAAAAGCAACTATATCCATAATACTTTAATATTTAATGATGTCCTTGTATATATAAGATAAAAATATAGAACAATGTGATTAGTTGGTTTTTTATTTTTTTCATTACCGATAAAGTTCTAACTTGGTAGCAACTTTTATTAAATTTATTTAATACTCTTAGCTTATTGAATTTTAAAAATTCAAGTATTTATTTAGTCGATAAATATCGTTAACAAAATTTATTTAAAATCAAGCTTCATATCTTTTTAATACATTATAAGTGTACTACTAACAACATACAAAACTCTTAAATACAACCGCTTTAGGTGTATACTCTAAAACAGGTTGTTTTGTTTGGATTCATATGTATTTTAAAGATTAAAACTGAGCTATCAATCAATTAACTTCATTTAAAAACTTTAATAATTCATATGTTGAAAAAAAAAAGAATTTGATTTATTTTAATTATTGCTTGTATTGCTTGTATGAATTATTGCTACTGAAATACTAAACATTTTATTCAATAATGACAAAATATAAGTCTCATTACTAATATCTCAGTACTATATTTTAAATTTAAGTTATTTGAAAAAGTTAATTTTTATATTTTTATTAAGTTTTTAAATAAATTTTAATTATTTTTTTGAATCAATTATTTCAAAAAGAACATTTCGATATTTTCAAAGAAATGTATGTTAAATAATGTTTTCTAATTTTATTTTCATAATTTAAAACTTTTTAATCTATATAACAGATTACAGCAAGTTATTTTCTAAATTACTTATAATGTTGTTTAGAATAACACACGGTAAGCAATACGATCAAATTGAAATAAAAATATTTTTATTCAGTCTAACCATTTCTTTATATTGGTTTTTTAAACTATAGTAGCGGAAACCTAGTTTTTATCAAACATAAAATTTATTGATTTTTTTAGTTACTAAGTTTTTACGAAAAGAAACTGTTTTTGCTTTATATATCTACCATAAACCTAGTATGTAGTTAGAATTTACAAATTTTAGTGTCATAAACATTATAGACTGTATATATTTCACTAATGAAAGATTTTTATCTAAGATAACACCCATCAACATGATTATGAACTTGTTAAAGTCATAATGTTTAACAAAATCTGCTTAAACACTGATGTCGAGAAGAGAATAATTAGAGTTATTGATCAACGAAAGACCATAAAAAATGCCGCTTTATGTTATCAGCTGGCCAGACATTTTAATCTACAATGTTCTCGTCTGGTTTTGCTGAGCTACATAGAATTCTGCTTCACAATGATAGTTGAAACAAAAAGCTTTTCGGAACTAGACTTTCGTTTTCTCTCAACTATACTTGCAAGTTCAAACTTAAAAATTGATTCTGAGCTTGAAGTTTATAACGCCGCTGAAAAATGGTTAAATTACAATATTCAAGAACGCAGAAAATTCGCAAAAAGTCTGTTAAAAAAAGTCCGTCTCAAATTGCTATCAAATCAATGCTTAAAAAACTTGTTACTTAATGTGTCAATATTCTCAGTAAGTGATGAATGTGCTGAGATTTTAACAACAATATAGAGATGAAAATGAAAAAAAATAGTTCTAATCTTCTTCAATCGAGTAGGTGTTGTAATCAAAACAAATACAGCGTGTTAGTGTGTGGGGGTATTGCAAATCGCAAAAGTTGGTCTGTTGCTGTTAATAAAGTTCTAAAAATAGACGCAAATCACTTGAAAAAAACCTGTCACTTGCCTCCAATGATACAACCAAGATTTTGTTCATATGCAGTTTGTTTAAAAGGAGAAGTATATGTTTTTGGTGGTTATAAAACCCATGATTATGAGAAACCAATAAAGTTAATTGAAAAATATTCAACAATTACTAACACTTGGTGTAGAGTAACTGATATGTATGATGATCGTAAGGGATTTTGTGCTTGTTCATTTATGGACAAAATATTTTTTATAGGGGGTTCAACCATAAGTTCATCTTTGCAGCTGAATACAAAGAATCTTAGATGGAAAGAAATCTCCACAAATATCATAAAAAGATCATTTGCGTCTTGTGTAGCGTATGAAGGGAATATAGTAGTTGCTTGTGGTGAAATAGATACGCTTTTTTCGAAGACAGTAGAGTCTTACGACGTTGCTAGTGATACTTGGACGTCAATGCCAAGTTTGGTTGAATCCAGAGATCTTCCTGGTTTAGTTGTTGCTAAAAGAAAATTGTTTGTGATGGGAGGGGTTGGAAAAATAAGAGAATGGGACTCCAGTGTGGATTGTAAAGTTTTTGACAACGTTTGCAATAAGTTTGTAGCGCTTAAGTCAGCTAAACACAATGAAGAACTAGCTGTGTCTGCAGGAAACAAAATTCTTGTGTTTAAGGTTCGTGGAAATGATGTACTTTGCTATGACATTGAAAAAGATGAATGGTCAAGAGAACTAACTGCATGGGAATTATGTGACTACGTCAGTTGTGTTCACGTGAAATTACCTATGTATTAGTGAACATAATGCAAATAATTACTTTTTTGTTTTTGATATGCTTAAATAAACTATTTTATTGTAAAACTTGTTATCATTTCACTAGCGACATTTATAATTTACTCAAGACATTTAACATTAGTACTACATCAATTTGTTAATATAAGAATACATTTGTTTATTAATAAGTTAGAGTATGTATGAAAAAAGAAAAGATTTCATTTCAAAGCAACTATAGAGTCTTAATAATAACTAGTTTTTATCGAATAAAAACTATGCTAGTCCTTCTCGAGTTTTCCCGCTCGATTTACCCCTGATTACTTGATTTGCTCCTGTATGAATTACCTATGCTCGAGTTTCCCCTAGTCGAGTTGCTCCTGCTCGAGTTTAAGTTGTCATTACATGTCTTATATTTCTCGCGTTGTAGGGAATTTTCAATAACGGTTATCATTTTTAATTAGCATGGTTCTGCAGTTTAATTAATTCTAGCGTTGAACGATTCAACAAAAAAATTAATAAAATCTTGTACTTGTTTATTGAAATCCAAATTTCATTTTATAAATTTTAACAGTGTGGATATATAGAGTTCTTTTTTGAATAGATTTTATTAAAATTCAACTTTAAAGTATTGTAAACAATTACTTTACAGATAAGTAATAACCTTTTATTACAAGGAATAAACTTTTTTAATGCTAATATAGTAACATTTCACTCGCAATTTCCCGCAGTGGTGAAGGCGGTTTGTTTTTATATGTTGTTTTAAAACTACGTTAGATTTAAGATGCTTCTTAGACTTAAGCTCTTAGATACTTATTAGTATTCTTAATGTTCTTTTGTTTTCTATTGTTTTATTATAATTTGTAGCTTTAGTTTAGCACTCTGTAATCTCTGCACTTTCCGTATTTTGTGTAAATAAAATATATTACTTTAGCTTTTTATCAAAAATTTAATTTTTAGATTAATTAAGGACTCAGTTGACAATATATTTACACCTAAACCTATCCCCATACATCTAACCCGTAAGTACTAGAATACGTTACATTAGAAACAAAGTAGGGTTTAATTTACATTATACATGTTTAAGATGCAGGTGACACAAGTTGAGCTTCCTGCTCCGACTTTGTAATAATTTGATAAATAAAGAAACTCATTGGACAAATTTCAAATAAAAAAGCAAAGTTCTTAAGCGATTCGTAAATTATACTTTTACTATTTTTTTTATGACTAGTAAGTACAACAGCTCAAGCGTTCAACCACATGCGTCGCCCCTTTATCATATTATAAGATGTAAAACATAAAAAACTTTGTTGTAAAGGTCGTCTTTATTGCTTTCTATTTTCTTTTAACCTTATGTTGTCGATTTTGTGATAGTTTGTCAAATTTCAGTTAGTTCTTAAATTATTTTGAGATTTATTTTTGTTTTTGATACAAAATTATAAGCTTTTTATCCGGTTTTGAATAAAAAAAACAGTGTATATTGTTTTCAAAAATAAAAAAATAAATTAAACTTTGAAACTAAACACTTTTTTTATCAATTTGTTCTCTTAGAATTTGTGCTATGGTGTGAAAGACTTATTTATTGATTGACATTAAAAAGGAGAAAAAACCTCATTTTTGCACATTGCTGTGTGTTTGACGCTTTTATTCGGTATTATACCGTGCAAAACTTAAGTGTTACTAAAAACTTATTTTTTATTTATGTAATATAACGTTATATAAACTCCGCATACTACAGCAAAACTATAAATATTTTATTTTAGTTAAAAAAAATCGTTATTTCATAAATTACGTGAAATCAATAACCATTTTTAGTTTTTGTGCACTAAAAAATATTACTTTAAGTTTCGGTGTATAAAATTACTTTAAAAATAGCATCTTACTTTCTGTTTAAATAAATTAGAAAAGCAATACTTTCAGGTTTATTTACATACAATTTATAATGTTTTAAGTGTTAAGACAGTTGTAAACTTTATGATATGTCCTGGACAAGACGTTAAAAGGTATCCGTGGTGTGCCACTCAATAACCTATAGGTTTTTTCTTGCAGTAGGTCCTAGGACTAAATATTTTGATCATTTTTTTTGCCGTTCATTAAACAAAATACAATTTAAAGCAACTCAGAAAAATTTCAGAGCCTGTTGTATTTATACTATTTCTATCGTTTTTAATTTTATAGAAACTATCTAAAAATTTGAGCAACTTTATGTGTAATTAACAAGTTTAACATTTTAAAACTTAGAGTGTTTAAAAATGAGCAAAGTTTAAATTTTTATAAAATTATTGTCGAGCTTAAACAATTAATACGAGTGATAAATAATTTAAATAAAGTAGTTGTCTTTATATAATTATCTAGCTTTTTAGCGGAAACAACTAAAATTTCCTTTTGAATATTACTGTAGTTTAATGGTTTTTACTTTATTATTAATTATTACACGCAAATAAAAAAGTTACTATTAATTCAAAAGTTTTCAATCAGTATTTCATTATCTTCTGAACGTAGAAATAAATATTTTTATTTAGCACTGCCATTTTACCACCTCTTAAAAGTTTAAAACTTATTTTTAAAGTAATTTAAACACCCAAAAAAGTTGTTTCAATTCGAATCATAAAGTAGCACTAGTAGTACTAAAAAAATTGATTATACCAAATGCCCTATAAAAAATCAGATTATATTTTGCCTCATGCTTTTTTTAGTTATACTAAGGAAAAATATAATTGAAACGGCACAATATAATGCAGAACATGCAAAACTCGAACTAAAGAGGCCGAATGCCCAAAACAAAAATCTGCTACCCGCGATTTATTTTTAGCCAGAAAATTACTTTTGAAAGCAATATGTAAAATAAGTTTTATTTTGCTTACTTTTTCATGTTTTGGTTTATGACAGTAATCTTTAATGTATGCTTGAATTGATTTAAAATGCTGCGGTTTGCAGAAGAGTTTTTCTTAGTGCGGCTCGCGAGCAAATTTCTCTGTAAAAATTGGCCCTTTTTCATTAAATGAAGCCTATCACTTTTACAAAATAAAAGTTTATTATTCTAATTCTTTATTTTTAAACTGCTAACTGCAGTACGCTGGTTAAGTACTGCCTGTTAAGCATAAATATGCGTACAAAGAAATTTTTAGCTAAAAACATAGTTTTAAAAACAACAGAAAAATTGTTTTTTAAATAATAAATTAAAATTTCTAGTTCTTTAACATTTACTTATTTTGTCATGTTTTTAGTTAAAGGCAGTAGTTTTTAAATTGAACAATGCAATTGTTTTAATGAACTGCGGCCTCAAGAAAACTTTTTATAAGTTCGGCTTGCCCTTTTCTTATAGAAGGTGCTGAAAACTGATATAAGTGAAGGTAAAAGAAAAATTGTCTTAATGTCACTCCTAATAGTTGCATGGCTCTTGCTAGTACCCTTCTGTTGACTACGTGTCGTTACTACTGTAATGTGATAGTTGTAGCTCCTCACTACTGCGATGTGATAGTTGTTGCTTCTCACTACTGTGATATGGTAGTTGTAGCTTCTAACAGTAACTCGGATATTAAATAACATTGGTTTACAATTTTTAGTTTTCAGCAAAAGCATCATACTAAACTTTTTTTTGAGCCTCGTTATTTTTTTTATTAATTTTTGTTCGGTTAAAAACACAACATTTTTAATATTCTTAGCAAAGTATCGTTTTCACTTTCGTCAACATTTCCCTTTCTAATAAGTTTTAATATTTAAGTATTTTTCTTTTGCTCAATTATTTTTTTTTACTTTGTTTAGTAGTATTCAATGATTTCATCATTTGTCATAATAGAAATAAATTGGTTTCTGACTTTTACATTTTGAAGATTTTTCCAACCTTTAAACGTCAAAAAATAATTAGATTTTAAGTATAATAAAAAGCATAAAATATAACTGCCTGACCTTCACGACATAAAAAGACTATTTTCATAATGTTTCTTTTTAGTAAATTGAAATACCCGCAATTAATTGCAAAAGTAAATTGAAAATATAATTTTGCGCAATTATTCCTTTATTTCTAAACAAGGGGTCGGCAGGCTGGAGGTACTTTGGATCTTAATTTCGAATTTAAAGCATCTTTGCGGGCCTCAATTTTAGTTATAATCATAGATTTAAAACTGTTTAGCTTTAGCTTAAATCTTTCTGATACATTAGTCAGTCTGAGTTATATATACATAAATATCTAACTACTAAAAGGTAAAATTTAGTATTTTGTCTTATGGAACTCACTATCTGTCTGATAAACTAATACTTTTACGCTGAGGAATTTAATTGCTTAACAATCACTGAATAAACGAGCTTATTCTAATTGTCCTTTTTAATCAGTTTTCAATAAATTTTTTCATTACTTAAATAAGATTCTATCCTACTTTATGCATAACAACTTTAAATATCTGATAAAACTTCAATTTTTAAAGTCTATAAACTAATTTAGATAAATAATCTAAATAATTTTAGCTTATGATTCATAGATTTATATTTGAGGTTCTAAATTGAACAAAATATTTCTCAACTTATTTAAAATTGAGGAGACAAATATACAACATTAATAAATCAAAATTTTATTTGTAAAACTCAGTTTCACCTATATATAATTCTATTTGAGTAAGATTTAAATTGTAACTGAAGACCACTTAAAGGGTGAAACTGAGTTTTACAAATAAAATTTTGATTAATTAATGTTGTATACTTATAATTAATTTGAAAAGTTTTCGTCTAAACTTTTAAATGAGCAGTTCATTTTGTAAACAATACCCTATTTGGAGACAGGAAAGTTAGCACAAGTAGGTTACTTAGTTATCCTTTAAGAATAAAAATTTTAAGGAAGCTTTTGAAATCCAAATAATTTTATTTCTTAAAATTTTATTTTTTTACTATATGTTTAAATTTTTTGTTTTTTTAAAGATTTATTATGTTATAGGTAACTTGTTTAATTACACGTTTTCAGTTTTTAGTTTTATTATAAAATAATTTCAGATAACTCAAACTACTAGTTAGTCAATTTCTAAAGGAAAGAAAAATGTTTTACAGTATGTTACCCCTGTTTATATTCAGTCTTAACTTTTATTCAATAAATATTATTCAACCTAGGCACAAACTTAATCTAATTATTTATTGTTTTTTTTCCAGATATTTTTAAAAACTTTTACCAATATATATATAAATATTTCGGAAAAATTCAGGTTCGTTTAGACATTCTCATTAAACTTTAAGCCGAATTTTTGACCTTATAATTTTATGTGTGAAAAATAATGACTTAAGTGTATTATTGCCAATATCTTATTTTAGTTTTCATATATTACTAACACAATTTTTTTTTGCTTCAAACAGTAGCTACCGAGGTGTAAATATTATATATTATTTTTAAGCTGCAAAATATTTTAATAACATCGTAGAAAATTTTCCAATTAAAGTTAAAATTATTAATTATTATTATTATAACATAGAATGATATTATTCTTGTTTAGTAAAAAATAATATACACAATAACTTTATAAAAGTTTAAATAAAGTAGTTAGTTATACTGTACAATAATAGGCTGAATCTCAAGTTCTTAAGTTACATTTATCTAATGGAAAGATATCACTAAACTTCAAGCACAAATTCCTTAACGCTAGAGAAAGTAAATAGAAATACCAAAGTTTATAGCATTTTTCCACATGACCTTAATAGAACAGAGAAAAAGTTCCTTTCATCGAATCTATTTTAATGATCTTCAATGGTTAATTTATTTTTTTGAATTCTAGTCACAAGTGATTTAAAGTTTTATATAATTTTCTTTTTGTACTTGATTTGATAATACTTAAGATTTTTATTTATCATATAAATAACTTTTTTTAAGTGTGTTTCTAAAAGTTAGACTTTGTTTATAGTTTTCATAGAAAAATCTAGATTTATCATTCTATTCATTTAGTAAGACTTTTAGTATCATATATTAGTATCATATATATCATATATATATTTTAATCAATATAAAACAAAACAAAGTATAAAATACACAACAAACCACCACCGTGTCTTTTATGTAGTAAAATATCTAGAAAAATTGTTTGGAGCACAAAAAATAACAGGTAGATTGATTGTTCTACCCGTAAACAATGCTCAATAAAACCAAGGAAAAAAGATAATCAAGGTGACAACAAAGGTGCAGATGAGACAAATGCACTTCTGGTTGGTGGATCATAAACACAAAATTTTGATAAGGCAGTTGATATTTATGATAGTATCAATGTAGCTTAAAGAAAATGGTAGCAGCCAACAGAGAACAGATCAAAATAACTGGAGCAATCTTTATGGAATTGATAGCAAAAGATGTAAAACGTAAAATTCATATAGCAAAAAAAATGGTATATATCAGCCCATGTACTAACAGGTTTTTTCTTTCGAAGAATTGTCTGCACAAAATTTATAATAATAAGTCGTGATTTTTCTCGCATTGGTGCGACCATTGATTCCTGCACTGTCTATGAAGAATTGAAAACTTGTGATTTTATATCTATAACTCCTCAGAAAAATTGCAATAGTTGTAACTTAATTGCATTAAGCAATCCTCGCCTACCTCCTTTTGAACCATTGATTCCAAAAGTTCCCTTTGAATCAATTGTTTGTGATTATTTTCATTCCAAAGAGTGGTATTATTTTGTAGTTTCTGACAGACTTTCAGGCTGGACAGAACAACAAAATCATGTGTAAATAATTTTGGTTCAAAAGGACTATGTAAAGCTTTGCGTCGTATTTTTGTCACTTTTAGTGTTCTATTTGAAATATATTCAGATGGTGGTCTAGAGATTTCTGAAAAAGTTACTAAAGAATATCTAGAACGATCGGGTATATAACATCGTATGACATCTGCATATCATTCTATGTCAAACGGTAGGGCGGAACTAGCAATAAAGGCCACTAAGCGATTGATAATGGAAAGTGTTAGTTTAAATTGTGAACTAAATAAAGACAGAATGGTACAAGCTTTACTTACGCAGAGAAACACGTCTGATCCAGGTTGCAAACTATCCCCTGCACAGATCATATTGGGAAGAAATTTAAAGGACTCATTGGATTACATCAGAAAGAGTGTTATGGCTTACGATAACCCGCAAGTCTTAAACATCTGGTGTTACGCATAGAGTAAAAAGGAAGAAGTTCTTAGGTCTTATTATGTTAAGTGTCATGAAAGTTTACGTGAGTGCACAAAATCGCTGTCACCACTGAATTGCGGTGATCGTGTCACAATACAGAACCAAAAGGGTAACTTCCCTAACAAGTGGGGAAAAGTGGAATAATAGTAGAACTAAAAGACTACCATCAATATGTTGTCAAGATTGAATCGCTAAACTGTACGAAATTGCAAAATTTTAAGAAAATTTAATTCTCCTGGTTGTACACCTCGAAGTAGTGTCCCT
Organism: Thalia democratica; assembly: GCF_965202585.1. Classification (NCBI taxonomy): domain Eukaryota; kingdom Metazoa; phylum Chordata; class Thaliacea; order Salpida; family Salpidae; genus Thalia; species Thalia democratica. The sequence goes on along the minus strand of NC_139165.1, from coordinate 40,693,855 downwards.
TATCTGACAAAAGCAAACACACCAATGCAAAAGTTGGTTTTTTCTAGTAATGATGAAAAAAGAGATTCCAAGGAAAATTTTGATGTCGTGCGCTCCCAGAAAGGAATATGTTTCAAAGCTGGAGATAACTTTGGCAAAATTTTCAACGAAAAACCAGTTATCTTCCTTTCACCTGAGAAGTCACATTGCATGGATGAAAGCCAATCCTCTACAAAGAAGAGAAATGGTGTACTTTCTCGTTTGGATCCTAGTGATAAATCTAGGTTATCTAAAAGAGATTTTGTTGACGATGGAGTGTCACCAAAGACTGAACAGCGTCGTTTCAATCGTGTGAGAACCCGGAGAAAGGTTTACGATGTTGAAAGTGGTACATATAAACCTGTTTAAATTAATAATTTTGTGTAATTATAACCTAAATTAAATTTAACATTTTAGTGGTTTTTGTTCTCTTAAAGCAAATTTCTTATGTCGTTTCATCTCCTTTGTAGATAAAATCTGGGGAAGGTGTTTTAAGAACCTAGTTTTCATTATGTATTGTAGTACGGACTTTATCATTCTTGTAATTAGTATATGAACAAACTCAACCAAGAGTACTTATTTATTACTGTTTTTAAATCTTGGTAGGAAAATAAATTGTTTTTAAAGGCTTTGTTTAATGGCTACGTATTTTAGTTATACTTTTAAAGTAACACTTAAAGTTTAATAGTAAAAAATTATTTACAAATTTAAAAATAAAAACTCCCAACTCACATTTGAAAAAATTTTCAAAATTTAATTTTTTTTTTTATTAAGGTAAATGTTTCTTTGAACAAAATAAAAGTTGTCAAAAAATGTAGAGTTTTTGTTTTGTAATCAAGATGTAGTATTTTAAAAGATTTACTTAAACAATTCATTCACTCATTTCTTCAAAGTAACTTAGGCTAGTTTTAACTTTTTACGTAAAGTCAGCCTAATCCAATTTTTTTTTTTGTCGAAATTAAACTTGTTTGGAACTATTATTCAATAACAAGCCATACTTTTTTAAAATATCTTTTTCGGGACCTGTTTTTATTAAGTCATTTGTCACTATATAGATACTATTTGAGTTTTATATTTAATTAAATTTATTTTTTAGTTTTTGACTCACATAAATTGTATTTTACCGTTTGTTTATAAATTTAAGCCATCTTAAGGTTAGCTTGATGAAATGCAGTATAGTGTTTAGTCCAACAGGATAACTTTGTTGCAACCCTATAGTGTTATCTAGTTTGTGTTACAAATTTTATATAACATTTAATTACTTTATAAAAAACTTTTTATATATAGTAACTATACTCACAGTACATATATAACTATATTTATTTTTGATATGATGCTTCTATAGTTGTTTGTCTTAACTAAAAAAGATTGCTTAATTTACTAAAATGTTAAGAGCTTTTTTAAATAGAGTTTTGCAAATCAAATATTTTATTCACGACCGGTTTTGGTGGCAAAATTGCAACCTTTTCAAGCAAACTAAAATATTAAAAACTTAATAAATAAAAATAATTTTTTGATATTTTAAGTTGCTTGAAAAGATTGTAATTTTTTGCCACCGAAACCGGTCGTAAATACAACATTTAAATTTCAAAACTCTATTTTAATATAATGCTTCAAAATTATTTTCATTAGTGCTATTCAGTAGTAACTGTAGTTAAATTCTTTACTCTTACAGGTAAAACTTAGTTACTATTACTAAATGCAATATTTGTTTTAAACAAGTTGTAAAATATCTTATCAGTAACAAAATAATATTATTCTACTCTAAATAAACCAAATTTTTTGTAATCATTTAATGATTCATTTTAACTTAGTTCATGTAAAATAAACAATTAATACCTTTAATTTTTTTTTGATTTCTTTGATTGATTTAAATTTAAATAAATATTCAAAAGGAAACTTAAATGTGTTAAACGGTGTTGCCATAATTAGTATAGTTCAAACTTTCTTAGGATTTTTTAATACTCAGGTTTGTTTCAAGTAATCTTGCAAAACTCAGGAATGAAAGATATTGTTTTTCTTGAATTTTTTGATTAGTAAATATTTTACTTCTTAAAAATGAATATATTTTTCACTCTATTTTGGTTTTTAACTAATATTTTTTAGTTTTTGGTATCTTGTTCAATTACACACCTTTCAGTTTTTAGCTTTTAATTCAAAAATAATAACTTCAGTATGAAACAGACTACTGTTTAGTCTTTGTAAAAGAAATTTTGTTTCAAAGCGTGTTACCCCTGTTGGAATCAGTTTTAATTTTTATTAGATCAATATTATTCTTTATTACCACACATTTAGGCTGACTAATGATCGTTTAAAATTGTTGGAGGTATTTTTGAAACCTTAGACTAATAATACTTTTCGGAAAAACTCAAGCTTAATAAGACATTTTCCATTAATAAAAGATGGTTTTTTGACCTTGTCTACTTTTTGTGTGAAAAATAATGTTTTAATTTTATATTACAGGGGTGCCACTTTACCTGGAAAACAAGATAAACCTGGAATTAGATATTTATGGCAAAAATAACCTGGAAAAACTTGGAATTTGAGAAATTTTAAAAAATCTGGAAAAACCTGGAATTTTGAACAAAAAACCTAGAAAAATCTTGAACTTTTAACAATTTTAACATTTTTAGTAATAAAATTTCAGTTGGACGCAAAAATCTATCAAATTAATAAGATATTTTTGTCAAATTAAAAAAAAAATTTCTATTAGAAAACTAACTTAAATTAACTTTCAGTATCTTTTTTATGTTTAAATACTATTTAACACAGTTTTTTACATTAAAATTAACTCAAAAATAAAAAAGACCTATAAATGTGTACTTTTAAGACCTGGAAGAAATTTTGAAAATCTGGAAAAAATTAAAAAAAAAAACAAGTAGCAACCCTGTTATTAGTAAGCTAGTTTGCTGCAAATATATTATTTTAGTTGTTTTATTTTTCTAGTATTTTCTTTTAGTTTATCTTTATCACTACTTTTATGAGAAGTTTTAACCAAGGTATAAGCAAATTTCTATAATGTTTAACTTGCTAAATGGTAAACTTACTAATTTAAAGAATTTCTCATTTATTTGAAAACTATCAAGTCTTGTTCAGGAGTAATTAAAACATATAGTAGCTTTAATAAATTTAACAAAGTATTTAGTTATTAAGATTTTAACTTTAATCAATTTTAGTTACATAACAATAAAGCAAATAAACTTTTAATTAAATAAACTTAAATTTATTTTTTAAGTTTTCAAAACTAATGTACACTCTTTTGCCTTGTTTACAACTATTTATTAATACTATTTTAATACTTTTAAATAATAATGTTTTACACTTTTTAATACCAAAGTTTCTTTATGCTTGGGTGTATAAACCGTTTGCAGATTGAATACTGCAAGTTTTTCGGTTGTAACCGACTGATGAGTCATAATCAGGACGAATCTGGTCTCAGTCTACCGAAAGTTTGTGGTCTGATGATTGAATCAGTATGATCGAACCTTGTAAATATGACCTTTCTCACTGCATATGAAAGTCCAAGCCTTAATTCTGTAGAATTTTACAAATGTTTTTGTTGATCATATTTAAAACAAGCGTATCAGATGTCTTGCCTAGTGGACAATATTTTGAACGATGCACGGCAAACGACATTGCTGATGTCACTGATTAATGGCAGCAAAAGGTTTCTTCATACTTGCATGTATAAATTGTTTGTAGATTGAAGACTTCAAGTTTTTCGATTGTGACTAACTTATGAGTTCTTTTCGGTATAAAACCGTTTTCAGTCTACCGAAAGCTTGTGGTCTGACAATCGAATTGGTGTGATCACACTTTGTAAACTTGAGCTTGTCTCACGTCATATTAAAATCCAAGCTTCGGTTTTGTAGAATTTCGCCAATGTGTTCGTTGATTCTTTTTGATAATGCTTGATGTTTTTCAGATTATTCTTATTTAACATAATAAATAAGTTATAAATATCAAGTAATGTTAGACGAAAAAATTCTAAACAAAACTAGTGGAAAAGAGAAAACAACTAAGGAAGTCCAGCAAACACTGGATTATTGTACCGTTCATGATAAATATCAACTTGTGAAGTTAATTAAAAAAAATGCTAAGGAATATCTTCACGGAAAAATCATATGAAACTTTTTTCATCAAGGTAAACTAAGAAAATTGTTTTTATGACAAATTATAAATTTATAACCAAGGAAAAAATAATAATGGTTAGAACAGCCACTATATTTAATGATATACTTATATTTATAAGATAAAAAAATATAACCATTTAAGCAATTAGTTTTTTCTTTTAAGCTTAATTGCAAAATAGAGGTTTATTAATATGTATATTGTAAATATAGAAAATGTATTTATGCTCTTAATGTAGTTTAGTTCAGGATTTCCCAAAGTGGGCGTTACTGCCCCCCTGGGTCGATTTTAGTAAGAAAGGGGGCAATAACTAGTAAAAAAACGAAACGGGGAGGGAGGCAATTTAAAAATGTAGGGCAGTCATAAAGTTTTTACTTTTTAGCTTGCTATTTTACTAATTGTAGCTTGCTATTGAATTTTTGACCCTGATGTAAAACTTAAACAAAAAATGCCATTTTGTATACGTAAAATGATGAAAAACACAAGTTTAAGTTCTTAAGACTAATACTTTTAAGTAAATTACATATTTTTATTCATATCTTTTCTCATTTAACAATTTAATAGATCATAGTTAAATGGAATCCCTCTCACCATTTCACAGCCTAACACATTTGCTATTTAGGATCATAAATTGTTTGTAAAAATCTATGTTATTTTCTATAAACTATCACCTCATGATATTTACATTGCTTAAGAAAAGTCACTTAGTTAGACTAAAAAATAAAAGAGTTGTTGTAATTAATCAAGATATATTTTGTAAGTTATGTTTTGAAATCAATGTTTGTATTTATGCTTTCACTACTAAATTAAAAAAAAAACTTTTGATTATTATGTGCTCACATGGTTATCAAATATTTTATGTATAGTTATTGTGGGTAGCTTTTAAATTTTCACGAACGTACGAAATTGCACGAGTGCACGAAATTGCACAAAGATACTTTTGCATGAGGGGTAAAATTGAAAGAAGATACTTTTGCACGAAGAAAACTTTGCACGAGCAGACATTTGTGCAGGGATACATTTTTTACTGCCACTGTTACCCCTAACTAATACCCTTGATCCGTAATTCACTTTTTATTATAATTTTTAATTTCATTTTCAATAACTTTTTTTTGTTTATTTTAATATATTTTATTTTATTTTTCTATCTCTATTACTTATTTTTTTAATTTATTCTTTAGTTTTCTGTTTCTTTTGTTTTTTTTTTTTATACTCTCGTTAAAAATTGTATTCGTATTTTTTTTTTCTTTTGTACAAATTTGTCTTCGTGCAAAAGTATTTTTGTGCATTATTGTGCACTCGTGCACTTTTGTTTTTGTGCTATTTTGACCCGGCCAAAGTAGTGTATATTCAAAATAGTTATTACTAAAAGTATTTAATTATAACAATAATTTAAGTATATTCTGCGACTTAAATAAGTTACTTAGCTTTAAGTACTAAATGTCCGAAATTTGTGATATCAGAGATTTTCATAATGTCAGGTTTCATTTAAGATTTCAGATGGGTAATGCACGGTCCAGATCGAATCAAATTTTAGCCCGCTAAGTAGCTTAAAAACTACTTGTGCAAAACAAATTAAACTTAGTTTTTTGATACTTTATACTATTAAACACGCTTTCATTTTGGTTTTTATCACTTATTAGATCACAATAATACTATATCATTTTATAACAATTTTGCTCGAGATTTTAAATGACTTATGTATAAGTTTGTTTAAGAAGTTGACACGATAGAGGATTTTTGATTAATTATAATCTGCTGACTTAAAAATTTTCCACTACTAACCTAAAGGGTTCATTACTTTTAAAACAATTCATATTTGAACAGAATTCGATACAGAACACATAATGGATTTTTAATAATTAAGTATTTTATTACAGTTTACCCGTCTTATAATAAAATAACTCAAATTAGTTTATCAAGCCTTTTAAATTACTCTGAAAACAGCCCAAAAGTGCGTATCTAAGAAGTACCAGTCTAAATTAGATTTCTAACATAACTTTTTTGACTCAAAAGAGCTTATTCAAAAGGAAATTACTGTTTAAAGTTATAGGGGCAGATCTAATCATTTTTTAGAAAAGGGGGCGATTTGGTAAATTATTTTGTTAAATCCTGGTTTATTTATTGCTTGTAAAAACGCTATTAGTGAAAAATTTATATTTTTTATTTAATAAATGGTATATTATAAGTCTCAAAATTAATATCTCAGTACTACATCTTTAATTTAAGATATTTAAATAAACTTATTATTAGATTTTTTTTCATTAAGTTTCTATAAAAAATATATTTTTTTTAGTCAACTACTTTTTAGACTTTTCGATTTTTTTTAAGAATTGTATGCTAAACAACATTTTATGATTATATTTTCATAATTAATATATTTTGATTTTTAAAGTCGATTATAGCAAGCTCTCGCTAAATTGTTTACAATATAATTTAAGCTTTAATAATTCATATATTGTAAGTTTATATAATCATTTTATGGTTTTAATTTTGTTGAATTATTGCTTGTGTATAAAAACTATTACAGAAAAATCTAAAAAGTTATTAGATAAACGAAATATAGTAAGTATCAGTAATAATATCTCAGTACTATATTCTAAACTTAAGATGTTTAAATAAATTAGTAATTCAAAAAGTTTTATAAAGTTTTTAAATCAAATATATTATAGTTTTTTTTTGTAAATCAACAACTTTTAGACACTTAAATATTTTTCAAAGAAATGTATGTTAAATAATATTTTATAATTTTATTTTCAAAATTTTAAACTTTAAATATTCAAAATCGATTACAGCAAGATTTTACTAAACTATCTATTATGCTGTTACAATAACACAGCATTAGCAAAGTAACCAAATTAAAATTAAAAAAAAATGTTTTATTGCAGTCTAACCATTTCTTTATATTGGTTTTTTAAACTATAGTAGTGTATTAGTTTTTATCAAACACAAACTTTTTCGATTTTTTTAATTACTAAGTTTTTATGAAAAGAAATTGTTTTAGTTTTATATATATTACATAAATGTAGTTGTAGTTGGAAATTACTAATATTAATTTTAACAACATCAAAGATTGTATATATTTTTTTAATGAAAGAAAAAAGTACAGATAAAACTCACCATGATGATTATGAACTTGCTAAAGTTATAAAGTTTAACAATATTTGCTTAAACACTGATGTCGAGAAGTAAATAAGTAGAGTTATTGATCAACGAAAGACCATAAAAAATGCCGCATTGTTTTATCAGCTAACCAGACATTTTAATTTACAAAGTTCTCATCAGGTTTTGCTGAGCTATTTAGAATTTTGCTTTACATTGATAGTTGAGACAAAAAGCTTTCCAGAACTAGACTTTCGTCTTCTCTCAACTATACTTGCAAGTTCAAACTTAAGGATTGATTTTGAGCTTGAAGTTTATAACGCAGCCGAAAAATGGTTAAGTTACAATATTGAAAAACGCAGAAAATTCGCCAAAAGTCTTTTACAAAAGGTCCGTCTCACATTGCTATCAAACCAATGTTTAAAAAACTTGTTACTTAATGTGTCAACATTCTCAGTAAGTGATGAATGTGCTGAGATAATTAACAAAGTTTTAGAGAATAGAAATATTCAAAATAGTTCTAATCTTCTTCAAACGAGTAGGTGCTGTAGTCAATATAATTACGGCCTATTAGTGTGTGGGGGTATTGATAATCTGAACAACCATGTTGTTGTCAACCACGTCCTAAAAATAGATGCAAATGACTTGAAGAAAACCTGTAATTTGCCTCCAATGCTACAAACAAGATATGGTGCACATGCAGTTTGTATAAAAGGAGAAGTATATATTTTTGGTGGTTATGTAACCCTTAGTAGTTTGATACCAATAAAGTTAATTGAAAAATATTCACCAATTACTAACACTTGGTGTAGAGTAACTGATATGTATGATGATCGTAAGGGATTTTGTGCTTGTTCATTTATGGACAAAATATTTTTTATCTGAGGTTCTAGCAGAAAATGTTCTTTGCAATTAAATACAAAGAATCTTAGATGGAAAGAAATCTCTACAACGATCCAAGAAAGGTCAAGTGCGTCTTGTGTAGTGTATGAAGGAAATATAGTAGTTGCTTGTGGTGAAATAGATACGCTTTTTTCGAAGACAGTAGAGTCTTACGACGTTGCTAGTGATACTTGGACGTCAATGCCAAGTTTGGTTGAATCGAGGTATCTTCCCAGTGTAGTCGTTGCTAAAAGAAAATTGTTTGTGATGGGAGGGTTTATAAGCCTGGAAAGTGCATTCGAAGTAAATTGCGAAGTTTTTGACAACGTTTGCAATAAGTTTGTAGCGTTTAAATCACCTGAATTCAATGAAAACTTCGCTGTCTCTGCCGGGAACAGAATTCTTGTGTTTAAGGCTCGTGGAAATGGCGTACTTTGCTATGACGTTGGAAAAGATGAATGGTCAAGAGAAATATCTGCATTTGAATTAAATTACTACACTAATTATAGTCACGTAAATTTGCCTTTGTATTAAAGAAACTCAAATAATAACTTCTTTGTTTTTATACGCGTGAACAAAATATTTTATTTTTAAAGTTGTTATCATTTTCTTTGCGTCGTGTTTTTTTTAGCTGGAGAAGAAATAAAATATACCCTAAATCTCAATTTTTTTGCTTTGAATTACTCAAGACAATTAATACTACTACCAGATCATTTCCTAAGTATAACAAACTATTCGTTTGCCAAAAAATAAGTGTATCTACAAAAAAGTACTAAAAAAAATAACTTTTTCCGTCCGTTTTTTGTTGCAAAAGTCTTTTTTATGATGATTCTTTTTGTGATTAGTATTCAAACATTTAAAAAGATTTTTTATAAAAAAAGATTTATAAAAAAATTATTCTATTCACTATAAAAAAATATTATTTGAAATGTTAGTTCATATAAATAGATGTTTTTCTTTTATATGGTGAATATTTTTAGACTTTTATTTAGTTTAGTGAAAAAGATTAAAAAATTTACATAAAGTTATACATAATAAATTGTAATAAGTCTTCTTTAACTTAATTTTACTAAATATTGATAAAAATTTAATTACAACAAAATATTGTTTTAATCTAAGTTAAGTTTATCTTTTGTAAAAGTAAAGCTTCATAAATGTTTTACAGTTTTTAAAGCCTAATTCTTGCTTTATAGTGGCAAAATGTAATTTTGTTGGAAATATTATATTCGTTTTTATTGTTATTTTTCTTTATTGGTAATTTACTTAAATTGTATTTAAAACCTCTTTTCTAGCGCCTGGTTTTAATTCTTATATGTATTAAGATTTTATGTTACAAAAGGTTTAGTTTTAATGAATAAATTGTTAGATTTTTAAATTTATGTCAAATAGCCTATTACAGCAAAACCAAATTGGTTCTATTGAACATTATTCAAAAAGTTAAATTAGTAGCTTATGATGTGTAAAGCTGAAATTTTAGTGATTTTACATTAAATTGCAAATGCTTGATCTATTTATTTTGATATTATTCGATTGAACTCAAAACTTTAATTTTTTTTTAACAAATACTTTATTAAAAGCTGATAATTTAGAGTTATTAACACTACTATAATCAAAAATTGTAAATTGATTTTAATATAGTTTCTAGTTTTAACCTTAAAATCTAGTGAATGTTAACAAGTAGATTTTTTTATTTTAAAGTTGCTAATTAGTTTTTAACTTGAAAAATTGCAATAGAATTTATACAAAAAAAAACTTTCATTTATTCTATTAGTTTGTAAAGTTTAAATCTATACCAAAATGACATTAGTTTAAAAATTAAAATTATTTAAATAAAATTAAGTTATATTGTATATTTAGTTGTACTTTAGGATAGTTAAATTACATTATGTTTAATTTGAGTCGGTTTCCTAACAGATCTATAACGTGAAGTAATACTCAAACAGTCTATATTTATTTTAATGGTAAACTTGTTTTCACAGCATGGTGCAAATACCACTGAATTTAACATATTTTCACAATAGTATATACCACGTTTTTAATTAATTTTTTAAAAGCCTACGTACTAAGTTTTAATGAATAATTAATATTTAGTAATTGATATAATTTTATGCAAACAAATATAATAACTATTTTTAAAACTTGTCTTGCCTACAAAGTTATTAAATCGTTATAATTAATTTAAAATGTTGTAGCTAATATAATCTGAAAATGTTGAACTTGATAAAGTTTGTCATTAAGACAAGTGTTCTGGAATTTCTAACGAAGATTATGTATTAAAATGTAACTAATTTTTTTTTGGGATCCATAGATTTATTTTTGCAGTAAGTGTGCACATATTTTTCCAGCTTACTTATAAAAATTTAATAAGTCAACAATAACAATTAACATTAGTATAGAAATTGCACTCAAAATAAGTTGTAGTCAATTAACATAAATTGTGAACTTGATTGCCTTTAAAATTTGAAATTACTGAAAAACTAGGCAGAGAGTAAGTTTGTTTATAGGTAGGGTGCTTATTTTTCCACCTACTTTTCAATTTTTTGCGGGTAAAGTAAGGCTGCGATTTTTGTAACACCAATTCATTAAATTAAAAAAAAATCTGTATTGTAATTTTTTAGTATAATATAAATAGTATGAGAACGTAAAAGCTAGTTATCATAAAGTACAGATGCTCTTAAATTAAGAATGTGTATGAAAAAAGTTACATAGTCTAAAAACTATATGTTTATTGAAAGCAATCCCACAAACCAATAGAAAACTACCGCTATATATTTTACAACAAATTAGTTAGTTTTCTTTAATCATCTTTGTTTTGCTTTAATAAAACAATTTGGTTTTTTTAGTGTTTAAAGTTTCCATTTTTCACTTAAGTACGATTCCATTTAAACTATAAGTCTTTCAAGTTTTTTACTCCGTTAATTTTTAAACCAGTTATAAATTTTCTCCAAATGTTTATTCTAGGTAATCCAAATGTTTTGTCATAAACTAGATTGCCTAACACATTGTTTAGTAAATCAGATTGTTTAACAGATTATGTTCGAACTTTTTTTTTATTAACGTAAACAAGATCAACAAATTTTGTTTTTTTGTTTTCTTTAACTTTATAACTATTCTTATTAGCTTTATTTTTTAGTAAGTTCAATACGTCAAAATTAATTAGGAGATTCTTCGCAACTTTAAGTTTTAATTCGTTTATGTTTTTTTATGCTTTAATTTTTATTTATTCAACATAAAGATAGAAGCTTATGATCAGTATATAAACGACTAATTTTACCAAATTACAAGTTGCAAAACAAAAAGATAATGTTTTAATTTGTTTCTTAAATATTAGTTATTATGTAATAAATAAAAAATATCTTTAAAATTTATATTGGAAACTAATCATTTCCAACTCACGGTATTTCTAACTTAAAAGATGGACAAATTTAGAAAGTGTAGCATTCTATGATTCAAAAATCAACAGTAGTATTAAATATATAATTAAAAATTGTATAAAAAGTATTAATACAACTAACTTTTATCGAAAATATGGTTACAAACATTCAAAAATTAGGCTGTTTTTTATTTAAAAAACAATCCTAAAATAACTTACTTGATTTTTAAGAAGTTTGGTTTCATCATTCTTCAATAGACAATTTTAACTGCTTTATCCTTGTTTTAATACTTCATAAATTTGTCTTTAAAAAAATTATTTAGTTGCGTTTGTATTGTGGTCTTATACATTTTACAAGTGAAAGCAAGGTGTGAAACGATAAAAATATTTTTTCGTAAGTTTGTCATAAAAATAATTGTTAACTAAAATGTATATACAAAAAAAACACTTGATTGATTTTTAATATGTAGCCAAGAGATGTTTAAATAAAAAATTGTAGCTAAATAATACAACAACTAAATAATTTTTTTAACTTTCATTCCTTTTGTTTATGTGAATTTAAATCCGCTTAAAAAAGCTTAAGGTAATTGTTCCATTTTTTTAAGTTTTCACCTTTTCGTTTGTACCTTAAAACTCTTAATTTTATAAGTTCAACCTTTTTCAAACACTATAACATCTTTAATTTATAACTTTACTACATTTTTAAGAAGATATTACAAGTATTTGTGAAAATAAGGACCTCCAAATACTATCCATATTTACACAGAATGTACACTTTATCCAGATTGTTTTAACAATCTTAATTTTTAGTTGTTTTTTTTTGTTGTTTCGCTATAACAAATATAAAGCATTTAATTTTTTATGTATTTATTTCTATAAATACTCAAGCAAGTCTAAAATTCAAGCATTTAAAATAATAAAATGTTCGATTTTTCCAAACTATTATCTAAATATTTTCAAGGAAACAAGTTAAGTGATTTATCAAAATCTTGACAATTTGTAATTTGAATTTAAATTGATCTTTGTTTGCAAACAATTAAAATGTTCACCAATAGCGACATACTAAACTTTTTTATTAATTACTTTTAAATAAATACTTTTATTTAAAATTCTTTATTTTTTTAATCGATTTAAAACATTATTCTAGTTAAATAAAATATTTTATAGTTTAACAACTGATGTTCTCAAGAACACCTTAATAAACTTTTTGTAGTTCCTGAAAATCTCTTTCATAAATTATTGATAATTTGCTTCCTAATACTTTTAGTTTAGAACTTATAATGCTGAATTAAATTTTTTTATAAACTTTTACATATTCATTGTAATTTCAAGCCATTAACTTTATTTGTAAGAATCATCTAAAATTAATCACTTTTCAAAAGGGGCATTTAAAACGTTCATGTATAAGACAAAGCTTAAAACATTTACTTTGTTTAGTAGATTTACATAACTTTATCCATTTATCTTGATAAAACAAAACTTTTTTGAACTATTAATTTTTTTTAGTTTTAATTTTTTTTACAACGTTTAACAGCCAAACAATAAATATATATTATAACAGCTTATTATAATAAAAAGTAACTGACTATAACTGCCTGACTCTAACGTTATAAGAAAGCTATTTTCATAATGTTTTTTAGTAAAGTGAATTGTTCGTTCTTATTTTTGTTCAATTTTTGCTTTACTTCTAAACCAGAGGTTGGCAGGCTGAAGGTACTCGCTTATTTTGAATTTGAAGCATCTTCGCTGCCCGCAGTTTTATTTTTAGTCATACTTTCAAAAACATTTAGTTTTAGCTTAAATCAGTCTGATACATAAATCAGTATGTGTTATATGTACATAAAGGTCCTAATATTAAAAGATAAGTTTAGAATTTTGTCTTAATGAACTTACTATCTGTCCAATAAACTAATTCATTTCAGCTGAGTAATTTTGATGCTCAAATATCACCGAAACAAACGAGCTTTTTACAATTGTTTTTTCAATCTATTATTGATAAATTTTTTTTATAACTTAATTAAAATCCCATCCTACTTTATGCATAATAACTTTCCAAATCTAATAAAGCTTCAATCTTTCAAATCTATAAACTAATACAGATAAATAAACTAAGTAATGTTAATTTATAGTTAATTTCAAAAGTTTTCATTTAAACTTTTCATTAAGCTGTTCATTTTTCAAACAATACCCCATTTGGAGTCAGGAAAGTTAGCACAAGTAGGTTACTTAGTTATCCTTTAAAAATAAAAAAAAATTTTAAAGGCTAAAGAAAATTGATAATAATAACCAAGTACTAGTATCATCATTACTATTTTGATTAAGTATTTAACAACTTGACTAGGAGTTATCAAAGTTTATAAAACTTTAAACTAATTTAAATTAGGTTTGCAATTACTTTTCTAAACTAGCTTTAGAACTGAAATATAAAAGTTTTAAGCTAGATAGATTTAAGATAAAACTATTTTAAAGTATTCTACTTCAGCAAAGTTGTTAAATGATGTAAACATCTGACAATCATATCTAAAATAAAACTAGCACAATAATGTAACAATATAATACACCAGTGGTCGTCAAAATGTACAGAAGATAATTATATTGGAATTTTCGTACTTCAAATATTAAATTCTTTACTTTTTTTTTATTTACTTTTTACCAGCTTTTTAAACCTTACTTTTAGTGTATAAAGATGTTTCAAGTTTGATCGTGTGGGAAATTTTACACTCTTCATTTGTTTAATATTTTACTTCTTTTTATTTAGTGTTGACTACATTTTTAACCCTAAACCCTTACCTTTGGTAGATAAGCTGTTTTCAGATTTGATCGGAAGGAAATGTTTTGGATTAATTCAATAAAATATTACTACAGATAATATTTATAACGTCTACAATTTAAGTTTTTGTACTGATAATGTAGTTTTAATTTACTAGTTATGCATTTTTAGCTTTGTCCCTGATATCAAAGTTTTAATTTCTTAATTTCTGTAGTAGGGGGTTTACATTATTGCTACTAAAAAATTCTTTCTAATACATTCAGTGTAAATTAGCTATATGGTTAAAATCTTCCTCTGTCCTCAAAGTAAACCTTAAAGACTTACATATTAAAAAGAATACTATTTAGTTTATGTTTAACCTTATTAAATATTTTAGTTTAAGTTTCTTATACTCTAAATTATATTTGGTGTCTTTTTTAACCATATTTTTTAAATAGAAATTTATGTTTTAAAAGTAAATAAACAAAGTTAAACTTTTTTATCATAAACTAATAAAATTAAAATATTCATTCGGTTTTTTTTACATTATAAAGCAATTACATCAATATAATTATTTATATCTGTTACTATATTGTAAAGTAAAGGCGATTAAATATTAAACAATTTCATAAATAAATTTAATTCTTACTATGTATCAGTGGCGTCGCGTGGTATTTTTATTAGGTGGTGCAGAATTTTTAAAAAATCCCCTACTTTAAAACTCTTTTTTATCTTAAATAAAGACTTTTTTTATAACAATTTTATCATCTACTTTAGAATTATTTTACTGAAGTTATTTTATACAGTTTTAATTTAACTAAAAGTCATCTTTTATCAATATAAAAATTCATATTAATTTTTGAGATATGGTATTTCACAGTCAGATGTACAAAAGAATCCTTATTAATATAATATAAACTCGAACAACAAATAAATCAAATCACTATAATAATATCTTTTTTTTATAACTAGGCCTTAAAATCTTTAGATGTTTCTTTTATAAAACAAAACAATTTGCTAAAAAAGATATTTAAAACACTAAGAAAAAAAAGTTATAACAAAAGTAATTATTTTTTTGTATATATAAAAATATATATTGATACTTAAAAATTTAAAACTTCTCTTCAACAAAAGTAGAAAATTTTCTAAAACGTAGGATAAAAAGTTTGATAAAAATTGCTTTAAAAATTATGGAGAGTATAGGTTTTCAGTAAATTTTTTTTTTTGGTGTTTTCGTTTGCTCCTTATAATAAATCATTGTACTCTCTGGCTTTACCGGTTGTATCTAAAAGTTTAATTGGAAATTTCAAGTTTATTAAAAGTAACTATTAGCTTTCTGAAAACGTTAAAATAAGAACAACATGAAAAAAGAGCCTATACACCCCTTCCCCCCCTTACCCCTCAAAATTTTGCACAATTTTTTTTACAAACATTTAGATTTTTATTAACTTTTTTCTAAATTTAATGTTTTTTTGATGGAGGTTTAAAATTTAATATTCTTTAAGGGTATCTTTTCTTTATTTAAATTTAATTTGTTTTTCATTTTGATGACAGTATTTTTCTTAGGAGCTCAACTTTTTTAAGTTTAGTTGGTGAGGCTGTGGACTTTACAAGAAATTTAAAGATAAATTATAAATATGTAACCATTATAACATTAAAAAAATTGGTTAGTTAGTTTTCAGGTGGCCATAGGGGTAAAACACTTATTTTTTAATTATAAATAAGCTTTTTATTTTCAGAGTAAAAAACTAAAACTGTTTAGTCAGCCTGAATATTTTTCTAATTTGGTCTGTTTTAATTTATCTTGGGTCATCTTTAGTTTTTTTTTTAATTTCTAAGTTATCCTGATTAGGAGGCAAGGCAACCATGTTTCAGCAATTTTATCTAAAAATTTTTCTTTGTTAATAAAAAAATTATACCAAAAGTCATATAAAGTAGACTAAATTCTCCTAAAATGTTAAACTACTCTAAGTAATCAAAATTTCTAAGTTAAAGCTATTTACTTTATTTAAATATGTGACTGTAATAATAATACTAATTTTTGTTTAATATAAATTATTTTTCTGTAAGAGTAAACTAGAAGTTTATAATAAACTTCTTAACATTTATTTTCAGCACTCAAATTTTATATTTAAAAATAATTTAATTAAATATTTTATTAACTTTATGATAACAATAACCAGTTATAGTTAAGTTTATGTATGCAGATTTAAATAAAAAAACAAATTTTTAAGACTTTGGTGATTTTTGTTTTTTGTCTATTTTTTTCAAAATATGTAATTTATGACAAGTTTTGTTCTTTTATTGTTTCTTTTTAATAGAAGTGATCTCTTAAATTTAAAAAACCATGGGGGTACATAAACTTAAGTTTAATCCTTTGCACTTTGCAGTAGCTTAGCTTTGTTTTTACTTTATGTTTAGCTTGTAGATGATACTTAAGCAAGTCCTGTTTTAGGGAATTTTCAACTTAACTTACTTACCGCAAGATATTGATTTTGCGGTAATTCTTAAAGAAATTTTGCTTTTTTGAGTTCATTTGCGGCAGTCAGCTAAGAGCTTGCGGCAGTGAAGTGGGCAAAATGGTCGTTTTCAAAAATGGAGTTTTAAAAGAGATTTCGTTTAAAAAATAACGAAAACGTTATAGATACTTATTTTTTTCTTACAAAATTTCAAGGTGGTGCAGTTGCGGCAGTGCAACACCCCACGCGACGCCCCTGCTATGTATTGATATAGCTTGTTTAAAACCATGTATCTTTTTAGGTTAAAAATATTAGCCTAAAAACATTGATTTTTTGCTTACAATTATGGTCAAAAAAGACATTAAAACTATTATATAATTTCAGTTTGATATTCGTGCCACATTAACCTAGGTTATTACTAATTTAATATATAATGTACAAATCATTAAATTAATTTTATTTTAACATAATAATTATTTTTGTTATATTAAACTCTAACAACTGTAATTATATTAAGTTTATATTAAAAAATATAATAATACTATCTGGGTTTTCCTACAATCAGTTCCCTCAGAATAAATCAGTTTGGTTTTAAGCTTATACGGTTGCCACACACTCAGGATACTCAGAATAAAAACATTACAAAAATATCAAGATGACTTAAGCAAATTTGATTTCTCAATACAAAACTCAGGACAGCTATGTAATTTAAAAACATATCATTATTTTCTAGACCTTATTCATAAAGGAAAACTAGTTGTTCAAGTTTTAAACTTAGTTGCTATATAACCAACATTAAAAGATTTTTTTTTGAAAAGTCTATTTAGCTTATTTGCTAACTTGTTTAATTTTTAAAAGACTTTCAAAACTCAGGATGACTCAGGAAAGTTTAATGTTTCTCAAGATAGTTTTTGATTTAAAAAGTGGAAACCCTGATTTTTCAGAAGCTGAGGTAAACTCTGGCTAGTTTTGTAAAATATTTACTTGCCTTAACTAACTTTTTTTATTAGCCTTTTTGAGATATCTTTATTAAGTTTCTGACTTTTTTTTACTTAAATATCTATATCACTAATTTCTTTTTAAACCAAAAAGTATAAAAATAATTATGTTTACAGTCTTCTTTATTTATACTTAATGTCAAACTATGGTCAAAATTTTTTTGAACTTGCTTCAAAAATTCACAAAGTTGTTCAAGTGGCATGAATACTTAATAAATCAGTAGGTCACAAGGAATCTCTGCTGAAAATTTACCTTCTATAATTTATAATTGGAATCTAATCCAGGTCACTTGCTCAAACAAAATAAAAATAAAATAAAGTTTTTTGAATAAAAAAAGAAATATTGCTCAAAATTTTTTGCACCTAGGTACACAAAAAGACTTTTCGAGTTGCAAACCCAGTTTAATCAAAATTAGTATGATCAAAAACATGAAAAAAAAAATCACAGATAAAATTAAACTATTAAAAGAAAAACTCTATGAATATTTAAACTATTAAATTTTACAACATTCAATATTTCCTAACAAAAATGTCTAAAAAATTTTTTTTATATTAATATCTAACATTTAACAGACATAAAGTATATATTGAACTCCACTTTAGAAAGTAAAGTTTTAATCAGAATTGTTATTATATTTAAAAATTATTAATAATTTTAGCAAATAGTTCAACCTCAAATACACTTTAAGGGATTAAAATAAAAATTAAAAGGAAAAAAAAGTTTTATGTTTTGAAAGTATTTTTAAAAAAGAGATTCTACTGTAATCTTATTTTATCTTATCAAAAAAGAAGTAAAAATCAATAAAGTTATAACATTTAAAAACAATAAATAACAAAATAAAGTTGTAATATTAAAATAAAAAATAAAAAAAGTAAAGAAAAAGCTATGCTAAGATTAAAACTAAATTAGTTAAATAAACCTTTTTAGTTATAACTATAAGTTTTTACAAGTTTGAATAAATATTTAGACAAACATCCAAAAGTTTAACGAAACGAACTAATGATGTAAATAAGCACAAAAAACACTTGAAATAGTGAATCAGTTTTCTTTGTTAAATTAAATTGAAAACAATATTAATCATAAATAAATCAAATTATTACTAGTTTGAAATGTTTTCCATATTTAACCTTATGATTTGAATATTTAACTTTTATTCTTGCAAAATATATATAGAGACTAATAAATCTAATTACACAGATAAAACTTTAACTATTTATTGGTATTGTATTAATAATACACTAAGTAAATATAAACAAAAATATACATTTTAAAATTTTCTTCAACCTAGACTGGAACAATGCTATTAAAACCTAATTAATAACCAGAAAAATATAACTACAATATAAGAAATAAATACCAGATGAAAAATGAACAGTAATCTACTGTTTATAAATATAGTTTAAAAAAACAAAGTTTCTTGTTCATCTTATGTAAACTCTGGATCAGGGGCGTGTTTTGACTGGTTTCCTGTTTCCTGTGAACCCCATGAAAAAAAGAAAAGAAAAAAGAACAAAAAAATCTTAGAATATTACTAAAAACGTTGTTTGCTGACTTAGTTTTGGTTTTTTGATAAACTTTTAATAATGAATGTAGAATTTATAATACTGAAAGATAAAAAAGTTTCCTCAACAAAAAATGCCCTTTTTTGCCCAGCTGAAATATATTTAAAATAAAATTTCAATTGTGACGTCATAAAAGGTAAAAGTTTTAAAGTTGCATTTTCTTTCTAGGAAACTTTTCAATAAGATGCTCTTAGTTCCCAATATATATTGTTACTTGGTGTAAATAACTTTTATACAGTATTGTTTTTGAACTAACAAGTACAATTTTACTTAAAAAAAGTTCAATATAATCACTAAAATTTTATTTTACTTATTTGGTTGTATATAATAATGTTGTGTGAAGCTTTTGTACTTTAAAATTTATACTTTTTGTTTATGTGTCAACTAACTGGGTTTGAACCTTAAAAAATTAATTTAGAGAGTTTTCAAATTTATCTTTAGACCAATACACTACCTGCCAATTTATTTTTTTTATAGTTAATGGTATTTTAATTTTTTTAATTTAAGTTCTTTTATTTTTGTATATGTTTATTTTTATTTTTAGCCACAAATTTTGTGCTTGATTTTTAAAAATTTTTAACTCAGAGAGATTTCAGAATCATTTTTAGAATTTCTGCACCATCAGGCAAACATTTAATTATAATTTAAAGATATTTCAATTTAGTTGTAGAAGTCTAAACATTTTTTGGTAACTACTTAGGATGATGTTGCACCAATATCCAGCTGAAATTATATTGTGTTTAATATCTTTTTGAACCACAATTTTAGGCTTAAAATCAATATTTTAAGCCTTGTATGTTTGATCTAAAATTATACTTTGTTTTAAACAAGCTATATAAATACATAGTTATAATTAAAATCATTTGTTATAAACTAAAATACTTAACTGATTTCATTTTAAAATATAATAATGTACATAAGTTATTGTATCATTTGCTTTGTTTTGAAATAAAAGAAAAACTTAAGTTTTATTGGTTCATAATAAATATTTTTATTTATGTATTTATAAAATATAAGTTTTAAGCCTATAATTATGGAAAAAAACAACATTGAATTTAAATATAATTTCATCTTGATATTGGTGTGACATCATCCTAGGTAAATAACCATTTTTTTTAGTAAAATTTAAATTTTAATATAATAATTTATTTAAAAAAAAAATTTATTATAAATGTTTTTTTTTTCCGACTCTTTTAGTTTTAATTTATCTAAATTTAATACAGTATAATAAATAAAAATATATGATATTTTTCCATTACTACTTATATGTTTTTTCTTATTTCTAAGCAGAAAAAAGCATTTAAAATACAGAGTTTTTCGACTAAATATTGCGTTTTTAACTGGCAGTGCATACCTAAGAAATGCGTACTTAAGCCGGAAGTTAAGAACAAAAAAAAAATGTGGACCCCTTTTGAAAAAATTCTAGACACGCCCCTGCTCTGGATAGCTGTCTAATTTGCACAAGCTTACAAAATTGCAAGAAGAGACAAATTGCACGAGGGCAAAAAATTGCACAAAGATACTTTTGCAAGAGCATACAATTTCATAAAGAGACATTTTTGCACGGATTTTTTTTATAACATTGCTAGTATTTTTTTTTTTACTTTTTCCCTTAACCCTTATCATCGGTCAGTATTTTTTTTTTATCTTCTTGTCTTTTTTTTTGTTTTTATATATATATTTTCCTGTTTCTTGTACTCTTGAGCAAAAATGACACTTGGTGCAAAATTGTCTTTGTGCAATATTGTTTCTCGTGCAAGTTTGTCTTCGTGCAAAAGTAGCTTTGTGCAATTTTGTACCCTTGTGCATTTTAGTCTTCGTGAAATTTATTCTTCTCGTGCATTTTTAAATCTTAGTAGGAAGAAAATTGTTTTTGAGGACGTTGTTGAATGGCTATGTATTTTAGTTCTATTTTTCAAGTAATACTTAAAGTTAAAAAGTTTTGAAAATATAAAAACTTCTTACTCATACTTGAACAAATTTTCACTATTTAATTTTTTTTGAGGTAAATATTTCTTTAAATAGATAAAAAAGTTGTCAATTATTTTAGAATTTTCTGTTTTGTAACCAATATGTAGTATATTATAAAATATACTTAAAAAGTTCATTCACTCAGTTCTTTCAGATTAACTCAGGCTAGTTTTAAACTGTTTTAAAATAAGGCTAGTTTTAACTTTTTACATAAACTTAGCCTAATCCAGAAAAATCTACTTCTTTTAAAAATTAAGCTTGTTTGTATGTATTATAAAATAACCGGGATTGCTTTTATTTTAAATATCTTCTCGTGACCTGTTTTTATTAAGTCATTTTGTTACTATTTAAAAACTATTTGAATTTTAAACTTTATTTAATTTATTTGATAGTCTTTGACTCATATAAGTTGTTTTTACAGTTTGTTTATAAATTAAAGTCATCTCAAAGCTAGCTTGATGTAATGCAGTATAGTGTTTAGTCTACAAGGATAGCTTTTTCTCTAAGAGTTGCCACTTTATAGTTTTATCTAGTTTATAATACAAATTCTATATAACATTTTATTACTTAACAAAAAAATAATTTAATAGTATTAAGTGTACTCAAAATACATATATAAATATATTTATTTTTAATATGATGCTTCTAGAGTTATTTGCCTTAACTAAAAAAAATGCTCAATTTACTTTAATGTAAATAGCTTATTAAAAAAAAGTTTTGCAAAATATATCTTTTATTCACGACCGGTTTCGGTGGCAAAAAATTGCGACTTTTTCAAGCAAACTAAAATATTAAAAACATATTTAATAAAAATAAGTTTTAAATATATTAATTTGCTTGAAAAGGTCGCAATTTTTGCCACCGAAACCGTTCATGAATAAAAAAAACTAATTTGCAAAACTCTATAATGATTAAATGCTTCAAAAATATTTTCATTAGTACATTTCAGTAATAACTGTAGTTAAAACTTTAACTCTTACAGGTAAAAATTAGTTACTGTTATTAAGTAGAATACTTGTTTTAAACAAATTGTTACATATCTTATCAGTTACAAAATAACAGTATTCTACTTTAAATAAACCAAATTTATTGTAATCATATAATGATTCACTTTGACTTATTTAAAATAAACAATTAATATATTGTAAATACTTTTTTGAATTTCCTTGATTGAATTAAACTTAGATAAATTATTCAAAAGGAAGCTTATATGTTTTAAACGGTGTTGCAACACTTAGGATAGTTCAAACCTTCTCAGGATTTATATAATACTCATGTTGACTCAAGTTTGCTTGAAATGATCTTGCAAATCTCGGTGAGAAAGGTTTTTTAAAATTAAATATAGTTTTATTAATTAAAAAAAATATTTTTTTTCACTCTATTTTGTTTTTTTTTCACTCTATTTTTACTCTAAATTTGTTATAATTGATATTTTTTAGTGAATGGTATCTTGTTTAACTACACACTTTCAGTTTATTTAGCTTTTAATTTAAAAATGATAACTTCAGACACAGACTACTGTTTAGTCTTTGTAAAAGAAATTTTATTTTAAAGCGTGTTACCCCTGTTGAGGTTCAGTTTTAGATTTTATTAATTCAATATTATTCATTATTACCACACACTTAGACTAACTAATGGTATTTTGAATTTTTTGGAGGTGTATTTAAAACTTAGACTAATAATACTTTTTGGAAAAACTCAAGCTTAATAAGACATTTTCCATTGATTAAAGATGGTTTTTTAACCTGGTCTACTTTTTGTGTGAAAAATAAAATTTTAATCTTTTTATAGTAAGTTAATTTGCTGCAAGTATATTATTTTAGTTGTTTTATATTATTAATAATTTTTTTTAGTTTATCTTTATTACTACTTTTATAAGATGTTTTTACCAAGGTATAAGCAAATTTCTATAATATTTAACTTGCTAAATGGTAAACTTACTTATCTAAAGATTTGTTTCATTTATTTGAAAACTATTAAGTCTTATTTAGAAGTAATTGAAATATATAGTAATTAATCATAGCTAGAACAAAATATTTAGTTATCATGATTTTACTTTAATGAATTTTAGTTACTTATTCAAAAAAGTAAAGAAATTTTTGGTTAAATAAACTTAAATTTATTTTTCAAATTTCAAAAATTGATCTGAACTTTATTGCCACAATTACAACTATTTATTAATAATGTTTTTTAAATATCAATAATAATAATGTTTTACACTTTTCAATAACGTAAATTTTTCACGCTTGCATGTTTAAATCGTTTGTAGATTAAATACTGTAAGTTTTTCGGTTATGACTGACTGATGAGTCCTAATTAAGACGAAACAAGCCTCAGTCTACTAAAAGCTTGTGGCCTGAGAATCGAATCGGTGTGAGAAACACTTCGTAAACTTGAGCTTTTCTCACCCCATAATAAAGTCAGGGCTTCGGTTTTGTAGATGATAGCCAATGTGTTTGTTGATCCTATTTAATAATGTTTGATGTTTTTCAGCTTACTCTTATTTAACATAATAAGTAAGTTATCAATATCAAGTAATGTTAGATGAAAAAATTCTAAACAATACTAGTGGAAAAGAGAAAACAACTAAGGAAGTCCATCAAACACTGGATTATTGTACCGTTCATGATAAATATCAACTTGTGAAGTTAATTAAAAAAGATGCTACGGAATATCTTCACGAAAAAACCATAGGAAACTTTTTTCAACAAGGTAAACTTAGATTATTGTTTTTATATAAAAATAAAAATTTATAGTCAAGCAAAAAATAATGATGGTAAGAACAGCCAATTTAATAATAATGGGTAGAATAAACCCATAAGACTATAATGTTTAATTATAATTAATAATTTCTTGACAAAATTGCAACCTTACTAACCCGGTTTCACCTAAATAAGGATCTTCAGAGTTAGGTGAAACCTAACCGGGTTATTAAGGTTGCAATTTTGTCAATAAATTATTAATTAAACCGGGTTAGTAAGGTTGCAATGTTGTCAATAAATTATTAATTAATAGGGCTCTCCATTTCAAGATTGATCACTATTACTTATTTGGTTTCCAAATTATATAATGTTTAATTATATAATTTTATTGATAAGATAAAAATAAATAAGAACTTAAGTTTTATTTTTATTTAAGTGTAATTGCTAAATTTAACTTTAATTATTACATATATTGTAAAAATAAAAAATGTTTTTATACTCTCAATTTAGTTTAGTAATTGTTTGTATAAACATTTTTCCTGAATAAATAAGATTTTTTATTTAATAAATGATAAATCATAAGTCTAAGTAGTAATATTTCATTACTATATCTTAAACTTAAGTTATTTAAATTAACTTATTATTAGATTTTGTTCACTAAGTTTCTAAAAAAATTAAAAATATTTTTGCTTCGTAAACCAAGTATTTTTTAGACTTTTGGATTTTTTTAAAGAATTGTATGCTAAACAATGTTTTATGATTTTCTTTTCATAATAAATAACTTTTAATCTATAAAGTCGATTACAGCAAGTTTCTGCTAAACTATTTACAATAAAATTAAAGCTTTAATAATTCATATATGTAAATATATATAATATTTTTATGGTTTTATTTAGTTGAATTATTGCTTGTGTATAAACACTATTACAGAAAAACTAAAAAAGTTATTAAGTAAATGAAATATTGTAAGTATCAGTAATAATATCTCAGTACTATATTCTAAACTAAATAGTTAAAAAAAATTAAAAATTCAAAATGTTTCATAAAGTTTTTATATAAATTATGAATCTTTTTTTTGTATTTCAACACCTTTTTAGTCACTTTTATGTGTTTAAAATTAATTTGTGTTAAATAATTTTTTACTTTTTATTTTGCAAAATTTAAAATTTTCAATCTATAAAATCGAGTAGAGTAAGTTTTTACTAAACTAATAATTATGCTGTTACAATACCACAACGTTAGAAAAGTAACCAAATTAAAAATTATAAAAATATTTTCTTGCAGTCTAACAATTTCTTTATATTGGTTTTTAAAACTAAAGTAGCGTATTAGTTCTATCGAACATACAGTTTATTGATTTTTTAATTTATATGATTTAACGAAAATAAATAGTTTTTGCTTTATATATCTACCATAAACCTAGTTTGTAGTCGAATATTTAAATCATTAGTATTAAAAACATTAAAGATTGTGTGTATTTTACTAATTAAAGATTTTTATTACAGGTAACACCCATCAAGATGATTATGAACTTGTTAAAGTCATAAAGTTTAACAATATTTGCTTAAACACTGATGTCGAGAAGAAAATAAGTAGAGTTATTGATCAACGAAAGACCATAAAAAACGCCGCTCTATATTATCAGCTGGCTAGACATTTTAACCTACAATGTTCTCGTCTGGTTTTGCTAAGCTACATAGAATTTTGTTTCACAATGATAGTTGAGACAAAAATTTTTCCAGAACTAGACTTTCGTTTTCTCTCAACTATACTCGCAAGTTCAAACTTAAGGATTGATTCTGAGCTTGAAGTTTATAACGCAGCTGAAAAATGGTTAAGTTACAATATTGAAGAACGCAGCAAATATGCAAAAAGTCTTTTACAAAAAGTACGTCTCACACTGCTATCAAATCAATGTTTAAAAAACTTGTTACTTAATGTGTCAACATTCTCAATTAGTGATGATTGTGCTGAGGTTATTAACAAAATTATAGAGAATAGAAGTATTCAAAACAGTTCTAACCTTCTTCAAGCAAGTAGGTGTTGTAACCAAAATAAATACAGCGTATTAGTGTGTGGGGGTATGGATATTCGGAACAACCGTGTTGCTGTTAACCACGTCCTAAAAATAGATGCAAATGACTTGAAAAAAACCTGTCGCTTGCCTCCAATGCTAAAAACAAGATATAGTGCACATGCAGTTTGTATAAAAGGAGAAGTATATGTTATTGGTGGTTATAAATTTCCTGATTACAATAAACCAATAAAGTTAATTGAAAAATACTCACCAATTACTAACACTTGGTGTAGAGTAACTGATTTGTATGATGATCGTAAGGGATTTTGTGCTTGTTCATTTATGGACAATATATTTCTTATTGGAGCTTCTAGCAGAAGTTCTTCTTTGCAGCTAAATACAAAAAATCTTAAATGGAAGGAAATTTCTACAACGATCCAAAAAAGGTCATTTGCATCTTGTGTAGTGTATGAAGGAAACATAGTAGTTGCTTGTGGTGTTGTAGGTATGTATGCATCAAAGACAGTAGAATCTTACGACGTTGCTAGTGATACTTGGACGTCAATGCCAAGTTTGGTTGAATGGAGGTATCGTCCTGGTTTAGTCGTTGCTGAAAGAAAATTGTTTGTGTTGGGAGGGGCTACAAGCTTAAATGAATGGGACTTCATTGTGAATTGCGAAATTTTTGACAACGTTTGCAATAAGTTTGTAGCGCTTAAATCAGCTAAACACAATGAAGAACTAGCTGTGTCTGCCGGAAACAAAATTCTTGTGTTTGAGGGTCGTGGAAATGATGTGCTTTGCTATAACGTTGAAAAAGATGAATGGTCAAGAGAAATAACTACATGGGAATTATATGACTACTTCAGTTGTGTTCGCGTGAACTTACCTATGTATTAGTGAACATAATGCAAATATTTACTGCTTTGTTTTTGATATGCTTAAATAAATTATTTTCTTGTAAAACTTGTTATGATTCCACTAGCGACATTCAGAATTTACTCAAGACATTTAACATTACTACTACACCAATTTGTTAATATAAAAAAATATTTGTTTGTTAATAAGTTAGAGTATGTATGAAAAAAGATTTCATTTCAAAGTAACTAAAAACTCTTAATAATAACTACTTTTTATCAAATAAAAACTACGCTAGTCCTCCTCGAGCGTTCAACCACATGCGTCCTCCTGTATAATATTATAAGATGACAAAACATAAAAAATCAAAATATTTCATGTAAAACATGTAAACTTTATTGTAAAAGTCGTCTTTAATGCTTTCTATTTTCTTTTAACTTGATGTTGTTGATTTTCAGATACTTTTTAAAAATTCAGATAATTCTTAAATTACCTTAAAATGATTTGTATTTTATAAAAAAAAATCATAAGTTTTTTCTACAGTTTCGGTTTTAATAAATATTTTATTTTTATATTAAAAAAAAAACTTTGAACTAAACTTTAAAACTAAATACTTTATTTTTTTTTTTTCTTAGAACACTGTGCTATGGTGTGATAGGTTTATTTATTAACTGACATTTTTAGAGGAGAAAAAACATAATTTTTGCACATTTATGTGTTTTTAATGCTTTCTTTCGGTATTATGCCGTGCAAAACTTAAGTGTTACTAAAAAATAAACTTCTATCTATAAAACATAACGTTATGCGAACTCTGCATACTGGAGCAAAACATTTAAATAAGTATTTATATACCATTTGCAACTAAATATCAATAGATTATTCATTTTGTTTTTTATACTTTAATACACATAGCTTTCCAAAACCATACGAGTTTCATTCTCAAGTGATAAATTTTAGATAAAGTTTGTAAATTTTTTTTTGTTATGTGAATAGCTTAAAAAAATAATTTTAAATTATGACGTTTGAATAAATTCAAATAGATACAAAAATTAGAGATTTAGAAATTAAAACTTTATGTATGTTTATTAAAAGATTGTTAATAATTTTGTATTTCCATTTAATGCTAGTTCTGATTTAAATTAGGTCGCTCTTCCTCAATTAATATTGATTCCAGGCTGTAGAGTTTGCTTTGTTACATCGTTTTAAAACTTTAAAGTTTTGAACTTCGTCAGAGTTTTGATAGGGTGTGCAATTAAAAAGTCGTTCAAATGTTAAGCTGTTTTTGTTTGTTCCGCAGTGGTCTATAATTCGTCGGAATATTTGCCGTGATGTTTCTCCAATGTAAGAGATGCTCTGATCTGCAGAGCAGATATATTTATTAATAACATTTGCGTCAAATACTTCGGAGCACTTACTTTTGTTGCTGAAATAGTCAGAAACTTTTTTGCTGGTGTAGGCTGGTTTAATATTAATGTTGTGTTTTTGAGATATGGATGATATTCGTTTTTGAAATCTTATTGAACAACTGCCTACGTAAACTGTTGTGAAATAAGAGTAGTTTTCGGTTTCTGTATTCTTTTCATTTTTTGAGTTAATATTTTCATTTTGTTTAAATGTTGAATTGTCGATTTAGTGAGCTTCAAAAAATTTGTTGATTTCGGACTCTATAAGGTTTTTTGGATACTGATTCTTGAGTAACAAGTTTTAAATTTTTGTAAATTCATTCTTAAAAGCCGTACAATTTGAGCAACAGACACAGGTCTAATAATGCAATATACTAGTATTTGTCCTAAATCTTAGAAACTCAGTTTAATAAATTTTTATCTAAACAGAGCGCTTAATATACGCACAAATTGTACCGCTATTAAAGAAGAACTTACAAAAATTAAAAACTTGTTACTCAAGAATCAGTATCCAAAAAACCTTATAGAGACAAAATCAACAAATTTCTTGAAGCTCACAAAATCGACAATTCAACATTTAAACAAAATGAAAACATTAACTCAAAAAATGAAAAGAAAAAAGAAACCGAAAACTACTCTTATTTCACAACAGGTTACGTAGGCAGTTATTAAATAAGATTCCAAAAACGAACAGCATCCATATTTCAAAAACACAACTTTAATATTTAACCGGCCTACACCAGAAAAAAAGTTTCTGACTACTTCAGCAACAAAAGTAAGTGCTCCGAAGTATTTGACTCAAATTTTATTTATAAATATACCTGCTCTGCAGATCAGAGCATCTCTTACATTGGAG
Source organism: Thalia democratica (assembly GCF_965202585.1). Classification (NCBI taxonomy): domain Eukaryota; kingdom Metazoa; phylum Chordata; class Thaliacea; order Salpida; family Salpidae; genus Thalia; species Thalia democratica. The sequence continues at coordinate 40,664,773 of NC_139165.1, read as the reverse complement.
AAACATCACGGCAAGTGTTCCGACGAATTACAGACCACTGCGTAACAGATAAAAACAGCGCAATACTTGAACATCTTTTTAATTGCACACCCTGTCAAAACTCTTACATAGTTCAAAACTTTAAAGTTTTAAAACGATGTAAGCAAAGCAAACTCTACAACCTAGAATCAATTATGATTGAGGAAGAGTGACCTAATTTAAATACGCAAGTAGCATTAAATGGAAATACAAAATTATTAACAATCTTTTAATAAACATACATTTAGTTTTAATTTCTAAATCTCTAATTTTTGTATTTTTTTGAATTTATTCATACGTCATAACTTAAAGTTATTTTTTAAGCTATTCACTTAACAATTTTTTTAAAAATTTTATTTAAAATTTATCACTTGAGAATGAAAATTGTATGGTTTTGAAAAGCTTTGTGTAATAAAATATAAAAAACAAAATGAATAATCTATTGTTATCAAGTTGCAAATGGTATATAAATACGTTCAAAAACCTTCCTATAATAGTACTCAATAGAATAAGTGATTTTTTAGTTAAAAATGATCGTCATTTCTCTTTATTTCAAAAATTACGTGAAATCAGTAATCGTTTTTAATTTTTGTGGACTAAAATTAAATACTTTGAATTTTCGGTATATATAATTACTAAATAGTCTACAAATGTAACACCTTGCTTTCTGTTTAATCAAATTATAAAAATTATGCTTTCAGGAATATTTACATTAAATTAGTTATATTTTAAATGATAATAAACTTGGAATTTTAATGATTTTGATGCATTTTACAAAAATTTCAGAGCTGTATTTATACTACTTCTTTCGTTTTATATTAAGTACAAACTTTTTTTTTTTTAAACAACCTTCTATGTAATTAATAATTTAGATAACTTTCAATTTAGAATGTTTGAAAATAATCAAGGTATAATTTTTTAAAGAAAGCTACGTCAAACATAAACAATAAATTTGAGTAAAAATTAGTTTAAATCAGGGTTTCCCAAAGTGGGCGATATCGCCCCCCTGGGGGCGATTTTAGTAAGTCGGGGGGCGATAATTAGTAAGGGGGCGAAAGGGTGGGCGATAACTAGTAAGGGGGCGAAAAGGGGGCGATTTTGAAATTTTGAGCTGTCATAAAACTTTTACTTTTTATTTTGCTATGTTACTAATTTTAGTTTGCTATTAAATATTTGACCCTGAGGTAAAACTTAAACAAAAAAGTTTATTTTGTTTATGTAAAATATAGAGAAAACAATTAAGTACTTATGACCCTTACTTTTAAGTAAATTACATATTTTCATTTACATGTTTTTTTATTTGACAATTACATAGATTATAGACGATTGGAATCCCTCTCACCATTTTATAACCTGACATAAATGTTATTTTGGACCATAAATGGTTTGCAAAATTCTATATTATCTATAATCAACTATCACCTCATGATATTTTCAATTGCTTTTTGAAAAGTCACTAAGTTAGACTAATAAATAAAACTATACAGGTTGCCAATTTACCTAGAAACCTGAAAGAACCAAGAATTTAACAATTTAGGCAAATAAAAAACCTAAAAATCTATAATTTTCAACAATTTCAACATATTAACAATTAAAACTTTTATTTGACACAAACAAGTTATCATATAGATTAAAATATGGATTCCCTCGATGCAGATCTTATTCAAAATATAAACGACTTACAGGAAACCTTCTCAGACTTACAAACTGACCTTGAACTTAAAGCAAATTTTTCCAAAGAACGATATGATAGTTTTTGGACTCAACAGAAAATAAGGCAAAAGTATCCAATCATTTGAGTGGAATTTAGATTGTTGTTTATAGTCTTTCCTTTTACTATGTTGTTGAGAAAGCTTTCAGTTCATTATCAACATCTTGAACAAAAGATCTAATCTAGATATTTGTAAAGGAGGCTTTATTTTTCTGATTAAGAATCAGATTGGAAAAATTTGCAAGCATTCATGAAACTGATCCATCACATTATGTTAGACTTCAGTAGCAGACATTTTTTATAAATTTTTTTTTCTTGAATTTTTAAAATACTTTTTATTAACCTGGTTTGTATTGTATTTAAGTAGTCTTTTTATAATAAAAAAAATACAAAGTTATTTATTCTACAACAGGTTTGCATAATGCCTAATAAATAATAGTTACGGTAGACTTCCTCTTGAGTTCGCACTTTTTACCCAAAAAAAAGTGCAAATTTATATTTTCCTAAATTTAACTAAAATAAAGTCTATTACTAACTAAGTATTAATAAAATAAAAAATACATAATATTTAATATCTTATAAAAAAATTGATAATAAATTTTGAGTTTTCACTTTTTAATTTTGTTCAAAGTGCGATTTCAATCGGAAGTCTACATTATTTATCAAATGGTTAATGTTTTAAATCTGTTAATAGTTTTATTTTGACCTGGTTAATTTTGTATTTATATTTGTCGTTTTACATTACACTAAAGTTTTTATAGCGTAGTGATTAAAGTGTTTGTTTGAAAGAAATTTTTTTGACATCTTTTTGTTATTACTTGTTAAACCTGTATAAATAAAAAAATCTTGATAACCATTAAAGTTTTTACTTCAAATTTTTTTTTGGTTTTAAATAAGTATAGATTTGAAGTCTCTATTTGAAATGACTTCAAATTTTTTATTTAAAAGATTAAAAAATTCAATTTAATTTTCTAACTTGATTTATTATTGTTAAAAAATCTATATATTAAGTAATTTTAAACTATTACTACAACTGTTTTTTGTTTTATCTTAATTTTTATTATATTAGCAATTAGAATTTGTTGTTTATTTTAATAGCTCAACATTAGCTTTTAGTTTTTCACTATTTTCTTCCGGTAAATTATTATAGTCTAATAATTAACGGCTTAAATAAGTTACTTAGTATTAACTTCTAAATGTCCGAAATTTGTTATATGAGAGATTATTATAGCGTCAGATTTCAGTTAAGATTTCAGATGGGTAACGTACGGTTAAGATCCAGTCAAATTTCGACGCGCTAAATAACTTGAAAACTACTCGTGCAAAATAAACAAAATTTAGTTTTTTGATACTTGATATTTTGAAATACACTTTAAGCTTAGTTTTCAGTTCACAATAGTATTTACTATATCACAATAATACTAAATAATTTTATTACACTTTTAATCGAGTTTTTTTAATTTTATTGTATGTTATTATATTAAATTATGCAGCCCGCAATTACATTTTTTAACGAGTTGAAACTAGAAAAATATTTATTAGTAAATATGAATTTCTGACTACAAACGTTGTCCACCACTACCCTAAAAGTTTAATTAGTTTCAAAACAATTCATATTTAAACAGGATCGATTACAGATTACACAAGGCTTTTTTAAAATTAAGTATTTTTATACACTTTACTGGGCCTATAAGAAAACAACTGTAACTTATTTTCTCACGCCCTGTAAACTACTTTGAACACAGCCCAAAAGTGCGTGCATAAGAAATACCAGACTAAGTTACATTTCGAACACAATTTTTTTGGCTCAAAAGTTTGTACTCAAGAGAAAAACTACTTTGTAAAATCGTGGGGGGGCGATTATTTTTCAAGTTTCTGAAAAGGGGGCAATTTAGTAAATAAGTTTGGGAAACCCTGGTTTAAATGGTAAAGCTTTTTTTATCTTTATCGAGCTCTAAGCGTAAACAGTCAAAATATCATTTTGAATAAAAATTTTTTTTAATTAACTTTGACTTTATAATTAATTTTTTACGCAAAAACAAGATACAGGTTACCATAAAATCAAAAATTTTTAATTGACTATCATATATTCAAAACATAGATAAATATTTATATATAGTATCGTCGTTTTACCCCTCAAGATTTATTGTAATTACTATCTCGTAAAAGTTTTAAAAAAAATGTTTAGAAAACGGTTTTTACACATATAAAAGGTTTTCTAGTTCCTTAAATAAAGTAGCACTACTGTGACTCGACTATTAAGACTAAAAATACAAAACTTAAGTTATACTAAGTGTTCTACAACAAATCAGCTTAACAATTTCCCTTTTTTTTTTTTGGTTATACTCAAAAAAATTATAATCTGAACTGCACAATATCATTCAGAACATGCTGTACTTTTACTTTAAAGGCCGCAAGCGCAAAAAAAAATTCTGCTATCCGCGATTTAATTTCAGATAGAAAAGTACTTTTGGCAGCAATATGTAAAATAAAATTTAATTTGCTTTCTTTATCATGTTTTGGTTTAAAACAGTACATACAGTGCTACAATTATTTAAAAAACTTCGGTTTGCAGAAAACTTTTTCTATCTACGGATCGCGAGCAATTTTTTTATAAAAGTTGGTCCTTTTCTTATTAAATGACACCGACCCCTTTTACAAAGATGAAAAAAGTCATCTTTTTATTTCTAATTCTTAAAAAAAAAAACTGCATATTGCGGTAAGCAGGTCAAATGCTGCCCGTTAAGCAAAAATCGGCGGTCAAAGAAATACTTTTTAGCTAAAAACATATTTATTCAAATAACAAAACAACAGTTATTAAGGTAAAAGATTACAGAATTGCTAGTTCTTTAACATTTACTTATTTTGTCATATATTTTTTTAAAAGCAGTTATTTTTAAATTGAACGGTGTAGTTGTTTTAATCAATTGCGGCCTGGAGAATAATTTTTATATAAAAGCTTGCCCTTTTTTATAGAAGGCTGCCGAACCCTGGTATAAGTGTAAGTAAACAAAAAATTGCGCAAAAAAAACAAAGACTAGCTAAATTTATTTAAAAAAGTAATAAATTTTTGTTTTATGACGTTAGCGTAAGACAGTTATGGTAAGTTACTTTTTGTTATTGTAAGCTGCTATGTTTAAAACATAATTATTTGTTGATGGTTAAATATTGGAAAATAACTTCAAAAAATCAAAAAGTCAGGAACTTTTATTTCAAGCCCATAGGATAACACGTAGTAAGTGTTTCTAGTTTTGTCTTATGCTTTTTAATAATTTATAGCAGTTTAAATGTTTCTTTTCTATTTGTATAAATTATTTACTTTTAGTATTTGTTTTGAAATAAAAAGTATTTAGAGCCATAAAACTACAAAAGAAGGGAACATTTATAAAAATTTAATCAATACTTTGTGTTGTTCTTAGTGTTCTGGATTTAAGATTTTGAACAAAATTTTGGATTTTTAACCAAAAGTACATTATATAAAAAATGATAAAAGGATTTTAAAAAGTAAAATATGTTTGTCTTGCTTAACAATTAAAATACTTACAAATAACGTTAATAAAAAACCTGATATACAAAAATATAAAGGTTTAGACCCGACAAAACATTTAAGTTTGTTTTCTTGAAAACTATTTAAGTTGTGAAGCAAGTTTTGGACTCCCAAACGTTTTGTTTTTATAAAAGCTATAATTTTACAACCGATTGGATTAAGTAGAAAATATGAAAATTAAATTAAATAAGTGGTTGTTTATTTGAATGTACTAGAAAAATGATAAAAAAATTACTACCAACGAAAATTGTTAAAATAATTTGGATAACACTAAAATAAATATTCTGTGCAAATATTGATAGTACTTGGAGGTCTATCTTTTGACAAATATGTAAAATGTGTTTATAAAAAGAATGTAGTAAAATAATGGACTAAAATGTTATTATAATGTTTGAAAAAAATGTAACTGATAAAGCTGATTATTAATTTAAGAAATAAAAACGTAAATGATTAAAAATTAATAAAGAATTAAAACTGTCGTAAAGCTAACAAACGGATAATATACATTACGAAAATTCATTAAAAAAATGAATAAAGTTTTTGAGTAAATTGGAAAAAAGTATTAGTTCTTTTAAATACTAACTATAAATTATTTTTCTAAATAACTTTTGAATAAATAACAAAAATTAATCAGTTTTATTTGTACTCACATTATATTTTAGAAATGTCTTCAAAACATCTTAACTTAATGATTATTTATTTAGTTTTTTCATCAAAAGCTTACCAAACTTAAAATTATTGTGCAAAAAACAGACTACATTGTGTTATAGGCTACAACTGTAAACGTAATGTGTACTTTAATAAAATAAAAATATTTATCTACATTTTATTTATACTTATAAGCCATTTTGCTTTACTGAAAATTTATATATAAATTTTTGAATATAGTTCAAATATGTTGTATAATACCATTATTCTAAGTATTTTTATGTCACCATAGAAAAAACTTAAAATTTTCATATATGAAAAATTGACTAATAGCATTTAATAAAATTTATATAGCCATTTAGCTTTTTTCCCTTAAGTTTTAGTTTTTGAAAAATGGTGTTTTAAATTTTTTTAAGAATTTCTATAATAAGAATTTGAAGTGTCAGAATCTAAATTGTCATGAAATCAATTTTTGTGTATAATTTTATATATTGTATATATTACTAATTAAAATATATGTGTTTTTATCACTACTATAGGGTGATAGTTGTAATTCCGCACTACTGTGATGTGGTAGCTCATCAATACTGTGATGTGATAGTTGTAACTTCTCACTACTGTGATGTGATAGTTGTAACTTTTCACTACTGTGACGTGATAGTTGTAGCTCATCAATACTGTGATGTGATAGTTGTAACTTCTCACTACTGTGATGTACTAGTTGTATTATTTCAATACTGTGATGTAATAATTGTAACTTCTCACTACTGTGATGTGATAGTTGTATTTTTTCATTACTGTAATGTGTTATTTCTAATTCATCAATACTGTGATGTGATAGTTGTAGCTGAACAATACTGTGATGTGATAAAAATTTCATTGGCTATTTCTCACAAATTACTTTGATCTTTAACAAATGTAAACAGCAACTGGGTAGATTACAACAATTTTAAATAATATCTAGTTAAAAAAATTTTAAGACTAACTTTTAAAAAATATTATTTTTTTTGTATGACTTTAAATTTTTTATCACTTCTGTTTATCAATAAAGATTAAAACATAATAGTTTTAAATTTGTTGAAGTACTTTTTTATTAGAAAGAGCTAGTTGTAACAAACTTTATTATTCAATCATAATGATATACTTTAAAATCATGATAAATACTGTTTTTATGTTGTTATAGAAAAATTTTACTGTTTTTATAGAAATAAAAACCAAAAAGTATTATGTATAGTTCTTAAAAGTGAATATTTTATTTTCATAAATTTGAAATCATCAGTACCATTTAAGCGGTAGATAGTATTTCAAGACCCTCGAATTAAAATTAAATTAAGTTTTTGATGTGATGTAAACTTCTTATAAAGTTCTTATAATATTCATTGATAATGATAAATTTTGAAACCATGATAATGTAGTTAAAGAAAACAAATTGGAAAGCATTATAAAAAGTTCTAAAAAGTGAATAATTTATTTTCATAAATTTGAAATTAGCACTACGATTTTAGCGGTAGATAGTTTTATAGACTATTGAATAAACATTTAGTTAAGTTTTTGATATGATATAAATTTGTTTTTAAGTGGTAAATTGTGCACATTACTACTCCTTGTATAATAAAAAAAATAATTCTTAATTGTATGTTATACTATAGAAGACTTTGAAAGTACATAGATATTTTTGTTTATAAATTACCTAATATAATGAGTTTATTTTCAGAGTGCATTAATATTTATTGCTTGACTTTCTAGTTAGTACTCTAATTTCCATACTAAACTGTATTATATTTATATGAAATAAGAGTAGATGTCACTAATTGCAGTAGTGATGTAATTTAAACAGTAAAACCTACTGATTTTATACATATTTTTTCTATAAATTATCACTTCTTAGTAATAATTTTTAATAAGTTTGTTAATATGAGGTTTAGCTAAATAATGGGTTAAATATAAAATAGAAACTTAATGCACGCTTTTGTGCTAGTAGGATATTACTTTAGTTTACTTATTCAGACATAAATCAAGTTTGTGATTTCACAACTAATGATTAGACATGTTAAAGATCAGAGTCTTCAGTTTATTTTTTACATAATTTGTTTTTTGCTATATTAATTCTATTATAATTTACATAATAGTGTTGGCTAAATAGTATCCTAATACAGCCGTGCATCTGTACCAATATAAGATGAACAATGTAAACTAAGTTTAAATTCTATTTACCAAACCACCAAAACTCCTAGTGTAAACATTAATGTTTGCACAACTATAAGACAACTCATTTACTTTATCCACATTGTTTTTCATTACTAACATTCAACTCAGGGCATTTATATATACTTTTCAGATTTCCTTTTTAATAAAAAAAATGTTGGAAACATAAAATATGTTTATAATTTTTATTAAACTTAATTAAGCTTAGCTAAGGTAAGACTTTCCAGCTTTTTGCAAAGTTTTTTTTTGCAGAATACTTTTTTCTATTGAACTAATTTTTTGTTATATTTAGGGTTGCCAAAAAATAACTTTGACAAGTAAGGTAAAATTTAGCTGAAAAAACCTGGATTTTGAGAAACTTTGAAAAAAACCTGGGTTTTGAACAAAATCAGTAAAAAACATGGAATTTTGAAGAGTTTTCATATGTGAAGAAATGAAAATTTGATTAGATTTCAAAATCTATCATATAGGTTGATACAAAGTTGTCAAAAAATAATTTGTAAAAAAAATTATTTAATTTAAGTAGCTTTAAAGTATTTTTTAATGTTTTAATACTATTTTAGACATTTTTTTTACCTGGATTTATATTTTAACTAAAAATGAAGTTAAAAACTTGTTGTCAAAAAAGCCTAAAAAAAATTAAAAAAACTTAAATGAAAAAAAAAAAAATTGTATAAGTTGTGACCGTTTTGACCCATCTAAGATAAGGTACTTGGTCTACAATTTTCCAACTTTATTTATTTCCACAATTTCGTATTACATATAAAACATAACAAAATGCCCGTAAAGGTCCACGTGTTGTACTGCGGCGGGTGAGGGTACGCGCCCAAGGCTTCGGGTCTTGGGCAGCAACTCAAGCAGGAGTTCGGGGACGACGTCAGCTTTGAGATGGCGGCCACCCCCGAGACCACCGGCAAGTTCGAGGTCACCGTCAAGGGCGAACTGGTGCATTCCAAGGACGGTGGGGACGGTTTCGTGAATAGCGAGAGGAGGCTTTAGAAAATATTTGACGCCATCGACAAGGTGATGGATTAGAAATTGTTCTGAAACTAACAATTGCATTTTGGCTCGTTTTTGTTGTAATAGTATTTTTTATGATGATTCTTTTTTTTTATTAGTGTTTAAACATTGAAAAAAATATTTTATAATAAAGAGTTATAGAAGTAATAATTTCGATGAACTATTAACTTTTTTTTTTTGAGATATTTGTTTATATTAATATATGTTTAAGTTTTATATGGTGAGTATTATTAAAGTTTAATTTTCTTGTTGATAAAAAATTGAAAAGTACAGAATATTTACATTAAATTAATTTAAAGTCTTTTTTTACTTCTTTTACTAAATATTGTTAGAAATTTAATTAAAACACACTAATTTTTTTATCCAAATTAAGTTTAAATTTTGTAAAATCGAAGATTCATAAATGTTTTACAGTTTTTTAAAGCCTATTTCTTGCTTTATAGTGTCTAATATGAATATTTTAGAAAAAAAACTTACACATTTTTATTATTGTGCATTTATTTTTATATTTGATGAATTGCTTAAATTGCTCTTAAGACCTCTTGTTAGGTGTCTAGTTTTAAATTTAGTGTGTTTCAAGATTTTGTAATACAAAAATTCAGATTTAATGAGTAAGAATGTTTGATTAAAAAAATTGATATATCACATCGGCTGTTATAGTAAAAACAACTTGATTCTTTTGAGCATTATTTTAAAAGTTAAATTCGCAACTTATGATGTGTAAAACTAAAATTTTTCTTGTTTTACATTGAACTCTCAAATGCTTTAATTTTTCATTTTAATATTGTTCGATTGAACTTAAAACTTATATGTTTATTGCAGTTTGATAATTTTCTTTTAATAAATACAATGTTAAACCGTAGTAAATTTGGTATGTTTTACACTAAAATTTTAAGATTTTGTAAATTAACTTCAAAATAATTTCTAGTTTTAATCTGAAAACCTAGTGTATGTCGTAAAAGTAAAATTTGTTTATATTAAAGTAGACAATTAGTTGTTAAATTTTAGTAATTGTATTCTATACAGGTTTTAATAGATAAACTTATATTTTAATTTATTTAATTAAGTCATACAGCTTGAAGTTAAAAAGAAAATAATCTTAATTTTAAAACTAACTTAATTCTGATAAAATTAAGTATTATTTTAAAATTAGTGATAATTAATGAAAGTTCAACTACATAATATATAATTTAAGCCAGTTTTTTAACATATCTAATACTTGAAATAATGCTCAAACAGTTTATATTTATTTTAATGGTAAATTTACTTTACAGCATTATGTAAATATCACTGAGTTTAAAACTTTATTTTCTTAATAGTATATACCACGATTTTAGTAAGTTTTAAAAAAGCCAATATACTAAAAGTTATTAAATATAAATACTTGCAACTAAATATAATTACTCTATTTAAAAATTTTCTTGCCTTCTTAGTTTTTAAATCGTAAGGATTAATTTAAAATGTTGTAGCTAATACAATCCAAAAACGTTTGAGCTTAATTAAGTTTGTATTTTAAGCCAAGTGTTCTGGAGCTTCTTTAAAGAACATGTATTAATATATCATTGATTTTAATATGTTTCTTTTTGCAGTTTAGTTTGCACACATTTTGCCAGCTTATTTAAAGAAATTGGCTAGGACAAAAATAACTATAAACATTAGTATATAGATTTATATTCAAAATAAGTTGTAGCAAATCAACATACATTTAACAGAACTTACTTAACTTTAAGATTGGAAAATAACGAAAAAACTAGGCAGAGAGTATGTTTGTATGTAGGGTGGTTATTTTTATTACTACTTTTAAGTTTCTGGCTGGAAAAATAAGACTGCAGTTTATTTTTGTAACATCACTGCATCAAATTAAAAGAAAAATATCTTTTATTTATTACTAACTTATTTTAGTATGATAGACATGGTATGAGACCGTAAAAGCTAAATACTCATAAGGTAAAGATGCTCCTCAATTTTTATTATCTTCAAGATGAAGATAGAAGCTTATGTCAAGTGAATAAAAAACTATTTTTACAAAGTTATATTAACTAAAAAATCATGTTTTAATTAGTTTTTTAAACCTTAGTTATTATGTTAAATATAGAAAGTACTTAAAAAAGTCTTAAATCATGGATAACATTGCATTCGAAAGTTTAGAAAATGTAGCATTCTAAGATGGAAAAAAAAAACAGTAGGATTAATTTTAAAATAAAAGATTAAAGATTGTATGAAAAGTATTAACAAAACTAACTTATATCAAAAATTGTTCACAAAGATTGAAAAAGTAGCTTGTTGTTGATTAAAATCAATATTCTAAAATAACTAACCTTTTTAAGAAATTTAGTTTCATAATTTATCCATAGATAACTTTGATTGCTTTATCTTGTACTTTATAAATAATTTTGATACAGTACTTATTACTTTATCCGGACTTCAAATATCCAGACAGTTTTAGTCAAAAGAAAGTACATAGATTTTCAATATTAAACACAGACGTTTTTGTTTGTTTCAAATATTTAAGCTTTCATACTTTAAGAAATTTTTAAGTAATATTATAAATTGTTTAATTAGTTCATTATTGTCAAGTAATAAAACTACTAAAGCCTTCATTTAAACTTTACCCAAAACAATGTTATTAAAATATTACTTAAAGTTTATTATCTAAACTACGCAGATGACAAAAAAATAGCAAATCGAACACACTTTACAGAATTCGTTAAATAAAATTTCTAGTTGGCTAAATGAAAGACAATTAAACTTAAACTCTAGTAAATTTTATATTCTTAATATTCAAAAAAAAAAAAAACGTTACTACCTCTACTTTTGACTTTAAAATAAACAATACAAACTTATCTTCAACTACAGTGTTTAAAGATCTCGGAATTTTGTTGCTGAAAATTAAAAATGAAACCACTACATTAATCATCTATACCGAAGAGCATCAACTACATATTTTTAAGTTTTAAAAAGCCTTAAGTCTACGGATATCAATATCCCTAAAAAGTTCTTTCTCATACACATTCGTCCTAAGTTTGAATATAACACATCAATCTAGTCTCCATAGTTAAAAAAAAGATATTAATGATATAGAATCTGTTCAAAGAAAATATACAAGATTTGTCATAAACTGCTGCAATATTTCTTTTTGTCTTACCTTGGTAGACTAACAAAACTTAACAAATCTCTAGAATACAGGAGACTTGAATTTGATCTCAGCATTTTTTTAAACTACTTAACGGTGAAACTACAATTAAAATACAATCAGTTTTTAAATGTAATAAAACTAATTACTTCCTCAGAGGAAATAGAAAAAAGTTTACATGCAAACATCCTTTCCATAATAAGGCTTGACATAACTTTTTTTTTATCGGTCAATTGAAATATGAATCAAACTTTCAAATAAGTTAGTATCTTACAAAAACGTTGAAGAATTTCAATTAAAGTTAGAAAAGTTCAATTTAAATGAAATGTTTGTTAGTAAAACTAATAAGTAATTTTTATCAACCGTTAATTAAATTTTTGGATTTAGCTTAGTCGATAGTTTAATTTTTAAAGCAGCACTTTTCCTCTATCAATTATTAATGTAAAGTCTTCTAAATATCTTAAATGATTATTTATCTAGCCATTCAATTTTTATATTAATTAGGTTTTTTTTTTATTGTTAGTTAATGCATTTAAATGTTACATGATTGATCGTTCTGCATCAGAGCGTAAATAAGTATAAGTTTGTGGTTAAAAAAAAATTGCTTTTTATGTTAATATGTAAATTTATGCATATAATATATTAAAATATGTTATCATATTCGTTTTGAACAATGACATTTTTGTAATACTTTTATTTTTGATTTGGTTAGTTATGTCTTTTTCTGTTTAAGTGCCCTAGGATTTGATGCCTAGGTCCATCATATGGACCAAAACCTTGAAATAACAATAAACTTTCAAAATTTTCTTGATAGTAGATTAAGTTCAAAGTTTTTGTTTTTGAAAATGAATGTATCAGTTCTTTATGTTCGAATTTTAATTCAAATTATATAATAAACATACCCAATTCAATTAATTTTCTGTTTAAAATTTATTGCAGGACATTATTTTTTGTTTTTAAGTTATATAAGTTTGACACGTTCAACATACTAGGTTTTAGAAATGGAAAAGAAACCAAAAAAAAAAAAAAACGATTTGCAATAACCAGCAAACATAAACTATAATTTTGTAGTATGGTGATAACAAAAGTATTCTATAGTGAAGCAGTTTAGTAAAGACAGATCGACTTTGTACGATATTTTGAAAAGTGGAGAAAAGTTTTAAGCAGATCAATGATTTTTAATTATTTTTTATGCATTGCACATTATACATCAGTTTTATTGTTTTATAAAAAAAAAATTGTACTTATCCAGAAAAATGCTTATCAGAACATGTTTACAGAAAAATCATGCCCAACATGTCCGGATAAGTGAATAAGTGTACTTCATAAATTTGTCTTTTAAAAATTTATTTTGAATACTGCATCAAATTAAAAATTAACTCTAAGTCTCATTCGTATGGTAGTCTGATATATTTTCAGTAGTGAAAGCAAGATAAGAAAAAATATAGAATAAACGTTTTTAAGTTTGTTATAAAAATAATTGTTAACTTAAATGTAAGCACAAAACAACTTGATTTATTTTGACTATTTAATCAATAGATAGTTGAAAAAAAAAACTTTTAGTTAAATAGTACAACAACTAACTAGTCATTTTTAAAACTTTCATTCGTTTTGTTTATGTAAATTTTAATTTGCTTAAATACGCTTATGGATAGTTTTTACCATTTTTCTAGGTTTTAACCTTTTTCGTTTATATCTTTAATTCTCTTGTATTTATAAGTTCTATCTTTTTGAAGAACAATAATAAATTATTTATTCAATAACTTTACTAAATTTGGTTTTTATAAAGACATTACAAGTATTAGTAAAAATAAAGATCTCCATATACGATCCATATTTACACGTAATATATACTTTATCCAGATTAGTTTAACAAACTTCGTTTGTAGATTTTTTTTTACTGTCTCGCTAGAACAAAATAAAACATTAATTTTTTTGTTTAATTATTTCCTTTAATAACCAGTCCGTTCTAAATTCCAGCATTTAAAACAATTAAAGCTTTGATAGCCCAATACTATGCTTTAGATAATTTTAAAGAAACGAAATGTTGACAACTAAGTAAATCGGATTTTAAATAACTTTTGTTTGCAGGTATTTAAAGTTTTAGAAAAAGCAACACACTAAATTTTTTTATTGTATAATTTCTATTTAGTGAAAAAATTCTTAAAATTCTTAGCAAAGTATCGTTTTAACTTTTAGAAATATTTCAATCCTTTATTATTTTAATAAATCAGATTATTTTTACTTTCGCCTAAGTACTTTTAGTTTTGAGTGAAAACTTGCTTCAAAATAAGAGTTTACATTAATTAAGAATACAAACAGTATTAATTCAATTTTGCGACAGTTAAATGATAATTGTGTTTAATTTGTTTAGCTATAATTATGAAAAGCATATTTTACTTAGATTATCATGAAAAACCTAAAAAAACTTAACACAACTTAATGTAATATTCACAAATATAATTTTAAGTTAGGTGATAATTTATATATTAATGTAATTGAATAACAATTACTTAAAAAAATATTTAGCATAAATATTTCTACCTAGAGGTACAAACAATCTATAAACTCTTATTTGAAAATGTTATGTTATTAAATTGATTTAAATACAATTCTAGTTGATTAACATATTTTAACATTTAAAAAGTGATGATCTCAAGAACACCTAGAATAAAAGTTTGTATTGTTCCTAAAAATCTGTTTGATAAGTTATTGATAAGTTGTTTGTTACATAATTGATTATAAGTTTTGAACTTATATGTTTAAATTTATAACTTATTTAAAATTTTTTGTAACTTCAAGCCTATTGGATTTATTTTAAAAATTACTTAAAACTAATTCACTTTTTAGAAAAAACATTTTAAATATTCATGTATAGGACAAAGCTCAAAACATGCTATCAAATATTAAAAAGTTTTAAAACTAATGCTGCTTCATTTCTGACAAAACTATTTAAAACATACGTTCGCCCTAAACTTGAGTTTAGTACCCAAATTTGGTCACCCCATTTAAAAAAGGATATTAACAAAATTGAATCTGTGCAAAGGAGTTTTACCTGTCATATTTGTAGTCGTTGCAACATATCTTACACATCATATAATGATAGAATGATTAAATTTGGTTTGAAATCACTGGAATATAGAAGATGGGAATTAGATTTATTAACTCTTTACAAAATTATTAATGGCAAATATAAAAATTTTTTTAACTAGTTTTTCAATTTTTCTCAAAATAAATATCAACTAAGAGGAAATAATTTTAAAATAAAATGTAAACATGATTTTCAAAACAGTCAGTGGCAAGGAGCATTTTTTCACAGAGCAAAAGCTATGTGGAACAGACTACCTCAGGATATAGTATCTTGTGAGAGGGTAGAACGATTTCGTTTAAAGCTAAAAAGATTTGATTTAAATACAATAAATACCAGTAAAATTCACTAATTTTCCACTATAAACAAAAGAAAAAATATTCGTTTCCCTACGCCTCCCCCCTACAAACTAACAGTTTACTTATTTATTTTGTAATTATGAATGTTGTTTTATAAGCGATGATTTTAGACAAACTTCTTTATTGTGTGTACTAAGTAATATATGAGTTTAAATTTTTTGAATTTTTTGAATTTACTTTTTAATTTAGTTCATTTGTATATCATATTGTTTTTAACTTTGTTTTTTCATTTAAATTGTGTTTATATATATGTATATAATTTATCTTAAAGTTTTGAATATAAGTTTATTTTCTTTTTCTCATTTTGTGTGTCCTGTTTAAGTGGCTCAGGTTTTCATGCCTGAGTCCAACATTGCACAATAAACAATATAATAATAAAAAAGCTGGTTAATTTAGTGTTGTTTACACTATTATTAACAAAGACTGTAAATTGATTATAAAATAGTTTCTAGTTTTAACCTTAAAACCTAGTGTATGTTCACAAGTAGAACTTTTTATATTGAAGTTGCTAATTAGTTGTTTAATTTAAATAATTGTAATAGAATTTATACAAAAAAAAATCTTTCATTTAATTAGTTTGTAAAGTTTAAAGCTATACAAAAATGACCCTAGTTTAAAAATTAAAATTATTCAAATAAAATTAACTTATAATATAAGTTTAGTTGTACTTTAAGATAGTTAAATTACAATTTGTTTAATTTGAGTCGGTTTTCTAACAGATCTATAACCTGAAGTAATTCTAAAACAGTCTATATTTATTTTAATGGTAAACTTTTTTTTACAGCATGGTACAAATACCACTGAAAATAACATATTTTCACAATAGTATATACCACGTTTTTAATTAATTTTTTAAAAGCCTACGTACTAAGTTCTAATGAATAAATAATACTAAGTAATTGATATAATTTTATGCAAACAAATACAATAACTATTTTTAAAACTTTTTTTGCCGAAAAAGGTATTAAATCGTTATGATTAATTTAAAATGTTGTAGCTAATATGGTCTGAAAATTATGAACTTGATAAAATTTGTCATTAAGACAAGTGTTCTGGAATTTCCAACGAAGATTATGTATTAAAATGTCACTAAATTATTTTTTTTGGATCAATAGATTTATTTTTGCAGTAAGTGTGCACATATTTTTCCAGCTTACTTATAAAAATTTAATAAGTCAACAATAACAAATAACATTAGTTTAGAAATTGCACTTAAAATAAGTTGTAGTCAATTAACATAAATTGTGAACTTACTCGCCTTTAAAATATGAAATTACTGAAAAACTAGGCAGAGAGTAAGTTTTTTGTAGGTAGGGTGCTTATTTTTCCAGCTACTTTTCAATTTTTCGCGGGTAAAGTAAGGCTGCAATTTGTTTTTATAACACCAATACATAAAATTAAAAAAAAATTTGTATTGTAATTTTTTAGTATAATAGAAATGGTATGAGAACGTAAAAGCTAAATAATCATAAAGTAGAGATGCTCTTAAATTAAGAATGTGTATGCAAAAACGTTACATAGTCTAACTAAAAACTATATGTTTATTAAAAACAATCCCACAAACCAATAGAAAACTACCGCTATATATTTTACAACAAATTAGTTAGTTTTCTTTAATTATCTTTGTTTTGCTTTAATAAGCTTTGAAACAGTTTTGTATTTTAATGTTTAAAGTTTCCATTTTTCTCTTAAGTACGATTCCATTCAAATTATAAATCTTTTAAGTTTTTTACTCCGTTAATTTTTAAACCAGTTATAGATTTTCTCAAAATGTTTATTCTAGGTAATTCAAATGTTTTGTCATAAAAAAAATTGCCTAATACATTGTTTAGTAATTCAGATTGTTCAAAAGATTATGCTCAGACTTTTTTTTTCTATTAAAGTAAACAAGAGCAACAATTTTTTTTTTGTTTTCTTTAATTTTATAATTATTTTTATTAGTTTCACTTTTTAGTAAGTTCAATACGTTAAAACTAATTAGGAGATTCTTCGCAACTTCAAGTTTTAATTTGTTTATGGTTTTTTTATGCTGTGATTTTATTTATTCAACATAAAGATAAAAGCTTATGATCAGTATTTAAACGACTATTTTTATCAAATTACAAGTTGCAAAACTAAAAGATAATGTTTTTCTTTGTTTCTTAAATACTAGTTATTATGTAAAAAATAAAATTTATTTTCAAAAATTATATTGAAAACTAATTAATTACCACTTACGGTATTTCTAACTTAAAACATGAATAAATTTTGAAAATGTAGCATTCTATGATTTGGAAATGAACAGTAGTATAAAATATATAACTAAAAATTGTTTAAAAGTATTAATACAACTAACTTTTATCGATAATATGATTACAAACATTCGAAAAATTAGGCTGTTTTTTATTTCAAAAAACAATCCGAATACAACTTACTTAATTTTTAAGAAGTTTGGTTTCATCATTCTTCAATAAACAACTTTAACTGCTTTATCCTTGTTTTAATACTTCATAAATTTGTCTTTAAAAAAATTATTTAGTTACTTTTGTATTGTGGTCTTATACATTTTACAAGTGAAAGCAAGGTGTGAAACGATAAAAAATATTTTTTCGTAAGTTTGTCATAAAAATGATTATTAACTAAAATGTAAATACAAAAACAACTTGATTGATTTTGAATATATGGCCAAGAGATATTTAAAAAAAAAATTATAGCTAAATAATACAAAAACTAAATATTTATTTTAACTTTCATTCTTTTTGTTTATGTGAATTTCAAATCCGCTTAAAAGTCTTAAGATAATTGTTACTTTTTTTTAAGTTTTCACCTTTTCGTTTGTACCTTTAAAACCCTCAATTTTATAAATTTTTTCAAACACTATAACATCTTTAATTTATAATTTTACTACATTTTTAAGAAGATATTACAAGTATTTGTAAAAATAAAGACATCGAAATACTATCCATATTTACACAGAATGTACACTTTATCCAGATTATTTTAACAATTTTCATTTTTAGTTTTTTTTGTTGTTTTTTCGCTATAACAAATATAAAGCACTTATTTTTTTATGTATTTATTTCTATTAATACTCAACCCAGTCTAAAATTCAAGCATTTAGAATAATAAAATGTTCGATTTTTCCAAACTATTATCTGAATATTTTTAAGGAAACAAGGATACTTTTATTTAAAAGTCATATTTTTTTTTAATCGATTTAAAACATTATTCTTGTTAAATAAAATATTTTATAATTTAACAACTGATGATTTCAAGAACACCTTAATAAACTTTTTTGTAGTTCCTGAAAATCTCTTTAATAAATTTTTGATAATTTGCTTACTAACAATTTTTAGTTTAGAACTTATATTGCTGAATTAACTTTTTATAAAATTTTACATATTCATTGTAATTTCAAGCCATTAATTTTATTTGTAAGAATCATCTAAAATTAATCACTTTTCAGAAGGGGCATTTAAAACTTTCATGTGTAAGACAAAGCTTAAAACAATTACTTTGTTTAGTAGTTTTCCATAACTTTATCCATTGGTCTTGATAAAATAAAACTTTTTTGAACTATTAATTTTTGAAGTTTTTTTTACAACGTTTAACAGCCAAACAATAATTAAATATTATAACAGCTTATTATAATAAAATGTAACTGACTATAATTGCCTGACACTAACGTTATAACAAAGCTATTTTCATAATGTTTTTTAGTAAATTGAATTATTCGATGTTATTGTTGTGCAATTTTTTATTTACTTCTGAACCAGAGGTCGGCAGGCTGGAGGTACTCGCTTATTTTGAATTTGAAGTATTTACGCGGACTGCAGTTTTATTTTTAATCATACTTTTAAAAACATTTAGTTTTAGTTTAATCAGTCTGATACATGACTCATTATGAGTTATATGTACATAAAGGTCCTAATATTGAAAGGTAAAGTTTAGAATATTGTCTTAATGAACTCATTATCTGTCCAATAAACTAATTCATTTCAGCTGAGTAAATTTATTGCTCAACTATCACCGAAACAAATGAGCTTTTTATAATTGTCCTTTTCAATATTTTTGATAAATATTTTTATAACTTAAATAAAATCCTATCCTACTTTATGCATAATAACTTTTAAAATCTAATAAAACTTCAATTTTTCAAATCTATAAACTAATATAGATAAATAAATTAATTAATGTTAACTTTAATTAATTTTAAAAGTTTTCGTTTAAAGTTTTTAATAAGCTGTTTATTTTTCAAACAATACCCTACATGGAGACAGGAAAGTTAGCACAAGTAGGCTACTTAGTTATTCTTTAAAAATAAAAGTAAAGTTCATAAAGGCTAAAAAAAAAAAAAACAATAATTACTAAGTGCTAGTACTATTATTATTATTTTGATTAAGTACTAAATAATTCGACTAGAAGTTATTAAAGTTCATATAACGTTTATTTATATTAAATTAGGTTTGCAATTACTTATCTAAACTAGCTTTAGTAAAACTAATACAATAATGTAATAATATAATATGTCAGTGGTCGTCAAAGTGTTTACCGGATAATTGTATGGGAGTTTTCACTCTTAATTTATTTAATTCTTTTTTTATTTTCACTATCTTTTTGACCCTTACCTTTAGTCGATAAGGTTGTTTCAGATTTGATCGTATTGGAATTTGCATTCTTCATTTACTTAATATTTTACTTATTTTTACTTACTTTTACTTATAAAGTACTATATCTATAACCCTTAACGTTTACATTTGGTAGAGAAGCGGTTTTCAGATTTGATCGGATTGAATTTTTTCGAAATAATTTAGTAAAATATTAAAATAAATAATATTTATAACATCTACAATTGAAGTTTTTGTACTAATAATGTAGTTATACTTAAGTAGTTATACATTTGTAGTTTTGTCCCTGATATGATAGTTTAAATTTCTTAACTATAGTAGGGTGTTTACATTTTTGCTTCAAAAAGACTCTTTCTAATACATCCAATGTAAATTAGCTAATTTGGTTAATATGTTCCTCTGTCCTTGAAGTAAACCTCAATGACTTACATACTGAAAAGGTTACTATCCATTTTATATTTAAATTTATTAAATATTTTATTATTAGTTTTAGGCTAAAATTTATATTGTCAATATTATATGATAACTTAAGGCAACTACCTAAGATGATGTCGCACCAATATCAAACTGAAAATATATAGTATTTGATGTGTTTTTTAACCATATTTTTCAGCTAAAAATTTATATTTTAAAAATACACAAATAAAATTAAACTTTTATATCATAAACTGATAAAACTTAAATATTTAGTTGCATTATTTACAATATAAAGCAATTACATCAATACAGTAATTTATATCGATTTCTATATTGTAAAGTAAAATCGATTAAATATCATAATATGTCATAAATAAATTTTATTCTTACTATGTATTGATATAGCTTGCTTAAAACAATTTATTTTTTTAGAATAAACATATTAGCCTTAAAACATTGATTTTTTGCCTATAACTATGGTTAAAAAAGACATCAAATACAATATATTTTCAGTTTGATATTGGTGCCTTATTATCCTAGATAATTACCAAGTTTAAAAAATATTATGTATAAATAATTAAAATAATACTGTTTTTGCATAATAAATAATTTTGTTATAATAAACTCTAACTACTGTACTTTAGTATGTTTAAATTTAAAAAATATAATAATACTATCTGGGTTTTCTTACAATCAGCTCCCTCAGAATAACTCAGTCTGGTTCTAAGCTTATATGGTTGCCACACACTCAGGATACTCAGAATAAAAACATTATAAAAATATCAAGATGACTTAGCCAAATTTGATTTTTTTAATAAAAAATTTAGGACAGCTATGTATTTTAAAAACATATCATTATTTTTTAAACCTTATTCATGAATGAAATTTAGTTGTTTAGTTTTAAAATCTGATGCTATATAACCACCATTTAAAAAAAAAAACTCTTTTTATTTTGAAAAATTTTTTAGTCTATTTGTTAACTTGTTTAATTTTTTTCAAATGACTTTCAAAACTCAGGATGACTTCAGGACAGACATGTCTCTCAAGGTAGTTTTTGAATTAAAAAGTGGCAACCCTGATTTTTCAGAAGCTCAAGTAAGCTCAGGCTAGTTTTATAAAATATATACTTGCTTAAACTAGCTTTTTTTTTTAGACTTTTTGAGATACCTTTATTAAATTCCTGACGTTTTTTTACTTAAATATCTATATTACAAAATACTTTTTTTAATACCAAAATGTTTCAAATAATTATGTTTACAGTCTTATTTGTTTATACTTAATGTCAAACTGTGGTTAAAAATGTTTAAACTTTTTCAAAAATTCACAAAGTTGTTTAAGTGACCGGAATGCTTAATTAACCAGTAGGACATAAGAGAGCTCTGCTAAGAATTTACATTCTATAACTTATAAAGTATAACCTGATGCTGGTCACTTGCTCAAAAATTAAAAAACTTTATTGAATAAACAAAAAAAAAAATATTGCTCAAAATTATTTGCACTACTAACACAAAAAGACCTTTCGAGTTGCATACCCAAAATTAATCAAAATTATTATAAGCAAAAACATGGAAAACATATTTAACAGATAAAATGAAACTCTTAAAAGAAAACTCTGTGAAAAATTAATCTATTAAAATTTATAATGTTAAATATTTTCCTGAACAAAAATACCTAAAAAAGTTCTTTTTTTGATATATTAGTATCTAACATTAAACACACATAAAACATAGATTGAACTCCACTTTAGAAGGTAAAGTTTTAATCTGAAATGTAATCAAATTTAAAAATATTAATAATTTTAGCAAATAATTTAACCTTGAATACACTTCAAAGATTTAAAAAAAATAAAGGAAAAATAAGTTTTATATTTTTAAAAGAATTTTTTTAAATTGGATTCTTTTATAGACTTCTTTTATCTTATTAAAAAATAAGTAAAAATAAATGAAGCCATAACATTTAAAAAAATTTAAATGTTAAATTAAAGGTGTAATATAAAAAAAACATGAAATAAAGTAAAAAAAAAAGCTATGCTTTAATAAAAAAAAAATAAATAAACCTTTTTTATTAAAACTATAAGTTTTACAAATTTGAATTAATATCTTAATAAACATCTAAAATTTTAACCGAACAAATTAAAGATGTCTACAAGCACAAAAAACACTTGATATAGTGAATCAGTTTTCTTTCTTTAATTTATTTGAAAACAATGTTAATTATAAAAAAATCAACCTATTACTTATTTCAAATGTTTTCAGCTGTTTGAGCTTATGATTTATAAGTTTAACCTTTTTTTTGCAAAGTATATATATAGATTAATAAATTTATTTACACAGATTAAGCGGAGACTACTTAATGATATAGTTTAATAACACACTAACAAAGTATGAACAAAAAATACATTTTAAAACTTCCTACAACCTAGACTGCACCAATGCTATTGAAACCTAATTAATTAATCAAAGAAATATAACTACAATATAAAAAATAAATACCAGAGGGAAAATATACAGCAGTCTACTGTTTATAAACAAAATTTAAAAAACAAAAATTCTTTTTTATCTTACGTAAACTCTGCGTAGCTGTCTAATTTGCACAAGCGTACAAAATTTCATTAGGAGACAAAATTGCATGAGGGCAAAAAATTGGACGAAGATACTTTTGCACGAAGAAACTTTTGCTCGAAAATAAAATTGCACGGAGACAATTTTGCAAGAGCAGACAATTTCGAACAGACACATTTTTGCAACAGGTTGATATTTTTTTATAATAGTTTTTACTGGTATTTTTTTTATTTTTTTTACTTTCACTTTTATCCCTAACCTTTTATACCCTTGGTCAGTAATTTTCTTTTTATCTTTAAGTTTTTTTTCTGTTTTTTTGTATTTTCTTGTTGATCCTTTAATAAATTATCCTTAAGTTCAACCTGGAAAATTCCAAAATAGCTTTCGTCTAATAAACTACTAGGTTGATCTGTTAAAATCTTACTACCTTGGTTAGCCAGTGATTTATGACCATTACTGTTTTTAAATCTTAGTAGAAAGTAAATTATTTTTGAGGACCTTCTTGAATGGCTATGTATTTTAGTTATACTTTTCAAGTAACACTTAAAGTTTACTGGTAAAAAAATATTTAAAAATTTATACATAAAAACTTATTACTCATATTTGAACAAATTTTCAAAATTTAATTTTCTTTAATAAAGTAAATATTTCTTTTAATGGATATAAAAGTTGTCAATTATTTTAGAATTTTTTATTTTGTAATCAAGATGTAGTATAATAAAAAATATACACTCAAAGAGTTAATTCACTCAGTTCTTTCAAAGTAACTCAGACTAGCTTTAATTTGTTGTAAAATAAGAATAGTATTTACTTTTTGAATAAAGTTAGCCTAATCCAGAATATTTTTTTTGTCGAAATTAAGCTTGTTTTGATACATTAACAAATAACCTGCCATGCTTTTTTTTTGAAATATCTTTTCGGGACCTGTTTTTGAAGTCATTTTGTCACTATATGAATACAATTTGAGTTTTAAATTTTATTAAAATTATTTGTTAGTTTTTGACTCATATATAAGTTGTATTTTATCGTTTGTTTATAAATTAAAGACATCTGAAGGTTAGCTTGATGTAATGCAGTATAGTATTTACCCCCCAGAATGTTTTTTCTCAAAGAGTTGCAACCCTGTAGTTATATCTAGTTTGTAATACAAATTCTATATAACATTTCATTACTTAATACATAAAAATATTTTTATTAATATCAAGTATACTCACAATACATATATAAATACATTTATTTTGAATATGATGCTTCTTTAGTTATTTGCCTTAACTAAAAAAGAATGCTCAATTTACTGGAATGTCTAAAGAGCTTTTTTGAATAGAGTTTTGCAAATTAAATTTTGTATTCACGACCGATTTTGGTGGCAAAAATTGCGACCTTTTCAAGCAAATTAAAGTATTGAAACCTTTTTTTAAAAAAATAAAAAGGTTTGCTTGAAAAGGTTGCAATTTTTTGCCACCGAAAGGTCGTGAATACAACATTTAATTTGCAAAACTCTATTTTAATATGATGCTTCAAAATTATTTTCATTAGTGCTATTCAGTAGTAACTGTAGTTAAATCCTTTACTCTTACAGGTGAAACTTAGTTACTATTACTAAATGCAATATTTGCTTTAAACAAATTGTTACATATCTTATCAGTAACAAAATAATTTTATTCTACTCTAAATAAACCAAATTTATTGTCATCATTTATTGATTAATTTCAACTTAGTTCATCTACAATAAACAATTAATATCTTTTTTTTTTTTTTAATTTCTTTCATTGAATTAAACTTAAATAAAATATTCAAAAGGAAGCTTAAATGTATTAAACGGTGTTGCCATACTTAGGATAGTTCATACTTTCTTAGGATTTTTTTAATACTCAGGATTGTTTCAAGTAATCTTGCAAAACTCAGGAAAGAAAGGTATTCTTTTCTTAAATTTTAGTCTAGTTTTTTTGATTAACAAATATTTTACTTCTTAAAAATAAATATATTTTTCACTCTATTTCGTTTTTTCAATGATATTTATTTAGTGAATTGTATATTGTTCAATTACACACTTTTCAGTTTTTTAGCTTTATATTTGAAAATAATAACTTCAGTATGACACCTACTACTGTTTAGTCTTTGTAAAAGAAATTTTGTTTTAAAGCGTGTTACCCCTGTTGAGGTTCAGTTTTAATTTTTTTTTAAATCAATTCATTCACTATTACCACACACTTAGGCTAACTAATGACCTCTCAAAATTTTTGGAGGTATTTTTGAAAACTTAGACTAATAATACTTTTTAGAAAAACTCAAGCTTAGTAAGACATTTTCAATTAATTAAAGATGGTTTTTTGACCTGGTCTACTTTTTGTGTGAAAAATATTTTTTTAATTTCTTATTACAGGGTTGCCACTTCACCTGGAAACCTGGAAAAACCTATAAAAACCTGGAATTTGATATTTAAGGCAAAAATAACCTGGAAAAACCTGGAATTTGAAAAATTTTTAAAAACCTGGAAAAACTTGGAATTTTAAACAAAAAACCTGGAACTTTTAACAACTTTAACGTTTTCAGTAGTATAAAATTTCAGTTGGACATAAAAAATCTATCAAATTAATAAGATATTTTTGTCATCATCAAAAAATGTTTCTATTAAAAAACTAGCTTGAATTAACTTTCAGTATCTTTTTTATGTTTTTATACTATTTTACACAGTTTCTTACATAAAATTTAACAATGTAACTCGCTTTAAATCAAACAATTTAAAGTTCTCGACTTAAATGTCTTTAAGGAGATTTATATTTTTTTCAGACCTATTTACAACAACTGAGGATCTCCTATATGCAAGTATAGGAGTGAAACATTGTTTTGTTTGTAATAAACTGTTAAAATAAATATTGGATAAAATTTAATTTAAAACTAAAAATAAACCCAAAAATGTGTACTTTTAAAAACCTGCAAATACTTTTGAAAAAACAAGTGGCAACTCTGTTGTTAGTAAGCTAGTTTGCTACAAATATATTATTTTAGTTGCTTTATATTTCTAATATTTTCTTTTAGTTCATCTTTATCACTACTTTTATGAGATGTTTTTACCCTGGTATAAGCAAATTTCTATAATATTTAACTTGCTAAATGGTAAACTTTCTAATTTAAAGATTTGTTTTATTTATTTTAAAATATCAAGTCTTTTTAAGGAGTAATTAAAACATATAGTAGCTTTAATATATTTTAAAAGCTATTGTTATCAAGATTTTAACTTTAATGAATTTTAGTTTCTTAACAAAAAAGCAAATAAATTTGTAATTAAATAAACTCAAATTTATTTTTTAAGTTTTCAAAACTGATGTACACTTTGTTGGCACAATTACATTTATTTATTAATACTATTTTTAATGCTTTTAAAAAATAATGTTTTACACTTTTTAATAACAAAGTTTCTTTATGCTTGGATGTATAAACCGTTTGTAGATTGAATACTGCAAGTTTTTCGGTTGTAACCAACTGATGGGTTCTAATCAGGACGAATCCGGTCTCAGTCTACCGAAAGCTTGTGGTCTAATGATTGAATCAGTATGATCAAACCTTGTAAATATGACCTTTCTCACTGCATATGAAAGTCCAAGCTTAAATTTTGTAGAATTTTACAATTTTTTTTGTTGATTATATTTAAAACAAGCGTACCAGATGTCTTGCCTAGTGGCCAATGTTTTGAACGTTGCACGGCAAACGACATTGCTGAAGTCACTGATTAATGACAGCAAAAGGTTTCTTCATACTTACATGTATAAACTGTTTGTAGATTGAAGACTGCAAGTTTTTCGATTGTGACTGACTTATGAGTTCTTTTCGGGATAAAACCGGTCTCAGTCTACCGAAAGCTTGTGGTCTGACAATCGAATTGGTTTGATCATACTTTGTAAACTTGAGCTTGTCTCACGCCATATGAAAGTCCAGGCTTCGGTTCTGTAGACTTTCGCCAATGTGTTTGTTGATCCTATTTGATAATGTTTGATCTTTTTCAGCTTACTCTTATTTAACATAATAAATCAGTTATCAATATCAAGTAATGTTAGATGAAAAAATTCTATACAATACTAGTGGAAAAGACAAAACAACTAATAAAGTCCATCAAACACTGGATTATTGTACCGCTCATGATAAGTATCAACTTGTGAAGTTAATTACAAAAAATGCTACGGAATATCTTCACGGAAAAACCATGGGAAACTTTTTTCAACAAGGTAATATTGCTTTTACATGAAATTATAAATTTATAACCAAGCAGACAATGATAAGAATAGCCACTATATCCATGAGACTATAATATTTAATTATATGTTTTATTGATAAGATAAAAAAGTACAACAATATAAGTAATTTTTTATTTTATTTTTAGTTTAATTGCAAAAATAAAGCTTTAATAATATATATCTTGTAAATATAAAAAATGTATTTATGCTCTTAATTTAGTTTAGTTCAGGATTTCCCAAAGTTGACGGTACTACCCCTCTGGGGCCACATTTTAGTAACTAGGGGGCAATAATTAGTAAAGAAACGAAAGGGGGGAGGGCGATTTAAAAATGTTGAGCAGTCATAAAGTTTTTACTTTTTAGCTTGCTATTTAAATAATTGTAGCTTGTTATTAAATTTTTACCATGAGTTAAACATTAAACAAAAAAGTCCATTTTGTTTAATTTAAAAAAAACTAGTCTAAGTGCTTAAGACTACTATTTTCAAGTAAATTATATACTTTTATTCATATATTTTCTCATTTAACAACTACATATAAAATAGATAAATGGAATCCCTCTCACAATTTCATAACCTGACATATATGCTATTTATGATCATAAATTGTATGTAAAAACTTGTGTTATCTATTATAAACTATCACCTTATGATATTTCCATTGCTTTAGAAAAGTCACTTAGTTGACTAAAAAAAAAAATTCTCTAAAGTAAATTTTTCAATAGAATAAAAAGGTTGCTGGAATTAATCAAGATATATTTTGTAAGTTAAGTTTTGAAACCATAATATGTTTTTGAGCTTGCACTACTAAATTAAAAAAAGTAACTTTTGATTATTATGTACTCCCTTGGTTATCAAATATTTTAAATATAGGTTTGTAAAGAGCTATTAAATTTTCACGAACGTACAAAATTGCACGAGTGCATGAAATTGCACGAGTGCACAAAATTGCACGAGTGCACAAAATTGCACGAGTGCACAAAACTGCACGAGGGCACAAAATTGCGCAAGTGCACAAAATTGCACGAGTGCACAAAATTGCACAAGTGCACAAAATTGCACGAATGCACGAAATTTCACGAGGGGATAAAATTTCAAGAAGATACTTTTGCACGAGCAGACAATTGTGCACGAAGACATTTGTTACTATCAGTGTTACCCCTAACGTTTATCCTCGATCCGTAACTTACTTTTTATTTATTTATTTTTATTTTTTTTGATATTAATTATTTTTTATTTATTTATTTCATTATATTTTATTTTATTTTTGTAATCACTATTACCGCAACTCTCAGTTGGTAGCTTTTTTTTTTCTAACTTGTCTTTTAGTTATTCCGCTTTTTTTGTATTTATTTATTTTTTTACTCTCGTGCAAAATTGTCTTCGTTCCTTTGTGCAAATTTGTCTCCGTGCAAAAGTATCTTCGTGCAATTTTGTGCACTAGTGCAATTTTATTGTCGTGCAATTTTTACCTGTTCCCAGGTAGTGTATATGCCAATTAGTTATAATTATAAGTATTTGATTATAACAACAATTTAAGTATATTGAGCGACTTAAGTAAGCTACTTAGCATTAACTACTAAATGTCCGAAATTTGTTATATCAGAAAATGTTATAATGTCAGGTTTCAGTTAAGATTTCAGATGGGTAACGTACGATACAGATCCAGTCAAATTTCGGCCCGCTAAGTAAGTTAAAAACTACTTGTGCAAAACAAATAAAATTTGATTATTTGATACTTTATACAATATTTATTTTAAATACGCTTTCAATTTGGTTTTTAGCACTTCCTAGATCACAATAATACTAGACAATTTTATAACAATTTTGCTCGAGTTATTTAAATGTCTTATATATTAGTTTTTTTAACAAGTCGACACGATAGATGATTTTTTAGTAAGATGACTTGCTGACTAAAAAGTTGTCCACCACTAACTTAAACTGCTTATTAATTTCAAAACAACTCATATTTGAACATAATTGATTACAGAATACATAAGACTTTTTAATAATTACGTATTTTATAACCCGTCTTATAATGAAATAACTTCAATTTATTTTCTCAAGTCCTTGAAATTACTTTCAAAACAGCCCAAAAGTGCGTGCCTAAGAAGTACCAGTCTTAATTACATTTCAAACACAACTTTTTTGGCTCAAAAGAGCATATTCAGGAGGAAAATTACTGTTTAAAATCAAGGGGACGAATTTTTCTTAAATTTCAGAAAAGGGGCGATTTAGTAAATGAGTTTGGGAAATCCTGGTTTAGTTATTGCTTGTATAAACACTATTACAGAAAATTTAGATTTTTTATTTATTAAATGATATATTATAAGTCTCAGTACTAGTATCTCAGTACCAGGGGCGTAGCGTGGGTGGGACACTGGCGCATGCGTGCCACCCAAAAAAAAAGAATGTAATATCTTTATCCTTTACTGTTTATTTTTTCTGCAAAATTTTCTTTTTTTCAACTTTGTTTATCTAATATTCGAAAGGTTAAACGAAATTTTGAATACCGTTTAGTAGCAGGTTAGGGAAATTACCCAATATACTGATTCGGTGCGCATGCGAAAGTGCGCATCGATGTTGATGAAAAAATCAGTAAGGAAAAATTTTGTAACTTCATAAACTTCATAAAAATTTACACTCAAAAAGAACGCAACTAATTAGGGCACCGCAGTAGTATAACTTTATGACAAATTTTTCTACAAAAGTTTACAAAAGTACGTCACGCTTAAAGAAAAATTAATAATTTTACAAGTTTTTTTTTTCATGCTACAATATATGTTAAGACTACTGCTAGTTTTCTGATCTTTACTTTTGTAAACATACAAGAAAACGCGTGTCGGCCTATGAGAAATAAACTTTGTTTGTGATTTTTATTTTAAACAAATACAATCAGATGAATTAAATTTAAAAAGTATATTTTTAAGTATTTTACAAAGTTGTAATAAATTGTAATAACAGTTATAAAATTTGTCTATTTTAACTTCTGTGTAAGTTTATTTAAATTATGTGCAATGAGGTGTTGTTACCACTGTTGTATTGTATATTAACGAGATTGATATTTTTTTCGTAAATAAAACAGTTACTTTCGTTTTATTGAATATATTCATTTGTAAAGATATAAAGTTTACTGTAAGTAGTAAAACCAATGTTTATTAAGTAAGTTTACATTTTTTATAGTATAAATAATTCTAATGAATTTTTATTTTATTTTTTTATTTTGTAATATATAAGTATTTTTTAAAACAGTTACTTCGAACTTATTTCACTTAATAGATTTATTTCAATTATACTACTTATAAAAAGATCTATTTTTGTAGCTATTTACAAAAGTTTTAATTTAGGGAATTATTTGAGAGAAAAATTTGCGCATCCCTTGACCAAAATACCACGCTACGCCACTGCTCAGGGGTGGGTGTCAGAATGACACAGCGACAAAATGACACGGTGCGTCACTTTGGCACGGTGCGTCACTTCGACACGGAGGGTCACTTTGGCACAGCGACAAAATGACACGGTGCGTCACTTTGGCACAGCGACAAAATGACACGGTGCATCACTTTGGCACAGAGGGTCACTTTTACACGGCGACAAAATGACACGGTGCGTCACCTTGGCACGGAGCGTCACTTTGGCACGGAGGGTCACTTTAGCACGGCGATAAAATGACACGGTGCGTCACTTTGGCACAGAAGGTCACTTTGGCACAGCAACAAAACGAAACGGTGCGTCACTTTGGCACAGCGACAAAATGACACGATACGTCACTTTGGCACAGCGACAAAATGACACGGTGCGTCACTATAGCATGGATTAATAAACTTATAAGCAAAACTAAACTTCTTCAGTAAAATAACTTGTAAATGCAAAATTTTGATAGTAATTAGTTAAACAAAAGATTTATTATATTTTTTCCAAACTATAGTAGTTTGATACATTTGAAACTATATATGATACATTGCTCTAAAATTTAAGTCATAGTATAAAAACAAAAATATTCTTAAGTTTTATTTTTTAAGTTTCATGACTTTTCATATTTATGTAATGAATAAAATTTAGTATTTTTTGTTAAACGTTTTATTAGTTATTATCAGAAATTGTTATAAAAAATAACTAAGATTTAATTTAATACAGAGTTATTTCGTAGTAAGAATTAGTCATGCGTGTTTTAACTCTAGTTTTAAAAATACAGATGCTTTTGTAGTAACTAGCTATTTATATTAAATATGTATATATATTTATATTCGACAAAAGTTAATAAGTTAGGATGTTTACTTAAAACTCTGTATTGAAAATGTATAAAAAACTTGTCTAAAAGCAAATAATTAAAATAAACGATCCTAGAACCTAAATTTTTGAAAAATTTAATAACAGTATTATGAACAGTTGAGAAAAAATTAAGAGTCTAATGCAACCATTCATGCGCATTTTTATATTTATCACTTTAAAAAATAAATAATAACTAGAGGTTATACATACAACATTGCTGCTGCAACCTTCTAATTAAAGCTGCAGCCATTCTATTAAAGTTAGTACTATAAGTCTTTTTTATTTTTACAAAACTTTTTAGTATAAAATATAAAAATTAAACTTAGAGTATGACAGATATTATAGTATTTTATTGCATATAAGGAATTAAATAGAGTTTATATATAATACAAAATCGGTAAATAAATTTCATAATAACACAGTAAAAGCAGACTTTAATTTGCCTGTAAAACATTTCTGCTACTTTATATTCTTGAGTTTTATTACAAAGTTTTAAAAAACTCGTTTTTGTCTTAATCCTGTTATAAAAATAATATTTAATTTTCTATTTTTAATCTTGCGAATAAAAAAAGGAGTTTTTTGTAAAAATAAATACATTTTATAGGATTTCTAAAAACTTTTTTCTAAAATTTTAAAACAATATTTTTTATTAATTAGGAGTTAATTTCTTTCTGATGAAAAAAAAAAAAAAAAATTATTTACTTTTGATATAAAATTTTGATATAACATTTTGAAAGTATGGGGCAATTGGAAGTAATTGATGAAAGCGATGTTCTATTTACCTAATTATCATGGGCAACCCGTGGTCTCTAATATCTGTATTGAGACATTGGAGACCACGAGTTGCCTGAGCTTTAGGAATATTCTAATAGGAATCAGACGCCTAATCCATTAAAAAACGGAGCGAGAAAATAATTTAGATAATAACTAATCAGTTTTTTAACGATTTCAAAATCTTGATAATATCAATTGCAATAATGTTTTATTTTGCGAAGGTTTACTATTATAATAGTAAAAAAAATTGCGTTTTGTTACAGCAACTCTACAATTGTATTACAGGTATGTATTAGTTGATTATTGAGTTTTATTTAAAGAGATGCTTGATGTAGGGAATGTTTTGCTAAAAAGTTAATTTATTTGCGGTTATTTGTACTTATACTTTTATCTATGCATTTTTAATGCTTAGGTGCACAATTTTATTTGCGAAAGAGCATTATGTTTCTACTTCTAAGTTCACGATATATGTTGCAACTAACATAAGTCGCATAGAGGCGCAAAATTTGATCTTTTAAGTCAAGTGCACAATGATTTTTTGAATATGTTGCTACTAACGTAGGTCGTCAGGAAACGCAGTATTTTAATTCAAAATTGCAACCTATTAAGTCGCCAAAAGAGCGCAAGTATTAATTTTTTTAAGCATTAAAACGTAAAATAAGAACCGCATTAGAATTTAGAATTACAACAGCAGAAAAGATGTTTTCGATAACGTCTGAGTTTTAGTTTATAAAACAAATTATCCTCTGTATTTACATCTACGAGTTTATTATTTTGATGTGCTGAATGATTGATCTAAAATGTAGATTGTATTTTTTTAAATCAGAATGTTGCTGAAGTTTAAAAAAATATGTTTATATGAGTTTTTATCTTTCTAGTCGTAAAATGGCAAGTCATTTTTTAATTTTCATTCCTCGTTTCAAGTTCTAGTACTAAACTGTGTTTAAATTTTTCCATTCAAACGAATTCAAAAATAAATTCCCTTTAATTTTTGCAGTCGTATTTTGTTAAAAAAGTTGCTGGTTTTGCATCTTTGTGAACGTTGTTTGATACAAACAACTATTTGTCCTTTATTAAACACAGCTTTTAAGCACACCTAACACCTTGCTACTGCTTAAAAATGATTATGTTGTTTATAAGTACGAAGATGGACAATAGAAGGTATAAACATTACGTGTTTCACTTTATTTTATGAAGTCATAATCAAAAATTCCTGCAGTCTTTGTTTTTAAGGTTAATCAATGTGATTGTTGCTAATTCTACAAAACCGGTTTGAAAACAGGAAACCGAAAAGTTTCCTAAAAAAAAAAAAAGATTGTTGTCCATACCAATGAAGATTGAAGTTTCACAACAAATCGTTCCTTCCCTTATTAACCACCGTGTCATTTTGTCGCTGTGCTAAAGTGACCCTCCGTGTCATTTTGTAGCTGCGCCAAAGTGACCATCCGTGCCAAAGTGACGCACCGTGTCGTTTTGTCGCTGTGCCAAAGTGACCCTACGTGCCAAAGTGACGCACCGTGTCGTTTTGTCGCTGTGCCAAAGTGACCCTCTGTGCCAAAGTGACGCACCGTGTCATTTTGTCGCTGTGCCAAAGTGACGCACCGTGTCGTTTTGTCGCTGTGACAAAGTGACCCTCCGTGCCAAAGTGACGCACAGTGTCATTTTGTCGCCGTGCCAAAGTGACGCACCGTGTCGTTTTCCCGCTGTGCCAAAGTGACCCTCCGTGCCAAAGTGACGCACCGTGTTATTTTGTCGCCGTGCCAAAGTGACCCTCCGTGCCAAAGTGACGCACCGTGTCATTTTGTCGCTATGCCAAAGTGACGCACCGTGCCAGAGTGACGCACCGTGTCATTTTATCGCTGTGCCAAAGTGACGCACCGTGTCATTTTGTCGCCGTGCCAAAGTGACGCACATTGCCAAGGTGACGCACCGTGTCATTTTGTCGCCGTGCCAAGGTGACGCACCGTGTCATTTTGTCGCTGTGCCAAAGTGACGCACCGTGTCTATTTGACGACCGTGTCATTTTGTCGCTTTGTCATTCTGACCCGCTCCCCTGCTCAGTACTATACCTTAAATTTAAGTTATTAAAACTTATTATTAGATTTTTTACCTTAAGTTTCTGGAATAAGTAAAAATATTTTTATTTTGTAAGTCAACTAATTTTTAGACCTTTCAATTTTTCAAAGAATTGTATGCTAAACAATGTATAAGTTTTTATTTTCATAATTAAAAACTTTTCAAACTATAAAGTCGATTACAGCAAGTTTTTGCTAAACTATTTACAATAAAATTATAAAATTAAATTAAAGCTTTAATAATTCATATATTGTAAATATATAAAATATTTTTCATGTTTTAATTTAGTTGATTTATTGCTTGTATATAAACACTATTACAAAAAAAATAAATATGTTTTTATATAAATGAAATGTTGCAAGTATTAGTCATAATATCTAAGAATTATATTCTAAACTTAAGTTATTTAAACAAATTATAAATATTCATTTTTTGTAAATCAACAACTTTGTAGAAACTTTTATACTTTTTAAAGAAAAGTATGTTAAATAATTTTTTATAATTTTATTATCGAAATTAAGAACTTTTAATCTATAAAATCGATTACAGCAAGTTTTTACTAAACTATTTATTATGCTGTTACAATAACACAACGTTAGCAAAGTAACCAAATAAAAAAAACATTTTGTTATATTCTTTTTTAAACTATAGTAGCGTATTAGTTTTAAACATAAATTTATCGATTTTTTTAGTTACTAAGTTTTTACGAAAATATTTTTTTTGCTTTATATGTCTACCATAAGCCTATCTTGTAGTTGGAAATTACAAATATTAGTGTTAAAAACATTAAATATTATATATATTTTATTATTAAAAAAAATTTTCACAGATAAAACTCATCAAGATGATTATGAACTTGCTCAAGTGATAAAGTTCAACAAAATCTGCTTAAACACTGATGTCGAGAAGAAAATAAGTAGAGTTATTGATCAACGAAAGACCATAAAAAACGCCGCATTGTTTTATCAGCTAGTCAGACATTTTAATCTACAATGTTCTCGTCAGGTTTTGCTAAGCTACATAGAATTCTGTTTCACAATGATAGTTGAGACAAAAAGCTTTCCAGAACTAGACTTTTGTTTTCTCTCAACTATACTTGCAAGTTCAAACTTAAGAATTGATTCTGAGCTTGAAGTTTATAACGCAGCTGAAAAATGGTTAAGTTACAACATTGAAGAACGCAGAAAATTTGCAAAAAGTCTTTTACAAAAGGTCCGTCTCACATTGCTATCAAATCAATGCTTAAAAAACTTGTTACTTAATGTGTCAACATTCTCATTGAGTGATGAATGTGCTAAGATTATTAACAAAGTTTTAGAGAATAAAAGTATACAAAATAGTTCTAATCTTATTCAAACGAGTAGGTTCTGTAACCAAAATAAATACAGCGTGTTAGTGTGTGGGGGTTTAAATATTCGGAAAACCTGGACTGTTCCTGTTAACCAAGTTCTAAAAATAGACGCAAATAACTTAAAAAAAACCTATCACTTGCCTCCAATGCTACAAGAAAGAGTTAGTGCACATTCAGTTTGTATAAAAGGAGAAGTATATGTTTTCGGTGGTTGGATAAAAATCACTGATATGATACCATCAAAGTTAATTGAAAAATATTCACCGATTACTAACACTTGGTGTAGAGTAACTGATATGTATGATGATCGTAGGGAATTTTGTGCTTGTTCATTTATGGACAAAATATTTTTTATTGGAGGTTCCAGCAGAAGTTCTTCTTTGCAGCTAAATACAAAGAATCTTAGATGGAAAGAAATCTCTACAACAATCCAAGAAAGATCAGATGCGTCGTGTGTAGTGTATGAAGGAAACATAATAGTTGCTTGTGGTGTTATAGGTATGTATGCATCAAAGACAGTAGAATCTTACGACGTTGCTAGTGATACTTGGACGTCAATGCCAAGATTGGTTGAATGGAGGAACCGTCCTGGTTTAGTCGTTGCTAAAAGAAAATTGTTTGTGATGGGAGGGGCTACAGGATTAAATGACCGAGCATTTACAGTGAGTTGTGAAGTTTTTGACAACGTTTGCAATAAGTTTGTAGTTGTTAAATCACCTGAATTCGATAGAGATATAGCTGTTTGTGCCGGAAACAAAATTCTTATGTTTCAGAATCGTGGAAGTCACGTACTTTGCTATGACGTAGATAACGATGAATGGTTGGGAGAATTGTCAAGTCCGGAATTAGATTGCTACTTAGCTTCTGCTCACGTGAATTTACCAATTTATTAGTGAACACAACGCAAAAATTTACTGCTTTGTTTTTGATATGCTTGAATAAATTATTTTACTGGCGTCGCGTAGTATTTTCATTAATTGATGATGAAAATAAAAATTTATTCATAATTCTAAATCATCTACTTTAAGCAAATACAATACGATTAATATTACCACTACAGCAATTCGTTACTTTAACAAACTGTTTGTTTGTGAAAAAAATAGAGAATTTATAAAAAAATACTTGTTTGAAATAATAAAAAATTCTTATTAATAACTACTTTTTATCAAATAAAAACTATGCTGGATCCCTCTCAAGTTGCTCTTTAGTTAAAGTTGTCATTATATGTCTTATTGTTCTCGCGTTGTAAATAGTTTTCATCAACAGTTTCGATTTTTAATTAACATGGTGCTACAGTTCGATTAACTGTAATATTAAACTACTCAAAAAAAAAAGAAAGTTTGTTATGTGCAATTAAATCATTTTATGAAATTAAAAATGTCAACAAATACGCAGTTTTTTGTAGAAATAGATATCGGTTATGTTAAGAGTATTCTTTCAGTACAAAAGGTATCGACAAAAATTATTTTGAGACAGTGTTAATAATAACTTTATTTACGAAAGTTAAAATTTATTTAGTTGTAATTAAAATGCGATTAATTATAACAGATGTAATTTCAACTCATTTTTTAAATTTTTTGCATTTTCCAAAAATCTGTTTTATTTTAATTAATTTTTTTAGAATTAACTAAACAGCTTTTTAATATTTAAGAATTTTACTTTGCTTGACTACTTAAACTTAACTGTTAAAACTATATTAAGTTACATCGTCTTGTCATTTACGTAACTTGAATGTTTTTAACAGTTATACCTTTTTAAATAATATATTTTTAAAGAAGTATGTAAGACAAAGCCATATAACTAAAATATCATTGTGAAAATAAGGTAAAACAAACAAAGAGGTCAATAAAAAAGAGGATCAATTAAAAAATTTCAGCTTCAGTTGTTAAATAGTTTGCATGTAAATACATACTGAGCTATAAACTTTAAATAGAAGTGTTTACTTAGTCCCACCACACAGCTTATTAAAATTAGATCTTGGGGAGCACCATTTTTTTTTTGTAGCTTAATGAGCACAGC
This sequence comes from Thalia democratica, assembly GCF_965202585.1. Taxonomy (NCBI): domain Eukaryota; kingdom Metazoa; phylum Chordata; class Thaliacea; order Salpida; family Salpidae; genus Thalia; species Thalia democratica. The sequence goes on along the minus strand of NC_139165.1, from coordinate 40,626,737 downwards.
ATATAATTAGCTTGACGACCAATGATCTAATGAATACTACTTTAAAGAGGTAGCTGTCAAACTTGTACGAACGTACAAAGTTGCACAAAGCTACTTTTGTACGATCGGTATAAAAATGCACGAAGACACTTCTGCACGAAGACACTTTTGCACGAAGACATTTTTGTACGGGTTTTTATTTATTGTTATTTCTTATTAATTTAATTTTTTACTATCACTGATACCCCTTACCCTCGGTCGGTAACTTAATTTTTTCAAGTTATATTTATTCATTTTTATAATAGTTTTTATTAGTTATTTTTTTTTACTATCACTATTACTCCTGACCCTTAACCTCGGTCAGTAATTTAATTTTTTAAATATTGTGACCCTTAGCGCAAATTTGTCTTCGTGCAATTTAGTCTTTGTGAAATTTTGACCCCTTTCCACTTTATAGACGTTTAATTTTTAGTAGTAGCTTTAATGATATAAAACTTGTTCTACACTTGCTTAGACCTATTTTTTAGATAGAAGAACTTAAAAAAGTATTTTAGGCTTTAATTATTTTGATCAACATGAATTTTTAATGTTGTAAACAGTTTAAACAGTATAAATAGTTTGAATATAACAATTGATTCGTGTACTTTAATTATTTATAACAACCTGATAACAAACTCTAATGTAAATAAAAGTTTCCAAAACATTACAAAGTTTACAACTATCACATCACAGTTACCTATAGCAAAAAGAAGTTTACAACTATCACATCACAGTAGTGAGGCGCTATAACTATTTTGTCAGAGTAAAAGCTACAACTATCACAACGCAGTAGAGAGAAGCTACAACTACCTCATCATCGCAGTGAGGAGCTACAACTAATACAACCACAGTAGTAAGGATTCACAACTCTCACATCAATATCACTACTGTGATGTGATAGTTGTAAACTTCTTAATGTTGTATCCAACTCTTAAATGGTAGTTGTAAACTCCGTAATACTTTGAAAACTATGAGAAAGAATTTATTTTGTAATCGTCAATGTCCTTTTGGTTGGTAAAAGAGTCAGAATTTGACCTTTTTTGAGTATTTTATTTCATTACAGTTGGTTATCTAGTTGTTATAAATAATTAAAATTCACAAAACAACTGTTATTTTGTTACTGTATACGTTGTTTGTAAGATTTATATTAATTGAAGCACGTTTAGCATTATTTTTTTTTTCTTACGTTTATTTTTATATTTTTTTTTGTGTGAAACCTCACGTAATTCTTGTACAATGAATAAATACAGTTAGATATACAGTTGAAACATTTTTACTTAAATTGACATACTTTTGAAAAAAACTAATTACTATTTTTAATAAAATTGGAACTATTAACATGTTTTTGCATCTTTTAAAATCATAAAGTTTATGAGTAACAAATGCTAACGTAATAAAATTAAACGAAGGGCTGAATCTTATGCAGAGTTGTTTCAAATGTTGTCTTTTAAATTATTTAAAATTTCACCGATGAAACATTTAGAATTTGGTTGTTTTGTATACAGTTACTATGCTTTTAGTACTTTTATTAGTTTTATTAAAATAAGCAAACGGCATGCTAAATATCTCATAAGTTGAAATCAGATGTAGTCTACAAACATATGAGCTTTTCCAATAAAATTAACTATTATTTTGGAATTACTTCGAGAGCATTAAATAAAAAGTTTAAAAAAACACATTTAAGAGGAAAAACAGCAGTATCATACAATATTATTAGTCAGAACCATGGTAAAAATTTCAATATGATAAAATAATGTAGGAATAAACTAGACTCCTTGATTTGTAAAGTAATTTTACTTAATAATTTTACTTTTATTATAGTATGCTCTTAAGCTAGCAATTATTTAAACCGAGTATCACCAACACATTAAGAATGTTTGACTATTTGTTTCTTTAAGTTGATATATGCTTATTTACCAAAATTTTATTGATAATCTTGTAATTTACCGTCCTATATACTTTTTTGGGTGCACACAAATTCAAACAATTCTTGAAAAAATTACTAAAGGTCACGACTTAAAAAGTTATGTATACTCGAATAACTATAAAATACGTATTTAGGTCTTATTAATACCTAAAGGCCGTTTTTTTGGTAATATTAAATATAGTTTTAGGTATAGCTAAAACAAGTTGTAATATACAAATGGATTTTAGATATTTATAAAACTTGCTTACGCATTTTTTTTTCAAATGTGGTACTTTTTGAGAAACGGTCACTTAAATATTTTATTAAGAATTTGAGTTGTCGGAATTGGTATTTTGTTATTACCTATTTTTTTGTATATATAGCTTTATATATTGGGTTGATTAATTTATCTCATAATATCTATTTTTATCACTACTGTGATATGATAGTTATAGCTCTTCATTAGTGTGATGTGATAGTTGTAGCTTTTTTTTACTGTGATGTGACAGTTGTAACTTTTCACTACTGTGATGTGATAGTTGTAGCTCTTCACTACTGTGATGTGATAGTTGTAGCTCTTCACTACTTTGATGTGATAGTTATAGCTCTTCACTACTGTGATGTGATAGTTGTAGCTCTTCACTACTGTGATGTGATAGTTGTAGCTCTTCACTACTGCGATGTGATAGTTGTAGCTCTTTACTACTAAATTGTGATAGTTGTAGCTCTTTACTACTGTGATGTGATAGTTATAGCTCTTTGTTAGTGTGATGTGATAGTTGTAGCTCTTTTTTACTGTGATGTGACAGTTGTAACTTCTCACTACTGTGATGTGATAGTTGTAACTTACCACTGCTGTGATGTGATAGTCGTTGATCAAATCTTTTCTTGCTTATCTTCTTTAAAACTTATCTTCACTTAAGTTTATAGAATATCCATAATGTATTATCACTTGACTTATTCTTTATATTTTTTTACGACATAAATTAGAAGTTTATACTTGGACATTTTTTTATTAAAACAAAAAAGTATTATCAAAATATCAACAGAGAAAAGAAATTTTTTGAACGAAAATAATGAAGTTTATTATCAAACTAACTACAGTTACCAGTAATAGCTCGTAAAAGCTTAGTCACAGTTTTTTCTCCCTTTCCGTCAATTAATTTTTTCGATGGTAACTTCAGTCAATACACTTGTTTTTCCTTTTTTTACAAAAAAGCCAACTTTAAGTCTTTTGACTTTGTCATTTGTGTTCATCTGCTCTTATTTCAATGCTTAAACACAAGTAAAAAAGTTAATACATGATTACACAGACTGAAATCTTCTGTGCCACTCTTCAACTTGGTCGTTAGTTCTATGCTCATTGTTTCTAGTTCTTACAATCATATTTCAGAACTAATTTATAAACAAAACAATGTTTGCAATACTTTTGGGTCGAAATAAATTAGTATCAAAATCAGAGACAAAAACTTCAATTGTAAATGTATTCTAAAATTTGCCATATTTGACACTCTTTGGCAAAAATTATTAAATTCACGTAGAACAATAAAAAAATTAACACTAACATAAAATAGCAATAATAGATTATTTTGTAAGAAAACAGTAAAGAATACAAAATTAAGTAAAGAAGTTTTGTTCGTTAGCAGTAAAAAACTAATAAAACAGATCAGTAAACAAATTTGCTGATTAAATAAATACAATTTTTTTAAGTACAAAAAATTATTCTACATTTTTAATTTTTTTTGTAAGTTTGTGCAATTTTACATCTACACTTGAAGTTTATGTCCCTGATAAGATAGTAAAAGTTTACTTGTTATAAATAGAGGCTTTTAAAAATGGGCATAATATGATCATTGTAAAACGTATTGAAAGGTTTTGATATTAAAAAAATATATATCATAACAAGAATTTTGTAAGATCAAAATACTAATTACTAGTAAAAAAAGTTATATTATCTTGTATACGGTTTAAAAATAGTTTATGAAAAAAAAAGAACTACGATATAGTTTTTCTGAGCTCGTAATTATATTTAAACTAACAGTGAGTAGTTAAATCAACTTCTTTTAAAAAAACTCTATTTTCATTGGTTGCTATTTCGTTCGTGCTTTCTTTGTTTAGTTTTCTAATTAAACTAAATGAAAAATGAACAAGAACATTTACTTTTTATTAATTTAATATAATCTAAATTTTAGTATAAAAACTACTTTATTATTTGTTTTTCTTATAATAAGTCCTTATTTTAAGTTTAAAAAAAAGTAAATTTTCTGATTGCTGATCAGAATAGATGTAATCGAGTTAGAAATGGTCGTGTTAGATTGGGTTTGAAATTATCGGGTTTGATATGATCAATTTATAAATGATTGTGTTACTATTATATGGTTAGAAATGATCGCGTTTGAAATGTTTGCGTTAGAAGTGATCTGGTTAGAAATAATCGGATTGAAGTGATCGGGTTAGAAACGATTTGGTTTAGATATGAAATGCTATGAACAGATCATCAATGTCAGAACATTTCGTTAAAAGTCTGAAATGTGTTAAAAGTTGTATTAAATAATGCTTAAAGAAGGTGTAACAATATTTTTGACCAAGTCAAAGTTTAAAATCTGCATTTCTTAAAACAAACCAAATATATTGAAAGAATAAATAATTTGATTATCATTATCCTTGTTTACTGAAATTATTTTTGATTTTATATTAGTCACTCTCATGTCGTGTTAATTAAGTTTATTTAGAATTTTAATTACTATTTTTCTATTTTACTTGATTGTTTAATTTCTAATGTGTTTATACAGCTTTATAAGTTTTAAAAGCTTTCTTTATTTTGTTACAATTTTATCGCACCGATGAAAAGTGTTGAAATATATTTGCGTTGAATAAAAGACTTTGTTTGTTATTAATCAGGTTAATAGTAGCCTAATGCTTAATATTTTTATTAATCACGATTATAACATGTTTGCCTGCTATAAAAAACATTCTATAATTGTCAGGATATAATATATAAAGGTTGGTGTTCAAATTGTTACACCATAAAGCTTATTCTTTTTTACACAATTACGCTTTTAAGTAATAAAACTAAATTTTAACAATACGAACTTTTAGCAAACTGGATAATGGTAGCTTTGATCGATATCAGTAAAAATAAAATAGTATTCAATATACTTTTCGGAACAAACATTAAAATACTACATCAGGGCTTCCCACAATCATTTTATTTATCACCCCTTTTAAATTAAGGTAGAAAGTTATCGCCTCCATTCTAAATCATAGAACATCTAGCGTAAGTTTGTTAGGGCCACCTTAGTAATTATCATCCCCTTATTGCCTAAAATTTAAAAATTGTTTTCCTTTTTGCTCCTTTACTAGATAATACTCCAAACTTACTTAAATCGCAAAAAAAAAGAGATAATCAAAACCCTGTACCGGTGGCGTTGCGTGGTATTTTTCCTAGGTGGTGCAGAAAGTTAAAAAAATAATTACCGCGTCGCCCGTGCTCAAGTTGCCGGTGCTCGAGTTCCCTCTGCTCGAGTTGCTTCTGCTCAAGTCGCCTCTGCTCGAGTTGCCTCTGCTCTGCCTAGCTTTGTTTTTATTTCTTGTTTACAATAGCTTGTGAATGATACTTAAGTCTGTACTGCTTTAGAGAATTTTCAACTTAGCTTACTGACCGCAAGATATTGATTTTGCAGTAATTCCTGAAAAAGTTTTGCTTTTTGAGTTCATTTGCGGCAGTTAAGTGAGCAAAATGGTCGTTGTCTAAATTGGAGTTTTATAAGGGATTTTATTCTGAAAATTAAGTAATACGTTATAAATACTTAGTTATTTTTTATTTTATTTTAAGGTGCTGCAATTGTAGCAGTGCATCACCCCACGCGACGCCCCTGCCCCGTACTATATGGTGGTTCATTGTTTTTAAATTGAGTTCTAACTAAGTAATTGAACAAATATTACATTATCATAAAATATATCAGAATAACTTTTATATTTACAGTTTTTATTTTTAAATGAGAAAGAAATAACACTAGTAACAAAAAACTAAAAATCCAACACACAATAATAAAAAACAGGTACATTGTTGTTTCCAGGTAAAAAATTACGAAAGAAAAGTATATAAATTTTTCAATCTAGTATAAAACATATAATATTTATGTTATAATTAAAACCAAAATCTGATACCTAAAAACACAGTTATTAAAAAGTTTTCGCTGATCAAAACAATTTAAAAGAACAGTTTTGATACCCGTTGAACTTTAGTTTTTTTTTAGAAGGTTCATCATCATCACCAAAACCATCATTACAATCATCATCTGAATCACCATTATCATCAGAATCATCACTATCACTATCATCACTATCGCTATCATTACTATCGCAATCATCACTATCCTTATCATCACTATCACTATCATCACTATCACTATCATCACTATCGCTATGGTCGTCGCTCTGAGTTCCGGGAACGTCCAAGCCAACATCTTCCAATCCGCGATCTGAATTGACATTCCGCTTCACGTACTCCGCCTGAAAGTGGCTCGTTATCCCGATGTAATAAATTTTCGGCTTGCCGTTGTAGTCTATTGTGAGGCACGTGTGTGACCCGTCGCTGATCCTGAACCTGCCGAAGGTTTCCGGCGGGAACTGCATGATCCGCTGCACGAAGTAGGCGATCAGGTTCTTGGGCATTTCAAAGTACCTTTCCACCTTTCTGGATGTCTTAACCAACTCTTCGTGCCTGAACCGATGGCAGACCTTGCGGAAGGCGTACTCCATGGCCCAGAAGTCCTTCTTGGCGTCGTGGCTGCCGCGCACTGTGAGGTCGGAATGCGGCGGTTCCGTCCTGTGAACCGGGAACCCCTTCACGAAACTCTCGTCGAGTAATTTTCGGGTTTCGTCGCCGTAGGGTATTTGCTCCAGGTCGACGTTGTACTGCGCCGACCCCCTCGGGGTGTGATTCCAGTTCTCTTGCTCGTACGGCGCGTAGAAGTGCAGAAACCTGCGGATCTCCTTGCCCTCGTCGTTGGGCGGGTTCGTGCCTTCCAGTGCGTCCCAGTTTTCGTCGAAGCCCCACGCTTGCTGGTGGTCGTCTTCTGTGAAGTCGTATTCGAATTGTTTTTTTTGCCGATTACTAGTAACCCTTGGAATGCCGTACAGTTTCGTCTGCATCGGGTACAACTCGATGTTGGCATCCGTCGGTTCCAGATTTAAGGCGCGAACGATGCCACCTTGCGGAAGTAAAATCGTCTTTTTGCCGAGCAGGTATGACCCAAGCGTGGCAATGCAGAATTTTTTCATCATACCATTTACTACAACTCTTTGTGTTAGTTAAATTCTGAAAAAGTACTGTAAAACTGGCATAAGTTAAGTTTACGTTTATTTTGACTAATTTGAACGTTAAATATTTTTAAACGAATCAACCTTTGTTTTATAAATCAACTTTATAAAAAGTTGATTTTAATACTTTTTTTATTCCGTTAGCTTGCTCAATTTATCTTACTAAAATTTACTTTGAAATTGTAGTTTAAAACAATATTCTAAAAATTATTATTAGTTTTAAATTATCAACACTTTCAAACATTAATAAATATAACTGGTTCTGTATGAAAGCAAACTTAACTTTAGATAGATAAAATACTATATTACATTATTATTTCTAAATTAAGATACATTAAACTTTCTTTATGTATTTTTAGTGTATTCTTAATGGTTTTTGATCAAAAATGTTTTAATAAAAGTAATAAACTACAACTAAAAAGTTGTACGTAAAAAAATATGTCGATAGAAAAAACTTTTTTCAAGTTTATGCTGATAGAACTAAAAAAATTATACAACACTTCTAGTTAAAAGCTAAAAACTTTTACATTAAAATTAAAAACATTATTATTAAAACAGGAAGCTTTTTTCAAGTATAGGAAACATTCTATAAAAAGTTGTATTGTGTATATTACTTAAGTGCTTAGCTAGTTGAAAGCAAAAATCTGATGTTACATAAAAAATATTTCGAGTTTACCAAAGCATATTTTGTTTTTTGTGTACAAAAAACTAATAAAAAGTATTATGCTGAAGCAAAAGCTTAAGAACTGTTTTTATTTTTAAATAAAACTAAAAGTCTTTCTTACTACCAGACTGAACGAAGTTTTACTGTTTTTAAAAACTGACAAAAATCACAGTTTTACAAAGACATATAATGAGCGTGGCTGCTTAAAACTCAGAAAGTTGACGAATTTAATAATCCAACTTAACCTTTTTGGACGAGATTCATCTCAATCATCAGCGTCTTCATGCTCTCCTTCAACATACAAACCATCATCTTCTAAATCATCTTTTCAATTTTCCATGCGATTTTTGTCACTGCCAGACGCGTTATAAGGAAAGTCTCCTCGGCCAAGATCTTTGTTTCGAGTTCCAGAAACGTCCAATGTCTCCTGATCCACGGTCAAAATCTTTCGTACTCTTGATGCGGGTGATGGCCTCTCCTACGACAACAACTCTCGGCGTTGTAGTTGACGATCACGCCAGTGTGTGACCCGTCGCTGATCCTGAACCTGTCGAAGGTTCGCGGTGGAAACTGCGCGACCCTCTGCACAAAGTAGGCGATTAGGTTCTTGGGCATGTTGATCCACTCCTCGACTGTTTGGCGTAAATATCTGTCGCGTGCGTCTACTTCTTTTTTTGCGAAAAATCGCCAAAAGACGATTTTTGTCGAAAAGGAAAGACGGCAAACTTGCGGATGGCGTACTCGAATGCCAAAAAGTTGTCGTGGCGTAACGTCAGAGTGGAGCTGGTCCGTCTATCGGTATTCCACCGCCTTCTAAAGTTATAAGAGTTTTTGACGTTCTCCCTGGTCCTCGCCTGGTCGTTTGCCCTGTCCTCGTTTTCAATATCATCATGCTCCCGTAATGGTTCGCGGGCTGTACGCTTTCCAGCCCGTCCCAGTTTTAGTCGAGGTGCTACTTCGTTCGACGGTCGACGTCATTAAAACAGTAAGCTGCACGCAGGTTAAAGTTGGCTTGCTATAGAACCTCGTTCTATATCTGACGTTGTCAAACGTAGGTTCCGGGTCAGTTCAACTATCTGAGAGAGCGAGGACACCTTGCGGAAATAAGTTGAAGTTCGTCTTTTTGCTGAGCAGGTAAGCTCACAGTAAAGCGATGCTGCTTTTATCATGAATTTACTTATCACTTTTGTTTATTACGTTCTGAAAAGTGTCAAGGTTTTTCTTTAAATCTTTATCAAATAAAACATAGGATTATAGTTGATTATATTTGATACTTAAGTTATAAAACAAAACGATCAGCATTGAAATTAGTGATTTTGTAAAGTCAGTAATGTCATAAAAAAATAAAGCCGAACAAAGTTTTTTTAGCCTTAATAGTAAGTAGATTATACAAACATTAAAACATTTTAACCTACCATTTCTCTAATACTTTACTGTCTAAACTACTGAAAAAATAGTTGTAAGAAACATTTAAAACATTGTTGATTCTAAGTATTAAGTAAAGTATTAAGTTTTAAGTTTTATATCGACCAAATGCAAGTAAAACCTTAGTGAAGACTTATTTTAATACACATTTTAAGCATCGGTAAATTGCTAACAAAAGCGTCAAAATTAAAACCAATATGCAATTAAATAGCTTAAATGTTTTGACTAGGTAGAAAAACTTAGAATCTATAAAACTTAATTATAAAAAAAATTAATTTAGCTATATTAACAACTACTAAAAAGACTAACAGTTTATAAAACCATTAAATTTTTACATATTATTTCTTAAGGTTAATTTGAATTCAAAATGCTGTTTTTTAAATAAATTAAACAGTTATGAAAAAATAACGTTAAGTACGGATCAAAGGTATATCAAATTAGAATAATTGAACTACAAGAAACCAATTGTAGGGCAATATTGCAAAAAGCTTTAAATAACCAATTAAGTTAAAGTACATTAACTAGGCAACAGTGAAGGCTTAGGGGTACTAATGACGCCTATAAGAATATTTAGTTTGAACGTTGCAAGATAGAAACCAGTGGCCGACACATATACAAAAAAAAATTAAATAGTTTAATATAATATGTGTGTTTATTTGCTACTACACCCATTTTCTAGTTTGTATTTTCATAAATATATATGGTATTAAACAATGTGTAGTTTTTTTTTTTCTAATTAGAGTAGCACAAAAAACTTGCGTATATTTTTTGAATCAGGAACTAGAATTTCAAAAGCTAGCTTACTTAAAAATAGACTTTGATAGTTATCTAAAGACTTAAATATCTTAAAAGTTTAAATTTAGCTTAGTTGTTAACACTTTAATATGAATAACAATTTACTAAATATAACTTTAAGACATTGGAACAGTTTCTAGCATATCAGAGTAGTAAACTGTTGACTAGTATGCCAAATGACTTTGAAGATATGGCTAATTTTGTAAAGTATTAAGTCAAGATGAAAGACGTTTTCTTAAAAGAATAATGTAATGGTTGGTCCAAGTATAGATAGGTTTCAATGAAATATTACTAACATAAATTTTACGGTTATATCTAAACACTACACCTAGGAATAGTCCCTGCTATGTATACCAGTTGAGTTCTGATGACGTTTATCCAGTCTAGACTGTAGCAAGTTTTGTTATGCTTTGATTATATTCGTTTCACTAAAGTACTATTTCTTTTATATAGGTACAGATACAAAGTCTTTGATATAGTTTTTAAAGGTTTTTCAAAAGTCAAAGTACTAATTGAGTTACTGTAAAAAAAGTTTAAGAAAGTTGGCCAGTTTTTTTTTATCTCATAAGATTTTATTATAGTAAACAATTTTAGTTAACTAGTTTGCTGTTTTCTTACGTAGTTAGTCTTTTTATAGTGGATTTATAGTAGTAGGTATAGTTGCAGCTATAAACAAATTAAAATAAGTCAATTAGCCTAATTTTTGTCCTAAAAACATTTATTCTACAAATAAAATACCAAACAGATATTTCTACTTTTTATGATAAGCTATTCTGGATAAAATTTCATATTGTGATTAGTTTCTCTTAACATGATTTTTGTGTTTCTTAAACATTTTATTCTTGTAAAATTACAAATTTCAAAGATAAAAACTGTTACTTTTATTTGTTTCTATATGTTTTCTATACAAAAAAAAAGATAAGTTTTTTAAGTTCTAAAACTAATGAAAGCTTCTCGATCTTTAAGTTGTTTTATAGCTTAATGACTGAAATGTCTTTCTATACACTAAATCCTTTGATCGAAGTATTTGAGTGTTGAATTTTTATTGTGTTCAATGAACTATAATTAACAAACTAATTAAATTTAAAGTGTTTCTGTGAGCTATTAAACAACTTTAAAATCTAGAAGCTCTCATTAGTTTTAGAATTAAAAAAACTTAAACTAATCAGTTATACACAAAACATTAAAAAGATGTTTTTTTGTTTAAGTTCTATTTGAAGTTCTAAGTAAATCAATAAGAAAAAGTGTTTCATAAAAAGCGTTATATATCTACATATGAATACATTTCATAAATAAAATTTATTGATAAAGTTAATTTGATAACTCATTGTTTACTTAATATCAACTTTTAATATGAAAAATATTTGTTCTTATTACCATAATGAAATAATCAACAAGTATAAAGTTAAAGACTTACGTGTTTGATCAGTCTATAAGAACTATTTTGCCGAACAATATTTACAAAACCTTTTTGGAAAACTTCGTTGTCGACTGTCTATCGTTACGAGTTTTTTTTTTCCAAATAGAGTGTCCAAAACATATAGTTTTGCAAAACTTATAATCAGCTTTTTATAACCATGAAAGTGGTTACAGTATTTGATTTTAATAAGTTTTAGCATTAAGAGTTTTTGTATAAATTTTTGTGAGTTTAATTATTACGTCACTATCCGAAAGCTACGTTCAGAACATTAACAAAATGCATTAGTTTTAGAAATCATTGTAAACAAAATATAGGTTTAAATTTGAGGTTCAATTAGAATAAGATTTAAATTGTAAACAAAATATTTCAATTATCGAAAAACTGTTTAGTAAATCTTATAGGATCCAACTAAAAAATATTGATATATGCAATCTGATAAAAATAAATAATAATAAAAAATGAAATAAGTGGAAATTCTACAGGTTAAAATTAAATAAGATTTAATTAAAACTAAGGAGTTGTTAAGTCTTCTTTGAGACAAAATATTTTATACTTTGAAACAATTTTATTAATATTTTTAGAGTGTATTCTCATCAATAATTCTAAAGTAAACGAAATTTTATTTATCCGGTTAGTTTGATTTGGTTGGAAGTAATCGGGTTAGATTGGTTTTGAAATGATCGGATCAGAAGTAGTCGGGTTAAAAGTGATCGTAATAAAAATGATCATGTTAGAAAATATCGGGTTAGATATTTCCGGGTAATAAATGATCGGGTTAGAAGTGATCGCGGTTTGAAAAGATAATAAACGCTGATAGACAGTATAGTCCTTGAATTAAGTCTCATCAGTTCTCTGTTAACTAACTAAATAGAAATGTGTCTTTAATCACGTGTATAAACGTGCAAATTGTACTTTGTAGTTGCACAAATAAAAAATATGTTAACCACCAGACCCGAAATATAATTATTAAATAAATGCTATTTTTTTCAAAAATGTAAAACTTACATTTTACGGTGTAGGCTAAAAATATCGCAAACAGCTAGGCACTTGTTTTAGCAAATGATGAACAATTTAAATTGCATTTGAATTATTTTCTAACGAACTTGTTTTTAGCTAGTACAAAAAATTATTGCATAACTTTGTTCTTCATAGTATTTAACAAGACTAAATATCGTAGAAAAACTATTAACAAAACTAACATTTAGCAAAAGTATGGTTACAAAGATAGCAAAAATAACTATTTTTTAATTAAAACATGTAATATTTAAATAACTAACTATTTTTATGCTTTTAAGACTTTTAGTTTCAACCATATTTTTAAAGATAAGTTTGATCACTTCATTTTTTTTAAATTTATCTTTACAAATTTCTTTTTTGATCTATCAAAATACTACACTAAATTATAACACAATGTAGTCTGTTTTTTATAAAGTAATTTTCAGTATGGTAAGCTTTATACGATATTTAAGTTAAGATTTTAGGAAGTTATTTATAATTAAAATGTGAGTACAAAAGAACTTGAATAACTTTTTTAAAATAATACTTTTAGTTAGTTTTTAGAATAACAAACAATTTTTCCGATTTTTCTTAAAGCCTTTATTTTTTTTTTTTGAATTTTCAAAACCTATATTTTCCGTTAATTGGCTCCATGATAGTTTTTATTATTTTTAAGTTTTAATAATTTTTGTTTATATTTCTAAAATAAATTTTTAACTTTTTCAGTTCCATCTTTTTCAAACATCATAATAACTTTTTATTCCATAACTTTACTACAACTCTTTTCTTATGAAGATATTCCACATGTTTGTCAAAATTTAGATCTCCAAGTTCTGTCAATATTTTCACAGAATCTTTACTTTATTGTTATTTAAAGTATTTTAACAATTTTCGTTGGTAGTAATTTTTTGTGCTATTTTTCAAGAAAAAAAAAATAAAACAATCACTCTTTTTAATTAAATTCTTATATTTTCAACTTAATCATATATGTTGTAAAATTCTTGCTTTTATAAAAGCAAAATTTTTGAGAGTCCAAAACTTGCTTTAAGCTTAAATAATTTTCAAGAAAACAAAATTAATTGTTTTGTCAGAGTCAAAATTTTTATACTTTTGCATAACAGATTCTTTATAAACGTTATTTTGTAAGTATTTTTAATATTAAGCAATACCAACATAGTTCACTTTTTAAAAACCTCATGTTATTTTCTTTTATATAATCTACTTTTTGTGGCAAATCCAAAATTTCGTTAAGATCTTAAATCCAGAACACTAAGTACTAAACGAAGTATCGTTTAAACTTTTAAAAATGTTCCCTTCTTTTGTTGTTTTATTGCTTTTAATATCTTTAACTTCAACTTAAAAACAAACATTAAAAGTAAGATAATTTCTTCAAAGTGAAAAGAAGCATTTAAGTTGTAACGTTTTATTATAATTCAAATTCGAAAAAGTACAAATTAGTTTACAAATATAAGAACGCTGAAATCAGAACATGTGACCTAATGATAGATAGAATTTGTTGTTTTTGGAAGACATAATGTGTTATCTTAGAACTTGGTGTAATAAAGAAACAAATGAACTGTTTTTGAGAACAAATTGTTGCTACTGTTTATTCCCTCTTTATTGATTTTCCTTATTTGCAACCAAACATTTCTAGTTTGTTTAATAATGAAATAACTAATTTAGTTGTTGTTTACAATGTTTTAGTGACTTTTATTAGTATTTTAGTGATAGTTTAAGTTTTCTGTATTTAAATATTATTATCAATAATTAATAAAATATTTCCATGTTCATATTATTATTGATATTCAATTAACATTCATATTGGTTTTCAAATTGATATTAAATTGGCATTTATAATTCTCGCTCTAATTCAATTATCTTGTAAGTAACAGTGTACTAAGATGATCGCAAGTGACTCAGAAGCAGTATCTGTTCCGCCAGTGCTACCAGGCCCTCCGAGCGGACAAAATTACTATAAGTTATTCAAAAGTATAAGACAAAACTAGAAACACTTAATATGTTTAGTAGTTTTCCAAAACGTTATCCTATGGTCTTGGCCAAAAGTTCCTGACTTTATATTTTTTGATGTTTTTTTTTCCAATATTTAACCATCAACAAATATATATATTTTAAAGATAACAGTTTGTTTTAACAAAAGTAATTTACCATAATTGCCTTACGCATGCGTCATATAAAACCTTTGTTTATAGTTTCTTAAATAAATATATATGTTCTTTATTATTTTTGCGCAACTTTTGTTTACTTACACTTATATCAGGGCTCGGCAGTCTTCTATAAGAAAAAGGGCTTTTATAGAAATACTTGCTCGCAACTGAACTTTTAAAAAGTATTCTCCAGGATGCAGTTGATTAAAACAATTGCACCGTTCAATTTTAAAAATTACTGCCTTTAACTAAATATATGACAAAATAAGTAAGTGTTGAAAAAGTAGAAATGTTTTAATTCTTTAACCTTAAAACTATTGTTTTGTTTTTTTTTTTAATTTGTTTTTAGCTAAAAAGTATTTATTTAACCGCAAATTTTTGCTTAACAGGCAGCATTTGACCAGCGTACCGCAGTTTTCAGTTTATATATATACATAGATATGTACAAAGAATTAGAAATAAGTAAATAACTTTTTTCATCTTTGTAAAAGTGGTCCGCATCATTCAATAATAAAAGGGTAAGTTTTTATAAGGAAATTTTCTTGCGAGCCGCACTAAGAAAAAATATTCTGCAGTTTTAGAAAATAGTTGAAGCATAAACTAAAATATTACTTTTATAAACCAAAACATGATAAAGTAAGCAAAATAAAACATATTTTACATATTGCTTCCAAAAGTAATTTTCTGGCTAAAAATAAATCGCGGGTAGCAGATTTTTGGTTTGCGCTTTCGGCCCTTTTAGTGCCGTTTCAATTATATTTTTCCTCAGTATAAAACGCTAAACTAAAACTACAAATTATAACAAAAGAATTGAAAACAGAAAAACATTTAGAATACTAATAAATATTTTAGAGCATAAGTCAAAGAAGCATCTTAAATCTGACGTAGTTTTAATACAACATATTAAAGAACATTGCTTTCACTAATTACTGCGAGAAATTGCAAGTAAAATGTTCTTTTAAAAGCATTTTAAAAAACTTTTCTTCTTATAATAAACTTTTTTAATTTCTTTGTATAATATTTATTTACTATTCTTTAAAGTGACTATTTAATTATGAATAATTTTACAGAAAACTCCATATTTATTCTCATTTTTTATTTATAAAATGAGTTCATTACACATGGACAAACTTTCAACTTTTTTTAGAACAGTTCAATGCTACAGATAATTGAACTGCAGCACCATGTAATTTAAATTAATGACCGTTGTTGAAAACTCACAAAAATTCGAGGAAAATAAAATAGGTGTTTACAACCTGAACTCGAGCAAGGGAAACTCAAGCAGGGGAAACTCAAGCAGGGGAAACTCGAGCAGGGGCAACTCGAGAACGAACGACTAAAGCTGCGGCAAATCAAGCAGGGACAACTCGAGAATGACCAGCATAGCTTTTGTTTGATAGAAAGTAGTTATTATTATTAATAGTACTAACATTTTATGAAATTAGTCTTTTTTTACAGATACTCTAATGCTTTAGAAAATAAATAGTTTGTTACATTAACAAACGCATGTGGTAGTAGTATTAAATGTCTTGAGTTAGTTCGAAACAAATTCTTTGTTTGGGGGTATCTTTTTTCCTCACCAGCTAACAAAAATACCACGCGATGCTAGTGAAATGATAAAAATTTTTATAATAAAGTAATTTACTCACGCATATAAAAAACAAAGCAGTAAATATTTGCGTTGTGTTTACTAATACATTGGTAAGTTCACGTGAGCAGAAGCTAAGTAGCAATCTAATTCCGGACTTGACAACTCTTCCAACCATTCATCGTTATCTACGTCATAGCAAAGTACCTCATTTCCATGACCCAGAAACACAAGAATTCTGTTTCCGGCAGAAACAGCTAGTTCTTCATTGTGTTTAGCTGATTTAAGCGCTACAAATTTTTTGCAAACGTTGTCAAAAACTTCACAATCCACAATGAAGTCCCATTCATTCTGCATTGCAGCCCCTCCCATCACAAACAATTTTCTTTTAGCAACGACTAAACCGGGATAATTCCTCCATTCAACCAAACTTGGCATTGACGTCCAAGTATCACTAGCAACGTCGTAAGATTCTACTAACTTTGACGCAAGCATACCTACAACACCACAAGCAACTACTATGTTTCCTTCATACACTACACATGATGCATCTGATCGTTCTTGGATCGTTGTAGAAATTTCCTTCCATCTAAGATTCTTTGTATTTAGCTGCAAAGAAGAACTTCTGATGGAACCCCCAATAAAAAATACTTTGTCCATAAATGAACAAGCACAAAATCCGATACGATCATCATACATATCAGTTACTTTACACCAAGTGTTAGTAATTGGAGAGTATTTTTCAATTAACTTTGATGGTATCCTTTCAGTGGCTTTTATCAAACCACCGAAAACATATACTTCTCCTTTTATACAAACTGCATGTGGACTAATTCTTTCTTGTAGCATTGGAGGCAAGTTACAGGTTTTTTTCAAGTCGTTTGCATTTATTTTTAGGACTTGGTTGACAGCAATATAGTTGTTCTTTGTTGTAGTATTAATACCCCCACACACTAACACGCTGTATTTATTTTGGTTACAGCATCTACTTGTTTGAAGTAGACTAGAACTGTTTTGAATACTTCTGTTCTCTAAAACTTTGCTAATCATCACAGCACAATCATCACTTACTGAGAATGTTGACATATTAAGTAACAAGTTTTTTAAACATTGATTTGATAGCAGTGTGAGACGGACCTTTTGTAAAAGACTTTTTGCGAATTTTCTGCGTTTTTCAATATTGTAACTTAACCAATTTTTAGCTGCGTTATATACTTCAAGCTCAGAATCAATTCTTAAGTTTGAACTTGCAAGTATAGTTGAGAGAAAACGAAAGTCTAGTTCTGGAAAGCTTTTTGTCTCAACTATCATTGTGAAACAAAATTCTATGTAGCTAAGCAAAACCTTACGAGAACTTGGTAGATTGAAATATTTGGCTAGCTGATAAAGTAATGTTGCGTTTTTTATTGCCTTTCTTTGATCAATAACAATACTTATTTTCTTCTCGACATCAGTGTTTAAGCAAATATTATTGAATGTTATGACTTTGGCAAGTTCACAGTCATCTTTGTACGTATTATCTAAATAAAGATTCTCTACTTAAAAAAAAATACTTAGTATACATTAATTAAAAACTTAAAATTGCAATTTGAAACTATAGAGTAAGTTTATAATAATCAGTTTAAGGCAAAACAAATACTATTTTTTGTGTAAAAGATTTAAAACTTTAATAATATTTGAAAAACTTTTATATTTTATTTTATAAATTTAACAGAATACCTTGATTAAAAATACCATTATATAAAAGACGTTTGGCTGCAAAAACATTTTGTTAGATTTTAACTTGGTTAATTTGTTTACTTTATATTACTATAAACTATATTAAGAGCAGTTGTATGACAAAATAACTGCAATTATTTTTATAGTGATTAAAATTTTTGATTTCAAAATTTAAAAAAAAAAAAATTAACAAACATACATTTTTTTAAAAATAATTCAAAAAATCAAGTTATTTATAGAAACATAGATATGGTTTATTTACAAACTTATCTAAAATTTTATGTAATAATTTCCTTAATTATATAAAGTTTGATAATATAGTAAATACTAAAATGTTAGTTTGACTTTGTTCTTGTAAAAACTTGTACTACAACTTAAGTGTTTAATAACTGTCAAACAATAATAAGTCTGAATAAGAACATAAAATTTTAGTTTTATTTTTCACAATATATGACAAATTTATGCTTTAGTTTTAGTTTATAGCTCGTTTTATGTTTTAGAAATAATAAATACATATGATTTTGAGTTTACGCATAATATATATGTTATTTATAGTATAAATCTATATAAAATTTTTAAGTAAATTTAGTCGAAATATTTTACGAATACTTTTATAAGAATCAACACTTTTCAAATTAAAGGATAGTCAAACTTATTTTTTATATTTCAATTTTTTAATAATTAACTTAGATTTTTAAAGTGGTTTGATAATATTTAATTTGTAAAACTACTTAGTTTGAAAAAATTAAATGAGCAAAAAATTATTTTAATTCTTTTAAACTAATTTTATTTATGTTAAAGTTTTTAAATCTAAGGTATAACTAAATATTATATATGTGTTTGTGTAATTAAAGTGAGTATCTTAATAATTTTTTTTAATATTGTTTTTCTTCATTATAATTTTATGAATTCATCAGAGTTGCCACTGGCTTTTGGCAAATTTTCTCCAGGCTTTAAAAATTCTTTCTAGGTTTTTAAAAATATTTGTTTTAGGATCAATTTTTAGTTTAAACTTAAGTTTAAGGTGAAAACTTAATAAATAGTATAAAATCATTAAAAAGGTACTGTAGAGCTACTTCAAGTGCTTTTTTAATAAAAAAAATTTTTTGATGATGACAAAAAATTTTTATCTATACGGTAGATTTTTGTGTCAAACTATAATTTTTCTACCTAACATGTAAAAAATGTTTAAAACCTTAGGTTTTTCCAGGTTTTTAAGTGATTTTTGCACAAAATTCCAGGTTTTATCAAGCTTCTTAAGTTTTAGGTTTTCCCTGTTTTTTTTTTGGCTATATTGTCAAAATCCAGGTTTTCCAAGTTTTTATGTAAAGTGGAAACCTTGATTTATATAAAAAAAAACTTTTAAGCTTACCTTTTTGATCAAAATTGTTTAAAGTTTTTTCGTGAACACTTTTTGTAGCATTTTTTCTCATTAACTTCACAAGTTGATATTTATCATAAACGGTACAACTATCCTTTTTTTGTTGTAATTCTTTCACTGATTTGTCTTTTCTATCAGTATTTAAACTTTTTCCGTCTAACATTACTTGGTATTAAGAGATTGTGTTATAAAAGATTAAGCTAAAAAAGCACAAACATTTTCAGGTATTTACCTTCAGAAATAAAATTTACAACATTTTTATAAACTTCAAAAAGTAATTTTTATTTTTCTTTAACTATAAACCTGTTCACTATTTTGTCTAAACTATTAAAGTTTATAACTTGAAATATTGTGTAGTAATTACTTTTGTAATTAAATCACTGATCTTGTTTTGTTACTTTTAAAACCGCACAGAGAAATTGTGGGTTACTTATTTTATTGTTACTATTCATAACAAATATTTACTTATTTAATTATTTTAAGTTAATTTTAAATTCTTGTACAAATTAGACACCATAGTTAGAGCATATGAATCTTTTCTGAAAATAAACCACAATAAAACAATATTTTATAAATACAAACTTATTTTATTAAAAAAACTTTAAAAATAGTTAATACTTAACAATTAGTTAAGTCTAATTGATAAAAATTTTAATAAAACTAAGCTATTGTAGGAAAATTAAATTTTGAAATCTAACAAGAAAAAAAGACTTAAAACAATTGAAGTATTATTAAATAAGTACTCTAAATACTAAGTAGTAATTATACTACAATAAATAACTAGCAGTTCTTACTACAACATGGTCTGTTTATCTTCAAGCAGTAGATTTCAAACAATAATGTCTAATAACAGATAAGATGGTCTTACAATCTAGTCTCCAACAATTATCCTTTTCAACTTGTATGAGTATTTAAACTTGTTTCCTTCTGATTGGTTAAAATTTTTGACACTCACTATTCAAATATTCAACATTTTAACAGTTAAGATTCAGCATTCAAACGATAGAAAAGCATATGAGAGATGCCATGTCGTTAGTCGCTACAGTTTGTTTTTTTAACATTTTAAAAGATATAACGATATACTGCAATACATTTTAAATGTCAAATTATTTATTTTAATTCTACAGTAGGTATCTCTAGAACGGGAACGAGTCAAATATACACGGAGACATTTTTGCACAGAAGGTCAAATATGCACGAAGGGACACTTTTGCAAGAAAAAACTTTTGCACCAAAGTAAAAAAAGAATGAAATAGAATTCAAAAAAAATAAAAAAATTAGACCAATAAGAAAAAAAAAATTACCTACCAAGGTTTACAATTAGAGGTAACAGTGATAGAAAAATATTAATTGTTATCAAGATAATACTAAATAGAAGAACCAAAATAATAAAAAACAAAAAACTTATAATTAAAAAGTATTAAGTTACTGACTGAGGTTAAGGGTTAGGGGTACAGTGTGAGTAAAAACTCAAAAAGTAGATAATTTAATTTAAAAAATATATAAAACAATTTTAAATCCATGCAAAAGTGTCGTCGTGCAAAAGTTTCCCTTTGCAAAAGTGACCCCTCGTGCAAAATTGACACCGTACAAAATTTACGCCGTGCAAAAAGTCTTTGTGAAATAATATCCCTCTTTGCAAAAGTGTTCCTTCGTACATCTTTGACACCTACCCATCCTGAGCAGTGTCAATTGCAAGAATTTAGAGACCAATATGCTACAAAAGGGCCAAAGGGGGGCGTTGGAAACAAAGTGGCCATTGGGGGAATGAAATCTTCAATTAAAACGTATTCTAGATCAGGGTCTCCCAAACTTTTTTACAAATAGCCCCCTTTAAAGAATTTAAAAAGCTATTTTAAGTTACTTATTCAGAATATTTGTATCAAACAAACAATAGTTGATTTTTTTAAATAAAGATTTTTTTCTTTATCTTGTTGAACTTTTCAAAATAGTTTCCCTCAAACTATTTAGAATTTTATTTATATTTAACATCTGATATTTTCTAAGATTTTTATTTTGACTTTTACAATTCACTTAAAATTGATGTTGTCAATATTCCTAGTTCCTACTCTACAAATATATTATTATGTTTTTTCATAAATTTGACATCACTTTTAAAGTAAATGTATTTTTTTTTGTTAGATTCATTAAAAATATTAATTCTAAATTCCTTAAATGTTCATTTAACAACAGTTTAAGTAACAAATATTTGCAACTTATTAATTACTTTGAGTTAAAAATCCCAGGCAGGGATTCTGATTGGCTTTAAATTGACTTCTGTTTTTTTTTTATGATTGTTATAAGGGGTAGCTTCAAATATCCACTACTGTTTTTGAATTACTTGAAAATCGTGCAACTATTTTGCATATTTGCTAAGTCAGCGATTTTTTTTCTTCTCTATATTTTTTATTTTGGTAATAAAATTTTATGTTTTGATTTTTTTTATGTTTGGGTAAGGTGGGTTAAGGTTAAGGGTATAAATATATAAACAAATTGAAAAAAGCTTTAAAAATATTTTGCTTACTCAGCAAATATGCAAATTAGTTGCATGATTTTCAAGTAATTCAAAAACAGTAGTGGAAATTTGAAGCTACCCATTATAAGTATTGTTTTTGTTTCACATGTTATATGTTTGGATAAGGTGGGTTAGAGGCAATGGTTTAGAATCAAAATTAAAAGATAAGGGGCTAAGTGTTTATAGCTTAACACTTTATTAATTACTTATCTCATTTGCACAACAATATTAATGAAGAAGTTTTCATTACCTTACTAGTACAGCCGATTAGTATGATTACCAATAGTGTACTTTGTTGTTTGTTTAAAATAACTGGAAATAACCTAAAGTGATAAAGTGATATCCACTTTAACAGAATGTTTTCTATCAATTATGATCTTTATTAAAATCTTAATACAAAAACAATGTTCTTTATAAACTTTATAAAATTATTTATTTAAATTTTTAATTAATTAGTTTCGAAAACTTAATTACCTATTTACATATCATTAAAATGAATTGGTGTTTTTGATAAGTTTGACAACATTCAATCTTTAAACTTCAAACAATATAAATAAACTACTAGTATCATTTTTCCTAAAACTTATACATTCCCTATCCCACCACTACACAAAGTTGCCACACACTCTGGATGCACAAGATAATTAAGGCTAGTTAGTTTAACTGTAAAAAAACTCAGGAAAGTTTTATTTTTTTTTTGAAAAATTCACTCAATTTGTTCTAGATATATATTTTTTTATAGTAGAAAAACATCAGAACTTAATCTCCCCTATGCAACAATAAACGTTTTCCCGGTCAAGGGATTGAGTTTGAGCTCATCCACCTGCTTGCCCTATCTTTAAATTTACCAAGAAAAATTAACTTTTTAGTTATTTAAAAATAAAACTAAATCTGTCAATAAACTAAAAAAGGAAATTAACTAACCAAAATAAAAACTAATCCTAATCCTTTATAAAAAAAACCCCTGGTGACACGTCATTTGACAAACACTCACAAGGTTAAAATTTAAACACTAAAAACCACAAAATGTGGGAAAGTCACAAAGCTCAAATAACTTAGCAACTGCTACAACAAAAAACACATCAACAGTCAAACCATGTGATAACTGCCACCAGTGTGAACTCACAATCAGCTGTTGCAAACTCAAATAAACCAATAGCTAGTTAAAAGTATTAAGTTCTAAGAAAATAAAGAAATACTGTAAGTAGGAAAAAGAGATACTGATTGTGTTTGAAACAAAAAATATATATATCAACATAAAGTAATAAGTATTTTTTGAATTTTTTAGTATTTCGACATAAAATTCAAAAAATAATAAAAAATAATGAATTTTTATTAACTTAGTACTTTTACCTCTAACTTCGAATAAAAATAATATAAAAGTAGATAAATAAAATGAACTATCTTAAATCTAACACAGTTACAAAAGGATAATAATTAAAATAAATTAAAAATAAACAAAATTAATTCAATAATTTATAGCAGTTACTCTTTAATTACCAGGACATTCATAAAATACAAGACCCACACATCACAATCTGATGCCCATATAACATGACTCAAATTTCAACACAAACAAAACATACATGCAGAAGCACTCTAGATGTTGAGTATATATGTACTGAATGAGTTTAATAATTCTAGTTTTAATATTTTATAATCAATTTCGTTCAAAAATGTACTTTTTTTTGGTTTTGAAATGTTGATTAATTTTTTTTTAATAATTTGAAATAACTCAAAATGAATTAGGACTGTTTTGTTGACCCAAAGAGTGACAACCCTGAATCGTGGGAAAAAAAATTCAAGCAGTTTTTTAGAAAAGTTATTGAAATTTTTAGTTTGACTTAATTTTCTGTAAATGTTCAGGCCATTAGGGTCAAGATGTTCATTTTATTAAAGTGAATTCTAAAAAGATTGTGTATAGTACTATATCTAAGCAACTTTCTTTAATTTTTCACCTTTAATAAGCAATTTTTAGCTTTTCTATTTTCAGTCAAAATAAATTACTACAAAATAAATAGATAGCATTTTTTTGGCACTTTTGTGAGCTAGGTTTTTGTTTTTAATGGAATTAAATACAAATGATTTGTACTTATAAAGTATAAAGTTTGTACTTATTACCTCTACTACTTTTAGTTTTAAAATAAAACAAAAAGTTTCAATATTACTGGAAACGTTAAGCTTTTAGAAAGGTATAATTAAGATATTGCAGTCTATACTATTTTTGAATACAAAACATTAACTTACTATATATGTTAAGATTTTCAATTCTGTGAAAAGTGAGTTAAATTATGTTAATATTGTTTTAAATTTCAAATATTCTATTATTACATAGTTTGACAAGATTTGATGTCAACTTCAACTACCTTAAATCCTTATGATCAAATATTCACATAATATTTTTTTACATAAACAAATTAATTCAAAAATACAATAACTTTTAAGCAGGTAACATTTCTTTTCACACCCTAAGATACTAACAGGTGTTGCCAGTGATGTATGATATTTTGAAATAAGATAAAGTATTGTTGAATAATTTTTTAGTTCAAGTAAATAAAAACAAATATTTACTAAAAATGTACTAATTGCTGATTTAATAACTTTTACTAATGTATGTGTGATCTATGCTTATGCTTAGTATTTTTAAGTTTAAAATGTTGGATAAAAGTAAAATTTTGAACTTATTTTTTCAAAGTTTTTTACTAATGAAGATAACAACAACTTTGTTATTCCTGAATCCAAGTAGTTTTTTGTTTTAAAACACTTTAATCCCGTCATAATACTAATTCTTATTTAGTTTTTAAGCAACAAATTAAGGCCATAGGAGGTTTTTTTTTTACAAAAATTAACTTTGGCTTTTATATAAAAGCTTGAAGTACAAACTATAAGCCAGTTTTTACAGAATTCAGAAATATCATTTAACTTTTGAGATATTTTATTTTATATAAAAAGTTTCCAATACATATTTCCAAGTATGGACCATAAATTTTTTGAGGTCAGTTTTCTCATAAATTTAAAAAATCACTAAAAATCTATCTCCTGCTTCATTTTTCAACCAATTTTATAAAATTTTACAGGAAACGTTTCTCATATTAAAAGAAAAAAACTTTACTTTTGAATATTAATAATTTAAATATATAAAAATTTATGTAAAAAGTTTAAAAAAAAGTCTTTAAAAAAAAATACAAAAAAGTTTTAATGTCCAAAGTAGCGTTTTTTTGTTATTGTATAAAGATTAGATTGTAAAAGTTCGAAGAAGATTGCTTGAAAAATGTAAAAGGAGATAGATTTTAAATAAAATAGTCTTTTTTGCTGTTTTAGTTTTCCCTTCCCAACTTGTAAAAAACATGGCTAACCCCCCTATGGCATTAACTTTAATAACATTTGTAGCAATTAAATAGATTAAACACTTTTGTGTCAACTTAAATCATTTACTATAAGTTTTTCATAGACATTTTGAATGTGTTTTAAATTTTTATATGAGCTATTATGGAAGAAAAGTTAAAAGAGGTGTTTGCAGCAAAGAAAGTGGTGAAACAAAGAAACACTTATGGCGGTGACATCAGTCAAACTTCAGTTTATTTAGTTGACGATACACCAATATTTGTCAAGATCAACGAAAATAAAAATGCAAGGTTTGTTTTGTATTTTTTTACTAACATACAAATTAATAAAAATAAAACATCATTAACTTATATAAACCTACAAGTTGTGTTAGTAGAATAAAGTAAATGAAAGATTTAGACAAAATCTGTATAGTTAAACTATTATTTTCTGTATGCTATTAAAATAATTGATACTTTGTATGTTTTCCTTTAAGTTTTAATTGTTACTTTTAACTTTTATAAATTAAGTAAACATTTTATTTTGATAAGAGTCTGTTTAAGACTACTTATTTATAATGAACTTGGACTTGATATCAAACTAAGAAAAATTAATATTGATATCTTGTTAGTAAATTATTGGTTTTATGATATATTATTGTTTTTTAATTGTTGTTAAAAATTTATAATATTATAATTGACCTATAAAGTTAAAATTTTCTAAATGAAATCAACAAAATCACAAGAAGAAATAAGCAATAATTTATTTGATAAGTATTGTTGTTTTGAAATACTACATGGTTCGTGCGTTTCAGGCTAAATCAGACTAAATCAGTTTTTTTATTTAAAAATTTGAGAATCTTAGTTTTTCTCAGTTCAAATGCTTGAAAATTTTTGATTAAAAAAAATTTAGAAATTGTTTAAAGATCAAATTGAGATGTGAATTTATTTCTAAATAAGGATTTGTTTATTAAAGTAAAAATCAGTCAGTATTTGTAAAAACAAATGCTTAAAACCTTTTGTTGAATCTTTAAAAAGAATTTAAGAATCTTCCTTATTTTGTCTTGAGTTGCCTAATACATCATAATTATGAAAATTCATAAAAATAAATACAGTTTAAACATAGTTTAGTTCAACAACTTAGCTGTTTGTTTGTATTTGTTTACATCAGCTATATTTTTCAGAGCTTAGTTGGTTGAACTGTTTTAATTTCTAATTTAAAGGCTTTATACCAAATACTTTTAAGATTAAAGCTCTTAGCAGCTAATTCATATATTTCACTGTTTGTTGAAAGTTATTAATGATATTCACAACACTAATACTAAGCTTTAAGATATAAATACTAAGTTTTGTGGGAGTACAAATGTTAGGTACAATTCTTTTTTTTTAAGAACAAAATATTAAATGTTTTATTTTTAATTTAAGTGTAAGCTTTTTAAATTTGATATGACATCAACAATCACTGTATCTATATAGAGTTTAGGATTTATAATTATGTATCAATTCTAAGTATTAGTCAAAATACTATAATTAACATTTTTTACTTATTTTAATACTTGTGTAAGCGTTTCATTTTAAATTTTAATAAAACACAACAATACACGTCGTTTTATTATAAATCTTTTGCTTATAATGTTTTTTACTTAGTGCTTAATTAAATTGAACAATTGTGTTTAGTAATATAATTAAAATTTTACACTAGTAATAGATATAAAACTTATCACTGAACTAGTTATGTTAAGGGCATGGGGGGTCAATCACCTTTTTCACAATTTAGTCTTACTTTATTGAGTTGTAACTAAGCTATGAGTTGCTTTTTGCAGATTTTTAAAGCTTAAAATATTTTTGAGATAAAGTTGGTTGAAGTCGGAGACTACATTAGTATTAATCAGGACCCCCCAATACCTAAAATGACTTCTAAAGGGGATTTTACTTTGATAAAATGTCAGGCTATATTGGTCTCAGTCAGGCTAAATGAAAAAAAAAATTCGCGCACAAATTCTGATACTACCACCTAACTTGTAAGGTAAACAATTATTTCTCAACTTGTTTGTTGTACTTAAAAAATTGAAATATTTTCTTTTGCAATAGTATATCTTTAAAGTGTTTATTTTTTAAATAAAAGAACATAGATTTTCTATAAAAAAATAAAGATTAAGTCTTAGAGAGGAAAACTTATTTTACAGTTTATTCTCATATTTAGAGTTTAAATTTAAAACAATGATTTTTTTTAGACAGAGAACATTTTTGAAATTTGTTTCTATACTATTTTATTAATTTGTTCTTCAAATAGTTTAAGAGGTTTTAAATTTAATAGAACATTAGTATTTTTTTAATCTATTGTATGTCTCGTCTGTAAGAAGTTAAGGTAAAAACTGATTCAATGTTTCTTGATCACTGCTCTAAAGTTATTAAAGTATCATTTTAAAGCACAGATTAAGTTCAAAATATTATAATGGTATCATTTCAATTATTTACAGTAAAACTACTTATTTACCTCGGTATTTACAACTAGATAACTTAAAATACACTTAAATGCAAAAGTTGTTGTTTGATTGCAACAAAAATCAATTATCATTTTAGACAGATGTTTGAAGGTGAGTTTGAAGGTCTGAAGCAAATATTGGCAACAGGAACAATAAAGTGTCCACAGCCTTACCACATATTTCAAGTTGACACTTCAACTTGCTTTGCAATGGAATATTTGAAACTAAGTTACCTTGACACCAAACAATCAGGTTAACATTATAATAGCTTACATTTTATTTTGCTGATTAACGCTTCATTGAATGGAGTACTTCAAAAATTATGTACAATTTTTAAACAAAAACTTATAAAGATTTACAACCGTTGATGCTAAAAGATGTAATACTCTGTTTAGATTTTTAAAAACTTTTTTTTGAATGTTTTTTTGCTCAACATAGGCTACTTTTTATGTTTTACTTTTATCCAAGGATAGTTATTTTATCTTTAAAATCATCTGAGTTCTAAAGAGTGTGATTTTTCTTGTACAAAATTTTTTCGATATTTTCAGGTATTAGAGCTTGATAAGTGGAAATTTTTAGGTTTTAGTTCATATTAATTTTTTTTTATAAACTCAAGCTAGTTTTTGGTCACTTTGCTTTTTTTCTTTAAAGAATTTTAACTCTTGTAAAAAAAAATCTTAATAGTTTCATCAAATTAAAGGATATGATAACTATTAGTAACTTTAAATATATGTCAGTGTTTAAAAAGTGTTGTTTTACTTTAAATTATCATATTTTTTATTATTCACATTTATTTTTAATACCAAAGTAAACAGTTTTAATGTTGTCAAGAAAGATGGTTTTAGTAAAATTTTGTTTTTTTAGCAGAGTGAAATAACTTTAGTTTTATATACAAACTAAATTATCAATACAAAACAGAGTTGGGAAGGCAACTGGCAAACCTTCACCTGCACAACGTCAACTCGAATCAGCCAATCACAAAGTTTGGTTTCCCCGTTCCCACCTGCTGCGGCCGAATCTCATTGGACAACAGCTGGCACAACGACTGGAAGCATTTCTACGCAAATCAGCGCGTAGCGCCTCAGATAAAAATGGCGGGAAACAGCGAAGCCACTGAACTTTGGGAGGAGTTTACGAAAAGCGGGAAAATGGACAAGATGTTCCCGCCAAATTTGGTGGTTCAGCCCAGCTTGCTGCACGGCGACCTGTGGTCCGGCAACTGTGGCGAGTGCCATGGAAACGGTTGCGTGTTCGACCCCGCCTCCTTCTACGGCCACCACGAGTTCGACCTGGCAATAGCAAGAATGTGGGGGGGGTTCACCGCGGAATTCTTCGGGTCTTACCACTCGGTGGTGCCAAGGAGCGAGGGTTTCGAGAAGAGGGCGGTTTTGTATGACTTGTTCCACCACCTGAATCACTGGAACCATTTTGGCGATGGGTACAAGTCGTCCTGCTTAAGGCTTTTGAGACAATTGAACAGTTTTTATGAGTGACCTTGTTGATTATTCAATATTTAATTATGTGCTAAACATTTTTCATGCCAAACGCTCTACTGTTTACAAAGTTGTTATAAGAAAGTAAATTAACTTTTTTTTTGATAAATTGTTGTAGTTTAGATAATATTTAGAAAATTAAAAAATTGTAGAGAATTGATAGAATATATTTAAAAAAATTCAAGTTTTTACTGATATTCAATAATTATATTTTGTTTTCAAAGTTTTTGTTTTCTAATCAATTTGCATTAATTATGTTCAACAAGTGATTATACCTATTACTTATTTTTTTTAATTCTTAAGTTTTTATGATTACTCAATTTAGTTTATTTAATAGTTGATATAAATCAAATGCAATTTTTAATTTTTTTACCCTCATGTTTTGACTAATATTGAAATTGTTAATCAGTACTCTAGTAGTTATGACGAAATTGTACTTTTGTAGGTAATTTCTACTTCAAACACGTTTTAAGTTGCTAACTTTGCATATATTCACTTTTATTTAGAAAATTATCTTTGATCCAATAGTAAACTTATAAATTATCTAGTTTAAATTGATTTGTTTGAGTTTTGAATATTTTTTAACTGTGCTGTGACTGATGCCTCTGTATTAATTTTAGATGTAATCAAAACTTGTCAAAAGCCTCAATTTTTATTGTATCTATTAAATAGTGCTTAAGTAAATTTGAATGATAAAAAGTTTAAAATAATAAAACAATCTATAATGTCAAACACTTTGATTAATGAATTAATATATAAGTTGTTTGAAGATTAAAATAAAATATCAAGTTTCAATAACACTGTGGTTGACGCCTTAAAGTTAATATTTAATCATAATCAAATATTTGACAAAAAGCTCAACTAACATTTTAACAATCTGGTATACTGTTTATTTTGTTTACTTGTCTTGTACGTGTTCAAAATAATTGCTGCATTTAAAACCTAATAAACCATTTGGTAATTTCTTTAAATTTTCTTTAATTACTTCAAAAGTAGAAGGCACTAAGTTTTGTGATTAAATCATTTTTTAAAAGTGCTCTTTCTTTTTTGCACATTAATAAGTATATGGATGCTTAGTAAGTTTAGGATTAGTGCTTGTGCAAAAGCCAAGGTTTATTTAATTTAACTAACAGTTTTATTACTATCAAATTTAAAATGAAATTAAAACCAGAAAAAACAGCAGCTCATTGAATGTTAAATTAAACTCCACGTTAGTCTCTCCTGACTTTCAAAAGAAAAATTTCTGAAAGTTGAAACATTTAACAAGATATTCAAATGTTTTTTTTATAACTAGACACGTGATTAGTTTTTTGTGTTTCATTCACAGTAACTTGATCAGAGAAATACAAGCGAGCCTGTTTTTTACGGCTCGAAGTTTTTCCAATTGATTTAGTGAAACGCAGTCTGCTATAATTTGGTCATCATACGTCAAAATGCTATTTGTTGCGAATTGCGCACTGAAGTGTAAAAGTCTTTGTTTTATTTAATAAAAATTTCAAGCCCTAGTAATTTAAGCAATTCGTTTTCACAACCTTGTTCCCCATTATGGTGTATGACCGAAAGGTTTTGTTGTACACCAGGTCCTAAAGCTTTTTTTCGGATGGTATTTGTTATATAAATTATGTTAATTAAACTTTCTGTGGTTTAATCAAGTTTTAAATCTAAGACAACATAATTGTTTTTTTTTGCTTATAAAAAAAGGTGTTATGATAGATTTTATTTAGCTCAATAGCGGTGCTTAATAAAATTATGATTAATATACAAAGTTGTTACAACATGGTCGTCAATAACTCAGATCAGTTTAAATATTCAGAAACGTTTAGTTTAACTGAAGTCAATAAGACTAAATTCATTTAAACTTAAGTAATTATATAAAAATAAAATGTAATTTACAGCTTAAAAATTTAGAAAAAATGGTTGGTTTATTAACTCATTAAATTCTTAATTTAATTATTTTCTATAAGACGTTATATTAAAAAGCTTAATAGTCTTAGTACTTATGAATTTCAATTATTAAATATGTTTATTCAATATTTAATTATTCAAGATAAAATTCTTAGTAGAAAAATAAAAAATTATCTTTACAAAAAAAAACAATTTGGTCTTTTCAACAACTTTTAGTTGTAAATTAAATATGAGGCAAGAGACCAAGATTCTTAAATTAAATACCAAATGAACTTATTGAGAAAACAGCAATGGTGGTACAAAATTGAATTTCTCGGAACTGTGTAAGCCAAGATAGAAAATATTAAAAGAGTTTCTTAAAATAACTTAAGTAAAACAATAAAAAATTTAAATTAGAAAATAATATTTATTGACTATTTTAACATGTTGTTCTTATATACATTAAAACCAAAACTCATAAACTTTTACAGCATTAAGCTCCAAACATTTATTTTTAGAGTACATTTCAAGTATACTTATTTTAGTATAACTACTGTTTTAGAGAAAGAATTTTTAATTTATTAACTTAAATACACGATTTGTCAGTAAAAAATATAAAACTAGTTGAGCTATATTGAAAAAAGCATTTAAATTAATTTAAAAAGGTAATGTTCTTATTCATTTGCTATTTATTTCACTTCAACACTTAAATTGCTGGCTTATTTTTATTTTAGTATCATTAATAACAAAATAACCTAACTTTGGATTGATTTATTACTAAAAGAGCAGAAACAAATATACTTTAGCATAAATGATTAAAGAAGCAAAAATGTATTTAAAAAGGCGGAAATAATACAAAATTATAACACTAAATAGTAAACGCTAAATATCGTCAGATTATAGCTTCTTTATAATAAACAGTTACAAAGTACTTTTAAAAGTTAGAAAACAGTTATACGTGCATGAAACATAACAACACGTGCAAGATCGTGCAAGATCAAAAATAATTGCGATCAAGGTTTTTTTAGCAGCAATTACCCCTACAAAGCGGGCACTAGTGATTTGAATCCGTCCCATGTGAACCATCGTGAAGATCAGACAATCGAATTCGATATTCGATTCTCGGTGTGTATCTACGGATTCCTATTTGAACAGTTTCATTATCCGGAATGAGCCTTCGAGTGTTAAAAGCGTCTGAATAGTTTCCAAGAGTTTCCCATGAAACAGAAGACAAACTCAAATCTGGAACCATAGACCTGTTTATACGGTTAGAATTGTTGTCTTGGCTAGTTTCCCATAAGCTTGAACTACCAGAGTTTACTATTGTATTTCTAGAAACATGTGTTAACCTTGATTGGTTGCTATCACGATCGAATCCAAATATTTGCCGACTAATTGTACTGCTAGGTACTTCAGCTTCACTGAAACCAAATGTAATTTCTGACCCGGCAATATGGTTTTGGTCAATAATTGTACTTGGAATTGATTGGTTAGAGCTCCATACTGAAGGTACACGTCTGATTTGCGGCACATTCCAAAGAAATTCTTCAGGTATGAATCTGCTGTAGTTGTCATTGTAAGTACTAAACGGCAAAACTGATAGTCTACGTCTTGTTGGCGGTGCATTCCAAGTTGTAGGCCTATCAATAATGTCAGGAAAAAAAGAGTCAGAGTTAATTGAAAAGATCCTAACTGTGTCATCATACTCTTCTACAATATTTTGACTTCCACTATTTGAATTTTGTGGACTAGTTGGATTAAACCATTCTTCAATGCATTGTCTAAGGAAATAATGGTTACACGGCATTCGACAAACTTTTTCACCATTTTCATAATGTTCTTTCTGACAAATACTACATGTTTTATCAGACACTAAATGTTCAGTTGATTCGTCATAAACAAATATTTAAGTTCTTCAAGACGGTCAGTGGACACATTACTAATATAGAAATCATCAAGTCTTCTTGTAACTTTATTATAAAGTTTTGCATAGGAGTATTTAGTAGCTTTCCATTTTTGATCATTCCAAACGGGGATTTTATCAAACTCTAACAGCTCTTTCTTTGTGATTTTTGATATATGTTTTTTTAATACGTACTCTAAAAGTAAAACGTGACCTTTTGGTTTAAAGACTACACGTGTTCTGCAGGCTACAGAAGAATTATTTTTGCATTTTTCTTTCTTCTCTTTGCAAAACTCAACAAACTTTTCGAAGTCAATGAAATTCTCAGCTGAATCAAGACACCTTAAGCTAAACTTGATTACATCTTCTCCATCTATTTCTACTAAGTACTGATCAGTTACAATATAATCATTGTGCTGAATTACAAAATCAAACAGATCCTTTCTTATGTTTTGAAACAATCTTTTGGCTATTTTTGGATCGTCCCTGATACTTAATAACAGATACTTGTTAACTACTTCGCACAGGAATTCTATATAAGAGTCAGTAATTTTGATCAAAGTATCTTCAATAGCTTGCTTGAGCTCATTATTCACTGGGTCATCTAGCTTACTTTGTTTCACCATAGTACTGATTTTACTAAACTGTCAAAAATATTGCATCAAAATTATAGCTAAGTTGTGATTCACAAAACAGCTTTCTTCGGTTTTTGTTGTACTAGTTAGTTATTTATACAAATAAAGTAGTTATATACTATGCATATATTTAAAATAAAAATTAACATAATGATGATTCGTCAAATTTTTTGAATGTAGAATTGAAAATCAAGCAAAAGTCACTAAATTAAGCATAAAATTTATTTGTAATTTTTTTTTTTTAATAACATTTCATTTATTATAAATAATAATATACTATAAAAACATTTAGAGTAGTTTTGTTATAGTAAGTAAATTAAGTTATAGAAAATATTATACTTTATTGTTTTACTATTAAAATGACCATAATTTAACAAAGGCTTATGTAATAAGAGCTTAACTAGAATTAGTTCAGTTAACTCTTAATTAAAGTACAAACACAAAAACTACTAAAACTGAAAGAAACATTTAAAAAAATAAAATAAACAAGTTAAAGTGTATCATTTTGTAAATATTACTAACTTAGTCTATATATAGTTATGTAAATTTTGGTTTAATAAATATTTATCTACTTTGTTTTTGTATTACCACAAAAAATCTAAAAAAAGACCACCTGTTGTCAAAAATAATTTCTATACCTTTGTCATTTTTTTAAATGTTTTATTTAATCTTTTTTTATATAAAACCTTTTAAAGATTAAAAAACAATTGAATCCTTAAGACAAACGTTTTTATAAAAAATAATAATTTTTTATAAATTACATACGAGTTTTAAGCAAATAAAAAACTTAAACTTAATAGTTTATAGTTCATGATAAGATAAACGTTTAAAATTTCTTAAAAGTTAATATTAGTCAAAGACGAATTTTCAACTATATTCTAGTTAAGTAATGTCTAAGAGTTAATATTACCTGTACTTACATCAATAAGTCTTACTGAAACACTTTTCATATTTTAAAAATCAATTTTCACACTTTAACATCTTAAGTTTAATTAGTAAATAAATTATTACTTTGCAGAAAAAAAAAACAAAATGTTTTTTTGTTAATTTTCTCCTGAACCTCTTAAATTGCTAACAAATGTAAAAAACGGCACTACATTGTCCATCCCGAAGCATTTAGTTTTTTTCTAGCTAAAAACTAAATTAAGTTAAACGGTCATTTTCTGGTTTATTATACAGTAAATGCAATTATATTATGATTTTTTACTAAATAGTATATTCCTTGGTCGGTTTGATTACAGTTTTGTTTTGACTCAGGGGCGTGTTTTGACTTTTTTCTTTTAAAATATTTTACTAAAATTTCATACCTGTATCTTGGTATTAGATAAAGTTTTGTTAATATTTTTCAAAAAAACAAGTCAAATATTACTAACTACGTCGAAAAACTACGTCAAACTATTTTATTTTACTTGAAGAGGTCGCAGTTTTTTTTGTCACTGAAACCGGGTCGTAAATAAAATAATTAAGTAGCACACCTGTATTTATAGTACTACGTCGAAAATAACGTAGGTTTATAAGTTTTGTTTGTAGAAAAAAAAAGAGTATAAACTATACAAAAGCCTTATAACTACAGAAGTTTCACAAATTGATAAAGGAAAATTTTAATCAAAATCAGCCAATCAAAAATGTTTTAAAAAACTATTTTTAAACGATTTTACTATTTGAATGGTTTTACTTTTATTTTACTGTAGAGTTGTGTTTATTTTTTTTTTTTTATTTGACTGAAATAATGATAAAAGTTTTATATACATTGTGATATACTGTTTTGCAAAAAAAAAAAAGTGTATCACAATGTATAAAAAGAAAATGCACAAAAGTTTGGATACTTATTTTGTTTTAAGTTTAGTTAATATGTTAATGTTACTGTTAAAGTATTACTATATAATTTACCTTTTGTAAGTGAATATAAACTTTACTCAGAAAGTTAAAAACTTGTAAGCTTAATAAGAACAGAAGAATAAAAAAATATTTAACTACTAAATTGTTATGTTATAGGAAGCAAAGTTTGACCTTTATTTTTAATATTAACCGATTAAAATGTTAACCAACAGTAATAATACTTTTTTTTTTCATCCAAACTACTACTTTTTTCTGCTTTAAGACTATTCAGACAACAAACGCAGATTTTGTTAAAGCCATTTTATTATACTTACTCGAACTTAAAATGAAACAAAAAATTTAACTTTTTAAATTTCTTAACTTGTGCTAATTGTTTATGTAATAACAAATACCACCGTCAGGATTGTCATAAAAAACATTACTTAAATATTTTTGTTCAAAGTACACTTCTATACTTATTGCAAAGAATTGACAGACCTCTATTTAAGGGTAATTAAAGTTAAGGAAAGTAAAGCAGTTTTGCAACCTAGAAACTTAGTTAATACTTTTTAAACAAAATGCTTTACGGCGCCAGGTTGGTTAAAAGTGTCAGTTAAAACTAGTTCGTTCTTGCAAATGTTATTAGAAATATTAAATATATAGACAAGTAGTCCAACAGTCTAAAGTTTAACTAAATGGTGATCAATAGTAGTTCTTTTTACTTTCTTTTTTATATTTTAGTTTTTGCTTCGAATTGCTTTGAAAAAGTATTATCATTAAGATACATTGTAGTTTTGATTAATTTATTACTCAACAAAAGTTTTAAAACAGAGCATTTTTTATTCTTTTAAATTAATAAATCGTTTTCAAAGCAAGTTGCTTATTCTAACTGTCTTTAGTTTAACTATTCAAAATAGTACAAGTAATTTTTAGTTAACTAATCAACCATTAAGGTACTTTTTAGTTTTATAATACTTTATTTGTTTACTATTAACTTTAACTGTATTTTTTACAAAACTTATTAAGTACAAGGTTTGACTTATGCACATGGGAGATATTTCAGGAAGAAAAAACCAAACCAAAGGTAATTTTCCACCATCTATCTGATTGTCAAACGAACAACTTTAAAGGACCAGTAGATGTTTACCGTCTTTGACAATGATGTTTAGGAAACTGTTGGTTGGTTGCTTTAATGGCGTCTCTGACAACTAGTAATGAAGCTTACATGAAAGTAGTACTTAAAGGTCAAGAACTTAGAAAGTCTGCAAGTTCTAAATCGTCTGTGTTCACATTTTTGTCTTTATAGAAAAGGAAGACTGCATTGCGTTAAATTTTTGATAAGAAAGCTTGGAAAGGACGATGTTTGACATACTTAAGTTCTAAACAGAATAGTTGTGTAGGCTTGCTTTTATGAATTGTGTAAAGGTGCTGAAGCCTTGACTGTGTAGACCAGTTTATCTCAAAACTTATACAGTTTTTCTATGACATTTCCACAGAAATCACCGAAATAGTCAAACACAGTACAAAATCTTAAGTCTTTGATGGCAATATCGTTTAAAGGACATTGTGCAAAACATGATGTATTACGCCAACACTGTTGCACTTTAGTTGATCTAGAACAGGGGTCGGCAGG
Organism: Thalia democratica; assembly: GCF_965202585.1. Lineage (NCBI taxonomy): Eukaryota > Metazoa > Chordata > Thaliacea > Salpida > Salpidae > Thalia > Thalia democratica. The sequence continues at coordinate 40,589,645 of NC_139165.1, read as the reverse complement.
CAGTTGGTGCTCGCGGGCTAGATTTCAAGTTTTTAAAATCTTCGCAGGCCGCAGTTTTAGTTTTAGTAACATTTGAATGATATTTTGGTTTTAGTCATATAGAGAAAGTTTTACTTTTATTTACTTTGATATTTTAAATTACTTTTAGTTATACATAGAATGTCTACCTAAATCTTAAATACTTATCAGAATAAAATGTACATTGACTAATGTTTTTAAGTCTTAAAAACTATGTACTTTCTAAAAGACTAATTGATTCAACTTAATATTTTTGTTGTTTTACTTACAACTTAGCTCTCTATAAAAACCAAGCTAAAAAAATTGTGGGTCACTTTTGTGCATTTTTATACTATCAACCCTTTTTTCATGTTTCTAAAGATACTTGCTTTTAAAAATAACTTTTGCGTGAAAAATAGTTTACTCTCTTTAAAAAATAAGTTATTAGTTAACTAAATAAAACTAATACTTATTTGTATTGTATAAAGCTATGAAAAAATTTTTAACATGATTAATTCTCGAATACTTTAATAAGATACGTTTTTAGTAATTAATTTGTATTTTACAAAGTTGAAATTTTAAAAGCAAAAATGTCTAAGTTGTAAAAACCAGTCTAAATTCATTAAATTTTGAAAAAGCTTAAAACTTTGTGTTTGCTTAAAAACATAATTAAAAAATCATCATTTTAAATAAGTACGCAACATGTAGGAAGACAAGAATCAAAACTACAATTAGTAAAACACATTACAGAATTAGAAACTAATCTGAGAATTCGAAGATTTATTCAAAATGTTTAAAACAAAAGTTTCACACACACACACACCTGAGTTTAAGAAACATGTCTTAAACAGGTTTAACCTAGTCTGAATTTTTCAAAATTTTAAACTAGCCTGTTTGTGTAGCAACCCTGTTTAAGAGAACGTTCACAAAATAAAGAAATAACGAAGTTTATTTACAGCAAATTGAATTTATTACATAAAAAATTATCATATGACATTTTCAATTGACAATTAAGTTTAATAAACATGTTTAACAAAAGTATTAAAGTCTATTAAGCCATTAATGAAAAAGAAAACCTTATTTTTATTGGGCATTATAGCAATTCTTTATCTATAATAAAAACTTGCATTTGAATAGAGTATATGTGAAATATAAGACGAGCTGTAAGCAATAAAAACGTTGTTTAGGAGTTGTTGTTACTAGAAACAAAAAAAACGAATCGCTATAGTCAGTTCCAACAAAGCACATGATTATCTTCAGTAACTACAGATTGATCGAAGAAAATGTTTTGGCAATTTATAAAATAGTAAAACAAATAACGAAAAAAAGATGCCGTTTAGAATTTTTTATTTTAAGAATTAATGTTTGCGGTGTAAAATATTATTGTTTTTTTCGTCAATGATAACAAAACGTCGTGTTTAAGAAATGCCTGAAGATTATAAAGCCGCATAAATCAATATATGACTTTAATAAAATCTGTTAAGATGAGAGCACTGATACAACAGTGTTGCTTATCTGAGAATTTTTATTAGGTATGTTTTTAATAACTTTAGCATTCTAGAATAACTTCTAGGTTTAGTTCCAATGCAAAGCACAGAAATAAGTAAATACACTTAAAAATAATATAAAGTTTGTGAAAGTACACATTTGTTCTTCTATTTTTGGTATAAAATTAAGTTAAAGATATAAAAAACTTTTTTAAATATAATATCAATATTAAAAAGATACTCTTATGCTACTTTAAATGTGTTTCTTAATAAAAATATCTATATTGAAGATTTTTTGTTTGAATCGAAATTTCATTACTTTTCGTGTAAAAATTGTTTAATATTCCAGGTTTTTTCAAAATTTATCAAATTCAAGCTTTTTCCAGATTATCTAAGTATAAATTGTCAAATTCCAAGATTTACCGGGATTTAAGTTTTTTTGCAACACTGAATATTCACACTTATATGTATACAGTAGTATAAATAGTATTTCAAATCATATCAGCTACAAAACTTAAAATGTAACATATATTATAATTCAAACTAACACTGTGTATTGACCAAAACATACACCATAAGTTAAATATGCCACCCTTTAAAGAAAAAAAAACACCCTGAGTGACAAAAAACTAGCCTGTATTTTCGTATACAAAAAGCAATTTAATCCAATAACTGAAAAAAAGACTAAATTGGCCTGAGATTTGAAGTTTTCAAATGGTCATAGTCTGAGTTTGTAGCAATTTAGTTATTAATTAACTGACTTTGAACTACTTTGATTGACACTGAAAAAAATTAATAAATTTACCATCTCTAAATCTAGTTTGTATTAAATAAGTAGCTTTAAAAAACAGCAACTAAGTATATTAGTATGCAACCCATAACAATTAATTTAGAAAGTCAAAAAAATTTAAAAAATAAAAGTGTGTACAAAACAAAATCGATTTTAACTTATGTCATATAGACTATTTTCTGAACACACTTAGATATTATATGTAAAAACAATATTGTTAGAAAATTGTGCATAAACTAAACCTAATCTAACTTAAGTAGTAAATAAAAAGTGTTTTAAAATATGAGCATCATTGTAAATTGGTTTGCATTAAAATTAATTTCAAGTGCAATAAAAGTACTAAACAATCTAAATGTGTCAAAACCAAAATTAAATAAACCTTATTTCTTATTACTACGTTATACTAAATGTTTTTGTGCACACTCAAATATAATACTTAGTAAGAATACATCTATAAAAGAAACTTAGGAATAAAAAACATTTAAAATGGATACCTAAAGTGTAAAGAATGCTATTTTAGTTAATTACTTTTGTACAAAACGGAAAACATTTGTATTTGGTTTATTAACTGAATAAATATTTTATAACTAACTTACTAAATCTAAGCACTCTTTACACTTTTTTTTCAGATAATTACTTGCTGTTGTAAGAAGAAAGTTGTTGTGAAAATGAGAAAAAAAATCCTGTTAGAAAGCTTATCTGTCTTTTACACATTTTTAATCTAATACAGTAAAGTTTTTTAATTATTTAAAATCTTTATACAGGAACATAAAACGAAGTTAAATAAAAAAAAATTACCAGAAAAAAAATAACTTAAAACATAGTTTTGCTCAGCGGGCCACATTAACATGCTCGCGGGTCACAAAAAACTTCTTTCGCGGGCCGCATTTCATTCAAAAAAACGTGCTCGCAGGCCGCAGATTTACCCATCGAGGGCCGCAGTTGGCCCGCGGGCCGCAGTTTGCCGACCCCTGCTGTAGATCTTATCAAAGTCAAAACTCCATTTATATACAAAAAACTATAGTTCGAAATATTATGAAGCGAGATTGCTTGAATATAAATTAAACTGTTTTTCAGTTTTTACTACGATACCTTTGGAAGTGAATAAAAAAATACAAAACCTGATGAAAATTCGAAAGCTAGACAATACTCTTCTTCTACAAAAGCTTAAAAAAGTACGTTAATTTTTTAAATCTCAACCAAAGAATGTAAACCTTGAATTCTCAATGAATTAACAACAAATTAATAATTTTAACTTCGTGAGTCTCGAATGAGTAAAAGTTCTCGTGAGATTTTCTGTAAAAATATTTTAATTAAATTTGAGGATGGACACTAAAACATAAGGAATGATGTCGATGATGTAAATGAGCCTCATGGGACTAAGAGGTTATATGAGTTCTACCAGCAGCAAAAACAATTACGATTGATAAATTTTATTAATGATATAACAAAATTAAATATAATCATCGTGAATAAAGCATGTGTAAAAACTACTTGAGATTGTAAATAATTATTAAGGTTGCAATAACTTTTTGATTTTTTCAAACATAAAGTAATTTCTGAGATATGGCCTATTATATATTTTCTTAAAAGTTTGAATTGTCCATATTTGAATAATTTGCATCCGTAAAGGTCGTGTATAAATTGCTTTGGCGTCGTGAAACTTTTTCAATACTGCCTTTAATTTAATAAGACGAACATAACTTTTGTTTTAAATTTTCTTATCAACTAGACTTCAAAAAGGCTTACGTTTTTGGTTAAAGACACGAATCTTATACTAAAAATTAAAAAAGAACTGTTAATTACACAAGTCAGCAAAATATTTCTTTGCTAAGTTTGTTAAAATTTTATTACTATACAAGTAAAATAACAAAGAAAATGATATAAATTTGGAATCTATATAAAATGAGATCCTCTAATACCACATTAATAAAAATATTTTCGATACTAAACACATTTTACTTTAAAGATTACTTTAAAATGTAACTTTCACAGCTATCAGAACATTTTACTATTAATATTTATACCTATTTTTCATTATTAACAAAAGGGTTGATCATGCCAATTCGATCATCAGACCACAAGTTTCGGTAGACTGAGACCGGTTTCGTCCTTATTAGGACTCATCAGTCAGTCACAACCGAAAAACTTGTAGTCGTCAATCTACAAACGGTTTATCATGCTTTCGCATGAAGCAACCATTTGCTGGCAATGATCGAATTGGCATGATCAATCCTTTTGTTAAATTTGAGCTTGTCTCACGGCAAACGAAAGTCCGGACTTGTTCTGCAGACTTTCGCCGATTTTGTATTTTTCATTATGATTGTTTTCGATATAAAACTTATTTTCTCCATATGCTATATAAATTACTAAAATAAGTCTCTTTTTTTAACTTTATATTAAAACTTGACACTGAAATTTGTCATCAACATGTCATGTAATATGCTTGTTTAAGGATTAAAAAATACGATTTTTCAAAACTTGCAAAAACCTAATTTTGCTATCAAGATTGTGTACAATATTATGATTTCTTTAATAAGTTTAAATCAGTTTATTTAAATAAATTTTCAGTTAAAAAACTTAAATGATTTTGAGTCCGCTCTAATTAAAAACTAGCTTTTTAAAAAAAACTCTTTTATACATTTGTTTATATATATTTTCTGAAAGCACCATAAAAAGCTACTCTGTTGCAAATATTGTTTTATTATTTGAAAACAGATTCAAATTTCATTACTAGGTTTTTTCAATGTAACACTGCGAGGCTTTTTAGGTTTTTTAGTTGTTTTTTTTTTAGTTGTTGGTTTTCTAGTTGTTGTTTTTTTTTTAGTTGTTGTTTTTTTAGTTGTTGGTTTTTTTGTTGTTGTTTTTTTGGTTGTTGATTTTTTAGTTGTTGGTTTTTTAGTTGTTGTTTTTTTAGTTGTTGTTTTTTTAGTTGTTGTTTTTTTAGTTGTTGGTTTTTTAGTTGTTGTTTTTTTAGTTGTTGTTTTTTTAGTTGTTGTTTTTTTAGTTGTTGCTTTTCTAGTTGTTGTGTTTTTTGTTGTTGTTTTTCTTTCGGTTGTTTTAGTTGTTGAACTAACACTTTTTGTAGTTGGTGCCTCGAGTTCAGCTATATGGTCAGTGTCTGAAAATATTAGTTAATCCATATAAAATTATTGACTTTTATATATAGCTTATAAATTCCTAAGTTGGATAAGGCTATCCGTTAACGTTTAGTTTAGATAAAACGTTTTAATAAAGTTTTAAAATTTAAGAAGCACGTTCCTCTAATAGGATTTTGCTAAAACTTTATGATATTTGTGTGAACATAAAAATAGTTTAAAACAGTTTGTTAATTTTAAGAAGTGTTTGTACTCAAAAGTACTTTGAATAATTTAAGACTGAAGTTAAATATTCTAAATAAAAAGTAGATGTTCTTGTAAGTCATACAAGACTTTAAAAAAATCAACAGCAACATTTTTGTACTTTAAAAACAAAGTTAATTTCAAAATGATTTACTGTTAATTATTATCATTTAATTTTATATGAACATCAATTACTTTGAAAACTGATGATCTCTTTTGTTTATTATTAAAGGAAAACACTATATTGTTTGTACTAGTCTGTGAAAATAAATCCTAACTTGTCTTGTTGAAGATACTTTACTTGAGAACTTTCAATTGTTTAATTTAAAGCAAATTACCATATCATTAGAAATTTACTTTAAAAAGCTTTATCTTCTAATAACTTCAACAAAAAAGTGAAAAACATAATTTGCTCACTCTTTTACCTTTGATAAAACTACTCAAATGTTTGAAGCTTTTACTTTGAACAACTTTTCAAGCAAAATACCTTTGTTTAAACTCATACTTCAAATTTTAAAATCTCGAACAAGTTTTGATAAAAAAAACAAAAGTTAAAAACTAACTTACAACAGTGGGCGTCCCGGTGTAGGGAGTCACTGTCGAATTAGGGATTTCCCCTTCGATCTGGTCGTCCAAAGACAGCAGCGAGAAAAACACGCCAATGGCGATCGAGAAGAGAAAAAAACCGCCAACGATCAGGCAGATGTTCTTCCACCCGAATTCGCTCACCAAGTTCTTTTTTTTATTGGTGTCGATGTAAAAGTTTGCCATTTTCACTGACACTTTTTTCTTACCTGGATTGAGAAAGTTTGTTAAGTTTGTACAAAATTTTTGATGAGTTCTATTTTTAAAAATAAATTTCAAAAATAGGTCGAGAATTTAATAAAAAGAAATATCATAAAAAATTGTATTAAACAAAGTAAAACGTTTTTAAATTACTCTGAAAAGTCGCGTAAAAAATAAAAACTACTAACTTTGACAAACAAGATTTCCAAAACATACTAAAATTTTACAATTTCACACGAATTTTTTTGAAAAATGAATAAATTAAGCGAAAATATACGTCACTGTAAAGCAAAATTTTTGTAAAATAAATTTTTCTCCGGGATTGGCAGTCTTTTATAAGTAACGGGCTAATTTGCTAGAAAAACTTGCTCGCAGGTCAAACTGTACATAGAAAAAAGTCTTCCGCGGGCTGCAGCTATCTAAAACAGTTGTAGTGATCAGTATGAAATACTGGAAGAACTAAAAATGTGATAATTCGCAATTAAAAAACGAGTCATAGATAATCATTAGAAAAATTGAAGCCTAGTTGTAGAGTTTTACCACTGGATAATGTCTTTAAAAAGTATGTTTTTACCTGTAAAATACATTGCAAGTCGACCCCTGTTGTAAATACATCTGACAATCTTTTGTTAGTGGTGGATATAGATTTTACTTAATTATTATTAATTTTTTTATGAAAACTTAAAAAATGCCGACTTATTATGTTGCTACGTTTTTTAAACATCTTTGCTAATAGTTTTATTAAAAAATAGCACGAAGATAGGTAAAGTTTTAAAAAGTTTAAAACGACATAGAGTTTATCAATGTAATAAAATTTTCCTATCAAGAAAAAACTTCAAAGTACATAGTATAAAACGCTTGTTAAAAAAATAAGTTTTACACTTTAAAATTCCGACAGCGATTAATTTTTTTCTGAAAAAATCACTTGTTTAACTAAATTTTCTTCTTGGAAAACAGTTTAAGCGATTTTAAACAAAGTAAACAGCTTTTACAAGCAGCTTTCGTTTGGCAATTACCGGTCTTCATAAAGTGTTATCAAAATATTTAATACCTAAGATTACTTGATACAAAGTACAGTGATCTTTCATTTTAGTAAGCATTTGTTGTTAAGTATGTACCATAAAAAAAAAAAAACGTCGTGTTCAAAGTGCAAGCTTGGGTTTTGCTTAAACTTATACCGTAATAGTAAAAAAACATTTTTTTTATCAGTAACTATACTCAACTACTTAACATGTGAAAAAACATAGAACTGCCAATACTATAAGGTTTATTGAGCAATAAAACTACAAAACTATGCGAAAGAGATGGTAAATAACTTACTTTAGTATAATAATTCTCTTTTTGAGCTTTATTTATTGTATAATTAACAACATGAAATAAAGAACTTTAAACTAAAACTTTTAGGTAAATAACTTACTTTAGTATTTTGTAGTATACTAAATGTTGTTTACAGTTGAAAAGAAGTAAAAGCTTTAGAAAACAAAGTGTTAAATTACTAATGAAAAATGTTTTGGTACCAAATTACAATAGTACAAAAACTAATTGAAATAAAAAGTGTCTTTTATCAAAATAAAAATTTAGAATCTCCGATTGACACCATTAACTCAACTTGCCAAGTTAAAAAAGTTTAGCAACTAACACTATTATCACTAAACTATGATTAAGTTTTATGATTACAAAACATTTTAATAAGATTGAAAGTTGTTCAATAATTAGTTTCCAGTGACAATCGAATACTTTATAGTATTTTTTTTACTTTTATTTTGCGCACAAATGTTATTCTGGTTTTTATTGTATATTGTAAAACACCGAATAAAACTTTAAGTGAAATTAACCGATTAAAACTTAAAACAACGACTCGGTTTAAAAAAATTACACGCTTTTCATTGTTTATATTTTAATTTGGTGAGAGAAATAAACTTTTGCTGTTTTCAGTATTTACGTTTATGTTGACAATTATGATAAACATCATGAATGTCAGTTATGTTTTGATTTGATGTGAAATTTAAAAAAATGCAGTTTGATTATTACCTTATAACAATTAAAAATTTTGTTACAGGGTTTTTACAAGATCCAAGTTAAACATTTTTTATCAGCAGGTTTGTAGCAAAATAAAGTTTATAAATTTTAGCTTTGTTGCTGCATTGACCAGTGGCGTGTATAGTCATCACCAATTTAAATGACGCCACCAGTTTCATTGACGCCACCAATTTCAATGACATTACTTGCCCTAATACATATAAATTTATAACAATTTTATACAAGCTAAATCATTTTTAAAGGAACTTTTAACAACTTTGACTCTGTTTTGTAACAGATTGGTTTGAAACGTTTGCAATTCTTTTACATATTTTTTTCTTTTGAAGATAAATTTACCACCAACTTCTACAATAGACGTTTTAAGTATAGTAACTGAAAACAAAATAAAATAAAATAGTTTTACTTTGCTTGAAACAGTTTAACTTTAGATCAAGTTTAACACACAGAAACATTAAAACCAACAAATAGTTTATGTTATATGTTTGTAGACGTTTTATCCATAAAAACTTTTGTAAGACTTTATTATTTTTCTTAAACAACAAAATAGTGATAGATACTTTTTTTTTGTTTCATACACATATTTTTTTTGGAAATCTGTTGTTTGAAAAGTAGAACTTAACAACAAGTCAACAATTAAGTACAATGATTTAAAACAAAACAACTAGGTGCTGATACGACAACCAGCAGAAATTCATGTAAATTGAAAATGCTAGTCGCTTATCGTTATAAAAAGGAAGAGCTATAGTTGTTTTAACTGCAGTGTCAAAAGCTTAGAAATCTCCTTATTTTAAGAAGCTAGTGCTAAAGTGAACACAAATGTGTACTTAGATCGTATTTTGGTCCTGCTTCATATAAAATTTCAATTTCGCCTTAAGACCGGATTTTATAACAGGCTTCCTTTCACACCTCGAACATAAGCAAAGCTTGGTTCAAATAAATTTACCTGTTAGTTTAGAGAAAGAAATTCCTTTCAACAAAATTCTTTTTCGTGTCAAAAAGAAATAAGGTCTGTTGCTCACGGCACGCAACTGTGGAAAAATAAAATATTATTAAAAATTTGATCAAAATACCGAGGAAGAAGTTGTTTTAATTAAATTCAAATATTTCACTTTCTAAATGGCTTCCTCTTGCACCTCGGACGGAAATCAAATCTTGGAGCAAAGAAAATTACCCGATGTTTCGAAGCAAGTAAAAATGGCCTTTTTCAATACCCTCATCAGCTTTATCGTTTGAAAGTAGGTACACACGGCATAAATGTTCTTTTTAACTACAGTAGATACAGACTAAAATCTACGCTTTCGAAATATAAATGGGATTTGAAATAAAATAAAGATTTCAGCATTAACTAGGAAATTGTAGCACGAACAAAAAAAAATCAATTTTAATCGTGGCTGCACTCTTTGCAATATGAACAAACACGAGATTTCAAAATTAATCTCAAATCTAGCTTAAATAAACAAAATTAACTTTTTTGTAATTATAAACATTTTTCAGTTTTTTATCATAAATAACTTTTAACTTTTATGCAAGCTTATTGTGCCTTACATTTATTAATGATATATTTAAAGATGTTACAATCTTATAAGTTTTTGCACAATTTCATGTAAATTTTGATTTATGTTTGGAGATATTGTTATGATAAACGAACTGAAGAGCCGTCCTGTCTAACTGAACAGTGAAACAATTGTATTTTTAAAACGTAGTGAAGTCTTAATATACATAAAAATACATATATATAAAATAAGGTGATCATTAAACTTTAACACCTTCTACAAAGCCCAATTGAGGGTTTTTAAATAGTTTATTAGAAAAGTTCTAGAATAAATATTAGAAATTTTTTGTGTAAATATGTTATAGAATTGTTTAAATCGTATTTTTTTAAAAAACTATATATATGGAGTGGATGGTATCTCAGTAGAAGGTGTTCAAGTTTGAAAACTAACGTTATCTTATATATATATATATATATATATAATTAAGTTATTTAACTTAATAAATTAAATTTTTCACACTGAGCCCACCTTGAGGGCTTTATTAATAAAAAGGTTTATTTAAAGATGCAAAACTCAAAGAACTCGAGTTTCGTGATTATTCACTCATCAGCTTCAAAACAAGTTTAAAATAAAGCACAAAACAAAATCACTAATGACTAATTGATACTCATTAGTGATTTTGTTTTGTGCTTTATTTTAAAATTGTTTTGAAGCTGATGAGTGAATAATCACGAAACTCGAGTTCTTTGAGTTTTGCATCTTTAAATAAACCTTTATATACATATATTAAACTATTTATTTAAAACAACAACAACAAGATTAATTTATTTATCCCGCAAAAGTTATTTTCATGTACAGTGCAACTTGCGAGTAATCGTTGGTATTAAAATCAGCCTATTACTAATAAACGGCTGCTGGCCCTTAGTTAGACTGACCTATGAGATTATTCGCAATGTGCAAATTTGGAAATACAAATTTGTAAGCTTATCAAGTTATAAGCAAAAAATGTATTTTTCCTAATTATTTATTTTACTACAAAGGCTATTTACAGATCTCACAAACAAATTTTAAGCAATCTTCATTGATACTTATTGAATAAAAAGTTCCAAATGAAACATTTTAAATGTTTTTTTAGTAACTAGCACACTCAATTATTTAAAACAACAAAATCTATATACTTTTTAAATTAAAAAGGGTGATTGAAGACGTCTATTAAAAGATATTGAGTTTTAAAAAAATATTCCTATAGTTTAAGTGTTTATTTTTTAAAAATTATAATTTATTTTTTAATTCATCAAGTTAGCTTCCGATAATTTAAGAAAGTTTTTTATGTTAGTTTATTTACTTAAGTTGGTTTTAAAATCAATTCAAGTTGCGTTTAAAACTATGCGGTATTTTTTTTCTTGTAACTATATTATTTCAATAAATTATTTCGTTTTTTATAAAGCATTTGTTAAATTTTTGTTTGCATCGCTTAAAAAAATAATTTGGGTCTAAAAAACCTTCATTAGTTTTACAATACCTGTAGGACGTTGTAATAACTTAAAACTTATCTAAAATAAAATTTTAAACAGTTTTATTTAATAAAGTTATTTTTGACATTGTTTATCACAGAACTCGAAAGATTTAGGAAATTACTTATTGGAAAACTAAACATCGACATTGCTTAAAAAGAACTTTAAATAAAAAATAAAACATAAAAAATTAATATATATGATTTATTACAATATATATATATATTTATAGTATATATAATATACTTTAACAAAAAAATCAATCAGGTATAAAATTTAATAAATACTTTAGTCCACTAGCCTTACAGTTTTACAGGCTTTAGATATACTTACAAACGCGATTTCCAGAATTCTAGAGATAAAGAGTTCTGAATAATGAATAAAAAAGAAATCTAAAATATAATTTTATTTTTAGTAATTGTTTAACAGTTTTATATAAAAACTTAGCAATTATGCTATCGAGTATATTAATTTTTACTTAAAAGACTAACTCTTTTTTTTTATAAAACTAAGTTTTGCTCAAAAAGCTTGTAATGCTTGAAATAAATTAAAATTTAAACAAAACTTAGTTTAAAAATGAACCTTTAAAAGCATAAAACTAATAATCAGTGTTATAATTAAATAGATTATTCTCTAGAGTAGAATTAATGCACTAGTGAGAAAAATTACCAAATTTTATATTAAAGCCATTTTAAAAAAAGTATATTTTTTCTACCCTTTTAAAGTAGAGGTCATAAATTATTTTTAAAACTATGAAACCTACAATATGATCAATTCTATAAAGGCAGTTTGCATACAATTCGTATAACATAAAGTATATATAGATATATAATAATAACACTTTTTACAGCTTACTTTCTTTATTACACTAATACATGTGTTTTGTTAAGAAATACGTTAACTCTATATTTTTGAATACTTATATTGATGTGTAGTATACTTTTTAACAAAACTTAACCAAAACTTTTATTTTTAATTCCAAACTTAGTGGGAAATTTAGTAAGACGGTCACATGTTGTAAAATTCAACTCATTAATTAACTATATGTAAAGGCAATTCCCGACTGTGTTCTCTCGTTCTACTTGAGTATACGCACAAAAACAGATCTTTTGTTTAATCACCGCACGAAGTTACAAGTTCAAAACCTTGCTACATAATTGTGTTGGTATGGTCAGACCAACTTTTTAGCGTTTAGCTAGGATCCTTGTTAATTATTTGTCAATCCTGAAATCCTATTATCAATCCTGAAATATTTATCCTGTGTAACACGGCTACTCTTACGTAGGTCAGTACGCAAAACACTCACCGCTTATAAATGTTTCTACTGCATCTAATAGCCAAAAGACACAGCGTTGCTTTTGCGCTATTTCACGAGTCTTTGGCTGTGCGCTAGTCGATCGTTCATAAGGTTGCCGCATTTAAACTGATTATTATTTTTAAAGTTCCGAACATGGTATTGTAATTTGTTTAAAATATCGTTGTTTTGTTTATATTTAGTAAAATAAATCTGTAAGTTTCTCTCGCATCTGATTTATAAAATATCATTAGAAATTTCAACCTAAGCTAAAAAAAATAAGATAAAATACCTCAAACATTAAAGCTGACTTAATTATTAAGTAAAGTATGCTTTAATTTGAAATTTTTGTCAAAAGTGCTAGATACTTAAAAACAGAGCAGAATAAGTGTGATTTCAATAAAATCATTGTTTTACGTACGTTTTGAGCTTAGAGTTTAACCAAAACTTTGTAAAATTACTTACAATTATTAAAAAGTTGATGCAATTAAAAAATACCAAAAAAAGAAAATATTAGAACCATAAAAAATAATCAAAACCCCTTTGAAGTAAAGTAGATGTCTAAACTAACCAATTTTTAGGTTAAGCATTGATAAAGCTGCAAACATGAACAATGTTTTCAAGTAATAAGACTATAAGTATTATTTTAATATCTCTTTTGGTTTTATTTTAATTGCTATACGTTTGTTTATATATTTGTCACTTTTTAGTGTTTGTGTAGAAATAAAAATTTTCGGCCTTTTTGAGTTTAAAAGTTTCGCACTAAAATTAAGAAAAGAAATAAATAAAAAATAAATAACTTACTTTGTTAATAGCTTTTTTTCATGACTAAGTAGTCTGATAATTAAACTTATATTACCACCTTTAGGTGTAAATAGTTCTTTTATCTTCAACAAAGCTAAATTGTTAAATAAATTATAATTAAAATTAAATTAGCTATAAAATTGTTTTTTTTAAGTTTAAGGAAATGTATGTTTCCTGGAATTAATTTTAGTATATTGTTTTTTTTCGTCTATATGTTAAAACTGAATAGATTGTTTCTTAAATAAGCTTATTCATAATGTTTTTCATCGTTAATATTATTATATATTCAGTGAGCAACGATTGCAAACAAAATTGAGTTGTGCTTATAATTTTCATTGTTTATTACGATAGTCTGACTTAATTTATGAATCTAATTATATGAATGTTAAACTCAAAACAAACCTGAAGCATTTTTGTATCAAGTATATATACATTAGGGTGCTTACAAATACAGCGAGTGACCTTTGAGTTTTCAGTTAGAAACTATTTAAAACTTGGAAAATACCATAGAAACATCTTATGTAAAATTGTAGATGGCCTAAAGAAACTTAATTAAAATTGGCGGATTTCAATTTTCTGAAAACCACTCCAATAAAAACTATAAGGGAAGCAAAAAATTAGCCTTATAATTTTTAGCTGGAAATACTTTTACATGTTACCAATTATCACAAAAAAATATGCACAATTTAAGGCGGTTTAAAGAAAGTTTTACGGTGGCACTTTTTGGTTAAAAACAAAAAACTAGAAACTAAAGAAAACTTACAAAAAGTGATAAAAATGACATAAAATCAACAACTGCCTCTAAAAAAACTTTCTGAAAATGTCTTATATTGTGAACAATGTGTTTTTGTTAAATTTAGCCACATCAAATATATTTTATTTAGATAGCCTTATAATTAAAAATTATAAGGTCAACTTTTTGGGTCCCATGCAGTTTGCATTGGAGTTATTTTCAGAAAATCGAGTTCGGCTAAAGTGAAATTTTCTTCAAATCATTAAAATCTTGTACAGGGCATATATAAATAAATATAGTAGTGCCATTTTATTTTTCAATTAACTTTGAAAAATATTTTTTTACTAAAACATGGAAGCTAAAAAAAAGTTATGAAACGTTTTTCAACTTATTATTCCAGTTTCGCTACTTACTTAAATTAAATTAATTGTCTTTTAATTAAATTTAAAATCAATATATTATTTATTTGTTTAGTATGGTAGGGAGTACACTTAAAATTCTATATTAAGCTAGATCACCGAATTATTGGAAATAAAAACTGAAACATAACAAACTAAATTCTAAAAACATTGTTTTTAGTTTAAGTATTTGTTTTATTGAATAGAATTTCTTATTAGAACAACGAGCATTACAATATGTAGTAAAATGGCAAGGATTTCCAGATTTCACAACTATATTTTGTTTATTAAAAATTAAAAAAAAAAAATAAGCGTTGCTAGATGATTAGTATATCGGTATTTTGAAAATTATTCCTGTTCATTTGGATATTTAAAGGTGCTAGATCGTACCCTACATACATGTGTAATGAGATTAAGTAAGAAGTTAAAATAAGATATAATTTTTTGCTATTATAAACAGTATTTTTTTTCGTATTTTCTTAAAAGTAGAGTTATTATATATTATGTAGCTAATTAATTGTAAAATATTAATTTGGATACAGCAATAACCTCATACATGTTATTCAACATTAACGAAAAAATCAGCGAAAGTCTACAGTGTGTATACCTGGACTTCTGTATAGCGTGAGACTAATAAACATAAAGGTTTTATTATACCAAATGATCATCAGACCACAAGCCTTGGAAGACTGAGACCGATTTTGTCATTATTTTGACTCATCAGTCAGCCACAACCGAAAACCCGCAATCATCAATCTACAAACGATTTATCATGCTTTCACATGAAGCAACCGTTTGTTTTGAAAGTGTTTAATACGAGCTTGCCTAGTGGACGTCGTATGTACGTTGTACGGCGAAAGATAATTTTGACGCCACTGATCGATGCTAGAATACAACAACACTATTCTGTTACATCAAAGTAACTATAAAATGACGTCTCAGCTATGTTTAAGGGGACGTCCGTATGTCCTCATAACAACTTTTCGATTTTGTGTAGGTAAACTACAAAAAGGGATGACGTCATAAGAAGCAACCCAAATCGCTTGGTTACCAGGACAAAGATTAAAACATGTCACAAATAGTAGGGCCACCATGACCTTACCAATCTAGACTTTCTACAAGGAAGGTGACAACTATGTGGTTCATACACCACTGATAATATTATTAGTTAGTACTATTTGTGTTTTTTGTAAATCCTTATATTATTATAGTTATTGTTGAAACTTTTTTTTTTAGTAAATAAAGTTTAATTGTATTTTATAAAGCTTAAAAGATAATAGTTTAAACTTTTTTTCTACTCATTAATGCTAAAATATTTACTTAAGTACAACTTTTTACTTACTTAGCTCTGATTTTAGCTGTGCTTATAAAAGTAATTGTTAAGTTAAAATAAAATTGTTAGTGAATTTTTTTTTTTTTTGAAAAACATTTTACAAGTTTAAAACAATTTACAGCAGCTAACTTCATCACATTTTTAATACGTTCATCTAACTTCATCTAACTTCATCACATCATCTATTTTCATACGTTGATTAAGAACATTGTTTATAGAAAAAAGGCATAAATCGATAAGTAGCAGATTATTTTAGCAAACACAGTTGTCTCCGTTTTTTTAGGGGTAGAGAGCAGTTAGGGTAAAAATTAAAAATGTTTGAAATAATTGTTGGTGGTTGTCACTGGGCGCTGTTTATAACGAACAACCTAAAAATTAAGATTAAGTAATTGTTCAAAACAATACTTTTTATATATCTAGTCTAAGAGAAAACATAATTCAACTTTATAATCCCCACGGTAAAAAACTAAATTTATCAACAAAAGTTTTTTTTAAAACCTTGATATGCTTACTAATTGTTATTTTGAAAATTATATTTTGGGAATTTCGCAATTAGAAACTTTAAACATTTTCAAGAATGTTGGCCTGCAATAGAATGTAAAATATTATTTCGTTTTTGAACATGACTTGTTAGTATTTAGAGACAACACTGAGATACTAACGAACATCGTCGACAAAGTAAAAGACGACTTTATGAGATATATTTTTTTAAGTAAAATAAAGCTAAATAAATGTTATGACTTTTCAAACACTTCTTGTAACAAAAATCATTTTCTTCCTTACCCTAATAAATCATTAAGAACAAATTAAAAAAAAAGAAAATATAAAGTTGTTACTGTATTATCAAAAAGTTTAGAAACTTTAAGCTGCATACTTGGTTCTCCAGAGTCTTTCAAATATGATGAATAAAAGAAAAAATAATTATGTTTTCCGTCTTGCAGCTTCGAAAAGTGCACAGTTATCAAGATTCAAAATGAATACAGAAAAAAAAGCGTAGTTATGTTTGGTATAACCTAGTTGAAAATTGTTTACCTTTTAAAGTCTAACTTTATTTGTTACCGTGGTTACTTTATATTTGTTTACCACTTTATACATTTAGTAATCTTTTGGTTGCAGTTATTTTCACTATTTTGTGTTTTTGGTTTACTTTTTATTTAAAGCTTAAAAACATTGTTTTAGTCCTTGTATAGATTTTATTACATAACTAGAAAAGGTACACATTTTAACAACTGACTGGTTTGAAAATTTAGTGACTGCAATTTTGAGGGACTGGATGGTTTCGTCTTTTATTGTTTGAAACAAGTGCATCATCGACGTAGATAGCAACCAAAATGTCAAATTGCATATCCATCACTAGAAGCTACTAATTACTTTTGCTGAAAAGTATTATTTATCACTAACCTTAAAGGTATGTTTCTTAAATTAGTTTACTAATCGTTCTAAAACTTGTTTATTGAAAACAATTTCTACATTAAAACATGGTAACTTCCTTTATCTGGACAGTTTCAGTCGAGAAAAAAATTTAATTTTTTTTGAATTTCAAACATAAACATTTTTGTGTGATACTAATATTTAAGCTATCATGCTGTAAGAAAATTTTTAATGATTTATCAATTTTGCAGTTTAGTTTATTATTATGACCAATAATACTAATAAAGCTTACAATAAAACTTTGTTCAAGACTAGTTTAAGTATCAAAAACCTTTGTATGTAAAGTAAGTCAGTTTTTAAATTCTTTTAAACAATGTTTTTCAAAATATGACTTAAAGGTTTTATTTAAACTTATTTGTATAGTTGGTTTAATTCCAATTTCTTTAGAAAATGAATGCATAACTGTTATTTTATGATCGGTTTTAATTCCAATTATATTAATATAATGAAATAAAATATAATTAATTTAAACATTTTTTTGTTAAAGATGACGTGCATGACTTTTTGTTTATTTCTAGGTTATATAAGTTTGACAAACTCAATATACCAGGTTTTAGAAAAAGACAAGGCATCAAAAAATAAAACGAGTTGCACTTCCTATTGAAAATAAGCTAGAAGTTTGTAAAGTTGTTAAAAAACATTGTACCAAAATCTTTATAATAGAGCAGTATAGCATAGGTAGGTCGACTTCGTACAGCAGTTTGAAGAAAAGTTTAAAGTATAAAAAGAATTTTTTGAGCTTTTATTATTTATCATGCATTGCATAATACACAGCAGTTATAATATTTTATGGTAAAATGATTTTTTGTACATATCTGAAAAAATGGTTATCCGGACATATTTATAGAAAAATCTTGCCCAACATGTCCGGATAAGTGAATAAGCACTGTAATTGTATTTTTAAACTATAGTATAATATTTAACTGTACTTTTTTAGAGTTGAATAAAATCTTAAATATTACATTTTTATTCCTGAAATTTAAACTTTATTTTGTACATTTGAGTAAATTTGGTAATAATCTTCCAAAAGGAGGTAAAACACACAAAAAAAAATGGTTAAGAACCACTGATCTAAAGTAACTAATTTTTTTTAATTAGAACGTTTTGTTTCTATAAGTAAAAAAAAACTTGACTAATGACTTTTAAAAAACATAGGTCTGATTCTGTTTTTTTTACTAAGTTCAGCTAAACAAAAACGCTTATATCTTGTAGGTTTAAAATTGAAGTTTTACTTATGGACTATGATAAGAAAAATGATGAAATTTGTCTAATCTTGTTTGTACTAAAATTAGGTATACTGTCAAAATCCATCTGCGTTCAAAATCAACCATTTTTTTTTGTTTTATAGAGTTGTTGCATTTTTATTTATTTTTCACAACCACTGTTACCCCTTACCCGTACCCTTGATCAGTAAGCGGTTCTCGAATTTGAATGGGTTGATTTTGATCGGGTAGATTTTAAACACGGGTGGATTTTCAACGTGTCCCTAAAATTCAGTATATTTAGAGTTTACGGTAATTTAACAAATTAGCTGACTTTAAAATGTAATAACTATCGACACACAACAGAGTGTTTAGGAAAAGAATTTCTCACAAATAAATAAAATTGTAATTGTTGACAAATCTCTATTTACTAGTTGCGAAAAATTAAAGTTACAGTATATTTTTGATATAATGACACATGTTTACTTAAAATTTTATAACAAGACTTATTTTCATATATTACTTTATGTTAGATTTTAATTTAAAAAATTTAAATTCTCTATATTTTCTTTGAATTTTTTTTTTACTTAACCGTTAAAGTTAAATAGTATATTAACTGGGTTGGTGTCAAATTTGCAGGAGCGGACAAAACTACACGAGGAAACTTTATTACACAAAGACAAATATGCACGAAGGGTAACTTTCGCACAAAGACACTTTTGCATGAGGGAACATTTTTGATCGGGTTCAATCTTTAATTATTTTTGTTTTTAAATTTTTTTTAGGCTTTTTTTTATTATAACTATTACCCCTAACCGTTAACCTCGGTCGGTAGTTTATTACTATCATTTCTTATTAATTAATTTTCTTTTGATTGTGGGATACTTTTCATATTTACTATCACTGTTACCCCTAACCC
Source organism: Thalia democratica (assembly GCF_965202585.1). NCBI lineage: Eukaryota > Metazoa > Chordata > Thaliacea > Salpida > Salpidae > Thalia > Thalia democratica. The sequence continues at coordinate 40,570,083 of NC_139165.1, read as the reverse complement.
TCGGTCAGTAGATTTTTTTTCTATCTATTTTATTTATCAATTTATGTTTTAGTTTTTTTAATCTGTTTTTTTTTTATCTACTCTCGTGCAAAAATGGTACTGTGTGCAAAATTTTATTTGGTGCAAAATTGAGTGCAAAAATTTCTTTTTGTAATTTTGTCACCTCGTGCAAATTTTTATTCGTGCAAAATTGACCCGTTCCAGTATTAACTATATCCTATTATAATATTGTAAATTCTTTATAACCTATTAAACTTACTTTCTACCAAAACATACACAACACCAAACTATATTTTTTTAATAATATTAAACGCAATCTCTTGCCACCGAAACCGGTCGTGAATAAAGTATACAATTTTCATAAATATATTTAACAATATTAAACAAAAATACTTTTTATAAAGTTAAATTAGTTTTTTTTTTTACTTTATTAACTACTCAAAGTTAAAAAAAATACGAAACATTAACGTCATTAAACAGTTATTACTTATTTTTTAGGTGGTATGATAAAAACATAATTCTTTAAAAATTGTTGCTTACAAATATTTGTAATAAAAAGAAATTCTTATACAAGTGTTTTAAATGTAAAAAGTTTTAAGGTTAACATTTATTCTAAAATTATAAAACAGAAATAATTATTTGAGGTGAAGTAACTTCCTGACAACACTTTGTTCTCCACTTTTCATTCTCTTTTTGACATAAACCTGTTTAGTAAAAGTATTAAAAATACAAGTAATTATTATTATAATGTAAGTTATGTAACTGTCTTATTGTTGATGTTAAAGTGTTTTGTTTTTCAATATGTTTAGAAATCTAAACAGCCTCACGAAACGTATAAAACAAAATTATTGAATACCAAAAAAAAAAAGAATTTTTATAATACATTTCAAGTTTTATTTCAAATATTTTATTAGTAAAACAACAATATTATTTAGTTGAAAATATATTAACTTAATATTTAGTATTAACAATACAATTAGATTGCTAAATATTATTTGACCTTTAGGATACTAATACTTTTTACTCAGATTTCTAGTAACTTTTCTGTGAAACTGTGTTAACAACATATGTGTAACATTTTTAAACTACAACTTTTAACAAAATATTTTTGTCCCAAACAAACTACTAAACAACTTATGTTAAAGGTATTTTCATAAACATTTTAAGTAATCAGTAATATGTGCATTAAGAGAAAGAGAAAAATTATAACAAATTAATGAACAATTTGTAACAGGGTGATAAAATACATGATATAATAGTACAAACTCAAACTTTAAAAGTAAAAAATTCAAAAAATTTCAATAGTCTTTTTTAGTGAACACAAACATAAAAATTATTAAAGTTCAAGTTATAACAGAGTATATTTTCAAAACCCAATTGAATACACTAGGAGTCAAACATTGATAACCATTTTTTAAAACTTAAAGTTGCCTTTGTGTTTTTTAGAAACTTTGTATAAAAATTTATATATAATTTCTTAAACTTTTTTGTTTGTTATATATTATAAAATTTACGTAAAATTTTAAAATATAAAGAGCTATCATTATACAAACTGCAGTTTACTGCAAAGAGACAAAAATGTTGTCTACTAAAGTATTAATTACCAAACTAAATGAGCAATATCACATCTTAAGCAAGCCAAGATATAAAAAGAAACTGATTGCAATATCTACCAATGAGTTTTCTGTTAGTTAAAAAAAATTTTCACTAATAAAAATTATAACAAATTGTAGAAGAGGTTAAAGAAAAAGTTATTCGTCCAGAGTTAAAAAGTAGTAGTATTTAAATTAAACAAGTATAACATCATTTATATTAAATATTACTTTGATGATAAAATATTACTTGTTATTAATGCAGTCACTTTCCTATTGAGTTAGCACTCTGAATAAAACCGAAAAGTGCGGATTAAACTGGAAGTGCTTAAAAATCCTGGTCTTTTTTATTTAAAGCTTATTTTTGTATGAAAATAATCTTTACTATTATGAAGATATCTCCTAAATGAAACATAAATAATCATTATCAACTTTATCGTCAACATATATATTTCTTAAAGTTAGTTGTTGAACTATTCATGATACTGGTTTAAATAAGTTTTGTATTAAGATTAGCTTCTCCTAAGATTAAATTCAGTAAAAGGTTGATTGAGTTTAATATTTTAGCAATAATTTAGTACAATTAATTTTACAAAAATGATCATAACTTTATTTTTAATAAAGTTAAGGTGTTTTTTAATATTTAACGGACAATTTATTGCTAATTTATACAGATTGTTTTTTTTTTTTTTAAATATAGTTTTTGGTCAACTTACCGTTGATCACTAACATATTTTTGGTTGTTTGTATGAATATTAATATGAAAACCACAGAGTTACCAATTATGAGTGTAATAAACATCATAATAAACCATAAGCTATCATGAGTCATCCTGAGTTTTTTAATTCTTTCAAAATTTACTAGTCACTCTTGACTTTCAGTTTTTTCTACTGAATATAAGTATTTGTAAGTTATAGTAAACATTTCTATCTAAGAATTAAGGACATAAAATATAAAAACACAAAACTTTTAAAATATCTAAAATTATAAAGGATATTAAATTTTACAATACAAAGTTTAACTTTTATATTTATTTTACTGTTTAATGTAAATTGAAATCATGATAAATATTGATATTAAATTTAAAACAAAAACTACAATATTATTTCTAAGAGTAAAAGATATCCAGCCGCAACGCTAAAATTTTTGAAACAATAATTTAGAAATTAATAAATTAAATTGTCAAACAAAATTTTGAAACAGCATTAACTAAATTTCTTTTAAAATCCATTAAATGTCTTTCCTCAGATCTTAAAATAATCTTAAATTTTTTCCTGAATTAATTATAAAAAATATTTCAGTTAAATCAACCTGACTTTAGAAAAAAATATCATGATATCCTGAGAAGTTGTCCTGAGATTCTTAAAGTTTTAAAAATTTGCTGAGTTGTTTTAATATACTGAGTATCTTGAAAATTAGCAACCATGCTAACGATTTTTTTTTGTAATTTTTTTTTTAACTAAAAAAATGCAAAATTTGATATTTAACAGTACAGTTTTTAGTTTAAGAAAAAATCAACGACAGGTGAGTATTAAAAATTAAGACAGATTTTTTTAAGAAAAGTGAATTGATACATAAAACTATTACACAATTTTCATAATTTAATACTTTTATAACTAAATGTGTGCTACTTAGAATGTTAGTATTGACTGTTTAGGAAATAGTTTGTAAATTTTTGATAAGCCTGAAAAAATTTGATGTTTTTTATATAATATGCTGATAAAAAAATATTTTATAATATAATTTCCTTAATAGAAAAAATGAAAAACTACTGAATTTAATATGCCTTGCTAGTAACATATACTTCGTGGTTGATGATAATGTGGTTACAAAAAATTCAAACTTTAAGAATTAAAGCACTTTCTTCAATAAATAAACCCAATTACACTTCATTAACGTTTTGTTTTGATAAAAAAACTGTTAATTAAAGAAACGAGCATAAAGTTAATTTTATAGGCAAATTTATATTTTTTTCAAAAAAAATAAACTTTAAAGTCAATTATTTTCCTTTTCTTAAAAGCTATCTAAAAATTTTTATTTTTGTTACAGAACGCACCTTTGTCTTTAATTAAAAAAAATTGGTTTGGGGTTTGAATTATTTCATGGGGTCCCTCCAAAAATAAAGGGTTTTTTTTTTCATTACTATGGTATTAAATCCAAAAATAATTATTTTTTTCCCTTAGTTTGTATGTTATTTAAACTCTTAGACGTTTATTTTAGAAATAATGTTAATATATTTTACGATATAGCCCCAAAGCAAAATGATGTATATTACACTATCATTTGCCTTAGCCATTTCCTAGATAAAAAATTGATAAAAGGAAAAAAAATAAAAGAATGTGAATTACAACAAATTTAATTAAATTACTATAGTTTATTTAAATTTGTTGTAATTCACATTCTTAATATTTTTTTTTTTCCTTTTATCAATTTTTTACCTAGGAAATGGCCAAGGCAAATGATAGTGTAATATACATCATTTTGCTTAGGGGCCATATCGTAAAAGATATTAACATTATTTCTAAAATAAACATCTAAGAGTTTAAATAACATGCAAACTAAGGGAAAAAAATAAAAATATTTATTTTTGGTTTTAATACCATAGTAATAATTAAAAAAAACCTTTATTATTGGAGGGACCCCATGAAATAATTCAAACCCCAAACCATTTTTTTATTAAATTAAAGACAAAGGTGCGTTCTCTGAAAAAAAAAATTCATAGCTTTTAAGATAAGGAAAATAATTGACATTAAAGTTTATAAATTTGCCTATAAAATTAACTTTATTCTGGTATTAATGAATATCAAAATCATAAATCAACTAAAACAAATTAGTATCAGATGCTCATAAATCAAAAGGAATTTTTTTTATCTAAATGAAAATTATTACTTTTAAGACATGTATATTTAAACATTTAGCAAGTGTTTTTATGAAAAAATTAAATTCATCATAATTGTTTAACACACAGTTCATTACAAATTTAGCGTATCAAATTTTGTTTTTATTTTATATTATTTTTTAAATAAATCTATGTGAATAAATAACAAAGAATAATATTTAAACATTTTTTAAGGAGTGCAGTATTAACGTTTAATTCACCTGTTTCGGTAAGCACATATGTACAAACACAACACAATAATGAAGGCTATAAAGGTAAAAAGTGTGTCAACAGAATCCTTCCTTTGTCTAGCGGGTGTCATCATTCATAGAATAAATATGTTTTAAAATTCTGCATTAAGTTTAAAATGTTTTTTTGATACATCATAAGCATTACTAAATAACAAACAGCATTAATTATTAAATGTTTTAAATTGTTTTGATTTAGTTAATTAGTATTACCTAAATTTAAAACTGTTAACAAGTTATTCAGGAAAATTTTAAATATAATTAAAAAAAACTTTAAATATTGAACTTGGAGTTTTCTTTTGAATTAAATAAAATACAACATTTAGCAAAATAAATAAACCTGACTGCTAAAGATTAAACTATTGTAATTGTTTGAAAAATATAATATTGTAACATGCTTGAAACTAGTTTACAAGAAAAATTAGTTGGAAAACAAACGGTATGCTGACAATTCCCACCCACGAACAACTACCACCGCATTTTTTTTATTCTTTTATTTTTTAATATTTTTGTTTTATTTATACTTATTCTTTGTTTAATTTTTACTATCACTGTTGTCTCTAACCCTTGTTCGGTAAGAAATTCTCGGATTTGACCGGGCGGGATTCGATCGCGGGTGGGAAATGAATGCGGGATGAAAAAGAGCGGTTCCCAAAACAAACATTTTTGTTAAACTTTTAAATGTCAAAATTAGAAATATTACGTATCTTTCTGCTGTATGGCGTTAATAGTTGCTATAAAATTAAATACTGATGATTAAAAGCATTCAGTTGCTTTGAGAAAGCATTTTATTTTAAAATTACACAGTGAAATTACTAAAATGTAAATGACTAAGTGTACTAAATTATATGTAGAAAAATAGGTAATAAATGATAGTGTTTTTTTACTACAATTAGTCGAAAACAAAGCAGACAATTAAAATCCATAGACATAAAGTCCTTTTTAGTAAAACTGTTATTAAACAATGAAGTTAAGATCAAGTGTGAACCGTGCTTTTAGTATAGTTTTATAATTTTAAGAAGATTATTGTTATTTTTATAATATTTTAAGTTTTTCAATTCTTTCAGGAAACTTACTCTTGTGTTAGTAACTAAAATATTAAATTAGTATATAAAACCTATTTAACTTGTGAACTAAACTGGAATTAGTACTATTAAGATTTAAGTTAACAGTTTAAAAAAAATATTAAATCTCAGAGATAAGACTTAATTTAGAGACAATGTTTTAATATGACAATAGTCATAATCTTCAGAGCAAGAACCTTGACTTTTACATGCAGTGAGAAGACATTTTACCAATTTTTTTTAATGCTTGTTTGTGTACTGAGACATTATTTTTTTTTATTACAACTCATCAGCAAGTTGTAGTGAGAATAAATGACAGCTAACTGTCTCAAAACATTTGTACTTCTTTGACTTTACTTGTAATTTTATTTAGATCACTGTTTTCCAAACTTTTTTCAAATGGTCCCTTCTTTTTGTTCTTCATCAAAAAATCGAAAATTTATAGAGTAATTTTCAATTTATGACTCCTGTGCCCCCTCACCCATTTGCTACACATGGCACGCTGAGTATCTGTCAAGGTCCCTAGGTGTCCACTTGGACCACTTTAAGAATCCCTGATTTAGATCGATCTAAAACCCATTATTTTCTGTAGGGCGTTTTGAGTTAGCTTTAGTAACCCTTTAAGTTTGATACTTGTACTGTATGAGCACTAAACAGAAATAGTCAGTATAAAAGTTAAATACATGTTAGTTATTTTATTCACATCTATTAGTTTAAAAGTGTTAATGTAATGTAATTCAGTCTTTTTTTAAGATTTTAGAATAAGCAGTATTAATGATTCTATAAGAATGATTCATAATACAATGCATTATATAGACTGCATATAGGTGGCCACTACTTTTTATCTTACATTGATTCAAAGGTTAAAAAAAAGTTTTCAAATCCATTAAAAATTTTTTTTTTTGGTAAAACAGATAATTTTATAAGTTTAAAAATGTTGAAAAGCTAGTGTACTGCTACTTTATAAATGTTTTTAATAAATAAAACTCCAAAGGATACACTATTTTTGAACAAAATTTATTGCTTACCTTTTATATATTCAAGTATTTTTTCTTAAACAGAAAATATTATAAGTTTTTTTTTTTTTTTTACGTTTTCAAGTAAAAAGGTCAACGTGACTGCATATTAATTTTCATTGTTAGGAAAATGGGAACCATCAAAATTGAACTTGTATTCAAAGTTGCCACAGATCGAGCTGAGAAAAATTTCCTGACTTTTCCCAACTGTTTTCTGACTTTTTTAGATCACACTTTTAATCTAAACTTATTCTCAAGTACATAATCAAACACTTGAAGCTATCTAAAGCTTTCATTCTTATTTTAAGACAGGTTGTAACAACAGTTTTTTATTGGGTGCACGACAATTCAAATTCTGCAAAAAAATATAAAGGGCCTTCAATCAAAAAGTAAAATATTATTGAACAAAATAAAAAAAATGGTTTGTAGGTCTGATAAATGGGAACTGGCGTATCGTGCAAAAGTGACACCCAGCCCTGATTTATACCTACAGACTATTTTTCTTTTTGAAAGAACTTAATTAATTATTAAGATATAACTAAAAATTGTTTATAAGTTTAGTAATCTTTTTAATTTTTTTTTCAGATCAAATTTTGCTAATGTGCTTGTATTAAATAGATTTACAACTATTGTTTTTATTTATTCTAAATTTATTTTACTGTTTAAGATATGGTTGAATAAACATTTTCTTAAATATAAATTGTCATGAAACCAACTTTTTTTACTGAATTCAATGATGTAAATTCCATTACATCACTAAACCATCTGTGTATGATTAATGTGTTTTTAATAAACAGCTCTATCAACAAAATATAGTCAGACTTAGCATAAAAGTTTTAAAATAACCTAGAAGGTAGTATATATACATATCTAATAATAAAAATATTTATATAAAACATGTAATACTTAAAAAAATTATTTACTTAGTTAAAAATATTAACTTAACCATTTAATATAAGATACTTATATTAAAAATTAATTAAAAAATAATATACATAAGTAACTGTAAAATGAGACAAAAAAAATAAACTATATATCTCTTATAAAAAATATTTTCTCTTATCATTTAGTATAAAGTTTATAACAAATGGTCCTACTCTTATTTATTTTAAGAACTTAAGTTATTTTCTAAAAAAAATACATATAAATTAAAGGATCATGGAATAAACCTCTCTTATAACTAATTATTTAAGTTTAAACAACTAAAAAAAAATATTCAAGATGTATAGTATAGACTTAACTGGTTACATAAAATACTAAACTTTGTGCTTAATTAGAAAGAACTTAATTATTTACTTAAACAAAAAACACTTTGATTATAAACTTCTGCAACAAAAACTTTTATGTATATATCACAGTTTTACTATGGAAGTGTCCATGCCACAGATCCTCAATACTAAAAAGCATACAAAAACTGCTTGTTCAAGTAGGTAGGATTTAAATATTTTAATAAAAAATTGTTGCAGTTTTACAAAAGATATTTTATTAATTTTTACCAGATGAAGGCATTGGAAATTAAGTAATTTTGTAGATTTAAAGGAAATTTTGCAATTTTATTCTAACAAATTAATTTCATGGTTGCCACTGATCAAGCTGAGAAAAATTTCCTGACTTTTCCTGACTTTTTACCAAAATTTTCCTGACTTTTCTAAATCAATCTCTTAAATTAAACTTATTCTGTAAAACATAATCTAACACTTAAAACTATATAAAGCTTTCAATCTAATTTTAATACAGGTTAAAAACATCAGTTTATTGCTGAATTCTATAATCAAACATTAGCGTCTTTTTGGATCACATTTTTCGAGATCACATTTTTGTTGAAAACAATTTTCTAGACAACATTTTTAAAGTGTTCTGTGATTGGCTTACTAAAAGGTTACTAAAGGTTAAAGTTAAATTTATTTTATAATTACAAACAAATATATGAAATGTAAGCAAGTTAAAATAAATATTACGATTTTCACGTTAATAAAAAAGTAAACAAAATAAAATTTAGATAACCAGCAAAAGATATTTTATTAGAAAAAATTAAAAAAAAAATTAAAAATGAGAATAAAAAAAAAAAAACAAATAAATAAATTTAAATACACCTTTAGAAAAGAAAAAAAAATCAATAGAAAATATTGAAACATAAGTTTTATAAAAACTTGAAAAATATTTTAATAAAAAAGTAACAAGTTTAAGAATAGTTATTAAAACTAAAATAAAAATTAAAACTAAAATAACAATAGTTATAAAAAATTATGTTAATGATATAAAAGTTTAAAACCATTCTTTTATAAGTTTAGGTAATAAACCAATTTATATCAATCTAAAAGTTTATTAACAGATAAAAGAAAATAAAAATTATTCGTGTAATGTATAGAAGTTATGTTTAAAAACGTAACGTGTATCATTTACTAATCGACCGTTTAAAACTTATCATCAAAAAACATTCATTTGGTTGTAATAAACAGTCTAGTACCAGTACAAATCTCACTGACTCATTTCTCAATATAAATAACTGAAACTTTGCAAATATGTAATTAAGGGGTATATCTTTAGACCGCTTTAATTTTATGCATCTAGCTTAAATATTTTTGAAGTTATGACCGCCTGAAATTTACCTTAAATAAACACAGTCGGTTGACTTTTAAAAAGACAACTTAGTACTGCTGGACCTCTAACTCATTTGATTGTCAATAAAAACATATTAAACTTTGCCAATATGTTCTCTTATGTTTTCACTTGGTTGAAATTAATTATCTCATTTCTAACATGTTCGGTTTTAAAAATATGATTTGACCAAATAAGTCAGCAAAATTGTCGTAAATTCCGTATAAAAACACGTTCATTTTATTAAAAACAAAACAACGTAGTACCAGTACAAATCTCACTGACTCATTTCTCAATATAAATAAATGAAACTTTGCAAATTTGTAATTAAGGGGTAAATCTTGAGACCGCTTCAATTTTATGCATCTAGCTTAAATATTTTTGAAGTTATGACCGCCTGAAATTTACCTTAAATAAACACAGTCGGTTGACTTTTAAAAAGACAACTTAGTACTGCTGGACCTCTAACTCATTTGATTGTTAATAAAAACATATTAAATTTTGCCAATATGTTCTCTTATGTTTTCACTTGGTTGAAATTAATTATCTCATTTCTAACATGTTCGGTTTTAAAAATATGATTTGACCAAATAAGTCAGCAAAATTGTTGTAAATTCCGTATAAAAACACGTTCATTTTATTAAAAACAAAACAACGTAGTACCAGTACAAATCTCACTGACTCATTTCTCAATATAAATAACTGAAACTTTGCAAATATGTAATTAAGGGGTATATCTTTAAACCGCTTCAATTTTATGCATCTAGCTTAAATATTTTTGAAGTTATGACCATCTGAAATTTACCTTAAATAAACAGAGTCGGTTGACTTTTAAAAAGACAACTTAGTACTGCTGGACCTTTAACTCATTTGATTGTCAATAAAAACATATTAAACTTTGCCAATATGTTCTCTTATGTTTTGACTCGGTTGAAATTAATTATCTCATTTTTAACATGTTCGGTTTATAAAATATTATCATATAATATATTACCATACGAAAAATCATGTTAACACATGTTGATAACAGCTTTTTTTTTAATTTAGTTAATGGTATATAATTTATCTTTATCATAAGAAAAATATTTTATACGATATATAAAATACAATATAAAATAAGGAACATTATAAAAAGTTGCTATTTGTCAAAGAATATTACTAAAAATTGTTTATTTTTAAGTATTTTTTATGATTTTTATTTAAAAAACGAACAAAACATAAAGTTTAAAAGCTTTTTAACAACACGCTTAGTTGATTTATAACTCCTGAAATTTTCGAGTTATATTATAATTGCCTTTAGAACAATAAAAGAACAGTATTTCTAAGAAAAAAACAAAATATTGCAATCTTTCAAACAGCTTAATTAAAAATGGCATATTAAAAAAAAAAATATTACAACTTGTTTACTTATTAAATTAGTAAAAAAAAAGTTTAAAGACCATCCAAAAACTTTCTTAGTTGATCTATAACTCCTTGACATTTTCGAGCTACATTAAAATTGAATTTAGAACAACAAAAGAACAGTATTTCAAAAAATTATATATTAAATATTGCAATTTTTCAAAGAACATAACTAAAAATGGCTTATTTAAAAGAAATTATTATGATTTTTAACTTAATAACTGAGTAAAAAAGGTTTAAAAACCATTTTAAAACACGCTTAATTGACTTTTAACTCTTTGATTTTTTCTGAGCTTTGTTACAACTACCTTTAAAACATCAAAAGAACAGTATTTTAAGAACAATTTAAAAAGTTGCATTATGTCAAAGTAAATTATCAAACAATGCTTATTTTAGAGTAGTTTTTATGTTTTTTTTTACTTAAAAAATGAGTAAAAAAGCTGTACAAACTGTTGAAAAACACGATTAGTTGAATCAAACTCTTTTGAACTTTTTGAGCTACTTAAAAATAACCTTTAGAACGATAAAAGGACAGAAATTTAAGAACAATATAAAAAATTGCAATACTTTAATGAAAGTTATATAAATGATTGACTATATAACATATGCTTAATTAATGATTTAATTTCCCTACACACATAGAACAAAAGAATGATTCAGTTTTCTTAAGCCTTCTGGATAATTTTAGACACCTATCATGGAACCATCTTCCACATTTTTCTTCTTCGCATCCCGTCTGTAAAAGCAGAAAAGTTAAAGAATATAAAATAAGAAATAATTTATTATTTTTACACAGTGTTTAAGCTAAACATACCCATACATCGTTTTTTCTCCTACAATGTCCAGTTTCTTCGACCAGTTTTTTTCCGCATATGTAACAACATTCACTAGGAGGCCCTTAATTGTTATATTTGCTTGTTATATTGTATAAATTTTTATATAATCTTTAAGATCTTTACGAACAAACCTCCTACTTCTAGAAGCTTGTTTGCTATATCCTTGCGAATAACATCAGATGGCTTAACCTTAATATGTCTCACCGCTTCATTTGCCAATAAATGTGTTGCTAACTGTTAATATGCATATTTCTTTAATAAATAAGTATAATAAATAACTATTAATTATTTGTATGCGTAACTAACCTGTAGCATAACAACTTTTGAATTTATGGTCTCTATCGTTTCAAGGGAATCATGCGTAGTCTGAATGTAGTTTAACGTTTCTTTCATTAATTGACAAAGGTAATTCTCAAGACGTTGGTTTTCATTTTCAGATAGTTGAATTTCAATTTTTGTCCATGTTTTTTCGTCCATGTTTATAAACTAAAACAAATAAGTTAGCTTTATATTGTATGTCAAACAAGAAACAAATAAATTACTGATTTATTTTTTAACAATCAAAAATTTACCAAAAAATACTATTTATTTGCTTACCAAAAACTTTGTAACTTTTCCTTTAAAAACAAAAAAAACTTTTTTTAAATGTTTTAAACTGGTTAACTCCTCGTCTGTAATAACTGTTTCAAAATCAAGATCGTCTAGACTTTTTTCGTCAATAAAGATTGTTGCTGTCTCTAAAACAATATTTTATCTTTTATTTGAACTGATTTGTTTACATAAATCATCAAAAACTAACCATTGGGATGAAACAGCTTCATGTAAAACAGCCAAGTATCATTCGTCATTTCATTGTTAGGTTTTAATGAACAAAAGTCTTTATGCGATAAAACCAACTTTTCGTTTTTCTCAGCTGTGCACGCTAATACTTTAATGCAAGGTTTCAAATTCCACAGATAGTTTCTCTGTTATAGAAAATAAAAATAAAAATTTCTATACTTTCTATGAATATTACAAAAAAAACTTTAGTAACTTACGTCTTTGATTAGTTGATACAATTTAGCAGCATCAGTCGTATTTCCCTCCAAGGAGATGGAAGTAAGTACCTTTTGAATAGTTTAAGTTATTAAATCTAGATTTTAAAACTTTGACTATTAAGTATTTACAATAACCTTTTGATCTTGTTTATAGAACGACTTGATATTTTTAGCATTTCGTTTTGTTTTTGTTTTGCATAAAGAAATTCCATCAATTGCTACTGCTGAATCTGTTTTACTCAGTTGTCTTTCGTTTTTTGTAGCGTTTCTCCAGTCAATATGATGATTATCAATATACAAATTTTCATTGAACCTTTCATATGAAAAAATTAAATTAGTTTGTTCTAACTATTTGAAAAATACATTTAACAAGTTTTTACCTGAATTGATCACGGGCAAGCCGAAGAAAGTTTCCAATTTCCCAAACTCCTGATCTTTTTCTGAAGTCATTTAATGCTTCTTCCTCTCTTTCAGGATGGGCTAGCTGGTGTTTTTTCAAGTTAGAAAAAAGCGCTTCAGCTGCCTGATTATTTTGTAAAAACTCTTTTTCACCAATTATTTTTAACATGATTCCTGTCCATAACGGTATTATAGGAGCCCATTGTTTTAAAAAATAATCAATGAAAAGTTTACAATATAAATCATTCAGAGGCAATGTTTGTTGTTTAGAATCGTTATTCTTGATGGATTTTTCAACATCCTTTCGAATAATCTACAGAAGTATTGAATTAGTAAAATAAACGTCCAATCTAAACACTTAAGTTTCAGTAAAAAAAAGAAAGTGCGTTGACAACTTTTAAAAGCTTAATCAAACTTTTTTCAAATAAAAACCATCAAATCTTTTCTAAATTGAGATGTGTAAATAATCTCCTCTTCCAAATCATCAATCTCTTCTAAATATTTTGTGATTTGATTTTGATCGAATGTTTTTTCTACAAGTTCGTTCACTGCTTCGCTAAACATTATTTTGAATATTTTAGATATACTACTACTAGATCATATTATATAAATTTACTTACTCGTTATCTAGTAGACTGTTTAGGAGTTTTAAGTTTCCTCTAACTTCCTCTGTTACATCTATAAAAGGATAAATCATTAATTTAAAACCTTTGACTTAAACTAAATAATATTATTTGTTTATTACTTACATTTATTTAAGGTAATCGTACAAATAAGCTTGAAGATATATTGCACTTTTTCATAAGTTTCTGATGTTACCATCCTACAGCAAGATGTCATCAAAAGCTTTTTTAAATCTCCTTTGTATTTTTTTCCGATTTTTCTGTCGCACCATCGTTTGAAACTATGCATCATATGAGATCCGCACAGATGGATTGTGCAATCTATGCAGCTGTCGAACAGGTCTTTTTGCAATTTTTCTGTTAATAGGTTTAACTATTTTTACTACAAATCATAGAAACCACTGTTATTAAAGCTTTAATTCTTAAAAACAATTTAACTAACGCTCGCTGGTAACTACTGAATGTACGAAGTATAAATAATTTTTTAGACTTGTGCCATTGAATTCTTCTGCCGCGGAGTGAATTATTGGCAGACTACAATCACACTCAACTCTTTTAAAAGACTTACCTAAGTTTTAAACACTTTATAATAAATTAATCTTTATTTTATTCCAAATAGTGTAATGCGATAAAACCTACCTCCTGATATTTTTTTGAAGTCTCTTTTTAAAAGAGACATCCAGCACTTGTAGTTATGTTTGTCTGTGTGTACAGAAATCATATCACTTACTACAAGACATGGTGTGTTTTTCGATTTAACCGTCTTTTCTTTGGATTTTTCGGAACCTGTAAAATATATATTTATTTATTTTCATAAAAATATAAAAGTATATAACAGCTTACCTCTTAAGCATGCGGCTGAGTAACATATATTGCTGTCATCCAGTTTATCAAAAAAACCGCTGGTTGAGTCAATATGAAGCGTCTCATACATACTCTTTTTTAACTTTTCCTTGGCTACTCTCATTTGGCCTTCTTCATGTGTTATTATCCTTAGTGGTTTTGAACAAAATTCTTGTATTACTCCTTTAATTATCTGTAAAATTTTAAATGTAACAATGCTGCGTAACATTTTAAAATGATTAACATACCTTGTTGTTACGGTAGCGTTCGTTTGATTCTAGCGAAGTTATTGCCTTTTTTATTCTCTCATCAAAGCTTCCTTCGTGTTTTTTACGTTGTTCACTAGCTTGATATTTTATATTACGTACACTCTTGGGTCTAACAAGGCGGTTTAAGTTTCCTGTCGCAGTTTAAAGTTAGTTGTGTAACAATTTGTAATTAAAACAATATTTGTTTCTTAAGATGAAATTATTCAACAAAAAACTTAAAATTTGATATGTTTAAAATACTAAGGATCTATAACAAGAAAATAATATAGTTGAGTTATCAAAAATACAAAAGTAACTGTATGTTTACCGTGAAGAAAATCATCTCTTTCAAAACTTTGAGACATTTTCTTTGCAACAAAATTGATGTTACAATTCTTATCCAGCTCGTTTACAATACGCTCTGCAAAAGTATTACTATGGTTGAAAAACTACAAATTTAATTGAATTATAAAATAGACTAAAGTAAATACATTGTACAATAACAACTTCTAAAACCAATGTACATCTACAGACCGGTTAAAGACAGTTCTTTAAAAAATGTATAATATAAACATTTTAGCCTAAAAGTGTAACAATTTTACCGCTGTCACTGCGACCAATTCTTGTTCTCCTATTTGCATCGGCATTTTGATGATTTCGCTGTCCCGTTCTTGATAACTCAATTTTATCTTTGTTGATGTAACCCTTCCATATAACGTTACATTCCTTTACCGAGCATACTAAGGTAAGTGCGAATGATTTGGTTTTAAGCTTATAGTACGTACCTTTAAATGCGTAACAATGACAGTGCTTTATTTCAGGGTGCAACTTTTTGCGTAACATCTGTAATACAAAAAACATGATTTTTTTAAGGTTTATGTACATTGTATGATTATAATTAATTATAATTTAGAAGTTTTTTTTCAAAATAAATAAATTTATTATGTTGAAACATTATAGTGTTTGAAGCTTAAATACATAATACGAATAAAAAGTAACTACTTACATCAATCCAACCTAACTTAGTCATTTTGTATCTTTGATCATTTGGTTTTAAATATTCCTTCGTTTCATCATACATCTTTTCCCATTCATCTTTAGAAACTGTTAATAATATGCGTGTATTTTCTTCTTCTTCTAATTCTTCATTCCTCTCTTCATTTGAATAATGCGCTGGTGGTGGAGTTTTTCTAAAAAAATCATTTGCTTCATCATTTTGAAATGGCGATTGAGAACTATCACTCAACACTGGTAGTAGTATCTCCTCATCATCATTTCTCAGTTCTTCATCTGAATTCTCTAAATATGCTCTGCATGCATTTTCTTCTTCTTCTTCTATTTCTTCCTCATCTTCATTTCTTTCTTCATCAAAATAATGCGCTGGTGGTGGAGTTTTTCTAAAAAAATCATTTGCTTCATCAATTTGAAATGGTGATTGAGAACTATCACTCAACACTGGTAGTAGTATCTCTTCATCATCATTTCTTAGTTCTTCATCTGAATTTTCTAAATATTCTCTGCATGCATTTTCTTCATCAGAAATAGGAGGAGTTTCATCACCTAATTCTTGGTTTATGTTGTGCTCATTTTCTCCTGAAGTTTCAGTTTTTTCCTCTTCGCCCTTTTCCTCTTGAGGAACTTCTTCAACTATTTCTTGGTTTATGTTGTACTCATTTTCTCCTGAAGTTTCAGGTCTTTCCTCTTCGCCCTTTTCCTCTTGAGGAGTTTCATCAACTATTTCTTGGTTTATGTTGTGCTCATTTTCTCCTGAAGTTTCAGTTTTTTCCTCTTCGCCCTTTTCCTCTTGAGGAACTTCTTCAACTATTTCTTGGTTTATGTTGTACTCATTTTCTCCTGAAGTTTCAGGTCTTTCCTCTTCGCCCTTTTCCTCTTGAGGAGTTTCATCAACTATTTCTTGGTTTATGTTGTACTCATTTTCTCTTGAAGTTTTAGGTCTTTCCTCTTCGCCCTTTTTCTCTTGAGGAACTTCTTCAACTAATTCTTGGTTTATGTTGTGCTCATTTTCTCCTGAAGTTTCAGTTTTTTCCTCTTCGCCCTTTTCCTCTTGAGGAGTTTCATCAACTATTTCTTGGTTTATGTTGTGCTCATTTTCTCTTGAAGTTTTAAGTTTGTCCTTGTGACCCTTTTCTTGAGTTTGAATAAACTCTATTGCTGCTCTTTTACTAAGTAACATAGATTTGTACTTGTAAACCTTTGAAACAATTATTTGTTTCATTCTTGAAGTTAAAGTAAAAGTGTGCTTTGTCTTAAGATACTTAAGGCAAATTTTTTTTATAAGAAAACTTCTGTTCTTTTTTTCTTCAAAAATTCTGAAAAATTTTTCAGGATCATTTTCAACCTTTCTAAACTCAGTTGGAGAACTGAAAAATTGTTCCATTTTCTCGGTGAATTCTTTTAAAGTAACACGCATTTTGACATTAAACACAATCTATAAATTATTAATTATGTTAATAGCATCAGAAATATGAAACTGCGACCTTACTTTAATGGGTAAATATCATAGATAAAATAACTAATGAAATAAAACTAATTAAAATCATTATCTAAAAGAAAACTAACTTATGTTTAGTAGAGACTATCTAAGAAAAAAATACAATTATAAAATGGTGTTTACAATAAAGAAGTTTGCTTAATATTTAACACCTAAAAAAACTAAAGTTAACCCAAATTCAATACTATCTGTGACTTGACTAAAAAATAAAAGTAAAAAAAAAAATCAAATTTTCATTCAATAATATGTTTAAAACCTTTACATTATTTTTAGTTCAGGCAGTTTTTAAACTATTAAATTAAAAAAAATTACACAAGTATTTTTTTAAAACTATTTAAGTCTAAAAACTTAAAATTTTCTCAAATTAAGAAAATTCTGTGACCTTACTTCACATTTAAAAATTAAAACTGAAAATTTAATAGTTGTGCATAAAACCTTTATATCATTTTTAGTTCTAAACTGTTGTGTTATTTTTGAAAAGTTTATGCATTCTACTATGCTTGATATAAAATTATAAAAGAATGTAAAACTAATTTCAATTAATTATATCTTTTTATCTTACTATAAACAAAAAGAAAACAAACTTTTATTACTCTGTAAAAGGATATCAAATATTATTTTAATTATTTATAAATTCAGTGTAAATCTTCGAGCCTAAATCCATGTTTATCCGAGCGTTTAAGAGAAAGCTAGAAAGGTAATGTGTTATACTGATGCAAGTTAACATAATGAGAAAATAAAATGCAGACAAGATATTACTGATGTAATGTTGCAAAAGTTTAAAACGCTGCTTTACAAACCAGCCTTAGAAAGTATTGAGAGAATCTAGCCACAGCCTGCTGCAGTAAACATGTTATTCATGTTAATAGTCACTTTGAATATTAAATTGTGAAATTTAAAGTAAAGTTTTAACAATGTTACTATTTATGTTTACTGTTAAATAAGTCCTAAGTATTTGAATGTTAATTTATTTTATACATACTTAAGTATATTGCTGTTAGAATGATTACTAAGTAAAGTTTAGTAAAATGAACGTGTTTTTATACGGAATTTACAACAATTTTGATGACTTATTTGGTCAAATCATATTTTTAAAACCGAACATGTTAGAAATGAGATAATTAATTTTAACCAAGTGAAAACATAAGAGGTAAATTTCAGGCGGTCATAACTTCAAAAATATTTAAGCTAGATGCATAAAATTGAAGCGGTCTAAAGATATAACCCTTAATTACATTTTTGCAAAGTTTCAGTTATTTATATTGAGAAATGAGTCAGTCAGATTTGTACTGGTACTACATTGTTTTGTTTTTAATAAAATGAACGTGTTTTTATACGGAATTTACAACAATTTTGCTGACTTATTTGGTCAAATCATATCTTTAAAACCGAACATGTTAGAAATGAGATAATTAATTTCAACCAAGTGAAAACATAAGAGAACATATTGGCAAAGTTTAATATGTTTTTATTGACAATCAAATGAGTTAGAGGTCCAGCAGTACTAAGTTGTCTTTTTAAAAGTCAACCGACTGTGTTTATTTAAGGTAAATTTCAGGCGGTCATAACTTCAAAAATATTTAAACTAGATGCATAAAATTGAAGCGGTCTAAAGATATACCCCTTAATTACATATTTGCAAAGTTTCATTTATTTATATTGAGAAATGAGTCAGTGAGATTTGTACTGGTACTACGTTGTTTTGTTTTTAATAAAATGAACGTGTTTTTATACGGAATTTACAACAATTTTGCTGACTTAATTGGTCAAATCATATTTTTAAAACCGAACATGTTAGAAATGAGATAATTAATTTCAACCAAGTGAAAACATAAGAGAACATATTGGCAAAGTTTAATATGTTTTTATTGACAATCAAATGAGTTAGAGGTCCAGCAGTACTAAGTTGTCTTTTTAAAAGTCAACCGACTGTGTTTATTTAAGGTAAATTTCAGGCGGTCATAACTTCAAAAATATTTAAGCTAGATGCATAAAATTGAAGCGGTCTAAAGATATACCCCTTAATTACATATTTGCAAAGTTTCAGTTATTTATATTGAGAAATGAGTCAGTGAGATTTGTACTGGTACTACGTTGTTTTGTTTTTAATAAAATGAACGTGTTTTTATACGGAATTTACAACAATTTTGCTGACTTAATTGGTCAAATCATATTTTTAAAACCGAACATGTTAGAAATGAGATAATTAATTTCAACCAAGTGAAAACATAAGAGAACATATTGGCAAAGTTTAATATGTTTTTATTGACAATCAAATGAGTTAGAGGTCCAGCAGTACTAAGTTGTCTTTTTAAAAGTTAACCGACTGTGTTTATTTAAGGTAAATTTCAGGCGGTCATAACTTCAAAAATATTTAAGCTAGATGCATAAAATTGAAGCGGTCTCAAGATATAACCCTTAATTACATATTTGCAAAGTTTCAGTTATTTATATTGAGAAATGAGTCAGTGAGATTTGTACTGGTACTAGACTGTTTATTACAACCAAATGAATGTTTTTTGATGATAAGTTTCAAACGGTCGATTAGTAAATGATACACGTTACGTTTTTAAACATAACTTCTATACATTACACGAATAATTTTTATTATGTAGATATATATAGTTTTATAATTAAATGGCATAAAATTTTAATATGAT
The DNA here is from genome assembly GCF_965202585.1 of Thalia democratica. Lineage (NCBI taxonomy): Eukaryota > Metazoa > Chordata > Thaliacea > Salpida > Salpidae > Thalia > Thalia democratica. The sequence goes on along the minus strand of NC_139165.1, from coordinate 40,550,128 downwards.
TATATTTTCTTTTATCTGTTAATAAACTTTTAGATTGATATAAATTGGTTTATTACCTAAACTTATAAAAGAATGGTTTTAAACTTTTATATCATTAACATAATTTTTTATTTATTTAAAATTTATTAATAAAAATATTTTTTATTTAAAATATTTTTCAAGTTTTTATAAAACTTATGTTTCAATATTTTCTATTGATTTTTTTTTTTTTCTAAAGGTGTATTCAAATTTATTTATTTGTTTTTTTTTTTTATTCTCATTTTTAATTTTTTTTTTAATTTTTTCTAATAAAATATCTTTTGCTGGTTATCTAAATTTTATTTTGTTTACTTTTTTATTAACGTGAAAATCGTAATATTTATTTTAACTTGCTTACATTTCATATATTTGTTTGTAATTATAAAATAAATTTAACTTAACCTTTAGTAACCTTTTAGTAAGCCAATCACAGAACACTTTAAAAATGTTGTCTAGAAAATTGTTTTCAACAAAAATGTGATCTCGAAAAATGTGATCCAAAAAGACGCTAATATAATCAAACTTCCAGTACATCACTTAAACCATCTGTGTATGATTAATATTTGTATTAAACAGCTCTATCAGCAAAATATTTGTATTATTACCTTAAAAACACAGCTTGTCTGAAAAAAGGCACAATTTTTTAGCATTTCCTAGCATAAATGTATCTAGATAAACAAACGACATTTAAGGAACTTTTACAATTAAAACCTTAAATCAATAAGGAGCTTCACAACTCAAACCTTAAAACAATAACGAACTTTTACAGTTAAAACATTAAAACAATAAAGAACTTAATCAAATACTGTTTTTTTAAATGATTGTACTACAATTTATTTTCTCTGTTTTTTTTTTTTTTATTAGCACTTCAACCTCTTCATCTAATGAAGATATGGTTTCCTTCATCTGAACTGCATTCCGCTTCTTTTTCTTGGCAGTTAAAATCATTTGCCTCAATTTATTTTAATTGCTTTCATCTGCTGCCCTTACACTTATTGAGGGAATATTTTCTCTAAATCAAGCCACAATTTGTGGACTTCATTTCTTTTGGCACTTATTTATTTTTACTTTTATTTATAAAATTTCCTCTCATCATTTAGTATAAAATTTGTAACAAATAAATATACTCTTATTTATTTTACAAATTAAAAAAAAAGTTACTCTACAAAAAAAAAGTAATAAGTAAACTTAATCTTATATACCTATCTTATAACTTATTTTATAAATTAAACAACTTTGAAAAAATAAAGAGGTAAAGTATAGACATTAACTTGTTACAAAAAATACTAAACTAACTTCTTAGTTAAAATGAACTTAATTATTTACTTAAACAAAAAACACTTTGATTCTAAAATTATGCTAGATAAACTATTCTGTATATATCACAGTTTCACTATGGAAGTGTCCTTGCTACAGATCATCAACACTAAAAAGCTTACAAAATCTGCTTGTTCAAGTAGAGTACTTGTTCAATATGTTAATAGAAAATTTTTGCAGTTTTGTATAGGATATTTTACTAATTTATACCAGATTAAGGCATTGAAAATAAAATTTAATATTTTCGTAAATTTCTAGGAAAATTTTGGAATTTTTTATTGACTTTAAAGGACTTTTAATTAGTTTTTATCATTTGAAGGTATTGGAAAACAAGAAATTTTGTAATTTTAAACTGACAAAACCTGACTTTTTTTTTAATTTTATCAAATTTCCTGACTTTTTTTCAAAACCCCCCATTTTTTCCTGACTTTTCCTGACATTTGTCTTTTTTTAAAATTTTTCCTGACTTTTCCTGATTTCCTGAATTTTCCTGACCGAGTGGCAACCCTGGAATTTTCAACTGATTTTTACCATTTGAAGGCTTTAGAAAATAAGAGTTTTTTTTTCAGATTTTACTTTTTAATTAAAAACTCTTTATACCTTTTAATTGTAAAACTGTAAAAGTAAAAGTATTTATTTAAAAGTTTTAAGTAACAAAATATCAGCATATATATATAAAGTTGTATTACAAAAACAAAAATATTTACAATATTGTAAAACCAAATTCTACAATATCTATAAGTTGTGTTATAAATAATCAATTTTGTTATACTGTAAAATGTTTTTACAGCATTCATATTTCTGTAAGAACACGTATAAAAGAAGGTATTCATCATTCAAAATATAATTTCTTAAGTAAGTTAACGAAAAAATATAAGTGATAAGTTAAAAACAAAACTACTACGTTAATTTTTTTTTATTTAGTTAGTTGCTGATGTTGACCTTCAGTATGAAATGTAAGTTGATACATATATTTTTTGCAAGAAAAAAAATTAAAAAAAAACACCATATATTTGTTGAAAGTGTAAAAGAGTTTGTTAAAATTTTTCCGTCGATCGTCAAAAATGCTTTTAGTTATAGCTAAAAAATATAAATGCTTAAATGTTGATATATCTATGTTTAAGAACTCAATAGAGATACAAAAAAAAAAGACTCGAGTTAGCTTTACGAAGTAAAAAATTCATATCAATACAAAAAACGTATATAAATTATTAAAACAGTATATACATATAATAGATAATAGTATCATAAATATGTTTTAATAGTATACTCAGAACAAAAATTATTATTTTGAACAAAAAAATAGTCGCTCAATATATTTGGTCCTAACTCCTAGCCCTAGTACCTGGTGCACAAAGAATCTTTCGGTTACCGAGTTGCACGCTATGGATACCTTTCAAAGTCATGTCCATAACCAGTCTTGATTGTATCTTTTAAAAAATAATAATAAAAATAAAAATGTGTTTTTTGAATAACTCAACACTAAGTCATAGCTAGATCAAGTTGCTTAAACAGATTCGGCCCGTATACGTAACTTTTCCTAAGTGTATAGAAATTATTTTTATGATTTTATAAGAATATCGAGTTTGAAGATGTGTTCCAAATATTTATATTTAATTACCAATTGTTTAAATTAAACTGGTTTAAGGATGCAATATTGTAAATCACCCTTTGGAATTATTTGAATTTATCGTTTAAAACTCGAGTCCTTCGAGTTTTGCATCTTTAAATAAAACTTTATATATATACTTTTTTTTTTCAAATATAAAAAACCTAATAGTATGTATATATATATATATATATATATATATATACATACTGTTAGGTTTTTTATATTTGAAAGGAAAAAAGTTAATAATTACTGATTAATGTTTATATAACTTAAACTTTGATTAATGTTTTGCTTGTAAATTACAGTTTTGAACTACTATGATTATTAAATATTTGTATATAAAGTTCTATAAAGCGTTCAATAATTAATAGCTGTTAGCCTTGCATTTTACTTGGGGTATACATTATCATCATGTGGTATCACATTTTCTATGAACTGGGACATTTCTCTATTGATCTTTTGCTAAACAGACAACACAACCCATGGAATAGTGCCATTCTTGAGTCTATATTTTTCACTTTTGCAAACTCCTGTATAACTGCACCACAAGCTTTCTACAAAGTTATTGTATGCTGTGCTTTCATTGGTGTATTGATGCACTATAACTTTGCATACGTTGCTAACCAGTTTAACAACAACAAAGACTACTTTCATGAACTTCTTCACTTTAGTGTGGGATTTTTCTTTCTAGTTCTCACTAGTGATTTAGGTTGGTGTCAAATAACTATAGTTTCTTTTATATTGTATCTTGCACATTTAGCTTGGGAAGCAGATGCTTATCCTAACCAGCCAATTAGACTTATAATTGTTGCAATAGTCTTGATTCGTCTGCTGTATTATTGGTCGTACGATTACGCACTTGCTGCTTATCTTTTCGCGTAACTGTTAACCGAAGTTGGTGTTTCTTTGTTGGTTATTGATGTCTTTTTAGTTGTTGTAGTTTGTAAATATGTTTTACTGATGCACCTTAGTTGTTTGTAATTAGATTGTCAGGTTATCAACAGTCTTCTAAGAATTGTAAAAAAATGTTCAAGAAAACCAACGAAATAGAAAAAGGCAGCATAAATGAGCTGATATAACCCTATGAAAAAAGAATCAAACTAGTTCTAGTTCTCTCACAACTATAGGCTTCTATAGTTTGCAACTGGCTTATACAAATTTGGTAAGTTAATGAAGTTTTATGAAAATTTATGAAGTATGAATTTTTTTTTACATCGTTAGTATATCTATAACAGTCTGGTTTAAAAACTAAAGTATGCTTTTAGATGTTAGTTAGTTCTTTTGAAAAAAATATGTTTTATAATGAAAAAAATTGTTCAAAACAGTATTCAAGTAAAACTGTAGTATTATGTGATAATTTGTTTTTTAATTTAAAGTTTATGCAAAACTAAAAGAATGTTGAAAGCAAAAAAGTAATAAAAATAATAAGTTTATCAGTAACTATTTTTATATTCTATATATTGTGTATAAACATTTTTCGATATTTTTTAATATAATTATGATATGATCTGCATTGGTAGTTAAAGTATAATACTATACATATATATAATTGGTATAAGTCTTCTAAGTTAAAAAAAGAAATTATTTTAATTTATTTTAATATTGTGATTAAATCTTAAGAATAATTCCTAATATTCAAAAAACAGGTGATATAGTGTTTAACTAAGATTTTTGAAGCTTTGCTCAATAATTTTATATTAATATTATATTTATTTAGAGTTTTCTTATTTAGCAAGCATTTAATAAAAATAATATTTTAACGCCTTATAAAATATGAATTAAAATTAAAACTGTTAATATAGTATAAATGTAGATGAGCATTGAATCAAATTATTTTAGCAGGGAATATCATCATTTATCATGGAAGTAAAGATCTTTCATTCGGTTAGTTAAATATACATTTGTATATATTCAAAACGAGTTAATTGATAAAAATATAAGAGTTTTAGAACTCTGAATTATTTTTAGGTTATCTTCTTATCCACTAATTAAAATAACAAGTAAACAAGTAGTATTTTTTATCTTGAATAATTATTTATAGCCATATTTATTTTCATTCTTCATTAAATGATTTAATTTTTTGTTTTTTAACAAAATTAATTAAAAGTTATTACAAAACAATAGAGTTTAACGTTAATATTTTTTTCCCAATTTTATGAAAATTCAAAGTGAATAAAATATATAGTATGTTATACAAATTTTTACATTATCATTGAAAAATAATGTTTCAACAGAATGTTGCTGATGATAAAAAGACCAAAAGACCTCATGAAAGAGAAAATGTTGTTGTTGATTTACATCTGTAAGATAATAATTGATTTGTTTTTTTAGATTTTTTCCGTTCGTTGTGAATAAATTTTGTTAAACATATATGCATCATTCTTTCTAAACTAGTTTTTAAGTATTCTAACCTTATCTTTTAATACTAAAAGGCTTATACCATTATATTATTCAATATATTATAATTATAGAAAGGAATGAATAATTAATAAGAAATTATATAGCTTTGTGTATTAACGTTCTGTTAATGTACAAGCACACACAAGTTGATAAAAATTATTCCATCTGAAGCTTATTTGAAAGATGAAAGAAATAATATCAATTTTCGTTACCTAAGATATCATTAAAAATTGCTTAAACTATTTAACGTTGTAACTAGTTTTCAGAATAATGTCGTATAAATGAATTAAGTTATTTTGGTAATGATCAAAGTTTTAAATTAATCATTTTATTTAAATAATTAAACCTATTGCAATAACGGAAAAGTTTAAACCATGATTCTTTTGATTTGTCCATATATACAAGTCAAAAATAAACTTTTACAAACGTTTATGTAAAGTTTAAATACGTTATTTTAGCTTTAAAAGCACTTTATTTAGTTATTATTCGTTAACATAACTTTGATAGGTATTTACTTTTATGACAATATATATAAAACTAAAATTTTGTTTCTAATAATTTTTCTAAAATATTTAAAGGTTTTGTACATATATAATTTTTTAAACGAATTAAAATAACTATTTTCTGAACACTTTAGCTGTATTAGTTAAACTCACTGTCAAAAACGTCTATAGAATACTTTTATTTCACTATACATTCCTTACTTAAGTAAACGAACATGTTTAATTGTTAAAATAAACATCACTGCTAATAAATTCGTTTCTAAAACTGAACCTTATAAAAAGTTTTGGTCTTTTAGTTAAAACAATTTGTCCCACTAATTTACAAAGAAACTAATTTACAAATCTATTACACTTTGTAAGCAAAATGTGCAACTATGTACCACTTTGTGAACAAAATTTTATTTTTTCAAGCAAGATAATTCAAGCGTCTGAATTAGACAAAAAATTTTATTTAGATCAATTGCATTTTTCAAGTTTTTCTGAGTAAATGCTTGTAAACTTTTAAAATTACTTAAGTAATCAGTGTAATCGAAAATTTTATGGTTTGTTTTTTTAAAGCTTTAATTAAGTTTAAGTCTTATTCCTTTAACATAGTCAGTAATATGAAAATACTAAATAGTAAATTAACAAGTATTAGATTAATTTTTTTCGGTTAAGTATTTTGTAAGAACAAATGGATAACTTTTTATATTAGTAGAATTTTCATAACAGCATTTAGTTTTGAAGCATAGAAGAGATAAACGGTTTTGTAGTGTAGGAGTAAAGTTTCTTTTAGACTTTTTGTAAAACATTCAGGTAAAATAATCAACTTACCTAATATTTTTTAATTAAAAAGCCAAGTTTTTACTCTTGTTTTGTTATCTTATTTAATCATAATGTATTACTACTTTAACGATTTTTCATTTATTTGCAATAAAATGTAAATAAATTATCGAGATTTTTAAACATTTTAATCTCATTTACCGTGATTGATTTATTGATCCTTAACAGTGCATTTAACAATGTAAGAAAAAAAACGTATTAGAAAGTTTTATCAGTTTTGAAATTAAAAAGAAAGTTAATAATTATTCTGGTAAACTTTGTCGAACATCTTTACATCATAAAGGCTGTTCACCTTATGGCTTTGCAAAACACTTTGACAAGCAATAGTTTGTAAAGCGTATATTTATACAACTGGTATTTAATAAATATTCTTTTTATTCAAAAGACTATATTTCAAACTTTTGTAAATTTTAAAAGAAAATTTTCAAAACTAACAAAAATAGTTGGTAACTACCATAAAGCATAACAACAGTCACCTTAATCCTTGGTCTTGAGTACAAATATTTCAGGTACGCACTTCAAGTTAAGTACGCACTTTCTCTTTAACAACAGAGTTGTTTAAAAAACTCTGTTTGCAAAAAAAAGATAACAGAAGCAACTTTTTATTTAAGTTTTCTTTTTGTGATTAACAAATTTAAATGAAAAGAGAGAAACATTACAACAACAGTTTATGAAATGCAATATATTCATAAAAGTTAATCGAGTTAAACAATAATAAAGTTAACAACTTCAGAAATTACGATTAAACTAAATGCCACAATTAGAATATAAAGTAAAAGCTTTCAAAAAGTCCAAAACAACTGCTTAAACAGCAAATAACCAGAAACCCGGTGGTAATTAATAAAGTAAACAAATTAACAGTAACTGGTAAGTTAAATGTAAAAATCTTTGCATCGTAGTACTTGCTCCATTTCGAATCACATACTTTTGTGCTTTCTCGGTCAACCTATTAACATAAAGGAGCGAAACGTACTGCTCGCAGAGTGGAAGTGCCCGCTTACGTTTACATAATTTCAGTGAAATCTGATGTGCTAATACTTTCAAAAGAAATAGTGTACCTTTATTGTTATTTCATTGTGTTGTTACATTTAATTTTCTTCATCCAACTGATACAAAGAGGAAAAACAGTTACATTGTATCATAAAAAGGTTATAGTGTATGACTTTAGCCGTGAAACTTTTTATTTTTTGTTTTCGGCCGCAATATAAAAAGATTCTGAAAACAATTTAGATAAAATTGTTTTTAAACGCTTTAAATAAAAGTAAAACAAATAAAAAACGCAATACGAAAATATTGTAGAAAATAAGTGAAACAACTCAACAATTACTGTTAAATTAGCTTAAATGTTTAACCAAAAGTATAATAATAAAATGATATTTAAAAAAAATAATTTAAGCAAACAAACTAAGTTTAGAGTCATCAAAATCAACCTATTTTTTCAAAAAGGTTCAAACAACCAGGATTTTGACTAAAATTTTAAAGTTCTGAAATAAACTAGAAAAATACACAAACTTAACTCTTAACTCTGACTTAAATTTTAAAATAACTTTAGTTTTTCAAATTAATTAAGAACAAGTCAAAAACTATTTTACTTTCAAAACAACAATCATTGTAACCAGTTCCTGTAAAAAGTACAGTTTTTGAAAAAAGTACTAAAAGTTTGAATTGAACATTTCAAAATCAATGAATCATAGTTAACTACTATTAGTGTAAAAAAAAACACATAAAAAACAGTTGAGTACGCATTTAAGTCTCCGGGTTGAAAAATAATTTCCCTTTTTTGACACCTAATTGCAATAAACACAGGTTTTGTTACAAAGATATCTGTCAGTTTTTGACCTGCTTTTGAAACAGTTTAGGGAGTAGTGGGCTGGCAAGCGGCCTTTGACCGTTTTAGTGACTAAAAATTAAAACAAAAGTTTTATTTGATTGTTTAAAGCTTTTTTTTTAATTTGGTTTAATTGTATTTTTGTTCAATGTATCAAAAGTTACTGAAGCTATAATGTATCAAACTTTTGCTGTTTGGAGTTTTAAAACAATTTGACAAGCCCTAAAAGTTATCTCAGAGTTAAGGCTTACAGCAACTGCTCAAAAATGTTTTAAAAGCTTAAATACAAATAAGTTTTTTAGAATTTAAATTTTTTGGTTTAGTTATAACTTCAAAGAAGTCGAAGTTCTTTGAATATAAAAAAAATAAAATGCATCATATATCACTAAAAAAGTGCTATTCTTTGCGAAAACTTATAGGTATTTTTAAGAGTAAAGTTTCTTAAAAAAACCTGTCACAGACAACTCTGATTTCTTTTATGTTCTAGCAAATATGACAAGGATTCTATATAAAATTTACAAACATGTTGTTAAAAGTATAATTTTTTTCTACGTTTTTACTACTGAATTTTCGATGCCTATTTTCTTTTCTTGTTTTCTAATATCAATTTAAAAAGACTTAAAACTTTTATTTTCAAATAGTATATCTTATTTTTCGATAAACATTTAGTATACAAAAAAAGTTTTTTTTATGTTTTTTAATAAGTAGTTCATGAATTTATTTGTAACTTTCTGCATTCAATCTTTTGACTAAAGCTGTAAAGAAATTAAGTAGTTTTTCAAACTGTAAAAGACCAAAACTGGTTGGATTAAACCTTACATAACTTATGAAATATTTTGTGCACAAAATTAACGAAACCAATTTTAGAATAAAGAAATAAAGCTTTAATGAACTACTTTAATCACTTAGTTAGATTTACATTCATCAAAATTATTTTCTTATAGTCAATGGCCATTTAATTCCCTTTTTAGCCCAATAAATGAAGTTTAAAATTTCTATAAAAATGTTATAGTTAACTTTAATGATTCATGTACATTTTAGTAAGTGTTGCAAACCGTAACGTATAAAACAATAGATTTTCGAGTACAATTTGAACTGAAAGTTTCTAATATTTTGCTGTGTTTTGACTAATTAAGTTTTTAAAACATTTAAGTAGAATTTACTTCTAAAAACCTCGAAAGAACTTTCTTAATAACTATTTTGAATTTTCTTCAGGAAAATGATTAACTTTTGAGATTTAAAAATATTTTATTTAAGCTTAAGTGTACAGTACAGTTATCATTTGTGCTTGAAATTATTATATGTAGCTACTTATTTAGTAAATATTTTATAAAAAAAATGTATAACCTTTTTAATACAGTAAATGGTTTATAGGTTCAATATGAAAAGTTTGTCAATTAATTGCAATACGTAAAGAGGTATGCTATATTCAATTTTCAAGTCACCAATGTTTTTTTGATAACTTTAAAGAATATATTTAAACCTACTAAGTCAGTTTAAAGGGTGTTCAAATGGTGTGTAAGAATCAATAACCAAAAAGCTTTTTCGTACTTCAGATCCTTAGATTAATTTTTTTAAGCCTTTAATTTGCCGTTCAACAAACTATATATGCTAACCTTTGTAAGCTTTTGAGAAGTCAACAATTTAAACTAAGCCGAATTATAACTACCACTTTTGGTCTAAACTTAAGAGTAATCTGTTAATAAGGAACCGTAATACAACAATTGTCCACCCTTGAGTTAAATCATGGTAACACAAAATACTAACAAACTAATAACAAGTAATGCCAAGTTAGTATTTACTCCTTTTATCATATCTAAAATTTAAATCCTTATTTACAAACTACTATATCCAAACAGCTTGACATAACATATAGCAAGCTCTAAGAATTTAAACTAAAGTACTGGTAAAAATTTTGAAACTTTATATCGTTAATTTTTTTTTTTAATTACAAACTATTACCTTTTTAAACATAATAATATTATTTAAGAATAAAAAGTATTTTTAGCAATTTTGTATAAATAACAAATAAAAATTAGTTTCAAAAACTATTAAAATAAACAAAGGCATTAGCAAATATTTTCATAGGCACGAATTAACTTATAACATTATAACTTCCTTTTAACACTGCAATACTACTACAACTAACGTTAATAGATAATTAAAACAGCAGATTTATTTGTTATTCACTAAAACAAAAGATTTCATAGCCAAGCAGACAAATAAAAACTTGACTTTCACATGAAAAAACTTATAGTCTTAATCTAAGCTAAATAAGGTACTATAGAAGAAGCTTTTATTTAAAAAAATAATTAGATTTTTTTTTTAACTGGAATGATAAAATTTGTTTCGTACTAACTCAATTGAATGTTGAACAATGCATAAATATTAAAAAGCATTTTCACTTAACACGTGTATGTGTAGCTTTTATTACCAATAGTAAACTTAGCTTCAAAAGTTTTTAAACTATTTAACCTACAAAAAAAAAAAAAAAACTATTAAAGGTAGTAACAAAGCAAAACAATAAAATTAATATTTGTCAGAAAAACATTGTTAGAAATTTATAATAAAGCAAAATATACTTGCAGTAGTGCCTAATAAAATGTAACACTAACCAGTGTTTCGACAATGTCCGCTGCGCAGTAACCATTGTGTTAAGGCACTGCGTAAAATTAAACAACTAGGTGTTTATACACGAAACAGTTTAAAAAATTTCGGATGATTTTCAGCAGCACTTGTTTCTGCAGTTCGGGCAGGTTTGCTTTGAACGGCTCCTGGCTGAATTTTCCAAAAGATCCCTAATGATGTCACTCAAACTCAATGGAAAACGTTGTCTAGATCGGGGAGACTCGAAATCGCCATCAGGCTGTTCAAGATCGTTGGACGGAAAATTTTGTGGTGTCGGTGGAAGACCTGCACTATTTACCTCACTGCTCACAGTTGTTCTTCTTCTACCGAATGCCTCATTAAAAGTCCTTCTCCTACTAGGAGTAAAGTCATTTGAAGATCTGCGTGCTAAAGCGCTTGTAAGACGTCTAAAAATCCTACTAAATGGTCTAACAGTTGAAGTTCTTCTTCCACCACCAGTTGAGTTATTTAAAGTATCAGAAGATGTTGGAACTGTTGGTGGAGGTTGGCTTGTAATACCTCTTAAAGCCCTGCTAATAGTTGTTCTCCTACTAATTGCCGGTGGTCTAACAGCAGAAGTTCTTCTCCTACTATCAGTTGAGTTGTTTGAAGTAGTAGACAAAGGCGGCAGTATTGATGGTGATGGGCTTGTAACAAACCTACTTCCCTCAGTCATACTAGTTCTTCTACTAGCATTAGAGTCATCAGAAACATTAGGAAAGGGTGGAACTGCTTGTGTTGGTTCGCTTGTAACATCACTCAAAGCTACTCTTTTTTTAACTTTTGGCGGCCTATGATCAACAGTAGAAGCTCTGCTTCCATGTCTTTGTACGCTTCTTGTACGATCAGAGCTGTTTGTTTGTTGGCTTCTTATAAGACTACTTTCATTTGTTGTGCTTGATCTAGAAACGTTTTCTTTTCGTTTATTACTGTTCAACACACTCGACCTAGGTGCACATCTTGAAACTGAAGGTGATATTTGAGTTTCAGAAACGCTTGCATGTGTAGAAACAAGGGAACGTGTATGTGTGTTAAGTACTTCAGAATTACGAGAAACATCTGGGAGCTGTGGGCTGCTATACATATCATTTTCGCCTTCACTATCACTACTCAAACTACTTATACTACTAACACTACTAGTAGTACTCATACTACTCACACTACTTAAACTACTAATACTACTACTGCTACTCATACTACTATCACTACTATTGCTACTCGAGCTACTACTACTACCACTACTACTCAAACTACTGCTATAAATGATACTACTCATACTATTTCTACTACTCATACTACTTCTACTACTCATACTACTTAAACTACTCATACTACTTAAACTACTCATACTACTTAAACTACTCATACTACTGCTACTACTCATACTTCGGTTTCTATTTCTGTTGTTTGAATCTTGTGCATTAGGTGGCTTAAACCATTTCTCAATACAATGTCTATGAAAAAAATGATTACACGGCATCCGACTAACTTTCTCACCTTTTTCATAAGTTTTCAAGCAAATACTGCAATCTTTATTAGACACTAAATGCTGAGTTGTTTCGTCATAAACGAATGTGAGTTCTTCAAGACGGCCCATTGACACAATTTTTTTCTTGAAATCATCAAGTCGTCTTGTAATTTTCGATTTTAGTTCTGCATAAGAACATTTTGTCGTTTGCCAAGTTTCGTAATTCACAACAGAGATCTTATCAAGTTCAACTAACTTTTTTTCAGTTATTTCAGCCAATGGTTTCGTAAACAAACGCTCCAGTAGCAAAGTGAATCCTGTTTCTTTAAAATTAATGTCAGTCACACATTTTACAAAAGAATCGTTTCTGCATGCACCTTGGCAAAATTTAATGAACTTTTTGAAGTCAATAAAGTTATCAGCGGAGTCTAGACACCTTAAGCAAAATCTATTGAGAACTTTGTCTTCAAGTGTAACTAAGTACTGATTGGTTGAAACAAAATCTATGTGCTGAGATACAAAACTAAATAACTCTTTTTTTACATTATCAAACAACCTTTCGTTTGCTTCTTTGTTATTGGTACAGATCGAATATTTGCGAGCTATTTCGCATAGGAATTCCATGTAACCATCTATAATACCTTTTAAAGCATTTTTAATTATTTCCATATGCTTTTTGCTCGCAACACCACCTTTACTAGACCCGTTTTTCATTGGAAAATTACCCATAAGTTGAATTTTTTTGTTCTGAAATAATGATAAAATAGTTCAAGATCAATTAAGTAAATTTTGTTCTTAGTTATCATCACTTTAAACTCAAAAATAAAAAAGGTTGTTATAAGATCAGATAAAAATTATGTATAGATAGTTAATGTTATATATAGTATTACTCAGCCAAAATACAAAAACAAATAATAATTCTTTTCAACGGCTGAGACTCTTTTTATAAGTTATATACAAATATTTGGAAAAATAGTGTTCAAAAAGATAAAATATACTCAACTATTTTGATACTACTACTGTATCTTACATCAATACAATAACAACTGTACAACCTATAATCTACTAAACTATACATTGTTTTACTGCTTATATTAATCTTATAAAGAGATATAAGTTAAAGGATTTTTTTATAAAGATAAAGTAGATATAAGCTATTGTTGGAAGAGAAAATTATAAAATTTGTGTAAAATCTAGAAGGTATGAAGGTTCACATAAAGTATGAACTTTAGCCTAGGTTCAATGTTTGTACCATATTGATTCCCTTTAATTGTTTTTATTTTATTTCAGACAAGGGTGTGTTGAAATTTGGAACAACTCCCATCATTTTTATCTAAGTGTTGCATATACTGGCAACGCAAAAATCTTGTGGTAATTAAAGAAAACTTGTTATTAACAACAAGTTTCCCAAACTATAAATTTTTATATTGGATTTTTTTAAGAATTTATAAAGGTAAACAGTTAAATATTCACAAAGACACTATTGCATTAAGGGTCAAACATGCACTAAGAGTCACTTTTGCACGAAAAAACTTTTTCACAAAGAGTCATTTATGTACGAGTGCAAAAAAATAAAAATATTAAATAACAAAAATAGTAATAATATATTGCCAACCAAGGGTAAGGAACAACAGTAAAAGTTGGAAAAAAATTGAAAAAATTACGACCAAGGGTAAAGGTTAGGGATAACAGTAGTATAAAAACTAAAATAAGAAATTAGTTATATACCAGAACGAAGTAAAACAATGTTCCACTCGTGCAAAACTGACACCTCTGAAGTGACGTTATGTAATAATGTCTTCCAAAATTGTCCTCTTTCAAAAGTGTCCCATCATGCATAGTTGAAACGTATTCATTTAGAATACAGCCTTGTTAGTTATTTAACTGAGTAATTGTTTGTTTTCGAACAAAAAATAACTAATATCGTAAATAAAGTAAATGGACAAAAAAGCTATATTTGTTTAAATATTTTTGTTTGCTATAGGTAATGATAGTTTAAAATTAAAGAAAATATAAATGTTTAAAATTTAAATTTTCCTAAAACTAGTAATGTTTATATTATTTGTATATAATAGACGTGATAACTTTTAAGTTGTAAAAATAACATAGTGTCTTCTATACATAAAAATCAAACTGTTTCTAACAACTACCACTAATCTAAATACAGAGTTACCAAACTTTTTTAAGAATTTTTCTTTCAGTTTTTAAAATTATTTTTAGGTTTTTAGAAGTACACGTTTTTTAGTTTAATTTTAGTTTACAGCTAAGTTAGTAGTTAAAAACTGTGCTAAGTAGTATAAAAATATTGAAAAAATACTCTAAATCTTCTTTAAATGTGTACTTAAATAAAAAATTTTTGATGAAAACAAAAAAATTAAATCCAAATGGTTAATTTTTTGTGTCAAATTAAATTTTTACTATTTAAAAGGTAAAAATTATTTAAAAGTTCAGATTTTTACAGGTTTTTTAGTAATTTTTGTTAAAAGTTCCAAGATTTTTAGTGGTTTTTGTTCAAAATTCAAGATTTTTCCAGGTTTTTTCTTTTAGCCTAAATTATCAAATTCCAGGTTTATCCAGGATTCCTGGTTTTTTGGCAACCTTGTGAATAAAATGAGCAGAAAAACATATATATATTTCAAAAACATAAATTACTTACTTTATTAAACCTTTTCTGGTTCCTTAAAATTGACTTTAACCTTAAAAATTGAGTTCACCTGAGTTAATGAAAAAATTAAAAAAAAATATTAAACATGAGTAAAAACTTATTAACAAAATATTAACCTAATAACAAGAACAACAAGAAAAGGATAACAACTAAAAAAATTTAAATTCAAATACTAGCCTAAAAAGTATAAAAGCTATATGAATTTTTCAAAAAAAAAAATGCAAAGTCAGCTTCAGATTAACATAAAATTTGAAAATGCTTCATTTGAGCTGAGTTCGCTTCGTTTTTCAAAAGTTTTGTACTAGTTTTAACTACTTTATGAACTTAATTTACAAGTATATCAAAAATGTATTATTAGTTTAACTAGATATGGATGTAACACTGCGGCCACTCGGCCAAATGCGGTTCTCTATTTCAAAGTCTGCAGCCAACGAAATACTTTCCAACTCAAAAAGAACTTTCTGAAACCAATAATAAGAGAAGTTTCTGTAGTAAAAGTTTACAGTTAGGATTTTAATTTCATAAATACTCGTTGTCGTTACTAATGCTCTACTATTGTTTTTTTATCACATTATTTCTTAAAAGTAGTATTTTTACGTTGGTTATTACAAAGGAGGACGGTTCAAAAATGCAAGAAGACACTTTTTCCTGAAGATACTTTTGCAAGAAGGGACGTTTCAGCACAAGAACTCACTCTTGCAGGAGACACATTTGCGTCAAGAAATATTTTGCACGAGAGTAAAAAATACTGACAAAGGGTAAAAGCTAGAGGTAATGGTAATAAAAAAAAAATGTTAATTTGAAAAATTGATAAAAAAAATAAACTAAAAAATATAAATAAGTAAAAAATACTAAGTATAGGTAATGTTTAGAAGTAACAGTAATAGTTAAAAAAATATATGATAACGAAAATTAAGTAAGAAGAATAAACAATTTACTGACTTAGTATAAGGGCTAGGGTAATAATGATAGCAAAATAAATAAACAAAAAAACTATATAAAAATAAATTCAATCTGTTCAAAACTGTCTTTGTGCAAAATATATTTGTAAAAAATATCAAACTGTCCTAAGTAAGTTTGTGAAAAATTAAAACAAAATCATTCAGAAACACTAAGTTATTTTTTTATTAATAATTAAGCTTAAAACAAAATTTTTAAACATTTTAAACATTTTAAACAAAATTATATATCACAATTTTTAGACAAAATATAGTAAAGTAGTAAAATTAGTCTTACACTTATGAAAATATCCAAATTAGTCTCAGTTTATCAATAACAACATTCAAACAAGCCTGATTTTTTTTAGTTTCAATTATACTGAGTGTTTTAAAAACTTTTATTTGTTCTCGTTCCCTCAATGTGTGGCAACCCTTACTCAAAGTGATTTTTTTTAAGAATTATATTGAAATATATAGTTATTTACTTATTTAAAGAAATAATGAATCTTAATTTTTTCTCTTATTTCTACAAAAGTAGAATGGATAAAAACAGTGTTAACAAAGAAATAATTTAGAGCTTGATTATTTGAAAGGTCATAAAAACAATAAAGATACTTAACAATTGTAAGGAAAACAAATAATTTGTTTATAATATATAAAGTCATATAAACTAGTCGGAAGATTTTTAACAATATTAAACTAGTCTGCTTGACCTGAGTAGCCTTGGAGTACCAGACTCTTCTTAAAGTTTCAAATAATTCTTACTAAAATATTTAATTTCGCTCAACACTCCTTTGGTTTATACTTTTCAATATATAATAAGTTGCTTTCTACATATATATCAAATGAAAATATACAAAACTTAAATGTCAGTACAAAAATAACTTGTAAATAAACACGATATATACATAAAAAGTTGCAGCATTTAGTGTAGTACTTGCAAAGTATTCGCAAAGTATTCGAAATTTATTTCAAAAGGTAATTTATCATATAGAAATTAAGTATACACTAAAAAACAGTACATTCTTGTTTTAGAAGGTCTGAAGTTTCAGAAAAAAGCTTTTATTTTTAAGTATACAATTTTTAAAATAGCCTAAACTACGTCATAATAGAAGTAAATTTTTTTCTATATATGATATCATAAAAAAACTGGTTTCGGAGAATTCTCCTACAAGAGTCAAAGTTAGTCTTTAAAAATGGTATGGGCGTCTCCCTAAAGTAGGTTTGTTGTTTTGCAATTCAGTCTTCGATCTTTAATTTTTGACATTTTTATTTTAAATTACGTCATAAAAAAAGTCATGTGTCGCCTTTAAAACCTAGTTTCGGCTAAATCTTCTATACAGAGTCAAAAATGGTATTCAAAAAGGTATGGGCGTCTTTCCAAAAGTTTGTAATTTTGCAATTAGTCTTTTATTTTTATATTTTGCAAAAAAATATACGTAAAAAAAAAAAACTTCATTATAAAAACCTAGCATAAGCTAATTCTCCTCCAAAGAGTCAAAATTGGTCTTAAATTGTATAGGAGCCTTTCTGTGAGTCTGTAGTTTGCAATTTAGTATTCTATTTTAAATTTTTGACGTATTTTGTTCCAAAATGACGTCACAAAAAAACTTGTTTTGGCTAAATCTCCCATAAGGAGGCAAAATTTGTTAATTAAAATATTATGGGTGTCTTCTTCAAGGTTTTTGATTTTTAAACTTAGTTTTTGATTATCGAATCATTTTAATTTTAAGTCATAGAAAATGAATTGTTTTGAAAATATTTCATTAGTGTATTTCCTCACGACGAAAATTACCAGATTAAAAAAAAGTTAAGGTTCTTTATTAAGTCTAGTAAAATTACAAACCAGTTTTGAGTGTTTTAGAAACGTTTCAAAACAAAGTTGAATTTTAATTTAGAATTTTTTAAACCAAATCATATTTTTTTAAATGAAAAGTATTATTAAAAAGAATTAGCGTCTTTTTTAGGTCTTTAATTTACAAATACTTTTATATTAACTTGTTAAACCTATTAGATTATATTAATAATTTTTAAACCAATGTGATATAAAAAAAAAATTTATAGTTTTTTAAATTAAACAAACAATTTTTATTACTTCAATAATAATTTCAAAAAAGATTTTAATTCTATCTGTTACACTAATAAAAGTTTTAATTTTTTATATAATTTTTAACGATATATTTCACTATATTTAATGAAATAAAATTTAAATACAAGTAGTTAAATAAAGTAGGTTCTGCACATAAAACAACATTAATCTACTTAAAAAACAAATGAACAAAATATATATATGTCAAAGTTTAAATACTGTCTTAAAATGCTAGTACAATATGTAGTAAAGTTCAAAAATAATTTTAACAAATTAAAGTATAGTAACCTCTCGCATCTTTATGCACTCGTGACGTTACGCACTCTCGTTTAGTTACGCATTTTAGAACTCTAAAAATTTCAAAAAATAAAAGTTTTAATTTTTTTTAATATTGCACAATATAAGTTTATTGTATATTTTTAACTTAAAATAAGTTTTTAAATGCTTTCTATGTCTTAAGACTTTGCAAAATTATGTTCCGTAACTAATTGACAATCATTTAGTTATACCTCAGTATATCAGAAACTTCATTTTTCAGAAGTTTTGGGCAAAGGTCATGTTTAAAAAAGTTGTAGTAACATGAAAAATTTTTATTAAAAATTTTTCTTATATTTGATATATTTTTGTTCAAAAGAAGAAATCCGTTAATCCAAATGCATATTTTTTATAAAAGCCTATAGAAACAAAAATTAATATAGACACTACACCATTTCTTAAATGTAAACAAATGCTTAATTATAGTTTAAATTTTCTAAGTAGATTAGAATATAAAAGTTAAGTATCAAATAAGTGACATATAAATGAAGTTAAAGATGAAATCTACTTATTATTAAAAAAAGTAAAGTTTTTCTACAAGTATTATTATTTTATATAAGCTTAAATCCTTTTTTATAATATATGTATAGTTTTATCTTTTGTTTTCATATTTATAAATAAAGTAAACAAATTGGTAAAAAGTGGAAAAATTCAAGTCTGCTTTTAACTAAAAGCGATATCGAAAAATAACCATTATAGTAAGTATATTTGGTACCTCACGTTTTTTTACGATCTCTCATACCTTTACGCACTTTTTCTGTGAACACAATGTGCGTAAATAAGCGAGGGGTTACTGTGTACTTAGTAGAATAACTGACAAAGTTTATCAATTTATTTTAAAGTTTACTAAAACAAATTACTTTATTTTTGTAATTAAAGTGAAAAGTCAGCTACTTACTGATGTAATAGCAGTTTGTAAATACTTTTAAAATTTGCAATGTATAATTATGTAAAAAATGACTAAAATTTCATACGTACGAACTGCCGGTATTGTACTCCTTCTAGCGCTGTGCTTATAATGCGTACCTAGGTGGCAAGTATCAAAGCGATAGACTTAAACTGGAGGTTTAACACACAAGATAGACGTAGATTCACGATTTGTACCGGATTTTCGTCTTTTAGTGTCCTCAATAAAAGTTTATTTGAATTGACAAAAAAGAGTCCTTTTAAGGGAAGTTATCAGAACATAATTGCAAAGTATCGAAACGATAAAACGTAAACTAAAGATCTAACATACAAGATAAAGCAAAATAGATAAATGTACTAAAATTTTCAGCTAACTATAAAATTATTTTTTTTAAGTCGATTTTGACTTTTTATAAGAGTAACTTTATCCGTAACAAAATTTTTCAGGGCTAAAAATGTTTTTTTACTGACGTGATTGTTAAATCAAATACGTCAAAAAATAAAAACCATAGACTGAATTGCAAAACTGCAGACTTTGGGGAAGACGCCCAAACTTTTTTTAAAGACTATTTTTGACTCTTTATAGCAGAATTCTTCAAAACAAGTTTTTTAAAGCTATAAGTTACTTTTTTTTGTGATGTCATTTTTGAACAAAATACGTCAAAAACTACTTATCAAAGACTGAATAGCAAAACTGCAGACCTTTGGAAAGACTCCCAAATATTTTTATAGACCATTTTTGACTCTTCATAGAAAAATTTTTAAGCAAATTTTAAAGGCCAAAAGTGACTTATTTGTGACTTCATTTTTCGAAAATACGTTAAAAATTAAAAACCAAAGACTAAATTCCAAAACTACAGACCTTACCGAAGAAGCCGAAACTTTATTTAATAAATATTTTTGACTATTTGTAGAATAGTTTTCCGAAATAAGTCTTTAAGGCGAAAAGTGACATTTTTGTGACGTCATTTTTGAACAAAAGACGTCAAAAACTAAAAACCAAACACTAAATTGCAATACTGCAGGCCTTGGGGGAAAATTCCAAACTTTTTAAAGACCCTTTTTAACTCTTTACAGAAGAACTAAAGTAAGTTTATATAAAAATATTGCGTAGTTTTTTACTTTTTTTTTAGTTTTAAATGTCTTCTTTCTTTTAAGTTACAAATCTAAAACATAAATAAAAGTTGTACAGGATTACAAAAGGTTTTATGAATTTTTTGTTTCAGTTTATCAATTCATTTTTAGGTTTTTTAAATAGTATGTTTCATGGTCTATTGTTAAAATTAGATTAAAATTAAGGCTAAAAATCAACATAATAGTGTAGCAATATTAAAAACATAGTTTGATGCTACTTAAAATGAAATTTTTAATAAAAAAACATTTAATTATTTTCTTTTTCAATATGATAGATTTATTGTATCTGGAAAAAATTACTTTACATTAAAAATTTTATCAAATTTCTAGGTTTTTCAAGGTTTTTGTTTAAAATTATAGGTTTTTCCAGCATTCCAAATTTTTCACCAACCCTGTTAACAAAAAAAATAGTTATATTAAAATTTCACCACCAAGCAAAAACAAAATTTCTAGGAATTTTAGCAATTTTTTATTTTTTCATGGAAATCTAATAACTTTTAGAAATATTGCAATTTTCTAGGAAATAAAAAACCCTGTACCTATTATTAGTAAAAATCATATGTAAAGCTTGTAAATACCAATCAACACTTGTAATTATTTCCGTACTAAACTCTAAGCCCTTAACAACAAATTGAATTGGACCATCGAGTAGGTTTTGGACGTTTATTGTATCATTAATTTTAATTAAACACTAGCTATGGATCAGGCAAATCTTTTGGACCCTGTGCTAACCTTGATGAAAATATATCTAAAGTATAAATTTGAGAATAATTATTGAAAAATTTTGATACTAAACTTTACACAAGTAAGTAAATATACTTGTATTTATTGTAAGATTTTAGGTTACAATTTTACAAGGTTTATAAAACAGTAAAATCAAATGTTTTGTAAAGACTCTGAAAATAGCTGGAAATAGTTGGCTATTCCAACTTGAATATAAAAGTCTATTAAAAGATCTAAATAAATTTATTATGGTAAGAGCAGCATCATATTCTCTTATGTATAAAAAATAAAAGGAGGTGAAATTTTAAGTTTGAAGTAAATTAAAAAGTTACTACAGTTATGTCTATAGATTAATTAATAAATTAAATGGCACTTTTTTTTTAGTTTTATATAACAATAAGGACTTTAAATTAAAAACTACTATGTCAAAGTTATTATTGCTACTTTTCAAAAATTATTAAGCCGCCCAATATCAACTATGAATACAAACCTTAGCTTAGTAAAAACATTAGCATGTTATAAAACTGAATAGTAGCACCGTCTAACTTAATTTTAAGGCTTAAATTTGAAACACAAAAAATCTCTTTTATCATGCACTAGTTTTTAAACTCTAATCCTTAATCTTAATTATAAAATTTACAAATAAAAAATTGTCCTTAGTTTTAGTTAGTTGCCAAGATTTTTTCTAAAAAACTATTACAAATTGCAGCTTATTCCTCAACATTATGTAATATTGTATGTAATAAATTTTTGCTTTAATCTTACTAACAAATGAATTAAATTAAACCAAAAGTTTTGTATATACATTTGCTATGGTGAATAAACTACTTACTAATAACAAGATTTATAAAATTTTGAGTCAACTTTTACCAGCCTAATGTTGTTATCAAAGTTATGAGTAGAATATCGAATAAACAAAAAAGATGTAGCAGAGCTAAAACAGTTTACTTTCACTAAATTGTTTTTAAACTTTTTTTAAACAGAAATTACGTTTTTCAATTGGAATTTAAAAAGCTTTAAAAAGTACTTACTTAAACTTTTTAGATTTTAAGTTTTGAAAGGAAAATAAAACTAATATCATTCGTAATTTTAATAATTTATTATACATAATTTACTACATAGTACATAAGTGTTTATCATTCGGGTGAATTAAAAAAGTTCAAATTAAAAAAAATATTGTTAATAAATATCAATTAAAATAAATTAAATGAGTAAGTATTGATCATATTAGAGTTACTACTTCACATAATTTTAACAAACTTTTTTCATTTGCATAACGTAACTATTTACTATTCAAATTAAAACAACTAACTTTCTTAATAAAGAATATGTGCGTATACTTAGTTCAAGCAATTTATATTGAATTGGTAACGACCGATCTAAAAACTATTTTTAATTTTGTTTTAGCAAAATACAACATGTAAATAAATACTTCAGTTTAACAATTTAATTGTGTTTTGAGCGAAATAATTATAACGTTATTTAATTAATTACTGTTTGAATGAAAGTATAATTTGTATCAAAATTTGTTACCTCAGCTAGCAGCTTACATTACACTTTTTCTAAAAGCAGTTACGTATTTGTTTAGTAATTAAATTACTAAAATAAACTTTAGTCTTTTACTTTGTATAAGTTAAGAACACATGCAAAATTATATATTTTACAAATAAAAATTACAAACATTAAAACATATTATTCTTAACTGTTGTAAGAAATATGTTAAAGTAAAAAAATTAACTTAAAAACACTTGGGCACTTTTTACGAATATTTTTTACGAACATCGATTTTTTAAGTAGAAAATATTAAAATTTTAGATAGGTTGCTTTAGTTACATAATCTGTAAAAAAAAACGACAAATTTTTATTAAATTGCAATATTAAATGTAATAAATCATCAAAAAGTAACTTTTATCAGTTATACTTATACAGTTTTTAAATAAAATTTACTATGTGTAATGTATAAATTGTAAAACCTTTCTTAGGTATTGACTAAAAATGATGAAAATAATGAAATCAAAATTAAGAACATAATTTTGAAATTTTAAGAAATTTATGAATAATTGTGACATATATAATGTTTATTTAATGATAATATTGTAAGTAGCATGTAATAAATTACTTAAATAGTTGCCTCTTTTTTTAAGTTGCTATTTTCGGTATTTCGTTTAAATGCATTATGCTAATGACTATTCAAGCATAAAAATAGGGAGTAGCTTAAAAATTACTATAACATCAGCCAACAACAAAAAAGTATAAACAGTGTGAAGCTAAGACAATTATATAGACATTCATCTGAACTAATTAATAACTAAGCTTTGGATATCATTTTGAAGTTTTTTTTTAAATTTCAATATTATTGGTACTTGAATAGCTCATGGTTCGAATTTTTGGTCTATAAATTTAAATTTTCAATAAGAGTGGGTTCTTTCAAAATATACATATCATTAAATTGTTTTTTAATTTTTAAGAAGTTAAAACTAAAATAAATTTCAATGACATATACAAAGTATTTATAACATTAACTCTCATGAGTGGGTTCTTCTGATGTTTTTCTACCTTAAAAAAAAAAAAAAATAAAATAAAATAAAACTTATGGTATATTATCACTGTTACCAATTGCCCTTACCTTTGGTTGGTAAGTGGTTCTTAGATTATTTGGGTGGTTTTGCAAAAATTGAAACAAAACTATTCTCAAAATTTATGAAGAGAATGTAACCCTCAGTGTTATAGGCTGGTTGTACAAAGAAATTAAAAAAATATAAGCTTTTACTGTTTACTTTACTTATTTTTTAACTTAAAATTTGAAGTTTTCTATCAAAAACAATAAAACATAAGTACTTAATTTTAAATTAGTAGCAGCTTGCTTAGAAAATTAAATAACATTGATTAAATTTTAAAAAAAAGATATATTTTTATTTAGTCATTCTTTTTTCACCACTGTAGTTTGCACTTTTTATTTATATCAGGGTTTCCACTCACTCAGACCAGTTTTTAAAAATTAAGGTTAATTCAAGCCAACCAAAGCTAATTCAAACCTTTTAAGGTTATTAAAAGTTTTGGCCTTTTTAGATGTATTCTGCCAAACTCATGTCACATTATTTTTGAAATTCAATCTAAATTTTATGATAAGGTGTCAATTTTACCTAGAAAATTTTAAAACTTAAAATTTTGTGAAAAACTCTAGACTTTAATGCTATGCATATAACCAAAAATCAAACTAGAATTAAAAATAAAATCATTGAAAAACTTAGAAATTGGGACAGCTTTGTAAGTTTAAAATAAAAAATATTAGATCAGATAAAAATTGATATTATAAACCTTTGAAAAAGCAGCATCTTAAAGAGTTTTATTATAAAAAAAACACTTTAAGTACTACTTCAGTATACTATTAGTAGTTTTGTAACTTTATCAACCCTAAACTTAGTTTTCTCTTTAAAACGGTTAAAATAGAGTTTCTAATTTGCCTGAAAGAAAATCCTCAATGAAAATAAAAACCTTGATGAAATTTCTAATGACCAGTGGCTACCTTAATATAATTATAAAGCAGGGTGGCCATATAATTCGAAATCCATGAGTAATTTTTAATTTTATAATTATGCAAATAAAGCTTGAAAACCTGTTTATACATACAAGTTTATGAATTTTAGATTATATAAAAAAAACTGTTATACACAAACAACATACATTTTTAAAAACATTTTATTTTAAAAACACATCTAAAATAGCATGAGAATATTGTTTTAGTAACTTTATACTTTTAAATACAACATTACCCTTAAATTTATTTTTTTACTAATGAAAGATCTAAAATTTTTGCTTTTAAACCTAAAAGAAAAATATAAATCTTTGATGAAGCTTCTAAAAATACCAGTGGCAACACTGATTAAATCAGATTTTTAGTTAAGAAGTCTATTGAAGTTTATTAAGGGCATAGGGGGGTTACAACCTTTTTTTATTTTGATCTTTATTCAGAGTTTAACTAAGCTACAAAATGCCTTTTACAGATTTTTAAAATTCAAAATAATTTTTGAGATATAGCCAGTCAAAGTTGGAGCCAACAATAGGTTCCTTATGGTAGGCGCAAACTAAAACGGCAAAAAAAAATATTTTCACTAAAAATCTGTCTTCTTCTATTTTTTGAGATAAATACCTCAAACTTTCAGGAAACATTCCTTTTATAGTTTAAAAAACTTTGAATGTTGAAATTTAAAAAATATTTAAGAATTAAAGCTTAAAATTTAAAAAAAAAAATAGGTGGTTTTTTTTTAATAAAAAAATATTTTTCAAAATTTAAATAAATCCTGCATTAATTCTTTTTAAAATATAATAACAAACTCTCTGTGAAACTTTGAAGAAGTTGGTTAAAAAATGAAGGAGATTGATTTTTAGTGAAATGGTCTTTTTTTGTGCTTTTAGTTTTGCACTTAGGAACCTCTTGAGGTCATGGACTTTGATCGCTTATATCTCAAAAACTACTTTGAGTTTTTTCAAGCAGTTAAAGATGTCTGATAGCTCAGATAAAAATCTATAATATAAAATCAACTTGTAAAAATCAATGTGGGTCCCTCCCTATGCCCTTTATATGTTCTTTATAACTAAGAACTAAGTTTAGTATTTTATATAACAAGTTTATGTGTATACTTTACCTATTAACTTTTTTAAGTTGTTTAAACTTGAATAATCAGTTATAAGAGAATTATATTCCATGGTAAGTTGACATTTTTTTATTGAATAACTTCAGTTTCTAAAATAAATAAGAGTAAATCTATTTGTTACAAGTTTCATATTAAATGATAAGAGAAACTATTTTATATAACAGATATTTAGTTTACTTTTTTATGTTTGTTTTACATTTACTTAAGTATATTCATTCCTAATTGATTTTTAATTTAAGGATTTTATATTAAATGGTTTAAGTAGTACTTTATTAAATTAAGTGAACAATTGGTATAAGTATTATATGTTTTGTTAAAAAAAAATATTATTAGATATTATTACCTTCTAGGTTGTTTTACAACTTAAGTCTTAAAAAAACTTTACTTTGTGTAATACAAGAAACAAAAAAGTTAAGATATATAATGCTTTTCCACACAATTATCATGTATTATATCTATGTTAATTATTCATGCTTACTATTACAGTTCTTTGTTTGCATAAAAAGTTTTTGTAATTAAAATAAGTTGAAACAAAGAAATGGACTTAATTTGAAGAATTTTACAATAAAGTTATTGCTATAAAAATTTTTTAGCTTCATTTTCAATACTAAAAGCATCTAAAAAAACACATTTTTTGCTCTAGTATTTAAAAATAATTGTTATTCATATAGAAAATTAATTTAACTTTGTATTTTTCTAATAATTATATCCAAATGTGCTCATTTATTTCAACAAACCTCAACAAGGAAAATGTTGATTTTAAAATAGTTTAATTAAAAAAGTTCAAATATTTAAGTATTTTATAGTAAAATGCCTTAGCTTATAAGCATTTAAATCTGTTTTAAGTAATAGACTGCTGATTTATGTATTTTTAAGCGTTATTGCTATACATTGAACTGGGGTATGGCTCTTTTTTAATTTTGTGCCAAACTTTAATTTAGTGACTCACTTTTTTTTTTTTTGCTTTTTTAAACTTTAAGTGTTAAAATGGTTATTCAAACATGTAGTTATAACAATAAATAACAGCTTTTGTAGTATAAATAAAAAATGACGGATAACAACAAAACATCACTCCACAAAGTCATAATGGTAGGAGCCGGAGGTGTTGGTAAATCTGCATTGACACTTCAGTTCATGTATGATGAGGTTATTTGTTATTATAAAAAGATTTGTGAAATTAAATTTAAGTATTACACAAGTTTTATCATACTTTGCAAAAATAGTCAATTTTTAAACAAGTTACAGATAATTTTTATTGTTTTTTATGCTATTTAATTTATAAAAAATTGATTGCTTAATTTTTGTAATTAAATTCAGTTTTGTATGCACAGTTTATATGTTTCAGTATTTAGTATTTACTAATCAATAAAATATATTTTGATGTTTGTTTTCTATTTAGGATTTTGATTCCAAATGTTAAAGATTCTTTTGCAAAAAAGTTAAACAATATATTTTGTTAATTGCTATTTAAGTTTTAAGTTAAGCCAAAATTTTTTACTTGAACATTTACTATTTATATAAATTAAAACAACAACCTTCTGTCTATCATGAGATTTTTTAAATCAAACTTAGAATTAGATTAAACATTTTGTTGTACATAAGAAATTGTTCATTAATATGTTTTTGCAGTTTGTTGAAGATTATGAGCCCACAAAAGCAGACAGTTATAGAAAAAAAGTAGTCCTTGATGGTCAGGACAGCCAAATTGATATTCTCGACACTGCTGGACAAGTTAGTTGTTTTACTTTGTTTGAATGCAACACTTTTTTATATATGTACAAGTTTAACTTAGGTAACTTTTTTCATAGTTTCATATTATCCTCCTTTGTAAAAGTAATGAACAATTTATTTTGAATTATTAGAATAAATCAGTATGTGAAATATGTAAATGTAAAACTTTTTTTTACTGATGCTTACAGTTAGTAAACTGATTCAAAACAATTCATTAAAAAACACTTTGTTTTTTATGTTTTTGTAAATGTTATTTGTACATGTGTTGAATAAATTATATATTAATTAAGTTTGCCAAACACTCAAGCAGATTGGAGCATCAAAAAACCTGCAAGTAATTTGCATATACAAAAGTAAGACTTTTAATATTAAATATAATAACTTTTTTTTTGTATAGTTGGTTAAGGGTAAGGGTATAGATTAAAGTATTAAAAATATGAAAATCTATTAAGAAAGTAAATGTTTTAATATATGCAAATTAGTTGCAGACTTTTCAATGTACCTCTCTCAGGCCATTTAGTGGAACTTGTTTTTTTTTTTTGCAAAACTAAATCTAGTTTGGATACTTTTTGGGTGCACAAGGATTCAAAATTTGACATTTTAAAACCTAATAATTCTGAAATAACTATTTTAAAAACCATTTTTTTCAAAAAAAAATTCTTCATATATAATCTTGATATTTTAACCATCACATACATTTTATTTGTTATTTAATGTTATTTAAATTAATTTTATAAAAATACTAAAATAAATATTAAATTAAAACTACAAAAAAATTTCTATTTTTTGTAAATGTAAATTTTCTCTTTTGATAAATGTTTGTTTGATTGGATTTACCATTATATTCATAACATTTAGACCAGAGTTAACAAAAAAATATTTCAAAAGGTTCCCTTTAAAGAAATAAAAAAGCTTTGGCACCTTCCAATTAAGATTTCTCATAAAGCTACCATTAGAAACGCCTCAAACATGTTTTGCTCTTCAGCATCAACCTCCAAATATCTAGTGATAGTTTCACATTATGACCTCATGGCCCCTTTTTGGCCCCTTTGCTGCTTATGGCCCCCAAGGGGGCTACTTGACCCACTTTGGGAAACCCTAATATAGATATTTTATATATTTTAACATTTTTTAAAAAATTTATGTTAATTTTTGAGATGTTGTGTTTAAAAGTATTTTTTTAGAGTTTAAATTTTCAGAATTTTATTTCGTGTATCTTAAATTAACATCTAACTATTGTTTCTATATCTCACTAACCAAAGATTTTTCGTACACCAGGTCCTTAGACTTAACTTTTAAAAAGCTTATCTTTTTTACTTCAATAAGCAATACATATCTCAGGCTAGTTTTTGTGTACTTGAAGCGTTTTTTATATCTTCCATAAGCTAAGGGCATAGGAGGGATAAAACACTTTTTTTAAACTTGATCTTATTTTATATAGTTTTTAATAAGCTACAAAATTGTTGTAACAGATTATAAAAATTCAAATTAATTTTTGAGATATATCCGGTCAAAGTCGGAGGCAGCAATGGGATCCTTATGGGAGGCGCAAACTAAAACAGATAAAATAGACTAATTCACTAAAAATATATCTTCTCCTACGTTTTTTGAGATAAGTGTTCCTTGATATATTTAGAAAATTCTGTCGGAAATGGATTTAAAAAAAATAAAAATTTTATATAAAAAATAAACAAAATGACAGTTTTTTTTTGTTTTTTTGTTATAAAATTTTAAATTTTTTAATATTTTGTTCTGACAGAATTTTCTAAATATTGCAAGGAACATTTCCTGAAAGCTTGAGGTAGTTATCTCAAAAAACATAGGAAAAGATAAATTTTTAGTGATTCTAGTTATTTGCTGTTTTAGTTTGTGCCTCCAACTTTGTCCGGCTATATCTCAAAAGTTATTTTGAATTTTTATAATCTGTAAAAAGCATCTTGTAGCTTAGTAAATACTATATAAATTAGATCAAATTTCAAAAAAAAAATTTTTAAACCTATATGCCCTTAAGTCTTTTTGTCATTACTTTGACATTTGTAATTACTCTAGCGTGATTAAGGCCATAGGGGGGTCCAACTTGATTTTTACAAGTTGATATCATTTTGTAGAGTTAAATCTGACCTATCAGACATTTTCAACTGCTTAGAAAAATTCAAAGTAACTTTTGAGACATAAGCAATCAAAGTTGGTGAGCAAATAAGGTTTCTAATTAAAAAGTGCAAACAAAAAAACACAAAATAAAATCTATTTCACTAAAAGTTTTTTTTTTTTATATTTACCAATCTTCTTCAAACTTTCACAGTAAGTTTAGTAATAATATTTAAAACAATTCTATGCAGGAAGTTTTTTAATTCTGAATAATAAATCTTTAATTAAAAAAGGACTTATTTTCTGTTTTTTATATAGAATTTAAAATTTAAATTTTTTTGAAAATTCTAAGTTTTTAAACTATATAAGGAATGTTTCCTGAAAGTTTGAGGTATTTAGTTTAAAAATTGAGGGAGAAGAAAGTCTCAAAAATTTCTAGAAAATTGATGATAAAAAAGTTGTGTTGCACATATTTTATTCAAAATTTTTTTAAAAACTGTATTTATCTCAATAAAAATATTTTTTTAATATTTTATATTTATATATTTACTTTAATATAAGCACTAATGTTAAGATTTGTAAAAAAATAGTTGACCTCCCTATGGCATTAACAGTAATATTTTTCACTTTTTGATTTTATGACTTAATTTTTTCTGTGTTTTATAAACTGGTATGACTAAGACTAGTCAGATAAAACTCAGACTGATTTTCGCTTAAAAAAGTAAAACTCTAAATCAGGGTTTTCCAAACTTTTTATCAGTTGACCCCCATTAAAGAAAATAAAAATATGAGGACCAATCCGACAAGACCTTTTAAAAAACTACTCTTAAATACACCTTAGACCTTTTTTATGCTCTTCACCATCGACTCCAAAATATCTGGTGTAAATTATTGTCCTCTGTGGCCCCTATACTTACTACTCATGGGCACTTTGCTGCTTACAGCCCCCTAAAGTTCTGTAATGTCTCAAGGGGGCCATATGGCTCACTTTAGGAAATCCTGCTATAGATAATATATGTATTTTTAGCAAAACAGAAATTTAAAGTATACTTTAAGTTATCAGTGGTCTTTAAAAAAAAAACCAAGCTAAAAAAACAATAAATTGACATAATGTAGTATTAATCTAGGATCAAGTAATTTACTTAAATAAAAAAGTTGAGTTTTCGCTTTAAATTGTTAGTTTTTAAAATTAGTTTCTTAAAAATTTTGAACAACTTAGTTTAAGTTATTTAATGAAGCTTTGTATAATTACTTTTAATTTTTTGATATCTAGATCTTCTTACTTTTAATTAAGTCAATGTCTTCCCGTTTTACGTATACTAACCAGCTGAAGGTTTATATTTAACTGTATAAATGATTAAGTAGTAAACTTGGGATTTTCATTGAAATCTTTTGATACTAAATTGTCAATATGAGAATATTCACGAAAAAATAAGACTTTATTTAGTAGTTGATACTACAAATAAAAATATTGAGTTAAATTTCATGTCAAAAAAAAAAAAAATAAATATGTAGATCATGTTTATTTTGCGTTTGTTTTGTTTAATAGCTTCTTATAATTTTAAAATTGTTGCCATAAATATACTTTGTAATGTGTTAATTTAAAAGCATTGTATTATTTTGGTTATTAATTACTTACCATAATTAACTATTAAGAAAATTTTGTAAACAACTTTTTAATTAGATACCACATTCTTAAAGCTCTAAACAAATTATTATTGTATTTTTTTCTTGTTATAGTTAAAAAATTATTATTGTAATTGAGTGAATAGATTTTCTATATTTAAATGAAAGGTCACTTTACAGTTATAGTGGTAATTATTTTGCTTTAAACTGATGATAAATTTTAAAAAGTCTAGTTAAGTAATAAGCATTGATACAATATAAAAAGCACACTAACAAATCAAGTAAACTTGTTGATTATTATTAATATGTTTATTTTTTCATATTTTTACAACTTTTAATGTTTTAAAAATGTACTTGTGCAATGAGTAGCTTTTAGAATTTTTTATTTCATCATTATGTTTTCTTTTAGCCATAATTAAAAAAAAAATCAACAGGAAGATTATGCTGCAATTCGAGATAATTACTTCAGAAGTGGCGAAGGTTTCTTGTGTGTTTTCTCAATCACTGACAAGTCCTCTTTTGATGAAACTAACGACTTTCGGTTGGTTTTTGTGCATTTACTGTTGTAGTTTGTTAACAACTCAGACTTATATAAGTATTTCAACTTATAATTTAAAAAAAAGTACGGTTATTATTGTTATGTACGGAAAATAACACGCATTTTTCGGTAAAATAGTTATTATTGGTTACTTAAATAGCATTTTTTTTTGGATTGATCACGAATAATTGGTAAAACTTTTTTTGATGAAGATGGTTTATTTTACAACTTAAAAATAAATCAATGGAGTGCTTATTGGCATATGTTTTGCCTAATTAGATAAACAAACACTTTTACTAAATAGTTATGTTTGTTTGCAAATAGTTATTTGTTTGTGTACATGTAAAGTTTTCTTTTTTAATTTAATAAAAACTTGTTACTAATATATAGCTATTGTTAAAAATTTTTTATGCCATATTTATTAGTACAAGTCGAGATTAAATCAATTTTTTGCTTAATTTAATTGAATTAGCTTATTTTAACTTATTTTTATCTTTGCAACATCATAATTTTATTAGGGTTTTTTTTTATAAGTGTATTTTTTAAACATATTTGAGATTATAAAGTCAGGTAATTTTTTTATATTCGTTCAATACTTTACTCTTTTTCTTAAAGTATTTTTCTAAAAAAAAGAACCGAAAATTTTTTCTAAAAATTTAATTTAATAAAACAAAACAGGGAACAGATATTGCGAGTAAAAGGAGTGGACAGTTCAACTGCATCAAGCATTCCATTTTTATTAGTTGGAAATAAATCCGATCTCACTGAACAAAGACAGGTTTTTGTTACGTAATTAGTAATAGAAAAAAAAATTGAGTGAAAGCTAATTAAAATTAGTATTATACTGTAATTGCGCTTAATATCTTGAATTCAAGTAGTTTTTATATTCTTACATCAAATTTTTAGAAAAAATAAAGTAGCAAAGTTTAAACGACGTTGTTCTGTTTTTATAAGTCAATAAAACTATTCCTTTGATTTTTTTAATATTTTTTCGAAAAATATTCAATTGCATGTTTGAATTGTTTATAAGTTTTAAATACAACAAATTTTTTTTAAAAACTCAAGTCAAATCAGTTTCTCTGTAAAACAGGCCTTATTATTTATTTGTTGAATTATGCATCATGTTGCTTAACAGACGGAATTATTTATTTGTTCAACGGTTATTTATCTCCAGTCTGACTTTTTGTTTTACAAATTGGTCGTTAAATAGAGCTTTTTAATCTTTAAATGAACTTTTGTTTAAGTTAAAATTGTGTTTGTAGAAAAAAAATATTAAAATAATCTTTTTTATTTAAAGAAATCTAAAAATAAATAGATAGTTCATTTTGTATAACAAAAATAAAGTTGTTGAAATGAATTAAGTTGACTTTGTTTTTCATGTTCATAGTTTGTATAGTACATTGGCAAAAACAGCCAGGTATCAAACTTAGTTAATTTTATACCTTTCAATTAAAACCCACACATGTAAAATATGATCCAAGTATGCAAATTCAGCTCTCCTTCCACAAACTTCATTAGTTATTCATTAGAGATTATATATCATGTTATGCAACCGAGGCGTGATTATTTATTTATATATCTTCAACGGTTTTTCAACTTTTGTCATATTTGTTGTTTTACGACTTGGATTCTAATAAGCCAAACTTCTCTTTAGTGTTATTCGGTTTTATAATATAATATTTTTAATTTCATGTGTTTTATTTATAAAAAAGTAAACAGTTATGATTGCTAAATATCTTATAACACGTACAATTTTTTTTTGTCATTCTTTAAGGGTTTGTATATATTCACTAGCAAGTTAAGTTTCAGCTTCAAACGATATTTAAATTAACACTAATGTCTTCGAATTGAGAGTATACTAGGGCTGCCAAAAAACCTAGAAAACCCTGGACTTTGACAATTTAAACAAGTTAAGAATTAAAATTTCGATTTAACTCAAATATTTATCATATATATAAAAGAAGTTTGTCGTTAAAAAATTTTTTAATAAACTTATTCAAAGTATCATTTCAATTTTTCATACTATTTAACACAGTTTATTACCTTAAACTTAATTTTAAACCAAAAATAGACCTAAAAATGTATACTTTTAAAAACTTGGAGGAATTTTAACAACTTGGAGAAAATTTGCCAAAGGCACTTGGCAACCCTGACATACTTTGAATTGTTTCTTACAAAAAAGTCAAAGTTTACTTTAGCTAAAAATTGTGTTGTTGGTCAGAGGTCTCGGGCCGTAAGTCGCCCGCTTTAACAGTCTTAAAACAATTTTATGAATACGGTTTGGTAAATCTTAGTAAAATCAAGTTATTACTGGTATGCAGTGAAATATAAATATATGGTTTCTACAATATTTAAAGTCTTTTTAAGCTATAGACCAACGTTTTTCTCATGTGTTGTAGTTTGCACTAAAAACAAGAGATAACAAATCTGTACCTTAAAAATAATTAATTGCTAAAAAGAAAACTGGAAATAAATTAAAAATAAGCTATTGATTACCCAAATAAAAAAGCATTAGTAAAAGGTTTGATAGTTTATCTCTAAGTGAAAAAAATTCCTGCGTTTAAATACTTTATTAACAATGAAAAATCTGAAACGATAATAAGTATAAATATAATAATAATATAATATATAAATATATAATAATAATAATAATATACACATATCTAATAAAAGCATTGATTAATTGTATAAAGAGCTACAGTTCAATTATGCTACACTAAGTATTTTTATAATGTGTCTAAACTGCATAGTTATTAATAATTAAAGCTTTAATTTTTAGATTCAAGCGAACTTTTTTGAAGTAACGTAGTATTTTTTAAACTAATGATTAAAAAAGTAAAATCCATAACAAAAGCTTTTACTGCTAAATAGTTTTTTTAATAGCCAAACTGGTAAAAAAGTAAAATGCTTTGAAAAAAAAAATTTGATCAAAAAAGGATAAAATTTAAACTTGAAAGAGTTTCTTAAAATCTTTGATTTTTCATGTATGTTGTAAAACAAAGTAAACTCAAGTTGACATTTTCGTTTCATTTCTAATCAGGATATATTGTATTTGGTAGTTGCTTAAAAAAAAGTTTTATTGGTCTTGTAAGCTAGAGACTTTGAGTTTTTTAAGATCATTATTTGCATATTTTAAAATAACTTAGATTTTAATCAAAAACTTGTATTTATGAATTAAAAAATAAATACCTGTAATGAAACTAAATACTCCAAAAAGTATTTTATAGTGTTTTATAAATTAGTATTTTTAAAATTTACTCATTTTGTTTTGTGATTGAAACTATTTAAACGAGTTATTTTTAAACAATTTTTTCAAAATAGACTAAGGTTTTTTCATGAAATACTTTTCTTACTTTGCTCCTTATAAAGTTCAAAATTATTATTAGGTTTATTATCATCGGTTAGTAATACTAGTAATTATGCTTTTTAATAAATATGTGGTTCAAAAATGTTTTCTTAAAGGTAAGCGAAGAAGAAGCGCAGCAGTTAGCAGACAAGATGGGCGTCCGCTACGTTGAAACTTCAGCAAAGTTCAGAAACAACGTTGACAAGGTGAACATTCGATATAATTCGTTGCATGTAACACATGCATGATCGTTTTCATTTGTTTCCTTTTGTGTTTGTTGTTTTCAAGTTTTTTTTTGTTCTGTTGTATTAAGGTTATAAAAGCAATATAAGAAAAACATAGTTAAGTTGTATACAATTGGTAATTTGAGTCCACGAAAAGTTTTAAATTGAATGCCTTAAATTTATAGTTTCATGATTTTCAAAACACAAGAAAAAAATTGAATAGTGATAAGTTTGTTGTTAAGTTTAAAAAAAAATACTTTTTTTTATCATATATAAATTTTTTAACGTATGCACCAATTTTAAAATTACTTTACTATAATTTTTTAAGTCAGTTCATAGGTTTTCATAATACTTACAGGGTTGCCACTCGGTCAGGAAAAGTCAGGAAATCAGGAAAAGTCAGGAAAAATTTAAAAAAACTACAAAAGTCAGGAAAAGTCAGGTAAAAATGGGGGGTTTTGAAAAAAAGTCAGGAAATTTTATAAAATAAAAAAAAAAATTCATATTTTGTCAATTTAATTTACAAAACTCCTTGTTTTCCAAAGCCTTCAAACGGTAAAAATTTATTAAAAGTCCTTTAAAGTCAGAAAAAAAATCCAAAATTTTCCTGGTAATTTGCAAAAATATTTAATTTAATTTCCAATGCCTTCACCTGGTATAAATTAGTAAAATATCCTTTATACAACTGCAAACAGTTTCTATTAACATATTGAACAAGTACCCTACTTGAACAAGCAGATTTTGTAAGCTTTTTAGTATTGATGATCTGTAGCAAGGACACTTCCATAGTGAAACTGTGATATATACACAAAAATTGTAAAAGTTCCTTATATGTTATTTGTTTATCTAGATACATTTATGCTAGGAAATGCTAAAAAAATGTGTCCTTTTTCAGACAAGCTGTGTTTATAAGGTGATAATACAAGTATTTTGCTGATAGAGCTGTTTATTACAAACATGAATCATACACAGATGGTTTAAGTGGTGTACTGGAAGTTTGATAGAGTTCAGCAAAAAACTGTTGTTTTTAACCTGTATTAAAATTAGATTGAAAGCTTTATATAGTTTCAAGTGTTAGATTATGTAATTTACAATAAGTTTAATTTAAGAGTATGATTTAGAAAAGTCAGGAAAACTTTGGTAAAAAGTCAGGAAAAAGTCAGGAAAAGTCAGGAAATTTTTCTCAGCTTGATCAGTGGCAACCATGTACTTAAAATTTTACATTAAATACAGTACTTGAGTAGTGAAAAGTTATTTCATCAAGTTAATATTTTACAATAGTTTAGTTTTTTTTTATTATACTTTAGTAGAGGTACAGTACACTTAAGCTCTGTGTTTGTGACATAAAGTCCAGGCTTCACCGAAAATCTTGAACAAAAGTTAAACTTTATTGCAAATAATAATTAAATATCATTTTAAAGTATCCACTCAATTACTGTATGGTGTATATGTCCAGGGTTGCCACTAAATCTGGAATCCTTGAAAAACCTGGAATTTGACAATTTTTAAATTTATGTAGTAAAGTTTGGATTTGGCACAAAAAATCTATTACATAGATATAAAGTTGTTGTCATCATCAAAATTTTTTTTTATTATAAAACAAATTTAAAGCAGCTTTATAGTATTTTTTCAATGTTGTTATACTACATAACGTAGTTTTTAACCTTAAACTTAAATTTAAACTAAAAATAGATCCAAAAACATTTACTTTTAAAATCAGAAAAAATTTATATAAAATCAATGACAACCCTGTAAGGAAGTTTAAGGTAACAATTGGTAGGTTTAAGTTAAGAAGTTAGTCAACCTAAAATAACGCATAATATAAACTATAGTAATTTTAACATTGTTTTTAGATTTATACCAATTGTTATTACTTGCTTAATACTTGTCATAATAATTTTATTTATAATTTAATGTAAGTTTGTCTACAAAATATTTTGTTCACAAAAATAGCTTAAAAATTTACATTGTTTCAATAAACTAGTCATTTAGATGCAGTTTTAGAAAAAATTACTAAATAGTTTAGTGATGTCCAACCTATGGACCATGGGCCTTATTTTTTGATAGTTTTAAATCTTAACTTCCGATAAAATTTAAATTGATGTAACAATTTAAATAAACTTTTATCTTGTGCATTTGTGATTATTATATTTTTTATCAAGTTAGCTAAGAAAAGCTTTTGTGGATTGATTAAATACTTGTGTTCAAAATTTTACCGAACAGACACGCTAATTATACATCCCTGTTTTACCATACAAAATAATTTTAATGCATTGATAGTAATTATTTTTTAGATTTAGTTTGTGCTGTTAAAAAAATTAACTTTTTAGAAAATTTAGTTAAGTGTACATTTTTTGCAATTAAAAAAAATCTTCTATTTAAAAGATTCTATGACGAATTTGAAGCAAGTGATCTTTTGAAAACAACAATAAAAAGAGAGTATATGACAATTTGTCAACGGTTTTACAGAAATGTTATTTTTGCTGCAACTGATCTTAAAGTTTTTTTTTACTAGCTCCTGTTCAAACTAAATGTTGCAAATACTTCCATAAAACTTAAAAAAAAAATAAAAAGCAAAGCGCTTTTTTAGTTAAGAAAATAATTTAAATTCTTTTTTTTTTAATTTAGAGTTTAAAGTCTACTTGTTAATCATCAGTTCTTTAAAATAAATATTCTAATTTAAAACTCACAATCTATAATTTAGATTTTAATTCTTATACACACATACTTTCAAATACATTAAAACCTCCCCCATTTTTATTTAATATTAATCAAATCGCCCAATTGTTTATAATGTCTTGGCATAGAAACGACGACATGGTTTTACATTATATTAATAAACTTGAAGTTTTTTCTTGTATGTAGTGGCAAAAAACTTTAATTCAACGGAACTTTAGCTTTTAAGCTCGATTTATTTTTTGTTAAAAAAAAATTCGAGGTAAGTCAATCAAGTTTGTAGTGTTTTTATTTTTTTTTTGCACTTATTCAGTTCATGCATGCCACATTATTTTGCAGGTTTTCTTCGATCTTCTGGCTCTGATACGGAGTGAGAAGAACAAAAAAGAAGAAAATCTTCCTCAGAAGCAGGTTCAAGAGGACCAGGGCTGCTTTGCCAACTGCAAGAAAAGATGTAACATCATGTAAATACATCATTACAACGTTTGAAATCATGATGTGTTTTTATGTTGAAATAATACTTCCTTTC
Organism: Thalia democratica; assembly: GCF_965202585.1. Lineage (NCBI taxonomy): Eukaryota > Metazoa > Chordata > Thaliacea > Salpida > Salpidae > Thalia > Thalia democratica. The sequence goes on along the minus strand of NC_139165.1, from coordinate 40,511,349 downwards.
ATCATATTGATACTTCAGTAATTGTTTTTGTGTTTTCAAAGTAACCATTCTATCTAAAGACCTAACATTTCTCTCCATTTTCAGTGTTAAACTCTTAAATTTAATCTTTATTTGCAGTTTTCCTGTTCTTTTAGTATAAGTTCAGTTAAGTTAATTTATTGTTTTTTTCTAAGTTATGAAATATTCTGATCATCTGTAGCATGTTTTTTCACTGAATTGTATTTTAAAAATGTTGAAAAAATAATAATACAAGAATTAAGTTTGAGAAAACTAAAAGCTACAGTTTTTGGGTGACTTTCAGATAAGTTTGATAAACGTAAAAAAAGTTTTGAAGGTTTTTTTTTTTATTTGGAAGTTTAAATTAACTTAACTTTGAAACTGTTAATTTGATGACCAAAAGTTACTTTTTCTAGCTGAACTTTTTTCTAATTACTGAGATTAATATAAAATAAACACTTTTTTGAATGAATTTTTTAATTGTATTAATGAAAATGATTTATTTATACCAAAGTTAATAAATTTTTTTTATCTTAAATTTAAAGTGCTTTTTTTAATTTGTTACATGAACTACTTTATTCTATTTGTGTGATAATTCATCTTAACTTTTGAAAACTATTTTTTTGTTTTTTATCATGTTTTTTGCCAACATATTTCAACGTAAGTCTAAAACAAAATCTTTTACTGACAATTTGTATTTTTTTGAAAATATGTGGTCAGTAAAAAATAAAATTTAAGGTTTTGAGTTCAATTCTTGTTTATATATAAAAAAATTAACTTTTTAAAATCTGTAAATTATATTTTAAGAATATGTGGTAAGTAATAAATATAATAAAAAACTTTTTTTAGTTAAATTCTTAGTTCTGTATTATTAAATGAAGTGTATCATTCAAATTTTTTTGTTCAAGCCATTTGTATTTTGAATTATTACATTTAAGTATCAAAAATGCTTTTAAATTTTATTAAAATTGTTTGTTTATTTTTGTTAATAACACTTAACAATGTTTACTCAAAGTTAAGTTACATTAATTTATTTAAATTTTTTATTACACTTTTGAAGTTTCATAATTGTTTTTGTTTTTTTAAAGAAGCAAACATTCTAATTGTTCAGTGTTTTTTCTACAAATACTTCTACTTACTTTCATTTCTTAAATTTTAAATAAATGCAATCTGATCTTTCAATTACTAACCAGCTTGAGTTCTTTTAAATGAAATTTTATTAAAATAAACAATTTAAATGCTGAAGAAATTTTTTCTGAAGTTTTTTTTAACTTATAGGTACAAAGTTTTGTTTTATTTAGTTATTTTTATCTTTATGTATGTAACAACTTATATTATTAAGTAGAATAGAAATTTTTTAATATTTTAGTAAACAAAAAATACTTGAATATTTATCATTATACTAGTTGTTAGTTAGTCATAAACTTTTTCATTAATTTCTTATGACTGTTTTATTTGTAATAGGTTATTAAGTATAAAATTCCTTAAAAACTAGCTAACGTAATTTAGCTTCCAAATAAAAATTGCTATCAATAAAAAACTCAAGAAGACGTATTTAAGAGAAACAGCTTAAAGGTCAAATATGTACTTAAGATAACATAAGTATTTGTAGAATTGAATTTCGCTAGAATAGTTTTGTGTAACTGTAAAAATTGAATTCTCTAGTTTAACATGTTTTATAATATGTATGCAGGATAAAACACAGCAGCTATTTAAGACTGTCCGTTAAGTTCGTTCTATTTTGTGTTATTGCGACAATTAAAACAAAATTACGTTACTCAAGTAGTTTTTATTGGCTAAAATAATCATATTAATCAATAGATGTGTTTTGTTATAGATTTAATGCGAAGAAAAATTCGAAAGTTTACAAGAAAAATCTTTTTATAGATATATGAGAAATATTTTAAATATTATTCGATTGTATAAAAGTACCCTCAATAAAAGAGTAATAAGTAGGTAACCAAAGTATGTTTTAAATGTGATTCATTTTTATCAATCATTCTTTTGCTTGTTTTTGTAAAATTATTTGCATGAAAGTGATTTTATGTTTTGCACGCAGTGTTATTGAAATATAGTTTATTAAAATCAGTATGATTTTAACTAGATACCTTTACTTGTAAACCTTTAATAACCTATAATAGTTTTTCAATTTAAATTTTGTATAGTTTTTGACAAGTATAATGTTAAAAAATGTATAACTACTGGAAAGTTTTTAAGTTTTACTGTTTAAAAATGACTTAAGTTTAATATTTTAGCTTGTTAACGTTTTATTAAGTTTTTGTTTAATAACAACTTTTGTCTATAAAACAGTGTTTATAGACCTTGGCAGAGTAAACATTATTTTTTCCTTCTTTTAAGTACAGCAGCTATAGTTAAGAGTAATGAATAATTTTATGTGTACAGTATACCCCTATAGTATTAAAATGTTACTACTAAAATTTGTGCTCAGACCACACCTTATAACCATTAAATATATTTTAAAAATTCAGGCTACTCACCATTTAAATACTCTTTTTAGCAGTTTAAAGTTAAAATAGTTGTAAGTAAACACTACTTTTAAAATTAAGTCTGTTTCTATTGTTTTTGTTAATTATAAAAATGTTTAATTATCACACTTAAATTGTAAATCTTATACGTTTTGAAGTCATTGAAAATACCACATTAAATTCAAAAAAATAATTATAGACCAGTAAAAAAGCTAGTTAAATGTTTAAATCAAATTAATAGTCTAAAAGATAAAATTATTAGTTATTATGGTAGTAAAATGTTCTAACAAAATAGAAGTTTTTTATTTTTTTATGTAATTTTTATAACAATCAATAAAATATATATAATATAAACATAATAATTTATAACTAATTAAACATTTTATTTTGTTTTAGCTTCTAGAAAAACCATAACACCAATTAAAATACAAACAAAGTATTTATACTTTAAATTAATGTACACAAACTTGTTACTAATATTCAATGATTTTTAATTAATTCAGTGAACATTTTTTAGTGAAAAGCCTTTAATGTTCCTTGCTAAAATTATATCTATAAAAATAATCTTTAGTTAAGAAGTAGTTGGTGTTTGTAAATCAGGTAGATTATTTATAGACTCATTAAAACAGCCGAAAATATTTTCTTAAGTTTTACTTACATATTAAGATAGAATTTTAAAGAAGCATAAGTGTTTTAATTCATTTTGATAACTTAAGTTAAACTAAAATTATACTGTTGAAAATATTCTGCCTGTTGTTATTTTCTATTAATGTTTATGAAGATTTTTTGTAAGTCAAACCAATCGCCTAAAATGGATCAACCTAAAGTTTTAAAAGGCTATAATGAATGTCTAATTTTAGATATGTTCAGAAACGTGTTTATTTTGTTTCTTGATAACAAGCTTGTAAGAATCTTTTCTTCAATACTCTTCTAGTATAACTTTAAAATTTTACATCAACTTTTGCTTACTTGTTTTAAGTTGTTTATTCGGTCTAAAATATTTTATATGACATAAAATGTTCAGACTGTTTTTTATTTTTTTTACTAATGTTTTAGAGAAGTAAGGTTTTTACGCGGCACTTTTGCACTCTAAACTTAAAATACTAAAACTTTACTTCCATTTAAATACCTTAGCTATGTTTTATGCACAATTAAAATGCTTATTACTTTGATGTTAACTTTTTCTTACTATTATTCGTTGAATTAAAAACATATATGTTCTGAATTACGACTATTAAGTAGTTTATTTTTATTTTAAAACCTTAAAACAGGGTTTCCCAAAGTGGGCCAAGTGGCCCCCTAGAGGGCCATGACAGATACTCAGGGGGCCATGAGCAGTCAAGGAGCCACAGTGGTCCATGAGGCCATAACTTGAAACTTACACTAGATATTCTTGAGTTGCAGATGAAGAGAAAAACAAAAGGTCTTATATGTATTTTATGGCAGTTTAGAAACTTACACTAGATATTCTCGAGTTTCAGATGAAGAGCAAAAAAAAAAAAAAAAGGTCTTATGTGTATTTTATTGTAGTTTATGAGTAATCTATATGTTGAAGGGGGCCATTACTTTTTCAAACTCTTTAAAGGGGGCCATTAGCAAAAAAGTTTGGGAAACCCTGCCATAAAACAATAATTATTCGAGTATTATTTTGAAACTATAAATCACGCAATTATTCTTTTTTATCTACAGTTTTAAACTTTCATAATATTTCTATTTGTTTAAATTTTTTATAAATTATATTATGCATTTATTATATGGTGGTTGGTATTTGTATTTATACTTGTGACCTTTAACTTAAATTACAGTATTTATGATAATATACTTTATGCGGAACTATATAGTCAACTATTTAATATAATAACTCTTAATTTGTGTGCAAAATAAATTTCAATAAAAATTTGTATTTTGACAGGTATTCTTCGATTTGATGCGGATGGTAACTGAACAAAAAGAAAAAGAAAATGCACAAAATATGAAGGAAGATAAAAAAGAAAGCAAAGGGTGTGCTTGCGTTATATTTTAATTTTATATCAAAATTAAATTAAAATGGATAAGAAGAGATTTTTTTTAATATTAGTGCTTAATTTTTACTTCAGTTTTTTTATGAAGATTTTTATTAGCTGCTATAAACTGTTTAGTATTTAATTATAAAATAATATTTTTTTGCATTGAGCATTTATTACAAACAAATCTTCCAAGAGTATTTTTGTTATTAAATTAAATGATCGAAAAAAAAATATATATTTAAATTCATGGCAAAACGACCTAACTTATTTAAAGTAGTTTTTTTTTTTAATTTTACTTACGAAAAAAAGTGTTTGTTTAAAAATTACCACAAAAAAAGATTGAAAAGTATTATGATATAATTTTTTTAAAAACTAAATAAATGTTTACATAAAAGTTTCCACTGTAAGAAATTTAAAAAGATTTAAGTAAAATCATAATAATTAAAACAGCCGACTTTTGTTATATATGACGCTGTTGTTAACAAAAGTCATTAAAAACTTATTTATTTGCAAATGCTAGCTACTTTCGTGTCTTATGAAATTGTGTGCAGTAATAAATCTTTATTTTTCATATGAAATTGCAAACTCTTGTTTTTATAAAAATTCAAATGCTTTCACTCATGAAGTAAACTGATCTAGTTGAGAAAAAAACTAAATTGAAATTGAATTACAGTAAACCAGTAAAACAGATCTTGTTAAATATTAATTGTACACTGTATAAAACAAAAATGGAATATGCACTATTTTCATACTACTTGTGTTTAAGATAGTAGCACGAATTTTTTTCTTTACATTCAGTGTGCAGGTCTTGAATCGATTTTTACTGATCGATTTTCTTTGAAGCCATTGATTCAAAGTTGTTATTTCTTTAACTTGGCAGTTTGCAAGCTAAGATTGTGATTCAATTACTGATTTTAAAGCAATTGAACCACATGTAACGAGTAAGCCTTGTGATAAAAAATAATTAAGCTACTGATACGTCATAAGACTTTTTTTTGAGATAAAAGCAATCTTGAAACTGTTGTAAATTTTTTTGTTTGTCGTTTACGTTTATTTGAATATGGTTCTGATAAACGAAAGTTAAAAAGTATACATAAAAATAAAATACAACAATAGATAAATATAACAATAAAAAAAAAAAAAATTGTTTTGCTGTTCAAGAAAATTTCAGCTTAAAAAAAGTATCAATTACTTAAACTGAAAAAGTTAAAACAAGTTGATAATAAACTAGAAAGAGTAGATATATAATATCTGGAATATAGATAATTCAAAAAAAAACAATAATTTTTTAACGATTTGTGCTATCTTGTAAATATGTGTATTTTTAAAACTTAAGTATACATAAAGTAATGTTTTTTATTTTGAATTTAGTACTTAAATAATTTAGAACACTTTGAATGTACTAAAAACTATAAAATCATGTTCGTTTAATAAAATTATTTAACGTATAATGTTTTATACCTTATTACCAAATAATAATGCTTTAATATTTTTATTTCAATTACCTTAAAAAAATCTTTGCAAAGATGTTTCTGTTTGAATTAAACTAAAAAATAGTTTTTTAGAAGCTGAAACTGTCTTTCAACTGTTTTATACCACATCAGTATGTTAAGACCACGGCAAATATCTATTTACTTTGAGAAACTTTTCTATTAATATTTAGCAAGGAATTTTAAAGGTTTTTCACTAAAAAGGATTCATTGATTTTAATAAATAACCATAAGAGTATTAGTAATAAGTTCGTGAACATTGATTTGATATAATGAAATTTAAATGGACATCGATACAAGGCGCTCTTTGAAAAGTACATTTTAAATCTCGAAAACGATTGAGAACTGGTTTAAGTTGTTGTGTTAAATTTATCAGGTTAAGTCTACAGATAATTATCACAAAATAAAAAATACAGTATTAACCAAATAATGTTCGAAAAATTAGTAACTCTAAAATAAACATTTATTTCAAATAAGTATATACGAGCTATTGTTCAGTGAAAAAACATTAAACTTATCTCAAAGCCGTAATACATTTGCGTGGGTTTAAGGTTTGTGTTGTAACGATTTTCTTACTGTTTAACAAGCAGTGATCAACAAACTATTCTGTCTTTAAAATTAATTATGTTTGATACATGTGTGTCTTCTAATTACTCAAAGTAAATTTATCTCTGAAAGTTTCAAGCACTTATAATTTTTATCATTTATACTGTATTGCTTTATTATGATGGTTTTTAGTTATTATTTAGAAATTAATTAACTTCTTGTATTTTTAATTTTTGTTTGAATAATAATATTAGTGTAAATTAAATATTTCATTCACTACCACGTTTTGGTGGCAAAAAAAAAAACCTGACATGGTCAAGTATAACAAAAAAGTAAACTGAACTTAACAATTTTACCTTTCTACAGTGTTATTAAATAACTTGTTCGTAATATGTTTATTTACGAACAAATAACAATAAGATTATGAAAGTAATTAAAAAACCAAAACTATTCTTTATTCAGTTATTTGTCAAAATAAAATCCTTAAGCTGAAATAAAACAACTATTTTTGAATCAATTTTACATTCATAATTAATTAGTACTATAAAGTATTTTTTTACTTTCTATAATAAAAAATAGTTTTTATAGAAAGTAAAAAAGTTCGCGTCGTACTCAAATTATAGTTTTAACTCTCATTTAAGACTTTTCGTGCATTTATGTTTCAAGTCAGTTTTGTATTTTTTTGTATTACTGATTTCCCAATTATGTAAGGGAATTTATTGTTATTTGATAAGTACTAAAATTAGGAGATTTTTTTAGCTCAAAACAATAAATCATTTAGCTTTTATCTACGTTAAACTTTTCTAAAAAACGTATAAAAATATCAGTACAACTTTTTTTGTTAAAAAATCATTATCATTTAGTTGCTTGAAAATTATTTGTAAAAATAACTAAAAGTTACCTTTATTTTTCTACTGAAAGATAATTTAGACAATCTTTTTCAACAAACAAATTTTAGAACAATTAGTTAACAAACTCTTAAAAAACAATTCTCAAGATTAAGTAACAAACAACACTTTTCAGCAAAAGTTTTTAGTGATGGATGTGCAATTTGATTTGTTGGTTGCTATCTACGTCGACGGTGCACTTGTTTCATATGAAGCGAGACAAGACCATAAAATCCCTCAAAATTTTCAAATCAGTCAGGTTACGAACGGTGCAAGTGCAGACAGATTGGACCTGGTGAGAAGGAATTTGTTTCTTGCCAATTTAACGCATGTATACACCAGATATAATTTGGCGGATTCAAACAACTCGGATAAGTTTTATGCGGACAACCCGCTTGCAGAAGGCTTGATGAATGTGAATATGTATGCGAAGGCGAAAGATGTTCACAAGTTCTATCAAGTAAATATTGGATTTCGCCCAAGACCACTAATTGTACTCCAGTTGTTTTATACCGCAAATCCAAGCTATAAATTGAAAAAATATGACCAATTAGCTTTTTTGTAACATTAAAGAACTCTTTTACTTTTGTTATGATTTCATGGTAAAACTAGAAGTTAAATGTTTTATCTTTATTTTAGCTAGTATGGCCTGTTATTTTGTATTTGGTTTATGATGTACGTTATTAATTTTTGTAGAATCATCTTCGTCTGATTTTGTTATAAGCTCGTTCAATAAAAATAGCACTATGGACTATTGAAATTATGTTTTTAAAATGTTACTTAGAGTTTTGCTATTGCGTAAAAATTGCAATGTAAGTAAAAAACTGTTCAGCCGACTACTTAATGACTTAAAAGTTTGTGCAAAACTTATTGTAATCACTTTTCAATTCAAACATTCATTATCTTGAATGAGCAATTTCTTTAAACTACGAATTCTTTATAAGAAAGAAATATATCAGCTTATCGACAAAAATTATTTTAGCCAAATGCTTAATTAATGATTATAATTATTTATACTTTAAATGTTAAACTTTTAAATTTCATAAGAACAAAAACTTTATCTTTTCTATTTATCTATGAGTTTTCTAAATAATTATTTCATAATAAGTAAATCGAATCGATTCTGTCCTAGTATTTTAGCATTCATAAATTTATTTAGAACCTAAAACATACATATTTATATGTTTTGAAACAAAAGTACATGGATTATGTTTTGACTGGTTTTCTGTGCGATCCCTAAAAAATTTTAGTATACGCAATGAAAAGCGAATGAATTTAGTTTTATTTTTAAATTTTACAAAAAAATCATTCCTAAATGTGAATTTTCTGATTTGAGTATAACTTAGTTTTTAGTTATTAAAAAAATACTTCGAAACTTCGGTAAATAATGCAAAAAAATTGCAGCAAAGATAGTTTTTACTTTATTTATAATTAATAACTATGAACGATGCGGATTTCTAAAAGGAAATTCTTCATTCAAAACTTAAAATTTTTAAAGTTAAAAACACTAATTATAAATAAAATATTATTTGTTTCATTTATTAAAGGGAAATTTTTAACCTAATCACATGTTGTTTTTACTTTTTATTCTTAGAAAACCGTAGTTTTACAATTTAACTCATTTATCTAATTGTAAAATAATTTTTCTTGTCCGCTACTAGTTTGTTTTAAAATACAGAATTTGTTTTTAATTTAAATTTAATTTTTAGCTGAATTTTTTCAAGTGGATCGCTTTGAATAAGTAGTTGTTTACATATCATTAAATATGTTTTTCTAATAATAGATTAAAAAGTTCATTGATAATTTAGACTTGTAATTTGTATGTAGTTTCTTGTGTACGAAAGTTTTCAAACACAAAAATATCACATTGTAAATATCAACAGATCTAAAAAATAATCTAAGTTTTTTTATTAGAAAATTAAAGTACCGAATTTTAAACAGTCATATAGTAGTAAGTAATGAAACTTTTTTAAGCGTTTTCTTAAATGCTTTTACAAAAAATACTATAATATCAAATTAACAACCCAACTCGAATAAGTCAACAGACGCTCCAGTAGTGGACTAAATTCAAGCAACATTCTTTTTGTATAAATACTTGTTAAATTTCAAGCATAAATTTTTACTTGAGATTTAAAAAAAATATCCAACTAGATCACGTTTTACTTTGGCTATACATGAGTTATTTAAAATATTAGCTTTATCAATTTTAAGAAATTTTAAAATTATTTACTGAATCCATATGTTCGTTTGAAAAATAAATGCATGAATAACTTTATTTATTACACTAATTTGTAGCTTGCCATTTTTACAATAATATAAATAAATGTTTTTACTCAAAACATAGAGTTTGGTGCGTTTCTAAACTTATCTGATTTTGAAATAAATTACTTCTAACTAAATTGATACATAGTTTAAGATTATTTTTAAACAAACTCAAGTCTAGTGGGTCAGTAGTTAAAAAAATCATTGATTGCCATTCTTCAATGACTTCCTATTTTTTCTATTCTTGCCAGAAAAGTAAATAGAATCTTTAGAAAATAACTTAAGTGTATTCAAACAATCTATGTAACAACTAATAACAAATTTCATTAAAAATAAACAGAAAACAATACACTAAACAAACAAAAACTAAACAGATTAACAACATAAATAAGATATAAAACAGCTAGCTGGCTATTCAACCTAAATGAAAACTACTTGTCATTTTCAACAACAATCACACGTTTTACTCTTCAGAGTCTTGATTTGTGACGTAGAAAAACTGAAACAACACTAACATCCTCGCATCGTGGCCGAAATTGTCCCGGTAATTTCGAACTGCATCTCTAACCAGTGTGTTTGACTCAATTTCAATCAAAACGTTTGCTTGAGGATTTAGTATATCTGATTTCTGCCAGACTAATTCTAGTGGATTCATGCACTGTTTTTTGAAAAGGAGTTGTATCTTCAAAGTTACGTCTGATATCATTTTGATCGTTCAACTGACAAATCTGAAAGTTTTCATTGACTATATAATTTTGTAAGTAGCTAACCGACCATCAACGTAGAAAAAATCTGAGTATATCAAATTGAGTATAACAACCCATAATGAAGAGTTAGTATTGACGCTTTCTAAAAAGGTTATAATATTTATATAAATAACTCAACCTTTTTAAACATTAAAAAATAACCAAGAAATGTATGTCATTAACGTTTATTAGATTTCTATTCTGATAAACAAAACTTAAAAAATGAACAGTAGGATTTTTTTTTTGCTATTCAAGAAAAAATCTGTTTTTGAAAAGCATTACTTACTTAAACTGAAAAAAGTTAAAACTTATTTGATAGTTTTTGAACTAGTAGGAGTAAAATTACAATATTTGAAAATATATAACTCAGAAATAACAATTAAGCTTTAACGCCTTGCTCTGTCTTGTAAATATGTGTATTCTTCAAACTTAAATGTACATAAAACAATGTTTAATTTTTTGATTTTAAACCAATAAGTATTTTAGAACTGTTTTAAATGTAATAAAAACTATAATAAAAACTATAAAATCATGTTCGTTTGAAAAACTTTACTTAGCGTACAATGTTTTATACCTTATCACCAAATAAAAAAAGCTCTAACAAGTTTCATTAAAATTATTCTAATTATCGGAATAAACCCTTGCAAAGATGTTTCTGTTTAAGTTAAGTTAAAAAAAACTAGAAGCTAAAATTTTTGTTAGAACTGCCTTAAAAGTTTAATTAATTTTATTGATCATTGAAGTCGCATTTACAGATAGTTTATTTATTTGTTTTCTTTAAGAAACCTTTCTATTCATATTTAGCAAGAAATTTTAAAGGCTAAAAATAGTTTACCGAAATAATAAATAATCATAAAGAATATTAATAACAAGTTCGTGCACATTAATTTAAAGCATAACTTCTTTGTTTTTAGTTATTATAAGTAATTAAAATGGACATCGTTAAAAGGCACACTTTGAAAGGTACGTACCAAATCTCGAAAACGATTAAACACTGGTTTAAGTTATCTTATTAAATTTATCATGTTATTTCTACAAAAAATTATCATAAAATAATAAATACAACTTTAACAAATGGTGTTCGAAAAATAAATAGTAACTCTAAAATAAACATTTATTTCAAATAAGTATATACGAGCTATTGTTCAGTGAAAAATCATTAAACTTATCTCAAAGCCGTAATACATTTGCGTGGGTTTAAGGTTTGTGTTCTAACGATTTTCTTACCGTTTAACAAGCAGTGATCAACAAGCTATACTGTCTTTAAAATTAATTATGTTTGATACATGTGTGTCTTCTAATTACTCAAAGTAAATTATCTCTAAAAGCTTCAAGTGTTTTGTTTTATATTTATATTTCATTGCTTTATCTAGATGTTTTTTAGCTATAATTAAAAAAATGTTGAAGTTCTTGTATTTTTAATATTTCTTATAATAATAGTATTAGTGCAATTCTTTCATTTTATTCCTACCAGATTTTAGTGGCATAAAAACAGAGCTTGTCTAGTATAATAAAAATGCAAACTGCACTTAATAACTTTGCCTATCTATAATGTTATTAAAAAACTTATTCATAACGCGTTTCCTGAAACAAAAGTTAATTAAAAAAACAAGAAATATTATATATTTAGTTTTTTATTACAATGACATCCAAACAAAAAAAAAACTACTTTTGAACAATTTTACAATTATAATAATTGATTAATTAAAAAAAAAATTATGTAAAGTAAAACAGTTCTTGTCGTATTCAAATTAAAGTTTTTACTCTCATTTAAGCTTTTTTGTGCATTTATGTTTTAAGTCAGTTTTGTATTACAAACTACATACACGCAATTAATAATTACTTAAGTTCATGTTTGCTGTTCAGTACAAATTTAAATTATTAAATAAGAGTTTTTGCTAGCTCAATGTAATAACTTATCACTTATCTTTTAATTACCTTAAACTTTTCTCATGAACGTATAAGAAAATCTTTACAACCTTTATTGCTGAGAAAATCATTATCATTTACTTGTTTAAACTTAAAAGTAATTATAATAATTAAAATAAACTGTAGAAATTACTAACAGTTAGCTTAATTTTTTTACTAAAATGTAATGTAGAAGTCGTTTTCTCAATCAAATTTTTGAACAATAAGTTAACAAATTTACGAAACAATCCTTACAATTATGTAATAAACAACTTTTTTCAGAAAGAGTAGTTTCTAGTTTCTAGTGATGGACATGCAATTTGACATTTTGGTTGCTATCTACGTCGATAATGCACTTGTTTATAACAATAGAAGACGAAATCATCCAATTCCTCAAAATTTTCAAATCAGTCAGGTTATTAATGGTGCAAGTGTAGACAGATTGGACCTGATCGGAAGGCGTTCGATTGATGCTAATTTAACGCATGTATACACAAGATTTAATTTGGCGGATTCTAACAAATCAGATGCTTTTTATGTGAACAATCCGCTTACAAAGGGCTTGATGGATGTGAATATGTATGCCAACGCCAATGATGTTCACAAGTTATACCAAGTAAATATTGGATTTCGCCCAAGACCACTAATTGTATTCCAGCTTTTTTATACTGCAAATCCAAGCGATAAATTGAAAAAATATAACCAATATGCTTTTTTGTAACATTTACGAACGCTTTTACTTTTGTTACGATTTTAAGGTTAAAACTAGCAGTTATATGTTTTATCTTTATTTTTGCTAATATGACCTGTTATTTTGTATTTGGTTTATGATAAACGTAATTTAGATTTTACAAACTCATCTTTGTTTGGTTCTGTTTGTAAGCTTGTTCAATAAAAATAGCACTAAGACTATCGAAATTGTGTTTTTAACGTGTTACTATTTGTTTTGCTATTGCAGTATGTAACTGTTCAGCCGACACATTAATGATTAAAAAGCTTTTGCAAAACTTATTATAAACATTTTTCAATCTATTCATTCATTATTTTGAATAAGCTAATTTTTAAACTACGAACCATTTTAAAAATAAATATATTAGCTTATACGATAAAAATATTTTCACTAAATGTCCAAGTTAATTAATGCGCAAAATTTTCTAGGCACAAGTATTAAAATTGAATTTCAATAGTTTCTCAAATTATATCTTTGTTGATTATCAATGAATATTTCAAGGGTATTTTACTTAAAGATAGACTGAATTGATTCCATCCTAGTATTATTTTAACATTCGTAGATTATTAACCATGGACGTATTTTGTCTGGTTTCGTGTTACCTGTACGACCCCTAAAAAATTTCAGTAAACGCGATGAAAATTTGAGTAAACGCAATGAAAAGCGTTTGAATATGGTTTTAATTTTGATAGTTTACTAACTTAATTGAAAAAAGTATGTAAATTAAAAAATATTTTGCGGGAAAATATTTATAATCTACATTAAACTTTATTATTTATGAAAGAACCTATTTCAAAAAGGAAACTTTTCATTATAAATCATTAAAACAAAAGTTTTTTAAAATACTAGTCATACTAGTTATAACTTATTTAACAATTACAGTAACCTCTCGCTTATTTACGCACATTGTGTCCACAGAAAAAGTGCGTAAAGATATGAGAGATCGTAAAGAAACGAGAGGTACCAAATATACTCACTATAATTGTTATTTAATATTGCTTTTACTTAAAAGCAGACTGGCCACTTTGCCATTTTTAACTACTATTTTACTTAATTTATAAATATGAAAACAACAGATAAAACTATACATATATTAAAAAAAAGGATTTGAATTTCTATAAAATAATATTACGAGTAAAAATAACTTTACTTTTTTAATAATAAGTAGAAATTATCTTTATTTATATGTGACATTTATATTCTTTTATACTTAGCAAATTCAATTTATAATTAAGCATTTCTTTAAAATTATAAAATGGTGTTTATTAATATATAGGGCAAAACTGCTGTATTATTTCTTTGTGTTTTAAACTCTCATTATTTCATTAGACTTTCATTATTAAACACAGTCATGTTTATTTCAGAATTTTGATTTAATCTCTTATTGTTAACAAAATTTCTGATATACTGAGGTATAACTAAATGTTTATCAATTAGTCAAGGAACATAAATTTACAAAGTCTAAAGACATAAAGAGGTGTGTTAGCATTCAAAAACATATTTTAATTCAAAAATATACATTAAACCTAATTTGTGCAATATTAAAGAAAATGAAAATTTTTATTTTCTGAATTTTATAGAATTTTGAAATGCGTAACTAAACGAGAGTGCGTAACGTCACGAGTACGTAAAGATCCGAGAAGTTACTGTACATTTCATTTTTACTGGGAAACTTTTAATTAAATTACATAATACTTTATTTTTTAAACAATAGAAAAACCGTAGTTTTACAATTTTACTTTTTTATCTAGTTGTAAAATAAATGGTCTTATTTGCTACTATTTTTTTTCCACAGACAAATTTTGTATTTTTTTTTAAATCTAATTTCTAGCTGAATCTTTTAAGTGGATCACTTTGACTAAATAATTTGTTTACATACCATTTAATATGTTTTTCTACTATCAAGATTAAGAAGTAATTGATTATTTTAACTTGTAATTTGTTTGTAGTTATTTGTGTATGAAAGTTTTCAAAAAGAAATGTTTCACATTTTCAATACTAATAAATCTAAATTATATGTTTTAGTTACTTTATAAATGTACCGAATTAGTTAATAATATTTCAAACTCTGCTTGCTACTGTTTTTCAATTGTTTAAAGTTTTTTTTTTGTACTTAAGAAAGTTTTAATCAGTCATATAGTAATAAGTTATAAAACTTCTAAAAGAGTTTTATTAAAGTATACCATAGAAAATACTTTATTATTGAAAAATTGTACGACCAAACTCGAATAAGTCAACAAACGTCCCAGTGGTAAACTTAATTTAAGCAACTATTTGTTGTATAAATATTTGTTAAATTTCAAGCGTACCTTTTACGTGATACTAAAAAATACTTTTTATAATTAAATCATGTTTTACTTTGGCTATTAATTATTTAAGTAAGTTGATTTAAAATATTAGCTTTATCAATTTTAGAAAAATTAAAATTTATTCACTGAATCAATGTGATCGTTTGAAAAATAAATACCTAAATAACTTTATTTATTTATGACACAAGTACTTTAGTTTGCCATTACTACAGTAGTCGGTTTTTGTTTTTACTCAAAACATAGAGTTGTATGCGTTTCCAAACTTATTTTATTATGAAAAAATAATTATAACCGAATTAAAGTATAGTTTAAGATTATTGTTAAACAAACTCAAGTCTGGTTGGTCAGTATAAAAAAGAATTCATTAATTGCCATTGTACAATGACTTGCTATTTTTTCAAAATCTTTTTGCAAAAAAAAAGCAAATAGAATCTTTTCAAAATCACTCAACTGTATTTGTACACTTTTTATTGAACGAATCGAACAATCTTTGTAACAACTAATAACAAATTTCATAAAAGTACATGAAAACAGGATAAAAAATACTAAACAAAGAAAAGTTAAACAGGCTAACACCATAAACTAGACAAAAAGCAGCTAGCTTCCAATTCAACCAAAATACAAATGATTCGTCAATTTTAACAACAGCCATACGTTTTACCAAGTAAAACCAAGTTAAACTAGTAGAACACCTTCTGTCGTTTGAAAAATTTTTTAAACCAAAATATAAAAGTAGATTTTAGTTTTTATAACCGATGTGCTTTTGTAGCTCATTTATCAATATAAATGAAAAGCAAACACTTTAATTTTTTAACCATAATTGTTTACATTCAGATCCATATGAGCAAAATTTATTTGAATTTTTAATGCTAGGTTAACATGATATCAAACATCATGTAATCATTAGCTGTTTATTTACCTGAAAAATTCTCATTTAGCAAAAAAAGTTTTAAATATTTGCTAAATCTTTTAGCGATGTGTAGTGAATTATTGAATTAAAAAAATGTTTTCTACAACCATTAAGATTTTAGTTGATTATTATTGATTAAATGATTTTAAAAACTTTAGCATGTTGTATTACCACTTTGAATATAAATTGTGTTAAAATGTACTTACAATTCCATTTTTAGTATTCGTTTTTAAGAACTAAGTTTCTTACAAAAAGAGGTTTTTCAGCCACTTTTGGACAAACTAATAAAGTATAACAGTGTATATGCTAAGTAGGCAGTGGTATTACTACTTAACTAGCTCTTTAAAAAAGTAAACGAACAAAATCGATTTCTAAACTATAACTTTTTAGCTAACTTAATTTACAATGAGGATTAAGTTACATTATTTTAACTTGAGTTTTTCACATCAAATTACGTTGTTTCTATTATTGAATTTACGTCACTACAACACAAGTTAATTTTAAAATAAACTTATTTTGGCCAAATTAACTGGTAATTTGTAATACAATTTTGTAACACAAACAAAACTATTGTTCTTTATTTAGTTTAGCTCATTTACAGTTAGATTTTGTTGAACATTTTAACTTACAGTGAAATTAGAAAGAAATGTATTCAGCTTAATAGCTAGCTAAAGTGTAAAGAAACATTACTTATGTATTTTATGTGTAGTTAACACACTGATACATTGTGAAATTAAACTTATAACCGTATCACTTAAATAGAATAATGATGTAAGCCTTTTAGTATTTATAGATAAGGTTAGTATACTTAAAAAACTACTTTATACAGAATGATGCATATATAATAAAACAAAATGTATTCACACGAACCAAAAAGTTCTTAAAAAACAAATCAACTATTGTACTGTAAATAAATATTAACAGCAATGCTTTCCTTTTTTTCAGGTCTATTAGTCGTTTTATCATGATGAAAATTCTGTTGAAATACTATACTTTAATGACAAGGTAAAATTTTCTACAACATACTACTAATTTTATTCACTCTGACTTTTCACTAAAATTAAAAGAAACAACGTTTATTATTTTTGTAAAAAAATTATTTAATCTTATTAACGATTTTTTTTTATAATTTTATTAAAGTATAAAAATAAGGATGGCTCGAAACAATTTTTTAAATAAGTTAATTTTAAAGAAAACTACTTGTTTGTTATTATCTTAAGTATTTGATAAAAATGATTTTGAGCAATATAAAGAGGAAATACCGAAAACAGCAAATAAAAAAAACATGCAGCTATTTATCTAGCTTATAGCATGCTATGAACAATATTAGCAATATATAAATGTAATCTGTGGAAATCTGTAAAAAAAAAACTATTGCTAACTTTTTAAAATTAAAAACTTGAGTTGTTTATTTAGATTTTATTATTTTCATTATTTTAGATTAATATCTAGCATAGATTTTAAATATTACATATATTGTTTTTACTTACGATCTGTTTAACTGCTGAAATAAATTATCGGTTTTATGTGACTTATAACTACTAACTGAAGAGTTAAAAGTTTATTTAGTTCCGAATTATGTTAAAATAAATAAAAAATAATGACAAATTATTTTTGTTAAACATTTAAAATGAAATAAACATAATTTTAACCTTTTTATAAAAATATGTAATGCGATCTAATGAAAATACAAAAAGGTCTATACATGATTGTTCTATTTTAGCTTTTGCAAAATATTTTTAGAATAGATTAAAATATAAATTTTATACTATTTTAAAATGATAAACAACAATGCTTTAATTACTCAGTAAATTTAGATTTTCTGTTTTTTCTGACTAAGCAGAAAAACCATAATGAAAAACCAAAACTTAAAAAAAAATTCAATAAAAATATCAAAAAAGATATTAAGTTTATTTAAAAATAAAAAGTACTTGAAAATAAAGTTAATTCAATGAAAATATCTAAAAAAATGTAATAAAAAAAGTTTGTATTTCTAGAGATATGTTCTGATGACTAAAAAAAGCCAAAATATCACTGACTTTCTCTGAGCTTTAGCATTAACCTATTAAACATAAACTTTAAAAAAAATGTTTCTTTTGTTCTATTATTTAGATAGTATATTTAATCCAAAGAACTATGAAATATTTTAGAAAGGTTGTCGTTCCATTTAAGCTTTTTGTTGAGATTTTAGATTGTCTAATCTTGTAACCATTGAAGCACACTTTGAAAAACACAGGTTATACAAAAATGAAATAACTTAAGTATTTTATTTTATTTTCAACAACTAATATATTTTGATTTGTATTCATTTATTAGTATCTCTTTGTTTAATATGAAATGTTTAAATCTAGTTTATTTATAAATGCTTTGTCAACTTAATTTCAAGTTATGGATCTTTTAATTTTACTTTTGTTTAGAAAGCAACTAAAATTGATAACATACATTAAAAAATATAAACAAAATTGCTGCAAAAGTAAATATTTTAATTAGAGCAATTTGAAACTATAAACAGAGTTCTGACCATCACACTGTTGTAGAAAAACTCAGACTAGTATGTATAAGTATAGTTCTTTTCTACTAAAAGTTTAATTTTTTTTAAAAGCAATAAGTTCTTTTTAATAATATGGTTTTTAAACTGATCAAGCTACAAACAATTTGCTTGATAACACTGTTTTTATCATTTTAAATTTTTGTAAAATAAGAGAAAAAACTAAGGTTAAATTACTTCACATAAGTATATAGACTAGAAATTTCCATATACTTGTTTATCCAAATTGTATTTTAGATATCCTGTTTAGCTTAGGGTTGCTAGATATTCAGGCTACTCAGAATAAGTTAAAACATTTTGAAAACTGAGGCTAACTTAAATATAATGAAAATCAGCCTTGTTTGAATTGAAGTTCTGATAGGCTAAGGCTAGTTTGAATATTTTCATAAATCACAGGCTAATTTTA
This sequence comes from Thalia democratica, assembly GCF_965202585.1. Lineage (NCBI taxonomy): Eukaryota > Metazoa > Chordata > Thaliacea > Salpida > Salpidae > Thalia > Thalia democratica. The sequence continues at coordinate 40,492,118 of NC_139165.1, read as the reverse complement.
TAATTTTAAATATTTTTATCTAAAACCCGTTTTGATAATCTGTTTTATAACTTTTGTTTTTTCATTTTAGCTTAATTTTCAGTTAAGTGTTAATGCAATTGCTTTTAATGATTTTGTTTTATTTGTTTAACAAACTCAGTGAAGTATGTCGTACATCAGAATCTTTTTTACCTAATCAGAGTAAAAATTTTTTTAAAGAGTGACTATATTAAAAAAGACTAAAAAAAGGAAGCAAAATAAGCAATCCAGCTCTTTTATTTTTAATAAAAATAATTATAATTTTATTTTTGACGATGTGAAAGTTTTATCTTACATTGTGAAGCTTACATCATAATGAAAACTTTTAAACATAAAAAATAAAGTTAAGGCAAAGCACTAATAAAAAAATAAAATATCTTATCTTAACATTATCAAAAATTAGTTGATGATAGGTAAAAAAAAATACCTACTAAAACAGCTCTAATTAGAGTTATTTAGCTAAAAATCACATTTAAATTAAAAATTATATCATAGGAAAAAGCAGATTGAACATTTGTTTAAAATCTTAAGAAAAATAAGTTGTAAAACTACAGTTTTTATAGTTTTGTAAAGATAAAAACAGTAAGTGTTAAATGTTTCCAGTTAAAAATGAAACCATTGGAGCTCTTCAAGTAATCAAAAACAGTTTTTTACAACAGTTTTGAATGACTTATTTTAAATGAAAAATTTCATTTAGAGCATATTTATTTTTTAGTTGGATGCTACCGCGTGCATGTTTATCCGGCACACTAAAATTTATACTTCAAGTTGTTTTTTTGGTTAAAGTTCTCTGTTGGAAGGGTTTCCATTTTATCTGGAAACCTAAAAGAACCTAGAATTTGACAATTTAGGCAAAAAAAAACCTGGAATAGCCTGGAATTTAAGAAATTCAAAAAAAAAAAAATGGAAAAACCTCGAATTTTCAACAATTTCAACATGTTAAGTAGTAAAGTTTTGGTTTGACATAACTAATCCAACATATAGATAAAAATTTATGTCGTCGTTAAAAGTTTTTTATTGAAAAAACACATTTAAAGTAGCTTTACCGTATCTTTTCAATGTTTTTATACTTTTAACACTGTTTCTTACCTTGAACTTAACTTTAAACTAAAAATAGACCAAAAAATTGTGTACTTTTATAAACCTGGAGGAAATTTTGAAAACCTGGAGAATATTCTGATAAAGCGAGTGGCAACCCTGTAGTTTGAATTATTCCATTTTTTCTCCGTGATAAAAAGTACTCTACTAACTTTAATCCTTAATTTAAAAATTCAAAAATACACATTTTTTTTTTTTAAAGTTTTTCTTTTCTGAAACATCAGAAAAATACAAGTGAGTATTTTTAATTTTATTTCTACTTTAGTTTATTAAAACATTCTTGATTTAAAAAGTTGAAGTTTTATGAGATAATGACAGTTATTAAAGATTAAGTTGGAAAGGCTCATATTTAATTTACAAACGTTTGTTTTGATTCTAGAGGTAATATGTAGTTATTTTAATTACTGAACATAAAAATATTAATTCAGTACACAAAGTGAGTTCATTAAAACAAAAATTTCAATTTTATATTTTAATAGTAACCTTATATTTACGATTAAAAATTAGACTGACTCAAGTAAGAGAGTGACTAAAACTAATTTAATTTACATATCATATATAAAAAAAATAGTACTAAATTTTACTAGACAAGGCAGTAAAAATTTATTGCCACCGAAACATGATAGTGATTAAAATACTTAAATTTGCTCTATTACTATTACTATTTAAACAAGCTCTTTATATTCCAGTAAATTTAACAATATTTTATAGTTAAGACTAATAACTATATACTATAAAAAAAATTATAAAACTACTTCATTTGATGTAGCTCTTTAAAAAACATAAACTAAATGTTACTTTACTGTAGGACTTTTTGTGAGTGGTTTTGAATATTGGGTACTTGTAATTGCAGCAATTTTACAAAAAATGGCTCCATTTTTTTAGTTACTTCATAGTTTATTTTAGATAATTTTCTTCTAAAAATATACAAAAAAGATACATAACTTGTCAAGCTAAAAAGTAATTTGAACCATTTTAAATTTAAAAATTCTATAATAAATGGCTTGATTAAATGTCGTACTGCTAGTTTTTGAAGCTTTATTTTTTTTATTAACTATCCATTAAATAAGTATGATAAACAGCTTAAACTATTTTAAAACTTTTCAAGGTTTTTGTTTTTAAACACAATGCGAGTAATCTCTTTAAGCTTACTTTAAAAATAAATTGATAACTATTCCTTATTTTTACTTATTACCAATACACATGCACTCCTATACTTTACCTATACACAACATAGCTTTTATTATTATATTAATGGTCAAGTATATTTTAATAACAAAATCAAAATATAGAAGAAGTCTTATTGTATCATGTTAAATAAGTTCCAAGTATGTAATTTAAAGTATGTAAGTAATAGTAATTAGTACTTAATTAGTTTTTTTCCGTAACTATAACTTAGTTTATAAATCATTGAAAGTACCAATGACTCAAAATAAATAAGGCATAAATTAAAACGACCTCTTTTTTATTAACAAATTTTAATTATACTTGGTAAAATATCGAAAAATAATTTTCTTTATATTTCTATGCATGTGGATGTATTTGTTTTCAAATAAAATTCTCATATCAAGTGTATTATTTATAGGCGTAGACCCTATTCTTGTGTACACAAAAAAAAGCTCTGAAAACTATCATTACGATTTAATCAAGCCATATTGCAGGGGTCAGCAGTCTGGAAGTACTCAGGGGCCAAATTTTGAACTTGAAATATTTTCCAGGCAGCAGTTTTAGTCAGACATTTAAAATTATTTAGTTAAAATTAATACTTAAATCTAAGTTGTATATGCATATAGGGCTTATTATTAAAAAATAAAAATGCAATTTTTTTTATTAATGAACTCACTATTTGTCTAGCTAACTAATAGTTTTATACTTGGTAGTTTAGCTACTTAACTATCACTCACTAGCATGAAACAAACGACCTTAGATTGTAATTTTAGGTCATTTTTTTCAATTGCCCTTATCAATCTCTTATAAAACTCCTTATTTAATTTTGAATATCTTGATAAAACTTAAGTCTTTCAAATCTATCTTCTCCTTAATTTATTTTTCAATTAAGCTCAAGATTTAGGAACTGTTCTTTGCATTAATTATAAAAATACTGTTAGAAGAATTGAAAAAAAAAACAATTTTATGACAAAAGTTTAAAAATAATCTATAGTTTTGCTAAAAATTTTACAATTTCTTACAGTAGGATTGATTGTTATTAAGCTAAGTATGCACTAAAATAATTGAGCAAAATTGTTTAAAGTTTGTAAAAGAAGATAGATTTTAATTAAATAGTCTTTTTTGCCTTTTCAATTTGGTCTTTCTATAAGGAACTATTTGAACTATTTAACTTTCTTCCCTAATATTTCAAAAACTAGTTTAAATTTTACAAAACGGTAAAAAGCAACTGTTAGCTAAGTTAAAGATCTGTAAAATAAGATCAAGATTAAAAAAAATGCCAACTTCCCTATGGCCTTTTTATACATGACAATAAGTAATACACTTTTTTATAGTATTCTATTTTTGAAAAAATTAAAGTAATTGATTTTATATCATTATTTAATTATAATGTTGTTTTTAATTTTTCTTCAAAAATCAATTATTAAATGAGTAAAAAAGTTATTTGATGAAAAGCCACAAATAAATTAGTTGTTCAATTAAATACTTATTGCGATTAAAGAAATATCTTTTTATCAAAATACTGCGCAAAAGTTAAGATTACATTATAAACTATAAAATGTGCATTAATAAAAATTCTTCAATTAGAACTAATTTAATAACTTACAAAGTTTAAGTTTAACCAAAGCAAAATAAAAAGTATTTTAGCAGAAACGTTAAATCAATAGAAGCAGGAAAGATCCTAATATTTCTTCTGTGAAGCAAAATTGGGTGGCTTGAAAACTCTGTTTTTCTTATTGTAAACTGTTCAAACTAACTTTGAAGTAACGTTTTTCAAATGAATATTCAATATAAATTTGATACCAGGTCCAAACATCTACATATATAAGAAGCACGACTAATCAAATTTAGATAAAAAAATTCCTTTTATTTCATTTACTAAATTTTATTAGTTATTTTATATTTTTATTATCACTGTTACCCCTTAACCTCGATCGGTAGCTTTTTTTATGTTTTTTTTATTATTTTACCTTGTAGTTTTATTTTTTACAATAATGTTCATTAGTTATTTTATTTTTATTTTTACTATCAATGTTACCCCTAACCCTTAGCCTCGATCGGTAGCTCTTTTTTTTATTAATTTATCTTATAGTTTGATTTTTATTAGTTTTTTTTTCACTCTCGTTTAGAACTGTCCATCGTGCAAAACTAACCCTCCGTGAAAAATTGTCACTCGTAAATTTTGTCTTTGTGCAAATTGGACCGGCTCCTATTTTATTATATAAGTTAAAATTTGAAGTGTAGCTTATTTTGTTTCAAGTATTTATATCAATTGTATATCAAAACAGAAACAAAAAGTTGTTTTTTTGAAAAGATTGGCTTAATTAAAAAAAAGTAGTTTCTAAACCACCTAAGCAAAATTCATAAATGCACAATCTGTCTTTTTAACTTTCAATTTTAAGCAAAGGGTCGGCAAACTGCGGTCCGCGAGCCAAATGTGGCCCTCAAAGTCAAAATATTTGACCCGCGAGCTCCTTTTCAACGAATTATATACATTTCAAAAACAATAAGACTAAAGATTTTGTAATAAAAACGTACAGTTAGGCTCTTTTTTCAATAAATACTCTTTATTATAGCTCTAATATTGCTAAATCTATCATATTTTTGATCTTAAATAGCATTTTGGTACTAGAACCTATTTTAAATAAATGCGGCCCTCAAAGGTTTTTTTTCTATGTAGTGCTGCCCGCAAGCAATTTTTCCTAGGAAAATTGGCTTGCGAGCTACAAATGGTTGCCGATACCTGGTTTAAGCGGTAAAAATAGTAGCGTATTTTATATAAGGGACAAAATATGGAATAGTTAAAAAACATTTTTTAACCACAAAATTCAACTTATAACTAGATTTTTAGTGTGCCAAATCAACCTGCTCGCGGGCCAGAGACATACCTTTTGGGGCCTGCATCCCTTTAAAAATGAAAAAAATGCACGCGGGCCCCGATTTACTCATGTGGGTGCGAGCCACGTGTTGCTGACCCCTGCTTTATTGTTCAGTATACTTTTCAGCGCATTTTTTAACGTATTTTTGTATATTTTTATTAACTTTTTAAAGAAAATACCAAAAATAAGGTAAGACGTCATCAAAATATTGATTTTTTTTTTGCTAAATTGCTGCAACTATACACATAAAAAAGTATCTAATATAGCTTGATAAAAATCTACCAATAACTTTATACTAAAGATATTACGTAGATATGCGTTTTAGTAAAACCATAATAAATCATAACAATCGCTTTTTTATTACGATTAAGTATTTTTTATGAATCGCCAGGAAACCAGTCAAAATATTTTTTTGTTATAATTGAGTATAACCAGTAAACCAAAAAATGGTTTAAAAATAAAAATAATTTATTTGTTTGAAAAAGTTTTAACCTTTTCTGTTCGTTTTGTTTATCTTAGATCAGGGGTCGGCAAACTTCGGCCCGCGGGCCAAATGCGGCCCGCAAAGGGTAAATCTGCGGCCCGCGAGCACGTTATTTTTATGAATGGAATGCGGCCCGCAAAAGAAAATTTTGCGGCCCGCGAGCATGTAAATGTGGCCCGCTGAGCAAAAATGTATTTTAAGTTAAATTTGTTTGATAAATTTAGTTTTAGTTCCTGTATAACAATTTAAAACAATTAAAAGACTTTATGATTTAGCTTTTTAGTGTGAAAAAGACAGGATTGAATTCTATTAGGTTTTTTTTTCTTAAATTCATAAAAACTTTCTCATTACAACAGCAAATTATTTTCCGAAAATAGAATGTAAAAAGTACTTTGAATTAATAAGATAGTTATATAATACCTATTTGGTAAATAATAAATGAAGATGTTTTCCGTTTTGTACAAAATAATGCACAGTAATTAACGAAAATGTCTATTCTTTACAGTTTAATTTTTTTTTATCGTTTTTTATACCTAAGTTTCTATTACAGATGTTTTATTTCTAAATCTTATATTCTAGTTTACATAAAAACTTTTAAAATAACTTAATAGTAATAATAATAATAATAATAATAATAATAATAATAATAATAATAATAATAATAATAATAATAATAATAATAATAATAATAATAATAGTAATAGTAATAGTAATAGTAATAGTAATAGTAATAGTAATAGTAATAGTAATAGTTATAGTTATAGTTATAGTTATAGTTATAGTAATAGTAATAGTAATAGTAATAGTAATAGTAATAGTAATAGTAATAGTAATAGTAATAGTAATAGTAATAGTAATATTAATAGTAATAATAAAAACAATAATAATAAGATGAGATAAGGTAATTTTTTTTTGTTTTGAAACCTTTTATTATTAAGAAGTTTTCTTTCCATTTTAAATTAATTCCTATGCATACCAATGAACAAAAATGCTTATATCTTAAACCACTTTTTATTTAATGCTTAACGAGATAAAATTTAGTTTATGCATAATTTTCTAATATAATTGTTTCTATATGTAATATCTAACTGTGTATTGACACATTTAAAATAATATATATGACATAAATTAAAATAGTTTTTGTTAGGTATACTTTTTGATTTTCCAAACTATGTTTTTGGGAAATAAGTTAATTTTTATGCGTTGCATACTAATATAAACAGTTGCTGTTTTTTGGAACTACCTACTTAATATAAACTAGATTGAGAAATTGTGATTTATTAAATTTGAACATTTTTAATCAAAATAATTCAAGTTCGATCAAATAAACAAATAAAAATTGCCACACACTCAGACTATGACTGTTTGAAGATTTCAAATCTCAGGCCAATTTAGTAATTTTTAAGTTTTTGGCTTAATGTGCTTTTTGTATGCTAAAATATCAGGGTAGTTTTGGTCACTCGGACTGACTTTTTTGATTAAAGAGTGAAAAATTAAATTTATGATGTATGTTTTGTTCGATGCACACTGTTGGTTTGGATTAAAATTTATTTTTAAATTTAAGATTTTCAGCTGATATAATTTGAATTATTATTTATACTAATTGTATACATATAAGTGTGAACAACTAATGTTGCCAAAAATCCCGGAAAAGCTTGAAATTTGACAATCTATAACTAAAAGATCTGAAAATGCCTTGAATTTGAGAATTATCGAAAAAACCTGGAATTTTAAACAATTTTTACATGTAAAGTAATGAAATTTTGACTTGACACAGAAATTCTACCATATTAATAATTTTATTAAAAAACACATTTAAAGTATCTTAACAGTATTTTTTAAATTTTTCTATATTATTTAAGACAGTTTTTTTATACCTTTAACTTAATTATATACTTAAAATAGAAGCAAAAAGTTTTACATACTTTAAAAACTGTATATTGGTGCATTGCACCTTTGCTTTTAAAATATGTTTACCTATTGTTGTGCTTTGTATTGGAACTGCACCTAGAAATTCTTCTAAAATGTCAAAATTAGTAAAACCACCTGTTATAAAAATTATAAAATTAGCAATATCTGTTGTATCAGTTCTCGTATCTTAACAGATTGATTTAAGTCCTAATTTGGTTTATGCGGCTTTATAATCTTCAGAAATTTTCTAAACAAGACTTCTTGTTGATAATGAAGAAATAAACAACCATATTTTATTAACACAAACACAAACTATTTAAATATGTTTTCAACTTTCAACGGTATTTTTTTTTAGTATAAACTTTTTCTACTTAAACTTTCCTAAACAGTTTTTTCTGATCAGTCTGTAGTTACTAAAAATAATTATGTGCGTTGTTGAAACTGACTTAAGCAATTTGTTTTTTTTTTTCTTTCTCGCAGTAACTCCAAACTAACGTATTATAGTTCTTATAGCTCGTCTTATAATTTACATTTGATCTATTTAAATGCAATTTTTTTATTGCAGATAAAGAAATGCTTTAATACTCTATAAAAAATAAGTTTTCTAATTCATTAGTAACTTAATAATTTTTATACAATTCTTAAAAATGTTTAAAACTTAATTGTCCATTCAACCTGAATTACAATAATTTTTTTAGTTATATAATTAATTCACTGTTATTAAACTTCGGTAATTCTTTATTTTTTAACTTTATTTTAACAGGGTTACTAAACAAACAGGCTAGTTTAATTTTTTTTTAAATTCAGACTAAGTTAAAGCTGTTTAAATTTTTTTTATAAAACTCAGGTGTATCTAAAACTTATATTTCTAACACTTTGAATAAGTCTTCGAATTTTGAGAGTAGTGTTTATGTATTTGTAATTTTTTGTTTATTTACATATTGTGGTTTTTTAAAATAATGATAATTTAGTTTTGTATTTAAGCTTGATTAACAGAAAGTCTTTAGCTATTTAAACTTTTAGTAAACTTTTAATACATTTAGAAATTTTTGCTTTTAAAGTGGCATGGCAACCGTGTAAAAGACTAATTAGTTACTGATAAGTTATTTTATCAAAGTCTTCCAGGACTAATTATGTTAAAAAAGTTGATTTAGCTTATCTACAGTAAAAATTGGTATTAAATTTATTTAATTAACTAATTACTGAATTTTCTAAAGAGTGCAAACTTTTAAAAGTCGCAAAAACTATTTTCTAAAGTTAACATCTTTAAGATATTAAAATGTGGTTCATAATATAAACAATGTATAAAAGTGACCCATAAATGTTTTTCAACCTCGGTATTAATAGAGAGTTAGGTTGTAAAAGTATTTTATTAAGTTTAACTTATTAAGTATTTAAGAAACTACATATTTTATTAAGATTTAAGTATATCAAACAATGTAAATTCTATTACAAGAGATATTTATATATTAAATAGTCATTTTATGTGTAGCTAAAAGTCATTTAAAGAAATTAAGTAAATAAAAGTAAAACTATTTCTGCTGTGACCAAAACTAAAGCCAAAAAATTATTCAAACATCACTAAAACTAAAACTAAAACTATGGCCCGCGAAGATTTTGAAAACTTGAAATTTGGCCCGCGAGCACCAACTGCCTGCCGACCCCTGTCTTAGATATAGAGTGATTGTTAAAAAAATTTTTATTTGTATGTATGGCGAAAATCTTGGTTATTCTTAAAATTCATAAATTTACACATTTACTTTATAAAAAGAACAAAAACAATATAAGTTTTAAGTAAATTTTAATTTACATACCTCTATCTTTTCTTTAGTTTTTAACTAACACTAACTAAAGCAAAAAAAAAAAAAACTTAAACGAGTACAATGATTTTGTCACTTAATTTTACAACTAATAAAGTTATGTTAAAAATGATTAGGTGTCAATTATGCATGATGGAACAGTTTTGCATAAAGACAATTTTGAAAAAAAATTAACATAATGTCACTTTAGAGCATGGTTTCCCAAAGTCTATGACAGAAACTCAGGGGACCACAAGCAGCAAAGTAAGAAGAGGGGGGAGGGCATGAACCAATGATTTGAAACTTACACCAGATGTTCTTGAGTTGCAGATGAAGATCAAAAAAAAGGTCTTATGTGTATATTATAGTAGTAAACTTACACTAGGTATTCTTGAGTTGCAGACGAAGAGCAAAACAAAGAAAAAGGTCTTCGGTGTTTTTTATTGTAGTTTATGAGTAATCTTGTTAAAGGGGGCCATGGCTTTTTTAATTTCTTTAAAGGGGGCCATTTGCAGAAAAGTTTGAGAAACCCTGCTTTAGAAGGTTAATAAGCAAAAGTGTTTTCCCTAATATTTGTTGAATCATAAATTAAATTATTTTAAATTTTTTTAATATTTATACCCTTAACCCTAACACATCTTACCCAAACATATTAAAAAGTAATTCAAGCATGACCTTTTTAAATTTTTTTTATGCTGACGCAGCAAATATTGGGGGTTCCTTCACGTCAACGAAAGGACTCGTCACTTTTGAACGAGTTGAAAATTGTTTTATTTCATATATTTTTTAAGTTCAAAGTTTTTAACCTCTAACCCTCACCCTGGATCGTTTTTTTTAATTAATTTTACAACTTCTTTTAGCTTTAGCTGTTATCCTGTACCCTTTGTTGGTAACTTGATTTTCTTTTTTTTAAATAATCATTCTACTTTTATTATTGTTTAAACTATTATTTATGTTTTTCTTTTTTTTTAATCACTGTTTCCCCTAACCCTTTCCTTTAGTTGGTAACTTTTATTATTTTTTTTATAATTTTAATCTAAACTAATGTGTTCTTTTTTACTCTCCTGCATAAATGACTCTTTGTGTACAAGTTTTTTTTATACAAAAGTGACCCTTAGTGAATACTTGAACCTTTGTAAATATTTAACATGTCCTTTTTATAAACAAAAAAAAAAAGTTAAAGAGAAAAGTTTAGAGTTAAGAAAACTTATTGGCAATAAATGGTTTTCTGTAAATACAACAATACTATTGCATTACCAATATATGCGATACATAAACAAAAATGATTGGAGTTGATCCAAATTAGCAGCACACCATTGTCTGAGAAAATATAATTTTATAAGGGCAGTCAATATTGTAGAAACACTGAACCTAGACTTAAATGCATACTTTATGTAAACTTCATACCTTTCAATTTTTACCGAATTTTATAATTTTTCCTTCCAACAATAGCTAATATTTACATAATCTTTAAAAAAGTCCTTTTATTATAATTTTTTATAAGATTAATGTAAGCAGTAAAACAATGTATAGTTCAATAGATTATTGGTTGTACAGTTGTTATTGTATTAATGTAAGATATAGTAGTATCAAAATAGTTGAGTATATTTTATCTGTTTGAACATTGTTTTTCTAGTATTTGTATATAATTTATAAATAGAATATCAGCCGTTAAAAAAACTTGTTATTTGTTTTTGTATTTTGGCTGAGTAATACTGTATATAACATTAACTATATACACATATTTTTCATCTGATCTTTTAAAAACCTCTTTTATTTAACATTAACTTTATACACATATTTTTCATCTGATCTTTTAAAAACCTCTTTTATTTTTAGGTTTAAAGTTATCATAAATAAGTACAAATATTACTTATATGATGTTTAAACTGTTTTATTATTATTTCAGAACAAAAAATACTCAACTTATGTGTAATTTTCTAATGAAAAACGGGTCCAGCAAAGGTGGTGTTGTGAGCAAAAAGCATATGGAAATAATTAAAAATGCTTTAAGAAGTATTATAGATGATTACATGGAATTCCTGTGCGAAATAGGTCACAAGTGTTCAATCTATACCAAAAACAAAGAAGCAAACGAAAGGTTGTTTGATAATGTAAAAAAAGAGTTATTTAGTTTTGTATCCCAGCTTATAGATTTTATTTCAACCAATCAGTACTTAGTTACACTGGAAGACAAAGTTCTCGATAGATTTAGCTTAAGGTGTCTAGACTCCGCTGATAACTTTATTGACTTCAAAAAGTTCATTCAATTCTGCCAAGGTGCATGCAGAAACGATTCTTCTGTAAAATGTGTAACAGACATTGAAATTAAGGAAACAGGGCTCGCTTTTCTATTAGAGAGTTTGTTTAAGAAACCGTTGGCTGAAACAACTGAAAAAAAACTTGGTTGAATTTGATAAAATCTTAGTTGTGAATTACGAAACTTGGCAAACGACAAAATGTTCTTATGCAGAACTAAAATCGAAAATTACAAGACGACTTGGTGATTTCAAGAAAAACGTCGTGTCAATTGACCGTCTTGAAGAACTCACATTTATTTATGACGAAGCAACTAAGCATTTAGTGTCAGATAAAAAGTGCAGTATATGCTTGAAAACTTATGAAAATGGTAAGAAAGTTAGTCGGATGCCGTGTAGTCACTGTTTTCATAGACAATGCATTGAGAAATGGTTTAAGCCACCTAATGCACAAGATTCAAACAACAGAAACAGAAACCAAAGCATGAGTAGTAGCAGTAGTATAAGTAGTGTAAGTAGCAGTTCAGATTTTGGTAATGATATTGAACTAAGTAGTTTGAGTAGTAGTGGTAGTAGTAGTCGTAGTAGTAGTTTGAGTAGTTCTAGTGAAAATAACCCTGCACGTAATACACCACATCTTGAAAATATAAATAGAGTTCAAAGTATGAGTAGTATCATTAGTAGCAGTAGTGTAAGTAGTAGTAATAGTATGAGTAGTAATAGTAGTATGAGTAGCAGAAGAAAAATCTTGACTGGTTTTCATACGGAACAAAGAGAGGAACCAACACCAACAATTTCACCCTCTTCTAGCCTTTTAAATGACACTACTCCAAGAAGAAGAACTACTTTGAGTGAATTTTATGATGACCCCATAAGTGCATCACCACTAAGATCTAATAATTCAGCTGAAACTACAGATATTACGAGAACAACTGTTAGTGAGGCGTTTAGTAGAATAACTTTGAGCGACTTATCTGATACTCAAACAAGCACATTACCACTAAGACCTAATACTTTTAATGACTCTACCCCTAGCAGAAGAAGAACTTATAGTGAGGCATTTAGTACAACGTCAAGTTTAGGTGACTTTTCTGATGATTTTACAAGCACAATAATAGCACCACGTAATCTGCCAGAACCTGACGAAAATATTGAGCTTCCCGAATCTACACAACGTTTTCCAATAATTCAAATACCAAGTTTTAGTGATATTGTTTACTGAAAACGATCGTAATCAGACGTGTCCGAACTGCAGAAATAAGTGCTGCTAAAAAACATACGAAGTTTTTAAAACTTTATTTGTAAACACCAATAGTTGTTTACTTTACTTACGGCCTTAACACTATGGTTTACTGTACAATTTGTCAAAACACTTGTATGTGTTAAACTTTACTAGGAACTACTGCAAGAATAATCTATTTTACTACGAAAAGTGTTTTAGAACTTTTTCTCTTTTTTATACTTGTTATTTTTTTACAAAGTTAAAACTCTAAATAGCTTTAATCTTTTAATTGTGTCGAATAATAGTTTTAAATATCATAAACTAAGCTAACTTAAAATTAAAGCATCATGTTTGAGTTGATAAAATGTTTTAATTAATTACTCGGTTAAAGCTTTAACTTAACGTCCAACTTTCTAAGTACAAAATTTAAGCGTTAAGGTATGAAAAAAATGTCATATTTTTTTAAAATTAAAGACTCTTTTTCAGTATTTTTTATTTCAGATAAAGACTTAAACAGTTTTTATTATGTAAAAGTGAAATTGTTTTCTGCCTGCTAGGCTATAAAACTTAATGTAATAAAACAAAATTGAAATCTTGATTTCTCTTTATCTATTAATGTTACTCATACTAACATTGTTATGTAAAAAAGAAATATATTTTGTTATAAACTATAAAAAAGGTCTAACGCCCTTGTTTATTTTGACAGTTTGAAAAACTTTTTTTTAATTTCTTTTTTACACAAAAAAGCTAAAAATAAATGTAATTCTTTAATATTAAGTTAATTTTAATCTAATAAACCTTTAGTAATAAAACTAAATGCTTTTAACATAGTAAACGAATTGCAATTAAAAAAAGGATCTTAGCACGAGATGATAAAAAAAACATAAAAATTCCGATATTTTTATTATCGCCTTAGTTTGGATTCTTAGAACTGAAAATTTCTATATACATTATGTTCAGCTATTTTGATTAAGTTAATTGTATACAACGTTTTAAATTTACGATACAAAAAACAACAACATGGACTAATTTTTCTTTTTGAGTATCGATTTATTAACACTATGTGATAAATTAAGCTTGAGCAATAAATGTCTATTTTATTTTTTTACTAACAACTTACTCATAAATGAAGTGCAAACGTGGTGATTCTGTATTAGGTTATTTTAAAATGGAACTTTAAAACAACTTAAAAAATAAAAGTCTTAAAAATTTTATTTCGAAATTACCAAAGATAAACTCATTGGGGTCTGTAAAATTAAAACGTCTAAGTATTACATTTAATTTTAAAACTTAAAGTTAAGAAACTATAAACTACTTGTTGTAAAAAAAATAAACTATTCTTAAATAATAAATTTAATAAAAAAAAGGCACTGTATACCAGAATAAAAATTTTTAGCACAGATGTTAACTTTACAGTACACTTAGGCTTTTTAAAATTAGAAATATTATATTCTAAAGTTTACTCAGTTAATTTAGAACTTAATTGAGTTTTAGTTACAGCATTGTAAAAAAAAAAAACTTATTGTGAAACTTTCATCAAAGTATTTTAAAAGTCAATTTTACTTAAGTTTTAGAGAAATTTGTTAGGTTTAAAAGAAGTAAAATTTTAATAACTTTTTGTCAAAAAAAGTATAAAATTTCTTTATTTATGTTTCAACCAAGGGTTGCAAAAACTTAAATTGATAAAGCTTTTAATTTTTTGAGATTTGAATTTTATATCCGCTTGTTATCTGCTTATTTACTTTAAAATAGGTTTTTATTAAAACAAAGTATTTAGTATTTATAAAGTACAATAAAAAATATAACTTTTCTTTAAAATTCTACTTAAAAATGTAATCTGGTTAATGCTACATATCTTTTTAGCGATTCATTGGAAAAATAATAACCTGTTCCAGTTGTAAGTATTTTACACGGTAACTTAAATGTTTGTGCTGTGTAATTGCATTTAAATTGTTTTGTGTCCCAAAGCTCTAAAACTTGTACAAATGTTTCAAAGGTCACTATATTTTATTGTTCATCTTGTTATTCAATTTTATCTATAGTATCCCTGTTAGTTGTATTTCTTAGTAAGCAATTAGAATAAGCTAAGAAGTTTATAATTTAAAAACGAAATTCTAAATTAATTTAAGTACAAGTAAGTATATTTAAGGTGTTTTTTCTGTATCTTCATTAGTTTACTAAATACGTTTTTTAAAACAGAAAAGAAAAATAGTTCGAAACCGAAAAAATATATATACTATTTAGATTGGTCAATTTTTTTTAAAAGGTCATGTTATAACATTTGAGTTTAGTACCTTAATAAAATTAATTTTTTCAGCCTCTTTTATTATAAACTTTTTAAGTTTTAGATCTTTTAAGAAACATTTGTATAATTATACTAACAAAATAACTTTCTAATAACATTTTAACAAATAAAAAACCATTGACTTTTTTTTTAACTTCATAAAAAAAGTAATTAGAACCTAACAGTATTTTATACTTATCTTGAACATCTTTGCAAAACAGTATCCCACAATGTATTAAATTTTAGCATTATTAAAGTCAAAAAAAAAATGATCATAAAAATTCAACAGTGGTATAAAATACTTGCATTTACAAACTATCAAATAGAATTTTAAAATTGAATCAAATATTTTTAAAAAAACATTAAATCAATTCAGTACATTATGCTCAGCTGTAAGCACGCACATCAAATATTCGCAATAAATAAATATCCAAATTGTTAATGAAGCTTTTCGATTTTCATAGCGCCCCATTTTCAAGGTTAACATTTACCAAAAATATAACTGATACTTAAAAGTTATGAAACATAGTCTTAAAGCTTTTTTGTTGTAAATAAACTACTTTCTCCTAAAATTAAATTAAGTTCAATAATTGTTTATTTTAATACTAATTCTGCTAAAATTAGTTACTAGAATAAATTAAAAGAAACTAACTTAATTAGTTAAACATTTTTTTAAATATTATTTAGTTACTAAACTTTAAACTATTAATTTCGAAATATACTCTACAAATCTTACTTTTTAAGCAAATTCAAGAAGAAAAAACTAAGTAACGTATAAGTAGTCAAACTAAATTACTAAAATAAAAATATAATGACGTTTAAAATATGTTTTATATAAAAATAGCGAAATACTTAACTTATATCTATATCAGAATAAAATATAATATATCTCTCATCTAATTGCATCAAAGTTTTGAAATATATTATAAACTAAAAACAATTTAGAAATAAATTTAGCTAAAGTTTTAACATATACTTTTAGTACAATCTTATCTTAAAACATACTGCTAAATAAACGTCAAGTATTCACCAATACTTAACTAGTGTTTAATTCAACTCTAAGTTGGTTTTTAAAACTAAATTTAGCTAAACTTTTTAAACTATAAAAATTAAAGTTCCGAATTTTAAACAGTCATATAGTAGTAAGTTATGAAACATTTTGTAGAGTTTTATTGAAAGCTACTACAGAAAATGTTATAATATTGATTTGAAATTTTCTACAATTCCCAGTCGAATAAGTCAACAGACGTCTCAGTAGTAAATAAAATATAAGCATCTTTCTTTTTGTGTTAATATTATTTAAGTTTCAACCATAACGTTTTTACTTGAGAATAAAAAAAGATTTTTATATGACTAAATCATGTTTAACTTTGGCTAAACATGAGTAAAATAAATTGATTGAATTTTATTTAATATTTTAGCTTTATCTGTTTTAGGAAATCTTAAGGTTATTTACTTAAAAATATAAATAAATAAATTAGTTTCTTTATTACTCAAACTTTGTAGTTTGTCATCACTACAGCAGTCGGTTATTTTTTTACTCAAAACATAGAGTTGGATGCGTTTCTAAACTTGTCTGATTTTCAAAAAAAAATACTTGAAACCAAACTAAAACATAGTCTAAGATTATTGCTAAAAAAACTGGTGGGTCAGTATTTGAAAAAAATATTAATTGACATTGTTCAATGACTTGCTATTTTTATAAATCTTATTGCCAAAATAGCGAATAGAATCTTTAGAAAATCACCTAATTGTATTTTGTTCACTTTTTATTGAACGAATTCAAACAATCTTTGCAACAACAATAACAAATTTCATAAGA
The DNA here is from genome assembly GCF_965202585.1 of Thalia democratica. Lineage (NCBI taxonomy): Eukaryota > Metazoa > Chordata > Thaliacea > Salpida > Salpidae > Thalia > Thalia democratica. Next base: position 40,475,176 of record NC_139165.1, on the reverse strand, counting down.
AAAAAACAGAATACAACATAAATCTTGCACTATTTTTTGAAAAGGAGTTGTATCTTCAAAGTTACGTATGATATCATTTTGATCATTCAACTGACAAATTTGAAAGTTTTCATTGACGTTGTGCTCTTTGATGAGTAGCTAACCGACCATCAACGTAGAAAAAACTGAGTATATCAAATTGAGTATAATAACCCATAATGAAGAGTTAGTATTGACGCTTTCTAAAAAGGTTATAATATTTATATAAATAACTTAAACTTTTTAAACATTAAAAAAACCAAGAAATGTATGTCATTAACGTATTAGATTGCTATTCTGATAAACAAAACTTAAAAAATGAACAGTAGGATTTTTTTTTTTTGCTATTCAAGAAAAAATCTGCTTTTAAAAAGCATTACTCATTTAAACTGAAAAAAGTTAAAACTTACTTGATAATTTTTGAACTAGTAGGAGTAAAACTACAATATTTGGAAAATATATAACTCCGAAATTAAAAATAAGCTTTAACGCTTTGCTATGTCTTGTAAATATGTGTATTCTTCAAACTTAAATGTACATAAAATAATGTTTTATTTTTTAATTTTAAACTAATAAGTATTTTAAAATTGTTGTAAATGTAATAAAAACTATAAAATCATGTTCGTTTTAATACTTTATTTAGTGTACAATGTTTTATACCTTATCACCAAATAAAAAAAAGCTCAAACAAGTTTTATTATAATTATTCTAATTATCGGAATAAATTCTTGCCAAGATGTTTTTGTTTAAGTTAAGTTAAAAAAAAATTAGAAGCTAAAATTTTGTTAGAACTGCTTTTCAAGTTTAATTCATTTTATTGATCATTGAAGTAGAATTTACAGATAGTTTATTTATTTATTTTCTTCAAGAAATTTTTCTATTCATATTAAGCAAGGAATTTTAAAGGCTAAAAATAGTTTACCGAATTAATAAATAATCATAAAGAATATTAATAACAAGTTCGTGTACATTAATTTAAAGTATAACTACTTTGTTTTTAGTTAATAGTAATTAAAATGGACATCGATAAAAGGCGCACTTTGAAAGATAGGTACTAAATATCCTAACCGATTGAAAACTGGTTTAAGTTGTTTTATTAAATTAATTAGGTTACGTCTAAAAATAATTATCATTAAAAAATAAATACAATGTTAACCAATAGTATTCGAGAAAAATAGTAACTCTAAAATAAACACTTATTAGAAATAAGTAGATTTGAGTTATTGTTCAGTGAAAAAAAGGTTACATGGCAATTAAGACAACTCAAATTTCGACAATTCAAATTCAAAAAAAATATTTAAAAGACTATATATCAAAAAGTAATATAAATTTAAAAAAAAAATGCGAGTGTAGATCTTACTAATATCTACAAGACATTTTTATCTTTTTTGAAAATTGAAATATTTTTAATAATATTTTAAAATTATTAAAAATAACTTTACTTTTTACTTTATTAAAGCCATATCTAAAAAAATATTTAATTTTTTGCAAAAAGTAACAAATGGCCTGTAGATATTAACATGATTTACATATGTATTTTTTATTTTAGACAAATGTTTATTACTTTTTTATTTTTAGCCGTTTTAATTTTTTTTTAAGAATTTGAACTGTTGGAATTTGAGTTGTCCGAATTTGAATAGTCGTGCACCCGTAAAAAACATTAAACTTATCTCAAATCTGTAAGGTTGTACATTTACGTGGGTTTAATTACGTGTTCAACGATGTTTCTACTGTTTAACAAGCAGTGATCAACAAACTATACTGTCTTTAAAATTAATTATGTTTGATACATGTGTGTGTTCTAATAACTCAAAGTAAATTATCTCTGAAAGCTTCAAGTGTTTTGTTTTATATTTATATTTCATTGCTTTATCTAGATTTTTTTTAGATATAAATAAAAAAAAGTTGAAGTTCTTGTATTTTTAATATTTCTTATAACAGTAGTATTAGTGCAATTCTTTCATTTTATTCCTACCAGATTTTAGTGGCATAAAAACAGAGCTTGTCTAGTATAATAAAAATGCAAACTGCACTTAATAATTTTGCCTATCTATAATGTTATAAAAAAACGTATTCATAACGCGTTTCCTGAAACAAAAATTAATTAAAAGAACTAGAAATATTATATATTTAGTTTTTTATTACAATAACATCCAAGCAAAAAAAACTACTTTTGAACAATTTTACATTTATAACAATTAATTAGTTTAAAAAAAAATTAATGGAAAGTAAAACAGTTCTTGTCGTATTCAAATTAAAGTTTTTTCTCTCATTTAAGCTTTTTCGTGCAATTATGTTTCAAGTCAATTTTGTATTACAAACTACATACACGCAATTAATAATTACTTAAGTTCATGTTTGCTGTTCAGTACAAATTTAAATTATTAAATAAGAGTTTTTGCTAGCTCAATGTAATAACTTATCACTTATGTTTTAATTACGTTAAACTTTTCTCATGAACGTATAAAAAATTCTTTACAACCTTTATTGCTGAGAAAATCATTATCATTTACTTGTTTAAACTTAAAAGTAATTATAATAATTAAAATAAATTGTAGAAATTACTAACAGTTAGCTTAATTTTTTTACTAAAATGTAATGTAGAAATCGTTTTCAACAATCAAAATTTTTGAACAATTAGTTAACAAATTTACAAAACAATCCTTAACATTAAGTAATAAATAACACTTTTCAGAAAGAGTAGTTTCTAGCTTCTAGTCATGGACATGCAATTTGATATTTTAGTTGCTATCTACGTCGATAATGCACTTGTTTCTAACAATAGAAGACGAAATCATCCAATTCCTCAAAATTTTCAAATCAGTCAGGTTATTAATGGTGCAAGTGTAGAAAGATTGGACCTGATCGGAAGGCGTTCGATTGATGCTAATATAACGCATGTTTACACAAGATTTAATTTGGCGGATTCAAACAAATCAGATGCTTTTTATGTGAACAATCCGCTTTCAAAAGGCTTGATGAATGTGAATATGTATGCGAAGGCAAAAGATGTTCACAAGTTTTACCAAGTAAATATTGGATTTCGCCCAAGACCACTAATTGTACTCCAGCTTTTTTATACTGCAAATCCAAGCTATAAATTGAAAAAATATAACCAATATGCTTTTTTGTAACATTTACGAACGCTTTTACTTTTGTTATGATTTTAAAATTAAAACTAGCAGTTATAGTTTTATCTTTATTTTTGCTAAAATGACCTGTTATTTTGTATTTCGTTTATGATAAACGTAATTTAGATTTTACAAACTCATCTTTGTTTGATTCTGTTATTAAGCTTGTTCAATAAAAATAATACTAAGACTATCGAAATTGTGTTTTTAACGTGTTACTATTAGTTTTGCTATTGCAGTATGTAACTGTTCAGACGGTACATTAATGATTAAAAAGCTTTTGCAAAACTTATTATAAACATTTTTTAATTTATTCATTCATTATCTTGAATGTACTAATTATTAAACTACGAACTATTTTTAAAAAAGAAATATATTAGCTTATACGATAAAAATATTTTCACTAAATGTCCAAGTCAATGCGCAAAATTATTTATGCAAAAACATTAAACCTAGATTTCAATAGTCTCTAAAATTTTATCTTTGTTGATTATCAATATATATTCTAAGGGTATTTTACTTAAAGATAGATTAAATTGCTTCCATCCTAGTACTATTTTAACATTCGTAGATTATTGACCATGGACGTATTTTGTCTGGTTTTGTGTTACCTGTGCGACCCCTAAAAAATTTCAGTAAACGCGATGAAAAGTTGAGTAAACGCAATGAAAAGCGTTTGAATATGGTTTTAATTTTATAGTTTACTAACTTAACTGAAAAAAGTATGTAAATTAAAAAATAATTTGCGGGAAAAAAATTTATAATCTACATTAAACTTTATTATTAATGAAAGAACCTATTTCAAAAAGGAAACTTTTCATTATAAATCATTAAAACAAAAGTGTTTTAAAATACTAGTCATACTAGTTATAACTGATTTAACAATTACATTTCATTTTTACTGGGAAACTTTTAATTAAATTACATAATATTTTATTTTTTAAACATTAGAAAAACCGTAGTTTTACAATTTTACATTTTTATCTAGTTGTAAAATAAATGGTCTTATTTGCTACTATTTTTTTCCACAGACAAATTTTGTATTTGTTTTAAAATCTAATTTCTAGCTGAATCTTTTAAGTGGGTCACTTTGACTAAATAATTTGTTTACATACCATTTAATATGTTTTTCTACTATCAAGATTAAGAAGTTAATTTATAATTTTAACTTGTAATTTGTTTGTAGTTATTTGTGTATGAAAGTTTTCAAAAAGAGATGTTTCACATTTTCAATAATAATAAATCTAAATTATATGTTTTAGTTACTTTATAAATGTACCGAATTAGTTAATAATATTTCAAACTCTGCTTGCTACTATTTATCAATTGTTTAATATTTTTTTTTTCTACTTAAGAAAGTTTTAATCAGTCATATAGTAATAAGTTATAAAACTTTTTAAAGAGTTTTATTAAAGTATACCATAGAAAATACTTTATTATTGAAAAATTGTACGACCAAACTCGAATAAGTCAACAAACGTCCCAGTGGTAAACTAAATTTAAGCAACTTTTTTTTGTATAAATCTTTGTTAAATTATAAGCATACCTTTTACGTGATACTAAAAAATACTTTTTATAATTAAATCATGTTTAACTTAGGCAATTAATTATTTAAGTAAGTTGATTTAAAATATTAGCTTTATCAATTTTAGGAAAACTAAAGTTTATTTACTGAATCAATGTGATCGTTTGAAAAATAAATACCTGAATAACTTTATTTATTTATGACACAAGTACTTTAGTTTGCCATTACTACAGTAGTCGGTTTTTGTTTTTACTCAAAACATAGAGTTGGATGCGTTTCCAAACTTATTTTATTATGAAAAAATAATTATAACCGAATTAAAGTATAGTTTAAGATTATTGTTAAACAAACTCAAGTCTGGTTGGCCAGTATAAAAAAGAATTCATTAATTGCCATTGTTCAATGACTTGCTATTTTTTCAAAACCTTTTTGCAAAAAAAAGCAAATAGAATCTTTTGAAAATCACTTAACTGTATTTTGTACACTTTTTATTGAACGAATTCGAACGATCTTTGTAACAACTAATAACAAATTTCATAAAAATACATGAAAACAGAATACAAAATACTAAACAAAGAAAATTTAAACAGGCTAACACCATAAACTAGACAAAAACCAGCTAGCTTCCAATTCAACCAAAATACAAATGATTCGTCAATTTTAACAACAATCATACGTTTTACTCTTCAGAGTCTTGATATGTGACGTAGAAAAACTGTAACAACACTAACATCCTTACATCGTGGCCGAAATTTTCCCGGTAATTTCGAAGTGAATCTCTGACCAGCGTGTTTGACTTGATTTCAATCAAACCGTTTGCTTGCGGGTTTTTCGCATAAAAGTCATTTGTTTATCTGAAATCTACCAGATAAATTCTTGTGGATTCATGTACTATTTTATGGAAAAGAGTTGTGTCCTCAAAGTTATGTCTGATACCATCGTCTGTCCTACCTAGTTACTTTATAAATGTACCAAATTAGTTAATGTACGTTTTGATCATTCAACTGTAAAATCTAAAAGTTATCATTGAAAGTATAGTTTTGTGATCCCTAATGATATTTATTTAACTTTTAAACTAGTGTTTAAATAAAAAGGTTTTAAAGGAATATTATAAAACAGAGCTTTAATTGAAATAAAAGACCTAGATTATATTGAAGCTTTAGAATACAAACCAAAACAAATTTCATAAAAATACATGAAAACAGAATACAAAATACTAAACAAAGAAAAGTTAAACAGGCTAACACCATAGACTAGACAAAAAGCAGCTAGCTTACAATTCAACCAAAATACAAATGATTCGTCAATTTTAACAACAGTCATACGTTTTACTCTTCAGAATCTTGATTTGTGACGTATTATAACTAGAACAATAATAACATCCTTGCATCGTGGCCGGAATTCTGCCGATAATAATTGCCGTATTAAAGTTTATTCCAATTAAAACGCTTGACTGCGGAATTTTTCGCATAAAAGTCGTATGTCTGAAATCTGCCAGATGAATTCTAGTAGATTCATGCACTATTTTTTGAAAGGAGTTGTGTCCTCAAAGTTCCATCTAACATCATCGTCTCTACTGCCTACTTTTTAATCGTTCAACTGACAAATCTGAAAGCTTTTATTAAGTGTATAATTTTGTGCTCCCTGATGATAACTGTTTAACTTTTAAACTAGTGTTTATATAAAAAGGTTTTAAAGGAATGTTTTAAAGCAAAGCTTTAACTGAAATAAAAGACCTAGATTATATTGAAGCTATAGAAAACAAACCATATAATTTATGTTTATACAAATTATTGTAAGTAGTTTTAAAATTTTACAAGCATTTACCAACACAATTTTAAAACATTCTTTTGATCTTAATAAGCTTGTATATCTAAATCAGACACTTGAACTTTGCTGATTAAAAAAATAAAACTTGGCTCACAAAATAGTAATAGTGTAATAAATTTGTAACTTAACTTCTTTGTGAATTACTGAGATAATTTGATTTAACTAATATTCCAAACCTTTTCATAGGATTCAGTTTTAGAAACGAATTTATTAGCACTGCTATTTAATTTTACAGTTAAACATGTACATTAACTTAAGCAAGGAATGTATATATTAAAATACAAAATATTCAATAAATGCTTTTAACAGTGAGTTTAAGTATTGCAGCTAAAGAACTTAGATAATGTTTAATATAATTCGTTTGAAATATTATGTATGTACAAAAACTTTAACTATATCAAAAATGTTATTGAAATTAAAATTTTAATCTAATAACATTAATCTTAAAAGTAAATAACCTTCAAAATTGTTTTAATAAATAATAATTAAATTAAGTGCTGTTAAAGCTAAAATAACGTATTTAAACTTTTAAAAATGCTTGTATTTTTTTTTGACTTGAATAGTTGGAAAAAATAAATGAAGGTTGGTTTAAACTTTTCTGTTATTGCAATTGGTTTTCATATTAAATAAAGTTATCAGTTTAAAACTTTAATCATTACCAAGATAACTTATTTTCTATACGACGTTATGCCGGGATATAGTTAAAACTTTAAATAGTTCAAGTAAGTTTTTTAATTATATATTAGGTAAGGGCAATTGACATTATTTCTTTCATTGTTCAAATAATCTTTAGACGGAATAATTTTATTTTTCGACTTACTTGTACTTATACATTAACAAAACGTTAATACACGAAGCTACACAGTTTCTTAAATTTAAATAAATAAACTTGTTTTTACTATCACTTTATTTATTCACATAACAAGCAAAAAATAACGTTTCTTAAAGTGTTAAATAAAATTCTTACGAATAAAAGTAAAACCAAAGTTTTCAACCTTTTTATTTTATTTGAAGCATATATCTTAAACTAGATGCTTACTGCGTGCTTTCTTATTATTTTAACCTTGAGATATACCTGCAAACAAAAATAAAACCAAGTTAAGCTAGTAGAACACCTTTTGTCGTTTGAAAAATTTTTTAAACCAAAATATAAAAGTAGATTTTAGTTCTATAACTGATGTGCTTTTGTAGCTCATTTACTAATATACATCAAAAGCAAACACTTTAATTTTTAAACCATAATGGTTTACATTCTAATCCTTATGAGCAAAATTTATTTGAATTTTTATGCTAGGTTAACATGGTATCAAACATCATATAATAGTTAGTTGTCCAGCTACCTAAAAAAATTACTTTAAGAAAAAAGGTTTTATATATTTGCTAACTTTTTCGGCGATATGAAGTGAATCGTTGAATTAAAAAAAATGTTTTCCACAATAAATAAGATTTTAGATGATTATTATTAATAATTTTTTTTTAATCTTTAACATGTTGTGTTACCACTTTGAATATAAATTGTGTTAAAATATACTTACAATTCCATTTTTAGTATTCGTGTTTAAGAACTAAGTTTCTTACCAAAAGAGGTTTTTCATCAAATTTTGAATAAACAAATATAACAGTGTATATGCTAAGTAGGCAGTGGTATTACTACTTAACTAGCTCTTTAAAAAAGTAAACGAACAAAATCGATTTCTTAACTATAACTTTTTAGCTAACTTTAACTTACAATGAGAATTAAGTTACATTAATTTAAATTGAGTTTTTCACATCAAATTACGTTGTTTCTATCATTGAATTTACGTTTCTACACTTAGTTTTAAATTGAACTTATTTTGGCCAAATTAATTGGTAATTTGTCAAATATACAAACAAAACTACTGTCCTTTATTTAGTTTTGGTCATTTAAAATTAGATTTTGTTGAACATTTTCAACTACAGTGAAATTATAAAGAAAAGTGTTCAGCTTAGTAGCTAGCTAAAAAGTAAAGAAACATTGCTTATGTATTTTATTTGTAGAATACACACTGATACATTGTGAAATTAAACTTATAACCGTATCACTTAAATAAAACAATGATGTAAACCTTTTAGAATTTATAGATAAGGTTAGTATACTTAAAAAACTACTTTAGACAAAATGATGCATATGTATTCACAACGAACAAAAAAAATCTGAAAAAAACGAATAATTTTTATTACTATAAATAAATATTAACAGCAGCACTTTTTTTTCAGGTCTTGTAGTCGTTTTATCATGATGAACATTCTGTTGAAATACTATACTTTAATGATAATGTAAAAGTTTCTATAACATACAGTTATTTTTATTCACTCTGACTTTTCACTAAAATTAAAAGAAACAATTATTAAAATATAAAAATAAGGATGGCTCGAAACAATATTTTAAATAATATAGTTTTAAAGAAAACTACTTGTTTTTTATTATCTTAAGTATTTATAAAAATGATTTTGAGCAATATAAAGAGGAAACACCAAAACAGCAAATAAAGAAAACATGCAGCTATTTATCTAGCTTATAGCATGCTATGAACAATATTAGCAATATATAAATGTAATCTGTGGATATCTGTAAAAAAAACTATTGCTTACTTTTTAAAAGTAAAAACTTGAGTTTTTTATTTATATTTTATTATTTTCATTATTTTAGATTAATATCTAACATATATTTTAAATATTACATATATTGTTTTTACTTACGATCTGTTTAACTGCTGAAATAAATTATCGGTTTTTTGTGACTTATAACGACTAACTGAAGAGTTAAAAGTTTATTTAGTTTCGAATTATGTTAAAATAAATAAAAGATAATGACAAATTATTTTTGTTAGACATTTAAAATGAAATAAACATAATTTTAACCTTTTTATAAAAATATGTTATGCGATCTAATAAAAATACAAAAAGGTCTATACATGATTGTTCTATTTTAGTTTTTGCAAAATATTTTTAGAAAAGATTAAAATAAAAATTTTATACTATTTTAAAATGATAAACAACAATGCTTTAATTACTCAGTAAATTTAGATTTTTTTTTCTGACTAAGCAGAAAGACCATAATGAAAAACTAAAACTTAAAAAAAAATTCAATAAAAATATCCAAAAAGGTATTAAGTTTATTTAAAAATAAAAAGTTATTGAAAATAAAGTTAATTCATTGAAAATATCTAAAAAAAATATAGTTAAAAAATATATGTATTTCTAGAGATATGTTCTGATGACTAAAAAAAGCCAAAATGTCACTGACTTTCTCTGAGCTTTAGCATCAACCTATTAAACATAAACTTTAAAAATAATGTTTTTTTTGTTCTATTATTTAGATAGCATATTTAATCCAAAGAACTATGAAATATTTTAAAAATTTGTCGTTCCATTTAAGCTTTTTGTTGAGATTTTAGATTGTCTAATCTTGTAACCATTGAAGCACACTTTGAAAAACACAGGTTATACAAAAATGAAATAACTTAAGTTTTTTACTTTAATTTCAACAATTAATATATTTTGATTTGTATTCATTTATTAATATCTCTTTGTTTAATATGAAATGTTTAAATCTTGTTTATTTATAAATACTTTGTCAACTTAATTTCAAGTTTTGGATCTTTTAATTTTACTTTTGTGTAGAAAGCAACTAAAAATTGATAACATACATTGAAAAATATAAACAAAATTGCTGCAAAAGTAAATATTTTAATTAGAGCAATTATAAACTATAAACAAAGCTCTGACCATCACACTGTTGTAGAAAAACTCAGGCTAGTATGTATAAGTATAGTTCCTTTCTACTAAAAGTTTAATTTTTTTAAAAAGCAATAAGTATTTTTTAATAATATGGTTTTTAAACTGGTCAAGCTACAAAAAAATTGCTTGATAACACTGTTTTTATCATTTTAAATTTTTGTAAAATAAGAGAAAAAACTAAGGTTAAATTACTTCAAATAAGTATATAGACTAAAAATTTCCATATACTTGTTTATCCAAATTATATTTTAGATATCCTGATTAGCTTAGGGTTGCTAGATATTTAGGCTACTTAGAATAAATTAAAATATTTAGAAAACTGAGGCTGACTTAAATATAATGAAAATCAGCCTTGTTTGAGTTGAAGTTTTGATAGGCTAAGGCTAGTTTGAAGATTTTCATAAATCACAGGCTAATTTTATAATTTTAAATAATTTTATCTAAAACCCGTTTTGATAATCTGTTTTATAACTTTTGTTTTTTCATTTTAGCTTAATTTGTAGTAAAGTGTTAATGCAATTGATTTTAATGATTTTTTTTTATTTGTTTAACAAACCCAGTGAAGTATGTTGTACATCAGAATCTTTTTTCCCTAATCAGAGTAAAATTTTGTTTAAATGAGTGACTATATTTAAAAAGACTAAAAAAAGGAAGCAAAATAAGTAATCCAGCTCTTTAATTTTAGTAATAATAATTATTATTTTATTTTTGACAACGTGGAAGTTTTGTCTCACATTGTGAAGCTTACATCATAATGAAAACTTTTAAACATAAAAAAACAATGTTAAGGCAAAGCACTAATAAAAAAAATAAATATCTTATCTTAACATTATCAAAAATTAGTTAATGATAGGTGAAAAAAATACCTACTAAAACAGCTCTAGTTAGAATTATTTAGCTAATAATCACATTTAAATTAAAATTTATATCATAGCAAAAAGCAGATTGAACATTTGTTTAAAATCTTAAGAAAAATAAGTTGTAAAACTACAGTTTTTGTAGTTTTGTAAAGATAAAAACACTAAGTGTAAAAGTTTCCAGTTAAAATTAAAACCATTGGAGCTTTTAGTTAATCAAAAACAGTTTTTTACAACAGTTTTGAATGACTTATTTTAAATGAAAAATTTCATTTAGAGCATATTTTTATTTTTAGTTGGATGCTACCGCGTGCATGTTTATCCGGCACACTAAAATTTATACTTCAATTGTTTTTTTGGTTAAAGTTCTCTGTTGGAAGGGTTTCCATTTTATCTGGAAACCTGAAAGAACCTAGAATTTGACAATTTAGGCAACAAAAAACCTGGAATAGCCTAGAATTTAAGAAATTCAAAAAAAAAATGGAAAAACCTGGAGTTTTTAACAATTTCAACATGTTAAGTAGTAAAGTTTTGGTTTGACATAACTAATCCAACATATAGATAAAAATTTATGTCGTCATCAAAAGTTCTTTATTGAAAAAACACATTTAAAGTAACTTTACAGTATCTTTTCAATTTTTTATACTTTTAACACTGTTTCTTACCTTGAACTTAACTTTAAACTAAAAATAGACCAAAAAATTGTGTACTTTTATAAACCTGGAGGAAATTTTGAAAATCTGGAGAATATTCTGATAAAGCGAGTGGCAACCCTGTAGTTTGAATTGTTCCATTTTTTTCTCCCTGATAAAAAGTACTCTACTAACTTTAGTCCTTAAATTAAAAATTCAAAAATACACATAGTAATTTTTTTTAAGTTTTTCTTTTCTGTAACATCAGAAAAATACAAGTGAGTATTTTTAATTTTATTTCTACTTTAGCTTATTGATCTATACTTGATTTAAAAGGTTAAAGTTTTATGAGATATTTACAGTTATTTAAATTAAGTTGGAAAGGGTCATATTTAATTTACAAACGTTTGTTATGATTCTAGAGGTAATATATAGTTATTAAAATTACTGAACATAGAAATTTTAATTCAGTACACAAAGTGAGTTCATTAAAACAAAAATTTCAATTTTATCTTTTAATAGTAAGCCTTATATTTACGATTAAAACTCAGACTGACTCAAGTAAGAGACTGATTAAAACTATTTTAATTTATATATCATATATATAAAAAAAGTACTAAATTTTACTAGACAAGGCAGTAAACATTTTTTGCTACCGAAACATGATAGTGATTAAAATACTTAAATTTGCTCTATTACTATTACTATTTAAACAAGCTCTTTATATTCCAGTAAATTGAAAAATATTTTTTATTTAAGACTAGTAACTATATACGATAAAAAAAAATTATAAAACTACTTCATTTGATGTAGCTCTTTAAAAAACATAAACTAAATATTACTTTACTGTAGGACTTTTTGTGGGTAGTTTTGAATATTGGGTACTTGTAATTGCAGCAATTTTACAAAAAAAGGCTCCATTTTTTTGATTACTTCATAGTTTATTTTAGATAATTTTCTTTTAAAAATTATACAAAAAAGATACATAACTTGTCAAGCTGAAAAGTAATTTGAACCATTTTACATTTAAAAACTCTATAATAAATGGCTTGATGAAATGTCGTACTGCTAGTTTTTGGAGCTTTATTTTTTTGAACACTAAAAAAAGAGTCGCAGCCTATATAAAATACACTTTCTATGTGATTTTTGTTTGAAAACAGATACATCCACATGTAGAGAAATATAAATGAAACTATTTTCAATGTTTTACAAGTATGAATAAAATGTAATAACAATTAAAAAAGAGGTAGTTTTTATTTATGTGTAATTTTCTTTGAGTCATGGCTGTTTTTATAGATTTAATGACTAAGTTATAATTTCAGAAAAATACTAACTAAGTTGTAATTACTAATACTTAACTATTTGAAATTACATACTTGGAACTTATCAACATTTGTAGTGCTCCCACTTAAATTGTTAAAGAAAATACTGAGTCCTTTGTAAAATATAAGTTTTATTCTTCTTTAATCTTTATTCTACAACCGCATTTTTATTACTAACTATCCATTAAATAAGTATGATAAACAGCTTAAACTATTTTAAAACTTTTCAAGGTTTTTGTTTTTAAACACAATGCGAGTAATCTCATTAAGCTTACTTTAAAAATAAATTGATTAACTATTCCTTATTTTTACTTATTACCAATACACATGCATTCCTATACTTTACCTATACACAACATACCTTTTATTATTATATTAATGGTCATATATATTTTAATAACAAAATCAAAATTGAAGTTAAAGAAGAAGTCTTATTGTATCGTGTTAAATAAGTTCCAAGTATGTAATTTAAAGTATGTAAGTATTAGTAATTAGTACTTTATTAGTTTTTTTCTGTAACTAAAACTTCGTTTATAAATCATTAAAAGTACCAATGAATCAAATTAAATAAGGCATAAATTAAAACGACCTCTTTTTTATTAACAAATTTTAATAAAACTTGGTAAAATATTGAAAAATAATTTTCTTTATATTTCTATGCATGTGGATGTATTTGTTTTCAAATAAAATTCACATACCAAGTGTATTATTTATAGGCGTAGACCCTTATTCTTGTGTACACAAAAAAAAAAGCTCTGAAAACTATCATTACGATTTAATCAAGCCATATTGCAGGGGTCAGCAGTCTGGAAGTACTCAGGGGCCAAATTTTGAACTTGAAATATTTTCAGGCCGCAGTTTAAGTTTTAGTCAGACATTTAAAATTATTTACTTAAAATTAATACTTAAATCTAAGTTGTATATGCATATAGAGCTTATTATTAAATAATAAAAATGCAATTTTTTTATTAATGAACTTACTATTTGTCTTGCTAACTAATAGTTTCATACTTGGTAATTTAACTACTTAACTATCACTCACTAGCATGAAACAAACGAGCTTAGATTGTAATTTTAGGTCATTTTTTTTCAATTGCCCTTATCAATCTCTTATAAAACTCCTTATTTAATGTTGAATATCTTGAAAAAAGTTGAGTCTTTCAAATCAATCTTCTCCTTAATTTACTTTTCAATTAAGCTCAAGATTTAGGAACTGTTCTATTCAATTATTAAAAATATACTGTTAGAAGAATTGAAAAAAAAAAACAATTTTATGACAAAAGTTTAAAAATAATCTTTAGTTTTGCTAAAAAGTTTATAATTTCCTACAATAGGATTGATTGTTATTCAGCTAAGTATGTACTAAAAAAATTGAGAAAAATTGTTTAAAATTTGTAAGAGAAGATAAATTTCAATTAAATAGTCTTTTTTGCCTTTTTAATTTGGTCTTTATATAAGGAACTTTTTAACTATTCAACTTTGTACCCTAAAATTTCAAAAACTAGTTTAAATTTTACAAAACGGTAAAAAGCAACTGTTAGCTAAGTTAAAGATCTGTAAAATAAGATCAAGATTAAAAAAAAAGCCAACCTCCCTATGGCTTTTTTATACATGGCAATAAATAATACACTTTTTTATAATTTTATATTTTTGAAAAAATTAAAGTAATTGATTTTATATCATTATTAATTAATAATGTTGTTTTTAATTTTTCTTCAAAAATCTATTATTAAATGCAGTGAAAAAGTTATTTGATGAAAAGCCACAAATGAATTAGTTGTTCAACAAAATACTTATTGCGATTAAAGAAATATCTTTTTATTAACATACTGCGCAAAAGTTAAGATTACATTATAATCTATAAAATGTGCATTAATAAAAATTATTCAATAAGAACTAATTTAATAACTTACAAAGTTTAAGTTTAACCAAAGCAAAATAAAAAGTATTTTAGCAGAAACGTTAGATCAATAGTAGCAAGAAAGATCCTAATGTTTCTTCTGTGAAGCAAAATTGGGTGGCTTGAAAAATCTGTTTTTCTTATTGTAAACTGTTCAAACTAACTTTGAAGTAACGTTTTTCAAATGAATATTCAATATAAATTTGATACCTGGTCCAAACATCTACATATATAAGAAGCAAGACTAAGCAAATTTAGAGAAAAAAAACTTTTCTTTTATTTACTAAATTTTTCTAGTTATTTTATATTTTTATTATCACTGTTACCCCTTAACCTCGATCGGTAGCTTTTTTAATGTTTTTTTATTATTTTACTTTGTAGTTTTATTTTTTACAATAATGTTCATTAGTTATTTTATTTTTATTCTTACTATCAATGTTACCCCTAACCCTTAGCCTCGATCGGTAGCTCTTTTTTTTTTATTAATTTATCTTATAGTTTGATTTTTATTAGTTTTTTTTTTTCACTCTTGTTTAGAACTGTCCATCGTGCAAAACTTACCCTCCGTGAAAAATTGTCACTCGTAAATTTTGTCTTTGTGCAAATTGTACCGGCTCCTATTTTATTATATAAGTTAAAATTTGAAGTGTAGCTTAATTTTGTTTCAAGTATTTATGTCAATTGTATATCAAAACAGAAACAAAAAGTTGTTTTTTTTGAAAAGATTGGCTTAATTAAAAAAACTAGTTTCCAAACCACCCAAAGAAAATTCATAAATGTACAATTTATCTTTTTAACTTGCAAATCTAAGCAAAGGGTCGGCAAACTGCGGTCCGCGAGCCAAATGTGGCCCTCAAAGTCAAAATATGTGACCCGCGAGTTCCTTTCCAACGAAACATATACATTTCAAAAACAATCAGACTAAAGATTTTGTAATAAAAACGTACAGTTAGGCTCTTTTTTCAATAAATACTCTTTATTATAGCTCTAATATTGCTAAATCTGTCATATTTTTGATCTTAAATAGCATTTTGGTACTTATTACTAGAACCTATTTTAAATAAATGCGGCCCACAAAGGTTTTTTTCTATGTAGTGCTGCCCGCAAGCAATTTTTCCTAGGAAAACTGGCTTGCTAGCTACAAATGGTTGCCGACACCTGGTTTAAGCGGTAAAAATAGTAAAGTATTTTATATAAGGGACAAAATATGGAATAGTTAAAAAACAGTCTTTAACCACAAAATTCAACTTATAACTAGATTTTTAGTATGCCAAATCAACCTGCTCGCGGGCCAGAGACATACCTTTTGGGGCCTGCATCCCTTTAAAAATGAAAAAAATGCACGTGGGCCCAGATTTACTCTTTGAAGCCAGCATGTGGGTGCGAGCCACGTGTTACTGACCCCTGCTTTATTGTTCAGTATACTTTTCCACGCATTTTTTGACGTATTTTTGTATATTTTTATTAATTTTATAAAGAAACTACTAAAAACAAGGTAAGACGTCATCAAAATATTGATTTTTTTTTTGCTAAATTGCTGCAACTAGACACATAAAAAAGTATCCAATATAGCTTGATAAAAATCTACTTATAACTTTATACCAAAGATATTACGTAGATATGAGTTTTAGTAAAACCATAATAAATCATAACAATCGCTTTTTTATTGCGTTTAAGTATTTTTTATGAATCGCCAGGAAACCAGTCAAAATATTTTTTCGTTATAATTGAATATAACCAGTAAACCAAAAAATGGTTTTACAATAAAAATAACTTATTTGTTTGAAAAAGTTTTAACTTTTCCTGTTAGTTTTGTTTATCTTAGATATAGAGTGGTTGTTAAAAAAAATTTTATTTGTATGTATGGCGAAAATTTTGGTTATTCTTAAAATTCATAAATTAACACATTTACTTTATAAAAAGAATGAAAACAATATTAGTTTTAAGTAAATTTTAATTTTCATACCTCTGTCTTGTCTTTAGTTTTTAACTAACACTAACTAAAGCAAAAAAAAAATTAAACGAGTACAATGATTTTGTCACTTAATTTTACAACTAATAAAGTTATGTTAAAAATGAATAGGTGTCAATTATGCGTGATGGAACAGTTTTGCATGAAGACAATTTTGAAAACAATTTAACATAATGTCACTTTAGAGCAGGGTTTCCCAAAGTGGGCCATGACAGAAACTCAGAGGACAAAGTAGGAAAAGGGGGGGGGGGGAGGGCATGAACCAATAATTTGAAACTTACACCAGATATTCTTGAGTTGAAGATGAAGATAAAAAAAAAGGTCTTATGTGTACATTATGGTAGTAAACTTACGCTAAATATTCTTGAGTTGCAGACGAAGAGAAAAACAAAAAAAAAAGGTCTTCGGTGTTTTTTATTGTAGTTTACTTGTTAAGGGGGCCATGGCTTTTTTTAATTTCTCTAAAGGGGGCCATTTGCAGAAAAGTTTGAGAAACCCTGCTTTAGAGGGTTAATAAGCAAAAGTGTTTTACCTAATATTTTTTTAATCATCAATTAATTTTTTTTTAATTTTTTTAATATTTATACCCTTAACCCTAACCAATCTTACCCAAACATATTAAAAATTAATTCAAACATAAGCTTTTTAAAAATTTTTTATGCTGACGCAGCAAATATTGGGGGCTCCTTCACGTCAACGAAAGGACTCGTCACTTTTGAACGAGTTGAAAATTGTTTTTTTTCATATATTTTTTAATTTCAAAGTTTTTTAACTTCTAACCCTCACCCTGGATGGTATTTTTTTTTAATTAATTTTAAAGCTTCTTTTAGCTTTAGCTGTTATCCCGTACCCTTTGTTGGTAACTTGATTTTCTTTTTTTTAAATAATCATTCTACTTTTATTATTATTCAAATTATTATTTATTTTTTTCTGTTTTTTTTAATCACTGTTTCCCCTAAACCTTTCCTTTAGGTGGTAACTATTATTATTTTTTGTTATAATTTTAATCTAAACTAATGTGTTCTTTTTTACTCTCGTGCATAAATGACTCTTTGTCTACAAGTTTTTTTCATAAAAAAGTGACCCTTAGTGAATATTTGAACCTTTGTAAATATTTAACTTATTGGCAATAAAAAGTTTTCTGTAAATACCACAATACTATTGCATTACCAATATATGCGATACATAAACAAAAATGATTGGAGTTGATCCAAATTAGCAGCACACCATTGTCTGAGGAATTATAATTTTATAAGGCCAGTCAATATTGTAGAAACACTGATCCTAGACTTAAGTGCATACTTTATGTAAACTTTATACCTTTCAATTTTTATCGAATTTTATAGTTTTCCGTTCCAACAGTAGCTAATATTTACATAATCTTTAAAAAAAGTCCTTTTATTTTATTTTTTTTTATAAGATTAATGTAAGCAGTAAAACAATGTATAGTTCAATAGATTATTGGTTGTACAGTTGTTATTGTATTAATGTAAGATATAGTAGTATCAAAATAGTTGAGTATATTTTATCTGTTTGAACATTGTTTTTCCAAGTATTTGTATATAATTTATAAATAGAATCTCAGCCATTAAAAGAATTTGTTATTTGTTTCTGTATTTTGGCTGAGTAATACTGTATATAACATTAACTTTATACACATATTTTTTATCTGATCTTTTAAAAACCTCTTTTATTTTTAGGTTTAAAGTTATCATAAATAAGTACAAATATTACTTATTTGATGTTTAAACTGTTTTATTATTATTTCAGAACAAAAAATACTCAATTTATGTGTAATTTTCCAATGAAAAACGGGTCGAGCAAAGGTGGTGTTGTGAGCAAAAAGCATATGGAAATAATTAAAAATGCTTTAAGAAGTATTATAGATGGTTACATGGAATTCCTGTGCGAAATAGGTCACAAGTATTCAATCTATACCAAAAACAAAGAAGCAAACGAAAGGTTGTTTGATAATGTAAAAAAGGAATTATTTGATTTTGTATTTCAGCACATAGATTTTGTTTCAACCAATCAGTACTTAGTTACACTGGAAGACAAAGTTCTCGATAGATTTAGCTTAAGGTGTCTAGACTCCGCTGATAACTTTATTGACTTCAAAAAGTTCATTCAATTCTGCCAAGGTGCATGCAGAAACGATTCTTCTGTAAAATGTGTAACAGACATTGATTTTAAAGAAACAGGATTCACTTTTCTATTAGAGAGTTTGTTTAAGAAACCGTTGGCTGAAACAACTGAAAAAAACTTGGTTGAATTTGATAAAATCTTAGTTGTGAATTACGAAACTTGGCAAACGACAAAATGTTCTTATGCAGAACTAAAATTGAAAATTACAAGACGACTTGGTGATTTCAAGAAAAACGTCGTGTCAATTGACCGTCTTGAAGAACTCACATTTATTTATGACGAAGCAACTAAGCATTTAGTGTCAGATAAAAAGTGCAGTATTTGCTTGAAAACTTATGAAAATGGTAAGAAAGTTAGTCGGATGCCGTGTAATCACTGTTTTCATAGACAATGCATTGAGAAATGGTTTAAACCACCTAATGCACAAGATTCAAACAACAGAAACAGAAACCAAAGCATGAGTAGTTTAAGTAGTATGAGTAGTGTAAGTAGCAGTTCAGATTTTGGTAATGATATTGAACTAAGTAGTCTGAGTAGTAGTGGTAGTAGAAGTAGTAGTTTGAGTAGTTCTAGTGAAGATGACCCTGCACGTCATACACCACATCTTAAAAATATAAATAGAGTTCAAAGTATGAATAGTATCATTAGTAGCAGTAGTGTAAGTAGTAGTAATAGTATGAATAGTAATAGTAGTATGAGTAGCAAAAGAACAATCTTGACTGGTTTTCATACCGATCAAAGAGAGGAACCAACACCAACAGTTTCACCCTTTCCTAGCCTTTTAAATGACACTACTCCAAGAAGAAGAACTACTTTGAGTGAATTTTATGATGACCCCATAAGCGCATCACCACTAAGATCTAATAATTCAGATGAAACTACAGATATTACGAGAACAACTGTTAGTGAGGCGTTTAGTAGAATAACTTTGAGCGACTTATCTGTAACTCAAACAAGCACATTACCACTAAGACCTAATACTTTTAATGACTCTACCCCTAGCAGAAGAAGAACTTATAGTGAGGCATTTAGTACAACGTCAAGTTTAGGTGACTTTTCTGATGATTTTACAAGCACAATAATAGCACCACGTAATCTGCCAGATCCTGACGAAAATATTGAGCTTCCCGAATCTACACAACGTTTTCCAATAATTCAAATACCAAGTTTTAGTGATATGTTTAGGTTTCTTGCAGATGGTTTCACTGAAAACGATCGTAATCAGACTTGTCCGAACTGCAGAAATAAGTGCTGCTAAAAAACATACGAAGTTTTTAAAACTTTATTTGTAAACACCAATAGTTGTTTACTTTACTTACGGCCTTAACACTATGGTTTACTGTACAATTTGTCAAAACACTTGTATGTGTTAAACTTTACTAGGAACTACTGCAAGAACAATCTATTTACTACGAAAAGTGTTTTAGAACTTTTTCTCTTTTTTGTACTTGTTATTTTTTTACAAAGTTAAAACTCTAAATAGCTTTAATCTTTTAATTGTGTCAAATAATAGTTTTAAATATCATAAACTAAGCTAACTTAAAATTAAAGCATCATGCTTGAGTTGATAAAATATTTTAATTAATTACTCGGTTAAAGCTTTAACTTAACGTCCAACTTTGTAAGTACAAAATTTAAGCGTTAAAGTATGAAAAAAATGTCATATTTTTTTTAAATTAAAGACTCTTTTATAGTATTTTTTTATTTCAGATAAAGACTTAAACAGTTTTTATTATGTAAAAGTGAAATTGTTTTCTGCCTGCTAGGCTATAAAACTTAATGTAATAAAACAAAATTGAAATCTTGTTTTCTCTTTATCTATTAATGTTACTCATACTAACATTGTTATGTAAAAAAGAAATATATTTTGTTATAAACTATAAAAAAGGTCTAATGCCCTTGTTTATTTTGACAGTTTGAAAAACTTTTTTTTAATTTCTTTTTTACACAAAAAAGCTAAAAATAAATGTAATTCTTTAGTATTAAGTTAATTTTAATCTAATAAACCTTTAGTAATAAAACTAAATGCTTTTAACATAGTAAACGAATTGCAATTAAAAAAGGATCTTAGCACGAGATGATTAAAAAACATAAAAAATCCGGTAATTTTATTATCACTTTAGTTTGGATTCTTAGAACTGAAAATTTCTATATACATTATGTTCAGCTATTTTGATAAAGTTAATTGTATACAACGTTTTAAATTTACGATACAAAAAACAAAAACATGGACTAATTGTTCTTATTGAGTACTGATTTATTAACACTATGTGATAAATTAAGCTTGAGCAATAAATGTCTATTTTATTTTTTTTACTAACAACTTACTCATAAATGAAGTGCAAACGTGGTAATTCTGTATTAGGTTATTTTAAAATGGAACTTTAAAACAACTTAAAAAATAAAAGTCTTAAAAACTTTATTTCGAAATTACCAAAGATAAACTCATTGGGGTCTGTAAAATTAAAACGTCTAAGTATTACATTTAATTTTAAAACTTAAAGTTTAGAAACTATAAACTACTTGTTGTAAAAAAATAAATTATTCTTAAATAATAAATTTAATAAAAAAAAAGGCACTGTATAACAGAATAAAAAATTTTAGCACAGATGTTAACTTTACAGTACACTTAGGCTTTTTAAAATTAGAAATATTATATTCTAAAGTTTAATCAGTTAATTTAGAACTTAATTGAGTTTTAGTTACAGCATTGTAAAATGAAACTTGTTGTGAAACTTTCATCAAAGTATTTTAAAAGTCAATTTTACTCAAGTTTTAGAGAAATTTGTTAGGTTTAAAAGAATGAAAATTTAATAACTTTTTGTCAAAAAAAATATAAAATTTCTTTATTTATGTTTCAACCAAGGGTTGCAAAAACTTAAATTGATAAAGCTTTTAGTTTTTTGAGATCTAAATTTTATATCCGCTTGTTATCTGCTTATTTACTTTAAAATAGGTTTTTATTAAAACAAAGTATTTAGTATTTATTAAGTACAATAAAAAATATAACTTTTCTTTAAAATTCTACTTAAAAATGTAATCTGGTTAATACTACATATCTTTTTAGCGATTCATTGGAAAAATAATAACCTGTTCCAGTTGTAAGTATTTTACACGGTAACTTAAATTTTTGGGCTGTGTAATTGCATTTAAATTGTTTTGTGTCCCAAAGCTCTAAAACTTGTACAAATGTTTCAAAGGCCACCTTATTTTATTGTTCATCTTGTTATTCAATTTTATCTATGGCATCCCTGTTAGTTGTATTTCTTAGTAAGCAATTAAAACAAGCTAAGAAGTTTATAATTAAAAAACGAAATTCTAAATTAATTTAAGTACAAGTAAGTATATTTAAGGTGTTTTTTTCTGTATCTTCATTTGTTTACTAAATACGTGTTTTAAAACAGAAAAGAAAAACATTCCGAAACCAAAAAAATATATATACTATTTAGATTGGTCAAATTTTTTTTTAAAAAGGTCATGTTATAACATTTGAGTTTAGTACCTTAATAAAAGTAAATTTTTTTAGCCTCTTTTATTATAAACTTTTTAAGTTTTAGATCTTTTAAGAAATATTTGTATAATTTTACTAACAAAATAACTTTCTAATAACATTTTAACAAATAAAAAACCATATTGTTTTTTTTTTAACTTCATAAAAAAAAATAATTAGAACCTAACAGTATTTTATACTTATCTTGATCATCTTTGCAAAACAGTATCCCACAATGTATTAAATTTTAGCATTATTAAAGTCAAAAAAAAAAACGATCATATTAATTCAACAGTGGTATAAAATGATTGCATTTACAAATTATCATATAGAATTTTAAAATTGAATCAAATCTTTTTAAAAAAACATTAAATCAATTTAGTACATTACGCACACTAAATATTCTCAATAAATAAATATCCATATTGTTAATGAAGATTTCGGTTTTCATAGCGCCCCATTTTCAAGGTGAACACTGCGCGTAAACATTTACCGAAAAAATAACTGATACTTAAAAATTATGAAACATAGTCTTGAAGCTTCCTTATTGTAAATAAACTACTTTCTCCTAAAATTTAATTAATTTAAATAATTGTTTATTTTAACACTAATTCTGCTAAAATTAATTACTAGATTAAATTAAAAGAAACTAACTTAATTAGTTAAACATTTTTTTAAATATTGTTTATTTACTAAACTTTAAACTATTAATTTCGAAATATACTCTACAAGTCTTATTTTTTAAGCAAGTTCAAGAAGAAAAAACTAAGTAACGTATAAGTAGTCAAACTAGATTAATAAAATAAAAGTATAATGACGTTTGAAATCTGTTTTTATATAAAAATAGCGAAATACTTAATTTATATGTATATCAGAATAAAATATGTTATATCTCTCATCTAATTGCATCAAATTTTTTAAATATATTATAAACTAAAAACAAATAAGAAATAAATTTAGCTAAAGTTTTAACATATACTTAAAGTATAATCTTATCTTAAAACATACTGCTAAATAAAAGTCAAGTATTCACCAATACTTAACTAGTGTTTTATTTAATTCTAAGTTGGTTTTTAAAACTAAATTTAGCTAAACTTTTTAAACTATAAAAATTAAAGTACCGAATTTTAAACAGTCATATAGTAGTAAGTTATGAAACATTTTGTAGAGTTTTATTGAAAGCTACTACAGAAAATGTTATAATATTAAATTGAAATTGTGTACAATCCCCAGTAGAATAAGTCAACAGACGTCTCATTAGTAAATTAAGTATAAGCATCTTTCTTTTTGTGTTAATATTATTTAAATTTCAAACATAACGGTTTTACTTGAGAATAAAAATAGATTTTTATATAACTAAATCATGTTTAACTTTGGCTAAACATGAGTAAAATAAATTGATTGAAATTTATTTAATATTTTAGCTTTATCTATTTTAGGAAATCTTAAGTTTATTTACTTAATCCATGAGTTTGTTTGAAAAATATAAATATATAAATTAGTTTATTTATTTATTACTTAAATTTTGTAGTTTGTCATCACTACAGCAGTCGGTTTTTGTTCTACTCAAAACATAGAGTTGGATGCGTTTCTAAACTTGTCTGATTTTCAAAAAAGTACAACTAAAACATAGTTTAAGATTATTGTTAAAGAAACTGGTGGGTCAGCATTAAAAAAAATATTAATTGACATTGTTCAATGACTCGCTATTTTTTATAAATCTTATTGCCAGAATAGCGAATAGAATCTTTAGAAAATCACCTAACTGTATTTTGTTCACTTTTTATTAAGCGAATTCAAACAATCTTTGCAACAACAATAACAAATTTCATAAGAAAAAAACAGAATACAACATTAAACAACTATCTAGATAACAACTAAACAAACAAAAATTAAATAAGTTAACACCATAAATTAGACAAAAAAGAGCTAGCAGCAAATTTAACCAAAACACAAACAATTCGTCATTTTCCACAACAATCATACGTTTAACTCTTCAGAGTCTTGATTTGTGACGTAGAAAAGCTGGAACAATACTAGCATCCTTGCATCGTGGCCAAAATTGTCCCGATAACTTCAAACTGCATCTCTAACCAGTGTGTTTGACTCAATTTCAATCAAACCGTATGCCTTAGAATTTAGTATATCTGAAATTTGCCAGACAAATCCTAGTAGTATCTTAAACTATTTTTTTAAAAGGAGTTGTATCTTCAAAGTTACGTATGATATCATTTTGATCATTCAACTGACAAATTTGAAAGTTTTCATTGACGTTGTGCTCCTTGATGAGTATATAACCGACCATCAACGTAGAAAAAACTGAGTATATCAAATTAAGTATACTAACTCGTAATGAATTGTTGGTATTGACGCTTTCTAAAAAGGTTATAATATTTATATAAATAACTTAACATTTCTAAACATTAAAAAAACCAAGAAATGTATGTCATTTACATTTATTAGAAAGCGATTCTGATAAACAAAACTTTAAAATGAACAGTATGAAACTTTTTTGCTATTCAAGAAAAAATCGGTTTTTAAAAAGCACTACTTACTTAAACTGAAAAAAGTTAAAACTTAGGAGTAAAATTACAATATTTAGAAAATATATAACTCCGAAATAACAATTAAGCTTTAACTGCTCTGTCTTGTAAATATGTGTATTCTTCAAACTTAAATGTACATAAAACAATGTTTAATTTTTTGATTTTAAACCAATAAGTATTTTAGAACTGTTTTAAATGTAATAAAAACTATAAAATCATGTTCGTTTGAAATACTTTATTTAGCGTACAATGTTTTATACCTTATCACCAAATAAAAAAAGTTCTAACAAGTTTTATTAAAATTATTCTAATTACCTGAATAAACCCTTGCAAAATTTTTCTGTTTAGGTTAAACTAAAAAAAATTAGAAGCTAAAATTTTGTTAGAACTGCTTTTTAAATTTAATTAATTTTATTGATCGTTGAAGTAGCATTTACAGATAGTTTATTAATTTATTTTCTTTAAGAAACTTTTCTATTCATATTTAGCAAGGAATTTTAAAGGCTTAAAATAGTTTACCGAATTAATAAATAATCATAAAGAATATTGATAATAAGTTCGTGTACATTAATTTAAAGTATAAGTTCTTTATTTTTAGTTAATAGTAATTAAAATGGACATCGTTAAAAGGCAAACTTTGAAAGATAGGTACTAAATCTCCTAACCGATTGAAAACTGGTTTAAGTTATTTTATTAAATTAATTAAGTTACGTCTAAAAATAACTATCATAAAATAATAAATATAATGTTAACCAATAGTATTCGAAAAAAATAGTAACTCTAAAATAAACATTTATTAGAAATAAGTGAATTTGAGCTATTCTTCAGTGAAAAAAAGGTTACATGACAACTCAAATTCGGACAACTCAAATTCCGACAATTCAAGTTCTTGAAAAATATTTAAAAGACTAATATTAAAAAGTTATATAAATTTGAAAAAAAAAATCCGTATGTAGATTTTATTAATATCTACAAGACATTTTTATCTTTTTTGAAAATTTAAAATATTTTTCATAATATTTTAAAATTATTAAAAATAACTATATTCTTTTACTTCATTAAAGCCATATCTCAAAAAATATTTAATTTTTTGCAAAAAGTAAAAAATGGCCTGTAGATATTAACATGATTTACATATTTATTTTTTATTTTAGACAAACGTTCATTAATTTTTTATGTTAAGCCGTTTTAATTTTTTATTAAGAATTTGAACTGTCGGAATTTAAGTTGTCCGAATTTGAATAGTCGTGCACCCGTAAAAAAATTAAACTTATCTCAAATCTGTACATTTACGTGGGTTTAATTACGTGTTCAACAATGTTTCTACTGTTTAACAAGCAGTGATCAACAAACTATTCTGTCTTTAAAATTAATTATGTTTGATACATGTGTGTCTTTTAATAACTCAAAGTAAATTATCTCTGAAAGCTTCAAGTGTTTTGTTTTATATTTATATTTCATTGTTTTATCTAGATGTTTTTTAGCTATAATTTAAAAAATGTTTAAGTTCTTGTATTTTTAATATTTCTTATAATAGTAGTAATAGTGCAATTCTTTCATTTTATTCCTTCCAGATTTTAGTGGCATAAAAACAGAGCTTGTCTAGTATAATAAAAATGCAAACTTCACTTAATAATTTTGCCCATCTATAATGTTATTAAAAAACTTATTCATAACGCGTTTCCTGAAACAAAAATTAATTAAAAAAACTAGAAATATAATATATTTAGTTTTTATTACAATAACATCCAAAGAAAAAAAAAACAATTTTTGAACAATTTTACATTTATAACAATTAATTAGTTTTAAAAAAATCAATGGAAAGTAAAACAGTTCTTGTCGTATTCAAATTAAAGTTTTTACTCTCATTTAAGCTTTTTCGTGCATTTATGTTTTAAGTCAGTTTTGTATTACAAACTGCATCACGCAAGTTATAATTACTTAAGTTCATGTATGCTGTTCAGTACAAATTTAAATTATTAAATAAGAGTTTTTGCTAGCTCAATGTAATAACTTATCACTTATTTTTTAATTACGTTAAACTTTTCTCATGAACGTATAAAAAAATCTTTACAATCTTTATTGCTGAGAAACTTATTATCATTCACTTGTTTGAACTTATAAGTAATTATAATAATTAAAATAAATTGTAGAAATTACTAACAGTTAGCTTAATTTTTTTACTAAAATGTAATGTAGAAATCGTTTTCAACAATCAAAAGTTTTGAACAATTAGTCAACAAATTTACGAAACAATCCTTAAAATTATGTAATAAACAACACTTTTCAGAAAGAGTAGTTTCTAGCTTCTAGTCATGGACATGCAATTTGACATTTTGGTTGCTATCTACGTCGATAATGCACTTGTTTCTAACAATAGAAGACGAAATCATCCAATTCCTCAAAATTTTCAAATCAGTCAGGTTATTAATGGTGTAAGTGTAGACAGATTGGACCTGATCGGAAGGCGTTCGATTGATGCTAATATAACGCATGTTTACACAAGATTTAATTTGGCGGATTCTAACAAATCAGATGCTTTTTATGTGAACAATCCGCTTTCAAAAGGCTTGATGAATGTGAATATGTATGCCAACGCCAAAGATGTTCACAAGTTTTACCAAGTAAATGTTGGTTTTCGCCCCAGACCACTTATTGTACTCCAGCTTTTTTATACTGCAAATCCAAGCAATAAATTAAAAAAATATAACCAATTTGCTTTTTTGTAACATTTACGAACGCTTTTACTTTTGTTATGATTTTAAGGTTAAAACTAGCAGTTATCCGTTTATCTTTATTTTTGCTAATATGACCTGTTATTTTGTATTTGGTTTATGATAGACGTAATTTAGATTTTACAAACTCATCTTTGTTTGATTCTGTTTGTAAGCTTGTTCAATAAAAATAACACTAAGACTATCGAAATTGTGTTTTTAACGTGTTACTATTAGTTTTGCTATTGCAGTATGTAACTGTTCAGACGGTACATTAATGATTAAAAAGCTTGTGCAAAACTTATTACAAACATTCTTTAATTTATTCATTCATTATCTTGAATGTACTAATTATTAAACTACGAACTGTTTTTAAGAAAGAAATATATTAGCTTAAACGATAAAAATATCTTCGCTAAATGCTGAAGTTAATTAATGCGCAAAATTATCTATGGACAAATATTAAACTAGATCTCAATAGTCTCTCAAATTTTATCTTTGTTGATTATCAATGTATATTCAAAGGTAGTTTACTTAAAGATAGATTGAATTGATTCCATTCTAGTACTATTTTAACATTCGTAGATTATTAACCATGGACGTATTTTGTCTGGTTTTGTGTTACCTGTGCGACCCCTAAAAAATTTCAGTAAACGCGATGAAAAGTTGAGTACACGCAATGAAAAGCGTTTGAATATAGTTTTAATTTTATAGTTTACTAACTTAACTAAAAAAAGTATGTAAATTAAAAAAAAATTTGCGGGAAAAAATTTATAATCTACATTAAACTTTATTATTTATGAAAGAACCAATTTCAAAAAGGAAACTTTTCATTATAAATCATTAAAACAAAAGTTTTTTAAAATACTAGTCATACTAGTTATAACTGATTTAACAATTACATTTCATTTTTACTGGGAAACTTTTAATTAAATTACATAATATTTTATTTTTTAAACATTAGAAAAACCGTAGTTTTACAATTTTACTTTTTTATCTAGTTGTAAAATAAATGGTCTTATCTGCTACTAATTTGTTTCCACAGACAAATTTTGTATTTGTTTTAA
This sequence comes from Thalia democratica, assembly GCF_965202585.1. Classification (NCBI taxonomy): domain Eukaryota; kingdom Metazoa; phylum Chordata; class Thaliacea; order Salpida; family Salpidae; genus Thalia; species Thalia democratica. The sequence goes on along the minus strand of NC_139165.1, from coordinate 40,446,265 downwards.
AATCTAATTTCTAGCTGAATCTTTTAAGTGGATCACTTTGACTAAGTAATTTGTTTACATACCATTTAATATGTTTTTTTACTATCAAGATTAAGAAGTTAATTTATAATTTTAACTTGTAATTTGTTTGTAGTTTTTTGTGTATGAAAGTTTTCAAAAAGAAATGTTTCACATTTTCAATACTAATAAATCTAAATTACATGTTTTAGTTACTTTAAAATGTACCGAATTAGTTAATAATATTTCAAACTCTGCTTGCTACTATTTTTCAATTGTTTAAAGTTTTTTTTTGTACTTAAGAAAGTTTTAATCAGTCATATAGTAATAAGTTATAAAACTTCTTAAAGAGTTTTATTTAAGTATACCATAGAAAATACTTTATTATTGAAAAATTGTACGATCAAACTCGAATAAGTCAACAAACGTCCCAGTGGTAAACTAAATTTAAGCAATTTTTTTTTGTATAAATATTTGTTAAATTTCAACCATAACCTTTTACGTGATACTAAAAAACACTTTTTATAATTAAATCATGTTTTACTTTGGCTATTAATTATTTAAGTAAGTTGGTTTAAAATAATAGCTTTCAATTTTAGGAAAACTAAAGTTTATTCACTGAATCAATGTGATCGTTTGAAAAATAAATACCTGAATAACTTTATTTATTTATGACACAATACTTTAGTTTGCCATTACTACAGTAGTCGGTTTTTGTTTTTACTCAAAACATAGAGTAGGATGCGTTTCCAAACTTATTTTATTATGAAAAAATAATTATAACCGAATTAAAGTATAGTTTAAGATTATTGTTAAGCAAACTCACGTCTGGTTGGTCAGTATATAAAAGAATTCATTAATTGCCATTGTTCAATGACTTGCTATTTTTTCAAAACCTTTTTGCAAAAAAAAGCAAATAGAATCTTTTGAAAATCACTCAACTGTATTTATACACTTTTTATTGAACGAATTCGAACAATCTTTGTAACAACTAATAACAAATTTCATAAAAATACATGAAAACAGAATACAAATTACTAGACAAACAAAAATTAAACAGGTTAACACTATAAACTAGACAAAAAGCAGCTAGCTTTCAATTCAACCAAAACACAAATGATTCGTCAATTTTAACAACAATCATATGTTTTACTCTTCAGATTCTTGATTTGTGACGTAGAAAAACTGGAACAACACTAACATCCTTGCATCGTGGCCGAAATTTTCCCGGTAATTTCGAAGTGCATCTCTTACCAGCGTGTTTGACTTGATTTCAATCAAACCGTTTGCTTGCGGGTTTTTCGCATCAAAGTCATTTGTATGTCTGAAATCTACCAGATAAATTCTTGTGGATTCATGTACTGTTTTTTAAAAAGAAGTTATATCCTCGAAGTTACGTCTGATATCATCGTTTCTCCTACCTACGTTTTGATCATTCAACTGACAAATCTGAAAGCTTTCATTGACAGTATAGTTTTGTGCTCCCTAATGATAATTATTTAACTTTTAAACACGTGTTTAAATAAAAAGGTTTTAAAGGAATGTTTTAAAAGAAAGCTTTAATTGAAATAAAAGACCTAGATTATATTGAAGCTTTAGAATACAAACCAAATAATTATTGTTTATACAAACTATTTTAAGTAGTTTTAAAATTTTACAAGCATTTACCAACACAATTATGAAACATTCTTTTGGTCTGAATAAACTTGTATATCTAATTCAGACACTTGAACTTTGCTGATTATAAAAATAAAACTTGGCTCACAAAATAGTAATAGTGTAATAAATTTGTAACTTAACTTTTTTGTGAATTACTGAGATAAATTGCTTTAACTAAAATTCCAAATATTTTCATAGGATTCAGTTTTAGAAACGAATTCATTAGCACTGCTATTTAACTTTACAATTAAACATGTACATTAACTTAAGCAGAAAAGTACATTGAAATACAAAATATTTAATAAATGCTTTTAGCAGTGAGTTTAAGTATTGCAGCTAAAGTATTCAGAAAATATTAATTATAATTCGTTTGAAATATTTTGTTTGTACAAAAACTTTAATTATATTAAAAACATTATTGAAATTAAAGTTCTAATCTAATAAAATTAATCTTAAAAGTAAATAAAATTTAAAATTATTTTAATAAATAATAACTAAATTAAGTGCTGTTAAAGTTAAAATAACGTATTTAAACTTTTAAAAAATGATTGTAATTTTTTTTGACTTGTTTAGTTGGACAAAATAAATGAAGGTTGGTTTAAACTTTTCTGTTATTGCGATTGGTTTTCATATTAAATAAAGTTATCAGTTTAAAACTTTAATCATTACCAAGATAACTTATTTTCTATACGACCTTATGCCGGGATATAGTTACAACTTTAAATAGTTCAAGTAAGTTTTTTAATGATATATTAGGTAAAGGCAATTGACATTATTTCTTTCATTGTTCAAATAATCTTCAGACGGAATATTTTTTTTTCGACTTACTTGTACTTGTACATTAACAGAACGTTAATACACGAAGCTACTCAGTTTCTTAAATTTAAATAAATAAACTTGTTTTTACTATCACTTTATTTATTCACATAACAAGCAAAAAATAACGTTTCTTAAAGTGTTAAATAAAATTTTTACGAATAAAAGTAAAACCAAAGTTTTCAACCTTTTTATTTTATTTAAGGCATCTATCTTAAATCAGATGCTTACTGCGTGCTTTCTTATTCTTCTAACATTGATAAAACCAAGTTAAGCTAGTAGAACACCTTTTGTCGTTTGAAAAATTTTTTAAACCAAAATATAAAAATAGATTTTAGTTTTTATAACCGATGTGCTTTTGTAGCTCATTTACTTATATAAATCAGAAGCAAACGCTTTAATTTTTAAACCATAATGGTTTATATTCCGATGCTCATGAACAACATTTATTTGAATTTTAATGCTAGGTTAACATGATATCAAACATCATGTAATCATTAGCTGTTTATTTACCTGAAAAATTCTCATTTAGCAAAAAAAAAGTTTCAAATATTTGCTAAATTTTTTAGCGATGTGTAGTGAATTATAGAATTTAAAAAAATGTTTTCTATAATCAATAAGATTTTAGATGATTTTTATTAATAAAATGATTTTAAAAACTTTAACATGTTGTATTACCTTTTTGAATATAAATTGTGTTAAAATGTACTTACAATTCCATTTTTAGTATTCGTGTTTAAGAACTAAGTTTCTTACCAAAAGAAGTTTTTCAGCCAATTTTGAATAAACTTATAAAAAATAACAGTGTTTATGCTAAGTAGGCAGTGGTATTACTACTTAACTAGCTCTTTAAAAAAATAAACGAACAAAATCGATTTCTAAACTATAGCTTTTTAGCTAACTTTAACTTACAATGAGGATTAAGTTACATTAGTTCAACTTGAGTTTTTCACATCAAATTTGTTGTTTCTATCATTGAAGTTACGTATCAAGACTTAGCTTTAAATTAAACTTTTTTTTACATCTGATAAAGTATGTGATAAATTGACAAATGTACAAACAAAACTGTTGCTCTTTATTTAATTTTGCTCATTTACCAATCAGATTTTCTTGGAAATGATCACCTACAGTGAAAAAAAAATGTATTCAGTTTAGTAGCTAGCTCCATAGTGAATAAAAATTACTTATGTATTTTAGTTCTAGAAAAACACACTGATACGTTGTGAAGTTGAACATATAACCGTATCACTTAAATAAGATAATGATGTACGCCTTTTAGTATTAGTAGATAATGTAAGTATATTTTAAAACTAGTTTAGACAGAAAGATGCATTTATCATAAAAAAAATTATTAACAACGAAGGAAAAAAATCTTAAAAATCTGATCAACTATTATACTATAAATGAATATTAACAGCAACGCTTTCCTTATTTTTTCAGGTCTTTTAGTCGTTTTATCATGATGAGCATTCTGTTAAAATATTATACTTTAATGACAATGTAAAAGCTTCTATAACATACTATTAAATTTATTAACTCTGACTTTTCACTAAATTAAAAAATAACGTTTATCATTTTTGTAAAATATTTTGATTAATCTTATTAAAAATTGTTTTTTTAATGTTATTAAAGTATAAAAATAAAAATGGCTCGAAAAAATTTGTTAAATAACTTAATTTTAAAGAAAACTACTTGTTTTTTATTATCTGAAATTGTTGATAACAACGAAGCATAATCTAAAAATGATTTTGAGCAATATTAAGAGAAAATACGGAAAACAGCGAATAAAAAAAAATGCAGCTATTTATCTAGTTTATTACACGCTATTTACAAAATTATCAATATACAAATTTTATCTGAGGATGTCTGTCAAAAAATAATAGTTAACTTTTTAAAATTAAAAAATTGAGTTGTTTATTTAGATTTTATTATTTTATTTATTTTAGATTAATATCTAGCATAGATTTTAAATATTACATATATTGTTTTTACTTACGATCTGTTTAATTGCTGAAATAAATTATCGTTTTTTTGTGACTTATAACTACTAACTGAAGAGTTAAAAGTTTTTTTAGTTCCAAATTATGTTTAAATAAATTAAAAATAATGACAAATTATTTTTGTTAAACTTTTAAAATGAAATAAATATAATTTTAACCTCTTTATAAAAATATGTTATGCGATCTAATAAAAATACAAAAAGGTCTATACATGATTGTTCTATTTTAGTTCTTGTAAAATTTTTTTAAAAGAGATTAAAATTAAAATTTTATACTATTTTAAAATGATAAATAACAATACTTTAATTACTTAGTAAATTTAGATTTTTTTTTCTGACTAAGCAGAAAGACAATAATGAAAAACCAAAACTTAAAAAAAAAATTAATAAAAATATCCAAAAAGGTATTAAGTTTATTTAAAAATAAAAGTACTTGAAAATAAAGTTAACTCATTGAAAATATCTAAAAAAAATATAGTTAAAAAAAATATGTATTTCTAGAGATATGTTCTGATGACTAAAAAAAGCCAAAATGTCACTGACTTACTCTGAGCTTTAGCATCAACCTATTAAACATAAACTTTAAAAAAAATGTTTTTTTTTTGTTCTATTATTTAGATAGTATATTTAATCCAAAGAACTATGAAATATTGTGTTTAGAAATTTTGGAGTCAAGAGAATGACCATTAGTTTAGGAAGGTTGACGTTCCGTTTAAGTTTTTTGTTGAGATTTTAGATTGTCTAATCTTGTAACCATTGAAGCACACTTTGAAAAACACAGGTTATAAAAAAAAGAATAACCTAAGTTTTTTACTTTAATTTCAACAACTAATATATTTTGATTTGTTTTCATTTATTAATATCTCTTTGTTTAATATGAAATGTTTAAATTTAGTTAATTTATAAATACTTTGTTAACTTAATTTCAAGTTTTGGATCTTTTACTTTTACTTTTGTGTAGAAAGCAACTAAAAATTGATAACATACATTGAAAAATATAAACAAAATTGCTGCAAAAGTAAATATTTTAATAGAGCAATTTGAAACTATAAACAGAGTTCTGACCATCACACTGTTGTAGAAAAACTCAGACTAGTATGTAAAAGTATAATTCTTTTCTACTAAAAGTTTAATTTTTTTAAAAAGCAATAAGTTTATTTTTAGTAATATGGTTTTTAAACTGATCAAGCTACAAAAAAATTTCTTGATAACACTTTTTTTATCATTTTAAATTTTTGTAAAATAAGAGAAAAAACTAAGGTTAAATTACTTCACATAAGTATATAGACTAAAAATTTCCATATACTTGTTTATCCAAATTGTATTTTAGATATCCAGTTTAGCTTAGGGTTGCTAGATATTCAGGCTACTCAGAATAAGTTAAAAAAAGTTGAAAACTGAGGCTAACTTAAATATAATAAAAATCAGCCTTGTTTGAGTTGAAGTTTTGATATACTAAGGCTAGTCTGAAGATTTTCATAAATCACAGGCTAATTTTATAATTTTAAACATTTTTATCTAAAACCCGTTTTGATAATCTGTTTTATAACTTTTGTTTTTTCATTTTAGCTTAATTTGTAGTAAAGTGTTAATGCAATTGCTTTTAATGATTTTTTTTATTTGTTTAACAAACTCAGTGAAGTATGTCGTACATCAGAATCTTTTTTTACCTAATCAGAGTAAAATTTTGTTTAAATTAGTGACTATATTTAAAAAGACTAAAAAAAAGGATGCAAAATAAGCAATCCAGCTCTTTAATTTTTGGTAAAAATAATTATCATTTTATTTTTGACAATGTGGAAGTTTTTTCTCACATTGTAAAGCTTACATCATAATGAAAACTTTTAAACATAAAAAAACAAAGTTAAGGCAAAGCACTAATAAAAAAAATAAATATCTTATCTTAACATTATCAAAAATTAGTTAATGATAGGTGAAAAAAATACCTACTAAAACAGCTCTAGTTAGAATTATTTAGCTAAAAATCACATTTAAATTAAAAATTATATCATAGGAAAAAGCAGGTTGAACATTTGTTTAAAATCTTAAGAAAAATAAGTTGTAAAACTACAGTTTTTGTAGTTTTGTAAAGATAAAAACAGTAAGTGTTAAAACTTTCCAGTTAAAAATGAAACCATTGGAGCTCTTTAGTTAATCAAAAACAGTTTTTTACAAATGTTTTGAATGACTTATTTTAAACAAAAAATTTCATTTAGAGCATATTTTTATTTTAGTTGGATGCTACCGCGTGCATGTTTATCCCGCACACTAAACTTTATACTTCAAGTTGTTTTTTTGGTTAAAGTTCTCTGTTGGATGAGTTGCCATTTTATCTGAAAACCTAAAAGAACCTAGAATTTCACAATTAATACAAAAAAAAGACCTGGAATAGCCTGGAATTTAAGAAATTTAAAAAACAAAACTGGAAAAACCTGTAATTTTCAACAATTTCAACATGTTAGGTAGTAAAGTTTTGGTTTGACATAACTAATCCTACATATAGATAAAAATTTATGTCGTCATCAAAAGTTTTTTATTGCAAAAACACATTTAAAGTAGCTTTACCGTATCTTTTCAATGTTTTTATACTTTTAACACTGTTTCTTACCTTGAACTTAACTTTAAACTAAAAATGGACCAAAAATTGTGTACTTTTATAAACCTGGAGGAAATTTTAAAAACTTGGAGAATATTCTGATAAAGCAAGTGGCAACCCTGTAGTTTGAATTATTCTATTTTTTTCTCCCTGATAAAAAGTACTCTACTAACATTACTCCTTAAATTAAAAATTCAAAAATACACATAGTATTTTTTTTAAGTTTTTTTTTTTTTTTGAACAGAAAATACAAGTGAGTATTTTTTATTTTATTTCTACTTTAGTTTATTAAAATATACTTGATTTAAAAAGTTGAAGTTTTATGAGATATCGACAGTTATTAAAGATTTGGAAAGGGTCATATTTAATTTACAAACGTTTGTTTTGATTCTAGAGGTAATATATAGTTATTAAAATTACTGAACATAGAAACATTAATTCAGTACACAAAGTGAGTTCATTAAAACAAAAATTTCAGTTTTATCTTTTAATAGTAAGCTTTATATTTACGATTAAAACTCAGAATGACTCAAGTAAGAGACTGACTAAAACTAATTTAGTTTATATATCACATATAAAAAAATAGTACTAAATTTTACTAGACAAGGCATTAAATATTTTTTGCCACCGAAACATGAAAGTGATTAAAATACTTAAATTTGCTCTATTACTATTACTATTTAAACAAGCTCTTTATATTCCAGTAAATTTAACAATATTTTATAGTTAAGACTAATAACTATATACGATAAAAAAAATTATAAACTACTTCATTTGATGTAAATCTTTAAAAAACATAAACTAAATATTACTTTACTGTAGGACTTTTTGTGAGTAGTTTTGAATATTGGATGCTTGTAATTGCAGCAATTTTACAAAAAAAAGGCTCCTTTTTTTGATTTCTTCATAGTTTATTTTAGATAATTTTCTTCTAAAAATTTTACAAAAAAGATACATAACTTGTCAAGCTGAAAAGTAAATTGAACCATTTTACATTTGAAAATTCTATAGTAAATGGCTTGATTAAATGTTGTACTGCTAGTTTTTGGAGCTTTATTTTTTTGAACACTAGAAAAAGAGTCGCAGCCTATATAAAATACACTTTTTATGTGATTTTTGTTTGAAAACAAATACATCCATATGTAGAGAAATATAAATGAAACTATTTTCAATGTTTTACTAAGTTTGAATAAAATGTAATAACAATTAAAAAAGAGGTAGTTTTTATTTATGTGTAATTTTCTTTGAGTTATAGGTACTTTGATAGATTTATTGACTAAGTTATAATTTCAGAAAAATACTAATTAAGTTGTAATTACTTTTACTTAACTATTTGAAATTACATACTTGGAACTTATCAACATTTGTAGTGCTCCCACTTAAATTGTTGAAGAAAATACTGAGTCCTTTGTAAAATATAAGTTTTTATCTTATTTAATCTTTATTCTACAACCGCATTTTTATTATTAGCTATCCATTAAAGAAGTATGATAAATAGCTTAAAATATTTTAAAACTTTTCAAGGTTTTTGTTTTTAAACACAATGCGAGTAATCTCATTAAGCTTACTTTAAAAATAAATTATTTAACTATTCCTTATTTTTACTTATTACCAATACACATGCATTCCTATACTTTACTTATACACAACATACCTTTTATTATTATATTAATGGTCAAGTATATTTTAATAACAAAATCAAAATATAGAAGAAGTCTTATTGTATCATGTTAAATAAGTTCCAAGTATGTAATTTAAAGTATGTAAGTATGTATTAGTAATTAGTACTTAATTAGTTTTTTTCCGTAACTATAACATAGTTTATAAATCATTGAAAGTACCAATGACTCAAAATAAATAAGGCATAAATTAAAACGATCCTTTTTTATTAACAAATTTTAATAAAACTTGGTAAAATATTGAAAAATAATTTTCTTTATATTTCTATGCATGTGGATGTATTTGTTTTCAAATAAAATTCACATATCAAGTGTATTATTTATAGGCGTAGACCCTTATTCTTGTGTACAAAAAAAAGCTCTGAAAACTATCATTACGATTTAATCAAGCCATATTGCAGGGGTCAGCAGTCCGGAAGTACTCAGGGGCCAAATTTTGAACGTGAAATATTTTCCAGGCCGCAGTTTTAGTTTTAGTCATACATTTAAAATTATTTAGTTAAAATTAATATTTAAATCTAAGTTGTATATGCATATAGGGCTTATTATTAAAAAATAAAAATGCAATTTTTTTATTAATCAACTCACTATTTGTCTAGCTAACTAATAGTTTCATACTTGGTAATTTAACTACTTAACTATCACTCACTAGCATGAAACAAACGAGCTTAGATTGTAATTTTAGGCCATTTTTGTCAATTGCCCTTATCAATCTCTTATAAAACTCCTTATTTAATTTTGAATATCTTGATAAAACTTAAGTCTTTCAAATCTATCTTCTCCTTAATTTACTTTTCAATTAAGCTCAAGATTTAGGAACTGTTCTTTGCATTAAGCTAAGTATGTACTAAAAAATTGGGCAAAATTGTTTGAAATTTGTAAGAGAAGATAGATTTTAATTAAATAGTCTTTTATGCCTTTTTAATTTGGTCTTTCTATAAGGAACTATTTAAACTATTCAATTCTGTACCCTAATATTTCAAAAACTAGTTTAAATTATACAAAACGGTAAAAAGCAACTGTTAGCTAAGTTAAAGATCTGTAAAATAAGATCAAGATTTAAAAAAATACCAACCTCCCTATGGCCTTTTTATACATGACCATAAATAATACACTTTTTTATAGTTTTCTATTTTTGAAAAAATTAAAGTAATTGATTTTATATCATTATTTATTTATAATGTTGTCTTTAATTTTTCTTCAAAAATCAATTATTAAATGCAGTAAAAAAACTATTTGATGAAAAGCCACAAATAAATTAGTTGTTCAACAAAATACTTATTGCGATTAAAGAAATATCTTTTTATAAAAATACTGCGCAAAAGTTAAGATTACATTATAAACTATAAAATGTGTATTAATAAAAATTCTTCAATTAGAACTAATTTAATAACTTACAAAGTTTAAGTTTAACCAAAGCAAAATAAAAAGTATTTTAGCAGAACGTTAGATCAATAGAAGCAGGAAAGATCCTAATGTTTCTTCTGTGAAGCAAAATTGGGTGGCTTAAAAACTCTGTTTTTCTTATTGTAAACTGTTCAAACTAACTTTGAAGTGACGTTTTTCAAATGAATATTCAATATAAATTTGATACCAGGTCCAAACAATTACATATATAAGAAGCACGACTAATCAAATTCAGACAAAAAAAACTTTTCATTTATTTACTAAATTTTATTAGTTGTTTTATATTTTTATTATCACTGTTACCCCTTAACCTCGATCGGTACCTTGTTGTTTTATTTTTTACAATAATTTTCATTAGTTATTTTATTTCTATTTTTACTATCAATGCTACCCCTAACCCTTAGCTTCGATCGGTAGCTCTTTTTTTATTAATTTATTCTATAGTTAGATTTTTATTAGTTTTTTTTTTCACTCTCGTTTAGAACTGTTCATCGTGCAAAACTGACCCTCCGTGAAAAATTGTCACTCGTAAATTTTGTCTTTGTGCAAATTAGACCGGCTCCTATTTTATTATATAAGTTAAAATTTGAAGTGTAGCTTATTTTGCTTCCAGTATTTATATCAATTGTATATCAAAACAGAAACAAAAAGTTGTTTTTATGAAAAGATTGGCTTAATTAAAAAAACTAGTTTCCAAACCATCCAAGCAAAATTCATAAATGTACAATCTGTCTTTTTAACTTTCAATTTTAAGCAAAGGGTCAGCAAACTGCAGTTCGCAAACCCTCAAATGTGGCAAATGTGGCCCTCAAAGTCAAAATATGTGACCCGCGAGCTCCTTTTCAACGAAACGTATACATTTCAAAAACAATAAGACTAAAGATTTTGTAATAAAAACGTACAGTTAGGCTCTTTTTTCAATAAATACTCTTTATTATAGCTCTAGTATTGCTAAATCTATCATATTTTTGATCTTAAATAGCATTTTGGTACTTATTACTAGAACCTGTTTTAAATAAATGCGGCCCTCAAAGGTTTTTTTCTATGTAGTGCTGCCCGCAAGCAATTTTTCCTAGGAAAATTGGCTTGCGAGCTACAAATGGTTGCCGACACCTGGTTTAAGCGGTAAAAAGAGTAAAGTATTTTATATAAGGGACAAAATATGGTATAGTTAAAAAACAGTTTTTAACCACAAAATTCAACTTATAACTAGATTTTTAGTGTGCCAAATCAACCTGCTCGCGGGCCAGAGACATACCTTTTGGGGCCTGCATCCCTTTAAAAATGAAAAAAATGCACGCGGGCCCAGATTTACTCTTTGAGGCCAGCATGTGGGTGCGAGCCACGTGTTGCTGACCCCTGCTTCATTGTTCAGTATACTTTTCAGCGCATTTTTTAACGTATTTTTGTATATTTTTATTAATTTTATAAAGAAACTACCAAAAATAAGGTACGACGTCATCAAAATACTGAATTTTTTTTTTGCTAAATTGCTGCAACTAGACACATAAAAAAGTATCCAATATAGATTGATAAAAATCTACCCATAACTTTATACCAAAGATATTACGTAGATATGAGTATTAGTAAAACCATAATAAACCATAACAATCGCTTTTTTATTACGTTTAAGTATTTTTTATGAATCGCCAGGAAACCAGTCAAAATATTTTTTTGTTATTAATTGAATATAACCAGTAAACCTAAAAATGGTTTAACAATAAAAATAATTTATTTGTTTGAAAAAGTTTTAAGTTTTTCTGTTTGTTTTGTTTATCTTAGATATAGAGTGATTGTTATAAAAAATTCTATTAGTATGTATGGCGAAAATCTTGGTTATTCTTAAAATTCATAAATTTACACATTTATTTTATAAAAAGAATGAAAACAATATTAGTTTTAAGTAAATTTTAATTTTCATACCTCTGTCTTTTCTTTAATTTTTAACTAACACTAACTTAAGCAAAAAAAAAAAAACTTATACGAGTACAATGATTTTGTCACTTAATTTTACAACTAATAAAGTTATGTTAAAAATGATTAGGTGTCAATTATGCATGATGGAACAGTTTTGCATAAAGACAATTTTGAAAAAAATTTAACATAATGTCACTTTAGAGCATGGTTTCCCAAAGTCTATGACAGAAACTCAGGGGACCACAAGCAGCAAAGTGGAAAGAGGGGGGGAGGGCATGAACCAATAATTTGAAACTTACACCAGATATTCTTGAGTTGCAGATGAAGATAAAAAAAAGGCCTTATGTGTATATTATGGTAGTAAACTTACACTAGATATTCTTGAGTTGCAGACGAAGAGCAAAACAAAAAAAAAAAAAGGTCTTCGGTGTTTTTTATTGTAGTTTATGAGTAATCTTGTTAAAGGGGGCCATGGCTTTTTTAATTTCTTTAAAGGGGGCCATTTGCAGAAAAGTTTGAGAAACCCTGTTTAGAGGGTTAATAAGCAAAAGTGTTTTCCCTAATATTTGTTGAATCATCAATTAAATTTCTCCAGATTTTTTAAATATTTATACCCTTAACCCTAACCCATCTTACCCAAACATATTAAAAAGTAATTCAAACATAAGCTTTTTAAAAATTTTTTATGCTGACGCAGCTAATATTGGGGGTTCCTTTACGTCAACGAAAGGACTCGTCACTTTTGAACGAGTTGAAAATTGTTTTATTTCATATATTTTTTAACTTCAAAGTTTTTTAACCTCTAACCCTAACCCTGGATCGTTTTTTTTTAATTAATTTTACAACTTCTTTTAGCTTTAGCTTTTATCCCGTACCCTTTGTTGGTAACTTGATTTTCTTTTTTTTAAATAATCATTCTACTTTTATTATTGTTTAAATTATTATTAATTTTTTTCTTTTTTTTTTAATCACTGTTTCCTCTAACCCTTTCCTTTAGTTGGTAACTTTTATTATCTTTTTTATAATTTCAATCTAAACTAATGTGTTCTTTTTTACTCTCGTGAATAAATGACTCTTTGTGTACAAGTTTTTTACATACAAAAGTGACCCTTAGTGAATACTTGAACCTTTGTAAATATTTAACATGTCCCTTTTATAAACAAAAAAAAAAGTTAAAGAGAAAAGTTTAGAGTTAAGAAAACTTATTGGCAATAAAAAGTTTTCTGTAAATACCACAATACTATTGCATTACCAATGTATGCGATACATAAACAAAAATGATTGGAGTTGATCCAAATTAGCAGCACACCATTGTCTGAGGAAATATAATTTTATAAGGGCAGTCAATATTGTAGAAACACTGATCCTAGACTTAAGTGCATACTTTATGTAAACTTCATACCTTTCAATTTTTACCGAATTTTATAATTTTTCCTTCCAACAATAGCTAATATTTACATAATCTTTAAAAAAGTCCTTTTATTTTAATTTTTTTATAAAATTAATGTAAGCAGTAAAACAATGTATAGTTTAATAGATTATTGGTTGTACAGTTGTTATTGTATTAATGTAAGATATAGTAGTATCAAAATAGTTGAGTATATTTTATCTGTTTGAACATTGTTTTTCCAAGTATTTGTATATAATTTATAAATAGAATCTTAGCCATTAAAAAAACATGTTATTTGTTTTTGTATTTTGGCTGAGTAATACTGTATATAACATTAACTATATACCCATATTTTTTATCTGATCTTTGAAAAACCTTTTTTATTTTTAGGTTTAAAGTTATCATAAATAAGTACAAATATTACTTATTTGATGTTTAAACTGTTTTATTATTATTTCAGAACAAAAAATACTTAACTTATGTGTAATTTTCCAATGAAAAACGGGTCGAGCAAAGGTGGTGTTGTGAGCAAAAAGCATATGGAAATAATTAAAAATGCTTTAAGAAGTATTATAGATGGTTACATGGAATTCCTGTGCGAAATAGGTCACAAGTATTCAATCTATACCAAAAACAAAGAAGCAAACGAAAGGTTGTTTGACAATGTAAAAAAAGAGTTATTTAGTTTTGTATCCCAGCACATAGATTTTATTTCAACCAATCAGTACTTAGTTACATTGGAAGACAAAGTTCTCGATAAATTTAGCTTAAGGTGTCTAGACTCTGCTGATAACTTTATTGACTTCAAAAAGTTCATTCAATTCTGCCAAGGTGCATGCAGAAACGATTCTTTTGTAAAATTTGTGACAGACATTGAAATTAAAGAAACAGGATTCGCTTTTCTACTAGAGAGTTTGTTAGAGAAACCGTTGGCTGAAACAACTGAAAAAAACTTGGTTGAATTTGATAAAATCTTAGCTGTGAATTACGAAACTTGGCAAACGACAAAATGTTCTTATGCAGAACTAAAATTGAAAATTACAAGAAGACTTGATGATTTCAAGAAAAACGTCGTGTCAATTGACCGTCTTGAGGAACTCACATTTATTTATGACGAAGCAACTAAGCATTTAGTGTCAGATAAAAAGTGCAGTATTTGCTTGAAAACTTATGAAAATGGTAAGAAAGTTAGTCGGATGCCGTGTAATCACTGTTTTCATAGACAATGCATTGAGAAATGGTTTAAGCCACCTAATGCACAAGATTCAAACAACAGAAACAGAAACCAAAGCATGAGTAGTAGCAGTAGTATAAGTAGTGTAAGTAGCAGTTCAGATTTTGGTAATGATATTGAACTAAGTAGTTTGAGTAGTAGTGGTAGTAGTAGTCGTAGTAGTAGTTTGAGTAGTTCTAGTGAAAATAACCCTGCACGTAATACACCACATCTTGAAAATATAAATAGAGTTCAAAGTATGAGTAGTATCATTAGTAGCAATAGTGTAAGTAGTAGAAAAAGTATGAGTAGTAATAGTAGTATGAGTAGCAGAAGAAAAATCTTGACTGGTTTTCATACGGAACAAAGAGAGGAACCAACACCAACAGTTTCACCCTCTTCTAGCCTTTTAAATGACTCTACTCCAAGAAGAAGAACTACTTTGAGTGAATTTTATGATGACCCCATAAGCGCATCACCACTAAGATCTAATGATGCAGGTGAAACTACAGATATTACGAGAACAAATGTTAGTGAGGCGTTTAGTAGAATAACTTTGAGCGACTCATCTGATAATCAAACAAGCACATTACCACTAAGACCTAATACTTTTAATGATTGTACCCCTAGCAGAAGAAGAACTTATAGTGAGGCATTTAGTACAACGTCAAGTTTGGGTGACTTTTCTGATGATTTTACAAGCACAATAATAGCACCACGTAATCTGCCAGAACCAGACGAAAATGTTGAGCTTCCCGAATCTACACAACGTTTTCCAATAATTCAAATACCAATTTTTGGTGATATGTTTAGGTTTCTTGCAGATGGTTTCACCGAAAACGATCGTAATCAGACGTGTCCGAACTGCAGAAATAAGTGCTGCTAAAAAACATACGAAGTTTTTTAAACTTTATTTGTAAACATCAATAGTTGTTTACTTTACTTACGGCCTTAACACTATGATTTACTGTACAATTTGTTAAAACACTTGTATGTGTTAAACTTTACTAGGAACTACTGCAAGAAGAATCTATTTTACTACGATACGTGTTTTAGAACTTTTTCTCTTTATTATACTTGTTATTATTTTACAAAGTTAAAACTCTAAATAGCTTTAATCTTTTAATTGTGTCGAATAATAGTTTTAAATATCATAAACTAGGCTAATTTAAAATTAAAGCATCATGTTTGAGTTGATAAAGCGTTTTAATTGAATACTTAATAAAAGCTTTAACTTAACGTCCAACTTAGTAAGTACAAAATTTTAGCATTAAGGTTTGAAAAAATGTCATATTTTTTAAATTAAAGACTCTATTTTAGTACTTTTTTAGTTCATATAAAGACTTAAATAGTTTTTATTATGTAAAAGTGAAATTGTTTTCTGCCTGCTAGGCTATAAAACTTAATGTTGTAATAAAAAATAATTGAAATCTTGTTTTCTATTTATCTATTAAAGTTACTCATACTAACATTGTTATGTAAAAATGAAAAATATACTGTTATAAATTATAAAAAAAAGGTTTAATGCCCTTGTTTATTTTGACAGTTTGTAAAACGTTTTTTTTTATGTTAATTTATTTTTCACACAAAATAGCTAAAAATAAATGTTATTCTATAGTATTAAATTATTTTTAATCTAATAAACCTTTAGTAATAAAATAAAATATTTTTAAGATAGTCAACGAATTGCAATTAAAAAAAAAAAGAATTTATCAAGAGACCACAAAAAAAACATAAAAATTCCGATATTTTTCTTAACGCCTTAGTTTGGATTCTTAGAACTGAACATTTCTAAATACATTATGTTCAGCTATTTTGATAAAGTTAATTGTATACAACGTTTTAAATTTACGATACAAAAAACAACAACATGGACTAATTGTTCTTATTGAGTACTGATTTGTTAATACTATGTGTTACCTTAATTAAGCTATAGTAACAAATGTCAATTTTACTTTCCTTTACTAACAATTACAGTGCTTCCTCGCTAATCCGGCCAAGTTGGGCAAGATTTTTTTGAAAATACGGCCGGATTTGCCTTTGGCCGGATAAAAACAATTTATCGATTTTTTTACAAATTATCTACTTTAGTTATATTATGAATGTATATAACAAAACGTACTATAAAATTTCTGTTAATTTAATTTATTTTACTTTATTTAAAGAAAAATGAATTAAAACACACAAAACTAAACAAAAAAAATTTTTAAGTTCAAAATTAATGGACAAAAAAACTACACTGTTAACACTTTAACTAAATTAAGATTCTTTTTGAAAAAAGAAAAAATGGAAGATTGTTTTACAGTGCTTTCTCGTTTCTTAGCAGAAAACTCACGAAATTGGATGAGTTTTGACACATCTTCAGGTGTGGCTTCTGGTTGGCAACGATAGTAAGCTAAGTAATCGTCAATTTCCTGCATGGCTTCAGCATGAGAAAATGGACACTTAGAAGGCTGGGAAACACCAATTTCATCTTCAACAACTTCAACAGCCTCTTTTTCGGTATCCCCAGTAAGCAGTTCAAAAAATCCTTGCTCGTCCATATGCTCATATCCAGGACCATCACAACTCATCCATCTTTGAATATCATCTTCTGTAAATGTGATATTTAATCTCGCAAATTGCTGTACAAACTCGTTGTCTTGAGTTTATTCAGAAGGGTCATATTTTGCATGGAAGAGCTTTGCTGTAATGGCATTAATTTCTTCCATCAGTTTCTAATGGAAGAAGGCTTTACCATACCCCAAGCAAATGAAACGGTGTCGACAACTTTTGTCATGTCGATTCTTTTTAAAAAATCTTCAATTGTGAAAATTGATTGCGATATAAGATCTCTAAGAATCCACTTTCTATAAACCCTTTTTATGGACTCGAGTACACCTTGATCCATTGGTTGTACGAGTGAAGTAACGTTTGGAGGCAGAAACTTTGCAGTAATTTTTCCATCAGCTAATACAAGTTCGTCCTAACTAGGATGAGCAGAACAATTGTCAAGGAACAAAATTGCCTTCTTTTCTTGCCCAAGTTCACTTAGTCTTTGTTTTGTTTTGGGAACAAAACAGTTATAAAACCAATCGCGAAAAATGTCACGATCGACACAAGCATTTTTTTGACTACAATAGACAACTGGCAGCACTTCCTTGTTGAGGTTGCGGAAACAACGCGGGTTTTTAGCCTTTCCAATTAACAATAAAGGTAGCTTTGTTGTGCCACTTGCATTAGCACATGCGTTTATTGTTACCCTGTCCTTTGCTTTCTTCGTTCCATCTGGCCTGTCGTTAACTGAAACTAATGTATGACCAGGCAACATTCTGAAGTATAACCCAGTTTCATCGCAGTTAAAATTTTAGTGTTCAGAATAGCCCTCAGTTATGACAGAAATCTCATTTATGAATTTATTAGCAGCTGAACTATCTGCACTTAACTTTTCGCCACATATTTTAAGATTACGCAAGCCAAATCTCCTGCAAAACCTCCATTGAAACCCCGTACTTGCTGAAAAGGCATTGAGTGTCCACCGTAAATTAAACGATGGAACTTGGAGGCTTTTTCTAATAGTATTGGGCCAGTTATTGGACAACCCTTTTCACGTTCCTGACGAAACCAAATGTAAAGGGCGCTGTCTAGCTTGTCAAAGACGCCTCCCTCTACTTTTTTTGCCGTTTTAGCAGCTCCAATAGTCCCAGCTCCTTCTTTTTGGCTTTAAACTTTTTGAAATTTTCTTCGCCTTTCAAAATGTCATTTAAAGTTGACTTACCAATGTTAAACTGGCTCATTATAACAGCTTTAGGCACATTATTGTTTGCCATTTCGCAAACTTTTAACTTGTTTTCAATTGTTAGTTGAACGCGTTTTCGTTTCTTTGCTGTCTTATCCATTTTTTAACGAGATATGTTGATTGTAGTATATTAAAGTGTAACTTGTTTAGGAAAGACAGAAAAGTTGCAAATGAATAATAAACAAGTTTGTTACAACTGAGCAGGAAAAGTATGAAAAAAAAAACTTAAGATTATACAAATTATACTTTATTATGACGTAACAATATATTGCTTGCATACTTATAAAACGTAAATTGAATACTTTTTCGAAGTAAAATGAAATTAAACGCTAAAAACGCTAAAATAAATGAGGCGACTTCTCGACTAAAACCGGTCGGATTAGCGAGGAACCGGATTAGCAAGGACCGGATTAGCGAGGAAGTACTGTACTCATAAATATAGTGCGAACGTGGTGATTATGTATCAGGTTATTTTAAAATAAAACTTTTTAACAAATTAATAAAAATAAAAATCTTTAAAAAAAAATTTTGAAATTACCAAAAGATAAACTCATTGGTGTCTGTTAAATTAAAACCTCCTTAGTATTTCATAAGGATTAAAACTCAAAGTTTAGAAACTATAAACTACTTATTGTAAAAAAAATAAACTATATTTTAGAAAAAACGCAATAAAAAAAATCAATGTATAACATAGTATAAATTTTTAGCCCAGATGTTGATTTTACAGTACACTTAGGCTTTTTAAAATTAAAAATATTATATTCTAAAGTTTAATCGGTTATTTTAGGACTTAATTAAATTTTAGTCACAGTAATGTACAAAAAAAAAACTTATTGTGATACTTTCATTAAAGTATTTTAAAAGTAAATCTTACTCAAGTTTTAGAGAAATTTGTTAAGTTTAAAAAAGGTATAAGTTGAATTATTTTATGTCAAAAAAAACAAAATCCTTTTATTTATGTCTCAACCAAGGGTTGCAAAAACTTAAATTTATAAGTTTTTAAATTTATAAAATAAATCTTTTAATTTTTTGAGATTTGAATTTTACATTCGCCTGTTATCCGCTTATTTACTTTAAAATAGGCTTTTATTAAAACAAGTATTTCGTATTTATAAATAACAATAAAAAAATCAATATTTCTTTAAAATTCAACTAAAAAAACAAGCTGGTTAATACTACATATCTTTTTAGCGAGTCAATTGAAAAATAATAGCATGTTCCAGTTGTAACTATTCTACAAGGTAACTTAAATGTGTGTGCTGTGTTATTGCATTTAAATTGTTCTGTGACTCAAAACTTAAACTAATAATTCAAAGGCCACTTTATTTTATTGTTCATTTTGTTATTCAATTTTCTCTATGGCATCCCTGTTAGTTGTATTTCTTAGTAAACAACTAGAATAAGCTAGGAAGTTTATAATTTAAAAACGAAATTCTAAATTAATTTAAGTACAAGTAAATATATTTAAGGTGTTTTTTTCTCTATCTTCATTTGTTTACTAAATACGTGTTTTAAAACAGAAAAGAAAAACAGTTCGAAACCGAAAAATATATATACTATTTAGATTGGTCAATTTTTTTTCAAAAAAGGTCATGTTATAACATTTGAGTTTAGTACCTTAATAAAAGTAAATTTTTTCAGCCTCTTTTATTATAAACTTTTTAAGTTTTAGATCTTCTAAGAAATGTTTGTATAATTTTACTAACAAAATAACTTTCTAATAACATTATAACAAACAAAAAACCATTGACTTTTTTTTTTAACTTCATAAAAAAAGTAATTAGAACCTAACAGTATTTTATACTTATCTTGAACATCTTTGCAAAACAGTATACCACACTGTATTAAATTTTAGCATTATTAAAGTCAAAAAAAAAAACGATCATAACAATTCAACAGTGGTAAAAATTAATTGCATTTACAAATTATCAAATAGAATTTTAAAATTGAATCAAATCTTTTTAAAAAAACATTTAATTAATTTAGTACATTATGCTAAGCTGTAAGCTCGCACATTAAATATTCTCAATAAATAAATATCCATATTGTTAATGAAGGTTTTCGGTTTTCATAGCGCCCCTTTTTTAAGGTGAACACTGCGCGTAAACATTTACCGAAAATATAACTGATACTTAAGAGTTATGAAACATAGTCTTAAAACTTTTTTATTGTAAATAAACTACTTTCTCCTAAAATTTAATTAAGTTAAATAATTGTTTATTTTAATACTAATTCTGCTAAAATTAGTTACTAGAATAAATTAAAAGAAACTAACTTAATTAGTTAAACATTTTTTTAAATATTATTTATTTACTAAACTTTAAACTATTAATTTCGAAATATACTCTACAAGTCTTATTTTTAAGCAAATTCAAGAAGAAAAATCTAAGTAAAATATAAGTAGTCAAAATAAATTATTAAAATAAAAATATAATGACGTTTAAAATCTGTTTTTATATAAAAATAGCGAAATACTTAATTTATATCAATATCAGAATAAAATATAATATATCTCTCATCTAATTGCATCAAAGTTTTTAAATGTAATATAAACTAAAAACAAATTAGAAATAAATTTAGCTAAAGTTTCAACATATACTTAAAGTATAATCTTATCTTAAAACATACTGCTAAATAAACGTCAAGTATTCACCAATACTTAACTAGTGTTTTATTCAATTCTAAGTTGGTTTTTGAAACTAAATTTAGCTAAACTTTTTAAACTACAAAAATTAAAGTACCGAATTTTAAACAGTCATATAGTAGTAAGTTATAAACCATTTTGTAGAGTTTTATTGAAAGCTACTACAAAAAATGTTAAAATATTAAATTGAAGTTTTGTACAATCCCCAGTAGAATAAGTCAACAGACGTCTCAGTAGTAAATCAAATATAAGCATCTTTCTTTTTGTATTAATATTGTTTTAATTTCAACCATAACGTTTTTACTTGAGAATAAAAAAAGATTTTTATATAACTAAATCATGTTTAACTTTGGCTAAACATGAGTAGAATAAATTGATTGAAATTTATTTAATATATTAGCTTTATCTATTTTAGGAAATCTTAAGTTTATTTACTTAATCCATGATTTCGTTTGAAAAATATAAATTAGTTTATTTATTACTCAAATTTTGTAGTTGGTCATCACTACAGCAGTCGGTTATTGTTTTACTCAAAACAAAGAGTTTGATGCGTTTCTAAACTTGTCTGATTTTCAACAAAATACTTGAAACCAAACTAAAACATAGTTTAAGATTATTGTTAAACAAACTGGTGGGTCAGTATTTAAAAAAAATATTAATTGACAGTGTTCAATGACTTGCTATTTTTTAAAATCTTATTGCCAGAATAGCGAGTAGAATCTTTAGAAAATCACCTAACTGTATTTTGTTCACTTTTTATTGAACGAATTCAAACAATCTTTGCAACAAAAATAACAAATTTCATAAGAAAAAAACAGAATACAAAATTAAACAACTAACTAGATAACAACTAAACAAACAAAAATTAAATAAGTTAACACCATTAATTAGACAAAAAGGAGCTAGCAGCAAATTCAACCAAAACACAAACAATTCGTCATTTTCCATAACAATCATACGTTTAACTCTTCAGAGTCTTGATTTGTGACGTAGAAAAACTGAAACAACACTAACATCCTCGCATCGTGGCCGAAATTGTCCCGGTAATTTCGAGCTGCATCTCTAACCAGTGTGTTTGACTCAATTTCAATCAAAACGTTTGCTTGAGGATTTAGTATATCTGATTTCTGCCAGACTAATTCTAGTGGATTCATGCACTGTTTTTTGAAAAGGAGTTGTATCTTCAAAGTTACGTCTGATATAATTTTGATCATTCAACTGACAAATTTGAAAGTTTTCATTGACTATATAGTTTTGTAAGTAGCTAACCGACCATCAACGTAGAAAAAATCTGAGTTTATCAAACTAAGTATAATAACCCATAATGAAGACTTGGTATTGACGCTTTCTAAAAATGTTATAATGTTTATATAACTTTATATAATGTTTATATAACAAAACCTTTTTAAACAGTAAAAAAAAAACAAGAAATGTATGTCAATAACATTTTTTAGAATACGATTCTGAAAAACAAAACTTAAAAATGAACAGTATGATTTTTTTTTGCTTTTCAAGAAAATTTCTGCTTTTAAAAAGCATTACTTACTTAAACTGAAAAAAGTTAAAACTTACTTGATAATTTTTGAACTAGTAGGAGTAAAAATACAATACTTGGAAAATATATAACTCCGAAATTAAAATTAAGCTTTAACGCTTTGCTTTGTCTTGTAAATATGTGTATTCTTCAAACTTAAATGTACATAAAATAATGTTTAATTTTTTGATTTTAAACCAATAAGTATTTTAGAACTGTTTTAAATGTAATAAAAACTATAAAATCATGTTCGTTTGAAAAACTTTATTTAGCGTACAATGTTTTATACCTTATCACCAAATAAAAAAAGCTCTAACAAGTTTTTTTAAAATTATTCTAATTATCGGAATAAACCCTTGCAAAGATGTTTCTGTTTAAGTTAAGTTAAAAAAAAATTAGAAGCTAAAATTTTTGTTAGAACTGCTTTAAAAGTTTAATTAATTTTATTGATCATTGAAGTCGCATTTACAGATAGTTTATTTATTTGTTTTCTTTAAGAAACCTTTTTATTCATATTTAGCAAGGAATTTTAAAGGCTAAAAATAGTTTACCGAAATAATAAATAATCATAAAGAATATTAATAACAAGTTCGTGTACATTAATTTAAAGTATAACTTCTTTGTTTTTAGTTATTATAAGCAATTAAAATGGACATCGTTAAAAGGCACACTTTGAAAGGTACGTACCAAATCTCGAAAACGATTAAACACTGGTTTAAGTTATCTTATTAAATTTATCATGTTATTTCTACAAAAAATTATCATAAAATAATAAATACAACTTTAACAAATGGTGTTCGAAAAATAAATTGTAACTGTAAAACAAACTTTTATGGGAAATAAGTATATATGAGCTATTGTTCAGTGAAAAAAATCATTAAACTTATCTCAAAGCTGTATTACATTTGCGTGGGTTTAAGGTTTGTGTTGTAACGATTTTCTTACTGTTTAACAAGCAGTGATCAACAAACTATACTGTCTTTAAAATTAATTATGTTTGATACATGTGTGTCTTCTAATTACTCAAAGTAAAATATCTCTAAAAGCTTCAAGTGTTTTGTTTTATATTTATATTTCATTGCTTTATCTAGATGTTTTTTAGCTATAATTAAAAAAATGTTGAAGTTCTTGTATTTTTAATATTTCTTATAATAATAGTATTAGTGCAATTCTTTCATTTTATTCCTACCAGATTTTAGTGGCATAAAAACAGAGCTTTTCTAGTATAATAAAAATGCAAACTGCACTTAATAATTTTGCCTATCTATAATGTTATTAAAAAACTTATTCATAACGCGTTTCCTGAAACAAAAATTAATAAAAAAAACTAAAAATATTATATATTTAGTTTTTTATTACAATGACATCCAAACAAAAAAAAAAACTACTTTTGAACAATTTTACAATTATAATAATTGATTAATTAAAAAAAAAATTATGTAAAGTAAAACAGTTCTTGTCGTATTCAAATTAAAGTTTTTACTCTCATTTAAGCTTTTTCGTGCATTTATGTTTTAAGTCAGTTTCGTATTACAATCTACATACACGCAATTAATAATTACTTAAGTTCATGTTTGCTGTTCAGTACAAATTTAAATTATTAAATAAGAGTTTTTGCTAGCTCAATGTAATAACTTATCACTTATCTTTTTATTACGTTAAACTTTTCTCATGAACGTATAAGAAAATCTTTACAACCTTTATTGCTGAGAAACTCATTATCATTTACTTGTTTGAACTTAAAAGTAATTATAATAATTAAAACAAATTGTAGAAATTACTAACAGTTAGCTTAATTTTTTTACTAAAATGTAATGTAGAAATTGTTTTCTCAATCAAATTTTTGAACAATAAGTTAACAAATTTACGAAACAATCCTTAAAATTATGTAATAAACAACACTTTTCAGAAAAAGTAGTTTCTAGCTTCTAGTCATGGACATGCAATTTGACATTTTGGTTGCTATCTACGTCGATAATGCACTTGTTTATAACAATAGAAGACGAAATCATCCAATTCCTCAAAATTTTCAAATCAGTCAGGTTATTAATGGTGCAAGTGTAGACAGATTGGACCTGATCGGAAGACGTTCGATTGATGCTAATATAACGCATGTATACACAAGATTTAATTTGGCGGATTCAAACAAATCAGATGCTTTTTATGTGAACAATCCGCTTACAAAAGGCTTGATGGATGTGAATATGTATGCCAACGCAAAAGATGTTCACAAGTTTTACCAAGTAAATGTTGGATTTCGCCCAAGACCACTAATTGTACTCCAGCTTTTTTATACTGCAAATCCAAGCGATAAATTAATAAAATATAACCAATTTGCTTTTTTGTAACATTTACGAACGCTTTTACTTTTTTTACGATTTTAAGGTTAAAACTAGCAGTTATCTGTTTTATCTTTATTATTTCTAATATGACCTGTTATTTTGTATTTCGTTTGTAAAAACTAAATTACGTTTATCATAAATCTTTTTTTGATTTTGTTTGTAAGCTTGTTCAATAAAAATAGCACTAAGACTATCAAAATTGAGTTTTTAACGTGTTACTGTTTGTTTTGCTATTGCAGTATGTAACTGTTCAGCCAGTACATAATAATTAAAAAGCTTTTGCAAAACTTATTATAAACATTCTTTAATTTATTCATTCATTATCTTGAATGTACTAATTATTAAACTACGAACTATTTTTAAGAAAAAATATCTTCGCTAAATGCTTAAGTTGATTAATGCGCAAAATTATCTATGCACAAATATTAAACCTAGATTTCAATAGTCTCTCAAATTTTATCTTTGTTGATTATCAATGAATATTCTAAGGGTGTTTTACTTATAGGTAGATCGAATTGATTCTATTTTAGTACTATTTTTACATTCGTTGAACTCCAAAATTACCATGGACGTGTTTTCTCTGGTTTCGTGTTACCTGTGCGACCCCTGAAAAAATTCAGTAAACGCGATGAAAAGCTGAGTACACGCAATGAAAAGCTTTTGAATATAGTTTTAATTTTATAGTTTACTAACTTTACTGAAAAAAGTTGTTAATTAAAAATAATTTGCGGGGAAATATTTATAATCTACATTAAACTTTATAAATTATGAAAGAACCAATTTCAAAAAGGAAACTTTTCATTAAAAATCATCGAACCAAAAGTTTTTTAAAATACTAGTCATACTAGTCAAAAATGATTTAACAATCACATTCTATTTTTACTAGGAAACTTAACTAAATTACATAATATTTTTATTTTTTAAGCATTAGAAAAACCGTAGTTTTACAATTTTACTTTTTTATCTAGTTGTAAAATAAATGGTCTTATTTGTTACTAATTTGTTTCCACAGACAAATTTTGTATTTGTTTTAAAATCTAATTTATAGCTGAATCTTTTAAGTGGATCACTTTGACTAAGTAAATTGTTTACATACCATTTAATATGTTTTTCTACTATCAAGATTAAGAAGTTAATTTATAATTTTACCGGTAATTTATAACTTGTAATTTGTTTGTAGTTTTTTGTATATGAAAGTTTTCAAAATGAAATTTTTCACATTTTCAATACTAATAAATCTAAATTATATGTTTTAGTTACTTTATAAATGTACCGAATTAGTTAATAATATTTCAAACTCTGCTTGCTACTATTTTTCAATTGTTTAATGTTTTTTTTCTACTTAAGAAAGTTTTAATCAGTCATATAGTAATAAGTTATAAAACTTCTTAAAGAGTTTTATTAAAGTATACCATAGAATATACTTTATTATTGAAAAATTGTACGACCAAACTCAAATAAGTCAACAAACGCCCAAGTGGTAAACTAAATTTAAGCAATTTTTTTTTTGTATAAATATTTGTTAAATTTCAACCATAACCTTTTACGTGATACTAAAAAACACTTTTTATAATTAAATCATGTTTTACTTTGGCTATTAATTATTTAAGTAAGTTAGCTTAAAATATTAGCTTTATCAATTTTAGGAAAACTAAAGTTTATTCACTGAATCAATGTGATCGTTTGAAAAATAAATACCTGAATAACTTTATTTATTTATGAAACAAGTACTTTAGTTTGCCGTCACTACAGTAGTCGGTTTTTGTTTTTATTCAAAACATAGAGTTGGATGCGTTTCCAAACTTATTTTATTATGAAAAAATAATTATAACCGAATTAAAGTATAGTTTAAGATTATTGTTAAACAAACTCAAGTCTGGTTGGTCAGTATTAAAAAGAATTCATTAATTTCCATTGTTTAATGACTTGCTATTTTTTCAAAACCTTTTTACAAAAAAAAGCAAATAGAATCTTTTGAAAATCACTCAACTGTATTTTGTACACTTTTTATTGAACGAATTCGAACAATCTTTGTAACAAATAATCACAAATTTCATAAAAATACATGAAAACAGAATACAAAATACTAAACAAACAAAAATTAAATAAGTTAACACCATAATCTAGACAAAAAGCAGCTAGCTTCCAATTCAACCAAAATACAAACTGCTTGTCATTTTCTACAACAATCACACGTTTAACTTTTTAGAGTCTTGATTTGTGACGTAAAAAAACTGGAACAACACTAATATTTTTGCACGAGCATAAAGTTAATTTTATAGACAAATTTATAAATTTAAAAAAAAACATAAAACTTTAATGTCAATTATTTTCCTTATCTTAAAAGCTATCTAAAATTTTTTTTTAATTTTAGAGAACGCACCTTTGTCTTTAATTTAAAAAAATATTTGGTTTGGGGTTGGAATTATTTCATTGGGTCCCTCAAAAAATAAAGGTTTTTTTTTGTTTTTTTTCATCAAATGGTATTAAAACCAAAAATAAATATTTTTTTTTTATATTTTATTTTCTTTTTCCCTTAGTTTGCATGTTATTTAAACTCTTAAATGTTTATTTCATAAATGATGTTAATATCTTTTACGATTTGGCCCCAAATCAAAATGATGTATACTACACTATCATTTGCCTAGGCCATTTCCTAGATAAAAAATTGATAAAAGGAAAAAAAAATAATTAATAAGAATGTGAATTACAACAAATTTAATTAAATTATTTTATTTTAATTAATTTTGAAGTAATTCACATTCTTAATAACTTTTTTTTTTCCTTTTATCAATTTTTTATCTAGGAAATGGCAAAGGCAAATGATAGTGTAATATACTACATTTTGATTTGGGGCCAAATCGTTAAAGATATTAACATTATCTATAAAATAAACATTTAAGATTTAAAATTTTTAAACCATAATGGTTAATATTCCGACGCTCATGAACAACATTTATTTGAATTTTAATGCTAGGTTAACATGATATCAAACATCATGTGATCATTAGCTGTTTATTTACCTGAAAAATTCTCATTTAGCAAAAAAAAGTTTCAAATATTTGCTAAATTTTTTAGCGGTGTGTAGTGAATTATTGAATTAAAAAAATGTTTTCCACAATCAATAAGATTTTACATGATTTTAAAAACTTTAACATGTTGTATTACCACTTTGAATATAAATTGTGTTAAAAGGTACTTACAATTCCATTTTTAATATTCGTGTTTAAGAACTAAGTTTCTTACCAAAAGAGGTTTTTCAGCCAATTTTGAATAAAGTAATAAAATTTAACAGTGTATATGCTAAGTAGGCAGTGGTATTACTACTTAACTAGCTCTTTAAAAAAGTAAACGAACAAAATCGATTTCTAAACTATAGCTTTTTAGCTAACTTAATTTACAATGAGGATTAAGTTACATTAATTTAACTTGAGTTTTTCACATTAAATTACGTTGTTTCTTTCATTGAATTTACGTTTTTACACTTAGTTTTAAATTAAACTTATTTTGGCCAAATTAATTGGTATTTTGTCAAATATACAAACAAAACTATTGTCCTTTATTTAGTTTTGCTCATTCAAAATTAGATTTTGTTGAACATTTTAACCTACAGTGAAATTATAAAGAAATATATTTAGCTTAGTAGCTAGCTAAAGTGTAAAGAAACATTACTTATGTATTTTATATGTAGAATACACACTGATACATTGTGAAATTAAACTTATAACCGTATCACTTAAATAAAATAATGATGTAAACCTTTTAGTATTTATAGATAAGGTTAGTATACTTAAAAAAATACTTTAGACAGAATGGTGCATATATCATAAACCAATATGTATTCACAACGAACAAAAAACAATCTAAAAAAACGACTAATTTTTATTACTATAAAAAAATAACATCAACGCTTTCCTTTTTTTCAGGTCTTTTAGTCGTTTTATCATGATGAACATTCTGTTGAAATACTATACTTTAATGATAATGTAAAAGTTTCTATAAAATACTATTAATTTTATTCACTCTGACTTTTCACTAAAATTAAAAGAAACAACGTTTATTATTTTTGTAAAAAAATTTATTTAATCTTAATAACGAATTTTCTTTTTAATTTTATTAAAGTATAAAAATAAGGATGGCTCGAGACAATTTTTTAAATAAGTTAATTTTAAAGAAAACTACTTGTTTTTTATTATCTTAAGTACTTGATAAAAATGATTTTGAGCAATATAAAGAGGAAATACCGAAAACAGAAAATAAAAAAACATGCAGCTATTTATCTAGCTTATAGCATGCTTTGAACAATATTGGCAATATATAAATGTAATCTGTGGATATCTGTAAAAAAAACTATTACTCACTTTTTAAAATTAAAATCTTGAGTTGTTTATTTAGATTTTATTATTTCATTATTTTAGATTAATATCTAGCATAGATTTTAAATATTACATATATTGTTTTTACTTACGATCTGTTTAACTGCTGAAATAAATTATTGGTTTTTTGTGACTTATAACTACTAACTAAAGAGTTAAAAGTTATTTTAATTTCGAATTATGTTAAAATAAATAAAAAATAATGACAAATTATTTTTGTTAAACATTTAAAATGAAATAAACATAATTTTAACATTTTTATAAAAATATGTTATGCGATCTAATAAAAATACAAAAAGGTCTATACATGATTGTTCTATATTAGTTTTTGCTAAATATTTTTAGAATAGATTAAAATATAAATTTAATACTATTTTAAAATCATAAGCAACAATGCTTTAATTACTCAGTAATATTAGATTTTCTTTTTTTTCTGACTAAGCAGAAAGACCATAATGAAAAACCAAAACTTTAAAAAAAAAATCAATTAAAATATCCAAAAAGGTATTAAGTTTATTTAAAAATAAAAAGTACTTGAAAATAAAGTTAATTCATTGAAAATATCTAAAAAAAAATATAGTTGAAAAAAATATGTATTTTTAGAGATATGTTCTGATGACTAAAAACAGCCAAAAAATCACTGACTTTCTCTGAGCTTTACCATCAACCTATTAAACATAAACTTAAAAAAAATGTTTTTTATTATTCTATTATTTAGATAGTATATTTAATCTAAAGAACTATGAAATATTGTGTTTTGAAATTTTTGAGTCAAGAAAATGACCCTTATTTTAGGTAGGTTGTCGTTCCATTTAAGCTTTTAGTTGAGATTTTAGATTGTCTAGTCTTGTAACCATTGAAGCACACTTTGAAAAACACAGACTATACAAAAAAAAAAAAACTTAAGTATTTTACTATAATTTCAACAAGTAATATATTTTGATTTCTATTCATTTATTAATATCTCTTTGTTTAATATGAAATGTTTAAATCTAGTTTATTTATAAATACTTTGTTAACTTAATTTCAAGTTTTGGATCTTTTACTTTTACTTTTGTGTAGTAAGCAACTAAAAATTGATAACATACATTGAAAAATATAAACAAAATTGCTGCAAAAGTAAATATTTTAATTAGAGCAATTTGAAACTATAAACAGAATTCTGACCATCACACTGTTGTAGAAAAACTCAGACTAGTATGTATAAGTATAGTTCTTTTCTACTAAAAGTGTAATTTTTTAAAAAGCAATAAGTTCTTTTTAATAATATGGTTTTTAAACTGATTAAGCTACAAAAAATTTGCTTGATAAAACTGTTTTTATCATTTTAAATTTTTGTAAAATAAGAGAAAAAACTAAGTTTAATTACTTCAGATAAGTATATAGACTAAAGATTTCCCTATACTTGTTTACCCAAATTGTATTTTAGATATCCTGTTTAGCTTACGGTTGCTAGATATTCAGGCTACTCAGAATTAGTTAAAACATTTTGAAAACTGAGGCTAACTTAAATATAATGAAAATCAGCCTTGTTTGAATTGAACAAAGGCTAGTTTGAAGATTTTCATTAATGACAGGCTAATTTTATAATTTTAAATATTTTTATATAAAACCCGTATTGATAATCTGTTTTATAAATTTTGTTTTTTCATTTTAGCTTAATTTGTAGTAAAGTGTTAATGCAATTGCTTTTAATGATTTTGTTTTATTTGTTTAACAAACTCAGTTAAGTATGTTGTACATCAAAATCATTTTTACCTAATCAGAGTAAAATTTTGTTTAAATGAGTGACTATATTTAAAAAGACTAAAAAAAAGGAAGCAAAATAAAAATAAGCAATCCAGCTCTTTTATTTTTAGTAAAAATGATTATCATTTTGTTTGTGACAATGTGGAAGTTTTGTCTCACACTGTGAAGCTTACATCATAATGAAAACTTTAAAACATAAAAAAAAAAGTTAAGGCAAAGCACTAATAAAAAAAGTAAATATATTATCTTAACAATATCAAAAATTAGTTAATGATAGGTGAAAAAATTACCTACTAAAACAGCTCTAGTTAGAATTATTTAGCTAAAAGTCACATTTAAATTAAAAATTATACCATAGGAAAAAGCAGATTGAGCATTTGTTTAAAATCTTAAAAAAAAATAAGTTGTAAAACTACAGTTTTTGTAGTTTTGTAAAGATAAAAACAGTAAGTGTTAAAAGTTTCCAGTTAAAAATGAAACCATTGGAGTTCTTTAGTTAATCAAAAACAGTTTTTTACAACAGTTTTGAACGACTTATTTTAAATAAAAAATTTCATTTAGAACATATTTTTATTTTTAGTTGTATGCCACCGCGTGCATGTTTATCCGCCACACTAAAATTTATACTTCAAGTTGTTTTTTTGGTTAAAGTTCTCTGTTGGAAGGGTTGCCATTTTATCTGGAAGCCTAAAAGAACCTAGAATTTGACAATTTAGGCAATAAAAACCTGGAATAGCCTGGAATTTAAGAAATTCAAAAAAAAAAATTAGAAAAACCTCGAACTTTCAACAATTTCAACATGTTAAGTAGTAAAGTTTTGGTTTGACATAACTAATCCAACATATAGAAAAAAATTTATGTCGTCATCAAAAGTTTTTTATTGAAAAAACACATTTAAAGTAGCTTTACCGTATCTTTTTAATGTTTTTATACTTCTAACACTGTTTCTTACCTTGAACTTAACTTTAAACTAAAAATAGACCAAAATTTGTGTACTTTTATAAACCTGGAGAAAATTTTAAAAACCTGGAGAATATTCTGATAAAGCGAGTGGCAACCCTGTAGTTTGAAATATTCCATTTTTTTCTCCCTGATCATGCCATATTGCAGGGGACAGCAGTCTGGAAGTACTCAGGGGCCAAATTTTGAACTTGAAATATTTTCCAGGCCGCAGTTTTAGTTTTAGTCAGACTTTTAAAATTATTTAGTTAAAAATAATACTTAAATCTAAGTTGTATATGCATATAGGGCTTATTATTAAAAAATAAAAATGCAATTTTTTTATTAATTAACTCACTATTTGTCTAGCTAACTAATAGTTTTATACTTGGTAATTTAACTACTTAACTATCACTCACTAGCATGAAAAAAACGAGCTAAGATTGTAAATTTAGGTCATTTTTTTCAATTGCCCTTATCATTCTCTTGTAAAACTCCTTATTTAATGTTGAATATCTTGATAAAACTTAAGTCTTTCAAATCTATCTTCTCCTTAATTTATTTTTCAATTCAGCTCAAGATTTAGGAACTGTTCTTTGCATTAATTATAAAAATACTGTTAGAAGAATCGAAAAAAAAAACAATATTATGACAAAAGTTTAAAAATAATCTATAGTTTTGCTAAAAAATTTAGAATTTCCTACATTAGGATTGATTGTTATTAAGCTAAGTATGTACTAAAAAAATTGAGCAAAATTGTTTAAAATTTGTAAGAGAAGATAGATTTTAATTATATAGTCTTTTTTGCCTTTTTAACTTGGTCTTTATATAAGGAACTTTTTAACTGTTCAACTTTGTACCCTAATATTTCAAAAACTAGTTTAAATTTTACAAAACGGTAAAAAGCAACTGTTAGCTAAGTTAAAGATCTGTAAAATAATATCAACATTTAAAAAAACCAACCTCCCTATGGCCTTTTTATACATGACAATAAATAATACACTTTTTTATAGTTTTCAATTTAAAAAAAAAATTAAAGTAATTGATTTTATATCATAATTTTATTATAATGTTGTTTTTAATTTTTCTTCAAAAATCAATTATTAAATGCAGTGAAAAAGTTATTTGATGAAAAGCCACAAATAAATTAGTTGTTCAACAAAATACTTATTTCGATTAAAGAAATATAATTTTATCAAAATACTGCGCAAAAGTTAAGATTACATTATAAACTGTAAAATTTGCATTAAAAAAATTCTTCAATTAGAACTAATTTAATAACTTACAAAGTTTAAGTTTAACTAAAGCAAAATAAAAAGTATTTTAGCAGAAACGTTAGATCAATAGAAGCAGGAAAGGTCCTAGTGTTTCTTCTGTGAATCAAAATTGGGTGGCTTGAAAACTCTGTTTTTCTTATTGTATACTGTTCAAACTAACTTTGAAGTAACGTTTTTCAAATGAATATTCAATATAAATTTGATACCAGGTCCAAACATCTACATATATAAGAAGCACGACTAATCAGATTCAGACAAAAAAACTTTTCTTTTATTTACTAAATTTTATTAGTTATTTTATATATTTATTATCACTATTACCCCTTAACCTCGATCGGTAGGTTTTTTATGTTTTTTTATTATTTTACCTTGTAGTTTTATTTTTTACAATAATTTTCATTAGTTATTTTATTTTTATTTTTACTATCAATGTTACCCCTAACCCTTAGCCTCGATCGGTAGCTCTTTTTTTATTAATTTATCTTATAGTTTGATTTTATAAGTTTTTTTTTTCACTCTCGTACAGAACTGTCCATCGTGCAAAACTGTCCCTCCGTGAAAAATTGTCACTCGTAAATTTTGTCTTTGTGCAAATTGGACCGGCTCCTATTTTATTATATAAGTTAAAATTTGAAGTGTAGCTTATTTTGTTTCAAGTATTTATATCAATTGTATATCAAAACAGATACAAAAAGTATTTTTTTTGAAAAGATTAGCTTAATTAAAAAAACTAGTTTCCAAACCACCCAAGCAAAATTCATAAATGTACAATCTGTCTTTTTAACTTACAAATTTAAGCAAAGGGTCGGCAAACTGCGGTCCGCGAGCCAAATGTGGCCCTCAAAGTCAAAATATGTGACCCGCGAGCTCCTTTTCAACGAAATATATACATTTCAAAAACAATAAGACTATAGATTTTGTAATAAAAACGTACAGTTAGGCTCTTTTTTCAATAAATACTCTTTATTATAGCTCTTATATTGCTAAATCTATCATATTTTTGATCTTAAATAGCATTTTGGTACTTATTACTAGAACCTATTTTAAATAAATGCGGCCCTCAAAGGTTTTTTCTTATGTAGTGCTGCCCGCAAGCAATTTTCCTAGGAAAATTGGCTTGCGAGCTACAAATGGTTGCCGACACCTGGTTTAAGCGGTAAAAATAGTAGAGTATTTTATATAAGGGACAAAATATGGAATAGTTAAAAAACATTTTTTAACCACAAAATTCAACTTATAACTAGATTTTTAGTGTGCCAAATCAACCTGCTCGCGGGCCAGAGACATACCTTTTGGGGCCTGCATCCCTTTAAATATGAAAAAAATGCACGCGGGCCCAGATTTACTCTTTGAGGCCAGCATGTGGGTGCGAGCCACGTGTTGCTGACCCCTGCTTTATTGTTCAGTATACTTTCCACGCATTTTTTGATGTATTTTTGTATATTTTTATTAATTTTATAAAGAAACTACCAAAAATAAGGTAAGACGTCATCAAAATATTGGATTTTTTTTTGCTAAATTGCTGCAACTATACACATAAAAAAGTATCCAATATAGCTTGATAAAAATCTACCCATACCTTTATACCAAAGATATTACGTAGATATGAGTTTTAGTAAAACCATAACAATCGCTTTTTTATTACGTTTAAGTATTTTTATGAATCGCCAGGAAAGCAGTCAAAATATTTTTTTGTTATTAATTGAATATAACCAGTAAACTAAAAAATGGTTTAACAATAAAAATAATTTATTTTTTTGAAAAAGTTTTAACTTTTTCTGTTCGTTTTGTTTATTTTAGGTATAGAGTGGTTGTTAAAAAAATTTTTATTTGTATGTATGGCGAAAATCTTGGTTATTCTTAAAATTCATAAATTTACACACTTACTTTATAAAAAGAATGAAAACAATATTAGTTTTAAGTAAATTTTAATTATCATACCTCTGTCTTTTTTTTTAGTTTTTAACTAACACTAACTAAAGCAAAATAAAAAACTTAAACGAGTACAATGATTTTGTCACTTAATTTTACAACTAATAAAGTTATGTTAAAAATGATTAGGTGTCAATTATGCATGATGGAACAGTTTTGAATAAAGACAATTTTGAAAACAATTTAACATAATGTCACTTGAGAGCAGGGTTTCCCAAAGTGGGCCATGAGAGAAACTCAGGGGACCACAAGCAGCAAAGTGGGAAGAGGGTGGGTGGAGGGCATGAACCAATGATTTGAAACTTACACCAGGTATTCTTGAGTTGCAGATGAAGATCAAAAAAAAGGTCTTATAAGTATATTATGGTAGTAAACTTACACTAAATATTCTTGAGTTGCAGACGAAGAGCAAAACAAAAAATAAGGTCTTCGGTGGTTTTATTGTAGTTTATGAGTAATCTTGTTGAAGGGGGCCATGGATTTTTTAATTTCTTTAAAGGGGGCCATTTGCAGAAAAGTTTGAAAAATCCTGCTCAAAAAGTGTTTTCCCTAATATTTATTGAATCATCAATTAAATTATTTTAAATTTTTTTGATATTTATACCCTTAACCCTAACCAATCTTACCCAAACATATTAAAAAGTAATTCAAACATAAGCTTTTTAAAAAATTTTTATCCTGACGCAGCAAATATTGGGGGTTCCTTCACGTCAACGAAAGGACTCGTCACTTTTGAACGAGTTGAAAATTGTTTTATTTCATATATTTTTTAACTTCAAAGTTTTTTAACCTCTAACCCTCACCCTGGATCGTATTTTTTTTTTAATTAATTTTACAACTTCTTTTAGCTTTAGCTGTTATCCCGTACCCTTTGTTGGTAACTTGATCTTCTTTTTTTTAAATAATCATTCTACTTTTATTATTGTTTAAATTATTGTTTATTATTTTTTTTAATCACTGTTTCCCTTAACCCTTTCCTTTAGTTGGTAACTTTTATTATTTTTTTAATAATTTTAATCTAAACTAATGTGAT
The DNA here is from genome assembly GCF_965202585.1 of Thalia democratica. Classification (NCBI taxonomy): domain Eukaryota; kingdom Metazoa; phylum Chordata; class Thaliacea; order Salpida; family Salpidae; genus Thalia; species Thalia democratica. Next base: position 40,409,988 of record NC_139165.1, on the reverse strand, counting down.
CTTTTTTACTCTCGTGCATAAATGACTCTTTGTGTACAAGTTTTTTTCATACAAAAGTGACCCTTAGTGAATACTTAAACCTTTGTAAATATTTAACATTTCCCTTTTTTAAACAAAAAAAAAAGTTAAAGAGAAAAGTTTAGAGTTAAGAAAACTTATTGGCAATAAAAAGTTTTCTGTAAACACCACAATACTATTGCATTACCAATGTATACGATACATAAACAAAAATGATTGGAGTTGATCCAAATTAGCAGCACACCATTGTCTGAGGAAATATAATTTTATAAGGGCAGTCAATATTGTAGAAACACTGAACCTAGACTTAAGTGCATACTTTATGTAAACTTCATACCTTTCAATTTTTACCGAATTTTATAATTTTCCCTTCCAACAATAGCTAATATTTACATAATCTTTAAAAAAAGTCCTTTTATTATAATTTTTTATAAGATTAATGTAAGCAGTAAAACAATGTATAGTTCAATAGATTATTGGTTGTACAGTTGTTATTGTATTAATGTAAGATATAGTAGTATCAAAATAGTTGAGTATATTTTATCTGTTGAACATTGTTTTTCCAAGTATTTGTATATAATTTATAAATAGAATCTTAGCCGTTAAAAAAACATGTTATTTGTTTTTGTATTTTGGCTGAGTAATACTGTATATAACATTAACTATATACCCATATTTTTTATCTGATCTTTGAAAAACCTTTTTTATTTTTAGGTTTAAAGTTATCATAAATATGTACAAATATTACTTATTTGATGTTTAAACTGTTTTATTATTATTTCAGAACAAAAAATACTTAACTTATGTGTAATTTTCCAATGAAAAACGGGTCGAGCAAAGGTGGTGTTGTGAGCAAAAAGCATATGGAAATAATAAAAAATGCTTTAAGAAGTATTATAGATGGTTACATGGAATTCCTGTGCGAAATAGGTCACAAGTATTCAATCTATACCAAAAACAAAGAAGCAAACGAAAGGTTGTTTGACAATGTAAAAAAAGAGTTATTTAGTTTTGTATCCCAGCACATAGATTTTATTCAACCAATCAGTACTTAGTTACATTGGAAGACAAAGTTCTCGATAAATTTAGCTTAAGGTGTCTAGACTCCGCTGATAACTTTATTGACTTCAAAAAGTTCATTAAATTCTGCCAAGGTGCATGCAGAAACGATTCTTTTGTAAAATTTGTGACAGACATTGATTTTAAAGAAACAGGATTCACTTTGATATTAGAGCGTTTGTTTAAGAAACCGTTGGCTGAAACAACTGAAAAAAACTTGGTTGAATTTGATAAAATCTTAGTTGTGAGTTACGAAACTTGGCAAACGACAAAATGTTCTTATGCAGAACTAAAATCGAAAATTACAAGACGACTTGATGATTTCAAGAAAAACGTCGTGTCAATTGACCGTCTTGAGGAACTAACATTTATTTATGACGAAGCAACTAAGCATTTAGTGTCAGATAAAAAGTGCAGTATTTGCTTGAAAACTTATGAAAATGGTAAGAAAGTTAGTCGGATGCCGTGTAATCACTGTTTTCATAGACAATGCATTGAGAAATGGTTTAAGCCACCTAATGCACAAGATTCAAACAACAGAAACAGAAACCAAAGCATGAGTAGTAGCAGTAGTATAAGTAGTGTAAGTAGCAGTTCAGATTTTGGTAATGATATTGAACTAAGTAGTTTGAGTAGTAGTGGTAGTAGAAGTAGTAGTTTGAGTAGTTCTAGTGAAGATGACCCTGCACGTCATACACCACATCTTGAAAATATAAATAGATTTCAAAGTATGAATAGTATGATTAGTAGCAGTAGTGTAAGTAGTAGTAATAGTATGAATAGTAATAGTAGTATGAGTAGCAAAAGAACAACCTTGACTGGTTTTCATACCGATCAAATAGGCGAACCAACACCAACAGTTTCACCCTTTCCTAGCCTTTTAAATGACTCTACTCCAAGAAGAAGAACTATTTTGAGTGAATTTTATGATGATCCCATAAGCGCATCACCACTAAGATCTAATGATGCAGGTGAAACTACAGATATTACGAGAACAAATGTTAGTGAGGCGTTTAGTAGAATAACTTTGAGCGACTCATCTGATAATCAAACAAGCACATTACCACTAAGACCTAATACTTTTAATGATTGTACCCCTAGCAGAAGAAGAACTTATAGTGAGGCATTTAGTACAACGTCAAGTTTGGGTGACTTTTCTGATGATTTTACAAGCACAATAATAGCACCACGTAATCTGCCAGAACCAGACGAAAATTTTGAGCTTCCCGAATCTACACAACGTTTTCCAATAATTCAAATACCAATTTTTGGTGATATGTTTAGGTTTCTTGCAGATGGTTTCACCGAAAACGATCGTAATCAGACGTGTCCGAACTGCAGAAATAAGTGCTGCTAAAAAACATACGAAGTTTTTAAAACTTTATTTGTAAACACCAATAGTTGTTTACTTTACTTACGGCCTTAACACTATGGTTTACTGTACAATTTGTCAAAACACTTGTATGTGTTAAACTTTACTAGGAACTACTGCAAGAACAATCTATTTTACTACGAAAAGTGTTTTAGAACTTTTTCTCTTTTTTATACTTGTTATTTTTTTACAAAGTTAAAACTCTAAATAGCTTTAATCTTTTAATTGTGTCGAATAATAGTTTTAAATATCATAAACTAAGCTAACTTAAAATTAAAGCCTCATGTTTGAGTTGATAAAATGTTTTAATTAATTACTTGGTTAAAGCTTTAACTTAACGTCCAACTTTGTAAGTACAAAATTTAAGCGTTAAGGTATGAAAAAAATATATTTTTTTTATATTAAAGACTCTTTTATAGTATTTTTTTATTTCAGATAAAGACTTAAACAGTTTTTATTATGTAAAAGTGAAATTGTTTTCTGCCTGCTAGGCTATAAAACTTAATGTAATAAAACAAAATTGAAATCTTGTTTTCTCTTTATCTATTAATGTTACTCATACTAACATTGTTATGTAAAAAAGAAATATATTTTGTTATAAACTATAAAAAAGGTCTAAGCCCTTGTTTATTTTGACAGTTTGAAAAACTTTTTTTTAATTTCTTTTTTACACAAAAAGCTAAAAATAAATGTAATTCTTTAGTATTAAGTTAATTTTAATCTAATAAACCTTTAGTAATAAAACTAAATGCTTTTAACATAGCAAACGAATTGCAATTAAAAAAAGGATCTTAGCACGAGATGATAAAAAAACATAAAAAATCCGGTAATTTTATTATCGCCTTAGTTTAGATTCTTAGAACTTAACATTTCTAAATACATTATGTTCAGCTATTTTGATAAAGTTAATTGTATACAACGTTTTAAATTTACGATACAAAAAACAACAACATGGACTATTTTTTCTTATTGAGTACTGATTTATTAACATTATGCGATAAATTAAGCTTGAGCAATAAATTTCTATTTTATTTTTTTTACTAACAACTTACTCATAAATGAAGTGCAAACGTGGTAATTCTGTATTAGGTTATTTTAAAATGGAACTTTAAAACAACTTAAAAAATAAAAGTCTTAAAAATTTTATTTCGAAATTACCAAAGATAAACTCATTGGGGTCTGTAAAATTAAAACGTCTAAGTATTACATTTAATTTTAAAACTTAAAGTTTAGAAACTATAAACTACTTGTTGTAAAAAAAATAAATTATTCTTAAATAATAAATTTAATAAAAAAAAAGGCACTGTATAACAGAATAAAAAATTTTAGCACAGATGTTAACTTTACAGTACACTTAGGCTTTTTAAAATTAGAAATATTATATTCTAAAGTTTAATCAGTTAATTTAGAACTTAATTGAGTTTTAGTTACAGCATTGTAAAATAAAACTTATTGTGAAACTTTCATCAAAGTATTTTAAAAGTCAATTTTACTCAAGTTTTAGAGAAATTTGTTAGGTTTAAAAGAATGAAAATTTAATAACTTTTTGTCAAAAAAAATATAAAATTTCTTTATTTATGTTTCAACCAAGGGTTGCAAAAACTTAAATTGATAAAGCTTTTAATTTTTTGAGATTTGAATTTTATATCCGCTTGTTATCTGCTTATTTACTTTAAAATAGGTTTTTATTAAAACAAAGTATTTAGTATTTATAAAGTACAATAAAAAATATAACTTTTCTTTAAAATTCTACTTAAAAATGTAATCTGGTTAATACTACATATCTTTTTAGCGATTCATTGGAAAAATAATAACCTGTTCCAGTTGTAAGTATTTTACACGGTAACTTAAATTTTTGTGCTGTGTAATCGCATTTAAATTGTTTTGTGTCCCAAAGCTCTAAAACTTGTACAAATGTTTCAAAGGCCACCTTATTTTATTGTTCATCTTGTTATTCAATTTTATCTATGGCATCCCTGTTAGTTGTATTTCTTAGTAAGCAATTAAAACAAGCTAAGAAGTTTATAATTAAAAAACGAAATTCTAAATTAATTTAAGTACAAGTAAGTATATTTAAGGTGTTTTTTTCTGTATCTTCATTTGTTTACTAAATACGTGTTTTAAAACAGAAAAGAAAAACAGTTCGAAACTGAAAAAATATATATACTATTTAGATTGGTCAATTTTTTTTTTAAAAAGGTCATGTTATAACATTTGAGTTTAGTACCTTAATAAAAGTAAATTTTTTTAGCCTCTTTTATTATAAACTTTTTAAGTTTTAGATCTTTTAAGAAATATTTGTATAATTTTACTAACAAAATAACTTTCTAATAACATTTTAACAAATAAAAAACCATTGACTTTTTTTTAACTTCATAAAAAAAATAATTAGAACCTAACAGTATTTTATACTTATCTTGAACATCTTTGCAAAACAGTATCCCACAATGTATTAAATTTTAGCATTATTAAAGTCAAAAAAAAAAACGATCATATTAATTCAACAGTGGTATAAAATGATTGCATTTACAAACTATCATATAGAATTTTAAAATTAAATCAAATATTTTTAAAAAAACATTAAATCAATTTAGTACATTACGCACATTAAATATTCTCAATAAATAAATATCCATATTGTTAATGAAGATTTCGGTTTTCATAGCGCCCCATTTTCAAGGTGAACACTGCGCGTAAACATTTACCGAAAAAATAACTGATACTTAAGAGTTATGAAACATAGTCTTGAAGCTTCCTTATTGTAAATAAACTACTTTCTCCTAAAATTTAATTAATTTAAATAATTGTTTATTTTAACACTAATTCTGCTAAAATTAATTACTAGATTAAATTAAAAGAAACTAACTTAATTAGTTAAACATTTTTTTAAATATTGTTTATTTACTAAACTTTAAACTATTAATTTCGAAATATACTCTACAAGTCTTATTTTTTAAGCAAATTCAAGAAGAAAAAACTAAGTAACGTATAAGTAGTCAAACTAAATTATTAAAATAAAAACATAATGACGTTTCAAATCTGTTTTTATATAAAAATAGCGAAATACTTAATTTATATGTATATCAGAATAAAATATAATATATCTCTCATCTAATTGCATCAAATTTTTTAAATATATTATAAACTAAAAACAAATAAGAAATAAATTTAGCTAAAGTTTTAACATATACTTAAAGTATAATCTTATCTTAAAACATACTGCTCAATAAACGTCAAGTATTCACCAATACTTAATTAGTGTTTTATTTAATTCTAAATTGGTTTTTAAAACTAAATTTAGCTAAATTTTTTAAACTATAAAATTCAAAGTACCGAATTTTAAACAGTCATATAGTAGTAAGTTATAAACCATTTTGTAGAGTTTTATTGAAAGCTACTACAAAAAATGTTATAATATTAAATTGAAATTTTGTACAATCCCAGTAGAATAAATCAACAGACGTCTCAGTAGTAAATCAAATATAAGCATCTTTCTTTTTGTATTAATATTGTTTTAATTTCAACCATAACGTTTTTACTTGAGAATAAAAAAAGATTTTTATATAACTAAATCATGTTTAACTTTGGCTAAACATGAGTAGAATAAATTGATTGAAATTTATTTAATATATTAGCTTTATCTATTTTAGGAAATCTTAAGTTTATTTACTTAATCCATGATTTCGTTTGAAAAATATAAATTAGTTTATTTATTACTCAAATTTTGTAGTTGGTCATCACTACAGCAGTCGGTTATTGTTTTACTCAAAACAAAGAGTTTGATGCGTTTCTAAACTTGTCTGATTTTCAACAAAATACTTGAAACCAAACTAAAACATAGTTTAAGATTATTGTTAAACAAACTGGTGGGTCAATATTTAAAAAAAAATATTAATTGACAGTGTTCAATGACTTGCTATTTTTTTAAATCTTATTGCCAGAATAGCGAGTAGAATCTTTAGAAAATCACCTAACTGTATTTTGTTCACTTTTTATTGAACGAATTAAAACAATCTTTGCAATAACAATAACAAGTTTCATAAGAAAAAAACAGAATACAACATTTAACAACTAACTATATAACAACTAAACATACAAAAATAAATAAGTTAACACCATAAATTAGACAAAAAACAGCTAGCAGCAAATTTAAAAACACAAACTATTCGTCAGTTTCCACAACAATCATACGTTTACAACATAAATCTTGCACTATTTTTTGAAAAGGAGTTGTATCCTCAAATTTACGTATGATATCATTTTGATCATTCAACTGACAAATCTGAAAGTTTTCATTGACTTTATATATTTGTAAGTAGCTAACCGACCATCAACGTAGAAAAAATCTGAGTTTTACAAACTAAGTATAATAACCCATAATGAAGAGTTAGTATTGACGCTTTCTAAAAAGGTTATAATATTTATATAAATAACTTAATCTTTTTAAACCTTAAAAAAAACAAGAAATGTATGTCATTAACGTTTATTAGATTGCTATTCTGATAAACAAAACTTAAAAAATGAACAGTATGATTTTTTTTTTGCTATTAAAGAAAAATCTGTTTTTGAAAAGCATTACTTACTTAAACTGAAAAAAGTTAAAACTTAATTAATAATTTTTGAATTAGTAGGAGTAAAATTACAATATTTTGAAAATATATAACTCCGAAATAACAATTAAGCTTTAACGCCTTGCTCTGTCTTGTAAATATGTGTATTCTTCAAACTTAAATGTACATAAAACAATGTTTAATTTTTTTATTTTAAACTAATAAGTATTTTAGAATTGTTGTAAATGTAATAAAAACTATAAAATAATGTTCGTTTTAATACTTTATTTATTCTATATTTTAGTACTATGTTTTATACCTTATCACCAAATAAAAAAAGCTGTAATAAGTTTTATTAAAATTATTCTAGTTATCGGAATAAACCCTTGTAAAGATGTTTCTGTTTAAGTTAAGTTAAAAAAAAATTAGAAACTAAAATTTTGTTAGAACTGCTTTTCAAGTTTAATTAATTTTATTGATCATTGAAGTAGCATTTACAGATAGTTTATTTATTTATTTACTTTAAGAAACCTTTCTATTCATATTTAGCAAGGAATTTTAAAGGCTTAAAAAAGTTTACTGTGTTAATAAATAATCATAAAGAATATTGTTAACAAGTTCGTGTACATTAATTTAAAGTATAACTACTTTGTTTTTAGTTAACAGTAATTAAAATAGACATCGATAAAAGGCGCTCTTTGAAAGATAGGTACTAAATATCCTAACCGATTGAAAACTGGTTTAAGTTGTTTTATTAAATTAATTAAGTTACGTCTAAAAATAATTATCATAAAATAATAAATACAATGTTAACCAATGGTATTCGAAAAAAAAAAGTAACTCTAAAATATTCATTTATTAGAAATAAGTAGATTTGAGCTATTGTTCAGTGAAAAAAAGGTTACATGACAACTCAAATTCAGACAACTCAAATTCCGACAATTCAAGTTCTTAAAAAATATTTAAAAGACTATATATTAAAAAGTGATAGAAATTTGAAAAAAAAATAAAAAATGCGTATGTAGATCTTATTAATATCTACAAGACATTTTTATCTTTTTTGAAAATTTAAAATATTTTTCATAATATTTTAAAATTACTAAAAATAACTATATTTTTTTACTTCATTAAAGCCATATCTCAAAAAATATTTAATTTTTTGCAAAAAGTATAAAATGGCCTGTAGATATTAACATGATTTACATATGTATTTTTTATTTTAGACAAATGTTCATTACTTTTTTATGTTTAGCCGTTTTAATTTTTTATTAAGAATTTGAACTGTCGGAATTTGAGTTGTCCGAATTTGAATAGTCGTGCACCCGTAAAAAAAATTAAACTTTTCTCAAATCTGTAAGGTTGTACATTTACGTGGGTTTAATTACGTGTTCAACGATGTTTCTACTGTTTAACAAGCAGTGATCAACAAACTATTCTGTCTTTAAAATTAATTATGTTTGATACATGTGTGTCTTCTAATAACTCAAAGTAAATTATCTCTGAAAGCTTCAAGTGTTTTGTTTTATATTTATATTTCATTGCTTTATCTAGATGTTTTTTAGCTATAATTAAAAAAATGTTGAAGTTCTTGTATTTTTGATATTTCTTATAATAGTAGTATTAGTGCAATTTTTCATTTTATTCCTACCAGATTTTAGTGGCATAAAAATAGAGCTTGTCTAGTATAATAAAAATGCAAACTGCACTTAATAATTTTGCCTATCTATAATGTTATTAAAAAACTTATTCATAACGCGTTTCCTGAAACAAAAATTAATTAAAAAAACTAAAAATATTATATATTTAGTTTTTTATTACAGTAACATCCAAACAAAAAAAAAAACTACTCTTGAACAATTTTGCATTTATAATAATTAATTAATTAAAAAAAAAATTATGGAAAGTAAAACAGTTTTTGTCGTATTCAAATTAAAGTTTTTACTCTCATTTAAGCTTTTTCGTGCATTTATGTTTTAAGTCAGTTTTATATTACAAACTACATCACGCAAGTTATAATTACTTAAGTTCATGTTTGCTGTTGAGTACAAATTTAAATTACTAAATAAGAGTTTTTGCTAGCTCAATGTAATAACTTATCACTTATCTTTTAATTACGTTATACTTTTCTCATGAACGTATAAAAAATCTTTACAACCTTTATTGCTAAGAAACTCATTATCATTTACTTGTAAGAACTTATAAGTAATTATAATAATTAAAATAAATTGTAGAAATTACTAACAGTTAGCTTAATTTTTTTACTGAAATGTAGTGTAGAAATCGTTTTCACAATCAAATTTTTGAACAATTAGTTAACAAATTTACGAAACAATCCTTAACACTAAGTAATAAACAACACTTTTCAGAAAGAGTAGTTTCTAGCTTCTAGTCATGGACATGCAATTTGATATTTTGGTTGCTATCTACGTCGATAATGCACTTGTTTCTAACAATAGAAGACGAAATCATCCAATTCCTCAAAATTTTCAAATCAGTCAGGTTGTTAATGGTGCAAGTGTAGACAGATTGGACCTGATCGGAAGACGTTCGATTGATGCTAATATAACGCATGTTTACACAAGATTTAATTTGGCGGATTCTAACAAATCAGATGCTTTTTATGTGAACAATCCGCTTACAAAAGGTTTGATGAATGTGAATATGTATGCCAACGCAAAAGATGTTCACAAGTTTTACCAAGTAAATATTGGTTTTCGCCCCAGACCACTAATTGTACTCCAGCTTTTTTATACTGCAAATCCAAGCTATAAATTGAAAAAATATAACCAATATGCTTTTTTGTAACATTTACGAACGATTTTACTTTTGTTACGATTTTAAGGTTAAAACTAGCAGTTATATGTTTTATCTTTATTTTTGCTAGTATGACCTGTTATTTTGTATTTGTTTTATGATAAACGTAAGTTAGATTTTACGAACTCATCTTTGTTTGATTCTGTTTGTAAGCTTGTTGAATAAAAATAGCACTAAGACTAACAAAATTGTGTTTTTAACGTGTTACTATTTGTTTTGCTATTGCAGTATGTAACTGTTCAGACGGTACATTAATGATTAAAAGCTTTTGCAAAACTTATTACAAACTTTCTTTAATTTAGTCATTCATTATCTTGAATGTACTAATTATTAAACTACGAACTATTTTTTAGAAAGAAATATATTAGCTTTAACGATAAAAATATCTTCGCTAAATGCTTAAGTTAATTAATGCGCAAAATTATCTATGCACAAATATTAAACTTAGATTTCAATAGTTTCTCAAATTTTATCTTTGTTGATTATCAATGAATATTCTAAGGGTATTTTACTTATAAGTAGATCGAATTGATTCTATTCTAGTACTATTTTAACATTCGTAGAACTCCAAAATTACCATGGACGTGTTTTTTTCTGGTTTCGTGTTACCTGTGCGACCCCTGAAAAATTTCAGTAAACGCGATGAAAAGTTGAGTAAACGCAATGAAAAGCATTTGAATATAGTTATAATGTGTTAGTTTACTAACTTTTCTTAAAAAAGTTGTAAATTAAAAATATTTTGCGGGAAATTATTTATAATCTACATTGAACTTTATTATTTATGAAAGAACCAATTTCAAAAAGGAAACTTTTCATTAAAAATCATCAAACCAAAAATTTTTTAAAATACTAGTCATACTAGTTAAAAATTATTTAACAATCGCATTCTATTTTTACTGGAGAACGTTTAATTGAATTACATATTGTTTTTATTTTTTAAACATTAGAAAAATCGTAGTTTTACAATTTTACTTTTTTATCTAGTTGTAAAATAAATGGTCTTAATTGCTACTAATTTGTTTCCACAGACAAATTTTGTATTTGTTTTAAAATCTAATTTCTAGCTGAATCTTTTAAGTGGATCACTTTGACTAAGTAATTTGTTTACATACCATTTAATATGTTTTTCTACTATCAAGATTAAGAAGTTAATTTATAATTTTAACTTGTAATTTGTTTGTAGTTTTTTGTGTATGAAAGTTTTCAAAAACAAATGTTTCACATTTTCAATACTAATAAATCTAAATTATATGTTTTAGTTACTTTATAAATGTACCGAATTAGTTAATAATATTTCAAACTCTGCTTGCTACTATTTTTCAATTGTTTAAAGTTTTTTTTTTTTGTACTTAAGAAAGTTTTAATTAGTCATATAGTAATAAGTTATAAAACTTCTTAAAGAGTTTTATTAAAGTATACCATATAAAATACTTTATTATTGAAAAATTGTACGACCAAACTCGAATAAGTCAACAAACGCCCCAGTGGTAAACTAAATTTAAGCAACTTTTTTTTTGTATAAATATTTGTTAAATTTCAACCATAACCTTTTACGTGATACTAAAAAATACTTTTTATAAATAAAACATGTTTTACTTTGGCTATTAATTATTTAAGTAAGTTGGTTTAAAATATTAGCTTTATCAATTTTAGGAAAACTAAAGTTTATTCACTGAATCAATGTGATCGTTTGAAAAATAAATACCTGAATAACTTTATTTATTTATGACACAAGTACTTTAGTTTTCCATCACTACAGTAGTCGGTTTTTGTTTTTACTCAAAACATAGAGTTGGATGCGTTTCCAAACTCATTTTATTATGAAAAAATAATTATAACCGAATTAAAGTATAGTTTAAGATTATTGTTAAACAAACTCAAGTCTGGTTGGTCAGTATAAAAAAGAATTCATTAATTGCCATTGTTCAATGACTTGCTATTTTTTCAAAACCTTTTTGCAAAAAAAAGCAAATAGAGTCTTTTGAAAATCACTCAACTATATTTTGTACACTTTTTATTGAACGAATTCGAACAATCTTTGTAACAACTAATAACAAATTTCATAAAAATACATGAAAACAGAATACAAAATACTAAACAAAGAAAAGTTAAACAGGCTAACACCATAAACTAGACAAAAAGCAGCTAGCTTTCAATTCAACCAAAATACAAATGATTCGTCAATTTTAACAACAATCATATGTTTTACTCTTCAGAGTCTTGATTTGTGACGTAGAAAAACTGTAACAACACTAACATCCTTGCATCGTGGCCGAAATTTTTCCGGTAATTTCGAACTGCATCTCTTACCAGTGTGTTTGACTCAATTTCAATCAAACCGTTTGCTTGCGGATTTCTCGCATAAAATTCATTTGTATGTCTGAAATCTACCAGATAAATTCTTGTGGATTCATGCACTGTTTTTTAAAAAGGAGTTGAGTCCTCAGAGTTACGTCTGATATCATCGTCTCTCCTACCTACGTTTTGATCATTCAACTGACAAATCTGAGAGCTTTCATTGACAGTATAGTTTTGTGCTCCATCGTGACTAGATAGCCGGCAATCGACGTAAAACACACTGAGAACACACTTATCAAGTTGAGTATAATAATCCATAAAAGCTTTAATTGAAATAAAATACCTAGATTATGTTGAAGCTTTAGAATACAAACCAAATAATTATTGTTTATACAAACTATTTTAAGTAGTTTTAAAATTTTACAAGCATTTACCAACACAATTATGAAACATTCTTTTGGTCTAAATAAACTTGTATATCTAATTCAGACACTTGAACTTTGCTGATTATAAAAATAAAACTTGGCTCACAAAATAGTAATAGTGTAATAAATTTGTAACTTAACTTTTTTGTGAATTACTGAGATAAATTGCTTTAACTAAAATTCCAAACCTTTTCATAGGATTCAGTTTTAGAAACGAATTCATTAGCACTGCTATTTAACTTTACAATTAAACATGTACATTAACTAAAGCAGAAAAGTACATTGAAATACAAAATATTTAATAAATGCTTTTAGCAGTGAGTTTAAGTATTGCAGCTAAAGTATTTAGAAAATATTAATTATAATTCGTTTGAAATATTTTGTTTGTACAAAAACTTTAATTATATTAAAAACATTATTGAAATTAAAGTTCTAATCTAATAAAATTAATCTTAAAAGTAAATAACAATTAAAATTATTTTAATAAATAATAACTAAATTAAGTGCTGTTAAAGCTAAAATAACGTATTTAAACTTTTAAAAAATGATTGTAATTTTTTTTGACTTGTTTAGTTGGACAAAATAAATGAAGGTTGGTTTAAACTTTTCTGTTATTGCGATTGGTTTTCATATTAAATAAAGTTATCAGTTTAAAACTTTAATCATTACCAAGATAACTTATTTTCTATACGACCTTATGCCGGGATATAGTTACAACTTTAAATAGTTCAAGTAAGTTTTTTAATGATATATTAGGTAAGGGCAATTGACATTATTTCTTTCATTGTTCAAATAATCTTCAGACGGAATAATTTTTTTTTCGACTTACTTGTACTTGTACATTAACAGAACGTTAATACACGAAGCTACTCAGTTTCTTAAATTTAAATAAATAAACTTGTTTTTACTATCACTTTATTTATTCACATAACAAGCAAAAAATAACGTTTCTTTAAGTGTTAAATAAAATTTTTACGAATAAAAGTAAAACCAAAGTTTTCAACCTTTTTATTTTATTTAAGGCATCTATCTTAAATCAGATGCTTACTGCGTGCTTTCTTATTCTTCTAACATTGATAAAACCAAGTTAAGCTAGTAGAACACCTTTTGTCGTTTGAAAAATTTTTTAAACAAAAATATAAAAATAGATTTTAGTTTTTATAACCGATGTGCTTTTGTAGCTCATTTACTTATATAAATCAGAAGCAAACACTTTAATTTTTAAACCATAATGGTTTATATTCCGATGCTCATGAACAACATTTATTTGAATTTTAATGCTAGGTTAACATGATATCAAACATCATGTAATGATTAGCTGTTTATTTACCTGAAAAATTCTCATTTAGCAAAAAAATGTTTCAAATATTTGCTAAATTTTTTAGCGATGTGTAGTGAATTATTGAATTTAAAAAAATGTTTTCTATAATCAATAAGATTTTAGATGATTTTTATTAATAAAATGATTTTAAAAACTTTAACATGTTGTATTACCTTTTTGAATATAAATTGTGTTAAAATGTACTTACAATTCCATTTTTAGTATTCGTGTTTAAGAACTAAGTTTCTTACCAAAAGAGGTTTTTCAGCCAATTTTGAATAAACTTATAAAAAATAACAGTGTATATGCTAAGTAGGCAGTGGTATTACTACTTAACTAGCTCTTTAAAAAAATAAACGAACAAAATCGATTTCTAAACTATAGCTTTTTAGCTAACTTTAACTTACAATGAGGATTAAGTTACATTAGTTCAACTTGAGTTTTTCACATCAAATTTGTTGTTTCTATCATTGAAATTACGTATCAAGACTTAGCTTTAAATTAAACTTTTTTTTACATCTGATAAAGTATGTGATAATTTGACAAATGTACAAACAAAACTGTTGCTCTTTATTTAATTTTGCTCATTTACCAATCAGATTTTCTTGGAAATTATCACCTACAGTGAAAAAAAAATGTATTCAGTTTAGTAGCTAGCTCCACAGTGAATAAAAATTACTTATGTATTTTAGTTCTAGAAAAACACACTGATACGTTGTGAAGTTGAACATATAACCGTATCACTTAAATAAGATAATGATGTACGCCTTTTAGTATTAGTAGATAATGTAAGTATATTTTAAAACTAGTTTAGACAGAAAGATGCATTTATCATAAAAAAAATTATTAACAACGAAGGAAAAAAATCTTAAAAATCTGATCAACTATTATACTATAAATGAATATTAACAGCAACGCTTTCCTTCTATTTTCAGGTCTTTTAGTCGTTTTATCATGATGAGCATTCTGTTAAAATATTATACTTTGATGACAATGTAAAAGCTTCTATAACATACTATTAAATTTATTAACTCTGACTTTTCACTAAATTAAAAAATAACGTTTATCATTTTTGTAAAATATTTTGATTAATCTTATTAAAAATTGTTTTTTTAATGTTATTAAAGTATAAAAATAAAAATGGCTCGAAAAAATTTGTTAAATAACTTAATTTTAAAGAAAACTACTTGTTTTTTATTATCTGAAATTGTTGAAAACAACGAAGCATAATCTAAAAATGATTTTGAGCAATATTAAGAGAAAATACGGAAAACAGCGAATAAAAAAAAATGCAGCTATTTATCTAGTTTATTACACGCTATTTACAAAATTATCAATATACAAGTTTTATCTGAGGATGTCTGTCAAAAAATAATAGTTAACTTTTTAAAATTAAAAAATTGAGTTGTTTATTTAGATTTTATTATTTTATTTATTTTAGATTAATATCTAGCATAGATTTTAAATATTACATATATTTTTTTTACTTACGATCTGTTTATCTGCTGAAAAAAATTATCGGTTTTTTGTGACTTATAACTACTAACTGAAGAGTTAAAAGTTTTTTTAGTTCCAAATTATGTTAAAATAAATTAAAAATAATGACAAATTATTTTTGTTAAACTTTAAAAATGAAATAAATATAATTTTAACCTCTTTATAAAAATATGTTATGCGATCTAATAAAAATACAAAAAGGTCTATACATGATTGTTCTATTTTAGTTCTTGTAAAATTTTTTTAGAAGAGATTAAAATTAAAATTTTATACTATTTTAAAATGATAAATAACAATACTTTAATAACTTAGTAAATTTAGATTTTTTTTCTGACTAAGCAGGAAGACAATAATGAAAAACCAAAACTTAAAAAAAAAATTAATAAAAATATCCAAAAAGGTATTAAGTTTATTTAAAAATAAAAAGTACTTGAAAATAAAGTTAACTCATTGAAAATATCTAAAAAAATATAGTTAAAAAAAATATGTATTTCTAGAGATATGTTCTGATGACTAAAAAAAGCCAAAATGTCACTGACTTACTCTGAGCTTTAGCATCAACCTATTAAACATAAACTTTAAAAAAAATGTTTTTTTTTGTTCTATTATTTAGATAGTATATTTAATCCAAAGAACTATGAAATATTGTGTTTAGAAATTTTTGAGTCAAGAGAATGACCATTAATTTAGGAAGGTTGACGTTCCATTTAAGTTTTTTGTTGAGATTTTAGATTGTCTAATCTTGTAACCATTGAAGCACACTTTGAAAAACACAGGTTATAAAAAAAAGAATAACCTAAGTTTTTTACTTTAATTTCAACAACTAATATATTTTGATTTGTTTTCATTTATTAATATCTCTTTGTTTAATATGAAATGTTTAAATCTAGTTAATTTATAAATACTTTTTTAACTTAATTTCAAATTTTGGATCTTTTACTTTTACTTTTGTGTAGAAAGCAACTAAAAATTGATAACATACATTGAAAAATATAAACAAAATTGCTGCAAAAGTAAATATTTTAATAGAGCAATTTGAAACTATAAACAGAGTTCTGACCGTCACACTGTTGTAGAAAAACTCAGACTAGTATGTATAAGTATAATTCTTTTCTACTAAAAGTTTAATTTTTTTAAAAAGCAATAAGTTTCTTTTTAGTAATATGGTTTTTAAACTGATCAAGCTACAAAAAAATTGCTTGATAACACTTTTAAATTTTTGTAAAATAAGAGAAAAAACTAAGGTTAAATTACTTCACATAAGTATATAGACTAAAAATTTCCATATACTTGTTTATCCAAATTGTATTTTAGATATCCAGTTTAGCTTAGGGTTGCTAGATATTCAGGCTACTCAGAATAAGTTAAAAAAAATTGAAAACTGAGGCTAACTTAAATATAATGAAAATCAGCCTTGTTTGAGTTGAAGTTTTGATATACTAAGGCTAGTTTGAAGATTTTCTTAAATCACAGGCTAATTTTATAATTTTAAATATTTTTATCTAAAACCCGTTTTGATAATCTGTTTTATAACTTTTGTTTTTTCATTTTAGCTTAATTTGTAGTAAAGTGTTAATGCAATTGCTTTTAATGATTTTTTTATTTGTTTAACAAACTCAGTGAAGTATGTCGTACATCAGAATCTTTTTTTACCTAATCAGAGTAAAATTTTGTTTAAATGAGTGACTATATTTAAAAAGACTAAAAAAAAGGAAGCAAAATAAGCAATCCAGCTCTTTAATTTTTAGTAAAAATAATTATCATTTTATTTTTGACAATGTGGAAGTTTTGTCTCACATTGTGAAGCTTACATCATAATGAAAACTTTTAAACATAAAAAAACAATGTTAAGGCAAAGCACTAATAAAAAAAATAAATATCTTATCTTAACATTATCAAAAATTAGTTAATGATAGGTGAAAAAAATACCTACTAAAACAGCTCTAGTTAGAATTATTTAGCTATAAATCATATTTAAATTAAAAATTATATCATAGAAAAAAGCAGATTGAACATTTGTTTAAAATCTTAAGAAAAATAAGTTGTAAAACTACAGTTTTTGTAGTTTTGTAAAGATAAAAACAGTAAGTGTTAAAAGTTTCCAGTTAAAAATGAAACCATTGGAGCTCTTTAGTTAATCAAAAACAGTTTTTTACAACAGTTTTGAATGACTTATTTTAAACGAAAAATTTCATTTAGAGCATGTTTTTATTTTTAGTTGTATGCTACCGCGTGCATGTTTATCCGGCACACTAAAATTAATACTTCAAGTTGTTTTTTTGGTTAAAGTTCTCTGTTGGAAGAGTTGCCATTTTATCTGGAAACCTAAAAGAACCTAGAATTTGACAATTTAGGCAAAAAAAAAACTGGAATAGCCTGGAATTTAAGAAATTCAAAAAAAAACTGGAAAAACCTCGAATTTTTAACAACTTCAACATGTTAGGTAGTAAAGTTTTGGTTTGACATAACTAATCCTACATATAAATAAAAATTTATGTCGTCATCAAAAGTTTTTTATTGCAAAAACACATTTAAAGTAGCTTTACCGTATCTTTTCAATGTTTTTATACTTTTAACACTGTTTCTTACCTTGAACTTAACTTTAAACTAAAAATGGACCAAAAATTGTGTACTTTTATAAACCTGGAGGAAATTTTAAAAACTTGGAGAATATTCTGATAAAGCGAGTGGCAACCCTGTAGTTTGATTTATTCTATTTTTTTCTCCCTGATAAAAAGTACACTAATAACATTACTCCTTAAATTAAAAATTCAAAAATACACATAGTATTTTTTTTAAGTTTTTTTTTTTTTTCTGAAACATCAGAAAATACAAGTGAGTATTTTTATTTTATTTCTACTTTAGTTTATTAAAATATACTTGATTTAAAAAGTTGAAGTTTTATGAGATATTGACAGTTATTAAAGATTTGGAAAGGGTCATATTTAATTTACAAACGTTTGTTTTGATTCTAGAGGTAATATATAGTTATTAAAATTACTGAACATCGAAACATTAATTCAGTACACAAAGTGAGTTCATTAAAACAAAAATTTCAGTTTTATCTTTTAATAGTAAGCTTTATATTTACGATTAAAACTCAGAATGACTCAAGTAAGAGACTGACTAAAACTAATTTAGTTTATATATCACATATAAAAAAATAGTACTAAATTTTACTAGACAAGGCATTAAATATTTTTTGCCACCGAAACATGAAAGTGATTAAAATACTTAAATTTGCTCTATTACTATTACTATTTAAACAAGCTCTTTATATTTCAGTAAATTTAACAATATTTTATAGTTAAGACTAATAACTATATACGATAAAAAAAATTATAAACTACTTCATTTGATGTAGATCTTTAAAAAACATAAACTAAATATTACTTTACTGTAGGACTTTTTGTGAGTAGTTTTGAATATTGGATGCTTGTAATTGCAGCAATTTTACAAAAAAAAGGCTCCATTTTTTTGATTACTTCATAGTTTATTTTAGATAATTTTCTTCTAAAAATTATACAAAAAAGATACATAACTTGTCAAGCTGAAAAGTAAATTGAACCATTTTACATTTGAAAATTCTATAGTAAATGGCTTGATTAAATGTTGTACTGCTAGTTTTTGGAGCTTTATTTTTTTGAACACTAGAAAAAGAGTCGCAGCCTATATAAAATACACTTTCTATGTGATTTTTGTTTGAAAACAAATACATCCATATGTAGAGAAATATAAATGAAACTATTTTCAATGTTTTACTAAGTTTGAATAAAATGTAATAACAATTAAACAAGAGGTAGTTTTTATTTATGTGTAATTTTCTTTGAGTTATGGGTACTTTGATAGATTTATTGACTAAGTTATAATTTCAGAAAAATACTAATTAAGTTGTAATTACTTTTACTTAATTATTTGAAATTACATACTTGGAACTTATCAACATTTGTAGTGCTCCCACTTAAATTGTTGAAGAAAATACTGAGTCCTTTGTAAAATATAAGATTTTATCTTATTTAATCTTTATTCTACAACCGCATTTTTATTATTAGCTATCCATTAAAGAAGTATGATAAATAGCTTAAACTATTTTAAAACTTTTCAAGGTTTTTGTTTTTAAAAACAATGCGAGTAATCTCATTAAGCTTACTTTAAAAATAAATTAATTAACTATTCCTTATTTTTACTTATTACCAACACACATGCATTCCTATACTTTACTTATACACAACATACCTTTTATTATTATATTAATGGTCAAGTATATTTTAATAACAAAATCAAAATATAGAAGAAGTCTTATTGTATCATGTTAAATAAGTTCCAAGTATGTAATTTAAAGTATGTAAGTATGTATTAGTAATTAGTACTTAATTAGTTTTTTTCCGTAACTATAACATAGTTTATAAATCATTGAAAATACCAATGACTCAAAGTAAATAAGGCATAAATTAAAACGACCTCTTTTTTATTAACAAATTTTAATAAAACTTGGTAAAATATTGAAAAATAATTTTCTTTATATTTCTATGCATGTGGATGTATTTGTTTTCAAATAAAATTCACATATCAAGTGTATTATTTATAGGCGTAGACCCTTATTCTTGTGTACAAAAAAAAGCTCTGAAAACTATCATTACGATTTAATCAAGCCATATTGCAGGGGTCAGCAGTCCGGAAGTACTCAGGGGCCAAATTTTGAACTTGAAATATTTTCCAGGCAGCAGTTTTAGTTTTAGTCATACATTTAAAATTATTTAGTTAAAATTAATATTTAAATCTAAGTTGTATATGCATATAGGGCTTATTATTAAAAAATAAAAATGCAATTTTTTTATTAATCAACTCACAATTTGTCTAGCTAACTAATAGTTTCATACTTGGTAATTTAACTACTTAACTATCACTCACTAGCATGAAACAAATGAGCTTAGATTGTAATTTTAGGCCATTTTTGTCAATTGCCCTTATCAATATCTTATAAAACTCCTTATTTAATTTTGAATATCTTGATAAAACTTAAGTCTTTCAAATCTATCTTCTCCTTAATTTACTTTTCAATTAAGCTCAAGATTTAGGAACTGTTCTTTGCATTAAGCTAAGTATGTACTAAAAAATTGGGCAAAATTGTTTGAAATTTGTAAGAGAAGATAGATTTTAATTAAATAGTCTTTTTTGCCTTTTTAATTTGGTCTTTCTATAAGGAACTATTTAAACTATTCAATTCTGTACCCTAATATTTCAAAAACTAGTTTAAATTATACAAAACAGTAAAAAGCAACTGTTAGCTAAGTTAAAGAACTGTAAAATAAGATCAAGATTTAAAAAAATGCCAACCTCCCTATGGCCTTTTTATACATGACCATATTAATACACTTTTTTTATAGTTTTCTATTTTTGAAAAAATTAAAGTAATTGATTTTATATCATTATTTATTTATAATGTTGTCTTTAATTTTTCTTCAAAAATCAATTATTAAATGCAGTAAAAAAGTTATTTGATGAAAAGCCACAAATAAATTAGTTGTTCAACAAAATACTTATTGCGATTAAAGAAATATCTTTTTATTAAAATACTGCGCAAAAGTTAAGATTACATTATAAACTATAAAATGTGTATTAATAAAAATTCTTCAATTAGAACTAATTTAATAACTTACAAAGTTTAAGTTTAACCAAAGCAAAATAAAAAGTATTTTAGCAGAAACGTTAGATCAATAGAAGCAGGAAAGATCCTAATGTTTCTTCTGTGAAGCAAAATTGGGTGGCTTGAAAACTGTGTTTTTCTTATTGTAAACTGTTCAAACTAACTTTGAAGTAACGTTTTTCAAATGAATATTCAATAAAAATTTGATACCATGTCCAAACATCTACATATATAAGAAGCACAACTAATCAAATTTAGACAAAAAAACTTTTCTTTTATTTACTAAATTTTATTAGTTATTTTATATTTTTATTATCACTGTTACCCCTTAACCTCGATCGGTAGCTTTTTTTTTATGTTTTTTTTATTATTTTACCTTGTAGTTTTATTTTTTACAATAATGTTCATTAGTTATTTTATTTTTATTTATACTATCAATGTTACCCCTAACCCTTAGCCTCGATCGGTAGCTCTTTTTTTATTAATTTATCTTATAGTTTGATTTTTATTAGTTTTTTTTTTCACTCTCGTTTAGAACTGTCCATCGTGCAAAACTGACCCTCCGTGAAAAATTGTCACTCGTAAATTTTGTCTTTGTGGAAATTGGACCGGCTCCTATTTTATTATATAAGTTAAAATTTGAAGTGTAGCTTAATTTTTTTCAAGTATTTATATCAATTGGATATCAAAACCGAAACAAAAAGTTGTTTTTTTGAAAAGATTGGCTTAATTAAAAAAAATAGTTTCCAAACCACCCAAGCAAAATTCATAAATGTACAATCTGTCTTTTTAACTTTCAAATTTAAGCAAAGGGTCGGCAAACTGCGGTCCGCGAGCCAAATGTGGCCCTCAAAGTCAAAATACGTGACCCGCGAGCTCCTTTTCAACGAAACATATACATTTCAAAAACAATAAGACTAAAGATTTTGTAATAAAAACGTACAGTTAGGCTCTTATTTCAATAAATACTCTTTATTATAGCTCTAATATTGCTAAATCTGTCATATTTTTGACCTTAAATAGCATTTTGGTACTTATTACTAGAACCTATTTTAAATAAATGCGGCCCTTAAAGGTTTTTTTCTTTGTAGTGCTGCCCGCAAGCAAGTTTTCTTAGGAAAATTGGCTTGCGAGCTACAAATGGTTGCCGACACCTGGTTTAAGCGGTAAAAAACAGTAGAGTATTTTATATAAGGGACAAAATATGGAATAGTTAAAAAACAGTTTTTAACCACAAAATTCAACTTATAACTAGATTTTTAGTGTGCCAAATCAACCTGCTCGCGGGCCAGAGACATACCTTTTGGGGCCTGCATCCCTTTAAAAATGAAAAAAATGCACGCGGGCCCAGATTTACTCATGTGGGTGCGAGCCACGTGTTGCTGACCCCTGCTTTATTGTTCAGTATACTTTTCAGCGCATTTTTTAACGTATTTTTGTATATTTTTATTAATTTTTTAAAGAAACTACCAAAAATAAGGTAAGACGTCATCAAAATATAGGACTTTTTTTTGCTAAATTGCTGCAACTATACACATAAAAAAGTATCCAATATAGATTGATAAAAATCTACCCATAACTTTATACCAAAGATATTACGTAGATATGAGTATTAGTAAAACCATAATAAACCATAACAATCGCTTTTTTATTACGTTTAAGTATTTTTATGAATCGCCAGGAAACCAGTCAAAATATTTTTTTGTTATTATTTGAATATAACCAGTAAACCTAAAAATGGTTTAACAATAAAAATAATTTATTTGTTTGAAAAAGTTTTAAGTTTTTCTGTTTGTTTTGTTTATCTTAGATATAGAGTGATTGTTAAAAAAAAATCTATTAGTATGTATGGCAAAAATCTTGGTTATTCTTAAAATTCATAAATTTACACATTTATTTTATAAAAAGAATGAAAACAATATTAGTTTTAAGTAAATTTTAATTTTCATACCTCTGTCTTTTCTTTAGTTTTTAACTAACACTAACTTAAGCAAAAAAAAAAAAACTTAAACGAGTACAATGATTTTGTCACTTAATTTTACAACTAATAAAGTTATGTTAAAAATGATTAGGTGTCAATTATGCATGATGGAACAGTTTTGCATAAAGACAATTTTTAAAACAATTTAACATAATGTCGCTTTAGAGCAGGGTTTCCCAAAGTGGGCCATGAGAGAAACTCAGGGGACCACAAGCAGCAAAGTGGGAAGGGGGGGGGAGGGCATGAACCAATGATTTGAAACTTACATCAGATATTCTTGAGTTGCAGATGAAGATAAAAAAAAAGGCCTTATGTGTATATTATGGTAGTAAACTTACATTAGATATTCTTGAGTTGCAGACGAAGAGCAAAACAAAAAAAAAAAGATCTTCGGTGTTTTTTATTGTAGTTTATGAGTAATCTTGTTAAAGGGGGCCATGGCTTTTTTAATTTCTTTAAAGGGGGCCATTTGCAGAAAAGTTTGAGAAACCTTGCTTTAGAGGGTTAATATGCAAAAGTGTTTTCCCTAATATTTGTTGAATCATCAATTAAATTTTTTCAGATTTTTTTAATATTTATACCCTTAACCCTAACCCATCTTACCCAAACATATTAAAAAGTAATTCAAACATAAGCTTTTTAAAAATTTTTTATGCTGACGCAGCTAATATTGGGGGTTCCTTCACGTCAACGAAAGGACTCGTCACTTTTGAACGAGTTGAAAATTGTTTTATTTCATATATTTTTTAACTTCAAAGTTTTTTAACCTCTAACCCTCACCCTGGATCGTTTTTTTTTAATTAATTTTACAACTTCTTTTAGCTTTAGCTGTTATCCCGTACCCTTTGTTGGTAACTTGATTTTCTTTTTTTTAAATAATCATTCTACTTTTATTATTGTTTAAATTATTATTAATTTTTTTCTTTTTTTTTTAATCACTGTTTCCTCTAACCCTTTCCTTTAGTTGGTAACTTTTATTATCTTTTTTATAATTTCAATCTAAACTAATGTGTTCTTTTTTACTCTCGTGAATAAATGACTCTTTGTGTACAAGTTTTTTACATACAAAAGTGACCCTTAGTGAATACTTGAACCTTTGTAAATATTTAACATCTCCCTTTTATAAACAAAAAAAAAATAAAGAGAAAAGTTTAGAGTTAAGAAAACTTATTGGCAATAAAAAGTTTTCTGTAAACACCACAATACTATTGCATTACCAATGTATGCGATACATAAACAAAAATGATTGGAGTTGATCCAAATTAGCAGCACACCATTGTCTGAGGAAATATAATTTTATAAGGGCAGTCAATATTGTAGAAACACTGATCCTAGACTTAAGTGCATACTTTATGTAAACTTCATACCTTTCAATTTTTACCGAATTTTATAATTTTTCCTTCCAACAATAGCTAATATTTACATAATCTTTAAAAAAGTCCTTTTATTTTAATTTTTTTATAAGATTAATGTAAGCAGTAAAACAATGTATAGTTTAATAGATTATTGGTTGTACAGTTGTTATTGTATTAATGTAAGATATAGTAGTATCAAAATAGTTGAGTATATTTTATCTGTTTGAACATTGTTTTTCCAAGTATTTGTATATAATTCATAAATAGAATCTTAGCCGTTAAAAAAACATGTTATTTGTTTTTGTATTTTGGCTGAGTAATACTGTATATAACATTAACTATATACCCATATTTTTTATCTGATCTTTGAAAAACCTTTTTTATTTTTAGGTTTAAAGTTATCTTAAATAAGTACAAATATTACTTATTTGATGTTTAAACTGTTTTATTATTATTTCAGAACAAAAAATACTTAACTTATGTGTAATTTTCCAATGAAAAACGGGTCGAGCAAAGGTGGTGTTGTGAGCAAAAAGCATATGGAAATAATTAAAAATGCTTTAAGAAGTATTATAGATGGTTACATGGAATTCCTGTGCGAAATAGGTCACAAGTATTCAATCTATACCAAAAACAAAGAAGCAAACGAAAGGTTGTTTGACAATGTAAAAAAAGAGTTATTTAGTTTTGTATCCAAGCACATAGATTTTATTTCAACCAATCAGTACTTAGTTACATTGGAAGACAAAGTTCTCGATAAATTTAGCTTAAGGTGTCTAGACTCCGCTGATAACTTTATTGACTTCAAAAAGTTCATTCAATTCTGCCAAGGTGCATGCAGAAACGATTCTTCTGTAAAATGTGTAACAGACATTGATTTTAAGGAAACAGGGCTCGCTTTTCTATTAGAGAGTTTGTTTAAGAAACCGTTGGCTGAAACAACTGAAAAAAACTTGGTTGAATTTGATAAAATGTCTGTTGTGAATTACGAAACTTGGCAAACGACAAAATGTTCTTATGCAGAACTAAAATTGAAAATTACAAGACGACTTGGTGATTTCAAGAAAAACGTCGTGTCAATTGACCGTCTTGAGGAACTCACATTTATTTATGACGAAGCAACTAAGCATTTGGTGTCAGATAAAAAGTGCAGTATTTGCTTGAAAACTTATGAAAATGGTAAGAAAGTTAGTCGGATGCCGTGTAATCACTGTTTTCATAGACAATGCATTGAGAAATGGTTTAAGCCACCTAATGCACAAGATTCAAACAACAGAAACAGAAACCAAAGCATGAGTAGTAGCAGTAGTATAAGTAGTGTAAGTAGCAGTTCAGATTTTGGTAATGATATTGAACTAAGTAGTTTGAGTAGTAGTGGTAGTAGTAGTCGTAGTAGTAGTTTGAGTAGTTCTAGTGAAAATAACCCTGCACGTAATACACCACATCTTGAAAATATAAATAGAGTTCAAAGTATGAGTAGTATCATTAGTAGCAATAGTGTAAGTAGTAGTAAAAGTATGAGTAGTAATAGTAGTATGAGTAGCAGAAGAAAAATCTTGACTGGTTTTCATACGGAACAAATAGAGGAACCAACACCAACAGTTTCACCCTCTTCTAGCCTTTTAAATGACACTACTCCAAGAAGAAGAACTACTTTGAGTGAATTTTATGATGACCCCATAAGCGCATCACCACTAAGATCTAATAATTCAGATGAAACTACAGATATTACGAGAACAACTGTTAGTGAGGCGTTTAGTAGAATAACTTTGAGCGACTTATCTGATACTCAAACAAGCACATTACCACTAAGACCTAATACTTTTAATGACTCTACCCCTAGCAGAAGAAGAACTAATAGTGAGGCATTTAGTACAACGTCAACTTTAGGTGACTTTTCTGATGATTTTACAAGCACAATAATAGCACCACGTAATCTGCCAGAACCTGACGAAAATATTGAGCTTCCCGAATCTACACAACGTTTTCCAATAATTCAAATACTAAGTTTTAGTGATATGTTTAGGTTTCTTGCAGATGGTTTCACCGAAAACGATCGTAATCAGACGTGTCCGAACTGCAGAAATAAGTGCTGCTAAAAAACATACGAAGTTTTTAAAACTGTATTTGTAAACACCAATAGTTGTTTACTTTACTTACGGCCTTAACACTATGGTTTACTGTACAATTTGTCAAAACACTTGTATGTGTTAAACTTTACTAGGAACTACTGCAAGAACAATCTATTTTACTACGAAAAGTGTTTTAGAACTTTTTCTCTTTTTTATACTTGTTATTTTTTTACAAAGTTAAAACTCTAAATAGCTTTAATCTTTTAATTGTGTCGAATAATAGTTTTAAATATCATAAACTAAGCTAACTTAAAATTAAAGCATCATGTTTGAGTTGATAAAATGTTTTAATTAATTACTCGGTTAAAGCTTAAACTTAACGTCCAACTTTGTAAGTACAAAATTTAAGCGTTAAGGTATGAAAAAAATATATTTTTTTTCTATTAAAGACTCTTTTATAGTATTTTTTTATTTCAAAAAAAGACTTAAACAGTTTTTATTATGTAAAAGTGAAATTGTTTTCTTCCTGCTAGGCTATAAAACTTAATTTAATAAAACAAAATTGAAATCTTGTTTTCTCTTTATCTATTAATGTTACTCATACTAACATTGTTATGTAAAAAAGAAATATATTTTGTTATAAACTATAAAAAAGGTCTAATGCCCTTGTTTATTTTGACAGTTTGAAAAACTTTTTTTTTATTTCTTTTTTACAAAAAAAAGCTAAAAATAAATGTAATTCTTTAGTATTAAGTTAATTTTAATCTATAAACCTTTAGTAATAAAACTAATTGCTTTTAACATAGTAAACGAATTGCAATTAAAAAAAGGATCTTAGCACGAGATGATAAAAAAACATAAAAAATCCGGTAATTTTATTATCGCCTTAGTTTGGATTCTTAGAACTGAAAATTTCTATATACATTATGTTCAGCTATTTTGATAAAGTTAATTATATACAACGTTTTAAATTTACGATACAAAAAACAACAACATGGACTAATTGTTCTTATTGAGTATCGAGTTATTAACACCATGTGATAAATTAAGCTTGAGCAATAAATGTCTATTTTATTTTTTTTTACTAACAACTTACACATAAATAAAGTGCAAACGTGGTAATTCTGTATTAGGTTATTCTAAAATGGAACTTTAAAACAACTTAAAAAATAAAAGTCTTAAAAATTTTATTTCGAGATTACCAAAGATAAACTCATTGGGGTCTGTAAAATTAAAACGTCTAAGTATTACATTTAATTTTAAAACTTAAAGTTTAGAAACTATAAACTACTTGTTGTAAAAAAAATAAATTATTCTTAAATAATAAATTTAATAAAAAAAAAGGCACTGTATACCAGAATAAAAATTTTTAGCACAGATGTTAACTTTACAGTACACTTAGGCTTTTTAAAATTAGAAATATTATATTCTAAAGTTTAATCAGTTAATTTAGAACTTAATTGAATTTTAGTTACAGCATTGCAAAAAAAAAAACTTATTGTGAAACTTTCATCAAAATATTTTAAAAGTCAATTTTACTCAAGTTTTAGATAAATTTGTTAGGTTTAAAAGAAGTAAAAATTAAATAACTTTTTGTCAAAAAATATAAAATCTCTTTATTTATGTCTCAACCAAGGGTTGCAAAAACTTAAATTGATAAAGCTTTTAATTTTTTGAGATTTGAATTTTATATCCGCTTGTTATCTGCTTATTTACTTTAAAATAGGTTTTAATTAAAACAAAGTATTTAGTATTTATATAATACAATAAAAAAAATTTTTTCTTTTAAATTCGACTTAAAAATGTAATCTGGTTAATACTACATATCTTTTTAGCGATTCATTGGAAAAATAATAACCTGTTTCAGTTGTAAGTATTTTACACGGTAACTTAAATGTTTGTGCTGTGTAATTGCATTTAAATTGTTTTGTGTCCCAAAGCTCTAAAACTTGTACAAATGTTTCAAAGGCCACTATATTTTATTGTTCATCTTGTTATTCAATTTTATCTATAGCATCCCTGTTAGTTGTTTTCTTAGTAAGCAATTAGAATAAGCTAAGAAGTTTATAATTTATGAACGAAATTCTAAATTAATTTAAGTACAAGTAAGTATATTTAAGGTGTTTTTTCTGTATCTTCATTAGTTTACTAAATACGTTTTTTAAAACAGAAAAGAAAAATAGTTCGAAACCGAAAAAATATATATACTATTTAGATTGGTCAATTTTTTTTAAAAGGTCATGTTATAACATTTGAGTTTAGTACCTTAATAAAAGTAAATTTTTTCAGCCTCTTTTATTATAAACTTTTTAAGTTTTAGATCTTTTAAGAAATATTTGTATAATTATACTAACAAAATACCTTTTTAATAACATTTTAACAAATAAAAAACCATTGACTTTTTTTTTTAACTTCATAAAAAAAGTAATTAGAACCTAACAGTATTTTATACTTATCTTGAACATCTTTGCAAAACAGTATCCCACAATGTATTAAATTTTAGCATTATTAAAGTCAAAAAAAAAAAACGATCATAATAATTCAACAGTGGTATAAAATAATTGCATTTACAAATTATCATACAGAATTTTAAAATTGAATCAAATCTTTAAAAAAAAACATTATTTCAATTCAGTACATTATGCTCAGCTGTAAGCTCGCACATTAAATATTCTCAATAAATAAATATCCAAATTGTTAATGAAGGTTTTCGGTTTTCATAGCGCCCCATTTTCAAGGTGAACACTGCGCGTAAACATTTACCGAAAATATAACTGATACTTAAAAGTTATGAAACATAGTCTTAAAGCTTTTTTATTTTAAATAAACTACTTTCTCCTAAAATTAAATTAAGTTAAATAATTGTTTATTTTAATACTAGTTCTGCTAAAATTAGTTACTAGAATAAATTAAAAGAAACTAACTTAATTAGTTAAATATTTTATAAAATATTATTTAGTTACTAAACTTTAAACTATTAATTTCGAAATATACTCTACAAGTCTTATTTTTTAAGCAAATTCAATAAGAAAAAACTAAGTAACGTATAAGTAGTCAAACTAAATTATTAAAATAAAAATATAATGACGTTTGAAATCTGTTTTATATAAAAATAGCGAAATACTTAATTTATATGTATATCAGAATAAAATATAATATATCTCTCATCTAATTGCATCAAATTTTTTAAATATATTATAAACTAAAAACAAATAAGAAATAAATTTAGCTAAAGTTTCAACATATACTTAAAGTATAATCTTGTCTTAAAACATACTGCTAAATAAACGTCAAGTATTCACCAATACTTAACTAATGTTTTATTCAAATCTAAGTTGGTTTTTAAAACTAAATTTACCTAAATTTTTTAAAATATGAAAATTAAAGTACCGAATTTTAAACAGTCATATAGTAGTAAGTTATGAAACATTTTGTAGAGTTTTATTGAAAGCTACTACATAAATTGTTATAATATTAAATTGAAATTTTGTACAATCCCCAGTAGAATAAGTCAACAGACGTCTCAGTAGTAAATTAAATATAAGCATCTTTCTTTTTGTATTAATATTATTTAAATTTCAACCATAACGTTTTTACATGAGAATAAAAAAAGATTTTTATATAACTAAATCATGTTTAACTTTGGCTAAACATGAGTAAAATAAATTGATTGAAATTTATTTAATATATTAGCTTTATCTATTTTAGGAAATCTGAAGTTTATTTACTTAAAAATATAAATAAATAAATTAGTTTATTTATTACTCAAACTTTGTAGTTTTTCATCACTACAGCAGTCGGTTATTTTTTTACTCAAAACATAGAGTTGGATGCGTTTCTAAACTTGTCTGATTTAAAAAAAAATACTTGAAACCAAACTAAAACATAGTCTAAGATTATTGTTTAACAAACTGGTGGGTCAGTATATAAAAAAATATTAATTGACAGTGTTCAATGACTTGCTATTTTTTAAAATCTTATTGCCAGAATAGCGAGTAGAATCTTTAGAAAATCACCTAACTGTATTTTGTTCACTTTTTATTGAACGAATTAAAACAATCTTTGCAATAACAATAACAAGTTTCATAAGAAAAAAACAGAATACAACATTAAACAACTAACTATATAACAACTAAACATACAAAAATAAATAAGTTAACACCATAAATTAGACAAAAAACAGCTAGCAGCAAATTCAAAAACACAAACTATTCGTCAGTTTCCACAACAATCATACGTTTACAACATAAATCTTGCATTATTCTTTGAAAAGGAGTTGTATCTTCAAAGTTACGTCTGATATCATTTTAATAATTCAACTGACAAATCTGAAAGTTTTCATTGAATATATAATTTTGTAAGTAGCTAACCGACCAACAACGTAGAAAAAACTGAGTATATCAAACGAAGTATAATAACCCATAATGAAGAGTTAGTATTGACGCTTTCTAAAAATGTTATAATGTTTATATAAATAACTTAAACTTTCTAAACATTTAAAAAACCAAGAAATGTATGTCATTTACATTAATTAGAAAGCGATTCTGATAAACAAAACTTTAAAATGAACAGTATAAAACTTTTTTGCTATTCAAGAAAAAATCTGTTTTTGAAAAGCACTACTTACTTAAACTGAAAAAAGTTAAAACTTAAAAATAAAATTACAATATTTAGAAAATATATAACTCCGAAATAACAATTAAGCTTTAACTGCTCTGTCTTGTAAATATGTGTATTCTTCAAACTTAAATGTACATAAAACAATGTTTAATTTTTTGATTTTAAACCAATAAGTATTTTAGAACTGTTTTAAATGTAATAAAAACTATAAAATCATGTTTGTTTGAAATACTTTATTTAGCGTACAATGTTTTATACCTTATCACCAAATAAAAAAAGTTCTAACAAGTTTTATTAAAGTTATTCTAATTATCGGAATAAACCCTTGCAAAGATGTTTCTGTTTAAGTTAAGTTAAAAAAAAACTAGAAGCTAAAATTTTTGTTAGAACTGCTTTAAAAGTTTAATTAATTTTATTGATCATTGAAGTCGCATTTACAGATAGTTTATTTATTTGTTTTCTTTAAGAAACCTTTCTATTCATATTTAGCAAGGAATTTTAAAGGCTAAAAATAGTTTACCGAAATAATAAATAATCATAAAGAATATTAATAACAAGTTCGTGTACATTAATTTAAAGTATAACTTCTTTGTTTTTAGTTATTATAAGTAATTAAAATGGACATCGTTAAAAGGCACACTTTGAAAGGTACGTACCAAATCTCGAAAACGATTAAGCACTGGTTTAAGTTATCTTATTAAATTTATCATGTTATTTCTACAAAAAATTATCATAAAATAATAAATACAACTTTAACAAATGGTGTTCGAAAAATAAATTGTAACTGTAAAACAAACTTTTATTGGAAATAAGTATATATGAGCTATTGTTCAGTGAAAAAAATCATTAAACTTATCTCAAAGCTGTATTACATTTGCGTGGGTTTAAGGTTTGTGTTGTAACGATTTTCTTACTGTTTAACAAGCAGTGATCAACAAACTATTCTGTCTTTAAAATTAATTATGTTTGATACATGTGTGTCTTCTAATAACTCAAAGTAAATTATCTCTGAAAGCTTCAAGTGTTTTGTTTTATATTTATATTTCATTGCTTTATCTAGATGTTTTTTAGCTATAATTAAAAAAATGTTGAAGTTCTTGTATTTTTAATATTTCTTATAATAATAGTATTAGTGCAATTCTTTCATTTTATTCCTACCAGATTTTAGTGGCATAAAAACAGAGCTTGTCTAGTATAATAAAAATGCAAACTGCACTTAACAATTTTGCCTATTTATAATGTTTGTAAAAAACTTGTTCATAACGCGTTTCCTGAAACAAAAATTAATTAAAAAAACTAGAAATATTATATATTTAGTTTTTTATTACAATGACATCCAAACAAAAAAAAAAACTTTTGAACAATTTTACATTTATAATAATTAATTAATTGAAAAAAAAATATGGAAAGTAAAACAGTTCTTTTCGTATTCAAATTAAAGTTTTTACTCTCATTTAAGCTTTTTCGTGCAATTATGTTTCAAGTCAGTTTTGTATTACAAACCGCAATTAATAATTACTTAAGTTCATGTTTGCTGTTCAGTACAAATTTAAATTATTAAATAAGAGTTTTTGCTAGCTCAATGTAATAACTTATCACTTATCTTTTTATTACGTTAAACTTTTCTCATGAACGTATAAAAAAATCTTTACAACCTTTATTGCTGAGAAACTCATTATCATTTACTTGTTTGAACTTAAAAGTAATTATAATAATTAAAACAAATTGTAGAAATTACTAACAGTTAGCTTAATTTTTTTACTAAAATGTAATGTAGAAATCGTTTTCAACAATCAAAATTTTTGAACAATTAGTTAACAAATTTACGAAACAATCCTTAAAATTATGTAATAAACAACACTTTTCAGAAAGAGTAGTTTCTAGCTTCTAGTCATGGACATGCAATTTGACATTTTGGTTGCTATCTACGTCGATAATGCACTTGTTTCTAACAATAGAAGACGAAATCATCCAATTCCTCAAAATTTTCAAATCAGTCAGGTTGTTAATGGTGCAAGTGTAGACAGATTGGACCTGATCGGAAGGCGTTCGATTGATGCTAATATAACGCATGTATACACAAGATTTAATTTGGCGGATTCAAACAAATCAGATGCTTTTTATGTGAACAATCCGCTTTCAAAAGGCTTGATGAATGTGAATATGTATGCCAACGCAAAAGATGTTCACAAGTTTTACCAAGTAAATGTTGCTTTTCGCCCCAGACCACTTATTGTACTCCAGCTTTTTTATACTGCAAATCCAAGCGAAAAATTAAAAAAATATAACCAATTTGCTTTTTTGTAACATTTACGAACGATTTTATTTTTGTTACGATTTTAAGGTTAAAACTAGCAGTTATCTGTTTTATCTTTATTATTGCTAATATGACCTGTTATTTTGTATTTCGTTTATGATAAACGTAATTTAGTTTTTACAAACTCATCTTTGTTTGATTCTGTTTGTAAGCTTGTTCATTAAAAATAGCACTAAGACTATCGAAATTGTGTTTTTAACGTGTTACTGTTTGTTTTGCTATTGCAGTATGTAACTGTTCAGCCAGTACATAATAATTAAAAGGCTTTTGCAAAACTTATTATAAACATTCTTTAATTTATTCATTCATTATCTTGAATGTACTAATTATTAAACTACGAACTATTTTTAAGAAAGAATATCTTCGCTAAATGCTTAAGTTGATTAATGCGCAAAATTATCTATGCACAAATAATAAACCTAGACTTCAAGAGTCTCTCAAATTTCATCTTTGTTGATTATCAATGAATATTCTAAGGGTGTTTTACTTATGGGTAGATCGAATCGATTCTATTCTAGTACTATTTTAACATTCGTAGAACTCCAAAATTACCATGGACGTGTTTTCTCTGGTTTCGTGTTACCTGTGCGACCCCTGAAAAGTTTCCGTAAACGCGATGAAAAGTTGAGTACACGCAATGAAAGTCGTTTGAATATAGTTTTAATTTTATAGTTTATTAACTTAACTGAAAAATGTTGTAAATTAAAAATAATTTGCGGTAAATTATTTATAATCTACATTAAACTTTATAACTTATGAAAGAACCAATTTCAAAAAGGAAACTTTTCATTAAAAATCATCAAACCAAAAGTATTTTAAAATACTAGTCATACTAGTTAAAAATGATTTAACAGTCACATTCTATTTTTACTGGAGAACGTTTAATTGAATTACATATTGTTTCTATTTTTTAAACATTAGAAAAATCGTAGTTTTACAAATTTACTTTTTTATCTAATTGTAAAATAAATAATCTTATCTGCTACTATTTTTTTTCCACAAACAAAATTTGTTTTTGTTTTTAAATCTAATTTTTATTTTTTTTTAAGTTGATCTCCTTGACTAAGTAATTTGTTTACATATCATTAAAATGTTTTTCTACTATCAAGTATAAGAATATAATTGCTAATTTTAACTTGTAATTTATTTGTAGCTTCTTGTGTATTAAAGTTTTCAACAAAATGTTTCACAATTTCAATACTAATAGATCTAAATTATATGTTTTAGTTACTTTATAAAAATTAAAGTACAGTACACTACCGCTTAAGTACGCAAATTGAACCCGACCAAAAAGTGCGTACTTAGCACGGGTAGTGCGTACTTTTTGACGACATAGTATATTATGAAATTTAGTTGTTTATTTTCTTTCTTACAACTAGCCACCAAATAATTAAGCCAAACAAACAAGTCTTTTTATTTTAAATAACATTTAATACATAACTCAAATTTGTAAATTTTTTTTATAAATTTTAAAATGATTTATTTTTTCTATAAAAAGTTTCTACATAATTAATACATACATTTATTATAGAAAGTCAATGTCAGTCAATGATTTAAAAAAAATATTAAGCTACATTTTGTTTTGTTAGAGGAAAAGTACCAAACTACATTGTGTTTACCAAACATTTTCAAAACATCGATGTATGTACATTTAAATTAATTTATGACTTAACTATTTTGTATTTGTAGGTTTTTTTAACTTTGTCATCTATATTAATTTATTTTATAGCATTACAGCTCAAATATCATTATTCTTTTTACTTTTCTGCAACCACTACATAAGTATTTAGTTTATTAACATTTAATAACAGGACTGTCACAATCTCAGGTTACTTTAGACTACTCAGGATTACTCACCCTAGTTTAAAAGTTGTGGAAGTCTCAGGCTAACTCAGCAGGTTGGCCATTCTACCTGGAAACATAAAATAATCTGGAAAAACTTGATGATTGAAAATTTAGGCAAAAAAACTGTAACTTCTTATAAGTTCTAGTAAAAAATCCTTTACTTTGTCTTTCTGGATAAGTGCGTACTTAAGGCGTGATGCGTACCAAAAAAAGTGCGTACTTAAGCGGTAGTATACTGTACCGAATTAGCTAATAATTTTTTAAACTCTCTTTATTACTATGTTTAAAATGTTTAAAGTTTTTTTTTGTACTTAAGAAAGTTTTAAACAGTCACATAGTAGTAAGTTATGAAACTTTTTAAAGAGTTTTATTAAAATATCCCACAGAAAATACTATATCACTGAAAAGTTGTACAACCAAACTCGAATAAGTCAAGAAACGCTCCAGTGGTAAACTAAATTTAAGCAACTTTTTTTGTATAAATCTTTGTTAAATTTCAACCATAACCTTTTACGTGAGACTAAAAAGTACTTTTTATAACTAAATCATGTTCTACTTTGGCTATAAGTTATTTAAATAAGTTTATTTAAAATATTAGCTTATCAATTTTAGGAAAACTAAAGTTTATTTACTGAATCCATGTGTTCGTTCGAAATATAAATAAATAACTAACTTTATTTGTTACACTAATATTTTAGTTTACTACAGTAGTCGGTTTTCGTTTTTACTCAAAACATAGAGCTCATGCTTTCTTATCTGATTTTGAAAAAATAATTAATACCGAATTGAATATAGTTTAAAATTATTGTTAAACATTTTTGGTTGAACAGTATTAGAAAATTCATTAATTGCTATTGTTCAATGACTTAGTATTTTTTCTATATCTCATTGCCAGAAAAGTAAATAGAATTTTTAGAAATTCACTTAACTGTATTTTGTACAATTTTTATTGAACGAATTCGAACAATCTTTGTAACAACTAATAACAAATTTCATAAAAATACATGAATAAACAGAATACAACATACTATACAAACAAAAATTAAACAGGATAACACTATAAACTAGACAAAAAGCAGCTAGCTTTCAATTCAACCAAAATACAAATGATTCGTCAATTTTAACAACAATCACACGTTTAACTCTTTAGAGTCTTGATTTGTGACGTAGGAAAACTGGAACAACACTAACATCCTTGCATCGTGGCCAACATTTTCCCGGTAATTTCGAACTGCATCTCTTACCAGTGTGTTTGACTCAATTTCAATCAAAACGTTTGCTTGAGGATTTAGTATATCTGAAATCTGCCAGACAAATTCTAGTGGATTCATGCACTATTTTATGGAAAGGAGTTGTGTCCTCGAAGTTACGTCTGATATCATCGTCTCTCCGACCTACGTTTTGATCATTCAACTGACAAATCTGAAAGCTTTCATTGACAGTATAGTTTTGTGCTCCATCGTGACTAGATAGCCGGCCATCGACGTAAAACACACTGAGAACACACTCATCAAGTTGAGTATAATAATCCATAATAGAGAATTAGTATTAACACTTTCTAAAAATGTTAAACAATACTTTTTTTCTAAAAACTTGATTTAACAGTACAAAAAAAAGTTAAACAAGTTTTCTGTTCTTTTACCATAAAAAGGGCGAATATGTTATATTAAGGAAGATAAATTATTCAGATTTGTAGATTTTTATTATGATTACTGATAGTTTAACTTAAAATAAATTTAAACTGCAAGTTAATTTTACAAAATAAATTAAATTCGGTGCTAACAATTTGCAGAAATTAAACAAAATTCCACACTATTTTTTTTAATCCGTTATATTACTACTTTACAACTAAATTTATAGTTGATGTTTCTTTCAAAATATATAATCTTATAAAATAGTAGTATATTAAGTTAAGTAAGTTACAGAAATTATATAATTTTAAAGCAACAAAAATCTGCAATTACAAAAATTTGTGCTTTTAAAAGTACAACATTTATTAAAAATAAAAATATTTAAAATAAATTTAAACTACTTTAATAAGAGTAATAAACAATAGAATCACATTTATTATTTATAACTGTTTTGGTGCTTTATTATTACTTTTCTAATATTACCAATTTATTTGATTATATTACTAATTTATCCTTATTTAGGCGTAAAAATTAATTTAGTCATGTTATTATTGTTTTACTATAAACTATGGTACAAAAGGTTATATTTTATACAAATAAAATATTTTACTTTTTAACAATACACCAAAGAAAAATGTAAATTAAGTTATATCTTTTTTTATTAAAAAGTCTCAAAATGCTGGTTGAGAATTTATAATTTTAAATAACTGTTTAAAATTACAGATTTAATCGTTTGCTAACAGTTATTCTTTCAAATAAAAACCCAGTTGAAGTGTGTTGATTCGTTAACACACAGAAACATATGTTGATACAATAACGGAATATTACTGTATAATTTGTTTTTAATTTTAAATAGTTGGTAAAAATTGTTTTTCAACAATAAATAATTAGACAAATCCATTTAAAAAGAAAAAGATTGGAAAATTATAAAAAATTTGTAAAATTTTCTTTCAGTACAATTTAAAATAATTGTTTAAAGATATTAATTATAGTATGAAACGTTTTAAAATAAAAACATATATTTTACGTTTTTTTATTTTATTTCAAAAATGTGTTATTTTAGAATAAAACTTATATTCAGATACAGAAGTTTAAAAACATATAAAGAATCTTTATACAATTAAAATGTTGATGTATTTTATTAAAAATAAAAACTAATAATGTGCATTCTTTATTATTTAATTTTTAAGCTAATGTTTTGATAAAAAAGTTTTCAATAATGCTATATAACAAAGCTTTAATTGAAATAAAAGACTTAGATATAAATGAAGCTTTAAAACTAGAAAACCATAAAATTTTTGATTATTCAGATTATTTAAGAATTTTTAAAACTTTACAATCATTAAATCAAACAAATTTTTAAAATGCTAATGATTTAAGTTCTAAATAAACTTTTATGTCTAATTAAGACACTTGATTTTTTTTGATTGTAAAAAAAACTTAGCTCACAAAATAGTAACAGTGTAACAAATTTGGAAGTTAACTTCTTTGTGAATTACTTGGATAAATTGGTTTTAATAAAAGTTTAAATATTTTAAAACTAACTTAAATGTTTTGATTTGTTAGAAAAACAAAAAAAAAAACAAAATATCAACGTCCTGCAACGTTCGAATATGAAAAAAAAGAACATTTTTATGTTAACATGAGTGATAATAAAAATAGCAATTTAAAAAAATAAAATTTTCGTTAAAAAAAACAGCCACAGGTTTTTATATTCTAATGAAATTTATATGTTTATTTAGTTTTTACCAATATCGGTTTTAATAAAACAAAATATTCAAGTCAGGGCGGTATAAACTTGCATGACGGTTAAGTTTTGGCCTACTGACCGACGTAATGTTTTCTAAACTATATACATAAATTTACATATTTAAAAAAACTTAAATTTTCAAGCAAATTTTCTGACGTAATAAGTTTTTAAATAAAGTTTATTTTTTTAACATAAGTCACAAAAAATTGCAGTTATATCAGTTAAAATCGATTATTTTCATATTAACTGTTCATATACGTTTAATAAGTCTGAACCTTGACTTTTTAACTTCTTTATAGATTTTAGACATGTTTTCTAATTTTTAGCATTATAACAATAAAATGTTTATCTTCTTTCTTCTTTTTATTTTTAAAATTAAAACAATGAACTTCTTTAATCTCGGGGATAGTTAAATCAACTAAAACAATAAAGTAGTATTTAATGCTTCTATGGCTTAATTGCTAGCAATAATTTTAATCAGTAGTTTTGTGAAAATCTATAATTACAATTTACTATTACTAGTTTTTAATTGCAATAAAGCTGCTATAAAGTAGAAATTAAATTTTAATAGTTGTTGCTTCCATCTACCTAGGTAACACAGAGTTATGTTCTGGCATCACTGTCTAGTTGAGTTGAGTCATTGTTTTATTGATCTGATGATGATCAAATACATACCAAACAATCCTTGGGACAGTGCTTTTCTTGAAGCGACCTTTTTCAGTTTCCTCAATTGCTGTATTTCAGCTCCTCCTTATGCAATCTTCAAAGTTTTAGCATGCTGTGCTTTCGTAGCTATATTGTATATCAGAAAGTTTAGAAGATTCAGATATAATGCTACGAAATTCAACAGCTTGAAAGACTTTTTACATGAAATTCCTCACTTTATTGTATGCTGTGTCTTTCAAGTATTCTTCAGTGATTTTGAACTGCATCATGCTGTTTCTGTTTCTTTGGTATTGTTTGTTTGTCACATAGGTTGGGAAGTTAGAACTTCTAGATTTAGACGTGTTCTTGTTGCAGCAGTTCTAATCCATCTCCTGTGGTTCTGCTTGTACGAATATGTACTTGCAGCTTATCTTTTAGCATAATTGCTTATTGCCACTGTTGTCTTTCGTTTGTTATTGGTATCTTTTTAGTTGTTATAATGTAAAACTGTGTTTTATTCCTTGTACCTTAGTTGTTTATAGTTAAATTGTCACATCATGACCAATCTTTTCATAATTGTAAATATTACAAAAGTACACAAAATGCCTCACATTTGAGCATAAAATATGACTTGAGTTTTTTATACGAGAAAAAGAAAAAATAATTAAACGTCTGAATTCACGACCATCAATAGCTGGCAACTAGCTGATACAAACCTGGTAAGTTTACGAATTGTTATGAAAAGTTAAAAAAAAGGAAGATATTTTTATTTCATATTTTAAAAATACCTAGAACAGTATGGTTTATATCACAAAAGTATGCTATTTAATGATAATAAGGTCTTACCAATAAATTTTGTGTAAGTTGCTTAAATCAATAATTAAAGATAAGCTTTTTTTCATTCTATTTTACTTTTGAGCATGAAATGTTTTTAAACAAAAAGAATTGTTCAATTTTAAGAGTTAATAACAAACTAAATTTTTGAGTAATTATTTGTGTATTTTATAAAATGAGGGAGAAAACTTGTTTAATTTTTCAAAAACTTCATGATACAACTAAGATTCCATTCTGTATGGTTGTTAAAACTTTTTAATTATTTCAAAAAAGTAATTATTATTTATATTATAAGAACAACCAGGAAAATGATTATGGTTTTTTTTAACTATATTTAAGTCATATAAATAATTTAAAACAATTAAAGAACAGTTAATACAGTTCTAAAGTAAGTTTTTTGAAACATTGTTCAAAAGAAGTTTTATTTGTAATTTTTCTTGCTACATTACTTTTTACTAATCATTTAATATATAATAATAATAAATTAAGGACTAAAAAAATAAAAATAAACCAATTATTATTCAGTTTCCATTTATAGATAATTTTAGATGAGTATTAAAACGATTTTGTTTTTGCACAGAACATCATCGTATATCATATAAGCAAAGATTTATCAACTTGGTGAGTTAACTTATATTTGTATATTTTTAAAACAAATTGATTGTTATGCAACAAAGTAAAATAGTGTGCATTGTGGCACTCAATTTTCTTTTCAGATTATAGTTAGTTGTTTTAAAAACTTGTAATATTAAGTAAACAAGTAGTTTCTTTACAATTAAAATAAAAATTGTTAAAAGTCAACCTTAGTTCAAATTCAAATATATAAAAGTATATGTTATTTAAATCTTCTATTAAAATACTTGAAAATAAAAGTTGAGATTTTAGACAAAAGTTGGAGTAAGTAGATAATCAGTATGTTATGGAAAGTGTTAAAACATTATTAAATCAAATACCATTTGAACAGAAAATTCTACAAGTGAAAAGACCTGCCGAAAAAAAAATATTGCTGTTATTATTTGTTTCTGAAACAGCAATAAATTTGCATGTTTTGAAAATTGTTTCTGTTCGTTGTTAATAAATTTTGTTTAGTTTGAGTGGATAATTTTTTTTAACTAGTTTATTATTTAATTCCTAAACAATAACTATTGGAACTTAAAAGCTTACTTTAATATTATAAGTTTTGCGGTTTTATAAAACTTAATTTATAGGTCAGTTTACTTTATACAAAAGAAATGCACTGAGGTAGTGTTTATTCAACGCAAAGACTATTATTTTCAACAGTGTAGCTAGCTACTAAAATGAATGTGTTTTTTTATACTTGTATTGTAGGTGAATGTGTTTAAGAAAACCTTATGTTTAAACATGCAGAGCTAAAAGAAGGGAAATAGTTTTAGATGTAAACTTAACAAAGTATCAGTTACTTAGGTTACAATATATAAGATTAAGCGTAGAATTTATAGTAATAGTAGAAACCACACCATTTTATTATAAAAGCTCCAGTTTGACTGATAAATCTTCACTTCATTTTTTTTCTCATGTGCAAATTAATATTTTCTTGAAAGGATTTCAGGAATCGATTTTGTTCGTTCCTTTTTTTTAAATTAGTTAAGTACTAATACCACTGTTTTGTTTTCATCTAAACTGTGATATTTACTTAGTTTGTTTAAAAGCAAACTTAAACAACTCTTTTAGAAAGAAACTAAGTTCTTAAACAATAATATTGAAAGTAAGTTTTTACCAATTTTTACAAAGTTCTTATTGAAATAAAAAAACAAATACTCTTTTGTAAAAATTTAATAATTTACTACATATCACCGGAAAAATAAGCAAATGTGTCAAACTTTTTTTGCTTAAACATATTTTTATAGTTAAGTGGACAGTTAATGATTACTTGATGTTTGATATCATGTTAACCTAGCATAAAAGTTCAAATAAATTTTTCTCATAAAATTCGAAATGTAAACCATTATAGTTTAAAAGTTAAAGCGTTTGCTTCTCATTAATGTTATTAAATGAGCTACAAAAGCACATAAGTTACACACATTAAAGTTTGTACCCGTATATTTAGGTCAAAATTAAACTTGGTTAAAAAAGAAATTCTACTAGCTTAACTTGGTTTAATTTTTGTTTGCAGGTATATCTTAATGTTAAAAGAATAAGAAAGCACGCAGTATGCATCTAATTTAAGATCGATGCTTAAGATAAAACGTAAAAGGTTGAAATTTATGATATTTTTATTATTTGTAAGAATACTATTTTAAACATTTAGAAACGTTAGTTTAACTTGTTATGTTATCAATTAAAGTGATAATAAAAACAAAGTAATTTATTAATAGAAAATTGTTTAGTTTTGTGTATCAACATTAATTTGATGTTAAATCATACTTAAGTTGTTACAAGTTATTGAGTCTGAGGTTTAATTGAACAGTGAAGGAACAAATGTCAATTGTCGTTGTCTTATAGAT
This sequence comes from Thalia democratica, assembly GCF_965202585.1. NCBI lineage: Eukaryota > Metazoa > Chordata > Thaliacea > Salpida > Salpidae > Thalia > Thalia democratica. The sequence continues at coordinate 40,367,472 of NC_139165.1, read as the reverse complement.
CATGAAAAACTATTTAAGCTGAAACTATCTATATTAAATTTCAGCATAACGTCATATAAAGAGTTTCCAAGTTATCTTGGTAATTATTAAAGTCTTAAACTTATAAATTTACAACAAATAAAAATCCATGCAAAAAACAGAAAAGTCTAAACCAAGCTTCATTGGTTACATTGAAATAAACAATTTAAAAAATCTCTTACAAACAACATTTTTAAAGAGTTTAAGTTTCTTGTTTTAACTAGAAGCGCTTTATTTAAAAACTTATGGTAATATTATTATTGATAACTACTTTGGTAAGTTATTTACTTTTAAGTTTCTGTATTTAAAGTATAATTTATCTTTTAACAGTGTTTGTAACATTGTTAAAGTGTTTTTTTTATATAAAATAACCTTTTTCTAAATATTTTAGCTGCTTATTTAAACTCATTGTCAAAAGCGTATATTGAATGTTTTGTTTTTTAATATATATTACTAGATTTAGTAAATGGGAATGTTTACTTGTAAAAGTAAATAAAACTGCTAATGAATTCGTCTAAATCTAAGCCGTATAAAAATTATATTTGTTTTAATTTCAATTAAAACTCTGTTTTATAGCATTCCTTAAAGTTTTTATACCAAAACACTAGTTAAGTAATTAATGCAAGACATTAATGCAAGATCTCGTTTGATTTTGTTCAAACGAGTGAAACATTGTTTGTTAATAAAATTTAAAAATTAAATGGGCATTCTCCTTACTTTTAAGTCGAGAACTTTTGTTGTGATCTATAAAGCATAAAGTACACAATGCAAGACATAATCATTTTTTGTTTTAAATTATAGGTATCAAAGTATTGAACTGTATGAAAAAGTGTATGTGTTTTTATAAATTTTATAACAAAAAAGTCTCACTGAGCTTAATAAATAAAACAGATCTTTTTAACTTCCATATCTGATTTTACCTTTTTTTTAATTGAGCACTTTTTGTAGACTTCAAGGTTTTTTAAAGTAAGGTATTAAAAATTCCTCGATCCGCAAAGATATTTTATGATAACTACAGCTTGCTGACTTTAACTTTGTCCACAAAAAAAAATTAATTGAAACTGTTAAAACTTATCAGTTTTTTTTTTTTGAATGTATAGACTTGAACGGGTTGTTTAAATATTTTATTGTTTTGAACTAGTTTTTATTAAAAAACCTAATATCCGTAAAAGAAAAATTGACGTGGTTTTGTTTTTTTTTTCAATGTGTTTCTGTTTTTATGACATGATTTTATTTTGCTATCGGGGTATATACTCGTTATGTTCAACTTGAGTTAAATAAGTTTAGAAAAAAGTTCTTTCGATAGATATGAGTTATTCATTCTTGTTTTATATTTTCTAAAAAATTTCATCCTAAAATTCTTTTATAACGGAACTTAAAATTTACTTAAAACAGTTTTTTGCAAAAACTAATAATCATATTTATTAGGCTTGATAGCTAGATGTTTCAAAAGGGTAAAAACGATCGCTATAGTTACAAATAAGTATAAACTTAACAAAACTGCTTAAGACTTATCTGCAAGTTGTTATTGATAAAACTATAATAGTTTTATTTTAATCAACTTTAAATTATACTTATCTACTTTAAATAACTTATTGAGGCATGGAGGCTTTTTTTTAATGTTTATATTTAATAATTTTATCTGTATTCAGATTAATGTAATTCGATTTGCTAATAATTTAAATTTTATATTTCATTTTAATCAAATGTAATTAAGTTAACTATGACAACTTACTTCCTCATGCAACCACTTATATAAACTTGTTGTATTAATAATGTTAATCATAAACATTACTTTTACTGAGAATTATTTAAATTAAAGAATTATAAAAGATGATTATCACACCAATAAACAGTACTTAAATCATATAAAATTAAGTACAGTTAACACTACTAAATTGATGATTTTATATGTCTAAAACCTTATTTAAACTATGGAAATTAGTATTTATTAGCTATTTTTTATTTTGTACAATTTATTAGTTTGTATAGTACTATTTGTATTCTTTTGTATAAAAAAGCTACTGAAACCTTAATTTAAAGTTTTGGTTTACACCTCCACCAATTTAAACATTTTCTATTTTTGGAAACAATGTTCTAAAAGTATTCTTGCTAAAAGAGTTTTTATCATTTTTTTAATGTATTAAAGTTTAATAATAGTACAGTTTAATAACTAAACTATAAAACACAATTTTACCAATAAAAGTTTTGAATGAAATAAGAACAGATTTACTGTAACCATCTTTAAACTTACAACAATTTAAAAACAACAAAACAAATTTTAAATCAAAATATTTATTTTCAGCAGTCAGGAAAACAGTTACTTGAAAAACAGAACATAATTCAATAAGCTATTTTGCTTATCCACTCATGCCGACCGTTCTTGTTTCTCTCTTCTATCTTCTTCGTTTTCAACCTACATTTTTAAGTTTTACTTTTAGTGAACTACTACAATATTTAACCATAAAGTTTAATTCTGTCTACCAGTAGTTTTTACTTTGATGCTTAAAACGCATTGGTATTTTCAAATAAAAAATATAAAAAAACTAAAAAAAATTCTACTAAAATAATATAATGTTTTAAGTAGTAATTTACTAAAAACACTATTTGAATTTTGTTAAGTTGTTTTACTGAAAGATATATATCAAGTTTGATTCCTATAACTTTTGTATAAAAGTGATAGCTGGTAACGTTTTATAATATATTGGAAAATACTTATCAAAGCATTTATTTAACCTTGATTTAAATTAGGGGTTGGGAGGTATTCGGTGGTCGAGGACTAAACATCAAACAAAAAATATTCTCTGTCCCAGTTAAAGAACTCTTCATGAGAGATTCGAAATATCCAGTGTAATTTATAAGTTATATTTCCTGTATATTGTATCTTAGACCATTTTTCTATCCTTTATATAAAGAACATGTGGTTAAGTTCAAAACATTTAGACCCAGAGTACCTAATGTAAATTAGAATTTTCTTAAATTGTACGTGAGACGTATTTTAATACATATAATTCCAAACCCAAGAATATCTTGTGTGGGTAGCTGTCAAATTTGCACGAACGTACAAAATTGCAAAAAGGTTCAAATTTGCACGAAAAACTTTTCCACGAAGACAATTATGCACGAGGGGATAAAATTGCACAAAAACAATTTTGCACAAACGGTTACTTTTGTACGACCAGAAAACTTTGCACAGAGCATTTTTGAACGGGTTAATTACTTTTTTTTTCCTAATTTTATTTTTTCTACTATCACTGCTACCCCTAACCCTTACCCTCGATCGGTAGCTTTTTTTTAAATTAGTTTATTTTTATTTTATCACAATAGATTTTATCAGTTACTTTTTTATTTTATTTTTACTATCACTGATACCCTTAACCCTTACCCTCGATTAGTAACTTTTTTTAATTTTGTATTTTTGTTAATTTATCTTTTAGTTTTTTTTTCTGTTTTTTTTTCCACTTTATTTTAAGTCTCGTGTAAAATTGTAACTCGTGCAGAATCGTCTTCGTGTAATTTTGTTCCCTCGTGTAAATTTGTCTTCGTGCAATTTAGTCTAGTAGTGCAATTTTGTAACCTCGTGCAATTTTGTCTTTATGCAAAAATTTTCAACAAAATTGCACGAAGACAATCCTGCACTAGTTACGATTTTTCACTAGAATTAAAACAAAGAGGATAAAAAAAAAACTAAAAGACAAATTAACAAAAATACAAGAAGAAAAAAGTTACTGATCGAGGGTAAGGGTTAAGGGTATCAGTGATAGTAAAAATAAAAAAAAAACTGATAAAGTCTATTGTAATAAAATAAAAATAAATTAATTAAAAAAAAAAGCTACCGACCGAGGGTAAGAGTTAGGGGTAACATTGATAGTAGAAAAAATAAATTAATAAAAAAAATAAAAGAAAAATAAAGTTATGAAAGACTATTAAAAAAAATTCACCAGGTGCCATCCAGTGAAGGTATCAATTTTTTTTTTGCGAGTCAAGTAGTATGTTAGTAGGTAGCAGTCTTACCTGTTTTCGTATGACGTCATATTCTTTTTGAAGAAGGTGTTTAATATAAATTAAAATGTCTTTACAAAAAACAACTCTGAAGACCTTGGAAAAAATGTTGATAGAAATGAATTAAGTAATGAAACAGTTGAGGGCTGACTATGAATAAGGTCAGAAGGATCTTTTTAATGTAATAAGGGAGCTGAAGGAGGAGCTTACAACTCAGAAAAAGAAAGTCAATGTTCTGGAAAAGTCTGTTAGATTTATTAGTGTTGGTTTTGAAAAAGTTAAAAATGAAAATGAAGCAATGAAAAATCAAATAGAAATATTGAAAGCAGATAACATTAGATTATCAGAAACTGTTGCGAAAGTTGAGGAGAGTGGTGACCCACGCATTCAGAAAGGATATTATTTTATTTAGAAGGATGAAACCAACTCGAACAGCTGAAGACAATAAGAAGGTATTTAATCCTATCTTGGTTAAATTAGCATCGTTTGAGCATAAGGTTAAAATCATGAAAGATAAAATAATTTGGCAAATTTTAATCTTAACTCTGTATGTAAAAATATTGAAAAGGTGTACATCAAAAAGAATCTGTCATCATTTAACCAGGACCTTCTTTACCATACAAAAAGGTTCTCAAAGGCTAATAGTTGGAAGTTTTCTTGGTCGTCTGGTGGGGTTGTATTGATGAGGGAGAAGGAAACAAGCAATACTCTTGTAGTTTGCTGTCTAAAAGATCTTGAAAAGTATTCTAAAAAATAAATTATAATTAACTGCATGTCTTTATATTAAATATATTTAGATGAGTACGTATAATTTAAAGTTAGATAGTTTAGTAAATATTTACTTTGTATGCAGTGTTTGTCAAAAAATTTTGAACCTCCTAAAACTGAGTCTATTTGTTGCGATAATTTTGAAAGATGGTTCCATTTAAATTGTTATGGAATATCCGAACATGAGTTTAGTTTATATATTAATAATGAAGATCCTTTTTATTGTATAGACTGTGTAAATAACCTCGGACTAATAATGTTGGGAGTGATGATTTCTGCAAATATTCTTTTAAAAAATTTTCTTATTTAGATGACTGTTTGTTTTGTGAAGGCTGCTTTAAATTGGTAAATCTTAAATGTTCCAAAATATCAATTAAAAAGTTTGCAGAAATGTGCAAAAATGATTTACTCCTTTTTGTGAAAACTATGAGCAAAAAATGCCTTTATGTGTTAAATGTAAATTAAGTTTTAAAAATTTTAAAAATTGTTTAAACTGTTTTTTATGCTTCCAAAAATGTCAAGTTTTATTGTTATAAACGTTAAAAGTCTGTTTTTCCTTTTCAGAATGTCAATAAGTTTGATAATGGTTGTTTTTTATGTATTTGTTAAACCTAGTGTTTCTGAATAAACAAGGAGAGTTACTTAGATTTGTATAGTGTGAAAACTAACAAAACAGAATGTATTAGTATTGTATATATGAATATAAGAAGCTTGATTGTAATTATTTATAAAGTTGAGGAATTTTTGAGTGTAGTTGAGCGGTTGCCTGATGTAATTTTCTTGTGTGAAACATGGCTTACAAATCTGAGACTTTTTGTAGGTAAGTTGTATGGAAATGATTTTGTAAATAAATTTTCTAATAGTAATCACTCTAGTGGTGTTGCATTTTTTGTTAGAGCTTGTCAATCTTATGAGGTTGTAGAAGGTGTGTCTTTTGAACAGTGTGATGTAGATGATCTGTGAATATCTGTTAAAGTTGATAACAAAAAATATCTTATAATTTGTAATATATAGATATCTAAGCACTGCATTTGATACTTTAAAAAAAATTCCTTAATGTTTTAGACCTATTAAATGAAAAGAATAAATATTATATAATTGGTGTTGATATATATATATATAAACTTGTTAAATGGTGATCAGCGTACTTGTGACTATTTGGATTGTATTTTTAGTGCTGGTTTTTTGCAATTTGTTGATTCGCCAACTAGGCGTTCTGCTGATTATTCTTCTAGTTCTTTGATTGCTCATGTTTATTCTAGTTTTGACTGTGAAAAGCTAAATGTCAATGTTGTGGGTTATGATATATCTGATCATATGCCTGTTATCTGTGAAATTATATGCGAAAAGTCGAAAAATAAGTATTGTGATCTGAGGTCCGTTCAAGACTTCAGTAAGTTTGAAGTTAAAGCTTTTCTGAATGATTTGAGTGTGAAATCTAGAAAGATGACTCTGTGTGCCGTCGATTGTGAATAAATGTGTTAATAAATGTGTTAACAAATGTCTGGATGAGTTTGAGAGTGTTCTAGGTGGGACAGTATTTGAATCATGCTCAAGTCAAAATATTAAATAAAAAAGAACAAAAATCAAAAGCTAAATCGTGGTTAACAAAAGGTATACTTATCTCTATAAACTTTAAAAAGTTAATGTTTAAATTTGCCATTTAAGATAAACCAAAAAAAAATCTGTTTCATTTAAAAAAAATATCAAAATTTATTAAACAGAGTAATAGCATGTACCATGAGACTTTATTATAAACGAGTAGTTAAAAAGAATAAACAAAATAGTAAAAAATTATGGAAAATTGTGAGTGATATCGTTTTTACTAAATCTACGTCTAGTTGTAAAATTAAAGGTGTGCTTGATGAGTGTGGTAAAACTGTGAATGACCCAAAATGTGTAGGCAAGTTAATGAATATTTTCTTTAAATTGCTGACAATTTGTTAAAAAAGAGAAAATATGTTGTTGATGTAAAGAATGATGAGTTTTTATCTGATTCAGTAAAAAATTATTTTGTTATGATTGAAATTTCTGATAGTGAGATTCTGAATTATATAAAAACTATGAATCCAAACAAGAATGTGCGTTCTGATGTCCCTAGTATTCGCTTTGTGAAGCTCAGTGCAAAAATAATTTATTCTTATCTTTCTGAATTGTATAATAAATTTGTTGAGTATGGTGTGTTTCCTGAGTCACTTTAATTTTCTGAGGTAATGCAAATTTATAAATCTGGCAAAAAAAAAATGAAATAAATAACTACAGACCTGTTTCTCTCTTATCCCCATTTGCAAAGATTTTTGAGTTTTTAGTGTGTGAGAAATTGAAAAAATTCTTTTTTTGAATGAAGTACTACATGAGAAACAATATGGGTTTAGAAAAAATAGAACAACTTAAGTAACTGTGAATCAGACTGTTGATGAATTAATTGAGTCTGGTGAGAAAAAATTGATAAATTGCTCTGTAGTTTTGGATTTGGCTAAAGTATTTAATACGGTGAAACACAAAATTTTAATATCAAAATTTAAAAGTTATAATATAAAGAGTTCAAAGTAAAATTTATTAAAAGACTGTTTAAATGGTATAAGCCAATCAACTGTCATAAATAATGTTGTGTCTGAGCGTGAAATAGTGAATGTTCGAATACCACAAGGTTCTTGTTTGGGTCCTTTGATGTTTCTTGTGTATATTAATGTTTTTTTTTTCTTTACTGAGATAGATATGAAATTTTTTGCTGAAGATGCCTGCTTGAGCTATCAACATAGTGACCCTAAGTATTTAAATGAAGTTATTAATAAGGAGTTGGTTAAAGTTGATAAATGGTTGCGTGATAACAAACTTTTTGTTAATTAATCAAAAACGAAATTTTTGCTTTTCAATTAAAATTCAAAAAATTGTGAATTTAATGTGAAGGTTAATGGTTTTCTTATTGAGCAGAGTGATAGTATAAAATACTGGGTGTGGTTTTGGATGATTGAAAGAATTGGAAGAAACATTTGAGTACTCTGAAATCAAAATTGTCTAGGAGTTGTTATGTTTGGTCAAACTGAGATATTATTTGGACACAATTACATTTAAAATGGTTTATTATAGTTTATTTTATCCGCACATCCAATATTGTATATCTGCTTGGGGTGGTGCTGCTGACTGTTACTTAAAACTAATTGTTTATATTCAAAAAAGAGTTATCAGGTATGTTTGTCGTATGCCTGCAATGACCACAACAATACCTTTGTTTAATACGGTAGGACTTTTTATGGGTATTATTTTATAGGAATTATTTTATGGATAGAATTGCTGCAATCAGTTCTGCCCATAATTTTATGTGATGTCATTAAAATTATGGATAGTATTGAGATGTTGCTGCAATAAAGTTACTGCAATTAAATAAAAAATAAAACAGTATCAAGGCCTTATATAAGTATTATGGATAGTTTTTGTAACTAAGATTTTATAAACAAATATAATAAAAACAACTTAAATACAAATAAACTAATTGTTTGATTTATATGTACATTTATTTAAATTATATTTTGTAAGCTAACAAAAGTATTGGCTAGACTTATTAAAAGACTATGGATAATTCTTTTAATAAGATTTAATAATGAAAAAAAAAAAATTGTAATTTCTATTTGTAAACTAACAAAAGTAATGGCTTGGCATATTATAAATAATTTGGATAATTTTTGTATTTAAGATTTCATAAACAAATTAAAAAGTTAAACTTGAAAACACATAAACCAATTGTTTGATTTATAATTGTATATATGTAATTTATATTCAGTAAAATTATAGTAGTGGCTTGGCCTTATGAGTACTATTTTATGGACACTATTTTAAAATTTTGATAAATTTTTTGATTTTTTAATTTTAACAAAATGTAATATAAGTCAATGTACATATATGTCCAACAATAAATTTATTTGTGTTTTAGTTGTATTTTATTTTTTTGTTTATGAAATCTTATTACAAAAACTATCCGTAATATTTATATAAGTCCAAGACACTGTTTTATTTTTCAATTAATTGCAGCAACATCTCACTACTACACATAATTTAAATAAAATCACATCAAATTATGGGCAGAATTAATTGAAGCAATTCTACACATAAAATGGTGCCATAAAATAGTACACATAAGGCCAAGCCACTACTTCTATAAGTTTACTAAATACAAATTGAAAAATAAAATCGAACAATTGGTTTAAGTGTATACAAGATTTTGTTTATTTTTCTTTATTAAATCTTAAATAAAAAGTTATTCATAGTCTTTAATAAGTCTAGCTAATACTTTTGTTAGCTTACAAAATATAATTCAAATAAATGTACATATAAATCAAACAATTAGTTTATTTTGTATTTAAGTTGTTTTTTATTGTTTTGTTTATAAAATCTTAGTTACACAAACTATCCATAATACTTATATAAGGCCTTGACACTGTTTTATTTTTCATTTAATTGCAGCAACATCTCAATACTACCCAAAATTTTAATGACATCACATAAAATTATGGGCAGAACTGATTGCGGCAATTCTAGCCATAAAATAGTACCCATAAAAAGACTGACCCGTTTAAAAAAAACTGGTTAATTAAAATTTGATGAAGTGTAAGTTAGTGCGTTTCAAATTTGTAAGTTGATGCGTAATACTATAACAGGGCTTGATGTAGAACACAATAGATTTACACTTGCTAGCTTTGTTCACTCTCAGAATACAAGATTTTCAAAAAAAATGAATTTTATAACAGAAAGACCAAGAAAAAAACTTGGCCTAAACTGCTTTAGGTATTTGGGTCACAAGTTTTGGTCAAGTGTCCCTGAAACTTTTAAAACTTCAAAATTTTTTTTTTTAATTTAGAGATAAAAACTTTTTGTTGAATAACTACAAGGAGTAGATCTAGACCTAAAGTGCTTCTGCATTTATGTTTTGTTTGTGTAAGAATTTTATTCATGTTATTAGGGCTTCAGAATGTGTTGGTCTTTATTTTCTGAATGATTGATATTGAAAGAGTGATTGTTATAAATTGTTAAATAAATTTTATTTATTATTAATTTATTTTATTTGATTGCATCTTGTTATTGTGTTAGACTTAAGATAGTTCATTTTACTTATTTAATTTTTTTATTTTATTAGACATTAGAGGCATAAATATAAATTTCATACAAACTTTTTTATTTTTAATCTTTTTATTTATTTATTAAAATTTTAGTTTATTTATTTATTTGATATTTATATTTGTTATCTATTTTACTGATTTTTATTTGAGTTTTTTACCAAGTTAATACTAAAAAATTTGTAAAACACTGATTATTTTATTGATTTTAGTGGTAATGTATACATATATATATTTATTTTAATATAATAGTATCTTTTTTCCTACTTACAGTATTTCTTTATTCTAGTTTTTTTTTTTCTAGAACTATTTACGTTTAACTAGATATTGGTTTATTTAAGTTTGCAACAGCTGATTGTAAGTTCACACTGGTGGCAACGATCACATGATTGGATTGTTGATGTGGTTTTTGTTGTAGCGCCGGCGGATTCTTACTGGGGAATTAGAGCTTCATTGTTTTCCAAAACTGTGTGGTTTTGGTGTTGAGATTTTAGCCTTGTGAGTGTTTGCTAAAAAGCGTGTCACCAAGGGTTTTGTTTTTGAATTAAGGGTTAGGATTAGTTTTTTTACGGGTAGTTTTTTTTTTGTTTAGTTCGTAGAAAGATTTATTTTTATTTTTATTAAAAAAGTATATTTTTCCTTGATAAATTAAAAGATAGGGCAGGTGGAATAACACGTGATGAGCTCAATCTCACTTGCTTGACCTTCAGAAAACGTTTAATGTTGCAGAAGGGAGAGTGAGTTCTTCTGATTTTTTTCTACTTTAAAAATAAACAAAAAATAATAATAATGATAACAAAATTTATCGTTTTGCTAAATAGCTATATTTTTCTTAGAAAAAGTGCCAGCAAACTGTGGCCGATTGTTAAATGTTGTTCATCAAGCAACAAACAACTAATGCACAATGTTAAATTTTAGCTATTTCAAAAACGAACTTATTATGTAAAATTATCCATATTTGTTTGTGATCAAATTATGTTACTTTTAATTATAGCTCTTGTAGTAACTCCTTAACATTTTAAAATAAACTTTTCCAAAATTCCTCAGTCTGTGATTTTTTTCTTACTTATACTGGTACTCAAAGAACTAATTTCAATAAATCCGACATGATACTTATAAAATACTACCAAACCACTTAAAAATAATAATTTTTTAAATAATAAACTTTTAGGAGTACTGCTATATCACATTTTATTTAACTATCTATTACCTTAGAAAGGTTTTAAAAACTTAAACACATTTAAAACAATTTTGCGAGTATTAAAAACATGCGTACAATCTTTGACAGAAAAGTTGTATTTAATTGATAAACACTACTACTATGTACGTAATACCATTAATAATAATATTAATAATAAGATAATAACACATGTAAAATCAAAACCATTGTTAAAAGCTAAATATCACTTGTATTTCACAAGTTTATTTTAAGCTTTAAATTAATTGAACTTTGAAATTTTCTACTTGGAGATAAGAATCTATTTTAAATTAATTTAAGTTTATCAAAAAAAAAAATGTAGTTTAATTTTACTTCTGAGCTTTGTTTAAATAATGATTTGCTAGATCCAGATCTTAGCAATGAAAGATCTTGTTCTAGATACTAATATTAAAAATCGTTTGTAATCAGGTATTTTTTATCTAGTTAATTTTTATATAAATTTTGTAAGTATATGAAACAAAATAAAATAAATTTCAAAACTTTACAAAACTTACTTTTACATTTTTTTTAATTTATTAATAAAACTAAAGCTAAAAGTAAAAAGAAATTGAAAATTATAACAACCACTAGTAAGTCACTTAACAAAATTGACTTAAAAGCATTAAAAATATAGAACATTCATAAAAATAATTTTGTTAATATTAAAAAAATCTAAATAAATAATACTGTTTTCTTATTTTTTCAAATTTATTTTAACTTAAACACCACTTAGTACTTACCCTTTTTTGGTAGATTACATAGAGAATCAAAAGTACCAACAACAAGTAGACGTATATTGTGTCTACAGGAAGCTCCCTTTTAGGTCTAGCATCTGAATCCATTATCAAACTTAAAAATCTCTCTAAAAATCGCTTTAAAAATTTATTGCTTTAAAAAAAATTATTTTTTTATTTTAAACATATTTTTTGTATTATTTAGCTAGTTTATGTATAAAACTTGACATAGTTATTTTTAGTTATTTTTTCATTATTTCTTTTAACTAACTTTGTAAATGAGGATTTAAACAACTTATAGTGTTATAAAATTAATATAGCTAAATTATAAATGACAGAAGACTTTAAATGTTTTATTTGTCCCTTTGTAAAGGTCTTCTAAATATTGATCTAAAATTTGTAAACACATTAAACAGTAAACATGTCAAAAAACCACAAAATGTTTAATTTTCACTTACTTAATTTATTTAAAATTGGATAAGTGTTCAATAAGATTTATTGACTTTAGTGCAGTTTTTCTTTGAATTTTGAAATGCTTGTCTGTTATATTTCAAAACAATGGTATTTTAAGAATTCCTTTTTTTAAGAAAAAAATTATAATGCTTTTAAATAGTTAACGTTTTAAGTCACTCAACTTTTCTGCTTTAAAATATTAATCTATGTTGTTATAAGTAATTTTTTTTATTTTGTAAAATACTTTTTAAATAATTCACTTAAGTTTGTTTATGTTGAGCTTTTTTGCTACAATTATACTTTTTTTATCAAGGTAAAACTAAAGTATGGTCTTTAGGTATTGATACATATACTAATTTAAAAATACTTTGTTTGTTAATGTTTAAAAATCAAGACTAATAATTAATTTATAAATAAGTTAATTGAAAATTTTAGCATTTTAGTCTAACTTTAAACTCATCTTTATTAATTTTAGTAACAAAAAATATAAAGCTAGAAGAAGTGTAATAATAAAACTCTAAAAGTATGTGGCCTGATAACATAATTCTAATGACTACTTATGAAAACTCACTGAGTTGTATGTTGCAAGATCAGAATTCAGTGGTCAACACATATACAAAAAAAGCTAAGTGTTTTGTTTGTTTATTCGTTTGTTTTACTTGAAATGAACGAATAATTCAAATTTATAAAGATAGTTCTTGACTTAGATTAAATTTACTTATAAATCTCAAACATTGTATGTAAATTTTTAATTTTATGCAGTGTAATTCTTAAAATGTAGATAAAACTAAGATAAAATATCAACAATCTTTTAAAATTCTCTAGTCAATGACAAAGTAGAACAAAATATACAATTATTTGATAACTTATAAAGTATAACAACTAAAAGTTTTTTTTAACGTATAAAACTGAACTTCAACAAAAGCTTTGCTTTTAATCAAATAACTTTGTTTCATAGTTTACAAATATATATGCCAAACAAGCTAAACTCATAACAAAAATTATGTAAGAAAGTATTCAAAGTTCATAATACATGTACTCAAGCAAATCCAAATACTTAAGTTTAGATTTACTTAAAAGTTACTTTTAAAAGATTGCTGACACTGAGCTAATAAAAAAGTAGTTTATTGAATATAATAGTTTTTGGCCACAAAGATAATTAAAAAAAAAAAAGAAAAAGTAAAGAAAAAGTTTTCCAAAAGTTTTAAACTTTTAAATTATTTAAATCTACAAAAGCTATATAATATATAATTCCCTTTTTTAGAAGTGTTTTTAACGACTAAATTATTGTTAATAATCTACGATTAAACTTTAACGCCTACTCATAATTCGATTACGTCAAGTATGCTAACATTTACAGTAAAAAACTTAAAGATGCCAAATGTTATTCAACTTTTAAACCATAATACGGTGCCGAATGGCGATGTCTCTGCTTGTTGGACCTGGACGCATTTTGTAATTCTCCGGCACCTGAATTATTCAAATAAATTAAATTGTTTTTATTCGGATACAAAAAACTTAAACGACTATTTAAATTCTATTTATAATACAATCAACTAACATACATAAAATGGTGTTATTTTTTTAAGTATACTTAACTAGTTTTCTGATCAGCAAATACATTTAAAAAAAAAATTCTTGCTAGCATTTATTTCGTACACATGCAACTTTTCAATATTAGATTGAAAAACATAAATGCATTGACTTAAGTCATAAAAGTATAACGAACTAGTTCGAAATTTATTTTTTCAGAATATTTGCTCTCTTTACTTGTATAAACCTGCTTAATAACATTTGTTAATTTTTATAAATTAAAAGCTATTATGATATTAGATTTGCCTTTAATAATTGTTTTGTGAAAATATTTAAGATTTTTAGAAACTTAACTGTTTTTATTTTGACATTTACTACAAACCAAAATGCTCGTTTTTATTCTTAGTGAAAAACTTACTTTACGTTGCTTAGAAATTAGACTTGACTAAATGTCTACACCAGGGTTTCCCAAACATTTATTTTTTCAAGTTGCTCCCATTGAAGAAATTAAAAAGGCTTTTGCCCCCCTCCAACAAGGCTACCATTTAAAACACCGCAGACTTTTTTTTTTTGCTTTTCATTTGCAAATTAGGAATATCTAAATAAATTTAAAATTACTAGTAAATACACGTAAAACCTTTTATTTTACCGGTACGGCCCACTTTGGGAAACCCTAGTCCCTAGCCTACACAAACAATTGTAAGCGGCTAAACATGATATAAGTTATGGCTTGCGACACACTAAGTAGTTTAAAAAGAAAACAAGTCAGTTTAATCAGACTGGGGTATACATCATGCAGAACCGAAATAATGATTTGGAACACATAAGTTCCTATTAAGTACAATATTACTAAAATAAATAGTTTTCTATTTACTCAATAATGATAAGTTAATAGTTCAATATCTTTAGCCGACAACACAAAACTTTTAAATTTTTATTAAGCTGTTATACATAGATAATTATTTTTTACAAGTTGCTAAACCAGGGTTTCCCAAAGTAGGCGATATCGCCCCCCTGGGGGCGATTTTAGTAAGTCGGGGGGCGATAATTAGTAAGGGGGCGAAAGGGTGAGCGATAACTAGTAAGGGAGCGAAAAGGGGGCGATTTTAAAATTTTGGGCAGTTATAATTTTTTTACTTCTTATCTTGCTACTTTACTAATTTTAGCTTGTTATTAAATATTTGACCCTGAGGTAAAACTTAAACAAAAAAGTTTATTTTGTTTATGTAAAATATTAAAAAAAACAATTGCTTGTGACTCCTACTTTCAAGTAAAATACATATTTTCATTCATATATTTTATTATTTAAAAGTTACATAGATCATAGACGATAGAAATACCTCTCAACATTTTATAACCTGACATATATGTTACTTGTGATCATAAATGGTTTGTAAAAATCTATTTTGTCTGTTTTTAAGTATGTTATTATGTCATGATATTTCCAATTATTTTTTAAAAATTTACTAAGTTAGACTAAGAAATAAAACTATACAGAGTTGCCAATTTACCTAGAAACCTGGAGTTTGACAATTTAGGCAAAAAAAAAACTGGAAAAATCTGGAATGTTTAACAATTTTGACATATTAAGTAGTAAAAAATTTCGATTTGACACAAAAAAGCTATCATATAAATAAAAATATGAATCCCTTCGAGGCAGATCTTTTTGAAGTAAACGACTTACAGGAAACCTTCTCAGACTTACAAACTGACCTTGAACTTAAGTAAATTTTTCCAAAGAACGATCTAAAAGCTTTAAGACTCAACAAAAATTAAGACAAAAATATCCAATCCTTTAAGAGAAATTTAGATTGTTCTTTATAGCTTTTCTTTCTAGCTATTTTATTAAGAAAGCTTTCAGTTCTGTTATCAACATTTTGAGCAAAAGATCTAATCTCGATATTTGTAAAGGAGGTGACTTGAGGCTTTATTTTACTGATTATGAATCAGATATAAAAAATTTGTAAGCATTCATGAACCTCATCCATCACATTATATTAAGCTTCAGTAGCAGACATTATTTTTTGTAAGTTTTTTTAAATTTGAATTTTTTAAATGTTTCTTATTTACCCTGGTTTTTATTGTATTTAAGTTGTCTTTTTCTAATTATAACTTTACTAAGTTATTTATTTAACAGCAGGTTTGCATAATGTCTAATGAATATTAATTACGGTAAACTTCCTCGTGAGTTCGCACTTTTTACCTGAAAAAGTGCAAATTTATATTTTCTTAAATTTAACATAAAAAAAGTCTATTACTAACTAAGCATCAATAAAACAAAAAAGTTAGAGCATTTTTTAGCTTATATAGATCTATTTTTTAAATGAATATTTGTTTTAGGTTTTAATGGATTTCATGTTTATTCATAACATTATTGCATATAACATATTGAAATTTGTCATTTTGTAAAAATAAATGCTAATGCATTTTTGAATTCGCACTTTTTTGATTTTGTTCAAAGTGCGAACTGAAGCGGAAGTCTACTGAAACTATTAGATGGTTTATGTTTTAAAGTTGTTAATAGTTTTTTTTTGAACTGGTTAATATTGTAGTTTATATTTGTCGTTTTACATTACACTAAAAATTTTTTAAGCATAGTGATTTAAATATTTGTTTAAAAAGTATTTATTTAATCTTGTTTAATCTGTTTAAATAAAAAAATCTTAATAACCATTAAAGTTTTTATTTCAAAAAATATTTTCTTGGTTTTAAAAGAGTAAAGATTTAAGGTCTTTATTTTAGATGACTTAAAATTTTTAGACATATTACATTTTAGATGGGTAACGTACGGTTCAGATCCAGTTAAATTTTGACCCGCTAAGTATCTTGAAAACTATTTTCTGCAAAATAAATAAAATTTAGTTTTTTGATACTTAATATTTTGAAATACGCTTTCAACTTGGGTTTCAGTTCACAGTAGTATTTCTTAGATCAAAATAATACTAAATCATTTTATTATAATTTCCCTCGAGTTTTTTTTATTTTCTTATATGTTTTTTTTTTAATTATGCAGCCCGCAATCACATTTTTTAACGAGTTGAAACTAGAAAAGATTTTTTACTAAATATGAATTGCTAACTACAAAAGTTGTCCACCACTAACCTAAAATTTTCATTAGTATTAAAACAATTTATATTTAAACAGGATTGATTACAAGTTACAAAAAGCTTTTTGATAATTAAGTATTTTAATATACTTTACTGGGCTTAAAAAAAAATAACTGTAGATTATTTTCTCAAGCCCTGTAAATTACTATGAACAAAGCCCAAAAGTGAAGGCATAAGTAGTAACAGACTAAATTACATTTCGAACACAACTTGGCTTAAAATTTTGTACTCAAGAGAAAAACTAATTTGTAAAATCGTGGGGGGCATTTTTTTTTTCAAATTACTAAAAAGGGGGCAATTTAGTAAATGAGTTTGGGAAACCCTGTGCTAAATTTTTGTTAACTTTTTAAACTAAGTACAATTTCTATGGAGTACGATCAACTGTTATGTCATAAATTGTTAAAGCAATAATCAGTATTTCTACTGCAGTATATAGCTTTTATAGTATATAAACTTTAAAATATTATATGAATATTTGTTACGACTCTTTGTTTGTTTTTTACTTAGAATACTAAATTGTTAAAATCTACAACTTTATTTAATTGTTATTATATATTTTTATCTTTCTATACAATATACAACTGAGAAAACAACAGTCGAGTTAAACACTATTTATTGAATAATAATTTTGGATAACAGCCTAGTCTTCAAACGATAGTACATTTGCCAAAGTATTTAAGCATTATGCGTTAACACCATGGTAACTTTGTAAAAAGAAATCTTTAGGATAATGTGTTACTCTACATGATTCTTCAGACCATTTGTTTTTATAAACCTTATAACTTAGTGATCTACTTTCTTGAAATATACCGATTTTGTTACCTACTGTCAGAAAAAAGTTATAGATTATGTAAAGTAGATTCTTTAAAGCAACAAATTGTTTACATACATTGTCAAAAACTTTACAACTTTATGTTGTATGACCAATAACAAATAACTTATCTTCTGAAACAATTAAACAATGGTCAATTTTAGGTTTATCATACTGGCATTGGTAAAAAATTGTCAGAAAATACACCGGAAGACTCTAATTGGTTTAGTTTATGCCTCTTAATAGCTTCATTAGAAACTTCAATATATTTCCTTAGAAAAAAATGTAAGCTGTAGAATCTTTTGCTTAATCATTTTAGAAAGTCTTTTCGACTAGTTATATTTTCTATTAAATTCTAAATAAAAGTGTTTTGTAAAATATACGTAATTTCAAATATAACCTTTAAGTATTAATACCTTGTCTATAAATTCAAACGCAAAAAAAATACTATCGTTTACCGAACGTATAGCAACCTTACTCCGCTTTTAGTAGAAGATGAATATTTATTATATTTCTCATATTATCATTTTCCTATCAAGCGAATTCGCAAAGTTGTATCACGGTCGCCTGGCACTACTATACTAGCACCCAACCCAGCTTGGCCACTCGTTTGATCGGTTTCATACTCGTCTTAAACATACTTATCTACTAAATATATAACGATAAAAGGTCAAGTAAACAAATAACGCAAAACTACAATGAATTAATTATCAAATGAACAGATTAATATAAGATATAAAAGAGTGGCTGACTCAACAATACGAAGTATTAACAAAATATGTGTAGAAGAACAAAACTTAATTAACACAAGACTGAATAAAAGTATTAAAAGAAAATACTAAAAAACTGTAAAATAATTTAAGAATTTCGCTTTTTAACTGCTACTCGACATAAAAGCCTCGTAATAGATCATGCGCAGTATATATAGCGTTTTAACAACCCCTTTTTCGCTAATTCGCTCAATCTTCTAACAAAGCAGATCTGTTGGACTGCTACAGTTGTCTTTCCTCTATTACTTAAGGTAAACATGTTGTATTTGTTAAACTTTTCCATTAATTTTGTTCACAACTGTAGTGACAGATTCTCAGTTATGCCGCCACAAAAAAAACAATTTAAACATGCTTTGGTTACAAAAACTTGCTCTGTAATTTCTTGAAAAGAATTTATATTTGTCATGTACAATGTCTTTTAATTTTTTAACGCATTTATTGTTTTCATTGAGGATGAAGTGTTATTTAAAAGATATATCCAACTTTCAAAACTTTTTGAGATAAATGGAAGTCAAATTTTTAGCAAAAACTACTTTAATTAATACAAAATTAAGTTTATTTGTATACACTCTAAGTCTTTTTTTCCCATAGTTTATTTTAGTTTCTTTATTTTTTTATATAATACTTTGATATTTATATTCAAACTTAGTAAAACAATTTACGATTTCTGTTTTATGAATTTGTAATATTAAACAATAATTTTTTTTAATTAAATTTAATGGACTTTAGTTTTACTATTAATTGTATCTTAAGAGTTTAGATTATTAAAAAAAAAGTTTAAAAAGTAAAAAAAGTATGTTTTTAAAATAAATTACTTTGAGTTTAGATGCTCAAAGTTTTACTGATACAATGTATTCCAAATGCAAAAAAAAAAAAAAATTATTAAAAAAAAAATTTATTTATAACATATTCATTTTTTTTACGTTATATTAAAAGCTAATAAAAAACAAAGCAGAAAAAAGTTTGATGCTTGGTCAGTAGTGCATTAAATAGTTTGGTGAAATTGAAACACATATGTAAAAAGACTTTGAGAAGTTGCATCAGTAAATTTATAGATGAAAAAAAAGAAAAAAAGAGATAAGCTTTGGAAAAATTATCTTAGCATAAAGAAATTAATCACAATAAAGTATTAAAACAAACTTACAATTAAGCTTAAGGAAATGATTTATCAGCTTTTTTAGTGTATTGAAAGTTTTCACTTGCATATCAATTAAAAAGTAACATTTATTATACTATTTTTATTATCAAAACAGGTTTGTTGTAAAGTATAATTACATATTTTTTAAAGGCTAAATTATTTTGTAGTCCATTGATGTTGAACTTATAATAATATACTAGCATTCAGAAATTTAAAGTACTTTTACTTGCTGTATTTTTAGCCCCAATTTTATGTTTACTAACATCTAGATAAAAAAATACTAGATATTTTAATTTTATCTGCCAATTTTTTTTAAGTTTTTTTATGTAATTTTCAATTTAAGCTACTTCAACATTGTTCATTTAAGCTATTAGATAAAATAGCCTTCAATTTATTTAAATACTACAGAGATATTTCATATAGCTTTCAGTGAACTAGCTTTTATACACAAGTTTAATTATTTTTTAATTTAATTGTTGAAATATTATTTGTTACAGTGATTTAGAAACAGGGGTTAAGCATTTCAAACCAAAAAGCATTAGTACAAGTGGTTTTAAAAAAAAAAATAAGCATACTGAACCGTTAAATAAATGTGCACAAATCACTAATAGAATAGTAAACTGTATTTAATCAACTTCGTTATTCTTAATTTATAAAAAGTTTTCTTTTTTAATTATATTATTTTTACAGAAGCAGGAAATTTTAAAGCTAATCAACTTTTACTGTTACCAAATAAAAAGAATTAACCTTTTTTGGTATACATTTAGAAAGTTTTAGCCTCAAAAACTTTTCTGTTCATTTTTAAACACTTATGATGTCTATATAGGATTAAAGTTAGTCGCCAAAACTTTTACTGCTTTTTAAAAATTAAAGCTAACTCTGGGTATTTTTTTGGTTCAGGCCAGGTATTTTGCCTCAAAGATTTTCAATCCTGTAATCACTTTTGTCAGGTAATTTTGTTTGATAAACAATGCTAACTTTATAACAATTTTGATATTTTCTCCAAAAATAAAGCACTTGTTGTGTCGATAATAGTTTTTGTTTTTTGATATATGGTATTTACTTATTCTTATAAGTCCTGTACAATGTCCTGGATAAAACGTTTAAATGTATCCGTGGTGTGAGACTTGAAAACCGAAAGATTTTTCGTACACCAAGCTCTAGGACTAAACATTTTGTGCGCTTTTTTTTCGTTTCATAAACTATAACCAACATTTTTTTTGATTAACACTTTGAACAAATGTTTAAGTTTTTATTGTAAATTTTATGCTTTTATATTTAGTGTCACACAACAAACTATACTAAAGCAGTTTTTAATTGATAAAAACTGTGTGATAATTTTTTTTTCAAGTTTGATACAGTCTTAAATGTCCTAAATGCATAATAGCTATAAATTAAAAAATCTGTTTGATTAAATGTAGGTTAACATATAAAATACTTTTTATAGAAATTGAAGAGATTACATCATGGTTTTACAAACTTTTTTCAAAAGGCCCCCTAAACAGCCATTGAAAAAGCTATGGCCCATCTAACAATTTATGAACTAATGGCCCCTTGTTATCCCTTTACAGCTCATGTCCCTGTCCCTCCCACACTTTGGCCCCTTTGCTCCTCATGAGCCCTAAGTTTCTATCATGGTTCCCAAGGGGACCAGTTGGCCTATTTTGGAAAACCCTGGTTTAGATCATAAAATAAAGTAATTTTTGATAAGTTTTTTCAAAAAAACTTTATTAGAAGATTCTTACATAAAGGTCAGAAACAAGTTTAAATCAGATGTTGTATAAACAAAAGTTTAATAAAAGCTACTTTAACAACGAATTCATATACAGCATGTAAAAAGTTTACACTGATATTTTATTAAAAAAAGTAAGGGTTTTATTCAATGTCAGTATATTTTATCTTTTCTAGGTTTGGTTAGTATGATTCAGTACTAAATACAGATATTTAATTTAAATTTTTAAAGTATAGAACGTAATTTAAAACCAATTAATATTATTAAAACTATAATAAAGCCACTTCCTTGAACATGAGCAAATTTAGACTTAATTTGTTATTTTAATTGAATAAAGCTTTAGTATGTTGTTTGTAACAACTTGTAAACAGATACAGTAATAATTTTAAAGTAAGAAAAAGCTTGTAGTAGTGAGTTTAATGGAATAAGCTGGTTTTGATAGCGTCTATGTACAGCTAATACTTGATTTTAACTTTGTTTGTTTAATTTAATGTTGCATAAATATCAAATTTCATTGTAAAACAACCACAAGTTAGATTAGTGTATCATTTAAAGTACTTAATGTAATAAAAATAAAATTTTATAGCTGTTAACCCATGGTATAATTTTAAAAAATAAATATCATAAACGTTTTGGAAATAAAAATTGTATAAAAAAATGTATAACAAAAATAGTATGAATATGACAAGAATAAAACTCTAAGATTATAGTTTTGTAAAAGTGTTTTATATAAATTTTGTACCAACTAAATTCTAAGTTCGCTCTCACACTAAATGATGATTATGTTCTTTATTAACCATATTTAGTCAATAAATGAGTCTTAAAACCAAAAAGACTAACAAAATTTACCAATGCCTGCCAGTAAGTGGTTCTGACAATTATTGGAGATATCAACAAGGTTACGGTTTTTATTTTAAATAAATTTTTCTTGTATGTTTATTTAGAACATTAACTATTCGTGGTTTGTTAGTAAAATAAATAGCTATGAAAATAAAGTTTTTTTTTTTAACTTCTTATTTTTGACAGATCTTGTGTAGTCATTATGTTGTATTATAAAATTGAAAAAATAATTTACAGGTATGGTCCATGAAAGCAGTAGGGCTCAGGAAATGAACAGTTACTATGGTAACCAGGAAGTAAGTTACCACGGAGATCAATATGAAAAAATGATGGCTGTGTACAAAAACTCAGAAGACGAACCTATACAGGTGATTAGAATCTGCTAAAAAGTACTCAATATAAAGTATTTTTTTTGCGTACTTTCAATAAGCAGTTAAATAAAAAGTAAGTACTTTAATAATTTATACAACTTGTTTCAGGTCGTGTTCCTTGGTCTGAAGAATTACTACTATCCTGGGGAGGACATTGATTTTGGATTTAAGGTGATGTTGGGATCTGATTATACAAGAGTCAATTGCTACATTTGTCTGTACAAGAATGATTTTGTTAATGCGGTGGACTTTTTGTATCATGTTGAAATTAAAAAGGATGAATACAACTACGGTCAAGTCACTATTCCTTGTTAGTTTGTTTTTTGTTAATTTAAAATTCTTTCTTGTAAAGACTATATTTTTTTAGTTTCTTTCGTAATAAAGTAGTTTATAATTTAATGTTTTAAGTTTAATAACTAGTCCAATAATATGTATTTTGCAAACCAAAAAACAGTAGTAATTTTAGTAATTTGTAGTTTTTTTTAATCTAAAGTCAACGACTATTCAGATGTGCTTTACTCATGATAATTTTATGAAATTAAAAAATATACCCATATGACAATTTTTAAGTCAGCTGTTCATTCAGGTTGTAATTTTCCAAAAGAGGGAGGTGAATTTGTAGTTGCGTTTCAGAGGAAAAAGATGGACAAGAACAAAGAATTGCCAGTACCGCCAATTAGAAGTCCTAAGTTTACTATCATGGGTACAGATTCAAAGAAACCAATGAACAGGTTTATGTAGTACTTTGTCGGTATTATTTAATGATGAACCTTAATGTAAAGTGTTAGATTGCCTTGTATCCTTTAAAATATTTAAGCATAAAAAACTTGCTAACCGTTTTCTATAGAAGTATTTTAAATATTGTAGGTCTTTACAAAATCAAATTCAAATATATTTCTAAAAATAATTTTAAAACAAGTTTTTGTAAAACTGTTTTTGATTCTTATTTGCTTTTTTAACTATTTTTTTTTTCAGATTGGCTACAGATGGCATGTTTATGGATTTTTTCGAAAAAAGAGACACGAAAAATTTAGTACAAATTCATGTAAATAAAAACATGAAATAAATGATTTTAATCTAATTATTTTATACATTTTGTCCGTGTTATAATTAAATGTATTATTGGTCATATGTATACAAATATCAAAATAACGTAAAGCCATACATTAGATATAACAAAAACAGCATTAAAGATATAACTTTACATAAAAAAGTTTTATAACGTGTTTGCTAGATAGTTACAGTTTTTTTTTTCAAATAACTGACTGACTGTAAAGTGTTCAAAGTGATTTATATGATACCAAATTTTTTTCAACAACAAAAAATAAGTTTTCAGTCAATTATGTTGTGCGTAGACATATGTTATGAAAAAAATACAAAATTTCAAAAATTTTATACAAAATCTAATTCAAAAAAAAAATTAAGGATATAAACCCTTCAAAAGCGAATTTTGAGGAGATTAACCCTAGGTCTAGCAGAATGCAAAAAGTAAATAATAATGAATCGTCATCATGTCTTAAGTCCGTTGGAGACAGTAAAAATGGTTACGAGGTAAAATTGACTAATCCATTATTAAAAGTAGTAATGTATAGTAAAAGAGATTTATAGCATAAAATTGTAATACATTTTGGAGTAAATAAAACATATTTTTAAGTAATTTTTTTTAATAAGTATAACTTTATTCTTGTTAGAAGAGGTAAAACCTTTGATACTATCACTTTTTGATTAAAGAAATTGATCCAGTTTTATTATTTGTGACATTTTAAACTCTTTAACTTCAACCAAACTTTTACCATGCAAAACTTTATATTAACATAACAAGTAAATTATTTGATCATTAATTTTAAAACATACTGTATTCAACCAGCAACCACCATTGAATGTTCCTCATTGGAGCAAGTATTATCAAAAGCAACTTTCACAAAAGGTTTGATTGAAAATGAAATATGTATAAATCATAAACCCAACCAAGAATTGTGATTTTTCAACTTATTCAAAGACTGTTATTGAGGATATTAATGAGAATAAATTATTACTTGATAAATTTTATGAAGAAAAAAAGTCATCTAAAAAATTAGTTTTATTATATTATATCTTTACAAAATAATTGAAGTATTTTTTTATCTATCATAACTGTAAACTTACTTAATCGTCTTGTATGGATTAACAGATCACCAGCTCATTTGAGGAATACCATATCAATTTGGCTAATAAAATTATAGAAGGTATTGTAAAAAGGTTAAAAGCATTTCCTGTTAATTGCTATATGACTGAGGTAAGTGTGAAAAAAATGAATAAATTGTTTTATCTAGATGTAATATTCTTAAATAATGTATTTAGATAAGAAATTTAACTACAAAATCCTAAGAGTTTTTATGCTTTAAAACATTGCAAATTAACTAATTTACTATATATTTTTTAATTCAGGTGTTTAAACTTACTTTAAGTATAAATATTACAGCTTTATATCCTGATCGAATACATTGTTTCTTGGGATTTGAAGTTAAAGGAATGTAAAAAGCTAGTTAAATATTTATTCACAGCTTGCAGTGCTTGGGTTGAAGAAGTTGTAAGTTTTTAATCAGTAATTTCGTTTTGTTATCTACTCACTTATAATAAAAATTACTTTATTTTTAGATATGACCAAAAAAATGTTTTAGAAAACTCAACCTTAAAAACACTCCTAAAAAAAACTTACAAGCTTTTTAGTGTTAAACAAAATACTTAAAATTCGGTGTGTTATGATTAACCATTAATTTCATTTGTAAAAATCTTCTAAGCATTAATTTGTAAAACAAATATAATCATATTTTTATAGAAAACAACATATAAGAGACTACCTTGGAATGGTGGAGTTGATGAACTGAAAGTTCTGGAACTGGTTTCTAACTATTTGAATAAGTAAGTAGTATTATTAAAGCTAAACTAAATAAAACTTTATATTTCCTCAGCAAGCATTAGAATGTTAACTTAATTTAGTTTTACTATTTTTGATATTAACAGAACACATTGATTTTACACAAGTAGTTTCGTTTTTATATAAACTTAAATTTTGAAGTGTAAGTTAACTTTTTAAATCAAATTGGTTCGTGACATTAATAAAAACAATGAAAGTGTAATTTTTTTAATTTGTATAAACAAAAAATAAGTACAGTAACCTCTCGCATCTTTACGCACTCGTGACGTTACGCACTCTCGTTAGTTACGCATTTTAAAATTCTAAATAATTCAAAAAATTAAAGTTTTAATTTTTTAAATATTGCACAAATTAGGTTTATTGTATATTTTTAGTTTAAAATATGTTTGTAAATGGTAACTCACCTCTCTATATCTTTAGACTTTGTAAAATTGTTTTCTTGACTAATTGATAAACATTTAGTTATACCTCAGTAAAACAAGACAAGTGTATCCTTATGTGCTCAAAGGTCTAATTAAAAAAAGTTGTAGTAACATAAACAATTTTTATCAAAAATTTTTCATATATTTTATATACTTTTGTTCAAAAGAAGAAATCCTATACAGCACCAAATGCATATTTTTGTAAAAGGCTATAGAAACAAATTTTAATATAAGCACCACACTGTTTCTTAGTTGTAAACAAATGTTAATTCTAAATTGAATTTGCTAAGTAGATTAGAATATAAATGATAAGTATCAAATAAGTCACATATAAATAAAGATAAAGTCAACTTATTATTAAAATTAGTAAAATTCTTCTACAAATATTATTATTTTATAAAAATTTAAATCCTTTTTTTAATATATGGATAGTTTCATCTTTTTTTTCATACTTATAAATAAAGTAAACGAATTGTTAAAAGGGGGAAAGTCTCCAGTCAGCTTTAAACCAGAAGCAATATCAAAAAACTGCCCTTATAGTAAGTATTTGGTACCTCTCGTATCTTTACGACCTCTCGTATATTTACGCTTTTTTTCTGAGGACAAAATGTGCGTAAATAAGCGAGAGGTTACTGTATCCGTTCATTGTTTTTAACGAATCGTAAAATCGAGTTTTAACTATTTTGTTATTAAAAACCATTTCAAAGATTTCATGTTGACGACGATTCGACTTGTCATTATCAGAAACTGTACATCAGGGACATAGCCTGGTACATTTCTGCGAATCTGCAGAAACGTATACTTATGTGCGAAAAAACTTGCTTTTATTTCAGCTGGAAAAGACTCTGCTTACTTAGCTTTAGTATTCATTTATATCTTGTTATGCACTCCTGAGAGATAATTTTGACATATATCTACTCTTTAGCATTTTTAGTGTCTTAAAAATTAAACGAATTATATACTTCCAAATTGTAACATTTAGCGAGTGGAAACTGTAGCTTCAAAAACCAAAATCATTCAATTTTTCGTTACAAAAATTTGCATAACTTGTTGTTACTATTGACTACGTTAAATGTTTGATTTACACAAGTGGCAACACATAAAGAGTCATAGAGGGTGTGGAACAAAATAAATTGCCTTGTATACAGTTATCACTCGTACTTCAATATTCCATTTTTGATGTATTAACATATCTGCATATTTTCAGATTAAGTTCAATAAAATTAGAGGTTGTTTAAATTGCTATGTTTCCGCTAGGACGTTATCACGCGTCATTTAAGATGTTTTAATTTTTGTAGATTCGTAACTTTTTTGAGCTAGCTACGTCCTGCTGTACATAATAACCTAAAATTAGGGTCAAGCAACTCAATGCACAAAAAATATTAAGTAATAAGATACACAGGGTTGCCAAAAAACCTTGAAACCTAGAAAAACCTGGAATTTTGAACAGTTTTAACATATTAAGTAGTGAAATTGCGTTTTGACTACAAAAGTCTACCAAATAAATAAGAGTTTTTTGTCATCATCCAACAATTTTTATGTTTAAAAACACATTTCATGTAGCTTTAGAGTATCTTTAATTTTTTTTATACTATTTAACACATTTTCTAAAGTTTAAACCAAAAATAGACCACAATATAGATACTTTCAAAAATCTGAGGAAATTTTGAAAACCTGGAGAAAATTTGCCAAAAACATTTGGCAACCATGGATATATATAAACAGTTATAGTTTTAAAATTACAAACTAAAGTAAAATTAAACGGTTAACATTTCTTTATTAGTTTCTTTTATCTTTTATACTCTACTATTTTCTACAGTGTATGCTATCTATAGACAATTAAAATTATTTAAAAGATTACGCTATATAATTTTCAACTAGGTTTTTTATACGTCCGTGAACACGTTTAAATAAAGACAGATAAATACCAAAGATTTACTTTTAAATTACTTTCTGTTTTTAATTTCAGTCAACAAATTCAAAAAATGTTGGAAAACAAACACAATGGAAATATAGTCAAAAGCTTGAATTCTTTAAAAGTTTGTAATTTTTTTCTAATGTTTTACTTTAGTAAAAGAAATGTTTGTACCTATATTATGATGAAAAATGTATAACGCAGTTTCAAATATTTTATGATTTTGTTTCTTTTTATAATACAGTGTAGTGAAATATTTTATTTATACTTCTAGTAAAAATAAATATTTTTATGAATCTATTATTGAAAAAAAACTTAAACCTTAAAAATCAAACTACTGTTAAAACTAACAGGTTTTGGATATTGGTTACGACGCAAGAAATTTGATAAAAGTAAGAAACTGTAATGCATTTTTTTCAAATAAAAATGATCAGGATGGTACTTTTTACAATTCGAAAAATCAGCATGAGGTTAGTTGTTAAAACATTTCAACAAATATTTAATGCTATAAAAGTATTGTCCTACTATTAAAATATGACCAAATTAAATACCTAGTTGGTTTGTTAAAGCAGCAACACGTTTTTGGCTTGTATGTACTGTGAAACTTGTAAAATTGTTTTTCTAAATTTCTTTGCTTATGAAATATAGCGGCAGTTTTACTAAATAAAATCTGGAAGCCGATTATTTTTAACCTGCGATCACTTCTTACCCGGTCATTTCTAACCTGATCATATCTAACCTGATGACTTCTAACCCGATTACTTCTAACCCGATAGTTTTTAACCCGATCGCTTCTAACTCGATCATTTTTAAGTCAATCATTTCTAATCCAATTATGTTTAAATCGATCATTTCTAAATCGATCATTTCTAACTCGTTCATTTCAAACCCGATCACTGCTAACCCAATCATTTCTAACTCAATCTGTGTAAAAAACTTGTTAGTTTTTATATATTTAATAAGAAGATTTTTAAATACAAAGAAGACTTTACAAAATTGTTCTTTTATTAAGTTTAAGTTTTTTTTTCTCAAGCAAAACAAACTATTTATTTAATTCTACTGAAAATGTAATTTTGCACTAACTAAATTAAATCTTCAGTTTCAAATTATTTTTTTTTAACTTTAAAATTTATATCAATCCGTGTAAATCGAACTTTTTTTTGATTATATAAGGTTTACTAAACGAAATAAATTCTAAATTTAGGAGAAATTTAATATATTTATCTGGGAACGGTTCAGAAAAGCACGGGTGACACTTTAGCACGGAGTGACACTTTAGCACGGTGTGATACTTTAGCACGGTGTGACACTTCAGCACGGAGTGACACTTTAGCACAGAGTGTCAATTTAGCACAGCGTCACTTTAGCACGGAGTGACACTTTAGCACGGAGTGTCACTTTAGCACGGAGTGTCATTTTAGCACAGAATTTATTTTGATTTTTTTTTGCTTAAATCACATTAGGTACTGTATTGTTTAAAAATCTAAAAACAAACTATGCAACATGTAAACTAAAATTTAACAAGCTTTAGATGAGTTACAACTTTAAGCTTTACTTAAAACCAAGACAAAAGTATATTTAAAAACTTTATTAACTTGTTTTACTATTTAATTTTAGATGAAAGTGTTTTGATACTTTTACTTTAAAGTTTTCGACATAAAACTAATTTAATAAAGCTAGTAATAGATATAAGCTCTAACATTATTAAAACTTTTTTAAATGCTTTAAATAATTCTAATAAGACTAAATTTTGAGCGTAAGTTTTAAATAAAAAGTGAGAAATATAAAAATCAAAAACTTTCTTATTTCATTTTAAACCCATAGTAAAAACTTTATTTATAATTTTTTTAAGGTGATACTTTTAAAAGTGTTAGAACTAATTTTCACAATTGTTTGTTTGCTAAGTTAATTATTTTAGTCAATTATAGACTATTTAATTAAACATTTTAAAAGATTTAAAATTTCTATGTGCAAAAATTTCACTATGTGCTAAAGTGACGCCGTGGTAAAGTAACACTCCGTGCTAAAGTGTCACTCTGTGCTAAAGTGACGCCGTGCTAAAGTGTCATTCTGTGCTAAAGTGACGCCGTGGTAAAGTGTCACTCCGTGCTAAAGTGTCACCCCGTGCTAAAGTCACGCCGTGCTAAAGTAACACTCCGTGCTAAAGTGTCACTCTGTGCTAAAGTGACGCCGTACTAAAGTGTCATTCTGTGCTAAAGTGACGCCGTGGTAAAGTGTCACTCCGTGCTAAAGTGTCATCCCGTGCTAAAGTCACGCCGTGCTAAAGTAAGACTCCGTGGTAAAGTGTTACTCTGTGCTAAAGTGACGCCGTGCTAAAGTGTTACCCCGTGCTAAAGTGACGCTGTGCTTGTCTGACACCTACCTACAGCTAAATTTAACTACGTTTTGTTTTAATTTGGGTTTATCGGGTCGGTGCTAGGGTCCAGTCCATAAAGAAAAGTTATAAATTTTGTTTTTTTAGTCTGCGTAGCATGTCTCAAAATATAAATATAACTTTTTACTAAATATTTTACAATATTTTTAGTGATTTGTTAATAGTTAGTACCTTTGTTTTTATATCAACTTTAAATTTATTAGGATATTGGTAATTTTTGGTCATTAAAAGGTACCTACTTTTCGATAAATTAAAACCTTTTTTTTACAAAGTTGCAACACATTTAACATTTATCTGATAATATTTTATCAACAACACACATTGTAAAATTATTTTTGATTATTATTTTTATAAGGACCCTGACTGTTTGGAGAAAGGGGAAGAAAATGACATAGAAAACGTTTATAAAGTAGAGAAGAATAAAGAGCTTGGCGGATCTTATTCTAAAGTGGTGAGTAACTTGTATCTGCGATTTTTATTTAACTATCTAGTTGTTTCTGGGTGGCATTTGCACTATAACATGACTTTATGCATCATGCACTAGAGTTATTAGTTTTCGTCACAATAAATCACAATACAAAAGTAATGTTTAACATTAAATATCTTGAACTGCACTCACTTGAGAAAAATAAACTTTTGTAGAAATAGATATGTTCTTATTTCTGTAACTAAAAAGTTACTTCTGTTCCTACTACCCACGTCACATCAATAACATACGTTTTATATGTAATACTATAATATAGTACTTAAGATAACTCAATTTTATAACTTTTAACTATAGCACAACACGTATGATGATGACAAAGAAGCAAGAAGACTCGCTGTCGAGATACTTCTCGAAACAAAAAGTTCAAACTATAACGTTTATGCAAGGTTAGCTGCTTATATTGATATAGTCTCAATCTTTCAAACTACTTGATTTTGATTTTAATCTACATCACAAAACTCTTCGTTTGATCAAAAAAACACAAGAAAAATGTCAAAATAGTCTAAGACTTTTATACTTTGATTATTTGTTGAAATAAAACGTTAATATTCAGTTTTAAATTTTTATGTTCCGTGCATGTAAGAAAGCTTAATGTGTATTGCAAAATTCAGACAAACACGTTATTTTAAAACTTTCATACATTTTATATAAATACATAACTAGATTTTTTCATCAAATAGATGTACTGAGCTTAACTTTTATTAAACATAGCAGCAATAAGTTTAGAATTGCATTAAACTATTTAAGACAAGTTTTATTATAATTATTTTAAGATTAATAAATAGTTATCATTATCTACTTAAAAAACAAGTAAGTACGCCACATACATTATCTGATGTTTTTGTTTTCTCTTAGTTGTATAAATATGCAAAATGTTAAAACTTTTAGACATAATAAGTTTCAATAGTTTTATAAATTGAAAAATATAACAAGTAGATTATAAAAGAAACTTTAAGTTTATTTATCTCGTATAAAGCCATCGGGAGATATATTAATTTAGTTTCTAATTTGCAAACCTTCTTTTCATTTACAGACGTTGGAACGAACATCAGCAAAAACTCAAGAAACTGAAGGAAAGGCTTGACACTGGATTGCCGAAACAACAGTATATTGAGTAAGTTGCAACTTTAAAATTTGGAATATTTTTTTTTTAACTTTCTGACTTAAATTCGTGAATGATTTAAAATTAAACTGTTAGCAAAAAGTTCATTTTTTCATAAAATAATGTTATATTCTGAATATTGTTTTTTTACTACAACTAGACATAAAATTTGAGTTTTTTTAACACAGTATATCTTAAACTTCTGTACAGCCTTTAAATTTAAAAGCTAAGTTTGCACACAAAACCAATTCAAACTATTTTGTTACAATTATGCAGTAACACATTAAGCTTTTATTTTAATGTTTAAGTAAGTTGTTGACTAGTTTTAATTTACAATTTCAGTTTGATAAATAAAGAAACAAGAAGCTTTGAAAAATTCAGCAGTGAGTTTTTCAAAACTTTTTCAAAGTTAGACAAGAAAATCGCGATGAAGAAAAAAAAGCTGGACAAAGTCAAGAAAAAAGATGAAGTATGTCCTTCTTACAAAAACAAAGAGTCTATGGTAGTTAGTACTAGTAAAACTGAGAAAAATGCTGATCTATGAAACTTGATTATATAAGTGTTAAAATATTATTTTGTTCAATGTACATACCTTATGTACGTGGCTAATCAACTAAGTTTAACAAAGATTTTCTTAGAATTTTTAATAAGCTAGTTGTTGTGAAATAACTGTAAGCTACTTTACCATTAACAATACAATGATAGTTTGTATTTACCTTCAGTTTTATTTACAGTTTATCTTTAAGTAAACTTTACACTAATATGCCGTAATTCTATGTAGTTTAAAGTTTTAACATTTAAATTTTTTCGAAGCTATAATGAATAAAATATTTTAACTTATTTTGTGAAATCAAACATAATTAATTAACTATTTTTTAATGAAGTCATATTTCAATAAACTTTTTATTAAGGATTCACATTATACTGATGATGAAGAAGTTCATAAAGCTGAAAAGAACAAGGAATTTGGCGGAACTTCTTCTAGAATTGTAAATAACAGATTCGTAAATACTTAGTAAATTACGTCACTTAATAAAAATTTCAATTTAGTATTAAATAGCTAATTCTTATATTGGTTTTTAAAAATATACAGAAAAGATAAGAGCAGAATAAAAACTAATATACTTTGAAGCATTTAACTTTCAAGAAAAATCTTCATTAACACTGTCTTAAAGAAAATACACTTTATTTTATATACTTGTAGACTCATTTGAAACAGTTTAAGTTTTGTTTTTTTAAGTTTTGTAAACGTTATAGTTTGACTTATTTAAACCTTCATAAATACAGTAGTATTAATGAATTATATGAAAGAAGTATAAAATTTACTACCATTATAACTACGGAAAGTTTTTTTTAGAGTGACTTTTTATACAAATCATTTGGCGTAGAAACGATTTGTTTTTGATTTTGTTATAACATTCTATAAACGATAATAAAACGTATTAGTAAATATTATTTTTTGTTTTGTTTTTTTCATAAATTTAGTTAATACTCTTAAGTTATTAAGCACTTTGCAAATATGACTAGGCCAGTGCACTCTGTTTTAACGATAGTGAAGAACAACTGAAGAGACGCAACGCTCAAATGCTCATGATCGAATGTATTCGGCTCGATGAAGAGAAACACTCAATGCGTAACGAACATACGACGTAAGCTGAAAATTTTGAAGTAATATGAAAAATTAAAACTATTTAACGAATATTTGTTTAATTTTATGTCAACTTTGCCTTTACCATTTCCATTGGAAACAAATGCCTAATATTTGATTTAGTATGTTAGAAAAAAATTTAGGTAAAAGTCTCTAATAGCTGAATTTTTTCTTAAAATTATGCAATAAAATAAAGCTTTACATATTTATCTTTAGTTAATGTTTAAAAATAGTATGTTTAAGTCAAAAATGAGAATACTAAACTATCATTTTTTTATTAATATCTATCCAACTTTTAAACCTCTACAATGAGAACATTTTTTTATTGAAATATATTTAAAGCAGTTAACTTTTTTTAGCACAAAGAGTATTTGTTATAATAAGTGAGTTTAATTTTTGAGCTAGGTTTAACTTTAACTTATATAACCTTTCCACTTAAATTATGTTATGAAATTATCGTATTGCACGACATTTAGTACATTTTATTTATATTTATATCTACTATTTTGAGTTAATCTAAAACTTATCACTAAATAGCTAATGTTACTAAATAAAACAAAACAAATAACATTCTACAAAAATGTATTTCTGCTCATACAAAACAATTCTATTTATTTATTAAAGTATAACATAATATTAATTTCAGTCGTACGGCTGATCACAAACAAAAACTTACCGACTTGAAGGAACAGCTTGAGACTGGACTATCGAAAAAGCAGTACAATGAGTAAGTTGCAACGAAAAATATTAATTGTTTGTAATTTTTTCACGTGGTACAAATTTAAGATGTTTAGAAAAAAAAGATAAATAAGTTTTCTTTTTCTCACTAATACTTGTTAATATTAAAGTGATTTACCCAATATACAATGTACACTATAAAAGTAAAAAACACAAAGCTTAGTTTTTTTTTTACAAATTAATATACTAACTTTTTTGCAATGAATATAAAAATACAGAAACATAAAGCTTGGTTTTTTGTTTAAATTTTTTTCAAGAGTTTTTCTTTAAATTCTGTATTTAATTTCAGGATGAGAAACAAAGAAATAACAAGTTACTTCAAGTACAAGAAAGATTATTTCAAAAAATTTTTGAAACTGGCACAGCGAATTGAGGTGAACAAGAAAAAGTTGTGGGAAGTCGACACTGTGGTGCAGCAGCTTGTGAGAGAACTTGATGAAAGCCAATCACACCAAGAAGTTTGCCGGGTTGCAAAGTGCAAGGAGTTCGGAACATCTTGCTCCATGATGGTGAGAAATTAAATAAGTCTCACTTGTCTATCTGGTTATGCATTTACTGTAATATCGCGTGCTTTATCTTTATAGGAAGGTGTAATTAACAAGTATTTAATAGCACTGATTTTGAAATTTAAACTTGCTTAGTTTTATTTTTATAAACAAATAATGATTTACATTACAATAACTTAGTGATCATACTTGTCTTATACCTACTATTAGATAAAAAACAAAAAATAATACCGTAAAATAAAATAAAGTAGATATAAACACTTGTATAAACTAAACCTTATATTTAAAACTATGTCTAAATTTTGATTGTTAACATATAAGACAGTTCCATTGGTAACTATTAATATTTTATTGCATTCTATATGTACTGTAAATGAACTATTTTATAACTAACAAAGTTTTGCATAATTACCAGCACAAGAAAAACGATTTTACTGATAAAGATGCTGAGTTACAAAGACTTTTGTTGCGAAAGAATCAGATCCGCGTATTGAAGAAGTCATTGCTGGGTAATTCCGAAGAGTTAGTTTGTTTTTATTGAAATCAAAACTCCATTAAAATTTTAGTTAAAGCTAAGCTCAAAAAACTTTAAAAAAGTACAGTAATATTGTACGGGAATAAATCGTGCAAAGTATTTATATAAAGTACCATTACAGCTTCAAGACCTTTAGCATGTGGTAAATTTAAAGTAACCTCTCTGTAGATCAATTAGTTTTAAATGATAAAAAAAAAAGTTCTAAATAAATAGTTGTTTAGCTCTGAGCTCGTAGTAAAATTACCTGCATGATTGTGGCATTAAAAAAACGTTTATTCTTGCCAATAGTAGCTTAAATATTCTTTTAAATTTCAGTAGTTTGATTATTTTAAAATATGTTGACTTTTGTGCTGTAATGAAAAACTCATATACTTTTCCCAGAAATTCAAGGTGGTCGGCGGAGTTGGACGAACAGCTGAAGAAGGTACAAAACGATTTGGAGCGCGAAGGTTTGGTTTGTCAGGTTGAAAAGAAGGAAGAGCATGGCGGATCTTGCTCCAGAATGGTTAGTGTTCACCAGTCAATAGTCATAATTGATCAAACATTATTTAAATTTAAATTATAGTAGTGTATAAAATACTTAAACAATTTTTTTGAATATTACAACAGTAGAAAACAAAAACAAATAAATAAAAATTAACTTTATGTACCTGGGGAACCTTTAAAAGTACTGTTTTCGCTAAACTGTTCTTGAAGCATTTGTAGGGGCATATTAAACTGTGTTATTAAATTAATAATCATCTTATACTTTTTTCTCAACAACTCTTGAACTAAAACAAGAACAAATCGTTTGAAAAAGATATAGTCCTTTAAATTTTCATATATACAAGCTAGCTCTTACAAGTCTTATTTTATTTATTATTTATTAGTTTTAATTTGAAAAATATTCTAAGTTATTTAGTTGTATTTTTAATTTCCTTTATTTAAAAGTATTGGTAACTTTTGAAACTTTTCCTGTACAGCTCAACTATTGAAACACATTTAAGAGTTTCAACATTCTTTAAAATTATTAACACTGTATACATTCATCAGCTCAACGAAAAAGTTTCTGTTGATGAGGATACACATCTGCGTAAACTTTTGATGAAAAAACACCAGATTCAAGAAATGAAGAAGACGTTGCAGAAAAATTCAGAACAGTTTGCTTTATTAATTATATTAATTTATACAAAAATGGATAGATTTGAAATAAATAAGCTCATAGATAATTTAAGTGATACAATATATGTCTTTATTTTTAACAACTAAACTATGACACGTATTTTATATTAAATATGAGATAATATATAAGCATACTGAATTTATAAATATGATTTAATATTTATAAGTTAAAACATATAACTTAATATACATATATATGCTAAAACATAAGAATTAATTAGTTATAAAAAT
This sequence comes from Thalia democratica, assembly GCF_965202585.1. Lineage (NCBI taxonomy): Eukaryota > Metazoa > Chordata > Thaliacea > Salpida > Salpidae > Thalia > Thalia democratica. Next base: position 40,330,829 of record NC_139165.1, on the reverse strand, counting down.
TTAGTTAAGTTTTTTTTAAATTTGCAGACTTTGTTATGATTACCGAAAAAGACTATTCAAAATAGAGAAAGATTATATGGATTCTCGAATAACACAAAAAAATTTTAATACGTGAGTAAGAGCTTTATAATAAATACAGTTAAAACAAAAAATGAATTTATTATTTACATACGGTAATAAAAGCTATATAAGTATAAACTGCTTGTAGTTAACTACTAGCAAATTAAGAAATAAAATTTTAATATTCAATCTATAAGAATAGAACAAAGGTTCTTTAATAAAGTATGTCTATTTAATACTTCTTTTTAAATAGAAGAGTAGATAGAGTTTTTATAAAAATACATCTTGTAAAAAATTGTACGTTGTTACTTTAGCACCTTACGTTTACAAATTAATTTTGTTTATGTCTCAGTTTATCACATTTTAAACAAATACACAATCAAAATAACAATCATACGATTGTAGCAACACCAAGCTCAATGTGCAAACTTATTCTGTATTTTTCGATTAAAAGTTATTCTATATGTACTTTACAAGACATTAGGTCGATAAAAAGCATACGATTTTTTAATATTCTTTATAAAAATATGTTATTTACAAGTATCACAAAAACAATTTGTGAAAAATTGTTGTCGCGGAGGCTAGTTTTGATTATTTAGAAAGCTTGTCGAATTTAAAGTCTTTTAGAATTTTAAAATGTGCTTTCACCCATTTCAAATATTTTGTTTGATTTAAATATATTCAGTTTGGCGAAAGAGGAGATTGACCGATATGTGAAATGCGAGGATGAGCGCGACAAGATGCGCTCCGTACTGCGCGATCAACTGAAGAAGGTTGAAATTGAGCTGGAGGAGATGGGGGTTGGTGAGGTTTGTCAGGTTGATAAGCGCGAGGAGTTTGGAGGGAAGAGCTCTAAGATGGTTGGTTTGGCGAAATTAATATATAGGATTAGTTGAGTTGATGCAAAAGTTTGCAAACTAAATTAAGTCTATTGCATTATAGATTTATTGAAAATAGATAAAATTATGAAGATTTTAATAAAACTCTTTTGATGTGTAATCGAATTTTTATAATTTTAAATTCTATGGATTAATTAAAGAGGCATAAATGAGCCACTAACACATTTAGCCATACTGAAATCAAATATTTTAAACCTAGCGGTTATAAATTATATGATTTACTTATTTAAAACAAATAGAAATACAAAAAAGGTCTGTTAACACTAAAGAAGCTTTTTTTTACAATAACTAATAATTTGTAGTCAAATGGCATCTATTTACTAAATTATTTACTTGGTTAAATATTTTTTATCTAGTTTTATTGTGATTTTTCAAAGTTTTAGTTTTTACTTATACCTTATAGTAATAGAGAAAAAACTGTTCGCTGTCGATTACAAAATTACCTAAAATTTGATTATTTGTTTTTCTTTTTCAAAACTTCCATGTTACTTACAAACGAACAACATATTTTACTCAGTTGCTTAAAAAAAAATGATGACTAGATGTTTACATGATTTTTTTTTCCAAAGTTCATTGCTTTTAAGAGGGATATAGTATATTGCTAATTTCAAAAATACACGATTTAACTGAAATTCAGTTTTCTAATTTTGTTAATATTCAGCTTACCGTTGAAGATCAAGAAAAGTTGCAACAAATTGTTGCTTTAAGAAATCAATATCTTCAAACGAAAAAATCAATGGAAGAGAATTTTGAGAAGTTAGTTTGATTGTTTTGTAGTCTTTGTACCAAACAAAAAATTTTTAATAACTTCATCAACTACAAACTTATTTCTTTAATTTTTCTTTTAAAGTTTGAATAAAAAATGTTTTTAGTTTTCTGTACAATTACCTATAAAAATTATTTCAAAAATAATTAAAATACTTATTATCCTATGGTAATTTTCTAACTTATAAACTTTGACTTACTATTTTAGTGTAAACCTTTTTTTTCAAATATTTTATTCTATTTTTTAAGTTTTATATTTACTTTCAATACATAAATATCTTAAATGCTCCTAAATGTAAACTAAAAAGAAACAAAATATTTTGTTATAATAAAACTAGCTTTACGTTGTTGTAAGAATACATAAGTGATACTATTTTTAACAAATTTATTTTTAGTAAAATAATTTTGCAGATGCAAGAAATCTCATCATCAGAAGTTAAACGAGCTGGAAGACGATCTTCTCAAGGGATTGGTTGGAGATCATTGGAGGTAAGCTAAATAAAATTATATAAAATGTTTTAATTATTTTTTATTTTAGATTGTTTACCTTAAAAAAATAGTTTTTAGTGTTAAGCATCTATACAAACTGCACATTTTAAAAATTTTAATTATAAACGGTTAGTAGACCAATGAATAAGGCTTTTTAACTAATTCTAAGCTATTGTTTGAAAATAAATTATTGCCTTAAGTTGTTTTTTCTATCAAAAACATTAAAGACAAAATTTTACTAAAACAACAAAAGTATAATTTTAGAAAAATTGTAGGTAAATTAAATTGAAGTTACTAGTGTAATATTTTTAAAACCTTTTAATTGACTCGTAGTGTCTCCACCTACATTTTAAACAAAACCAATCTAATTCAAACTTCTAATAATTCAACTCCAATTTCAAAGAAAATCTAATTCAGTTTAAAGAAATCAAATTCGTTTTAACAGTAAACATAACATGAAATAAGGACATTTTGAACGTAAGTCCTTTTGTAAAATTTCAGGTCGTACAGTGAGGAGTTGCAAAAGTTTGCGGATTTCAAACGTGAATGTTCAAAAAGTATTAAGGAGGTTGAAGACCACATCAGACTGCTGAATGCTCACATTTAAAAATTTAGGAGTTGTTAGAATGTTTATTTGTAATAGAAATTTGTTCTTGTAGCTTTAATAAACCTATTTGGTCCTATGTTTGTTTGTTGTAATTTTAATACTGTTTTTGATATCGACATATATAAGTTTCTTAATTAAGTGATGATTTGAAATTAATTTAATTTTAATTTATTAGTATACTTATTTATAAAAAGCTAATGAAAGCCCCGAGTCCGGTTTAGATCAATTTCTGTCGATTTTTGGTCAAAAACTAGTATATTCACTTTTATTATATATACAATAACAACATCACTAGATACCAACTAAACTTGAGATTATCATTAGAAACAGACACTAAAAGGCTAGACACCAATGCTACTTTTGGCTGGACGATCACAAATTTATTCGATTACTAAAAATTCAACATCTAACAAAATATTTTTATCAACGTGTATAACAAACGACAACAAAATTTAAAATATAATAAACTAAAAGTACAAAACAAATTACTAAGCTGCGTACAAATAGGTGGGTGAATTCTAAAAATAAGATTAAAAATATAGCTTGACAATTTAAATTTAAAAAATGTTATTTTGATTATCATATCTATTCGGATTTCACGTGTTATAGTTTAATATTGTCTTTGAATTTCAAGACTCTTTAGATCGCAAAGAGTGCCAGGTTTGTTTTGATTTGTGAAGAACTTCCATTTTATATTTCCCATTCGACGCTGTCATTTTTAATTTTAAGGTTGTTTTTAGTCTTTTGTTTTTTTTTTGATTTATTCGTAAATAATGCTTGTACTCGGAGAATCTTTTCTTAAATTTTCTCACTGTGGACACAATGTATATAATATCCTTATTTTTATATTTTACTAGAGATTTATAAATCAGTTCTTTTGTTCCCTTCAACTGAGAAGTAATTTTTTGATCTACAATTGCAAGACTTGTTACCATCGTTTGTTATTTTATTTGAGTCTTGAATAATTTTGTAGTTTTGTTCAGAAACTCAATATTGGGCATACATAATATGAGATTTTCATGTTCAAACATAAATTAAAAGTTCAAAGGGAACCTAAGTGAGTCTAAAAAATTGAAAAAAACCCTGGATTAAGATAAGGTACCAAAATATTGGCCCTATGTCTAAATGCAATCGGAATGTTTATTAATTTGTATTTTGGTAAAAAAAAAAATTAAAAATAGTAGTTTTTCTTTTGAGTTTAGAGCATTTCTATGAAGTTATTAATAATTTTATATAATGTTTTATGTCTTTTAATCAAAGAGTTTTTTTTTCTTTACATAAAATCTTTTCTAAATGTTTGATTTTAGGTTTATGATAAAAGATATGATATTTTTAACAATATGAATTTTTAACTCTATGCATTACATGTTTAGTAGTTCCTGGAAATTTTAAGATAATTAGTAGAATGTAACTTTATTTATACCCTTCTACTACCTAAACTTTTAAGACTTAAGTTAATATAAGTGTTATTAAAGCAAAACAAAAAGCTAATAAATAAAATTTACCTAAAACAAAGCATAAAAAATAGGCTGGGATTTTAAAAAAATTAAAAATTTGTTTTAAACTTTAATAAAAAAAATTCTAAGCTTTAACTATTAAAGACCTACAACTGACACTAATTTTTAAATACACCAAAAAATATGTAGCATGTTTAAAACTATGCAAAACAGTACTAGTCTAAATTCTTATGCTGCTAGCGAAACTTTGGTTACTAAATAGTACTTTTAAAATTAAGTTTTTTTTTGGGTAAAATATGTATAGTAAAAGTTTTTTTAACCTGTCAAGTTTATCACTCGACATATGAAATATTATCTTAATAACAAAATGTTAAATTTGACATGTTTTTTATTAACTATATATAAAACTGGATGTATTTTAGTTTTAAGAACACATTTATACTAAATATTCTAACATCTTCTTAACACTAAAATAGTTGAGTTTTTAATTAAAAGTTCGAAAAAGCTATGAATGATCCATTTTGCTCAGTATTGTATATAAAGCTTCCTCAATTCAATATGCATTTCTTATTCACTAACTTCTTACTGTTTTTCAATACTTTTGTTACAACAATGCAATCTACCTTGAAATTTGATTGAAAAAATGTTTTTTTTAACGCAATAACAATTTAAGCTTTTAAGCATAAAATTACCGTTGACATAATGATTTAGTAGTATCCAGTATGTTTAGACTTAGAAGAAAAAAAAGTACAGCTATTTATTTACACTATTTTAGTTACTCGTTTATTTACTTTTTATGCATTTTTTTTTTAAATAAATTAATCTAAAAAGATAAACAAATGTTAAGGAGTTGATTTTCTGAATGAGACTACTCAGCCTTCATCAGATATAGCATACTACAATAATTAAATTTCAAGACATTTAAAAATTAAACACAATCAAGTATGCAAAAAATAAATTAAACTAAATAAAACTTTTGAAAAACTGTTTTTGTGTTATTAGTTTAATATCTGATAATTGGTTATGTAGGTTTAATAAAATAACAGACTTTAAAATATTTAGCACATCTATTAAAACACCTTCAAAAGCAATATTTTTTGACTAAGAATATTTTTTTAAAGTTATAATCTATAAATTTAATTAAGAAATAATTGGACAGTTAATCGAAATAAATAAAATTTGATAAAAATATTAAATTGTTCATGAAATTTATTTAAGACTTATTACTTTAAGTTGTAAAACTAAGCATCAGAAGGTCTTACAACACTCAACAAAAGTAAATATGTGTATAAAAGTATTTTTCTTATAAAAATTGTCAGTCTACAAATGGGACTTTGTCGTACACATGACAAACATAAGGATCTTCATTAAAGTCTTCAATAAGAACATCGTTTCTTTTTATGGCGTCACTATTTATTTTTGAAGCACGTTTTTTAGAACTCTTATACTTGCTGTCGTTTGATATAAAATTTTCGTTAAGATTTTCCAAGGCATCACTTCTACTAAGGGATCCAATGGTATTTATAATTTTGGTGTCAAGATTACTATCGGAAGTGTGTTTTTGCAATTTATTATACTTTGCTCTGTTTGATGGAACATCGTTAACAAGATAGTCAATCGGAGTTAAATAAATACCATTGGATTTATTCAATTGCGTGTAAATACATTTGCTTGAAATGTGATCTTCTGATTTATTAGTGTTCATGTTCACATAAGTACCGTCGTTTGAATCAGTATTAAGATTTTTGATAGAAACATGGTTTTTATAATTATTAAGTTTTCTTCCGTTTGATTGAGTTTCATTAATCACTTGGTGATCAGACGGGGCTGAATCTTTCTTGTCCAATTTAACATCGCTATAACGTTCTTCAACGTCAAGACTCGTTTTCGAGTGTAACATTTTCTTTTTGCACTTCACAAAAACCATACTCACAATTGCAGCGATTAGACTTGAACAAAATACAGCTATTCCAACAATAGCACGATTAGACAACTTAAATGTATTTTGGAATTCCACGTTAACTTTGGTTGTTTGCAAAGGAATTTTTTTCGTCTGAACTCCATTTATATTCTGAGGACCTACGCTTAACTTGTAGCCACCGTAAAAAAGTTCGCCTGTTTCCCAGTTTTTCACCTTGCAGGTAAAAACACCCTCGTCTCTTTCTTGTACATCTTTCAGCACCAAGTTGAACATTCTCTCTTTGAAACTTGTTTGAAAGCACCACTTGGTCACGTCGTTGCTCAAACCGTCTTTGTGTGTGCCGCACCAGTCTTCGTTTTTATCATTACCCACAACATAATATCCGGGGTCCGTTCTCGTGTCTTTGGTAACGTCTGGTTGGTAGTACCAGCTTATTGATTGCACTCTGCTATCCCCCGTCACGTAACAGAACAGCGTTTTCTTTTTGTTTTCACGCGCAGTGACAGGGGTTCTCAGTCGATTGATAACCAAGTCGCCCCCCTCTATCGTATAAACGAGTGTGCCCTCGCAACAACTTGTGATGTTGAAAAGTAGAATGAATGCGGTGAGTGTGAGAAAATGCTCCATTTAATTCTTTCTTTAAAATAAACAATTAATATGTTAATGTAAACCAGTCAAAAATGTGTTTACTATTTTTTAACTAATCTTATTTAGATAACTTTTATTTAAAACGAGTTAGGCATAAGTACGTTAAACTATAAATTTGTGTAACGTAAATATTTTTTAATCAAAATTACATTGATAGATTTTATTTAACTTTATTTATTTTTTGATTCGATAGATTAAGCTTGCTCAAATCTTAGAAATAGTTGAACCGTGTCACAATGAAATTATATAAGATACTTTAAATTACATATTTAATAATACTAATGAGTGTTCAAAAGTGTAGACCTAAATAAAAATGTTTGTTGTAGTTGCTTTTATATAAATCAAGTAATTTTTAGAAAATAAACTGTACAGATAGCTGAATCTATAATAAGCTTAAAATCAAATATTAAAAGCTAGTTGCCTTAAAACCTTTCATAAAAATTACGAGTTTAGAAAACAAAATCACTTTTAAACTCAGAACAAAAAAAGTAAATGTAATACTTTGTATTGAAAAATTAAACCAAGTCTTAAAGGTTATTAATGGCTAAATTTTTTTTAATAATTAAAAAAACATTTAATTACGATTTAACAAACAATAATATGGTTTTATTTTCTGAGCACTAATAAAAATGTTGTCTTATAGATGAATCGATAATAAAATCATAATATTTCATTAAAAACTAAATTATCAAAAGTGTTTTTAGTGATAAATTTTTGATGTGCTTTATAACTAAAATAAACAAAAAAAAATAGTTTGAATGTTTAATAAATGAAAACAAAAACACTTTAAAAAAAAAGTAAGTGTTAAATCGAAGAGGTCATAGTACTAATAACTAATGTACCACTTGTTAAACTACTTGTTTAAACTTATTTTTACTATGTTTTAAAGTTAGTTTATAATTATAACAAATTATTTTATTATACCTTACTTTGTAATCTCTATAACTATAACAGCATAAAAATAAAAGTTATTGTTAACAAAACATTATTATTACTTTATTTAATAAACAACTAATTTGAAGCTATAGAGTTAGTAACACATAGTTTGCATTTAGATTTTTGATTTTAATGCGTAATTAAAAAGTAAAATTAGGTTTTAAACTTAATATCTATAACTAATTTAATATTTTAAACACTTGACTCTTAAACTATTCTAATTTTAATAAAACAACTAAATAATTTAAGGTTTTTTTTGTATAACAAATGAGAAGTATACTAAATTTGTTGTCAAAAAAAAAAACTTTTATTTTTACTTGTTTTGAAAGTACCATAAAGACTTTGTAAAACTAAAGTTTAAAAAATTTGTTTTAAATTTAAAACTAAATTTATAATTTTTGATCTACATTTTTAGAGTTTTTGTTTAGTTCTATCTATTATTTTGTACTTGGAGTCTAGAAAAAGTACTAGTTTTGATAAAAATAAGCATCGTTTTTTGACCATTGGTGTTGTTGTGATGTGCATTGTATTTTATTCAGTTTATAGTTGTTTCTTCTTAATCGAATAGAATTAGTTTGTATTCATATCATGTACAAACAACTCAAAACAGTAAAAGTAGGAAATACAATTTATAAACTTCATTTCTTATTCAAAAATACTTTTGTTATAATTTAATAACTTTTGTTAGCTTTCAATATGTTTGCAAAGTTTCTGAGTTAAAATGAATAGCACATTCACTTTAGTTTGCGAACTTAAAATATAGTTAATAAAATTAGACATATTTTTTTAAGTTTTAAAACTTATCTTACTCATGTCTTATAAATTGTAAATATATGAGTGTGTATATATCGAAATAAAGAATGTATAAAAATATAGTTATTTATGCTAAAGTAAGTTTACAAAAAAACAAAGTTATAGACTTCAGGTACTTTGTTTAATACTGACAGACAAATGCAACTTTCAAAAGTTATCATTTTTGATACTTTTTAATCTAAAATGCATAAAATAATATTTAAAAATAATAATCGATTCAGTTCAAAAGTAAAAGTTATAAAACATTTTTAGATACATACTCTGAAAATTGTTTTTAATTTCTTTCCGAACAATTCACTTCACTAAACAAAGGAAAAGTTAAAAAACTCAAATCAACCTCAAAACTTTTATTATTAAATTAAAGATAAATTTGTAATTTTTGTATAAAAACAGCAAAAAAACTTCTTTCAATATTTTTTAGATTATTTTTTTTTATTTAATTGCTACTTCATAGCTTTTTTGCTGTTTCGGTTATAAAAAACTAAATAAAATTTCATTAATGAAATAAGCTTGAAACAAATTAATAACTGTTTTTTTTTCATTTATATATTTCTAATTTTGAATGATGTAAGTTTTTATAAATTTAACACTTTTGAAATTTATAGCGCTTTTAATAATTGTTAAAAGCTTTTAAAATTTTTAAACAATTTTCGTAAATTTTTATTTATTCTGTTTAAACTTCAATATAATATTTTTTCAAGTAAAAAGTTTCTACAAGATTTTCTTATTTGTTTCTTAAATTTATCCACTAATAAACTGTAATTACAAACTTTAGTTAAGCAATTTTTTATCAGTTTCTGACTTTATACATCTTAATTTAATGCATCTAGAAATAAGTTAATATTTATTAAAATTAATAAATTTCTTATCTATCTTTTAACTCTAAAACATTTCCTAAGAGTCAAGTTTACTTCTTTTTAACTATATTTTATTTATAACTTATTAATCTATAAGATGTCAGCTTCAAAATTAAGACGCTTCTAATTGGTTAATACTTGTTTACAGTCACCTGTCCCTCCTTGAGAACGATCCTTGAACACAGCGATAGAGCGCGTACTCAAAAAATTATTTCTTTATTTTCCAACTTTAAACCTAACACAAACATGTTGAAAGCCACTTAAGTTTACAGATGACTGCTGCACAGTAGTCCTCTAAAAAAATGTAATCGTAAACACAAAGCATTTGTTAAACTTGTTAGAAGTCTTGAGTGATTGAATTATATATTCATATTTAAATAATATATTGTTTTTTTTTGTATCTTATTTTAAGATCAGCTATCTAATACGATTAATAAAAATATATGTAAACTTTGACTATCCCTTTATTAATTAGTGTTTATACCAAAGAGCTAGTTAAAAGATAATAAGTTTTTAAAAACTTCAAGTAAGAGCTTTTGAACAAAAACAAAGTCTGCTAGACCCAAATGTTAAGCTATTATAACAAACATGTTATTACAGCCATTTTATTCAAAACAAACTTCATTTGCATTGTAATCATTTTTTTAAATACCTAAATGATATTGTAACTTTTTGTACGTATGAATTTGATACAAATTTTGGTTCTAAGCATTTTTTCTTATTATTTCACTGTTCGTTTGATTCAAATTTATAACAAGAAAAATTGTTTTAGAATTTAGTATTTTGTATAACAACTATCTGGTATTTCTTTTTTTTTTTTTTTGATAGTATGAACACAGCGTTTTTAATTATAAAAAAATGCGTACTTAACTGGCAGTTTTATTATAAGTTTGACTTCATAACACTTTTTTAGTTGTTTTTGATCTTTAGGTAAGCTGTGTTTTGGATAACGGTTTAGAATTAAAATTTTAGTTATAGTTGGAAAAGGGTAGGAGTTGTTAAATTATTAACTTAATTAGTTAATTTGTTAAATAAATATAAATATTATATTTATTTCTGTATTATTATCTCGTTTGCATTTTACTATCATTTCTAGCCCGCGATCATTTTTAACCCGATCATTTCTAACCCGATCAGTAAAAACATATTGTTTTTAAAATTCAATTAATCACTGTTAATTTTGAAACCAAACAATGCTAAAAAAATTGTTCTTATATAAAAATATAGCTTACTTTGTCTTAACAAAAACTTAATGTTTATATAGCTTTATTTAAAATAAATTTTTAATAAATGTTTTGTTTCAACTTATCGTGTTTACAATTTTTTTTCCTTATTTTGACTTTTTTCTTCATATCAACCTGCTTAAATAGAACCTTATTTCCAGGTTGATAAGGAATTACTAGATTGGATAAAGCATCTTTTTTTTCATAATTATGAGTTGTTGAATTCTTAAAATAAGCTGTTTCAATTACATTTAAGTTATATACTCTTATCAACTAGGTAACCACAATGTTATTTTAACACAAGTAAATTTTTAAAACTAAACTGTTACAAATTTAATAATCAGATATGAAGGTTTTCATACTACAGTCTTAGACAAAATCAAATGATACACTATAGAATTTTAAACATTTTCAGATTTACAATCCGACCTCATAAACTTTCAAAAAACTATTAGAACTTTCTTATATTATCTTTATTATAATCTTGTATAATCTTACAAAATCAAAAAAAAAAATCGATTTAAGCAAATTGATATAAATAAAAAAGTCTAAACAAAGAAAATAAATTGAAAGTATAACAATTTAAAATGAAATTAATATTAACAGTTAAAATATATTTTAAATACAATTATAATAACACCAAGTTTTGCTTAGGACAAAAAACTTAATTTTCAATAAAATAACAATTTTGTAAAGTTTAGTTTACTTTAAATATAAATTCTGATTAATGAAGTCTAATAGTAAAAGTAAATTAACTAGTTGAGTTAGAAATGATCGGGTGCATAATGTGACAATTTTAAAAATTTCTAAAACTTTACTCGGATAATCAACCCACTTATAAATAAAAATTATATGCATTTAAATATAAAAACTGCTCCTAAAAATCAGACCGCTTAACACAAACTATTTCAAACCATATTTTACTTTTTTTAACGTACTTGACTCATATTACAGGCTTGGTTGGTATATAACAATACATAGTTTTGTACCAATTTTTCAAAAAGTTGCAACTTAAAAAAACAGCAATTTTACCTCCTTGCTCTTAGTTAACGATTGACTAAATATCTCTGTTGTGAAGTTTAAGTGGTAATAAATGAGAGGTATACTAAATTTATGTCAAAAACTAACAAAAAAATATTGTAGTTATTTGTTTTAAAAGTACCATTAAAACTTTGTAAAATTAAGTTTAAAAAGTGTTGGTTTTAATTTTAAAACTGAAATTATAATTTTCTGGTCTATATTTTAAAGTTTTTGTTTAATTTTTTATTAATTTGTACTTGAATTCTAGAAAAAAGTACTAGTTTTGATAAAATTAAGCATGTTATTTTAGATTATTGGTATTTTTGTGCTGGCATTGTATTTTATTCAGTTTATAGTTGTTTCTTCTTAATCGAATAGAATTAGTTTGTATTCACATCATATACAAAAACTCAAAACAGAAAAAGTAGGGATGACAATTCATAAACTTTATTTTTTATTCAAAAATACTTTTGTTGTAATTTAATAATTTTTTTTAGCTTTCAATATGTTAAAAAAGTTTCAGAGTTAAAATAAATAGCACATTCTATTTAGTTTTCAAACTTAAAATATAGTTAATCAAAGTAGACATACTTTATTAAGTTTTAAGACTTCTTTTAAACATGACTTAAAATTTGTAAATAAATAAGTTTGTATGTATCGAAATAATTAAAGTATAAAAATATAGTTATTTACCCTAAAGTAAATTTACAAAAAAAAACAAAGTTATAGACTTTAGGTACTTTTTTTAATACTAACAGACAAATACAAATATCAAAAATTATCGTTTTTGATACTTTTTAATCTAAAATGCATAAGAGAATATTGCAAAATAATAATCAATTAAATTCGACAGTAAAAGCTGTATAATATTTTTTTTAATACATACTCTAAAAACTGTTTTTAATTACTTTCCAAAATATACACATCACTAAACAAAGGTAAAGTTATAAAATTCAAATCAATCAAAAACCTTTAATAATTAAATTAAAAATAAATTTGTAATTTTGTATCAAAAAATGACAAAAAAACTTCTTTCAATATTTTTTAGTTTATTTTTGTTTTTATTTAATTGCTACTGCATAGCTTTTGTGCTGTTTCGGTTATAAAAAGTTAAATAAAATTTATAAATGAAAAAAGCATTATATGAAACAAATTAATAACTCTTTCGTTTCATTTATTTTTTGGAATTTTGAATGGTGTGAGATTTTATAAATTTAACACTTTTGAAATTGATAGCGTTTTTAAAAAATTTTAAAAGCTTTTTTAAATGTTAAAACAGTTTTCGTTTGTTTTTATTTATTCTGTTTGAACTTAAATACAATACTTTCTAAAGTAAAAATTTTCTATAAGGTTTTCTTATTTGTTTTTTAACTTTTTCCAATAAAAAACTGTAATTACAACTTTAAATAAGCAATTTTTTTATCAGCTATTGTTTTAAAACAACTTTATTTCATTCATTCCGAAACAGTTTAGCATTTGTTAGAAAGTTTGAAAAGACTTTATTATTCAACTTTTAACTGTAAAACAATTCCTAAAAGCCAATTTTCTTCTTTTTAACTCTAATTTTTTTATAACTTACTAATCTATAAGATGTCTCCTTCAAAATTAAAGCGCTTCTAATTTCAAGTTCAAACTTGGTTTCTGTTTACAGTAACCTGTCCCTTGAGAACGATCCTTGAACACAGCGATAGAGTGCGTACTCAATTTTTTTTAATGTTTTACAACATTAAACCTAATACAAACATATTAAAAGCAACTTAAGTTTACAAATGACTGCTGCACAGTGCGCAGTAGTCCTCCAAAAAAAAATTTCATCATAAACACAAAGCATTTGTTGAATTAGTTAGAAGTCTTGAGTGATTGCATTATTTATTCATATTCAAATAATACATTGTTTAATTGTTTTTTTTGTATTTCTTTGTACCTTTCTTTAAGATCAGTTATCAAATACAATTAATAAAAGAAATATGTAATCTTTGGCTATCAGCTAATCAGCTTTTAAAAACCTTCAAGATAAAAGCTTTTAAACAAAAAAAGTGTCTGCTAAAAAAGTGTATGTTAAGCTAATATAACAAACATGCTATCATAAGCATTTTTATGTAATTAAGTTTCATTTGTATTTTTCATCATTTTCTTTAAATATCTAAATTTAATATAACTTTTTATCTGTATGAATTCGACACAAAGTTTGTGAGTTCTAAAAAATTTTTCTGATTATTTCACATTCGTTTACTTTAAATTTAAAACAAGAAAAATTGTTTCAGAACTTAGTATTTTGTATTACTACTTACTGATATTTATTTTTTCCTTTTTTAACATTTTGAAAACAGCGTTTTAAACTAAAAGAATGCAGACCTAACCGTCAGTTTTATTTTAAGTTTGACACAATAACACTTTTTTTGATATGTTTAATCTTTTGGTTAGATGTATTTCGGATAACGGTTTAGATTTTAAATTTTGGTTATAGTTGGAAAAGGGTAGGAATTTAAATGGTATATTTATTTCTGTATTATTATCTCGTTTGCGGTTTATTATCATTTAAAGTCCTCGATCATTTCTAACCCGATCACTTCTAACCCAATCACTTCTAACCCGATCACTACTAACCCGATCATTTCTAACCCGATCATACTGAACCCGATCACTTCTATCCCGACCAGTAAAAATTTGTTTTTTTTAGATTTATTTTAATCACTGTTTATTTTGAAACCGAATTAATGCTACCAAAATTGTTCTTATATGAAAATATAGTTTACTTTGTCTTAATAAAAACTTAATGTTTATATAGCTTTAATTTAAATAAATTGTTAATACTTGAGTTAGTTTAACTTATCATGTTTTCAATTTTTTTTCCCTATTTTGAATTTTTTCTTCATATCAACCTGCTTAAATAGAACTTTTTTTCAGATTAATAAGGACTTACTAGATTGGATAAGCATCCTTTTATCCATAATTATGTGTTGTTGAATTCTTAAAAAAAACTGTTTCAACTACATTTAAGTTATATATTATTGTCATTTATGTAACCTAAATATTATTTTAACACAAGTAAATTTTTAAAACTAAATTGTTACAAATTTAATAATCAGATATGAAGATTTTCATATTACAGTCTTGGAAAAAATCAAATGATACACTACAGAATTTTAAAACGTTTTAAGATTTACAATCCGACCTCAATAAACTTTCGATAAAATAATATAAATTTCTTATATTATCTTGATTATAATCTTACATAATCAAAAAAATCGATTTAAGCAGATTGATATAAATAAAAAAGTCGAAATAAAGAAAACAGATTGAAAGTATAACAATTTAAAATTAAACTAATATTATTAGTTTAGAATATTTTAAATAGAATATAAGTATATTTTAAATAGAACTTAAATTTTTGTTTAAAACAGAAAATTTAGTTTTCAATAAAAGAATATTTTTGTAAAGTTTAGTTTATTTTAAAATTAAATTCAGATTAATGAAAGCTATGGTAAAAATTTAAATAAATTATTTAACTGATTGAGTTAGAAGTTATCAGGTTAGAAATGATTGGGTTAGAAGTAATCGGGTTATAATTGATCGAGTAAATAGTAATCGGGTTAGAAATGAGAAAGTTAGAAGTAATCGGGTTAGAAATGAGAAAGTTAGAAGTAATCGGGTTAGAAATGATCGGGTTAGAAGTAATCGGGTTAGAAATGATCGAGTAAAAACTGATCGGGTTAGAAAAGTTAGGCTCCCCTCGCGTGCATAATGTTACAATTCTAAAAAAAAAATATTAAACTTTACTTAGACGGCCAACCCACTTATAAAGTGTAAATTATAACCATTTAAATATAAAAGCTGCTCCTAAAAATCAGACCGCTTAACACTAACTATTTCAAAATTTAACTTACATTTTTTTACGTACTTGAGTCATATTATAGGCTTAGTTAGTTTGTAACAATACATAGTTTTGTATCAAATTTACAAAAATAACAACTTAACAAAACCGCAATTTTACCTTTTTGTTCTTACTTAAAGATATAAGGATTTACTAAATGTCTCTTTTGTGAATTTTTGCAGTAATACTTTAGCTCAGTAATTTAATTTTAATTCGAACAACTTAAGTTTATGCAGCAGCTCTACTGATTTTTTATATCATTTATTTTACTCATCTTGACTTAATTCTTAACACTATAACTATACAGTACTTTAAAATTTTTATTCACATCAAAGTAAGTACATTGTAAACGTAAGATGTAAAAATATTTCTTCTCTGTAATGATCAAAATTTAGTGTACTTTACGTACAAACTTAGTTAGCATTTGTAATACCTCAAGTGGTCTTACTTTTAATATATAAAACAATATTTTTCTTATTGTTTATATTTATTTAGACACATATACCAAAAATGCGTAGAGAAATATTTTTAAATGTAGAAAAAAATTGCTTCAAAAAACAAAACTTAGATAACTTAAAATTTTTTTAGCAAACTTACATTACAAAAAGACATTTAGATTTTTAACTTGTCAGATATTATAAGTTTAAGTTAAGTTCATGGGGAAAAAATCGTTTTATTAATAAAAATGTTACCAATAACACAACTTAATTTTATTTTTAATGTTCTTGGCTAATATCATTATTTAGAACAATAGTCTTAAAAACTCATCATTTAAAACAACTAGGACCTTTTTAAACACCAACAATAATAGATACGTACACAAATAACAATAAGGCTTTACAGGAAGTAAAAAGTGCAAAAGCAGTGGCTATAAACTACGTCATGATTTCCAACTTAATCATAATTAAAACATCATATGTTAAAGCAAACCTTGTTAAATAAACTTTGCTTAAAATGCAAGATTAGAAAATAAAACTTTCAAACATCAGTTTCTCAAAACCTAAGTAAGCCTACAACTCATTAGTTTTTTAATAAGTACTTGTTAATAATTTTAGAGCATTTCAATTACCTTAGATAACCGGTATGACGACTTAACCAAATATACATAAATAAAAGTTTTTTCAAACATGAACTTCTTCAACACGTTCTGCTTTAACATCTCCTCTTCTTTTGCATCTTGTGATTTTTCTTTAAATTACGGTTTCCCAAACTTGGCCTTTTCAGAAACTTTTGGAGTCATAAGTGCAAAGGGGACTAAAGGCGGGAGGTGTGAGTAATAAAAGAGCAACGAGGCCATAGTTTGAAACTAACATCTTTGATATTCTAGATTAACATTATTGCTTTAAATTATAAACGATAAAAATAAAACATTTCAGTAAACTAATACTGAAGATAAATTAATACTATTTTTTAAAAAACACCTTTTAAGTTCTTTTTTTTTTTTATACCTGATAAATATTGCAGTGAGAAAAGTATTAGTCTAAAAAATAAACATCAATATAACTTTTCTTTAATTAAAGAAATGTATATCAAACAACCATTTTAGAATTAATTATTAAAACCTTACACAAGATATTATGGAGCTAACACCGTTGCTTTATAATGCAAACAAAAAAACAAACATTTCAAAAAACCGATCCTTAAAATAAGTTTAATATAATTAAAAAAAATTATAAAGTATATACCAATATGCTTTTATTTCTTTAATCTAAAATAATTTAGATTTACTAAACTCTAATTTCATAAAATGTTAAACTGCATTAAACTATAAATTAACAAAAAAATATAATCATGTAAATACACTTTTAAGATTTCAACACTTAGAAAACCCAAAGTTAAGAATTAAAGTTGTTTTTAGCAAATCAATATGCTCCAAGGCCTTAGCTTAAAATCGATGCCTTTAGCGTCAATCCATTCTTTATTAGCAACATCGAACACTGCGCAGTCGAGCGTGTTAATATTAAACACAATAATCTTGTCTTCAGTTGCAATGCACTGCGCTTTGAACTCATTTTGTATGTACTTCTGCGACACCGGTTTCATGCGTGCGAACCTGTTGCTCAAGCTGTCAAAAACTTCGCACTCTTTTGAAGATCCGCCAATCAAAAACATCTTGCTTCTCATGCTCACCGAAGTGTGACCTTTCCTCTCCTCGAGCATTTCAGGCATCGAAGACCACTTGTTGGCGCAGTGGTCGTAAAACTCAACTGATTTTGGCCTCGTCACGACGCGGGTCAGGCTGTCCACTTCACCCCATCCCCCAGACACAACGATCCCTCCTCTGAATACGCAGCATCCTGCATTAGCTCTGCATTCAGACATCGCAGCTTTTTCATAAAATCTGTTAGACCTTGGGTCGAAAACAGTGACCGAGTTGAAAACACTATTCCCATTTTTTCCGCCCAACAAGTATATTTTGTTCATGAAGCCGCAAACGCTAATTTCCCCGTGGTCACTGGAATAACTGACTGAATTTCCCCAAGTTTTTGTCAAAACAGAGTATGTCATTATCTGGAATCTGTTTATTAATAACAAGGTTTCGTTTAACAGTATGGTGGTTTTAAAAAGTTCTCTAGATCCGAGGATACCAATTCCTTCGAACATACTACCTCCCTTACATTCGGAAATATTGTAAGTCTCTATCGTTGTGGTGGAGTCACTATGAACTGCCATGTAATAGTCCTCTTGCGCATAATGACGGGGACTACAGCTAAGTTGGCTAGATGGCTGGTTTCTTACATGATATATCGCACTTGTCAAGCAGTGTTTACTTTCACTGCATTTTGTAAATGCGTTTTCAGATTCTGTAATTGAAGCTAAAGCACCTGTTGTGAGAAATTGCAAACGAACTAGTCTAATCAACTTTGCTGCAAACTTACTTCGCTCTTTAGGTTTATGTATCAACCAACTGTTGCCAGCTTCAGAAATCTCGATTTCGGAGGATATTCTCAATCCGTCATTTGATAGTAACATTTTCATCGAGTCAAAACTCAACTCCAAGTGTTTGTTGTTTTCAACTAGATAACAAAACCACTTTTGTAACTTTTTTAAGACAATCATGCTTGTTTTCTTAGATGAGCAAGGTTTAAAATGATTGAGAACTTCAAAAAAGAAACAGGCATTATCAAGATTCAGCTTGTTACTAACCATGCTATTCAAAGAACTAAGTGAAGAACTTGATTTCGTCATTTTTCTCAGATTTAGTTCATCGATAATAGTTTTGTAAGTCAAACCGGTACTATCTAGTACAAAAATTAGTTTAAGTGGTGTTAATTTAAAGCTTTCTAGGGAAAGTACATTGTAAGGAAAATTATTATATTAAGTACTATCTGCATCTAATAAACTATTAAACAACAACTAATAAATAACTACTTAATAGGTTTATATCAAAAATAGTAATGTTTTAAAATGTTTTAGTTATCATTTTAACTAACCTGCATCACTATGTTCAGATAACTTTTGCAATTTCCGATCATAATTTTTAACTACATGGAGTACTAATGCATGAAAAATGTTTTTGTTTTCTACAAATGTATTTTGAACAATTTCATTTGTTAGACTTTCACTAAGTGTTTCCTCTCCACAAACTTTGATATTAATTGTACTTTCAGATAACATTTATACTTAAAATATCTTTAATTACTGAAACTTAGTTTTTATTTAAAGCCACGAATTTATTTCAAATTTTAAGATACTAAAGTAAAGTAGTATAAGATCTATAAAAGTAGGTTTCGATTTTGCAGTGCTTAACAGCTACAGTTCCGAATGAAGCTCTGAGATAAATTCACGATAGAGAGCAGCTTCCTATGATAAACTGTCACAAACTTACTCGAACATGACATTTTAAATTGAAACAAAAATGTTATGTCAAACAATTTTTTCGGTTTTCAAAAATCCAAAATTTTAAATTACCAGAAACCCTGCCTTTAACTAACGCATCTTTTTGTTTTTTAAAGCAAATAACCAAACATTATTATAAATGTGTTGTGCTTAATATAACAACAATAGCTAAAAATTTTTTATTGGACACATAATATTCAAAATCTCAGAAATTAAAGTTGTGATTTTGAAAAATAAAATATTATACTAAAAACTAGAGGAAGTCTGTTTTAGCAAAACCAAGTTATTATACATTTTTACCAACAAAAAACTGTCATACTTACCAATGTTTAATTTAAGCTGTAACAATAGCTTATAAATAAGTATCTGAAAGCATTTTTTTACTTTAGCTGTGTAACTATTAAGTTAAATGTTAATGCAATATATAACTCAATACAAGTAACTAAAATTTTTTTACATAAGAAAATCTAGAACAACTAAACTTAAACACAAACAACCAAAACATGTAAGTTAAAATGTCTACTATATTTCAAAAAACCTAAAAAATATTTTTTTTAATGTATCTGATCAAAAGAAACTTTACCAGCTTTTTTTAGTAAGACTTTATTACTTTTTTTTGTAATTTAAAATTGTATCACAGGCACTTTGGTAACTACCTAATAAACCTTCAGATTTTTTTTTTTAAATTATACAGTCTATAGCTACTAAGAGCGTAAAATTATGGTATGCTTTAAGTTATTTTGACTTAATTTGTTTTAGATTTTAAAAAATCGGAAAATTTTATTCAAAATACTTTCATTAACACTAATTTTATGTAATCATAGTGATAATAGAATTCAAATGAACAAGTTTCTATGTTTAGACTTAAAATTGATATTTTTACAAAATTTTCAGCAAGATTTATAAAATAGTATAATTCTTTAGTGCAAATATTTTAATGCACCTTACTTCTTACAAAACAGTATAAAAAATTATAAGTTTTAAATATTTATATTTATTTGTAAATACCACTTTTCTAAACTTTAATTAAAGTTAATTTTTTGGTTACTCTTTAGCAGAAATATGCATGCTTTTAAATTTTTTTTATGGTTTTTTATAAATTTTTATAACTTCCACGTTTTTTGCTTTCAATATAGACTAAGCGATGATCATTACAACTCAAATAACAATGTGTTGTAGATATACAGGCTACAACATTACTAGGTGACATTTCAACTTTTCTTATTTTTTTATTTTGATTAACACTACATTAAACTATGTACTTTATTTTTAATTGAGCCTTACACTTTGAAATTTCAACACTAATTTTCATATCAATGGCCAAGATGGTTGCTACTCTTTTAATCAAAATAAACTACCCTGGGTGACCTTAATCTGGTCTGAGTCACTATGAGATTTTTTTCAAACTCTTCAAAAATGTTTTGACTCAAAATTGTGCAAACTACTTATACCTCATTTTCATTTTTCTGCTTAATAATTAAAAGGAAAGTTGCATGTGTATGCTTCTTCTCTAGATGTTTACTAAACTTATAAAAAAATCTGGTTTCAACATCCAACGTTAAAAGTTTGAATCAATTAAGATTTTTTTGTGGATAAATTTATGTAACAGCTTTAACTTATTTTGTTTATAAAATAAAATAGTTTGATTTTTTATGTCATTTTAGTTGACTTAAATCTTACCACATAAAGTACCTATTTGCATGAATAAAAAAAAAATATTCCTTAGAATTTTAAAACTCTTAAAACTATCTTGAAATCTTTATAAATAATCAAAACTGTACAGAGAAAAACTGAGTTTAAAAAAATTAAAACATCATTAGCCATCTTGAGATTTTGTAAAATTTTAAAATATTTTAAGTTATTTTGAGTACCCTGAATGTTTAATAGAGACGTGTCTAGACTTTTTTTAGCTAAATTAGACAATTTTCTTGATCAATATTAGAGTATTTTGAACACTAGCTTTTAATAATGCACTTTTATAAATTACATAACAGTCTCCTCAATAAGTGTCTAATATTTATCCGGTACATAAAAGTGTTTAAATTTTAAAAAAATTTAAAAATACTGCTCAAATAGAATGTAAAACCTTAACAAGTACCCCAGTTCTTTAATTTTTAGTAAAATCATTTGAATGTAAACCTGAGTCCTGTTTTTTATTGACAATGTAAAAATTTTGCCTTACATTGTGAAGCTAATATAAAGGAATATTTTTTTACATATAAGTATAAAAACAATGTACTATATAAACTTATTATTTAATTGTCTTAATAAGATAAAAACTTACTTAATAATATGTAAACAGTTCGAGTTAAATTAGTTTATCTAAAAGTAAAATTCAAACAGGGTTGCTACTGATCAAGCTGAGAAAAATTTTCTGACTTTTTACTAAAATTTTCTTAACTTTTCTAAATCAAACTCTTAATTTAAACATATTCTAAAGTACACAGTCAAACACTTGAAACTATCTAAAGCTTTAAATCTTATTTTTATTCAGGTTATAACATCAGTTTTTTTTTTTTTGCTTCATTCAATCATCTAACTTCCATTACATAACTTGAACTATCTGTGTATGATTGATGTATTTCAATAAACAGCTCTATCAGCAAAATATCGTCTCAGACTTAGCATAAAAGGTGTAAAATAACCTAGAAGTTAATTTATTTACACATCTAATAATTAAAATACTTATCAAATAATAATAAAATAATTAAAACATGTAATACTTATATAAATTGTTCACTTAGTTCAAAGTACTAACTAAATCATTTGATATAAAATCATTCAATTTAAAATCAATTAGAGAAGTATATATTTAAGTAACTGTAAAAAATACATAAAAAAGTAAACTATATATCTGTTATATAAAACATTTCCTCTTATCATTTAGTATAAAATTTGTAACAAATAAATCTACTCCTATTTATTTTAAAACCTTTAGTTATTCTATAAAAAATTACAAATAAGTTAACTTACCATGGAATATATCACTCTTATAATTTATACTTCAAGTTTAAACAACTTAAAAATTATAAAGAGGTATAGTATACACATAAACTTGTTACGTAATATACTAAACTTAGTGCTTAGTTATAAGACCTTAAGTATTTGTTAAACAAAAAACTCTTCAATTCTACAATTCTGTAAGATAAACTTTTGTGTATATATCACAGTTTCATTATGGAAGTGTCCTTGACACAGATCATCAATACTAAAAAGCTTACAAAAAGTGCTTGTTCAAGTAGGGTAGTCGTTCAATATGTTAATAGAAAAGTTTTGCAGTTTTATAAAGGATATTTTACTAATTTATACCAATGAAGACATTGGAAATTAAGTAATTTGTAAATGTTAAGGAAAATTTTGCAATTTTAGTCTGATAAAAGAACTTTTTATTGATTTTTACTATTTGAAGGCTTCGGAAAATAAGCAGTTTTGTAAATTGACAATATCTAACTTTTTTTTTTGTCAACTTTCCTGACTTTTGTCTTTTTTTTTTCTGACCTTGTGGCAGCCCTGTTTAAATAAAATCACAAATTATATTTTAGAAAACTAACGAATAGCAGACATGAACATTTATTTTACAGCTTGATGAAAATAGAATGCAAAACTACTCTTTTAAAAATAAAAACATACGTGAAATGGTTAAATTTTTCCAAAGTTAAAAATTTTGTAAACACTTTTAATAGGCTAGTTTTGCTTAAAAGTTTCCTTTTTAAAATTGTGCAACTTGGGCTGAATTTTCTACACATGTGTCACTCGTGGCTTATATATTTTCATGGAAATAAAACTATCCAACCATTAGTTCCACACTTTGTGGAAAATTCAGCAGCCTTTTTATCAATAAATAAACTTTACTAGTTTCAGAAGTTTGTATACATTTAAGTGAAGTGCATTTGTAGAATAATTTTGGACGTAATAATTACAGTAAAGATGCTTTTAAACTTATGCAATAAATTAATTAAATCTTTTCATATATGATTGTTTCACTTATTTGTAGACCAATTATTTATTAGTACTTAAAGTTAGAATATTTTTTAACTGGTAGTCTGCGGTTATGAGCTGGAGTTCAACATTTTTTTACAAAAATCTACATTGGTCCTTATAAAACAATATATTTATTAATATCTCAAATACTTTCAAAGCCAATTTTCTTGAAAATTAAAAAGTAACACTGAAAATATTTTTATTTCTTTATTTCAAAAGCAATGTACTTCAGTTTTTTTAAATTTTTTTTTCAATATTACACACAACTTGAAGAAAGCAGTTTTTAAAAAATTATGACCAAAATATGTCTACACTCTTTGTATCATACCCATTATTAAGCCCACTAGTGAATGTCATTAATGTTAAAATTAGGAGTAAAATTGCAAAATATCTCTAAAGCAGAGTAGCCACTCTTTAAGTCAAAGAATATTCCCTGAGTGATGATACTTACCTGAGTTTCCTTAATTTTTTTTTTCAAATCTTTAAGAATTTTGAAGAGCTAGCCTCAAGGCTAAAAAAAATTTAAGTAAGCAATTCAAAAATATATAATTAATATTTTTGAACAAATATTGAACTCGGATTAGCAAACCACATTCTAGATAAAAAAAATTGTTCCAGAAACTTTTTAAATCTTAAAACTTCCCTGAAATTTTTAGAAAAATCAAAAATGCTCTGAGTTTTCCTGAGTCCCATAAGATTTACTTTATTGTTTTAATTCACTGAGTTTTATTGAGTTCTCTAAGTGTGCGGCCACCCTGTGTTTTTTTTTTGAACTTGTACACTTTTAAACTTGAGCTGAAAATTTATAACTTCTAAAAACTTTGAAAAACATGATTTATCAAAATCAAAATTGAAACAAAAAATAATATTTATCGAATAATATAAGAACTGTTTTAAGAAACCAAAGAAGATATTAAGTAAGCTTAGTATCAAATATTAATAAAAAACATTATATAACTGTTAAGTTTCTAAAATAAAAGGTCAAAATTTTTTTTAATAGTATAAAGTCTATCTAGTTTTTCATTAATAATTAATAGGTATGCAATTAAAAATTTTTAACATAGTTTTAATGAGAGTAAGCTTTAAAAAACTTTTAAAATTGGACTATTTTGCTAACACAGAGTTACTAAATTTTCAACCTTATTGCTTAATACAATTATGCACATTTTTAGGCTACTGCATATGTGGCTACTATACAAACAGTGCTAGACTTTAACAATGCAAGAAATTATTAAATTAAACTTTGCATATAGGTTCTTAAAAGGAATCTTATTTACCTATTTTATCAAGGTTTAATCTGTTGTTTTATTTCATTTAAGAATAAGTGACCAGTAAGAATGTGCAAAAATTAAGTCAAAGAAGACATTTTTTGTATAATCAGGGTTGCCACTCTTTAAGTCAAAAAATATTCACTGAGTGACCAGAAACTTTCCTGATTAACATTAAACTTTCATGAGTTTCCCTGATTTTTTTTAAATCCTAAATTTTACTATTTGTTAAAAAATTGCAACGTTAGTTCCAAGAATTTTGAAGAACTAGCAGCAAGGCTAAGAAATTCTAAATAACGATTAAAAACAAATAAAATTAATATTTTTGAACAAAATATTGAAACTTTATTAACTAAATCTCATTCTTGATATAGAAAAAACTTTCCCTGACGTTTTTAAAAAATCTTAAAGTTTTCCCTGAATTCAAAAAAAACTGCCCTGAGTTTCCCTGAGTTAAAAAGAAGGGTCGAAATTCCCTGAGTTTCCCTGAATTCCCTGAGTTCCTTGAGTGTGTGGCAACCCCGTTTAAGTTAACACATTTTATAAATCATATTTTCTATTCCTTTGATTCTGCACTATACAATACAAAACTCTGTGTAAAATTTCATAGATGAAAGTTTTGTAATTTGTAAGGTCAATGAGGGTAAAACATTTTTTTAGAACTTGATCTTATTATGAAGAATTTTAAATAAGCTACAAGTTTCTTTCTATATATTGTAAAAATTCAGAGTATTTGTTGACATGTTGATTTTTAAAATTAGAGAGTACTATAGGTTTTTTATGAAAGAATTTTGAGGTATTCTACTCATAAATTTTTTTGGTTGTATAAACTATATTGAAATTGTGACAGGTTAAATTAAAGTAAAAATTTATCGATGAAAAAATAAAATTACACTTGGTTTAGCTTCATATGTAAATTCATTTTAATAGATTAAGGGCATTTGGGAGCCAACATATTTTTTAAAAGATTTACATTGGCTCTTATTTCAAATTTTAGATTATATACTATAAGATACTATTTATAGAACAAAAAAACTTTAATTAAATTTTGAGACATTACCAGTTGAAAAATAAACGACATAAATGTACGGATTATAAAAACAATTTTTGCTAAGTTTAACTAAATTAACTAAATATTAATTTTATCCTTTAATTTTAAAGCAATAACTTGAAAATTTTAGGAAATGTTCCTTCTTATGTTACAAAAATGTAAGAAGAGAATTAATTATGTATCTTAACAAGCAAGAAAGAAATCATGGTTAGACGACTTTGCAGCATTTAGTGTAGTATTCGCCAAGTATTCGAAGTTTTTTTAAAAAGATAATTTATCATATAAAAGTTAAGTATATACCAAAAAAAAAAGTACCTTCTTTTTCTGGATGGTCTGAAGTTTTAGAAAACAGTTTTTATTTTTAAGTATATAAGTTTTAAATTACCTTAAATTACGTCACAATAGTAGTATTTTTTTTTCTCTATTTGATATCCTAAAAAAACTTTGTTTCGGAGAATTCTCCTATAAAAAGTCAAAGATAGTCTTTAAAAAAGGTATTGGCGTCTTCCTTAAGGTCTGTAGTTTTGCAATTCAGTCTTTGATTTTTAATTTTTGACGTATTTTTTTTCAAAAATGACGTCACAAAGAAAAAAAAAAACAATTGCTATAATCAAAAAGTTTCGGAGAATTCTCATATAAAGAGACAAAAATGGTCTTTAAAAATTGAATGGGCGTCTTTCCTTAAGTATGTAGTTTTGCAATTCAGTCTTTGATTTTTAGTTTTTGACGTATTTTGTTCAAAAATGACGTAACAAAAAAAAGTTATTTTTCGTCGTTAAAAAAATGGTTTCGGATAGTTCCCCTATAAAAAGTCACAAATGGTCTTTGAAAATGGTATTGGCGTCTTCCCCAAGGTCTGTAGTGTTGCAATTCAGCCTTTAATTTTTAATTTTTGACGTGTTTTTTTTCAAAAAAGACGTCATAAAAAAAAGTCATTTTTCGCCCTAAAAAACTTGTTTCGGAGAATACTCTTATAAATAGGCAATATTGTTAACTTAGAAAAGTATGGGGCATTTGCATCTATTCAAAAATTTTATTTTTGAAATTTTTTTTGACTTTCTATTTTTTTAAAATTAATTCATGTAAAAGTAATCGTTTTTAAAGCACTTCCTTAAAGTATTTCCTAATAATGAAGATAAAGTAATAAAAAAACTTAAAAATCTTTCTCAAGTTTTGTAGTTTTGCAAATGAGTTTCTGATTGTTTTAAAAACGTTTCAAAAATGACGTCACAAAAAAATCATTTTTTGCTTTAAAAAACTTGTTTCGAACATTTCTCCTAGAAATATTAAAATTAATTATTCAGAATAGAATAGGCTCCTTCTTCAAGATTTCTTTTTTTGAAAATTGACTATTGTTTATCGATTCTATTACAATTAAGTCATAGAAGAATAATCTTTTTTTAATTATTTTTTAAGTGTATTACCTCATAACGAATATTAAGTGATAAGAAAAGATTAAGAGTCTTTATCAAGTTTTGTAATTTTGCAAATCAGTTTTTGATTGTTTTAAAGACGTTTTAGATTTAAAAAATTTAAATTTATTTCTTAAAAAAAATATTTCCGTTCCGTCCTCTTTTTGCTCAATAGTTTTTCAAACTAATCTTTAAGTTTTAAATTAGTTTGTTCAACCTAAATTGATTATAAATATAATTTTTAAGCCAATCTAATATAAAATAACTTATAAAGTTTTTTACATTGAATAATTTTTAATGGTTAAATAACAATTTCCAAAAAGATTGTTAAAGTTTTAATTGTTTATAAAATTTTTAATAATATTAATTTACTCTATTCAATAAAAAAAAGTTTAATTACAAAAATTTTCAAAAAAAAGTAGAAACGGCACATAAAAAAAACATAAAACTAGTTATAAAAACAAGTTAATAAAATATGTATTTGTCAAAGTTAAAATAGTTTTCAAAACACTATTAAATAAGTAATAACATTTTAAATTAATTTTAAAAATAAAAGTATAGTTAATAGAGTAACTGACTAATTTAATCAATTCAGATTAAAGTTAACTAAAACAAGTTACTTGGTTTTTGTAAATAGCTATTAACTGATAATCGTTTGAAAAGATAATTATAGTTTGTAAAACAAACTAGATAAATTGTGGTGTAATTTGTATTAAAACTTTCAGTAATCAAATTGTTTTACAAACAAATTTTTGATTATCATGTTTTTTTTTATGCAACATTAAAATAAGAAGTATAGTTTTCCTTTTTTTGTTGTTCTTTAAAAACGATAAAAATAAAAACTATAATGTCAGAGGAATTTTTACTGACGATGCTATATTTATATGTTCATTTTTTTTTTTTTTTTTTGAAAATTTATTGTTAAATAACTTGTCTAATTAATCAGCGATAAGTTATAAAAGCTTTTTTAAATTTTATATCACTATAACCTTCTTATACTATCAAAACTTTTACATTTCTGCTTTGAATACAAAAACATATTTTTTAAAGTCCATAGTTTTACGATTCTTGGTTGCCACAGCAAAACAAACTCTAACTTAACTTTGTGTAAACATTTTTTGTAAACAATCTAAACTTTCTTTATTAAATTCAATTTATAAGTATTTTAAATTCTAAAAGTATATTTTTAGCAACATTATGCTTTTTATACAATAATAATACTTGTTAAAAAATTATAGATCCATTTAAGAACTAAATAAAATGCCAAAAAAAAAATATTTCACCATTGAGCCAACTTTGTGATGAGGAGCTATTTATTAAGACAGCTATTGACTGTTCTCTACTATATCAAATAGAAAATTGTAGTGTTAGAACAGCTGCAGAAGTGTTCTTAAAAACAATAATTAAAGGAAAAAGATCCAAAGAATTTATGAGAAGATTTATTGAAAAATTTTTACGTGTTTGGAAGAAGAATGGAAAAGATTTTGAAAAGAAAATCAAGCAAAGAGGGCAAAATGAAAACATCACAAAAGTTAGTTCTTAAAAAGTGTATTAAATATCAATAAATGCAGCTTCTAATATGTTATATTTTAACATTATTTATTATTTAAGAATATTTATGGTAAAAGATTGTCGTTTGTTATAAATTTATTAACAGGTGTGTGATTCAAAAACATTTCCATCTGCTGAAATTTTAACTGAGCAAGTTTGTTAATTTTTTTAACCAATGTATATAAAATTTTCAAAGTATTTTTGAACTTTTATTTTTAATTTCTACACTTTAAACATAAATTAATAGTATTAAACTACATATATAAAAGAATGTTTAAATATTTAGTATTTGTGTATATATATATAGTTTTTTGTAGTTTTGTATAATTATTTTTGTAACTTTTCTTGTTAAAACTATAAATTTAGGTTTGAGAGTTTAGAAACTAATCCAGTTGGTGGAGTTTTAAAATATAGTCGTGAAGGAAACATCATACATAAAGAACATGAACAAAAGAAAAGACGTCTTGCATTTGGTCACAGAGATGAGGTACTAAAAAAAATTATTGTTAATAAAGAAAATCCAAGAAAAATTGTTGAAGAAAGTGTAAAAACAGAAACAGCTAAACATCAGTTTCAAGGTGGAAATGTTTCAGCTAGGTAAATCAGATTTTACAAAATACATAATACTTTTCTCCATACCTATTAATTTAATTTTTTTCTTATAACCTATATTTTTTTTAGAATTTACTCATCTCAAATTACCAAAATTTTGGCAAAACATCACAGCCAAACAAGATATAATTGGTTTGATGAACTGGAAACAATAAAAAAAGCATATAAGACTGAAGACAAAAAAAGCAGAGAAGTAAAAGGCTATATTCAGCAGCTTAATAAAGACAAGTTTGCTGTGTATATGTATACTGAGAAAGGTATTAGATTTTAAACTTTAAATTGAAAATTTATCTCTAAATGCAAATAATTTTTAAATTATATATAATAGGGATGGAAATATTAGCAAGACATTTAAAAACATTAGTAAAAACAAGCCTCTTTTTTGACGCAACAGGGAGTGTGATCAAAAAACCAGCTGAAATCCAGGTTAAACTTGATTTGTTAAACAAACTATCAAAATTGTTTGATCACGATTGAAGTGTTAAATTTAAGTATAAAAGTTTTTTAAAACAACTAAGTTACTAAATTAGTTATAGTTTTAGAATTTGAAGCATTAAGTTAAACAAAACAAGCTTAAACAACACAGGTAAAAATTTTTATTATGCTCTTGTACTTGGTGGTCATGGCAGAGGTAAGCCACCTCTTCCAGTTGCAGAAATGCTTTCAAATTCACATAAAACCATTGATGTAGAAGCATTTTTGTCAAACTGGTATTATCAGTTTAGAAAGTTTAGTAGAGTCCCTATATGGAAAATAGAAGTTGATTTTTCATATCCATTTTTACACTCCATTTCCAGTGTATTTAATAATGAAACTTTGCACAGCTATATTACAAGGTAAGTATAAACTTTATTACATGTTGTGTATTCAATTAAAAACTGAAATAAATAGGCATTACAATAAGGAAGTAAACAATAAAAAGACTATCATTCACATCTGCTCATCACACGTCATCAAAGCAGTGATGAGCCATATTAACAAAGCCACAAATAACAAGACTGCTAAAAGGCTTTGGTCATGTGTTTGCTTCAATGGTAAGTTTTGAACAAAGAAGTAGATTTTTGGTGTTTTTTTTATGGTCATGTTTATAAAAGATCAAACATATCAAAAAATTCTACTGTAGTAGTTAATTTTTACAAAGTTTTATGTTGAAGGGGTGAAATTCTCAATCAAAAATTCCTTTTTGTATTATTTTTAGAAATTTTGATGTTATTATTTACTTCTGAAAACAAATTAAGTGTCTTAAAATAAAAGTTACTGTTTAAAGCAGTTCTTTATTAATTGCTTTAAAAGTTTCTTTACATTTTAAGTCAACTTTATATCTACAAAAAGTTATTACTGATGTTTATTTTTCTCTTTATTTTTACTAAACTATAGCTACTTTAAATTTTGTTTATTTTAAAATTCATTGATTTTTAAATGCTTAACTTTGATTGATTTTAATAATTAAGTAAAACAAACCAATTTCCAACTAACTTATAGTTAATAAAATGCTTTTAAAAGCTTAGTTTTTTAATTTATTATAAAGCCGGATGGTAGTAAACTATTTGTAACATGTATTTTAATTTTTTTTTATCTACGAAAAAAAGTACTTAACAACAAAAAGAATATACATACTATATGAACAACAATATTGTGTAGTAAATTGATAACTTTATAGGTTTCAGAAACATTTATTTATTTCAACTTGCTTAGACGAAGACGCCAATACCACTTTTAAAGACCAGCTTTGACTCTTAATATGAGAATTCTTCAAAACTATTTTTTTATGACGAAAAATAACTTTTTTTTTGTGACGTCATTTTTGAATAAAATACGTCAAAAATAAAAAATCAAAGACTGAATTGCAAAACTACAGACCTTAAGGAAGACGCCAATACCTCTTTTAAAGACCATTTTTGACTCTTTATACGAGAATTCTCCGAAACTATTTTTTTATGACGAAAAATGACTTTTTTTTGTGACGTCATTTTTGAAAAAAATACGTCAAAAATTAAAAATCAAAGACTGAATTGCAAAACTGCAGATTTTAAGAAAGACGCCCATACCATTTTTAAAGACCAACTTTGACTCTTTATATGAGAATTCTCCGAAACTATGTTTTTATGACGAAAAATGACTTTTTTTTGTGACGTCATTTTTGTAAAAAAATACGTCAAAAAATAAAAATAAAAGACTGAATTGCAAAACTACAAACCTTAGGGAAGACGCCCATACCATTTTTTTAGACTAACTTTGACTCTTTATATGAGAATTCTCCGAAACAAAATTACATCGAATACTTGGCGAATACTACACTAAATGCTGCAACGTGGTTAGACGCACGAATCAGGGCACTCATTATTGTACGAGCATAAAGTTATTGTTATAGGAAATTATTTGTGGAAAATCAAAATGTAGTATATTACACTATCATTTGCCTTGGCCATTTCCTAGATAAAAAATTGATAAAAGGAAAAAAAAAAGTTAATAAGAATGTGAATATACAACAAATTTAATTAAATTATTTTATTTTAATTTAGTTTGATGTAATTCACATTCGTATTAACTTTTTTTTTTCCTTTTATCAATTTTTTATCTAGGAAATGGCCAAGGCAAATGATAGTGTAATATACTACATTTTGATTTTGGGCCAAATCGTAAAAGATATTAACATTATTTATAAAATAACTATTTACGAGTTTTTATAACATGCAAACTAAGGGAAATCAAAAAAAAATTAAAAAAAAATATTTATTTTTGGTTCTAATACCATTTGATAAAAAAAAACGAAAAAAAACCTTTATTTTTAGAGGGACCCCATGAAATAATTCAAACCCCAAATTAAATAATTTTTTTTTAAATTAAAGGCAAAGGTGCGTTCTCTAAAATAAAAAAAATAATTTTAGATAGCTTTTAAGATAAGGAAAATAATTGACATTAAAGTTTTATGTTTTTTGAAAAATTAATAAATTTTCCTATAACAATAACTTTATGCTCGTCATTATTGTACATTATTTGCAGGAATTTTTTTCTACTTTATATGATATTCAATATATGTTTACTACCAGGTCCAAATTTCTAAAATGTGTTTTTAAAAAAGTAAGACATCGTATGATACGCACCCACGTAAGGTACGCGCTATTTTTTCTAATTTATTATAAAAAATTTTAAACTATTTAATATTGGTTTTAAGAAGTTTATTAAAAACTAAATGTTTACTAGCGTTATTAGAGACGAACAATTAATTTGCTCCTTAAAGCAAAGATACAAATTTGTAACTACTAGTGACTTTTGAACTATGTTTGACATTTTGAATATATAACAAAACTTTATCATCAAATAAGTAAAAAATATTCTTTTTATGAAAACTTGTATTTGACTAAAACTAAATGACAACAAAAAATAATTAGGCTTAACAAAAAAAACTAATCAAGTAACTTTAACACAAGTTTAATTAACAAAAGTATATTTTAGTTTTCACAAAATGAGTTTAATTATTGTTTTTTGTTTTACACAATTAAGGTGTTTCCAATTTAATAACTGAATCATAGAATAAGTGAAAACAACTAAAAATAACAATAATATATACTTATAGAAATATTTTCTATAGAAATATTTTTGTTCTATTATTTTAAATGTTAACAATGTAAATCAAAATAAAAATAACAGCGAAAATAATCTTACATTGCAGAAGGGTGAGTTCTTTCTAGCTAAGAGACAAGATCAAGACAACATAAAGTTTTGATTATACCATTTCAGTCTTTAGACTAAGATTAAGCCCAACTAATACAGTATAATAATAAGTTGTTTTTTTTAATATATAACTGCACTAAAAATTATTAAAAAAAGTAATAGTAAACGAGTATAGCATATATTTAGTTGAAGCAAACAGGTTAATTTACTATTAGGTAATGATTTAACTTAACTATGATTTTAACTTAACATATGTTTTATATCTGTAATGAATAAGCTTAAAGTTATTCGCTGTACAGCTGTATCAATACTACAGTCGGGGCACACATACTAAACTGTGATCAAAGCAGACAATATATACACCTATTTGAGCACGACTGTTTTTTATAACTCTTTTTTCATTTGAATGTTGTTACAAAACTTTTTGTTTGCATTCTGTTTACAATTTTCTAAGTAAATTTACTACCAGGGGCGTAGCGTGGGGAGGGACACTGGCACATGCGTGCCACCAAAAAATGAAAAGAAATAAAAAAAAGAATGTAATATCTATATCCTTTATTGTTTATTTTTTCTGATTAATTTGCTTTTTCACAACTATGTTTATCTAGTATTTAAAAAGTTAAACGAAATTTTGAATACTAATTAGTGACAAGTTAGGAAAATTACCCAGTATACTGATTCGGTGCGCAAACGAAAGTGCGCACCGATGTTGATGAAAAACTCTATAAGGAAAAATTTTATAACTTTATTAACTTCATAAGAATTTAGACTTAAAAAGCACGCAATTAATGTAGTGCACCGCTGTAGTATAAACTTATGGCAGATTTTTCTACAAAAAGTTTACAAAAATACGTCACTCTTAAAGGAAAATTAAACAATTTAAAAAAAAAAATTTTATGCTACAATAAATGTTAAGACTACTGCTAATTTTTATTTTTGTAAACATACAAGAAAAAGCGTGTCAGCCAATGAAAAATAAACTTTGTTTGTGATTTTATCTTAAACAAATACAATCAGATGAATGAAATTTAAAAAGTATACTTTAACTATTTTACAAAGTTGTAATAAACTGTAATAACAGTTATAAAGTTGGTCTTTTTTAACTTCTGTGTAACTTTATTTAAATTATGTGGAATGATGTGTTGTTATCACTGTTGTATTGTATATTAAAGAGACTGATATTTTTTTGTAATTAAAACAGATACTTTCGTTTTATTGAATATATTCATTTTTAAAGAAATAAAGTTTACTGTAAGTAGTAAAAACAATTTTCGTTTAGTAAGTTAACATTTGTGCAAGTATAAGTAATTCTAATGAAATTTATACTTTTTTTAATTGTCTAATTTTGTAATATATAAGTATTTTTAAAAATAGTTACTTCGAAATAATTTTATTTAATGAATTTATTTCAATTAAACTAGTTATAAAAAGATCTTTTAATAGCTAATTACAAAAGTTTTAATTTAGGGGATTTTTTGAGAATAAAATTTGCGCATCCATTAACAGAAATACCACGCTACGCCACTGTTTACAACTCAGAATTTTCGTTTTGCTTTATTTCTTTTTTTGTTTGTTTTATTTGTTGAAGATTAGATTTTAAAAAGATATATAATTGTATCTTAATAGATTGTAAAACACGTTCCATAAGGTTTTTTTCTTACACCAGGTCTCTAGACCAATTTTTTTGAGCGTTTTATATCGTTTAATAAAAAAATGTAAAGTATAAGCTGCAGCCAAATTTTTAGGTTTAATAGTATTGAAATACAAAAGCTAACAAATAATCTTAAATAAATTACTCTTTAATTTATTTTAAAAAGAACTATTATTTTTATCAGAAACTTAGCCTCATTAATACTTTAACTTTAACCTTTTGTTTAAAACACCTTCTACCTATGACTCATACTTGTTCAGGAAACTAAAGATTATTTTTTAAAGGTAAGTACTACATTGTATGATTGACTTGACTTTAGCAAAACATAACATTTAATTTAATGTAGTTAATAATTGCTATTAAACACTAATTATTGCATAAATTCTTATGAAGAAATCTATTTTATCATTGCTGGAACATAAATAAAATATAAAACTAGTTATGCTGCTTTTGTATCAACGCTTTTTATTGCTTACGAAAAACATTTCAATACTACTAGCAAATTAACTATAAAGAAACACCAAAAAATAAACAATAAAAAAAGTTTTACTAAATTACATTATATTTACTACTAAATAAATATTTCTGTTCGTACAGGAATGGCCTCCCGCACTCAACTAGCAATTTAACTAAAAAACGAATTATAACCGAAAATCTTTCAGTACTATAAACATTTTAGACAAAAAAATTCAGCACCATTTCCATTAACTATAGACATATTTCTACTTTTATAACAGTATGAAATAGAATGTTTGTTTATTACTAGCTTTTATTTTACCATAGTCACAATTTTAACGTGTTTTAAAAAAGTTATTTTAAATTGTTTTAAAAACATTTGTTTAGGCGAGTTTTATTAAGTATTAATTGTATTTAATTTTTGATTTTGTGGTTGTTTTATGATTTTCAACAATGTTAAACACTATTTGCATGTTTTAAAAACATCATTTTAGTCAAATTAATTACATTCAGGACTAAATTCTAAAATATAACAACAAAAAGCAATAAAAAAATTGTAAAAAATATAGTAACATTTATTTTGATAATATATTTTGTTATATATATATATACTAATTTGTGTTTATTGTGTTGTTTTTCCAATATTGCTAGTTTAGACTGCTTTTCACTAAAGCTGACGAAGTTTTAGTTGGATTTTTATATAAAATAGTTTCAATTTAAACTTTTTTTCCTTTTGAAGTGTGTGCCTGATTAGTATATTACTGTTATGTCTAACACTTTTATTAATTTTTTTATGACTTTAATTAAGGCTTGCATCGTTATAGTTATGCGAGCAATAATTCATAGGTTAAATAAAACTAATTTACCATGATTCTATTGTTGAATAAAAAAAAAGTAAATATTGTGCAGAAACTTATTAAAAAAAGAAAAATGTATTTAAAATTTAACTATTCAAAATATAAATTTAAGTGTTTGTTAACCAAAGATCTTAGTGAAACAAGTTCACTGGATTATTTAGTAATAACAAATTCTACAGTATCCTTCTTTTATTACACTGACATATGTTTCTGTGTGTTAACGGATTAACACACTTTAACTGAGTTCTGTAAAAAAATGAATACTGTAAAAGAAAAAGAATAGAAGCTAAGGTAGGTGTATACATGTGTTCATTATAGTAGAAATAATTGACGAGCATAAAGTTAATTGTATAGGCAAATTTATTAATTTTTCAAAAAACATAAAACTTTAATGTCAATTATTTTCCTTATCTTAAAATATATCTAATATTATTTTTTTTATCTTAGAGAATGCACCTTTGTCTTTAATGTAAAAAAAAAAAATTGGTTTGGGGTTTGAATTTTTTCATGGGGTCCCTCCAAAAATAAAGGGTTTTTTTCATTTTTATGGTATTAAAACCAAAAATAAATAATTTTTTCCGTTAGTTTGCATGTTATTTAAAATCTTATATGTTTATTTTAGAAATAATGTTAATATCTTTAACTTTATGGCCCAAAAGCAAAATGATGTATATTACACTATCATTTGCCTTGGCCATTTCCTTGATAAAAAATTGACAAACGAAAAAAAAAATTAATAAGAATGTGAATTACAACAAATTTAATTAAACTAAAATTATTTACTCAAAGATGCGTTCTCTAATATTTAAAAAAAATATATATAGCTTTTGAGATTAGGAAAATAATTGACATTTAAAGTTTTAATTTTTTAATTTATAAATTTGCCTATAAAATTAACTTTATGCTCGTAAACTATATAATATTTGTAATTAATAAGTCTAAATTAATAACTTAAATTAAATACACAATAAATTAACATATCATAATATTAACAACTTACATAAACTGGAAGGAAGTACTAATTCTTATTACTGGTTACTAATTATTGAAAAAAAAGATTTAATAATTACGTCACAATATATATGCACATTAGGGCTAGCTAGTTATTTTATACTACAGAGTTGAATAATTTATTCTTTATGTTTGGAAAGAAGTAGTAAAGGTTTTTAATTTAAAAAATAATATGTAATATATTGTGAATGAAAAGTAAACAACAAACATTAATTATTGATTTAACAAATTGAACAATATTAAAGGCAATAAAAGCCACAGGAACTTAATATAATGTATACTTTATTTATTGATTGTTTGTAATGATTAAATTTAGATTATAACTAAATTAAAGTTAAATACAGTTAGGAACCAGGTTGAGATTAATTTTTTAATTTAAAGGTTAGAGCAAAACTTAGAAAATAAAAATGTTTGCGGTCCTCAGTTTTAATAACAAACTGCCCTCTTATTTTTTACTCGTTGTTTCAAACCTTAAAAAATCTAACGTTAGTTTCAAACACAACTTCTGGTTTGGTGGACCTCAGCTTTACCTTCCGCGATATTTATGTTCATTTTTATTATTTGTAACCATTCATCTCAGGCTTTTAA
The DNA here is from genome assembly GCF_965202585.1 of Thalia democratica. Taxonomy (NCBI): domain Eukaryota; kingdom Metazoa; phylum Chordata; class Thaliacea; order Salpida; family Salpidae; genus Thalia; species Thalia democratica. The sequence goes on along the minus strand of NC_139165.1, from coordinate 40,293,307 downwards.
GCATATAGTTGGAGTTGGTAAGAAGCACTCTTAGTGGTTAAATATCCCCAGCAGTCGGATTTAAGTTAATTAGAGAAGAACATGCTGTAAAATAAAGAGAACAACCCGAGCGCGCTTAAGGTAATCAACTATTTTTTCTTTAGTTTCTTTTCTTTTTTTTTTATCTTTTAAATAAAGTGCTAAAAGTTTGTGTATTGAAACAAAACAGCTACAATCAGTGATTTTCTTTTATACTAAGCATGTTCATAATGCTACTGTAGTGGTTGGTTATTATCGCCTAGTAATAACATACTTTTTGTTAATGCAACAGTTGAATAGCCATAACTAATACTTTTTAAGTCAACCAATTGAAATAGCCATGCTTACATACATGTGCTTGACTATTAAATATTTTATTATAAATTTCATATTGGATAATTAAAATTCTAGTATTTGTTGATTATATCTTTGAAAAAGTGTTCTTTATTTTTTTTACTATGATAAACCTATTACCTATAAGTTTTTTTTTTACTTTTCTTTACTTTTTGAAACATGGCTAAAATACGTTTTAAGTTAAGTAATTTCTGAAATTCTCTATTTATAAAATAAGTTCAATTTTTATGCCTCATGTTTTTGTTTACAAAACCGCTTTTTTTAATATATATTTTTCTTAGTTGTGGCCATTTAAAAATTAATTTTAAGAAAAAAACTTCCTTCTCTTATTTAAGCAACCCTCTTTAGAGGTTTTCTAAAGTAAGAAGAAAGTTGTTTAAAAAAATTAAAGTAAATTTATTCCGTGTTTCTTACATAACAAAAAGCTTCTCTTGAAGTTTAATAAATGTTTAAAAATTTGATGGTATAGTCACTTACTTGTGGTTTTGTGAGTTTTTTGTTTCAATTTATAAGGAACTTCAATATTTGAAATTTATTTCAAATTTAAACAGCTGAAGATTATAATCAAAAGCTTGTATAAAACAAATGTACTGTTTTTATTAATTTGACAGTTCGTAGTAAACTATTTAAAAGCCCTTTTAGTAGACTTTGTGTAAGTTTATTTAGTTTACTTAGTTCTGATTTTTTCTATGTATATTTGTTAAATTAATCTTTTGCTTAGTTTCATGTGCATTTTGACTTTGTTTTATAATATCTTATAATAAGTTGGCTTAGGCTCTGTTCTGTCCAACATAACAGCGAAACAATTGTTTCAGTAAAAAGTGTGCTTTATTATAATTTTATACATATATATAAGGTGGTCAATTGGTTTAGTTTGAGAATTCATGCTTTAAATACACGGTTTGTTTTAAAACGTAAGCGGAGATACTAGTTTCCACTAAAAATAGCCTTGAGTTTATTTTAAATAAACACAAAGTTTGATGATACCTCTTTATTCAACAGACCACAAGCTTTCGGCAGACTGAGACCTGGGTCTTATTTTTTCTGGCAATCTGAGCGGTGTGATCAAACCTTAAGTTAATTCGAGCTTGTCTTGTGACATGCTTTAGTTCAGGCTCAGGCTCTGTCAGACTTTCGCAGATGTTTTCTTTAAGGAGTATCTTTAGTGAAATAAAAACGATTTTTAGTGGTAACAATGTATTTTTAGAATACACTTTAGTTTTTTTTTTAATAAGAATCGGTTTTTTTTTTCTAATTGAATAAAGCTCGTTTGTATTAAAGTAAAAAAAACGTGCCAATGAAGTTTAATAGAATTTGCTCATAATTAAGTTTTTAACATTTTAGCATTAAATCATTTTAAAAATTACTTTAATTTTGCCTAGATTAGTTTATCAGATTATAGTAGATTTAACCAATAATATACTAATTTAAAAAGTACCTATCAAAGGTGTGATGGTAAACTGTTTAAGTTTCCTATTATTTATTTTATTATTCTATACTAGTGGTTAACAAAAAAATTGTTATTTAAATTTATGACTATAAAGAACTATACAATAAGTTTATAATTGATCGTACTTGTTTGTGCTAAACTTAATAAGGTTTTATTTTACAAAATATATATTCTGAATGGTGTAAAAGTTATAATTTATAGTGTGAACATTTTAGTATTTATACTTAAATACAAGAACTTTAAAGTTAACATATACACTCGCCAACTACTAAATTAAACTTTTAAAATTAACTTTATTAAACAGCTAAAATACTACTTAGAAAATATTTATATTATCCATTACAAAATACTTTTACCTACTGAGTTATTATATAAAGGCTACTACCGTATTGATTATTCTTTAGCTGCTTTAATCTTTTTCAATGTACAAATACTGTTTTGGCAACATAAAGTCTAGTTTTAAAATTCCCTTCGCGAGAATATTTTAACAAACAGACTACCAAGTATAAATAAGTAGTATTGCCTAGCCGTAAAAAAAATTGCCCACAGTATCTTATTTGTTTAGCCGACTTAAACAGAAGTTTTTTGTAATCAACAAAGATTTTTCTAAGTCTGAAAACGATAAACGTGCTTTTCTATCTATTGAAAAACAACTCCAGAATATAAATGAGCTAAAAACTTACGTAATACGTAAGAACTGAAGGTTGTCACGACTAATAAAAGTCTATATTTCAGATCGACATAATTTTGTTTAAGATAAAAAGCTTTAAAAGTGGTAGTTTGTGTAGGGTGTACGTAATGGACTTCAAAGAAGGTCCTTTACCTTCCAGAAGGATCTTCCACAAGGTTAGGAGGACCTTCCAAAACTTTAGTGAGGCAATTTGTTCTGTAGAAATTGCATAAAGGAAAGGTTTTAAATGATACAAAATGTTATGGATGCAGACTACCAGTGATGGGTGTATAATGACCGCCATAATTAATTACTTGCGTCGTATTACTGAACAGTTTTTAGAAAACAAATAAAATGTTAAAGGCATTGTATACTTATTAGTTTAAGACTTGTCTTCATTGTGTTGGTATGCTGTAAACAGTTAACTGTTAAAGATAGTTCTGTAATCAATATATATTTTTAGTTTTAGAAAGTTGCAATATAAGTAGTTTAATATTTTGTAAAGATTGTTTTTTAGTTTTGTAAAAAGTATACAACTTCAAAATGACGATATATTTTACGTGAAAAAGTATATAAAATTTTAGGAGTAAAGTTTATTTAAAACTAAATCAAAATATCATTATTTTTACTTGGAATAAGGTATATAATATCATACATAAAATTAAATATGCAAAGTTTTATAAAACATGTAGTATCTTTCTGAATCTAATTAAAATCTGGTTTTCTTGGGCATTAGTTTTGGATAACAAGTATTTCTTTACAAGTATAACTTCTTAACAAAGTTTAAAAGTAAAAAAAAATAATATAAAAATTCTAAATATTTAATTCTTTTTAATTTAGTTTATCTAACAAAAATACCTTAAACCAGTCGTGTAGTTCTATAAACACTCAACAATAAGTTGTTTTTAATTATTTCTATCCTTTGTTTACTATTATAAGAAGTTTTTTTACAAGTATTTCTTTCTTATTTATTTAACATTTGTCTCTTGTGGCTCATTTTTGTATAAAGGTTTTACATTAAAATAATCTAATCAATATTCACTTTAGTGCACAATTAAAATTATGTTTTTTTTTGTACTTAAAGTAAGTTAGCTTTTTTTATGACTAAGTAGTTTTTAAGTGCGTTTAAAAATGCTTTATTTCTGCTCAACATTGTCCGTCGAAACATATTACTATTATCTGACTATAACAGCTGCTATAAAACTTAAACAAGTACATTTAAGCTTTTATAAAATGTATTTATACAAAAAAAATTATAAAGTCTTATAAGGTTCTGATAGAATATTTTTAATTATTTATCCTTTAAAAAATCATTTTTTCATTAGATAGTTATCAGAACAGTCAACTACCAAAATTTAGGAAATCAAAACGTTTAAAGCTATTCTACAATTCGACAAATCATGTTTTTCAGTAATCTAGAATTATTGTGATTCTATTTGAATAAGATTTTAAACAACTGAAGATCTCGTTTGACTAGTTTCAAGCGAGTGAAACATTGTTTTGTTAATAAAATTCAAATTTTATAATTAATCTAGAATTATAAAAGTTAATAAAAATTTAATTTAATTAGTATATTAATACATACTAATACAAAAAACTCGATTTATTTTTTAGCACTTATTTAGTTTTAATGCTAAAAACGTTTCTTTAAATTCAGAACTATATTTACTTACACACAAATACTTGCAGTACTAATTTATAAGTTAACATCTATGTAGTTTCAGTTATTTTTTGTTAATTGAATTTGTGCTGCTTAATAATAAACCATTCGAAATAACTGTTTAAAAAAAAAGTACCTGAAGATCTGATTTTAAGCAGTGAAACTTAGTTGTAATAGAAAAACAAGACGGAACACCTGTGTTGATAATACGTTATCAAATAAAGCATAATAAAACTGTTATTGTGCTGCAATTTTAAAATTATTTAAACAAATATATTATTCATATATCTATAAAAGTAGTTTTATTATATCACAAGATAATATACTTTAAGAATTTTCAATTTGTCTTAGAAACAATAAAAGTAGAATTCACAAATTTTAAATTAAATTGATTAACTTATAAACACAACTTATAAAACGATTCCTAATTAATTATAAAATTGACTAACTTTTTATCCATAAAAGAAATAATACTTCAGCTAAGTAGTATATTTTACATAACAAGAATATTTAATATTTTTTCTAAGCCCTTTTAAAATCTCAAGTTTATTAAAAGTTTATGTGCAAATGCCAGATTACATAAAATACTTTATTCTAAAAGCCATGCTAGTTTAATGATTTTTTTTTAATTTTTGCTTTGCATCTAGATTTTTAGTCCTTTTTAATTTTTTAAGTATTCAGACTTCATTAACAGTATTTGATTAATATTTTTTTAAATACTGCATATACTAAAAAAAGTATAGGATGACTTCTTTGCTTTATTGTGTAGTGATTTGAAACAAAATATGTTATAAATTATTATAAAACTACTAAGTGTTATTAATTGTTTTTAATAATTCATTAACTGGAACTAATTAGGAATTTTAATCAGAAATGTACGAAAAATCAAACTGTAGCTAAGCATAAAAAAGTGAAAAGGAAATCAGTTGTAGTTAAGTGAGCCAAGTTTAACAGGTTAAGGTGTAAAACAGATTTAGGATAAAATAAACTTCGTATAAACCAAGAACACTTTCTAAAAAAGTTTTCTGTGAAGTTTTCCATTTATAACACTTCTGAAAATAATACTAGTTGTACCTTTTAATGTGTTAAGATTAGCATACTTTCTTACCCAAACATTGTTATATGTCACAAACATATTAAATATTACAGTACTGTTGTGCTACTTTAATAATGTTTAAAACTCTTCTATCAAAAAATGAAATATTAAAAGGGTAGAAAATATAAAAGCTTGCCGACAGAACTAATTATAATATCTGATTTTTACAATTTGAATTTTTTGGGTCAACAGTTGATTTTAAAAAATTAAAAGAATGTTTGTTTTTGCAGATCAAATATTTTTCAAAAAAGTACATCTTAAAAATATTATAGAAGTTCAAATTTAAAGCAGTGAGTTATACTTTATTATATTAAGTGTAAACTATACTAAGCTGTTGTAATGGAATGCATCTTTCACACGCTCTTCTATTGTTTTAATGCTAATTCTTTGAATATTGAATGTTGAGTTTTTTAAACGAGCTCAACCAATGGAGCGTGTATTTCCACAAAAACATTACATTCAGGTTTGTGTTATTGTTAGATATAAAGTTTGTATTGAAATATTGATAAAAGTTATTAGTAGACTTTTTTTAGAGATGCATGTGATTTATTTTAGTATGTTTGTTTTTTAAGTTAATAACACTTAATTGTTTTAGAGTTCTTATTCTTATTGATAGTTAACAAATATTTAAAGTTTTTAAGAATTTCTCACTTAAGCTAAAATTTTTAATAAGTTTTATTTTTTCCAAATTATTTATGAAAGTAATATATACTTTTGAAACATTGTTGTTATAATAGTTTTCTTAAGTATTTTTTACATTAGATACGTTGCTCCATTTGTGGTGGCTGATTTATATAAAGTAAACTGAAATAGCAAATTGTTACTATTACTGTTATTCATAATATGGTAAATAAGTAAGGTAGGATTTAATTGTGGTGAGTAATACTAATAAGTTAAGTGTATCAACATCTGTACCTTATGCCATTATTGTGCTGTAAAACTAAACTTACTAGTTGAAAATAATTCAATATACTAGAAATTGAACTGTGTTTAGTCAGAATAAAGAAATGTAACCAGTTATAAGTAAGAAAGCTAGAAATAAGAGGTTAAGATTTAAATAGAGTTAGCTTTAAATAAGTTTTGTATAAATGTATACACTAAACAAATTTTTCGTTAAATTTATATAGTAATGTTTTTTTGTTTGTTATATATTATGATTAGTATAGTTAATAGTCCTACCACTAATAATTGCCTATTACATTAAACTTTTGATTTTACAATGATGTTTTCGTTTTAAAATAAACTTTGTAAATTTTTCTTTAAAAATAAAACTAGTACTTATGATAAAAACTTAAATGCATATGTAATGGATATGGAACACCGGTTACACTGCTGTTCTATTTAGTTGATTACTGAGTTATGTAAAAGTAAATAACAGTTGAAAAAGTACGTAGGAGAGAACAAGTCTGAAATATTTTTTAGGCTATATTTAGCTATATGTACACTGAGTTCAGGCAATGAAATGCAAAATTTAAACCACCTTGTTGCTGCTAACATGTAAACATTTGTATTATTTGTTGCTTATCATATAGTTCTTTTTTAAGCAATTTTATTTCTTATAAGCAGTTTTTGTTTTAAACTGAAACTGTTTAATTTATATTTTAATTATGCATTATTAAAGTGTATTTCAGCTAGATTTAATGTTTGTATAATTTTTTTGTCCACATCTAAAGTATATTCTAGAGTTGATATTTGTTTCATATCTGTTGGTGTTTGCAATTGTTCTTATATCTAATTTGTTCATTCATTGTATAAGTTTGGCAAATATGGTATTTAGAGAGTGTTTTAAAAGTATGAACTTACTTCACATTTGTTGTATTTTGCTGATTTTTTTGGATAGCGAATATTAAAAAACAACAAATGAAACCCTGATTTTATTATATATTTTTCAGTTGTTGCTGGCACAGGTGAGACAATATTCAACTAGGGTTGCCATGCCATACACTTAGGATATAAATTAATCTTTAAAATCTCAAATTTAGTTGGGCAGTTTGTTTGTTAATAATTTACTCAGGGTTGGTTTAATAATCTTAGGGAAAATATATTAATTGTTTACAAATTAATGTTAAATTTTGAAAAATTATATTTTATCATAATGTCCTTTAAACTTTTCAAAAATATTAAAACTATAATTCCTTTCCATTTTAAAATTCTTTGTTTATTGAGTAAAATATTTTAAACTTTTGTTTATAAAAGTAGAAAATCTATATAAAAAGTTATAGTGGCATAAATTTTAGTATTAATATAAACTTTAAAATAGTTTTACTTTTAAGTTTAATAAAGTTTTAAACAAAACCTTGAAATGTCACAATATTTACATCATGGTCATTATTAAAGGAACTAAAATATAAAGGTCTAAATTAAAGGAACCAGTGAATCTAATCTAGTCTAGTCAAAATGCTTAACATAATGAAAAAACCTAACTTTTAGGGTTTTTATTTAATTTACTTTAAGTATAGCAAATGATTTTTAACATTGCTTTCCTGGAGTCTACCATTGAAATATATAAAAAATATCAACTTTAGAATATACTTTGGATAAGGACAAAACATTTAAACAAAAATTAAATCTAGCTGAAGTACACTTTAAGAGTGTATAATTAAAATAAGAAATAAATAAAATTTTTAATCAAAAACTGAAGAAATAATTAAATAAATACTTCATGTAATTTAATAAACTTTTGAAAAGTGAATATTGAAATAAAAATATGATATATAAGTTTAATATCAATACAATAAAATCAAATGTAGTTGGTAGAGCTAGTAGCAACAACATTGAACCAGGATTTAAAGTTAGTTACTCAGGATAGTTTAATATTTTCTAAATCTTACAGTTACTAAGACTAGCTTATTTATATTCAGGATGACTCATGCCATCACAGTAGTACTAAGAAAATTTAAGGTTATTTTAAGAACTTTAACAGATGCTAGACCTAATTTTCTAAATCACAAACGAGAAATTGTTGTTTTAGATTTAAAAGTATAATGATTTAAAGACTAACTAGTTCGATAACTTAATTTTAAGCCAGATCCACACACTCTGGATAGTCAAGACAGTTTTAACTTTTCTAAATTCTCAGCACAACAAAGTTTAATTCAGTATTGAGGTAAATTATATACGAATTCCGGATAAATTAGGTCAGTTTAATTGTATTATAAAAACTCAAAATAATTTAATGGTATTTTGAAAACATAAAGCTAGTCTATAAGATCTTGAATAAGATTTAGTTATATCAGTTTTAATATTTCAATTAATTTGTTTAATTATGTTAAAAAAAATTGCAAGTTTTTAAAACAAGTTTTAAATTGAAAGTTTATAGTAAAATCATAACGAAATATTTTTTCAAATAATAAGTAATGCTCAAATTATTGTTCGACGATTTTTTAATAGAGTTTTGGCAGCTATGGTATTTAAAGAGTGTTTTAAAAATAAGAATATACTTCATAATTGTGTAGTTTTGCTGATTTTATGAATAGTGAATATTCAAAACAATTTATGAAAGCCTGATGTCATTACATATATATCAGTTGTAGCTGAAAGAGCTGAGACAACATACACTTATGATGTAAATTAAGTTTTAAAAATCTCAAGTTTAATAAGGCAGTTTTTTTTATTTAATAAATTACTCAGGTTTGGTTTTATAGTCTTAGTGGAGTTAGTGTTAAAGCTATAATAATTGTTTACAAATTAATGTTAGATATTATCATAATTTGCTTTTTGTTTTTTTAATTTGAATTCTAATTCTTGCTATTTAGAAAACTTTTTCTTACTGAGAAAAATAGTTTAAACTAGTTAATTATAAAAGTAGAAAGTTCATATAAAAAATAATAATAGCATAAACTTAAGTATTAATATAAATTTTGATATAATTTTGTTTTTAGTTAAATAAAGTTAGAAACAAAATCTTGAAATGTCAAAATATTAATATCATGGTCATTATTAAGGGAACAAAAGTTACCCGGTAATCTAGATTAATGTAAATTGATTACCAATAATGAATAAACCCAACTTTTAGGGTTTTTATTTAAGTTTACCTTAAATATAGCTTAAGATTTTTATTATTAATTTTTGTGATGTCTTCCATTGAAAAATGTCTAAAAATAGATTCATTAAATAAACTTTTCAATTAAAAACTGCAATTATAATTAGATACTACTTGATGTAATTTAATAAACTTTTGAACAGTGAATATTGAAATAAAAATATGATATAAAAGTTTAATGTCAATACAATAAAATTAAATGTAGTTGGTAGAGCTAGTAGCAACAACATTGAACCAGGATTTAAAGTTAGTCACTCAGGATAGTTTAATATTTTCTAATTCTTACAGTTACTAAGACTAGTTATTTTATATTCAGGATGACTCATGCAAGTATAGTAGTATTAAAAAATAGGTTATTTTAAAAAATTTAACAGATGCTAGTCCTTGTTTTCAAAATCATGGATGAGATATTGTTGTTTTGGTAACAGGTCAAAATTGCACGAGGGTAATAAGCTGCATAGAACAAAGTTGCACGATTGCATAAAATTGCACGAAGCCAAAATTGCACAAAGGAACAAAATTACACCAAGACAATTTTACATCAAGGGTCAATTTTGCACAAGTTACATTTTTTCACGAGACTAAAAGTTACAAAAAATATAAAAAATAAAAAATTAACAGAAAAAAAAAACTAAAATTCAATTAATAAAAAAAAAGTTAATGACCGAGGGTAAGGGTTAGGGGTAAAAGTGATAGTAAAATTAGAAATAGAAAATAAAACTAATAAAATTTAAAAAGAAAATTAAAATTAAAAAAGATAATAACAATTTTTAAAGAAAAAACTACCGACCGAGGGTAAGGTTTAGGGGTAACAATGATAGTGAAAAATTTTATTATTAAAAAAAAATAATAATAAAGTTATAAGAAAAATTTCAAAAAATATTAATCCTTGCCAAATTGTCTGCTTGTGCAAAAGTGTCTTCGTGCAAAAGTTTTTTCGTGCAATTTTATCCCCTCGTGCAAAAGTATTTCTGTGCAATTTTTTGCACTAGTGCAGTTTTGTACGGTCATGCAATTTAGACAGCTACCCTACTGTTTTATACTCAATAGTGTAATAATTTAAAGATCAACTAGTTTAATTTTGATTGTTATTGAAAAGGTTTTTGATTAGAAAACCTTAGAATTATGTAAAGGATTTTAAAAAATAAAGGCAGACTCAGAACAATAAAAAGTCACTTAGGACATATTTAAGCAAGATTCACACACTCTGGATACTCAAGACAGTTTTAACTTTTCGGAATTAACTGAACTTCACAGTTTAACTAAGGCTTGTTGGAAATTTTATACAAACTTCAAATGAATTAGGTCAGTATGATTGCATTAAAAAAACTTAAAATATTTTAATTTATTTTTGAAAACTTTAAGCTAGTTAATTATATTTTGAACACGATTTAGTTTTTTCAGTTATAAAATTTTGAATTTTTTTTTTCAGGTGTGTTAAAAATTTTTGCAAGTTTTTGAAACAAATTTTAAATTCAAAGTTTATAGTAAAATCATAACGAAATATTTTTAAACTAATGAGTAATGCTCGAATTATTAAGTGACGATTTTCTTATAGAAATTTGACAACAATGGTATTTAAAAAATGTTTTATAAATACAAATATAATTCATTATTAATTTGTAGTGTTTTGCTGATTTTATGAATAGTATATATTAAAAACAATATATAAAAGCCTGATGTCATTACCTATATATCAGTTGTAGCTGATAGCGCTGAGACAACTTTGAATTAAGGTTGGCATACACTTAGAGTATTAATTAAATTTTGAAAATCTCAAATTTAATTAAATAGTTTTTTTGTTTAATAAATTACAAGGTTTTTTTTATAATTTCAGTGGAAATCAGTGTTAAGACTGTAAAAATTGCTACAAATAAATGTTAGACATTAAAATTTTATACATTATCATAATTAGTGATAACTCCCTTACAATATGATAAAAATAGTTGTAAAAATACTAAGTGTTATTAAATGGTTTAAATTGTTCGTTATTTAAAGCTAACTAGGCACTTATATCAGAAGTGTACTAATGTACAACATAATATAGCAGTATATATTTATAAAAAGTAGTTGTACGTAAAGAGCTAAGAATAACAGGTTGAGAAGTTAATTTGGTTTAGGATAAAAAAATTGATTCTAAAAACTTAGCGACAGTAGTAAGAAAGTTTTAAAATCAAACTTAATTTTATGAAAAGTTAAATCAAATATATGCTAACAGTACCCATAAATACTATAAAGTATTAGCATAATATACTACCAGACTTTGATTTTATTTTTTATTATTCACTTATATTCTTTAACAAAAAGAAATTAAAGAAAAGGGTGATTAAAAATCCTTATTAAAGTTAATATCTAAACTTTTTTAATTTTACCAACTGAGTTTTTTGGTTTGAATGCTCATTTTAATAAGTTAAAAGATTTTTTTTAAACCAAATATTTTTTAAACCTCTATTTTGTCAAAGAAAAACATCCAAACAATTATTTAACATAACTCAAAAGTAAAAAAAGTTGTTATAGTTTATTAATTTAATTCTGAAATTTAGTGAAGCTGTTATTGCACTTTAAAATAAATAAATGTAAATTTAATATGAAAAATATCTTATTTATTTAGAAGTTATTATTTTAGAAGTTAGAAATTTTTGATTAGCATTTTTTTAATTTCAGAAGGTATAAAACAAACACATTTTACATATAATGGATTCCAAAATTGTTGAAGAAATTAATTACAAGTTTGAGGCGGAAAAAGCAGAACAACTTAAGTTCAATGAAGAAGACAAAATGATGTTAATAAAAGCAGTAGAATCTGCATTCAATGTTCATCCGTACAGTTTTCACACTCAAACAACACCTGATTCAAAATTTAAGCTTGAAATGCTACCATCTAACGACGATGATTACAAAATCCTGGAGCGAGCGTGTCAACCATCAGACGAAACGAAAGAAATCGGCTGCATTTACAAAATCTTTGAAAACAATTCACCGAACACCGAGGGCAACAAGATGCTGCTCTTGCACGGAACGAAGGGCTCAAACGTGCGGAAAATCATCACAAACGGAATAAGGCGGTCCGAAGGCGGCTCGTGCGGCAGTGGAGTCTACATGACTGACGATTTCGCTTCGGCGTGCTGCTACGGTGAAAGCGAGGCCGTGAAGAACAATCAGCTGAAAAGTTTCAGCTTCGTTTTCGTGTTCGAAGTGCGGAGCGCTGAAAATCTGAAAAAGTTCAAACCTAGCAAGTACGGTGAGGGCTTGCTGGATTTGAACGACTTCTGCAAAGTTTTGCGCGTGAAGGAAAGCGCGGGCGGCAAGGACGCGTTTGACAGCGAAGGAAGGCGCCTGGTGAGGGGAACTTTTAAAAACTGCGACTTGTTCAGCAACGCCAACGAGTTTTTGGCTCGCGAAGAAATCGTGCGTCCGTGCTACTTGATCGTGTGCGAAGATGAAGCCGATCTGAAGGAGGTGAACTGTGTTGAAAACGAAAAGCTCCAATGTTTTCTTTCTAAAGAAATTGAAAAGATCAAAGGCGCCCATGAACGTTACGCGCAAAACATCATCAAAAGAATTGAAGCGGAGAAACAAAGGGAGATGGAAAAAGCATTATAATGCAACATATTTTAATTATTTCAGTTATAATGAACTATACTTTTGTTTTTGATGATGTTGCTACATTATTTCAATTAGAGTTTTAGATTGATAATTTACAATGATGGTTTAGAAGATTTTAATTAAAAAGTACTTTATTGTATCATAAAATTTGAAAGCTTTTTATTTTTTATGAACTTCAATAAATATATAATTGTTTTAAATAAACCTATAGAAAAAAATGTTTGAGTTTTGTTTTGTAATTAATTTTAAACAAAAATAGTTTGCGAAAAATGTCAGTTTATAACTACGACTACAGTTTATTTATATTTCCTTTAGAAAACCTTTAACGAAAGGTGTCCGTAGTATATGACTTAATACATATTATAGACCAACTCTATATTACTTGCTTATTATGATAAAATTGAAATTCAGTTTTTGTTTTAAAATAAGTAAAACGTCTATAAATCATGAATAATTTAAAAGATAAACATTAAATTAAGTTTCAAATTTTATTTTTAAAAACATAAATGCAACATTATTTGCAATTTTATGAATAGTTAATTAAACAACAGTTATATTTTTATACTTCAATGAACGATCAATTTGCATAACTTTGAATATTTTTATTTATCCAAAATAACTAAACAGACACAACATACTGTTGTTTTAGTAGAGTGGTTTTATAGATACAACCATTAAAACAGTCTGTAACTGCAGTAAAACTTGAGAAATTATAAACTACAATATCCCCTATATTTTCTATAATACAATCATTTACCTAAACAGAATAAAAATACTTAGAATTAACAGTTGCATCTTATTTAAAAACCTGCCAAAAACTATAATGAACACATTGAAGATAGATAAAATTCATTGTATAAATAAACGTTCTAATAGTTCATAAAAATCTTTTAAGAAGATAAAAAAATATCCTACCCTAAAAACAGCTCTAAAACTTTTAAATGCTTCATGGTGGTACATAAAATAATCATTTAAAATAAACAAACTAAAAATGCATACAATTACTTTCTTTCTTCTATAACTATAAAACACTAGATGGTAGCCATAGATTTACTCTGTAAAATTTCATACTATGTTATACAACCTAATACTCCATGTAATAATTCTCCTTGTTTGCTTCTGTATTCTCATTTCTCCTCGGGTTGAAGTTGATCTGAGCTGGTACTTCCCCTTTAATACACGCAAAATTAATTTATATACAGCAAAATCATTGAAAAATAACATCAAATTGTTCAACTTTTTTAAAACCTACACTTAAAAATACAATTAAATCTCTAAATATGGTATGGCTAGTGATATCGATGGGTTCATCATACCTTTACTTCAACATCTATTTGCTTGTTTTAAGAAAACTGAGGTAAAAATAAAGAAAAACACTCAAGTAGCAATCAACTAAATTTAAGCTCATCAAGTACCTGTGGCCACGTTCAAATCGTGGGGGTTCAACACGACCCCGTTTCCGTTCCACCGGTCCTCGAACGTTTGAAGTATCCTCCGCAGTTCCTGCCTGTCCTGCGGATACTGCTCCCTGATCTGAAGAATGTTGAGTGTGTGTTGTTAAACGTTTAGCTTATAAAGGAGGCGGGGTAATAGAATCTTACCAATAACAACATTAATTCTTATTTCAAACTTAAATGTGTAATTTGTAAGAAGTGCTTAAAATATACTAAATTTTTGTGTCAAATTTTGGAATTTAGTCAGTTTTTAAAAAAAATTTGAAACAAAACGAATTTATTTTGCAAATTCTTATTAATTTTTAATAAACTTCTAATAAAACTCACTGATTCATTTCGCTGGTTTCGTTCCGCATGGTTGAACACCTCCCGGAGCTCCCTGTTTAAAAAAACTAGTCAGAATAAGTTCAGTACTGTCAGAGTTCTATGTAAGAGTTAAACAGTTTCAGGATTAAAATCTTTGCAGAAAAATAGCTTTTATAGAATACTTATGTATAGGAAAATAATTGTGTCATTTACCTGATAGTCCGTGGAGCCCCCATAGGATGCCGGTTTTCAACTTCCATTAGTCTACCAACGATGTCGTTTGTAGTAAGCACGCGCACGTTAGGGTCGGTTCTGTTCATGTTCCTGTGGGAAAGTATAAATTGGAGTTACAGTGTTGTATGCCTTTATCAGACCTAGGAGTAGAAACGTTAGCTGAGTATAAAAAAGTCATCAGACTAATTTAGATAATTTAGTACAGTAACCTCTCGCTTATTTACGCACATTGTGTCCACAGAAAAAATGCGTAAAGATACGAGAGTTCGTAGAGATACGACAGGTACCAAATATACTTACTATAATGGCTGTTTTTTGATATTGCTTCTAGTTAAAAGCAGACTGAGGACTTTCCTAGTTTTAACAATATGTTTACTTTATTTATAAATATGAAAAAAAAAGATAAAACTATACATATATTAGAAAAGTAAGTGCAATGTTTACTAAAAAAAACAGTTGAGTTTTGTATTAATTGTAAGCTCTCTATTTTTTATATATCTATTTATTTTATTCATATATCACTGCTACTTTTTGCCAGGAATTTGCATAAGATTTCTTTTTTAGATGTTTATTTATATATAGGGCAAAAGTGCTGTATTATTTGTTTGTGTTTTAAACTCTCATTATTTCATTTTACATCCATTAATTAGCACAGTCATATATCTTTCTGAATTTTAATTTAATCTTTTATTATTAACAAAATTTCTGATATACTGAGGTATAACTAATTGTTTATCATTTAGTCAAGAAACATAAGTTTACAATGTCTAAAGGTATACAGAGGTGAAATTATTTAATATCATTTAATATTATTTAAAATTATATTTAAAACTAAAAATATACAATAAACCTAATTTGTGCAGTATTAAGAAAAAGAAAATTCAGAATTTTTTTAGAGTTCTAAAATGCGTAACTAAACGAGAGTGCGTAACGTCACGAGTGCGTAAAGATGCGAGAGGTTACTGTATGTACAGAGCTAGTTAGAACAAAATACACTTTGACAGACTAAAACTTAAGCCTTGCTGTGCAGTTTTATAATTTTTTCAGCAAAAATGAATTAAAAGTTGATAACCTAGCCAAGTGTTAAATTTGCATTGATAACCTTAACTTTTAACTAACACCCTTAGTATTAAACTTCGAGTCTAAACATAAATTTCAAACTTTTTTTATTATTTTTTAATAATCCCTTGATTTTTATAATATTTTTTTTAACTTCTATTTTATTTAAATTGTTTTTACAACTTTTAACATAAAACTTTATACCTAAAACCTTTATGCTTAATTTTAAATTCTTGTAGTTTTATTGAAAACATATCATATGTAGTTATTAACAAGTGACAGAAGTTTTTTAAAAATTAAAGAAAAAAATACTAGTTCTTAATCAACTTGTTGAAAACAATACATTATATTACGGTTTCCAAAAATTTTTACTTAAATCGTCTTTAGGCTCAGGGATCACTAGGCAAATCTCAGAATATCTAATTTAGATTTTATATCTCCTGTCAATTATACAGCGTGTATTTTCTATTTTTTACTGCTGATCAAAAAAAATATTCAAAAAAACATTTATTTTAAGTTGTTGCCATCTAGATAGTTATCAAAATTGTCCTCTCCGAAAAATTCTGGTTTAATAGGTTACACAAAACGTTTGCAAAAAATGTATACTACTGGTACTGTTGTTTTTTTTACAGCTGTACTATTTCATTTTCTTACCTGACATAATTGTGATTTGCTTGTTGTTCCGTCGATCCTGAAAAAGCTGAATTTTGAGGCCCTTCATGTCTTTTGAAATTTTAAAGGTTAAACTTTTGTTAAATTATATGTGAGAGGTAAGTTAGTTAAATTATTCAATCTGACTAGTTTGCTAAAGTTATTCTTATAAATTTAAAGCACTACAAAACACAAAGTGTCAAAGTTTTTTAGTAAGTAATGTAGTTTGTTAAAAAATTAAAAGCACAGTTTATTTTAATCAACTTTTGTGAAAGTGTTCATCAAAATTTCGTATTTTTGTACTAACTGTGCTTAATTTTCTTGAGTGAAATTAACTATGTTTTAAAGTGTTACTTTTATAGACAAAAGTTTACAATAAAAAGGTGTATGTTCTTCAATGCATATGTTTACCAAAAATTAAATAAGTGTTCGTAAACCTATTAAAATCTAATACTTATATTCTGAGTAACTTGGTTTTTAAAGTTAAGTTTGCGCACATTTTTATATCATGATTTTTTAACTTAACTTGTACTATTTAAATTTTAAAAGCTTATCAAAACTAGCTAAAAACTTTTAGTAGTAGTATTAATTTTGATTCTAAAAACTTTTTACTAAACATTTTAAGCAGATGAATTATTAAAGTAACTGAAAGCAAATGAGTAACATAAGGAATTATTTTTATTACAAAATTCTGTTCATTCTAAAAGTTTTTATTCTTCAGTGTTGAAAAAAAAGTTTCTTACCCATAACGGTTGTGATTAGTTTTAAATTTTTTTAGTTTAAAATAAAAATTACGATGGTAAACAAGTAGAAGGGGGATTAAGTAATAAAAATTATTACTTAATTAAATAATCAATTATGGAATTAATAACAAGTATAAGTAAATCTAGGCTCTAGGGTTAGAAAATATTGTCAAAGTTTATTAAGGAAAATTAAACTTGTTTTCAAAGGAACGGCTCAAAATTTTAAAGAGTTGTTTAATAGGCTGTTTATTTGTAGTGTTTTATTACTTTTCTTGTTAACTTAAAATTTAAATATAATATTAAAAACGACACTTAATAATTAAAATAAGTTTAAAACAAGAAAATGTATGGTTCTTTAAGCTTCAAATGTTAACTCTAACGATGACAGATTCTAAACACTAACAAATGGCTCTTACTTCTATACTAGACTATAACTCAATGAAATTGCAACATATAAAAATCTAATTTTTATTTTAAAACAAATTCCAAACCTCTGAGTATCCGCTAATGAATGATTCCTTGGGAATGAAACCCGTATAACACTGCTCGACCCCCCAACATCACTTACTCCCACGTTGTCGTCTAATCTTTCCCCCCTCCTCTGTCTGTATCCTCTCGGCTGTTCTGATCAGATCCTGGCAGCTCCTACTCTTGTTCTTCTTACTGTTCTTTTTATTCTTCCTGACTGATCCGCTCTTCACCTTGTTCACCAATCCGCTGTTATCATCTCTTATATTCATTCTCTGAACGGATTCAGTAACCTCACTGACATTGCACCTAAAATTTAAAAAAGCAAATAATAGATTTATCTAATAAAAATAATGAAAAACCACCTCTTCACTGGTTTAGTAATGACATTAAGAGAGAACCTAGTAATAATGAAAAATAATATAAAATATAGTTAAACCTCGAAGTTGAAGCTCCCTTGTTTACCTTGTGCGCGGACTTTCCTTTCTTTCCTCTCGACTGGCTTCTCTTCTGCAGCGCCAAGTCCCTCTTGGAAGGTCCCTTGTCCAACGACCTTATACTGTTCTTAGACTTCCTTAACTTTTTTGATGATGAATCTGCATTTTTCTTGTTGTTGCTGATCTGCATCTTGTTAACTGAATCTGTCACGCTCTGCACACTAGAAGCTGAAGCTCCACCTAACAGACTTGATGATTTATTCTGGTTCTGCCTTGATCCATTTTTCTTCTTTGATCCCCTGTTTTTTAAACCCCGACTTCTAGAAACATTCGAGAAAGTGTTACTATCGCTCTTATTCAAGTTCATGCTTTTGAACTTTTCGTTCAGCTTGGTGACTTTTGAATCGTTTTTGTCCGACGATTTATTTGAAAAGAAACCTTTGACTTTTTCGCCAACACTCTTGAGGGAAACGTTCTCCAATTAGAGGGAGAGTCCAGAAACGCAAAAATCTCCACCTTTGCTGCCACCCAATGAATTTTGGCTAATAACGTTTAAATTGTTCAATGAGTTCTGACTCAACAAATTGACGTTCGATCTACAACCGGCCGAGGAAAAGTTGTTAGCAACGAATCCGGAACCACTCAATTGATTCGAGTTGCTTAATGTTGGTCTTGTGATGCTCCTTGATAAATTTTATGAGGTTTTTGTTTAACAAGAAGAAAAATTTTCCTCGCATTTTTTATCTTCATCAATATCTACAATGTGATCAGGGTTGTTGTTTTCATTGTTTGGAGGGTCGTTTTTAGACATTTTGGTGTGGAAAGTTGGAATATTAGAATACAATCTATAAGAAAGGACAAACCCTATAGCGTGTTTAATTTCTTACAACCTGTCAGTAAACCTTTAATTATGGTACATTGTTTTTAGTTGTTACTATGTTATTCAGCCTAAATACATATACTTTGTTAAAATATACCTTTTTTTTTCACTCATATACTTTTATACGTACTATTTTTAAACGAGCATAAAGTTATTGTTATAGGAAAATTTATTAGTTTTTCAAAAAACATAAAACTTTAATGTCAATTATTTTCCTTATCTTAAAAGCTATCTAATATTTTAATTTTTTTTTTTATTTTAGGGAACGCACCTTTGCCTTTAATTTAAAAAAAAAATTATTTAATTTGGGGTTGGAATTATTTCATGGGGTCCCTCCAAAAATAAAGGTTTTTTTTCGTTTTTTTTTCATCAAATGGTATTAGAACCAAAAATAAATATTTTTTTTTAATTTTTTTTTTTTTGATTTCCCTTAGTTTACATGTTATAAAAACTCTTAAATAGTTATTTTATAAATAATGTTAATATCTTTTACGATTTGGCCCAAAATCAAAATGTAGTATATTACACTATCATTTGCCTTTGCCATTTCCTAGATAAAAAATTGATAAAAGGAAAAAAAAAGTTAATAAGAATGTGAATTACATCAAACTAAATTAAAATAAAATAATTTAATTAAATTTGTTGTATATTCACATTCTTATTAACTTTTTTTTTCCTTTTATCAATTTTTTATCTAGGAAATGGCCAAGGCAAATGATAGTTTAATATACTACATTTTGATTTTGGGCCAAATCGTAAAACATATTAACATTATTTATAAAATAACTATTTAAGAGTTTTTATAACATGCAAACTAAGGGAAATCAAAAAAAAAATTTAAAAAAAATATTTATTTTTGGTTCTAATACCATTTGATGAAAAAAAACGAAAAAAAAACCTTTATTTTTGGAGGGACCCCATGAAATAATTCCAACCCCAAATTAAATAATTTTTTTTTTTAAATTAAATGCAAAGGTGCGTTCTCTAAAATAAAAAAAAATTTTAGATAGCTTTTAAGATAAGGAAAATAATTGACATTAAAGTTTTATGTTTTTTGAAAAATTAATAAATTTTCCTATAACAATAACTTTATGCTCGTTATTTTTAAGCTAAAAATTTTTGCCATCAAACTACTTTC
Source organism: Thalia democratica (assembly GCF_965202585.1). Taxonomy (NCBI): domain Eukaryota; kingdom Metazoa; phylum Chordata; class Thaliacea; order Salpida; family Salpidae; genus Thalia; species Thalia democratica. The sequence continues at coordinate 40,273,041 of NC_139165.1, read as the reverse complement.
AAAAACAACGACACGTTTTAAACTAACTCGTGTTATGCACAAAACTTGCAAGGAATTTGGACATTATATGAAATATATAAATATAATTTACTAAAATTGAACAAACTTTTTTTTAGGTATTATGTCAATGTACCTTTTAAAATCCGACTTATTATAGTTTCAATAGATAAAAAAAACCCAATGGAAAAAATTAGGGATAAAAAATAAACAGTCGAAAGTAAACTAACTAACTGAGTTTTTTGAGATATTTTAAGTAATCATTACTAAACATTAGATTTTTTAATCATTTTAGTTTAGAAAAACTATTAATTAAAAAACAAAAGCTAAACAAATTTTTTAAATGGTTGTCATATAAGTTTGATTGTATAACTACTTTTATTGTTAACTGAATACAAAACAAGTGAATAGTTAAGACTTAAATGTATATTTGTTTAATTCTTCAAATCATACTATTTATAATCTTATAACGGTCTTTTTGCTCTTACTTGATTAAAGCAAATAAGATACTTTTTTTTATATATACAATTTCAAAATGTTTTGCAAAGACATGAAGTACAAAGAGATCTTAAGCTTTAGAAGCAAAATTTTTATCATTAAGACAAAGACTTTACACGCAAATCATAATATAACATGTTCTACTTAACGCTCGTATATTATACATTTTGAGAAGCAAAAATATCAAAAGTTTTATTTAATTACTAAGTTCTGTAAAAACTAATTAAGTATAAAAAGTCTATGTTAAATATTATAAAATAATTCCTATATACCTCTATGGTCTTATATGTATTTTTGATTTAAATGAATTAGCAAATAAAAACTAGAGAAAGCAGCTTTTAAAAACAGTTGTTTAAGTTTTTAATTTATTTTTCAAAAAACTACTTTACGCTAAATAAAATATAAATCTCACAATAATTAATAAACAAAAATTACTAATATAATAATAATAGTTTTAAATAAAAAAGTTTTTTTAACTCACAAAAAAAATCTACAAATTTATTAATAATCGTTATATTTCCTAAAGTACTTTCATATACTGAAAGTACTTTAGGCAATATAACGAATACTAATAAATTTGTAGATTTTTTTGTTTAATAAAAAAAACTTAATTATATAAAACAGTTTTGATGAAGACAAAATAATTACGAAGAACAACACACAACCAAGGGAAGATTTGAGATACTTAAAACTAAAATATTCTTACCGTAATATAATAATAAGAAATAAAACTTTTTTAAAGCTAGTATTTTTATATCATTTGTATCAGAATTAATAGAATCAAAATATTATGTAAAACATTAAACTTTTAAAACCTTATATCAAATTACATACTTAAAAATGTGATATGTTTGTTTTTATTATGGTTATCTGAATACTTTAGATTTAAGTTAAAAAAGTACTTTCATTTTCTATTTGTATTTCTATTGTACTTAATCTATAGTATTTAAACAACGAAAAGTAGTTAATGAATAACTATATTACATAGTTATACTCTTAAAATATCTTAACATGTTACGTAACCTCACAATAATTTTTTTTATTTTATGCCTGACTAACTATATAAGAAGTTCATGACGCAACTTTAATCAAATTACAAACATGTAAACTTTCTACAGGCGCGAACTTTAAAAGTACTCTAACTTTTTGTATATGAAAGTTTAGATATTTTAAAATTTTTAGAAAAACTCCGTAAGTCAGCTTCTAAATTTTTTACTTAAATATTTCTTCTCAGTAGTTCTCAAAAACTTAGTACATAGTTAAATGAAACAATTAGAGGACACTAAATGTATAAAAATATAATCACTGTTTGCTACTTATAAGCTTATTGCGGTCTTATTGCTTTTAGTTAATTTAGCTAAAAATTTAAATTAAAAAGTTAAGCTGTTAAGGCCAACATGCTTAACTTTATGTTTTTATTTTGAAGTGTGTGTACAACTATGCTAACTAAATAGTTGTAGCTACTATTCACAGTTACTTATCTTGAATATTTTTAATATATAATCGCCAGAAATAAAATTGTAAGAAAACATTAGTCTTACAACATTAAACCTTTTTTGAAGATCAAACAAGTGAGCTGTCATCACCTGCAATTCTGCCTGCCCCTGAAAACTAGCATTAAGCTTTGCAAAAATTAAAAAAATATATATCTGTTTGAACTCGAAAAAATTCTCCGGTTACACGTCATTTGGCAAACACTGACAAAGTAAAATTTTTACAAAGTGTGGGAAATCATCAAGCTCAAAACCCCAAGCAAGTATCCGCCGACGCTTCAACAAAAAGTAAATTAAAAATTCAATCGTGTGGTCACTTGCTTACTTTCAGTTGCTTAAAATACTTTTTTTTGGTCGCTTTAAATTACTGAAAGCTCTTCAAGCTAAGGGTTTTTAAATATAGAAAAGTTTACATAGTTTTTCAGCATAATATATAATTTAAAGCTATTTAAACGAATTAGTTACCGGCACCATGTTAAATAAATGCAAAACCGAGTCATTTTCATTATTTGTTTTTTTAATTCCGTTAAAGTTTGCTTATAAGTAAGTTAAGAATTAAGTATTTTTTTAAGTAATTAATAGTTATTATTATAATTTTTTATAATTTTATACATACTTTGTTTTTAAACCATAAAATCCATTTATAGTTACTACCTAGATAAATACTATACATAATTATACATGCTTTTTTCTGCTTTTTTTCTAATGTGTGTTAACATTTTATAGACTCCGTAGATCTGTTCTTAAATTTATTTGAGAGCAGTGAAACGCCGTTAGTTGAAATAAAGTTTTAGCACAAGAACATCTGTGATATACATTCCGATAAGCTTAGCTTATCAGGATCTCCAGGATTTAACGCCTTATAACGTTACATCTTATAATTTTTTATTATTAATTTTTGTTCATAACATTGTGAAGTAGGAATTCCTTATTATAAGTATTTACAGTACAAGCGATTAAAAAAAAAACAACTAGCACATACATACGTGTATTGGTTTATAAAAAGTCTTTAAAGTCTCTTAAAATGTGTATAAGTGGTGTACAAGTATGACGGCATTGTACTGATACATTAAAAAACAGACTTATATAAGCTACTTTAAGACCTTTATATCATTATAATAAAGTCAGATTAAATTAGTATCTGCATATTTAAAATGTGTTATTTTAATTATTATCACTTTGTAATTACAAAATAATCAAGTTGCAGTTTGATTAAACTAAACAAAAAAGAAAAGTAGAATGTAAATACAAAGAAGTTTAAATAAAATAGTTGATAAAATTACAAAAGTAGACCTCAAACATAATGAGCTTAGCCCTACCAATCGTGGTTTCTCCACCACTTAAAATCTAATAAAACTTCCAAATTGAATTTATAACAAAAATTTTTAAACATGCAAGTTAACAAATTGAAAATTGAAAAGCAAAACAAAAAGTTTGACTGTAACTAAATTAAAATGGAAGTTTTGTATATGTTAAAGTTAAGATGATATTCAAGTGTTTCAGTTATTTTACAAAATAACTATGCTACTTTACATAAAACATAAATCTGACTAAAATTGATGAATAAAAATTACTAATAAACTAATAAAAAATCAACCTATATAAATCTATCATTTTTAATAGAATCAAAATATCATGTAAAACAGAAAACTTTTACAACCGTATATCAATTTACTGACCTTAAAATGTGCTGTGTTAGTTTTTATTATGTTTATCTAAAACCATTAGACTTAAGTTAAAAAATTATTTGCGTTTTCTATTTTTATTTGTATTGTACTTAACCTATAGAACTTAGACAACGAACAGTAGTTAACGAATAACTATTTCATATAGCTATACTCTAAAATTCCTTAACGTATTACATTACCTTTTTAGACTTTTTTAATCCATGCTAGACTAACTGTTTGCTTCTGCGACTGCCGGTCCTGCGTACCGAGTTCGAGTCCCGGTGGTCGCTCTTTATGGGGACGACTACGCAAGTATATAAAAATACGATTAGCTGCTAGCACTCTTGTTATCGCGATCTGCATTAGATTGTAAACCTTGTAAGGTAGTTTTTTCAGAGGTCGTATTTTTAGTTAATCTTTTCTTTTAATGAAAGTTTTAATTTTATTTAATTCTTTTTTTAATCATTTAAAAAGTAGACAAGCAAAATAGTCTTTTTAAATAAAGCTGTGTTTGTAAAATATTACAAATAATGATGTAATCTATTATAAGTATGTTTGTTAAATTTTTTAGCTTATTAGAAAGGCTTTCTCTTAATATACTGTATAAATATTTAAAATAATAAGAACAATTAATTCAATTTAAAATACGCTTATACCCGAAAAAAAAACTCAGTAATTTGTTTTTTGTTTAACTTTTATTTAAACATTTTTTTATTTATGCTACTGCCATAATATTTTGTGAAAAATTTACAAATTTATTTATAATTTTTTTCACAAAATTTATAAAATTATATTTTGTTTATTTTTATACTAGATATAGTCATTAACAATATACTTTTTATTGTTTAGAAGTAACAAAAGATTATTTAAAAAATTAGTTTAACTGTATTTACAACAGTTTTAAATTCATCAAATAGTTTGTAAAGCAACATAATAAATTTATTGATTGGTGTTTATTATTATTATTAAGTTTATTGTCCAATGAAGGACCTAGGCATTAAAACCTAAGCTGCTTAAACTGAAAGACACTAACATAAAAAGAAAAAACAAATTACAGTGATTAAATAAACATAAACATAAAACTTATACAAGGCAAAAACTGAATAAATTAAAACTTTCACAACAAAATATTCAACAATTCCAAAGTCACCAATCTCCAATTATACGTTCCAAAGCAACAAATCCCTGTAACAAGCATTTCTGTCAAATCTTCAGAAGCTGTCTTCATCTTGCAGAACATTTATCTCAGCTACTATTTGCCACTCGTTATGACGGCATATTCAGTCTAAAATCACTTCAAAAATTTGGCAGCAACACTTCACAAATCTAGCTTAGGAATCAACTGAATATCCAATAATTTCAAAATCTAAAGCCCAAAGCACATTAACAACAGCCCTTCCAAAAAATCAAAGTTGAAAAGTACCTAAAATCTATAAGGGGAAGGTGTAGCTTACAGATTAAACTACCAATAAACTACATACCACACATCAAATCAATGGCTAAAGAGATGAACAAAACTAATCACTTATAAATTTTACTGGTAAATATTTTATTTAAATCAAATCTTTTTAAGTTTAATCGAAAATGTTTTAGATTTTTGCACGATACTAGTTCATTTGGAAGTTTGTTCCACATTTTTACCGAACGATAGAAAAAAGATTTGTGCCAACCAACATAGTTGAAATGATATTTGCATGTATATTTTTTATTATTACCTCTGAGTGAGTATTTATTTTCATAAGGTTTAAAGAAAGTTTGAGAATCAATAGTATTTTCATTGTATATCAGTTTAAAAAAGTAATTAGATCAAATTCAAGTCTTCTGTACTCTAAAGTTTTTATATTAAGCTTTGTTAGTCTGTCTATGTAAGACGTATATGAAATGTTGCACCGATTAAAGATTAATCTCGTAAATTTTCTTTGAATAGATTCTAGTTGGTTGATGTCTTTTATAGAATATGGAGACCATAAAGGTGTGTTGTATTCCATCTTAGGACGGATGTAAACTAGGTACAGTTTCTTAAGAATTACCAAATCCGTAGATATAAAGCTTTTTAGAACTTGAAAAGATAAAATTGATGCAGTACGGTAAACAAAGTTAATATGATGGTTCTATTTTAAATTATCTGAAATAATTTGATTAACAACTTATCTCAATTTCGAGTAACAAAAGTTTATATATTATTTTAACCACTAGAGGCATTAAATATATTTTTAGTTAATCTTTTCTGTTGATAAACGTTTTAAGTATTTAAAAAGTAGGCAAGCAACATAATCTTTTTAAATAAAGTTGTGTTTGTAAAAAATTACAAAAAATGATGTAATCTATTATAAGTATGTTTGTTAAATTTGTTAGCTCATCATGTCCTAGACATGACTTTAAACTGTATTCTGGTGTATGACTTTATAACTGAAAAGTTTTTTTGTACACCAGGTCCTTGGATCAAATATTTGAGCGCTTTTTTTTTCGTTCAATAAACAATATCAGAAAGGCTATCTCTTCATATATTACATATATGTATTTGTAAAATATAAAGAACAGTTAATTTAATAAACAATAAATTAATGACTGATAAAAATCGGTAATTTTTATTTATTTAACCTTTATTAAAACTTTTTTTAATTTATGCTACTTTTAAAAAATTCATGTATTAATTTTTTAACAAAATTTATAAAATTTAATTCAATTTTATACTAGATACAGTCATTAACCATCATATTTTGATATTTTTTTAGAAGTAAAATAAAATTAAAAACATATTTAAATGTAACTAATAAACTTGTATAAAATAAAATGACAAGTTTTATAACATATTTTTTTTAATTAATAGAATTTTGGTAGTAAAATGAAAAAATATCTAAAAAGTTTGAGTTAGAACATTGTAAAACCTTTTTTTAACTTCTTTTAGTAAACTTTTAAAACTAATTTTATAAGACGATTGAAATTATTTTTTCAGAGTCTTAGTTTTAGTCATCATCGTAAAAGTATTAGATAGAAAAATAAAAATTCTGTATTTTTTAATATTCCTGAGGTCATGATAGATAAACGCCTTCCGCGTATTTGAGTGTAGTTTTTTGAGAAATATATTTTAATTTCTCTAAAGGAGGCATTATAGTCCTGGACACGACGTTAAAAAGTATCTGTGGTGTGCAACTCGATAACCGAATAGTTCTTTTTGCATTTTGCATCAGGTCCTAGGACCAAACATTTTAAGCGTCTTTTTTATCGTTTAATAAACTACGAAAAAATGGAAAACTCTGATAAAGATACTAGAGTACTAAATAGAACTTTAGAAATAGTTTTTTATTAAAAATTCAGCTAGTTAATTTATTAAAAAACTTACTTTTAATATCAAATCAGAGTATTTTGATTATCAATAATAATTAACTCAAGAAATTTAACTTTCATGAACAAATTTAAATGCAAACGCTTTCAAAGTCAAATTATTTTATAAAAATATGTTCTTTCCTGGAAAAAAGTTAAACTGTTTCCATGGTGTATTATTCAATAACCAAAAAGTTTATTTTTGAGAATAGATTCTAGGTCCTTATTCAAAACTTTTTGAGTACTTTTTTGTCGTTTAATAAACAACTATGCTAATTATTTCAAAAAATAGTTTTAAGCACTTATACGCTCTTAGTCTTAATTTTACACTATCTTTTCTTAGTAAGTCCTCATTAAACCTCGTAATTTTTTTTAAACACAGTAGCTGCTAGTAGCGCTTATTTTATACAAATATTGAAAATTATGAATCATAGTTCTTTGTATATTTATGTATAAATAATTCTTCATCCTACAATTTGTCTGATTTACATTATAAAAATAGATATTTAATAAAAAATATTAAATAGAAAATATTGATATAGTTAACCTTGATAGTTTACAATGGTACAAGGGCCTTTTATGAGTCGCGAACCAGTTTTCCTAGAAAAAACTTGCTTGCAGGGCGCCTGTATAAAAAAGTCCTCTGTGGACCTCAGTTAACAGAATTTATTTGTAGTAATAAAATAAAAAATTCTTTAAAACCAAAAATTTAATAAAATAAGCAATAGTAATGGGTAGTTATTAAAGTTTGAGCCTTTTTAAACATTTTTTACCAAAATAAGTTATCAATAACATTTTTTATAAAGACAAGTTTTAAACCTGCAGGCCGCAGTTTGCCGACACCTGCTTTATTACTACACTTACTTTTTTGAGTGTTTAAACTTATACGGTTGTTTTTTTATATGTTTTCATATACCAAGGTTTCTAAAACTTCTCTTGTAAAGTTCTCTTTAAAGAAAAAAAACCTTATGGTCACTCCGACAGTATTTCTCAAAATAGAACCCTTAAATACACTGAAGAACTTTTTTGCTCCTAATAATTAACTCAAGAATATCTAGTCTAAGTTACAAATTATGGCCTTGTGGCTCACCTTTTTAGAGCTTATGGCTCCCAAATATTCTAAAATTTACCCATAACATCTAGAATAAATTTCAAAACTACCCTTAAATATGCCTAAGACATTTTTATTTTGCTCTTCATTATCAACACTAGAATATCTAGCGTAAGTTTTAAATTACGGCAGCAACTTCCCCTATGGCCTCTTTGCAGCTTATGCCGCTCAAGTTTCTTAAATGACCCTCACGGTAGCTGTATGGTCTATTTTGAGAAACCCTGCTTTAAATTCACGTTTTTTACTCTAGCGGAGATACTAGTTTCCACTAAAAATATCCTTGAATTTATTTTATTAAACATAAAGTTTGATAATACCGCTTTTATCAACAGACCACAGGCTTAAATAGTAAAATTAGTAAAATTAAAAAGATTTTTAGTGATAACATTTTATTTTTAAAGCACATTTCTAGTTTTTTTCTAACTAAGAATCGGATTTTTCCAAGTGAATAGAACTTGTTTGTTAAAGTACTCTTAAAAAATTAAAACGGACTAATGACATTTAAAAGAATTTGCTCATAATTAAGTTCTTAACATTTTAGCACGAAATCATTTCAAAAATTTCTTTTAATTATACTTAGTTTATTTTATCAGATTATAATAGATTCAACCAATAGTATACTAATATAAAAAGTACCTTCCAAAGGTGTGATGGTAAACTGTTTAAGTTTCCTATTATTTCTTTTATTATTCTATACTAGTGGTTAATAAACTTTTTGTTTAAATGTTTAAATTTATGATCATAAAGAACTGTACAATAAGTTTATAATTGATTGTACTGGTTTGTGCAAAACTTAATAAGGTCTATTGTTACAAAATTTATATTCTGAATGGTGTAAAAGTTATAGTTTGTAGTAAAAACGTTTTAGTATTTATATTTAAATACAAGAATTTTGAAGTAAACATATACACTGACCAACTACTAGATTTATATTTTAAAATTAACTATATTAAATTACTAAAATACTACTTAGAAAATCTTCATATTATCCATTACAAAATACTTTTACCTACTGAAATATTATATAAAGGCTACTACAGTGTTGATTTTTTTTTAGCTGCTTTAATTTTTTTTAATGTATATATACTGTTTTGTTAACATAAAGTCTAGTTTTAAAATTCCCTTCGTGAAAATACTTTAACAATCAAACTACTAAGGATAAGTAAGTAGTATTGTATAGCCGTAAAAAAAATTTGCCCGCAGTGTTTTATTTGTGAAGCCGACTTAAAGAGGAATTTTTTGTAATCAAGAAAGGTTTTTTAAATCTGAAAACTATGAACGTGCTTTTCTTAATGTTGAAAAACAACTTCAGAATATGAATGAGCAAAAAATTTACGTAAGACGTAAGAACTAAAAGTTGTTTCAACTAACAAAAGTCTACTTTCAGATAGACATAATTTGGTTTAAGTTGAAAAACTTAAAAGTGGTGATTTGTGTGGAGTGTTTGTAATGGACTTCAAAGAAGGTCAAGAACTCCCAAAACTTTAGTATTTGTTCAAAGAAATTGCATAAAAAAAAAGGTTTTGAATAATACAAAATGATTTGCATGCAAAATACCAGTGATGGGTGTGACCGCCACAATAAATTACTTACGTCATGATTACTGAACGGGTTTTAGAAAACAAATAAATTTTAAAAGCATTGTTATAGATTTATTACACACTAGTTTAAGACTTGTCTTCATTGTGTTGGTATGCTGTAAACAGTTAACTGTTAAAGATAATTCTGTAATCAATATATATTTTTAGTTTTAGAAAGATGAATAAAAGTAGTTTAATATATTGTAAAGATTGTTTATTAACTTTGTGAAAAGTATGCAACTTTAAAACGACGATACATTTTGATAAAAATTATCTATGAAATTTTAGGAATAAAGTTTATTTAAAAGTGAATCAAAATATCATAATTTAACTGAAATAAGGTATATAATACCAAACATATAACTATTTATGCAAAGTTTTATAAAACATGTAGTAACTTCCTAAATCAAGTAAAAATTTGGTTTTCGTGTGCATTAGTTTTAGCAAAACAAGTATTTTTTTACAAGTATAACTTGTTAACATAGTTTAAAAGTAGGAAAATTTAATATAAAAGTTCTAAATTTCTAATTCTTTTTTAGTTTACTTTATCTTGTAAAATTACGTTAAACCGGTAGTGTAGTAATATAATCACTCAACAGTAAGTTGTTTTTAATTATTTCTACCCTTTGTTCACTATTTAAAGAAGATTTTTTTACAAGTATTTTCTTGCTTATTTATTCAACCTTTGTTTCTAGTGGCTCATTTTTGTATAAAACTTTTACATTAAAACAACTTAAACATTCACTCTAATGCGTAATTAAAATTATGTTTTTATTGTATTTAAATTATATTAGCTTTTTTTTATGACTAAGTGGGTACTATGTGAGTTTAAAAATGCTTTATTTCTTGCTAAACATTGTCCGTCCAAACAAATTACTACTATCTGACTAATACAGCTGCTATACAGCTTAAAAAAATACGTTTAATGTATTCCTACAAAAAAGAATAAAAAAACTTATAAAATCTTATACGGTTTTGATTTAATATTTTAAAATTCAAAACGTTTAAAGCTTTTCTAAAATTCGATAAATCATGTTTTTCAGTAATCTAAAATTATTTATTTGAATAAGACTTTAAACATTTAAAGATCTCGTTTGACTAGTTTAAGCGAGTGAAACATTGTATTGTTAATAAAATTTAAAATTTATAATTAATATAGAATTATAAAAGTTAATAATGATTTAATTTCATTAGTTTATTAAAACATACCAATACAAAAAACTTGATTTATTTTTTAGCACTTATTTATTTTTATTGCTAAAAACAATGTTTTTAATTCAAAACTATATTTACTAACTTGTTTTACATACAAATACTTGCGGTACTAATTTATAAGTTAACATATTTTCAGTTTCAGTTGTTTTTCTATAAGTTAAACTTTTGCTACTTATTATTAAAAATAAACTATTCAAAACAACTGCTTAGAAAAAAAAATTACCTGACGATCTGCACTTAAGCAGTGAAACTTAGTTGTAATATACTCAACATTCAACTCGTAAACGTAACTGAACACCTGTGTTGTTAATGGGAGCCGCTTATTTCCAACCCGCGATCATATCCCATCCGCGATCGAATTCCACCTGATCAAATCCGAGAACCGCTTACCGACCAAGAGTAAGGGGTTAGGGGCAATAGTAATAGTAAAAAATAAATAAACTTTAATTAGCAATATTCGAAAAGTCGGACTGTAGCTAAGCATAAAAAAGTGAAAATAAAATCAGTTGTAGCTAAGTGAGCCAAGTGTAACGGGTTAAGGTGTAAAACAGGTTTAGGATAAAATAAACTTTGTATAAACCCAGGACACTTACTAATTTATTTTTCTGCTAAATTTTCCAACAATAATACTTCTGAAAAATAATATTAGTTGTGTTCTTTAATATGTTAATATTAGCATCACTAACCCAAACATTGCTATATGTCATAAACATATTAATTATCATAATACTGTTGTGCTATTTTAATAATGTTTTAAACTCTTCTATTAAAATATGAAATATTATAAGAGGTTAAAAATATAAAAGCTGGCCGACATAACTAGTGCACGACAATTCAAGTTCAGACAACTCAAATTCCGACAGCTCAAATTAAAAAAAAAGCTTAAAAAATAGTATTTATTTGAAAAAAAAAGTATGTTGGTCTTATTGAAATCTACAAATCATTTTCTTTTTGTAAGATATTAAATATATTTTTGATATGGCTAAAATAAGTTTTTAATTATACTTATTTTTATATATTTTTTACTATCCTAGGTAATATTTAGTATTTTACAAAAAGAAAAAAATGGCTAGTAGATATTAATAAGACCAACACACATATTATTTTTCTTTTATTCAAGTTGTTTTAATGCTAGTTGTATAAAAGTTGAATGTTGAGTTTTACAAAACAAGCTGAACCAATGAAGCGTGTACTTCCACAAACATATTACACAGGTATAAACTGAAACAAATAAACTAAAACATTACAAAGATATAGGTTTGTGTTATTATTAGATATAGAGCTTGTGTAGAGATATTGCTCAAAGTGTTTATTAGACCTTTTTTAAAGCTGCATGTTATTAATTTTGGTATGTTTATTTTTTAAGTTGACAAGACTTAATTGTTTTAAGGTTCTAAATCTTATTTATAGTTAACTTTATTAAAAGTTTTAAAGTACTTCTCATTTAAACTAAAATTGCCAATAAGTTTTATTTATTCCAAGTATTTTATAAAAGAAACTTATATTTTTGAAACATTGTTGTTATAATAGTGTTCTGTAGTTATTTTTTATATTAGATACGTTACTCAGTTTGTGGTTTCTGGTTTATATAAAATAAAAAATTAGCATCTATTATTAATAATACATTAAATAAGTAAGGTAGGATTTAATTGTGATGAGTAATACCAATAAGTTAAGTGTATCAATATCCATACCTTATGCCATTATTGTGCTGTAAAACTAAACTTACTAGTTAAAAATAATTCAATATACTAGAAATTGAACTGTATTTAGTCAGGATAAAGAAATGTAACCAGTTTTAGTTAAGAGAGCTTGAAGTAAGAGGTTAAGATTTAAAGAGAGTTAGCTTTAAATAAGTTTTGTATAAATGATTATACACTAAATAAATATTCTGTAGTAATTTTTTACATTAGATACGTTGCTCCATTTGTGGTGTCTGATTTATATAAAGTAAACTAAAATAGCATCTATTATTAATAATACATTAGATAAGTAAGGTAGGATTTAATTGTGATGAGTAATACCAATAAGTTAAGTGTATCAACATCTATACCTTATGCTATTATTGTGCTGTAAAATTAAACTTACTAGTTGAAAATAATATTCATTTATCTATACAAGTTTATGCAATAGATCTTTATGTCAAAATAAAATATACTTCAAGAATTCTTTAAGAAGTCTAGAAAATAATCAATTTAAAAGTTACAAATGTTAATACTTTTTTTGTAAAAAATTAAAAACAACCGTTTAACTTTAAAAAAAACCGAAATATTAATTAAATTAACTAAAAGTCTGAAGCGGAAATAGCAGAATTACTTAAGCGCAATGATGAAGTTTTATATGTTAAGAAAAATTGTTTTTGTAAAGGCCATTTTAATTTCTGTAGTTTATATGACGTTTATGTATAGAAATTACATAAGTATTTTATGTTATAAATCATGCTATTTTAATAATTTTTTTATAACAAAACCTTTTCATCTAGACATAAAGTTCTTTTTTATTATACATTTTTCAGTATTCAAGTTAAAACGTTTTTATTTTCACTTTGTGTATAAGTAAAAAAACGCAGGATGTCTTATTTGCTTTATTGAGTAGTAGAGTATAAAATTTGAAAAAATTATTATAAAACTAACTTATATTATTTAAGTATGTTTAATTAATAATTAGCTGCAACTAACTAAGAATATACAAGAAATTTTAACTGTATTTAGTCAGAATATAATAGAGTTAAAATCAGTATAGTTAAGATAGCTTGAAGTATAAGGTTAAGATGTAAAGAGAGTTAGCTTTAAGTAAGTTTTGTATAAGTGAATATGCACTAAATAAATGTTTTGTTAAATTTATAGAATAATGTTATTTTTTTTTTTGTAATATATTATGATTAGTATAGTTAACAGTGCTACCACTAATAATTGACTATTACAATAAAGTTTTGATTTTACAATGATGTTTTCTTTTTAAAATAAGCTTTGTTTGTCTTTCTTTTAAGATAAAATTAGAACGAGTGATAAATACTTTAAAGCATATGTAATGGAACACCAGCTACACTGCTGTACTATTTAGTTGAATTCTAAATTGTGAAGAAGAAAATAACAGTTGAAAAAGTATGTAGGAGAGAATGAGTCTGAAATATTTTTTAGACTGTATTTAGCTATATGTACACTGAATTCGGGCAATGAAATGCAAATTTTAAACCACCTTGTTGCTGCTAACATGTAAACATTTGTATTATTAGTTGCTTACCATATAGTTATTTTTTAAACAATGTTATTTCTTATAAGCAGTTTTTGATTTAAACTGCAATTATTTTTTTCTTACTATAATTATACACTCTTAAAGTGTATTTCAGCTAGGTTTAGTTTTTGTGTAAATTTTTTGTCCACATCCAAAGTATATTTTAGAGTTGATATTTTTTTATATTTGTTGGTGTTTACAATTGTTCTTAAATTCAATATGTTCATTCATTATATAAGTTTGGCAACTATGGTATTTAAAGAGTGTTTTAAAAGTACGAATATACTTCACATTTGTTGTATTTGTTGAATTTTGTGAATAGCGAATATTATAAAACAACAAATGAAACCCTGATTTGATTACATATTTTTCAGTAGTAGCTGACAGAGCTGAGACAACATTGAATTAGGGTTGCCATACACTTAGGATATAAATTAAATTTTTAAAATCTCAAATTTAATTAGGCAGTTTGTTTGTTAATAAATTACTCAGGGTTGGTTTAATAATCACAGAGGAAAACAATGTTAAAACTATAATAATTGTTTACTAATTAATATTAGACATTGAAAAAATATTATACTATCATAATGACCTTTTAACTTTTCTAAAATATTAAAATTATAATTTCTTTCCATATTAAAATTCTTTGTTTTTTGAGTAAAATATTTTAAGCTTTTTGTTTATAAAAGTATAAAATCTATATAAAAAATTATAGTGGCATAAAATTTAGTATTAGTATAAAATTTGAAATAGTTTTATTTTTAAGTTTAATAAACTTTCAAATAAAACGTTGAGATGTCACATTATTAACATTATGGTCATTATTAAGGGAACTAAAATTACCAGCGAATCTAATTTAATGTAGTCAAATTGATTTATAATAATAAAAAAACCAAACTTATAGGGTTTTTATTTAATTTACTTTAAGTATAGCAAATGATTTTTAACATTGATTTCCTGGAGTCTACTATTGAAATATATAAAAAAAATCAATTTCAAAATATGCTTTGGATGAGGAAAAAACATTTACACAAAAATTAAATCTAGCTAAAGTTCACTTTAAGAGTGTATAATTAAAACAAGAAATATATAAACTTTTCAATCAAAAACTGCAAATATAATTAAATAACTACTTGATGTAATTTAATGAAATTTTTAACAGTCAATATTGAAATAAAAATATGATATATAAGTTTAACGTCAAAACAATAATATCAAATGTAGTTGGTGGAGCTTGAAGCAACAACATTAAACCAGGATTTAAAGTTAGATACTCAGGATATTTTAACATTTTTTAAACCTTACAGTCACTAAGGCTAGTTTATTTATAATCAGGATGACTCATGCCAGTATAGTGGTACTAAAAAAATTTAAGGTTATTTTAAGAACTAAAACAGATGCTAGTCCTAATTTTCTAAATCATGAACGAGAAATTGTTGTTTTATACTCAAAAGTATGATAATTTAAAGACTAATAAAAAGTTCAATAACTTAATTTTGATTAGAAAATTTTAGATTTATGTAGAGGATTTAATAAGATTAAGGCAACCTCAAAACAAGAAAAAGTTACTAAGGACAGATTTAAGCAAGATCCACACACTCAGGATAAGACAGTTTAAACTTTTCGAAATTCTCAGGACTACACAAATTAATTCAGGATTGATGGAAATTATATATTCCGGATGAGTTAGGTCAGTTTGATTGTATTATAAAAACTCAAAATATTTTGATGGTTTTTTGAAAACATAAAGCTAGTCTATAAGATCTTGACTAAGATTTAGTTATTTCAGTTATTATATTTTAAATTTTTGTTTAATTATTTTCAAAAAAAATTCTAAGTTTTTAAAACAAGTTTTAAATTCAAAGTTTATTGTAAAATTATAATGAAATATTTTTTTAAACTAATGAGTAATGCTTGAATTATTGAGTGATGATTTTCTCATAGAAGTTTGGCAATTATGGTATTTAAAGAGTGTTTTAAAAATATGAATATACTTCATAATTGTAGTTTTTTGCCGATTTTATGAATAGTGAATATTAAAAAACAACAAATAAACCGTGATTTGATTACATATTTTTCAGTAGTAGCTGACAGAGCTGAGACAACATTGAATTAGGGTTGCCATACACTTAGGATATAAATTAAATTTTTTAAATCTCAAATTTAATTAGGCAGTTTTGTTATTTAATAAACTACTCAGGTTTTATTTTATAATCTCATTGGAAATCAATGTTAAAACTATAATTATTGTTTTTAAATTAATGTTAGATATTGAAAACTTAGATATTATCATAATGTCCTTTATATTTTTTTAATAAGTTAAAATTCTAATTTCTTTCCATTTGAAAACTCTTTGTTTATTAAGTAAATTATTTTAAATTTTTTATTTATAAAAGAAGAAAATCTATATATAAAATAATAATGGCATAAACTTCATTATCAATATAAATTTTGAAATAATTTTTCTTTTAGTTCAATAAAGTTTTAAAGAAAATCTTGAAATGTTACAATACTATTATCATGGTCATTATAAAGGGAACTAAAATTACCCGGGAATCCAATTTAGAGTAATTAAATTGGTTTACAACAATGAATAAACCCAACTTTTAAAGTTTTTATTTAAGTTTATCTTAAATATAGCTTAAGATTTTTAACATTGATTTCCTGGATTCTTCCATTGAAAAAAATGTAAAAGTAGATTCATTAAACAAACATTGCAATTAAAAACTGCATTTCTAATTAATAAACTACTTTATGTAAAATAATAAACTCTTGAACAATAAATATTTAAACTAAATTGTTATATAAAAGTTCAATGTCAATACAATAAAATCAGAGTTTGAAGCAAAAACATTGAACCAGGATTTAAAGTTAGATACTCACAATAGTTTAATATTTTCTAAATCTTACAGCTACTAACACTAGTTGTTTATTATTCAGGATGACTCATGCCAATATAGTAGTATTTAAAAAATTCAGGGTTATTTTAACAATAAAAAAAAAATTCTAGTCCTTATTTTGAAAATCTGTAATGAGATATTGATGTTTTGGGAATAGGTTTAAATTGCATGAAGACAAAATTGAACAAGGTTACTAAATTGCACGAGGAAATAATTTCACGAGAACAAAGTTGCACGAGTGCACAAAAATGCATGAAACCAAATTTGCACAAAGCATAATTTGCAGGAGGGAACAAAATACAAGAATACAACTTATCACCAAGGGTCAATTTTGCACGAGTTACTTTTTCGCACAAGATTAAAATATATAGAAAAATAAGAATTAAACAGGAAAAAATATATAAATTAATTACGTAAAAAGAAGTAACTGACTGAGGGTAAGGGTTAGGGGTAGAAGTAATAGTAAAAAAAAGTTATAAAAAAAAAACAAAAACAAAAGAACTTACCAACCGAGGGTTAGGGGTAACAGTAATAGCAAAAAAAAATAATTACTTAAAAAAAATAATAGTAAATATATATCCGTGCAAAATTGTCTGCTTGTGCAAAATTGTCTTCGTGCAAAAATGACCCAATGTGCAATTTTATCCCCTCGTGCAAAAGTATCTTTGTGCAATATTGTGCACTAGTGCAGTTTAGACAGCTACCCTGTTGTTTTATACTCAAAAGTGTAAAAATTTAAATACTAACTAGTTTAATAACTTAATTTTGATTGCTATTGAAAAGGTTTTTTATTAGAAAATCTTAGAACTATGTAAAGGATTTTAAAACATAAAGGCAGACTCGGAACAATAAAAAGTCACTTAGGACATATTTAAACAAGATCCACTCACTTAGGATACTCAGGACAGTTTTAACTTTTCAGAATTCTCAGGACTATACAGTTTAACTTAGGCATGTTGGAAATTTTATATGAACTCCGAATGAATTAGGTCAGTTTGACTGTATTAAAAAAACTTAAAATATGTATATGATTTTTTTAAACTTTAAGCTAGTTTATTAGATCTTGATTAAAATTTAGTTGTTTCAGATTTAAATTTTTGTTATTTTTTTTCAATTATGTTCAAAAAAGTTTGCAAGTTTTTGAAACAAGTTTCAAATTCAAAGTTTATAAAAAAATCGTAATGAAATATTTTCTTAAACTAATGAGTAATGCTCGCTCGAATTATTGAGTGACGATTTTCTCATAGAATTTGGCAACTATGATGGTATTTAAAGAGTGTTTTAAAAATACGAATATACTTCACAGTTGTGGTGTTTTGATGATTTTATGAATAGTGAATATTAAAAAACAATATGTAAAAGCCTGATGTCATTACCTATATATCAGTTGTAGCTGATAGAGCTGAGACAACATTGAATTAGGGTTGGCATACACTTAAGACATAAATTAAATTTTGAAAATCTCAAATTTAATTAGGCAATATTTTTTATTTAATAAATTACTCAAATTTGGTTTTATAGTCAAGAAATCAGTGTTAAAACTATAAAAACTGTATACAAATCAATATTAGACATAGAAATTTTAGACATTATCTTAATGAGTGATTACACCCTTACAATATGATAAAAACAGTTGTAAAAATACTAAGTGTTATCAAATGGTTTTAATTGGTCATTGTTAAAAGCTAACTAGGCACTGATATCAGAAGTGTACTAGTGAACAACATATTATAGCAGTATATATTTTTTTAAATAGTTGTACGTAAAGAGCTAAGAGTAACAGGTTGAGAAGGTAATTTGGTGTAGGACAAAAAATAGATTCTAAAAAATTTAGTTGACAGTTCGATATATAAGTGTGTTGTGTTTGTAAGTATGATAAAACTAATATAATAAATATATTATTCCTACAACTCAAAACTTTAAAAGTACTAATAAGTAATTAATTTGTAAGTAAGGAAATTTTGAAACCAAACTTAATTTTTTGGAAAGTTAAATCAAATATATGCTAACAGTACTACCACCCATAAATACTATAAAGTATTAGCACATTATTTATCAAAATTTAATTATCTAATTTTTATTATATTCTTATACTCTTTAACAAAAAGAACTTAAAGAAAATGGTGATTAAAAATTCTTATTAAAGTTAATATCTAAACTTTTTTGTTTTCACCATCTGAGTTTTTGATTTCTCAGCTCATTTTAATAGGTTAAAAGATTTTTTTCAAACCAAATATCTTATAAACCTCTATTTTGTCAAAAAAAAACATCCAAACAATTATTTACAACAACTCAAAAGTAAAAAAAGTTGTTATAGTTTATTAATTAAAATCTGAAATTTAGTGAAACTGTGATTGCGCTTTAAAATAAAAATTGTAAAGTTACTATAAAAAAATATATTGTTTACTTAAAAGTTATTATTTTAGAAGTTAGAAAGTTTTAATCAGCATTTCTTTATTTTCAGAAGGTATAAAACAAACACATTTTACGTACAATGGATTCCAAAATTGTTGAAGAAATCAATTACAAATTTGAGGCTGAAAAAGCAGAACAACTTAAGTTCAATGAAGAAGACAAAATGATGTTAATAAAAGCAGTAAAATCTGCATTCAATGTACATCCGTACAATTTTCACACTCACACAACGCCTGGTTCAAAATACAAGCTTGAAATGCTACCATCTAACGACGATGATTACAAAATGCTGGAGCGAGCGTGTCAACAATCAGACGAAACGAAAGAAATCGGCTGCGTTTACAAAATCTTTGAAAACAATTCACCGAACACCGAGGGCAACAAGATGCTGCTCTTGCACGGAACGAGGAACTCAAACGTGCGGAAAATCATCACAAACGGAATAAGGCAGTCCGAAGGCGGCTCGTGCGGCAGGGGAGTCTACATGACTGACGATTTCGCTTCGGCGTGCTGCTACGGGGAAAGCGAGGCCGTGAAGAACAATCAGCTGAAAAGTTTCAGCTTCGTTTTCGTGTTCGAGGTGCGGAGCGCTGAAAAGCTGAAAAAGTTCAAACCTAGCAAGTACGGTGAGGGCTTGCTGGATTTGAACGACTTCTGCAAAGTTTTGCGCGTGAAGGAAAGCGCGGGCGGCAAGGACGCGTTTGACAGCGAAGGAAGGCGCCTGGTGAGGGGAACTTTTAAAAACTGCGACTTGTTCAGCAACGCCAACGAGTTTGTGGCTCGCGAAGAAATCGTGCGTCCGTGCTATTTGATCGTGTGCGAAGATGAAGCCGATACAAAAGAAACGAACTGTGTTGAAAGTGAAAAGCTCCAACGTTTCCTTTCTAAAGAAATTGAAAAGATCAAAGGCGCCCATGAACGTTACGCGCAAAACATCATCAAAAGAATTGAAGCGGAGAAACAAAGGAAGATGGAAAAAGCATTATAATGCAACATATTTTAATTATTTCAGTTATAATGAACTATACTTTTGTTTTTGATGATGTTGCTACATTATTTCAATTAGAGTTTTAGATTGATAATTTACAATGATGGTTTAGAAGATTTTAATTAAAAATTACTTTATTGTATCATAAAATTTGAAAGCTTTTTATTTTCAATGAACTTCAATAAATATATAATTGTTTTAAATAAACCTATAGAAAAAAAATGTTTGAGTTTTGTTTTGTAATTAATTTTAAACAAAAATAGCTTGCAAAAAATGTCAGTTTATAACTACGACTACAGTTTATTTATGTTTCCTTAAGAAAACCTTTAACGAAAGGTGTCCGTAGTATATGACTTAATACATATTATAGACCAATTCTATATTACTTGCTTATTATGATAAAATTGAAATTCAGTTTTTCTTTTAAAATAAGTAAAACGTCTATATATCATGAAAAATTTAAAAGATAAACATTAAATTAAGTTTCAACTTTTATTTTTAAAGACATAAATGCAACATTATTTGCAATTTATGAATAGTTAATTAAACAACAGTTATATTTTTATACTTCAATGAACGATCAATTTGCATAACTTTGAATATTTTTATTTATCAAAAATAACTAAACAGACACAACATACTGTTGTTTTAGTAGAGTGGTTTTATAGATATAACCATTTAAACAGTATGTAACTGCAGTAAAACTTGAGAAATTATAAACTACAAAATCCCCTATATTTTCTATAATACAATCATTTACCTAACAGAATAAAAATACTTAGAATTAACAGTTGCATCTTACTTAAAAACCTGCCAAAAACTATAATGAACACATTGAAGATAGATAAAATTCATTGTCTAAATAAACGTTCTAATAGTTCATAAAAATCTTTTAAGAAGATAAAAAATATCCTACCCTAAAAACAGCTCTAAAACTTTTAAATACTTCATGGTGGTACATAAAATAATCATGTTAAAATAAACAAACTAAAAATGCATACAACTACTTTCTTTCTTCTATAACTATAAAACACTAGATGGTAGCCATAGATTTATCCTGTAAAATTTCATACTATGTTATACAACCTAATACTCCATGTAATAATTCTCCTTGTTTGCTTCTGTATTCTCATTTCTCCTCGGGTTGGATCTGAGCTGGCACTTCCCCTTTAATACACACGAAATTAATTTATATACAGCAAAATCATTGGAAAATAACATCAAATTGTTCAACTTTTTTAAAACCTACACTTAAAAATACAATTAAATCTCTAAATATGGTATGGCTAGTTATATCGATGGGTTCATCATACCTTTACTTCAACATCTATTTGCTTGTTTTAAGAAAAGTGAGGTAAAAATAAAGAAAAACACTCAAGTAGCAATCAACTAAATTTAAGCTCATCAAGTACCTGTGGCCACGTTCAAATCGTGGGGGTTCAACACGACTCCGTTTCCGTTCCTTCGGTCCTCGAATGTTTGAAGTATCCTCCGCAGTTCCTGCCTGTCCTGCGGATACTGCTCCCTGACCTGAAGAATGTTGAGTGTGTATTGTTAAACTTTAAAACTATTTTGTAAAGGAGGTGGGGTGATAAAACATTACATATAGCGACATTCATTCTTATTTCAAACTTAAATGCGTAATTTGTAAGAAGTGCTTAAAATATACTAAATTTTTGTGTCACATTTTGGAATTTAGTCAGTTTAAAAAAAATTTTGAAACAAAACAGATTTTTTTTGTAAATTCTTATAAACTTTTAATAAACTTCTAATAAAACTCACTGATTCATTTCGCTGGTTTCGTTCCGCATGGATGAACATCGCCCGGAGCTCCCTGTTTGAAAAGACTAGTTTGTACAAAAACTAGCCAGAATAGGTTCAGTACTGTCAGAGTTCTATATAAAAGTTAAACAGTTTCAGGATTAAAATCTTTGCAGAAAAATAGCTTTTATAGAATACTTATGTATAGAAAAATAATTGTGTCATTTACCTGATAGTCCGTGGAGCCCCCATAGGATGCCGGTTCTCAACTTCCATCAATCTACCGACGGTGTTGTTTGTAGTAAGCACGCGCACGTTAGGGTCGGTTCTGTTCATGTTCCTGTGGAAAAGTATAAATTAGAGTTACAGTGTTATACGCCTTTATCAGACCTAGGAGTAGAAAGTTAGCCGAGTATAAAAATGTTATCAGACTAATTTAGATATATTAGTATGTATAGAGCTAGTTAGAATGAAATACACTTTGTCAGACTAAAACTTAAGCCTTTGTGTGCAGTTTTGTAATTTTTTCAGCAAAAAAAAATTAAAGGTTGATAACCTAGCCAAGTGTTAAATTTACATGGATTACCTTGAATTTTAAGTAATATCTTTAGTATTAAACTTCGAGTACAAACATAAATTTCAAACTTTTTTTATTATTTTTCAATGATTACTTAGTTTTTATAACTACCTTTTTTTACTTCTATTTCATTCAAATTGTTTTTGAACTTTTAAAATAAAACTTTGTATCAAAAACCTTTATGCTTAACTTTACATTCTTATCAGTTTATTAAAAACCTATCATATGTAGTTACAAACTAATGAAAGAAGTTTTTTAAACACTTATGAAAGAAGTTTTAGTTCGTAATCAACTTGTTGAAAACAATACATTATGTAATGGTTTTTCAAAATCTTTTCTATAATCGTCTCTATGTTTAGGGATTAGTAGGCAGACCTCAAAATATCTAATTTAAGTTTTATACCTCCCGTCAATTACACTGAAGGTTTTTCTTTATTTTAAGTGCTGATTATAAAGAATTCAAGAAAATAGTTATTTTTAGTTTTTGCCATCGAAATAGCTGTCAAAATTGCCCTCTTCGGTAAATCCTGCATTAAACACTTAACGTTTGCAAAGAATGTATACTACTGGTACTGTTTTTATTTTTACAGCTATGCTATTTCTCAATATATATTATAATTATATAGTATATTATAACTCAATGAAATTGCAAAATATAAAAATCTAATTTTCATTGTGTAACAAATTCCAAACCTCTAAGTGTCCGCTAATGAATGATCCCTTGGTGATGAAACCCGTATCACACTGCTCGACCCCCCAAATATTACTCACTCCCACATTGTCATCTAATCTTTCCTGCCTCCTCTGTCTGTACCTCCTCTCCGCTGCTCTGATCGGATCCTGGCAGCTCCTGCTCTTGTTCTTCTTTTTCCTGACCGATCCACTCTTCACCTTGTTCACCGATCCGCTGCTATCATTTCTTAATTCATTCTCTCAACGGATTCAATAACTTCGTTGACATTTCACCTGAAGTTAATTAAATTGTAGATTTACTTATCTAATAAAAATAATGAAAAACAACTTCTTCACTGGTTCAGTAGTGGCATTAAAAAGAACCTAGTATTAATGAAAAATAAACAGTACAAAATAAAATTAAACCTTGAAGTTGAAGCTCCCTAGTTGACCTTGTTCGCGGACTTTCCTTTCTTTCCTCCCGACTGGCTCCTCTTCTACAGCGCCAAGTCCCTCTTGGAAGGTCCCTTGTCCAACGACCTCATACTGTTCTTAAACTTCCTTGACTTTTTTGAAGACGAACCTGCATTTTTGTTTTTGTTGCTGATCTGCATCTTGTTGACCAAATCTGTCACGCTCTGCACACTAGAAGCTACACCCAACAGTCTTGATGTATCATTTTGGTTTTGTCTGAAATCATTTTTCTTCTTTGATCCCCTATTTTTTAAATCCCCACTTCTAGAAACATTCGAGAAAGTGTTACTATCGCTCTTATTCAAGTTCATGCTTTTGAACTTTTCGTTGAGCCTTGTGACTTTTGAATCGTTTTTGTCCGACGATTCATTTGAAAAGAAACCTTTGACTTTTTCGCCAACACTCTTGAGGGAAACGTTCTCCAATTAGAGGGAGAGTCCAGAAACGCAAAAATCTTCACCTTTGCTGCCGCCCAATGAACTTTGGCTAATAACGTTTGAATTGTTCAATGAGTTCTGACTCAACAAATTGACGTTCGATCTGCAACCGGCCGAAGAAAAATTGTTAGCAACGAATCTGGAGCCAATAAATTGATTCGAGTTGTTCAACGTTGGTCTTCTGATGCTCCTTGATAAATTTGATGAAGTTCTTGATGAACAAGACGAAAAGTTCTCCTCACATCTTTTATCTTCATCTATATCTACAATGGGATCAGGGTTGTTGTTTTCATTGTTTGGAGGGTTGTTTTCAGACATTTCGATTTGGAAAGTTGGAATATTAGAATACAATCTATAAAAGAATACCCAACCCTATAGCGTTGTTAATTGGTTACAACCTGTCAGTAAACCTTTAATTATGTGCATTGTTTTTAGTTGTTACTATGTTATACAACCTAAATATATATACTTTAATCAAACATATACATTTGTTAAAAAAAATCAAATACTTTTATACGTACTTTTTTTAAGCTAAAATTTTTGCCATCAAATTCTTTCAGAAACAACGATACCTTTTAAACTAATTCGAGTTATGCACAAAACTTGCAATTAATTAGGACATTATATGATATATATATATATATAACATGCTCAAGTTGAAGAGCACTGTCATCAACAAAGTTCTTAAAGAACTTATGTATACAACAAAGGCAGCAAGGGTCACACGGGAATATATATCTCTTTAGTTTATGTTTTTTGTAAATTTTTTTTCAGCTTTTATGTACAATTTACCCTTTAAGAACCGTCTTATTATAATTTTAATAGATAAAAAAAAACTCAGTGGGAGAAAGTAGAGATAAAAAATAAACAGGCGAAATTAAACTAACTTACTGAGTTTTACAGAACATTTTAAGTAATCTTTACCAAACGTTAGATTTTTCAATCATTCTAGTTTAGAAAAACGTTTAATTAAAAAATATAAGCTAAATAATCTTTTTAACGTTTGTCATAAAAGTTTGATTGTATAACTACTTTTTTTGTTAACTGAATAAAAAAATAATGAATATTTAAAACTTAAATTTATATCTATGTAAACCTTAAAACCATACTGTTTATAATTTTATTATGGTCTTTTTGCTCTTATTTGATAAAAGCAAGTAGAATAAGTTTTTTATAATATTTATAATTTCGAACTGTTTAGAAAGATATAAAGAAAAAAGAGATCTTAATATTTAGATCTTAAGCTTTAGAAGCAAATTTTTTATCATTAAGACAAATACTTTACAAGCAAAATTATAATATAACATGTTTTACTTAACGCTTGTACATTATTCATTTTGCAAAAACAAAAAAATCTAAAATTTCAGTTAATTACCAAGTTCTGTAAAAACTAATTAAGTATAAATAATTTAAGTCTATGTTAAATTTTTTAAAATAATCCTATATACCTCTATAGTCTCTTATTTTTGATTTAAATGAATTAACAAAGAAAAACTAGATTAAGCAGCGTTTAAAAACAGTTATTTAAGTTTTTTAGTTATTTTTCAAATGAACTATTTTACACTGAAAGAACATAAACCTGACTATAATTGATGAACAAAAATTACTAATACAATAATAAACATCCAAACTTTTTAAAAGCTAGTATTTTTATATCATTTGTATCAGAATCAACAGAATCAAAACATCTATTGAACATTAAATTTTTACAACCTTGTATCAGTTTACTGACTTAAAAATGTATTGTGTTTGTTTTTTTTTTGTCTTACACTAAATTTAAGTTGAATTTTTTTGTATTTTCTTCTTGTATTTGTATTGTACTTAATCTATAGTACTTTAACAACGAACAGTAGTTAATGAATAATTATTTTACATAGCTATACTTAGAAAATACCTTAACATATTACATAACCATATAAGACTTTTTTTAATCCATGCTTGACTAACTGTTGAGAATTTCATGGTGCAACTCAAATCAAATTACAAACATGCAAACTGTCTATAGGCGCGAGTTTTAAAAACACTCTAACTTATTTTTATAATGGATTTTTCAAAAGTTTTAGAAAAACTCCGTAAGGCAGCTTCTAAATTTTTTTAACTTAAATATTTCCATCTCAGCAGTTCTCAAAAACTCAGTATGTAGTCAAACTAAACAGTCAGAGGTTACTAAAATTGTAAAAATGTAATCATTTTTGCTACTTATAAGCTTACTCTGGTTTATTGCTCTTAGTTGATTAAGCTAAAAAAATTAAGTTAAAAAATTAAGCTGTTGAAGCAAACGTGCTTAACTTTATGTTTTCGTTTTTTAAAGTGTGTGTACAACTATGCTAACTTAAGAGTTGTAGGTAAACTACTAACCATAGTCACTTATTTTAGAAAAACTTAAATTATTCATGCAAGAAATAAAATTGTACAAAAACATCAGTCTTTTTTTTTCCCTCACAACAATAAATCTTTTTTGAAGGTCAAACAAGCAAGATGTCATCAGCTGCAATTCTACCTGCCCCTTTAAAACTTGCGTTGAAATTTTCAAAAAAAAAAACTATCTAAATATTCTCCGGTGACACGTCATTTGGCAAGCACTGACAAAGTTAAATCTTACCACTAGAAACAACAAAATGTGGGGAAATCATAAAGCTTAAATCTCCAAGCAAGTATCCACCGACGTTGCAACAAAAGTACATTAACAATTCAACCATGTCATCACTTGGTTACTTACAGTTGATCAAAATACTGGTTTTTGGTCGTTTTGTGTTACTAAAAGCCTTCTAAACTAAAGGTTTTTTAATAAAGAAAAAAATACAAATTTTTTCATCGTAAATGATAATTTAAAACTTTTTAAACAAAATAGTTACTGACGCTATATTATATAAATGCAAAAACGAGTCATTTCTAATATTTGTTTATTTAATTCTGTTAAGGCTGGCTTATAGGTAAGTTAAAAAATAACTATTTTCTTAAGTACTAATTATTCATTTTTGTTCATAACATTGAAAAGTAAGGATTCCTTATAACAAGTATTTACAGTACAAGCGATTAAAAAAACAACTGTGAAATACATACGTGTTTGGGTTAGTAAGAAGTCTTTATAGTTAGGGCCTCTTAATAATATGTATGAGTGATGTAGAAGTATGACGGTATTATACTGATACATTAAAAAACAGACACGTGTAAGTTACTTTAAGACCTTTTTCGTTATGTTATAGTCAGACTAAATTGATAGCCGTTTGTTTATAGTAAGTTATTTTAATAATTATCACTTTGTGTTTACAAAATAATCAAGTTACAGTTATTAAAATAGGCAAGTAGATTGAATTAAACAAAAAAAAATAAAAGTAGAATGTAAAAACAAAGAATTTTAAATAAAATAGTTAATAAATTGACTTTATTTTTACAAAAATAGACCTCAAACATAATGAGCTTAGCTCTACCAATCGTGGTTTCTCTCGAACTTGAAATCTAATAAAACTTTCAAATGAAATTTATAACTAAAAGTTCCAAACAAGCAAGTTACAAAACATACAAATTGAAACCAAAATAAAAAGTTTAAGTTTGGCTAAATTGAAACTGAAGTTTTGTAAATGTTAAAGTTAAGATGATATTTAAGTTTTCCAGTTATTATACAATATAACTATGCTACACTACATAAAACATAAATCTGACTAAAATCGCTGAACAAAAATTACTAAAAAACTAACAAAAAATGAATCTATTAAAAGCTAATATTTTTATATCATTTGTATCAGAATCAAAACATCATGTAAAAAATAAAATGTTACACCTTTATATAAATTAATTACTTAAAAATGTATTGTGCTTGTTTTAATTATGTTTTATCTCAAAAGCTTACACTTAAGTTAAATTAAAAACCTTTGTATTTTCTATTTGTGCTGCTTGTATTGTACTTAATCTATAGTACTTTGACAACGAACAGTAGTTAAAGAATAACTATTTTACATATCTATACTCTTAAAATATCTTAACATATTGTATAACTTTATAAGAACTTTTTTTTATCCATGCTTGACTAACTATGTGAGAGCTTCATGACGCAACTCGAATCAAATTACAAACATGTAAACTTTCTATAGGTGCGAATTTTAAAACTACTCTAACTTTTTGTATATGAAAGTTTAGATATTTTAAAACTTTTAGAAAAACTCCGTAAGGCAGCTTCTAAAGTTTATTATTTTTAACTTAATTGTTTCAACCTCAGCAGTTCTCAAAAACTCAGTATGTAGTTGAACTAAACAGTCAGAGGTTACTAAAGTTGTAAACATATAATCATCTTTTGCTACTTGTAAGCTTATTGTGGTCTTTCTGCTCTTAGTGATAAAGCTAAAAAAATTAAGCTGTTAAAGCCAACATGCTTAACTTTGTGTTTTTGTTTTTAAAGTGTGCGTATAACTATACTAGCTAAACAGTTGTAGGTACTATTCACATTTACTTATTTTAAAATTTTTTTAAATATACTCGCCAGAAATGACATTGTAGGAAAACATCAGTCTTACTCTTCCCCTCACAACAATAGACATTTTTTGAAGGTCAAACAAGCAAGTCGTTATCACTTTTAATTCTACCTGCCCCTTTAAAACTAGCATTAAACTTTGCAAAACTAACAAAAACTATTTGAACTCGAAAAAATTCTCCGATCACACGTCATTTGGCAAACACTGACAAAGTTAAAATACATAAAGTGTCAGAAATCATGCTCAAAACCCCAAGCAAGTATCCGCCGACGCTTCAACAAAAAGTAAATTAAAAGTTCAATCGTGTGGTCACTTGCTTACTTTCAGTTGCTCAAAATACTGCTTTTTGGTCGTTCAAAATTACTAAGAGCTCTTCACGCTAAGGTTTTTTGAATAATGAAAAGTTTACAAAGCTTTACAGCCAGACATGTTAAAAAGCTCTGCTTTGTTTACTCGAGCGTGAAATTACTAACTTAAAACAAACCAAAGTTTATACGCTTCATTGCTGAATTACCATAGTAATTGTTAGCATTTTAACAAGTCTGTTTACAGCACAAAAAAATAACTTAAAGCATTTCAAACTAAATAGTCACTGGCGCTATGTTATATAAATGCAAAAACGAGTCATTCTCGTTATTTGTTTATCTAATTCTGTTAAGATTGGTTTATAGGTCGGTTAGAAAATAACTATTTTTGTAAGTACTTGTTACTAGTTTTTTTCATAACACTGTAACGTACGGTTTTTTTATAACAAGCATTTGATGTACTCCGGACTACTGGGGTCTCTAACTTTATGTGAAACCGCCTCTGTAACAGGTTCGGTAGTTTCAACTGGAGTCGGATTAGCAGTAGCTTCGGGGCCACCTTTATATTTAGTTGCTATCTCGGTATGCGACCGAGTTTGAGAGGGTTTAAGATCTAAATCCCTATTCATTTTACTTTTAATTTAAATTTAAATATATACTAACAAATATTTATATGCTTTATTATACAATAAATAAAAGAACAATAAGAAAGGTTTACTACTTAAAACGGCTTCTTGCAGTTCACAATTCTTGTTGTACTGTAACAAATGGTTGCTCGTACAGTTTACTGGTTCAGAATGTAAGGACTTATACTTCCTCGTTGACACTGGATGTAGAGCGCGCAAGATAAAAAGATACAATAATGAAATAAAGTAAATTAAAGATAAAAGTAATAAGCTATGCCACCGAATGCGTGGGCTTATGCGTGGAGTTCAATGTTCAAATTGATCCATACTGAAAGTTGTTGCTGCGTATTTGCTACAGTATGCGTAGGCTTATGAATATGGCACGTTAACAACTCAAATCGAGTTGTTCGCCCCGTCGACGTTGTTGAAAAAGAAGGTTTTCCCGGAGGTCATCTAGCTTTTCCAAGATGGCAACTTATGTTCAGAGCGCCAAGAGAAGGTTTTCTCGGAGAGACTAGCTTTTCCAAGATGGCGCCTAACGCTCAAATTTGCGAGCAGCAGAGTGTCGCTTCGTGCTTGTTTCGAGGTGGAATGCCTGCTTCACGCTCTGATTGGGCGTATTTCCATCCTTTTTCTAAGGTTTCCATCCTTTTTCTAGAATTTCCGATGGACTTTAAACTGTAGATCACGCGATCTCTCATTTGATTCTCTTATTTTCCCTTAGCTAACAAGTTATTTCCAGTTCAATCAAGAATTCAGAAACACACTCATTAAAAATTAACACTTATTTTATTTGTGAAAAATATTTTTTTTGGGAATTAGTTTTACTATATTTATTTGTTGATTTTTAAAGGAAAAGTATAATATCAAGTGTAAAACATTAATTTCTTTAAATTATCAAAATTTAGACACATAAGGGAAAATAAAACTTTCCATAAAAGTCCAACATCGACTATTGTCTAATTTTTTTTTTTTTTTTACCAAAATTTTTTCCATTTTTTTAAATCGTAGAAAAAAAAACAAAAAAAATCGATGAGACAAAAAAAATTATTAGGTCGACGAATATCAACTTAAAAATTCCAAGGGTAAAACAGTTTGTGAAAGAAAAGAATAATAAAAAGATTAAAGCGAGTTTATCATGTTTAGAAGAAAAAAAAATATTAAATCGGAAGTTTTAATCAATCCAAAATAAATTATACACAAGTTCTCGACACATAAAAGTGAAAAGTGCAATTTAGTATAAAGTGTAAATAACAAGTCTAACCATATTTTTAATGTTTAGAGTTCAAAAAAAAGACATTTATTAAAACTTAATGAAACATCAATAATTAGAAAATTCAAATATCTAAATATCAAGATCCAAAACATCGCGTAAGAATAAAGCAAGATAAAAATACAGGTTTAAAGCGACAAACGTATAAAAAATGTCAAAGGAAAACTAAAATTTGTGTTCAACCCTTGCCTAATTATCCGTATACAAGACACGTACTTATCCAATAGTGAAAGTAATAAAAAAAAATAATTTTTATTAGTATGAAACGTTATCATATCAAAAATGTAACATTTTTAACGAATGACTCAGTTATATTTTTTTTTTAAATGAAAAATATCTAAAATAAGAATTCGATTAATTCCATATTGATATTTTTTTTTATCTCTAGATTTTGTAAGGTTAGAAGAGAAAAAATATACTTTTACTTAGTTGATAAGAGATATTATTAAAAGTTTTTGAAATTCAAAGAAAACAAGAAAAAAAATATATACAGATAAATAAGTTGTTAATAGAAGGTATATTTTTTTTTTAGTTTTATAACTTTTATTTAAAAATTTTTCTTTATTCTTTTTTTTTTTTTTTGAGAAAAAAATTTTTTGAATAACTATTAACTAACTTGCTATAAACTCACTTCCACACTGTCATTGAATAACTTGAATTAAGAGATAGGTGGAGAAGCGACATTCAAATCCCTTTAGATTAAGCAATTTGATTGACAGAATTTTAATAAGATTCTTTAGTGGCAAAAAAGTTAGTTTAACAGTTGGAAGTCATTTATACAATAAGTTTTTCTTTTGTGAACTGCAAAAGTGATGAAACAAAAATACGGGAAAATGACTTAATTGACAGAAGTTTCTGATAAAGTTATTTAAGTGAGCTTAGCGTAATAGCTAAACTCTAGTGAGTTAGTTTTGATTGCACGTGTTTTGTATTTTAAGAAAGGATTGTGTCGTAAAATGTGATAATGGAAACAAAAACACCTGTTAATGTTTAAGAGTTGCGGCGATAACAATTATTTATAAAATAACTTGTTGTATCTTTATAATTTATTTTGGAATACATGTCACCTATTAATGTTTAAGAATCTTGGCGAGAACAATTATTTATTAAGTAGTGTTTTGTGTCTTTTTGATATACTTTAAAAATACATGTTATCGCTGCAGCTGTTACGTGCATAAACGGAATAGAAAGTAAGTAAGCTTGTAGAAAAGGCAAAACAGTTTTATATTAGTGTTAATTAAATTAGTATGCCGCATTCAATTTTGTGACTTTGTTAGTTGGTAAGATAGTCATTAAGTGTTTTATTTTGTTTTTTAGGTACGAGCAAAAATTCAAGATTTGGTTTAAAAACACTATTTATTCCTAGTTAGAGTAGTTTTTTATTTTACTTATTACTATTAGAGCACACAATGTTATAAATGATAAATTAAAAAATTATAACGAATTAAATGTTTATTTAGGAATGCCTTCAATTTTTTCTTGGGATACAAGTATATGATTAAACACAAATTTAATCAAACGTCCGTTACTTTAAGTTTCTCGATAACAGTTTTTTTGAAGTTCTTCTACTGATGACGTTGCTTGTGTGTTATATGTTTGTATGGTAGATTCGATGCTACTATAGTGTATCGAAGTTTGTTGTTCGTTAAAAGATTGCAAAAATTATGGGTTGGGAAAAGGGCGTGTTTGGTAAAGGTTTGAATTTTTTTTTTAATATAAAGTTAAAGTTTTCGGAGGTTGTGGACTGAATTCTCATGTTAAACTTATTATTTGGCACGAATTCGTGAAAGTTCCATTTATCTTTTTTCAAACCAAATTTGATAGAACCTGGATATTAACTGACTCAACGCGTAATAACAATATCGGTGACGGTATTTGAATTTACATAGCGAAGTTATTTAGCTAAGTCGATTTATGAAATTCGAACTAACTTAGACTATAATCTAAGCTTAGCCTAATTAAGTAGTTAGATTGTTAGAATGCTTAAACTAATTGTATATAAAGAAATCGAGTCTTAGAAACAAAAATCTGTATTACGATGAATAAAAATGCGGTAAAAACACTAACAAACTGTACAAATAAACTACTTTAATTTGAATGTTCATATAAAAAACAGTCGCCATCGTACAAAACGTACGATGCGAACACAACACTTACAGCAATAGCGTTATCACTAGCACACTCAAAAACTGGTTAGTTTATAACCTTTTAGGTTTATAACCTTTTAGTAACCTCCAAAATAAGCGCGTTACTGAATTTAAGCGGTTTGAATACTTTGAGAAAAAAGTAAGAGAGAAACACCGCTTTCGACTTGAGAAAAACAATGCTGAATTGTTACATTCTTTTCACTTATTTTGCCAACTTGGAATTTACACTTATGGTTAAGAAAATATTGTCTTTAGTTAGTTTTGAATTTGTAAAAACACTAAACAATCTCTAATATAGAAGCATAAACTAAAAATGACCGCCGACTGTCGTCGACTTTTATCTTGTTTAGTAAAAAATATTTCTCTATTTTGAAAATGCTTTAAAATCCGTAGATGACGTGCGGAATTAGTTAAAAATTTTGAACAATTTACAAAAAGACAAAAAAACTGAAAGAATTTTTAAAAATTCATCACTGATAGTACTCGACCCCGTTGTTTCCCGTACACGCTCCTTGTACATGCTTGGTCTTATACCTGTTCTCCAACTCGGCCACCGTACGCTGATGGTACATCAGATCTCTCAGTCTCCTTCGCTGACTTGTTGATGACTTTTGATTTTCGCGCCGTTTTCGTGCGAAGGTGCAAAAAGAGTGTAAGCAACTACTTGAATTAATTTAATCACAAGTAAAAATATAAAGAAGTCATTTTTACAAGTATTTCAAGTACTTTCAAGTGTGTTTATAAGAAACTTAAAAACATTAATAGCTTCAGTTTAAACGAGTTTTTTTTATACAAACTATTAGCGTATTAAAAACATTTCACATTTAACACGAGTTAGTTGACAAAACAAGAATTACATGCATTTCAAAAGTTTAAACTTGTTTTCGTAAAAATATATAGCTATTGAACTTTGTACTAATTTTAAAAACTTTAATATTCTAGGAAAGTTAAAAACAAAGTTGTTTGTTAGCGTTTAAATACTGAATAAGATTTTTAATAGCTCGAATGACTTTATTAAAAATGTGTTTTTATAAGTAAGCTGAAGTGTATAACAACAAAAAAACATGGTAATAAAGTTTGTTACTAGCAATTACTATGGTTATTATAGTACAACTGTAAATATTATAGTTCAAAGTTTGAACATAAAATTATTGCTAAAAAACATATTGAAATTAAGTATAACAAATTAAAGCAATTTTTTTAGTATTAGTAAGAGCTCAGCATAAAATTTTAATTAAAGATTAAATTTTAAAAATACTCCTTCAATTTCTTACGACTCGATTTCGTACTCAGCTTCTTGGACTAGTTGTCTGCTATAACTAAGTAAAAGCAAATTACTCATTTGTTGGTCTTAACTTTTCGTTCTAAGAGTTAATTAACCGTAAAGTTTCAATAACATCTTAATTTAGTTTTCCAGCGGTGAAAAATCGCGCTTGAACCGAAACTCAAAGTTTCACAACGGTTTATTTTCTGACTAACTAGTTTTTCGATTTTAAAATATTTAAAGCGCCATCGGTGAAAAATGAACCAAAATAATTCGCGATTAGTTTTAAAAATGCGTGCTTCGATATTGTTTAAAGATGTTTCGGTTTTGAGACGCCATTTGAAAAATATAAACCAAACTAATTCGCGATTAGTTTTAAAAATGCGTGCTTTGATATTGTTTAAAGATGTTTCGGTTTTGAAACGCTATTTGAAAAATATAAACCAAACTAATTCGCGGTTTGTCTTAAAAATTTGCTCTATGCTAATTTTTATAGGTTTTTTGTTATTCGCAATCGTTTTGCTTTTCAAGTAAGAAATTTATTTTTTGTTAAGATTTCGCGATCGTTCTTAACATTTATTTTAGTTTCGTCGTTTCGTGACGTCGTTGCTGTGCTTTTGTTTAGAGAAAAGGGCAACTTTCGTGAGTTCGTCGCTTTGCCGGACGAATTAATGTTGGAAAAAATGTTTGTAGTCGCTGCTGTGCTTTCGTTTATGATTTGCTCTGTATCTGCTTCCTTATCTGATGGTGCAAGTAATGCTTGTGTTCTCACGGGTGGAGACGGCTCTCTGTAAGCCTCTATATCGGCCGTTGGCTCTAACTGTTCTGGCTCCGGCTGCGGTTGCCCAGATCGTTGGGACTGCTCGATGTGGTATTGGCTATGATAGCTCTGATCGTTGATGCTGGTCGTGGAGGTTCTGGCTTCAGTGGCTCTGACCGTTGACTCTGGCCCTGGTGATTCTGGCTGCGATTGCGCTGACCGCTGAGACTGCCCGACGTGGTGCTGACTAAGATGGCTCGGATCTTTGGCGCTAGTCGTAGACTCTGGCCCTAGTGATGCTTGCCGTGGTTGCTCAGAACGTTGGTTCTTATCAGGTATTTTTGAATCATTAAGTGACGTTGTACTCATGACGTCATAATTTGGTATGGTGACAGCGCGATTGAGTTTTGATTATCTAGCAGCTATTCTACGATTGAGCTCGGCTAATTCGGCTTCGAATTCGCGTAATTCTTGCAAAGATTCGCGCTTAAGTTTCTCACGAATTCTTTTGTGGGTGTTACGTAAAAATAACTTTAAGTTAGCGAGATTTCTGTGCTCAACTGTAGTTGTACTGAAAAATAAACACATCTCCTTATAAGGTAATATATTAGAAAAAAAGACGAATTTTATTCCCCACTATAGTATAATTCGTCGATGCCGTTGTACCTACAAAAATTTTCGAATGTAGTAATCATGGATTCTATATTCGAGAATTCTTCGATAAGACTTAATGAGGGAAGGAATTTCAAAACAAATTCTATAACTTCTAGCTCCCTAAAGGTTTCGTTAACTACGGCGTGGTACTGTGTATCGCTAAATCATTGATACTCGAACCATACAATTTTCTCGTACTGCGTTTTTTCGAGTATACCGCGCCTACTTTGTCGTTTGCTAATCTCAGCGCTTAACAAATCAATTTTCTGCTTAAAATCTCTGACTTCGATACAGGCTGTTATAATCGTTTTGAGACTATCAAGTTCTGACTCGATTACTTCGGTGCGCCTATATCCGACCCATTGGTGAGCTATATGGTCTGTTAAATAGACCGGATCCCGACTGCGTTCGATAAACATTAATTGGTCAGCTACGCACTCTTCCCATAATATAAGTTGATGGATGTCAGTATCTAGACTTTGTAGTAACCAATACAATGGGTCTCTTTCTAAGACTTTAAACTGGTTGTGATTACAATTGAGTTTTCTGTAGGCTACTGGTTCGGGAAGGCGATACGCGGGAACATCAGAAGTTAATAAATTATATTTATTTTGTTTAAGTTACTTCCAGTTCCTAACCAGTTGGCTGCTACTAGGCCTAGAATAGTCTATGTCCATAATAATAGTAGACATGTTTAAAGTCTTAATAAAATTTTAAACTAATTTTGGGTCACCACTACAAAACGAAGAAATTAAAAAGAACTGACTCAACGCGTTATAACAATATCGGTGACGGTATTTAAACGTTTCGAATTGACTTAGCGAAGTTATTTAGCTAAGTCGATTTATGAAATTTGAATTAACTTAGACTATAATCTAAGCTTAGCCTAATTAAGTAGTTAGATTGTTAGAATGCTTAAACTAATTGTATATAAAGAAATCGAGTCTTAGAAACAAAAATCTGTATCACGATATATAAAAATGCGTTAAAAACACTAACAAACTGTACAAATAAACTACTTTAATTCAAATGTTCATATAAAAAACAGTCGCCATCGTACAAAACGTACGATGCGAACACAACACTTACAGCAATAGCGTTATCACTAGCACACTCAAAAACTGGTTAGTTTATAACCTTTTAGTAACCTCCAAAATAAGCGCGTTACTGAATTTAAGCGGTTTGAATACTTTGAGAAAAAAGAAAGAAAGAATAAAACCGCTATCGACTTGAGAAAAACAGTGCTGAATTGTTACAGTACAATGTTTTCAGTAGTGATTTTAATTTAAACGAATGTTTTATAATTTCAATAACACATCTAACTAGTTATACCAATTGTTCCTATTAGAATGACCAACAATATTACTTAGATGAATACTTTCGGACATTTTGAAAACCTCTTGATAAAATTTAGTGCAAACGCTTGATAGCAGTAATGTCGTAGAACACACTCGACTTTTCATCTCAATTATCGTATACTCTAACTAATTAATAATTTAAATAAGTTTAAAAACAACTTCTGCTTATTTATCTTCTATTAGTTTTTTAATGCTTATTCGTCAATGTATACTTGATTTTTTTGCGATGCCTATTTTTCTTTTGCGACCTTGCCTCTTTTTTATTTCGAGGCACTTCGTTTTGTGCCCGCACAGGCACTTAATGTTCTGGAAATAACCAGCCCCGTAGTTGAGAAAGATCTGTTTTCCCATTTTGATGTCTTTGTACGCCACCACGGTTATTTTCGGAACCCCGTTCGTCACTTCGGACGTCACCAAGCAGTTTTCATCGCAATCGTGGTTGATGAACCTGTGAAAAGTGTTTATTGTGTATCAGTTACTTTTGTTGTAGCTGTGGTTGGTTAATTAAACATACTTTGGTTGTTGAAAAATCTTTTTTTATACAGTTTTGCTGAAAATTATTATGTATCAATTTATTTTTACAGGTTACCATGCAGAAAAAAACTATTGCTAAATTTGACATCTAATACAGAAAAAAAATTTCAAAAATAGTTATTTTTGAATTAGACCTTATGTTTATCATAACTATACAAATAGAAAAATAGGATTTTTTTAAACTTTAAGCAGTTTAAACAAAATGCCGTATTCATGAACCGTAAATGTAAAAACATATAAAATAATAGTGTTAGAACAAAAAACAAAATAAACCTGTAGGCATAATACAAAATAGTTTAAAAATCAAGAAAAGCATTTTATGAATCTTTTGACAAATCTAGTAACTATGTAACTTTTGTTTTTTTATTTATCTTTTATTTTATCAAAAACCTCGTATGGTTGCCCATTGCACCGGCGTCTATCCTGAACTCAGTGCTGGTTTCGTAAACGTAGTTGGTCAAATTGTTCCGGCGGTAAACAATGCGTCTTTTATCACTCTCATCTGGCGTTGTAAGCTCCCCGGTGTACTCACCGATAACACTCCCTGTTAAAAATTTAAGTTACTGAGGTATTTCATTTACATAGTTTAAATGATATCCTCTTTCTTATAAATCTCATGATCACTATCACTTTTATTTTTTATAAAAGTTTGTTTACAGACTTTTAAATTTTGAACCAACCTCAACTTGTTCTACTTAAAAACAAATTAAACTTGACTTTATATTTCGACCTTCTTTCTTTTATATCTCAACTTTCTTATTTTCGCATAGTTAGCTTTATACATATCTTAATACAACTTTGATATTTACTTATATAAGCTACCAATAAGTTTCAACGAACCTTTCTTTATTAAATGCTTTGCAAACAATCCGAGACCGAACGGCTCAACCTTCCTTAATTGAAAACTGTTCTCCGGGTTTCTCAAGTCGCAAGCTTCGTAGTTGATGACCGTTCCTCTGTCAAGACCGAGCAATTCAACAACTTCTGGGTCCTTATCAACGACATTTAGTTCACTGTCCACTTCTACGTCCTTTCCAATAAAGAGCTGGTTCGTCCAAACGAAGTGGTTGTTACCGTTGTACTTGTAATAGTCACCCGACACGCTCGCCATTTGCGAAGGGTCCCACGACCCTCGGTAGTCGTCATGGTTGCGATAATACCGCACTGAGCCGTTTCTGATGCTTTTTAAAGTCACATGTTTCGGCCAGTCGTCGCTTTCATCGATGCACAACGGCGCCAAATGCGTCATATCGACGTCGTCTGGATGGGCAGGCAGTTCAGGGCTCTCAGTTGCCGAGGCTTCGCTTCCTTCCGAGTCGTTGTTAGAATCTTCCGTGTATTGTTGACTTTTTACTGCCATTGCCATAAGGTTTGCAACACCTGCATTTTGGGACGCTTTTTCTTCTTGATAATCTTCGAGTTTCATTTTTCTGTTTGGGGAGTAACTCATTTTGTGCTTGTTTGTTTAAAACGACTTCAGTATACTTCTAAAGCGGCTACAACTTAAAGTGGAAATGTTTTAAAAAAATTTAAAGTTATAAACCGGATTTATAACTTCTTTATTACGTCATTTCTGTGTAGTTTTTTGCTTAATTATGTATTTCTTATTTGAAAATGTCAAAAAAATATGCAAAAATATGTTTTATGTTTAACCACCTTAAATGTTTTACTGTGCATGCTTGCTGGTCTGGCCATGTTGGGCAAGCATTTTTTGTTACTATAGCCAGAGTAGCCTTTAGCCGGATAAAGACAAAAGCTTGTTTTTTAAATCTCTTTTATATTGTGCAATGTTTATAAGAAAATTCAATATCTTACAGCGAATCAAACAATTAAAATATTCAAAAATAACTGGAACGAAATTAAGATAAAGTTTAGAAATGATTTTGCGTAAAACTATAATCAGCACATTGTTTCCACAACAAGATTTTAAGTTTTTGAGTGAAAACATTAATTTCAGCTGAATTTAACTTAAAGATCTTTTAACAAAATCTAATAACTTTTTTCTTGATTGAAACCAGTCTGATTAGTGAAGGATCGGACAAGCCGGGGTCAGATGCACTGTAATACTTTCGACTACCTTTTATGCTTCAGATTGTGTTTTGGTCTTCACTAGTGAACTATGTTTAGATTTCAAAAACAAAAATATGTTTAACTTTATAAAACACGGCGTTTTTCGAGGTTTCATTTATCTAGTCCGGACAATAAAATTAAATTTATTAATTAATTAAAACCCTAAAACAAAATAAAAAGTAATCCTCTTTTTTTTTTTTGTTTTAACAAAGGTTGTTTGTATACACATTCTAGTCTAGTGTTAACCGATTATGAAGAAACCCGGTAATAACAATTGTGTTTTCTTTGATTTTATTATAAAACAATAGAAACAAAGTTTTGACTGCAAACAAAGTTAGGCAATTTTTCTTATTGAAATTACTACAAAAATCTTACAATTAACTGCACAAAGTGTTCTAATATTTTAACTGTAACTTTTTTAAGCTCTAAGAGAAAAAATTTGTCATTTATTTTAACTATTTTGTTTGTTGTATAAAGTTTACTTATAGAGAATTTAAGATTTGGATCATATTTAATGAATATTTTTAAAAGAAGAAAAATCTTTAAAACTAAACAAGAAACAAGCTTTTTTTAGTTCTATGGAATGCAATTTTTTATCATGCTTTGCCTTACTTATATACTTTCAATAAAATCTAAGATTATCTATTTGAATTTATACAAGTTTAGAACTGTTATTGTTCAGTTTAGAAGTTAAAGCATACAACTTGCATCTTGAAAATTGTAAAAAGTGTACTAAGACTATGCTTTATTTAAGTCATAAAAACCTTCGATAGGTTAAATTTTAGTGGTTTTTGATTTGAAATTTTTTTCTTAAAAACATTCGTGATTAAATAAATCTGAAATTCTTTTATATTTCAGTCAATTTACTAACATTTTTTAATAAAGTTACACAGTTTAAAGTTGAATCTGCGTTTTTAAATCTAGCTCAGTGTTCAGCAAACTGCGGCCCGCGAAGGGTAAATCTGCGGCCAGCCAGCACGTTTTATTTTTGAATGGAATGTGGCCCGCTAAAGAAAATTTTGTGGCCCGCGAGCATGTAAATGTGGCCCGCTGAGCAAAGATATATTTTAAGTTAATTTTTTTTCAGTAATTTGGTTTAATTTGATTAATTTCATTTTAAGTTCCTGTATAACATTTAAAAATTAAAAGACTTTACTGCTTTAGCTTAAATATGTGAAAAAGACAGATTAGCATTCTAAGAGGCTATTTTCAAAGTTTCATAGTAACTTTATTCTTACAACAGCAAGTAATTATCTGACAAAAAAGTATAAAGAGTACTTTGATTTAGCAAGTTAGTTATATAATACCTATTTAGTAAAAAAAATTAAAAGCAAATTGAAATTTTGTTCAAATGTTATTCACAATAACTAACTAAAATGTCTTTTTTATTTTTACAGTTTAGGACTTTAGGTATTCTTTTAAAAAAAAATTTTATGCCTAAGTTTCTTTTATAGATATTTTAGTACTAAATGTTATATTTGAGTGTGTACAAAAATATTTAATTTAACATAAGAATAAGAAATTAGGTTTATTTGATTTGGGTTTTACAAATTTTGACTCTTTAGAAGTTTTCTTTGCACTTTAAAATAATACATATGAACACCAATTTAAAAAAGATACTCATATTTTAAACCATTTTTTATTTAATACTTAGTTAGATTAGGTTTAATTTATGCATAATTTTTTAAGATAATTGTTTCTACATGTAATATCTAAGTGTGTACAGACACATTTTAAACAATATATAAGACATATATTAAAATAGTTTTTGTTTGGTATACATTTTCATTTATCAAACATTCTTTTTATGGAAAATTAAGTTAATTTTTGTGCGTTGCATATGCATACACATCTGCTGTTTTTTAGAACTACCTATTTTAAAAAAACTAGATTTAGGGGTAGTAAATTTATTAAGTTTGTTCATTGTTAAACAAAATAGTTCAAATTCAAGCAAATAAACAAATAAATATAGCTATCAGACTATGACTTTTTAAAGAATCAAATCTCAGGCAAATTTAGTAATTTTTTCATTTTTTGGGTTAAACTGCTTTTTGTATACGAAAATATCAGGCAAGAGTTTTGTCACTCATGTTGGCTTTTTTGCTTCAAAGAATGGCAAATTAAACTAATGGTGTATGTTTTGTTCAATTCACAGTGTTGGTTTGAGTTATAAAATAAGTTAAATTTTAAACCTTGCAGCTGATATAATTCGAAATACTAATTATATTATTGTATATATATAAGTGTGAACAATCAGTGTTGCCAAAAAATTTGAATCCCGAAAAAGATTTAAATTTGACAATTTATGTATAAAAAACCTGAAAATAGCTTGAATTTAAGTATTTAAAAAAACTTTTACATGTAAAGTAATGAAATTTCAATTTGATACAAAAAGTCTACCATATATTATTGTTTATTAAACGGAAAC
The DNA here is from genome assembly GCF_965202585.1 of Thalia democratica. Classification (NCBI taxonomy): domain Eukaryota; kingdom Metazoa; phylum Chordata; class Thaliacea; order Salpida; family Salpidae; genus Thalia; species Thalia democratica. The sequence goes on along the minus strand of NC_139165.1, from coordinate 40,230,810 downwards.
AAGCGCTCAAATATTTGGTCCTAGGACCTGGTGCACGAAAAAGCCTTTCGGTTATCGAGTCATAATTCAGGATACAGTTTAAAGTAATGTCCAGGACAATAATTTTTTATTGAAAACATTTAAAGTAGCTTAAAAGTATCTTTTTATCATTGAATTATTATTTAAGACAGTTTTTTACCTTTAATTTAGTTTTATACTAAAAGTTGAAGAAAAAATTGTACTTTTAAAAACTTTATATTGGTGCATTGCACCTTTGCTTTTAAAATTTATCAATAGTTGTGCTTTGCATTGAAACTAAATCTAGAAATTGTTCTAATATGTCAAAGTTAGTAATAAAAATTCTTAGGTGAGCACTATTTGTTGTATTAGTGCTCTCATCTTAACGGATTGATCTAAGTCCTATATTGGTTTATGCAGCTTTATAATCTTCATAAATTTTCTAAACACGACTTTTTGTTCTCATTGAAGAAATAAACAAAAAAAAATATTATTGCCAACATAAATTCTTGAAAATAAATTGAAACTCCAAACAGTATCTTCTTTTTAGTAATAAATTTTGCTACTTTATAACTTGTCTAAATTTTTTTTTTTCTGATCATTCTGCACTTACTGAAGATAATCATGCGTTTTGTTGGAACTGACTTTAGCAGTTTTTTTTCTCGTTTTTTTTTGCCATAACTTCTAACAAGCCTTTTTTAATTCTTGTAGCTCGTCTTATATTTCGCATTTACTCTTTTTATATGCAATATTTTTGTTGCAGATAAAGAATTGCTGTAATGGTTAATAAAAAACATTTTTTTACTTCATTAATGATTTAATAAACTTTTATACTTATGTTAAAAATATTTAAGAACTTTGAATATCCATTCTAGCTAACTTGTAAATATATATTTGCTTTATATTTAATTTACTGTTAATAAACTTTGTTATTTCTTTGTTTTGTGAACTTTTTTTTTAACAGAGTTGCCAAACTAATATGTTAGCTTAAAAATTTGAAAATCTAGACTAGATTAAACCTGTTTAAGACATTTTGAAAAATCTCAGGTATGTGTGAAACTTTCATTTCAAACACTTCGAATAAATCTTCGAGTTCACAGAACAGTTTTTATGACTGTAGTGTAATTTACTAATTATAATTTTTTCTTGTTTTTTTTTACATATTGTCTACTTTTTTATAATGATGATATTTTAAATAAGTATTTAAGCTTGATTAACAGCACGTTTTTTAGCTTTTTTAAGTTTTGATAAACTTAAGCTGGTTTGATATAACTCAGACATTTTTGCTTCTAAAGTGGCAACCATGTAAAAAACTAATCAATTACTAATCTAAGTATTTAAAAATTTATAATCTTAAAAAGTTTGTTTTAGCTTTCTACAATAGAAATAGGTATTAATTTTATTTAGAGAAGTAATTACTATATTTTTTAATGAGTGTAGACTGTAGACTATTAAAGACGCGAAAGTTATTTTAATAAGTAAATATTCTAAGACAAATTATAAAAAGGCTAATAATATAAAAAATGTATAAAAGTGACCCATAAATGTTTCCAAGCTCGGTTTTTATAGAAAGTTAGGTCAAAAGTAAAATTAAAATTTAATATATTAAGTACTTAAAAAAGTACATAGTTTATTAACACTGAAGTATATTAGTCAATGTAAGTTTTATTCTAAGAAGTATTTATAATTTAAATAGGCATTCTATGTGTAGCTAAAAGTCATTTAAAATAGTAAAGTGAATAAAAATAAAACTTTCCCTAGTGTGACTAAAACACAAACATTATTCAAGTGTCACTAAAACTGTGGCCCGCGAAGACTTTAGAAACTTGAAATTTGGCCTGCGATCACCAATTGCCTGCCGACCCCTGTTTTAGTTGATACAAGCCCACAGCAAAACCGATCTACTTTAAAATTGCTAGTAAGTATAAGCGTATATTTAAAAGGTTTAATCAATATTTTTATTGAGATGTAAATTTTAGAGAAAATGTTGAACTGACACTGAACTAATTTTGTAGTCAAGTAGTTAAAATGACAAAAATATCTATAACATCTGTATTTTGAACCATAAGAATTAAAACTTGAATATAACTTATTTAGAATTTTGTTTTAACTGTGAAAATAGCATATTAAATAATGAGCAGGAATATAATTTATTAAAACTCAATTTTAAATCTTATACTTTTCAAATATAAGAGTTTATTCCAAATATTCTTTAAACCAGTAATTGGTTTCACATTAATAACGTGGGATTAAAAACTTTACATTCTTCAGTAGTGAGTATAAAAATACTGCAAAGTCTTAACTTTTTTTTTATCATTTTCGATTCAAAATTTGTACAAACAAATGCAGAACTTTCTTTCTGAAATAGACTCAAGTTACTTAAAACCTGTTATGACTTTTTACTAATTTAGAATTACTTTAAGCTGTTTTCAAGATGTTCACATAAATTTAGTTTCAACTTATTTAGTTTATAGTTTGTAAAATCATAAATTTTTTTTTTTAAATCTGTAAGATAGTTAAATAATATAAAAGTTCTAGTTCTAAATGATTCTAGTAAAAAAAATGTTTTGTTCTTTTAGGGATAACACAGATTCCAAGAAGAAATCGAGAGCTGTCGTTGTTTTAGTACTGATCGTAAATAAAAACTAATAAAACATACTTAACTTTACACCTACTAAAATAATATAACATCAGAATAACAACAACTACCTTGTATAAGGCAAATGACAAATCGAAAGTGCAACAAAAAAGGTCCTAACAACCAACAGAAAGCATTGTGATGATATATACATCAAAAATCTATAGCTTTTTAACAAACTTAAGATCCTTTTTCAAATAAAAAGCAGTAGACAAACTAAAAACTAACTACGTTAAACTTTTAAACTATAAAGGAACTTTAGTTAAATTAGCTGATGTTGAAAATGCTTCACTCATCAGATACATTTTGCATCACCTTCAACTTTGAAATAAAGAGACCACGAAAACTAAATTTCCCTAAAAGAAAACAAAATAATTAGTGATACCCTTTATTAATAAACTAATCATTATAAAAATATTCAAAAATATTTGTAATAAAATCTTGTAAAACATAAAAAGATTGTATTTTTTTATTTATCTATTACTTATATAATATATATATATATACAGACTATTTTATAATTTTTTACTAAATTTTAAGTGATAATCATGCATTGCATAGCAAGATTTCCACAATTTATTTTTATTATGTTTTGCATAACTTTTACAGTAACTTCTAAGAAATTTTGAAACTTTAAAACTTTATTGATATTGTTTATTGAACAGTATAAAAGCGATCAAAACGTTTTAGTAACAATTTAGTAAAACTTCTTGTACAAACTAAAATATTTCTACAAACTAATAGTAATAGTAGTAGCAAAAAAAACAACATGTCTCGTTATAACTAAACTTTTGTTCACAATTGTCTCTTACCCTGACTAATTCAATTTACAATAGTATTTCAAAGCAGGTTATTTAAATATTTAGAGCTTTATTTTATTATATAGTATTTATTTATTTGCCTTATTCTTAAATAAATGTAATCTTAAGTGGTTACGTTACTTAACAAAAATTTTTTTTGCAGAATACTACTGTAATAGCCTTTTCAGAACATAAGATTAATAATTAACATATTTAGTATATAACCTTATTCATGTTTCAGAGGTATTGAAGCAACTGTCACACATTTTAAGCTTTAAAATTAGTTTTTGTAATTTTAGTAAGCTTTAGGACTTGTTTGAATACAAAAAACATTGTTGTTTCAAAAACACTTATAATAAACATTTTTACACTCAGTTAAACAGCGTGACTTATGAAATCCTCAGTTACAATAAAAATTTTGAATTATAAATGATTATAATAAAACATATAAATTATAAATGAGAATAACAAAACATAACACAAAAAAAATAAAAAGCGCACTACTAATCACTGACCATAGTATAAAGCTATTATAAGCTACATTAAATTTTTTATTAGTGTTTTCTTAAACGATACTTTTTTAAACTTTATGTTGTGAGTATTAAAACTATTTAACAAAGCCTAAGAAATATATTTATATACTTCAATAGTAATATATGACTCAGTATATATTATATAATCTGTATAGTCCTTGACAATACGTTAAAAGGTATTCGTGATGTGCGACTTGTTAACCGAAAGCTTTTTTTGTTCACCAGGTTCTAAGACCAAATAAATTTAGACAACTTAGATCTAAAAAACTTATGATTTAACATTATCAATTTATTAAAATTGTTTTAAGATGAGACAAAGTATATGACTCTTAAAAGAATAACGATATTAAAGTCCTTATACTTTAAATCTTTTGCTAGATAAATATGGCAGTGGAGTAAAAACTAGCCAAAATTTGTTGAAAAAGGTTGTTTTTCCGGAAGTATATCAGTAAAAAGGGGTAGACATGCCTTATTTTGTGTTTTATAAAACATAATAATTCTCTTAAAAAGAGTCACTTTTTTTATTTTCAAATAAATAAGATCACTATTATTTTTTTAATGATTTTTTAAATCTTTTTAAAAACTACATAAATTTTCTTTGTATTTCTTTTTTCTAAACTAAAATGCAACTTCTAAATGACTAGAGTTAGTTTTTATCATAATAGTTGTTTTCAAATTTGTTTTTTTTTTCAGTGCTTCTTACTATCAAATAGACTGTTGACAAAATAATTGACTTAAAACTTAAAAGTTGCACTCATTACTAAGTAAATGTCTTATCCTTCATAAACGTTTTAAAACATTGGTTTTTACAAAGACTTTAAACAACTGACTTGAAAAGTTAAACGAAGAAGAAAATGATTAACATAAAGTAGTTCATTAGCTGCTTTCTACATAAAGACCGTACTGTTTGTCTGAAGACTAATCTTTTTTTTCTGTAAAAAACCACGAACACTTTTATATGTCCATTTTTTGTTATTTAACTGATAAGTTTTATAGCTTAAGCACTTGGTATATGATACTTTTTTTATATAAAAAATTGTAAGGTATCTAAACTACCTCTGACTAAAGTAAAACATAAACAAACATTTCTTTCTTATTTTTTTAATCGTATAAAGAAGTGATAACTTACCTTAAATAATTTTAACAGATTATGTTTAAAATACACCTTGTCAAAGTAGTACATACAATTTTCATTAATTTTATATACACATTTTTTTTCAATTTAAAAACATTAAGAAGTAGTGTAACTCTTTAAATTAAACTAAAACCGAATACTAAATAAATATTATATTTCGTGCAATAACTAAATCTAATATATTTCTAAAATCGTAATACTACTATTTTCTAAATTTTTATTTCAAATATACTAAGTTTAATTTTATTGAGTACGAAAACAAATACTTAAAATATTTTAGTCCAAGGACCTTGGTGTACAAAAATACTTCTAATTCATTGAGTCATACAATACACTTACATCAATGCTGGTTATGACATTTTTCGCTTCCATCTTGTACTAAAAGTGTGTTTTTTATTGATATAAAGTTATTTTGTTTATTAAATAACTGATTTCGCACTTACCAAATTAAAACTCTAAGACCTCGCACTACAAAAACATTAAACAAAGAAAAATTTTTTACTGTTTGTTCAAATAATAAGTACAAGCAAGAAACTCAGGATAGCACAGGACATTTTTGTTTTTTTGAACTCAGGGTGACTCAGGTTAGCTTATTTCTTCACGAAAAACTCAGGATTCCAAAAATGTTTTAAAAATTTCATAAAATACTTTTTGTAATTCTCAGGGAATAATTATTTTTCTAGGTTTTAAATGAGACTTGGTCGGTTTAGTTTTAATATACTCTAATTTATGATGAAGTTTGTTAAAAATTTGGTTTTATTAATTTCTAAAAGTTCAAATAATCATTTAAAGCATTTGAAAAACTCAGGATGACTCTACACAGTTTTTGATCATAGGTGACTCATAGGTGGCTACCCTGATTTTATCTAAAAGTTTTAAGTAAAAACTAATAAAAATGTTTATATAAATGTGTTTAAATCAGGATTTTCTTAAGTTGGAGATATTATAAATAATATAAAAATGGACAATTATTTTTTTACTTAGTACTAAAGGGGCATTAATAAAAAATATTTTTGAAACCCTGATAAAAACTGTTAAATAAAATTTCTAAAATCTAAATGAAACGAAATTGGTAACATCTATAAGATATTAATTTGTAACTCAGACTAAATATTTAAACTTAGTTTAATGTTAAAGTAAAATCAGCTTCATTCTGTTTTTTTTTTTTAATTTGACCCAAAAACTACTTATTTTTTACAGGAGCTCCTCTTAAAATACAATAAATTTTGAAGTATTTTATAGTCATTTAACTGTTTTCTTTGTCAATTTTAGTTGTTTGATTAGTTAGATGGAAGATCGATTTTTGTACTGAGTTTCTGAATGCATAATATTACGTCATACTTTTTTTTTGTTTTTTTTGCATAAATTTTGCATCTTTGTTTAGTACAAACTGTTTTTATGTAAGACATGACATGACTAAAATATTAATAACCTTAAACAAGGAAAAATATGCAAATTTAAAAGAAAACTATTTAACTACTACCTTACTTTTAAGCAGTAGCTTGTGAAGATTTTCAGTAAAGTAAAAAAATTAAAAACAATTAAATTTGTTTTTTAAGCAAAATGACTGAAAGCGTGCGTTGTTATGACGTAACATACTAAAACCAGTTAAAATTTGTAAAAATGTTTTATATTAACTGAAGCAACAAGCCAACTTTAGATTAGACAAACTCTAACTACTAAAAAATAATTTTAAAGCTGCCGTAAGGTAGCATAAACGGTAACTGGTCTAAATTGCACGAAGAAAAAATTGTACGAGGGGACTAAATTGCACGTAGACGATTTTGCACGATTGAAATAAAATAAACAGAAGAACAAGTTGAATTTAAATAAAAAAGAAGAAAAAAAAATGACCGAGGGTAGGGGTTAAGAGTAACAGTGATAGTAAAATAAAAAATAAATTTTAAAAGTATAAAAAAATACTTTTAACAAAAAAAAATAAAAGCAACCGACCGAGGGTTAAGGGTAACAATGATAATAAAAAATATTAATAAAATTAAACAAAAACTGAAACTAAAAAAAAAAACTTACCGACCGCGGGTAAGGGTTAGGGGTAACAGTGATGATAAAAAAATAAAACTTAAAAAAAAGTATAAAAAAAGAATAATAATAAAATTTTTAATTTAACCCATGCAAAATTGTCTCAGTGCAAAATTGTCTGCTCGTGCAAAAGTGTCTTCATGCAAAAGTATTTTCGTGCAATTTTGTCCCCTCGTGCAACTTTGTACGCTCGCGCAATTCAGACAGTTACCCGTATAAACACTACGTACTAAACACTTCTGATAAGCTTTTTAAATGCTAAACTTTAGTTAATTTTTTATATTGATTTTTTTTTTCAATAAAATAATAGTTACATGTGTTTCACTCTTACAAATAGTAGTTTTAAATTTAGAAAAATATAGGTTTCAAAAATTTTCTGTAAGAGTTTTAAAAAGTTCCTGAAAATTTTATAAACTATTTTCAGCTGGGTGATTTGGCCTGTAATCTAGCTACTTGGAAGCTTAATATCAGGGATAATATTATTAAATTTAAACACTGATAAATATCACTGTTAAAAATTAAATTTCGTTTTGTCTTACTAACGTTCAATTTTTTTGTTATTCAATTTGAAAACATGTTCAATTATAAAAATAAAAAAATAGGTATTGAAAATAATTTCTTTTTTATTTTATACATTCTGACAACTCTGTTTAATTGTTTTGCATATATAAACTTGTTTAAGATTCTTGTTAAAGCTGTATTGTATTTTTAATACAATTGTTTTCTTTAATTAAAGTTTTGTACTTGTATATTATCAACAGGTGATAAAATGTAAAAAATGAACCAAAAGAATTTAGCCTTACTAAAATTGATTAAATGCAAGTACTTTTTAACTTTATATTAAAGCAATTTAAATTGATTTTAACTAGTCTTTTTTAGGAACTAAAACTACAATTCAATATAATTTAGAACATGTTTAAGCTAGTGTGAAATTTTGACAACAACTACAAAAATTGATTTACAAGCTAACAACAAAGTTTTGTTTTTCATATAATATATATGATTTCAGCTATGCAAAGGGTAACTTGTCGTTTTGACTGACGTAAATTAAATAACAATTTAAAACTAAACATTCATAAAAATCTCTATACAAATTTTGAATAAATGTCACCTTAAAGTTTATTTTTCATACTTCCTATTAAACTGTTGTAAAGAAGCTCAATATATCAAAACTAAAATTTCAAAACATTTTTATAGTAATGCTAGTCAAAAATCTAAGGATATATAAATTTAATAGTAGATTTTAAATTTAAATTTGTTTTTAAACTATTATTAATATAAAACATTTCAACGAGCGTTAACTTAACTGGATTAGCACTTTTTGCAGTTTTTTAGAAAATTTCCAAATTTTAGATCCAATTACTTTTCTTATCTTTAAAGCTAAATAAGTTTTTTTACTATAGAGAACGCTCCTTTGCTTTTAATTTTTAAAAAATCCATTGGTTTTGGATGTGAATTTTTAAGTGCCACTTAGAAAAAAAATGTTTTTTTTTTGATTATCATTTTAACAGATATTTTAGCCAGAAAAAATAATTTTCATTTTCTTTTTTTATTCTTGTTTCCTTTGTTCTCAAGGGTCCTTATTTTTTCCAAACTCTAATATTTTAATAATATATACAAAAATTTCCGACTGTAAATTTCAAGGACCTTCGATTTTCTAACGGTCACTATAACTAAAAAAAATTCTTATTTTAATAAACTTCATTACGACTATTTCAAATGATCCACGATTTTTTCTATCTAAACTTTTTTATGTAAGACATGACCAATGCATATTTTACTAAAATTATTATTATTTAAAAGTGAAATACCTCATTTTTCTTTTATGAGGGGTTTTATGTTAAAGTTCATACGTTCTCTAAATTTAAAAAAACCTTAGTTTAATTTAAAGATAAGAAAAATAATTGGATCAAAAGTTTGGACATTTTTTAAAAATTACCAAAAAAGCCAATCGAGCTAAGTTAACGCTCGTAACATATCATTATTTTTTTAATTAATATTAGTTGTTCCAAGACGTGTTTCAAAACTGTTTTAACAAAGTTATTTTTAATTACATTTTAAAAACTTGAAAATGTATAATCAAAAGACAAGTAAGATATCTTATCCTCCCTTGTGCTAGCTTATAACAGTTATCAGCAAAATTAAAACTATTTTTAAAACATTTTAATTACGTTAACGCAAATCTCAAATTGTTAACTCCACTGTAACAAATTACGTGTGAAATTTTATAACAAAAATTTAGACTATACAGTAGAGTTACTAAACTACATTAGTCCTATCATCGTAATTGTAGAATTGAAAACTTAGACAAGTATACAAATTGAAAAATATGTACTGACTCTTCTTAATTAGAAAATTTTCTAAAACAAACATTTAATGTTTATCTTTCATTATGAGCTACTTGAAACTTCAAACAAGTTTCAAGTTCAAACAGTGTTTACTGTATAAAAAAATATTAAATTCTTCAACTTTAAATTGTTCCTTTTAATTTTTTATTGTAACATTTAAACAAAATTCTACCTGTAGGTAATAATTAAAAAAATACATGTTTATAATAAATTAGATCATATTTAATCAATTGAAAAGTACAATGAATACATATAGAAAAACACACAATAAATTTAAAAACTTACTACAATAACAAACAGTGCAAGTTTATTACAAATACATTGTTATTCAAAAATAGCTATAGAAAAAACCTTACTAAGTTCTAGTCAAACAAAAGTTTAACATACAGACGGATATAAAAAAAAATTAAGATTACAAATGTTTCATAGAAACAGTTTTATGATAAACTTACTATTTGAATACCTCTTTTTTTTACAAACTATTTTACTACATTTACTTGAAAAGTTAAGAAAAACAGATTTTTTTTTATTTTAAATACCAAGAAGTTATATTTACTGAGTTTATAACTTGTGTGTGTTTACTTTTCTTAAAATATAAAATTAATAGTATGACTTTTTTAACATTGTTAGTTAATTTACTGAATTAGTTATAAAACCTCTAAAACTGTTTAATATAATAGACATAAATCAATTACACTAGTTAAAAAGCTTTGTAAGTTTAGTGTTTTAGATCATCCTTGCTTTAATTTTAAGTTTAGTTTAAGCGTTTAACTTGATATATCAAAATAAAAACATCCAAAGTATAAGTACCTTAATAGAACCAGTTTGTAACTATATAACTGTAAATAATCTATTTTAGTGAATAACTTTTTTTTAATAACTAATAACAACTCTTTCAGATTAGTTAAGAAAACATAGTTTATTAAACTAACTTAAATAGTTTTTAAGTAATAAAAGGTCAACTTTTTCATAGTTTTGAAACTTATCAAACTAGGAATGTAAAAAACTGACTGTTATAATACAGTGTATATGGTTATACTTTATTTAATATGTTCAGTTTTCATTTTGTCGTCTTTGAAACATCATCGTTTTATCAAGTATGAATTTGATTTCTATACTTACTCTAATATTTAATAATAGTTGTAAATAACTAACAAAATCAAGTTTCAAAAATTAAATGAACAACAATTATTTCACTTTATATACAGAAGCAAAAAAGATTTAGTCTACAAGTTGTTATACTAACCTTTATTCTTATTTCGTGAATTTAAACGTATACTATGTTTACTTTAAAGTCCGACTTAATGTTTGTTTAGTGAAAAACAATTTAAACTTTAATCGTATTTTCAGCTAGTTTTCTGAGCGAATTCGTTTTATATAAAAATAAAAATCATGTTAACTTAACAATAACAGTAGTTTAGATTACCCTTAACTTTGTTGGCTATTTTTAAATTTCTAAATGCACGGTGAAAACTAGAACCCTAGCTAAATATTATTTTAAAAGAAAAGAAATAGAGTAAACTGTAATAAAAAATACGAGTTTACTATTGGACAAAGTTTATTGAAACATTACAACAGTATATTATCTTTAACTCTTGTCACTGCTTACATATAAAACTGTAAAAAAAATAAAAGCACAAAATTTATATTGTAAACATGGGTACAATGGAAAGTTAAATAACAGAAGTAATATAAAGTAATTACGTAAAAATAACATCATCCAGTTAATGTTATTTTTAAGGTTGTGGTTGAGTTTTCAACACCTCTCTTCTGCTGCAATGCCCATTAGGTTTTGGTAAACAAACACTGTCTAGTGCTTTTCTGCTCCATTTGTCCCATTTTCTTGGTATCCTGCACTGATGTTTTGATCTTCTCCGTTTCTAGAAACTCATTTTCGGTAAACTAAATGCAAAAAAGGATAAACTCTATAGTGTATAGTACTACTTTTAAAATTTTTTGTTACACTAGTGCAGACATGTTAAAAAGCTCTGCTTTGTTTACTCAAGCGTGAAATTACTTACTTAAAACAAACCAAAGTTTATACGCTTCATTGCTGAATTGGCATAGTAACTATTAGCATTTTACCAACTCTGCACTAGTGTTTTGAATAAAAAGACATAAAAACAAACTTTGATATTTTTAAACGATTCTAACTGGGTAGGTGTCAAATTTGCACAAGCATACAAAACTGCACGAAAATACTTTTGCACGAAGACACTTTTGCACGAGGGGACTAAATTGCACGAAGACTCTTTTGCACGAGCAGAAAATTTTGCACGGAGACATTTTTGCACGGGTTGAGTTTTTTTTTTAATTTTTTTTTTTATATTAGTTGTTTTTTTATTTCTTTTATTTTATTATAACTGTAACCCCTCACCCTTACCCTCAATCGGTAAGTTATGTTCTTTTCTTTTTTATTAGTTATTTTTTTTTTAATTAGTTTATTTTTTACCATCACTGTTACCTCTAACCCTTACCATCGGTCGGTAGCTTATTTTTTCCTTTTAATTAATTAATTTTTATTTATTCATTTTTTTTTTTTTTATATTAATTGTTTTTTTTTTACTGTCACTCTTACCCGTAACCCTTACCCTCGGTCAGTAACTTTAAATTTTTTTCTAATCAATTTCTATCTTTTATTTTTTTTTTTTTATGTATTTTATTTTTATTTTTTTCTATTGTTCAAAAATAACACTCCGTGCAAATTTTAGCTTATGAAAAGTTGACCCTTGGTGCAAAATTGTCTTCGTTCAAATTTGTCCCCTCGTGCAATTCAGTAACCTCGTGTAATTTTGTCTCGTGCAATTTTGACCCGTTCCCAATCTAACTACATTCGGCAGTAAAAAACAATAATAAATTTAAAAAAGAAAAAAATGCTTAAATTTTATTTAAGATAAAAAACTAACAGGGGTTTGATAGCATTCGTACTTCGAACAGAAGCTGCATTTACCGCACGCCCGAGCGTATCTGTGCCGGTAGTTATTTATTTGCTGTTTTTCCTGTTCAAACTGTATTTCTTGTGGCATTTTTAATACTTCAGTGCAAACTGGTGTGTACAGCCTGCCTCTATCTACTTTACCTTTAAAATAATTATAAATTTGATTCAGTTAAAGTTTTGTTTTAGTTTAGTTATTTGTGAGTTTTAAATTTACTCATACGCGATTTTTAGACATTAAAAAAATTTAAATTATAATTAAACAGTAATTTTTAAATAAGAAAAATTTTGAAAAAAAATGAGTTTAGAAACAATATCCAAAGTTAACTTTTTTATAAAATTTACTGAAGTTAAATAGAATACATTTAAGATATCTTAATAAAAAATACTTACCACACACAATATATTTTTTGCCAATTTTTAAATAAAGGCCACAGCCAACACTTTTTGGAGTGTAAATATAACCCATTCCTAGTTGAATACTAACACCTTTTTGTTTGAAAATCTGCATAAGTTATTATTTTATTGCATTATTTTCAAAATAGAATTTTTAATAACTAACCTCTAGTATTTCTACTGTGTATTCAATTTCATGAGGATATTCATAAGATTCAAGTCTTTTTCCACTAAAACTAACTAAAAAAAAAGCTTTAGTTTTAATTTAAAATTTTTGTTTGTGCACTTTTGTTTTTACGTAAGGTCATTAGGCTCTTTTTCAAAAATTGCACATTCAAGTTAATTTAATAAACTAGTTTTAAAGTTATACTGTGTAATATATTCTAGTTTTTAAGTAAAATACTCTAATCCCAACAAACAAAAAATTTTAATTCAAAACAAAATTGTTTTTTTTTTCTTTATACGTTAAATTAACTAATAAATAAAATTATGATTTTTAAACTTTACGATACTTTCTCTACAAAAAAAGAAAAATAATCAAAATCCTAAAATTGAAAAAAAAACAATGGCAAGTAATCAGGATTTTTATACCTGGAGCAATAGTCTTTTTTCTATTAACAAAGTTCACTTTAGCCGAATTTTCTACTTGAACATGAACACCTGTTAGAAAATAACATTTATTTAAAAAGTGCTTTATGAATTTAAGACATGAACAACTGTTTGTACAAGATCATAAAGTATTTTTTGCAACCAATTATTTTATTATTACATGGAAAACTAGTTTTAAATAATCCTTTTTAAAAAATATACAAATAGCTACTAACAAACTTTTTACCTCCAAGTCATTAAATTTATGTACTTGTTACTTGAACAAACTTTAGATTTTTTTCAGATATACTTAAATGTTAATTAAATATACAAATGATTTAAACGCAATAATAACTAGGAAAAAAACTAACAAAAATCAGACATGCAGAATTTATCTTGTGGGTGAACGTAAGAACATTGACAAGCTTCTGTTATGACGTAATAAAATGTCATAATCGTAAGTGATAATATGAACTTGACATTAAGATTCATAGCTTATAAGATACCGGTAACGGATGATTAAAAACTATAAAAAAGAAAAATTAAAATGTTTAGTGCAAATTGAAAAAGTAACAATTTATGATACTTTTTAATATAGACAATATGCATGAATAATATTACCAATGTATGTATTTAAACCGCATTGAAATGAACCTTATATATATTTGTAATATATTTTTTTGTGAAAAAGGCAGGTATTCAACTATGTACAGAGGTAAATAAACATTTATAATAGAGTATATCCGTTTTTAAAATTAGATCAACACAATAACTTATAGTTAACATCAAACCTGACATGTTTGTTAACCAAACAAATATCGATTAAAACGTTTATGTATCCGTCAGTTTATATTCTTTAAATGAAATAATATATGTATTATATATTGTATACATATTAACTTAATCTACTATTTTTTATTTAAACTAATAGTTTTTTTAATTTATTTACAAGTTTATATTTTTTTAACCAACGAATGTTTCTTATGTTAAACTTTTACCTTTTTAGATTCAAGGGTTAATTTTTTACTAATAATATTTATATAAAGCTGGATCGCTGTTTACATAGCTGATAATATGTCTGGCTTTTGTTTATTTTTGGTAAAACACAAAGTGATAAGAATTTACAGTAAACTAAGTTTTCAAAAACTATAACATTTCACCTAGTTAATTAAAACACAATATTTATTACTTATTCTGTAGTTTAACGGTAAGTAATGACAAAAATCTTAGTTTATGTAAAAGTTTTTAGTAGTTGACTAATTGTACTAGGATTTTAGAAAACTTTAATAAAACTAGACAATTGAAAATAAATTACTCAAAAATTACTTTAACTTTGTATTTTTACATTTTTGTACACTTTTGTACTTTAACATTTTTCAACATCACAAATGCTAAGGATAAAAAAACATAAAATTATTGTGTATTTAGTCGAAGTATTATAAACTTGGTTTCAATCAATATTGTTTGTAATTTTATAAAACTAAAACATTTTAATCTTTACCAAAGCATTTTATTCATTAAAAGTAATAAAAATATTGTTTATATTAGTACTTTGAACAGAAATAAAATTTTTTAAACAAACTTATAAAATTGTAGAGTGGAACAAATACTTAATACAAGTTTAAACCGTCAACCTTTGTGAATTATGTTTTTTTGTTATTTTTGTTTTGGTCTGGTTTAAAAGTAAGTATTTTATTAAAAATTAAACTCAAAGTTTTGATTTATATACAAATGTACTTATTAATACTTAAACATTTTTAAAAGTGTTGCTGTAGATAAATTATACTGTTTTTTAAACTGTCATAAATATAGAACTTTGAAGTATTGTAAGTTGATACTTTTAACAGTTTTAATTAACATTCGGTTGCTTAACATACACATGCTTTATCATACTTTGTGAGTTAAATGGAAAAAGTTACATTTTTCTCTATATTTTAGTTTATTTAACATAATTTGGAAACTTTTATCTTCAGTTAAAGTTTTGTATAAAGTTTGTAATACAGTTTATACAGCGAATTTAAACTGTTTTACTAAATGATGTTTGTTTTTAAATTGCTATATCAAAACTTATGAAATAAAACTTAGATCTACTCTCGGTTCTTTTTTTAAATATTTTTATTATAATTTAATTGTTTGAAATAAATGTATATTAAGGTTTGTAGAACAAATTAAAATGTAATAGTTTACTTATGTTATGCTTATATTACTTTTTACTAAGCAAAGTTTTCAATAAACATACTAAAAATTTATAAGAAAATATTTTACGAAAGGTTAGAGCTTATAGTTTACACAATATTAATTAAAAAGCTTATTAAAACTGAAGATTGTTTTTAAACGTATGATTCATAACTTGAACTTGTCATGTTTTTACAGGGCTTCTCAGAGTAATAACGATTTTTTATCATACTGAAAATTTAATAAAATTATTGTCAAATAACAAACGATACAAACAGATTTTCAAAATCTAATACTTATTTTCTCATGTTTTTTTATGAAAAAAAAAACTTAAACACTTATTGACTATTTTGCTGCTATCTTCTAAGTATTTTTTTTGTTACATGAAATAAGTAAGCTTAAAATGTAGGAATTTAATACAAGTAGTTTTCAAGTCTTAAAGTAAAGTATCAGAACAGAGATTTGTATTCAGTAGAATGTTTACTTGCAAAAATGCAAAGAAAAAATTAGCAAAGAAAATACGTTACTTTTTGAAAACTAATTCAATTATAAAAAGTTATCTGCATGAGTAATTTAAAATAAGTTGTATCATAGTTTTTTAACATCATTAACTTAAAATACATTTTGAGAAACACAATTACTTAACCGAATACTGAGAACTTTCTAAAACAATTAAGTTTATCAATTGTGAAATACTTAATGTTGAAACGTAGCTGTTTAACAGCTTTCATTTGAAGCTTCTTTTCAATAACTTTTGTACTAATTTATCTATTTGCATGGCCTACTAGAGTGTTCTTGTATCTATTTCAGCGTAAGTGCTTTATTTACCAAAGGTAATCAATGCGATAAAATAAAATATGTTTAAAGGTCACATACTCAGTTATATATTTGCTGTATTTTTTTTTTATTCAACTAAAAATATTTAATCGCCACAACTTTTTTTACAGAGACAAAAACTATTTTCTTTGTACTGTTTTGATGATAGGACTCAATAATTTTGTTAAAAAGAATTTAACTCATAAAGAGTATTTATATTTTATAATAAGTGGCATTTTTTCACACAGTGCTATATTTTTACCGACTTTTTTCAACTAACTGTAACACAAAATCAATTTTTTTTTTTTTTAATTTATAAAAAACAATAAAAGTTAGAACTTTATACAAATTAAAGATTTATTTCGGAAAACTCTTCGCAATACAAAAATTAAAAATTAAGTTTTGATATTGGTTGCGTTTAATTTTCGAAAAGATCCATAAGAATTTTCTGCTTTTTTTGTATGTGTTACAAGAATATCTTTAATCTTTACCTAGTACATTTGTACTCGAATAAAGTTCTTGCATTGTTTTTTTGAATTTTTTGCTTAAGTTTAACATTTAGAAAATTTTATTAGATCATTATTGCAAAATATAATTTTAATATTTTTACTTCAAGAAACTTAAAAAATAGTTAAACTACCACAATTGTTTCGTTATTGAATTTTATATATTTTGTTACAAATGTTGTTAAAAAGTAATTCACATATTTGAGATTTTTTACCGAATAATTGTATATATTTTAGGAAACCTTTAGTTAGATTTTTTGGTATATTTTTTTAATAAAATTGTTTTACTTTTGCTACGATATGTTCTACTATCGAATAATTTAAATATAAAGTTTTCATTTACAAGACAACTTTTTTGTTTTGAAACTGTTAGTTTAACTGGTATATATATATAGTTGAGTTTTAAACAACATCTACAAAAAATATTTATGCAGTATTTTTGCTTAATAAACAAAAGCAATATATTTCTTTTATCAATACTTGAAAACTCTAAACATCATAATTTTTTAATTTAAAAAATTATTACCGTCAAGCGTGTCAAATACTTTATCATTTTTCTGTTTTTTATAAACTCTTAATACTTCTATCGATTATTACAACGATAATATTTTTGAGTTTTATTTTTTATTCTTTTACAACGAGACAAGCATTACAAAACGAAAGCATAGATATAAATAAGTTTATATGTTAAAAAAATAACCAAAAATATATTTTTAGAACAAAAATGTATAATTGTACTTTTAAATCATAATGCAAACAGTTAAAACCTTTATTTATATAGCAACTTATAAAAAATACAAGAATGTAGACTAAAACTACTAAAAACATATATTTTAAATAAAACAATCAGAAAGATAACTAAGTAGAACAATATATCATAGACGTTAAAAGCATTTGTACTTTCTTCTAAGACAAACTGAATCTATAACTTTGATATTATCTAGATCTTTTCTGCTGCAACGTCCATTTGATTTCGGTAAACAAACACTGTCTAGCGACTTTCTCCATTTTTTGTTCCATTTTATCGGTAACCTACACTGGTTTTTTGGTCTCTTTCTTTTCTGTGTATATTTTAAAGTTTTTTCTGTTTTATTGTAAAGTTACATGTTGTCTTAAACAAGTTAGATGTAAAAAACTTTTAAAAGTTTATCACATATAATATTTTTGTAATATAACGTGGTAGTCTTTGAATTAACACAAATACTAAGGAAAAAAAAATCAAGTAGCAAATTTTTTTAGGATTTTAGTTAAAGGTTTTTGATAACTAAAACTTCATTCCGACAATAAATAAATAAACAAACAAACAGGGATCTGATAACATTCCTCCTCCCAACAAAAGCTGCATTTACCGCAGGCCAGATTGTACTTATACTTGTAGAGTTCCTGCCTTTGCAACTGCTTCTTTGTATGTTCGTTGTTTGCGTTACGAGGAAAATGTACCACCTCAGTACAAGACGGTATAAACAACCTGCCTGAGTCTAGTTGTCCTGAAAAATTTTTGTTCATGAGTAAACTGTAGCTTTGTACGAGTATTCAGTAAATTACTAATACTTTATTTAAACTATTGTAATTTTCCCTCAACAAAAAGTTATTAATGTCATACTTTTCTTGATGAAAATATTGTTTGAGTTTAAACGAAAAATGCTTTTTTGGTAGTACATGGGTTTTTTTTAATTAGTAAAAACTGTATAGCCGCACAGTTGGTACTTACCAGTTATGATGTAGTATTCACCAGCACTCAAACTGACGTCACATCCGGTAAACTTTGGCGTGTAAATAAATGTTTTTCCTTTCCTAATGCTTTCACCTTTTTGTTTAAAAACCTATAATGTAAAAAGAAGTTAGCTTGTATAAATTACGCCCAACAAACTTCTGCAGTTTATTTTTGTTACTAACCTCTTTAACTACTGCAGTGTATCTAATTTCCTGAGGATAACTCTGTAGATTTTTTGCAGAACCAAAACCAACTGAAAATAGATTTTTTAGTTAATTTTAACAAGCTAATAGAAATTTAAAAGTTCTAGTGGTTTTTCTATTATTTTTACTCAAAAGAATTTTAATTAAAAGAATTTTTGTGAAGTTCCATTGATACCCATTTATCTAAAAAGTAAAACAAGTACGTACTATAATTTTTACCGCTTGCTTAAAAACGCTTATAACTATTTGATCTCACATATTTTATAAACTTTAACTTGCAAGAAAAAACTTAACTTTCCCAAACTTTAAGCTTTTTTAAAAAATGGAGAATTTTTAATTAAAATTGAATAAATAAACTATAAAGTATTCAAACCTGGTGTGTTTAAAAATCTTCGACCGTTGTTTAGTACCGTGACTTGATCAATTCTTTTTATTTTTATGCCGACAGCTGGTTTTAAATAAAATTATATTAAAATCAGTTTTCATTTAAGATAAAAGTTTTAATTACTTACAAAAAAAACTTATTTTTGTTTATAAGTACAAAAAAAAAACTTAAATGTCTATATTTATAATAAGAGAGAAGCACTCCTTGCTAACATTGAATCCTTTTGTTCTCTTAAAAGAATTAAACTTAAAATGATGATGTAAATATTAAAACAGCATACTTAAACATCTAGCATAAATTCAATTTAGTTTTTCTTTATTTAAAAAACATGAAAATAAACTTATAAAAACTTTAAATAACTACCATTTTATATTTTATATAACATACATCAACTACAATAAAAGTTTTAAGTATAAAAATATAAAAAGTCAATAAGTTTTTTGTTCACAAGAACTTAATTTGTAATATAACTTTAAACCTAAAGTTACCAAACTCTTGTGCTCGTTACATAAACTAATATTTATAACTTAAATTGTTAAATACATATTTGGTTTAATTGCAAAAAAACTAACAAAAATCAGACATGCAGAATCTATCTTGTGGGTGAACGTATGAACATTGACAAGCTTCTGTTATGACGTAATAAATCGTCATAATGGTAAGCGCTAATAAGAACTTTACATTAAGATTCATTGCTGATTAGATATAAGTCACTGATCGTTTAAACTTACAAATCTGAAAAGTTACAAGTTGCAAATTAGGTTCAGCACTTTTTTTTTCATGTGGAAATTATTTACAAATATTACTAACAGTATACTTTAACGACACTGGGATGTCTTATATACATATTTATATTATTAGTAGAAAAAAATGTGAAAAAGGCAAGTAGCTTATCATGTACAGAGTTTAATAAACATTTCTTATAAAAAGTGTAGGATTTTAGAATTTAATCAAAATAAATACATAGAATTATCACTAAACTTGACATGTTTACTAACCAAACAAATATCTATTGGAATTATTATGTATCCCTCAACTTAATTTGTAAACAGATTATAAAATGCTTTTAGAAAAGTTTCCAACATTTATCAAAATACCTGGCATTTTATTGTTTTATTTTGTTTAAAAATATAAACTCTTTAAATGATGTACAAGTTTATATATTTCTAATGTTAAATTTTTAGCTTTGTATGTCATAAACTTTAGTTGTTTTAATCAATATTGTATAAATAATGCTGGTTTGCTGTTTACATAACTAAAAAATATGTCTTTTTGAAAATAAAGTTAAAGTTTTCAGTAAACTAAGTTTTCAAAAACATTTGACCTAGTTAGTTTAAATTAACTTTTTATTATTTTTTATCTACTACACTACACTTTATCTCTTATGACGTAATAACACGACATAATTGCAAGTTTTAATATTTACTTGATAACAGTCATCATTATTATTTTATTACTAAATAACTGAAAAATGAAACCTCCACTCTTTAAAAAATAACTAATAAGATATTTTTCATTATTTTACGAAACATGTTGAACTTAATATGTTTGATGTACTATAATGAAATAATATTGAAATAAAAGCGATTGCGTGTATGTACACAACAAGTTTATCTCTCAAAAATTGCAATTTGTTAAGTGTGTACAAAGGTAAGCAAACATTTACAATAAAATTTTTTTGTAACCTACATGATGAATTATCAGTGTAATAAAACAAAAGCGCATCATATATTTTTAGATTTTTTTCAACAATATGCTTAAGCAAAAATTACTATAAAACTGAAATTAGAAACAATTGATTCAAACTTAATTCAATATTTATTTTTTCCTCATAATGATTATAACACTTTTTAATATTTTACTTACATCTTTATAACTTTAAAAAAAGTTCAGCATATATTGTTATTAAATTATCATAAGCGTTTACAAAACCTTATAGTATTCATGATTTTACTTGTACTTAAAGCTATAATAAACTTTTGTCAACTAACTATTTTTTTATTTCGTAAATTAAGCTAAGATGTGTAGTTTGCAAATGCAGTATTAGAAAACTCTTATTTTGTATAAAGATTTTATATTACATTTAATTATATTTGTACAAGTAGTTAAAGCTTTTTTCATGAACTTACCAAAAAAAACTCTTGTTTTGAAGGTTTTTAAGAAAAGCATTACTGTTTTGCTTAGTGTATATATTTCAAGTGGAAAATGCTTTTTTGTTACAGAAAATACTGAACTTAAAGAAAAAACATACTCAAGTAATTTACCTTTTATTTATATCAAATAAACTATTTATCCGTAAAACACATGTCGCTCATCAATATAGTATAAGTACCTAGTGCATAGGCAGATCTTTCGGTTATCGTGCACTACTTGTTATCGTACAATAATGATGAGCTTTTTTCTTTAAGTTTTAATTTTTTTAAGTTTTCCAAAGACAGTTCTAACACCAAAATGAAGCAGTGATGTTTTGCTTAATATAAAAATATTACAACTTAGTTCAGTTTTCAGCCCTTAAGCTGATTGTTTTTC
Source organism: Thalia democratica (assembly GCF_965202585.1). Taxonomy (NCBI): domain Eukaryota; kingdom Metazoa; phylum Chordata; class Thaliacea; order Salpida; family Salpidae; genus Thalia; species Thalia democratica. The sequence continues at coordinate 40,209,072 of NC_139165.1, read as the reverse complement.
GTAAAAAACGCTTAAAAAATGACTTAATGATAACTTTTATTTACTTGAAACGTTCATAAAATAACAGTATGTGTAAAATAAGGCTGGTGCACTAATAGAATGTTACTTAATAATGCTGAAAATATTTGACATAACTTTTTTAAATTTTAGTTTTGTTATTTTACATCAAAAATTATTACAAAATTTAGCTTTACGTTAACAAAACATTAACATCCCGCTTTAACATCAAATAGACCTTTGGAAGTTGTTTAGCTTTTATGCGTAAAATTGTTTTTCTTTTAGGTTGATGTTTTGTCGGTTTTGATGTGTTAACAAAGCAAACAAAACTAGTGCAAAACAAATAAAAAATGTTAAATTTACCTAAGCTGTTGTAAAAATAAAAGTTTCTAAAAATACATTCGACCTGTATAAATAAACTGCATTAAAGCCAGACTTTATAGTGAACAAAACTTTGTCGCTTATTTTTACTGTAAATTTTATTTGTACAACAGCAGGGTAAACTCAACATTTACTTATTTATATTGCACTAGTTTTGTTAATTGATTTATAGCTGTTACAAGGACAATTATTGACAATACAGTTGCAATAGTTTTAGAAATAAATAAATTTATTTACTTCGAGCTAAATTAAAACACTAAATAAAAATTACTCCTTTAAACTATGACACTTGAAGTATACTGTAAGTATATAATAAGTGTAAAAATTAAATAATAACTTTAAAAACATCTTTTTTTTTTCACTAAAATCTTCTGCACCAACAGAGTTTCAGGTCTTGTGTAAAAAATGTTGTTTCTCCTAAGTTTTTTTTTTCATACAACTGTTCACTCCCGTAGAAGTGGAATCTGATTCTAAATTAGAAACCTTAACTGAATATACACATGAAGTTGAAACCACATATATGAAACTTTACTTGAAGTTATGTATATAAGAGCTGAAACTCGAGTTTAAGCTGCGTTCATTAGACTAATGACTTTGTTTCATCGTTCCAGCACAATCCAAATTCCCAGAACTATCTCCACATGAACTGATTTCCTAAAATTGACTGACGACGGATCCCGTTGAACACTGTTTCTTTGAAATGAGTTCAGTAGAGTCCCCGAACCGAGATGTTAAAAAAAAAACTGAGACGTTTGAAATCAATCCCTGCGAGTTGATTAAGATATCGTCAGTGAATGAGGAATTGTAGAACTTAATCGATTTGACTACTGTAATTTCTAATGAGTCCTTAAAACGATTGTGAAAATTTCATCACTTTATTTTTCAGCTCCAAGTTTGTAATTTTCATCTGAACATGCAATTCTGAAAAAAGGTTGCATGTGGTTTTAAAACGAATAATTAAATTTTCTTCTATGTAACTATCTTGTGTCCAACCTACGTAATGGTTACTTGGCTGAAGGTTTTCCCTAACCGAATAAAACGTTAGAAACTACTACTTTAGATTATGTAATATTCACATTCAATTAATGTGTAGATACATATTGAGAACTCTGTTATAATTTGAAAAAGTTTAATTATTATTGTTTATTGAACGACAAAAAGACGCTTACAATATTTAGTCTTAGGACCTGTTGCAAGAAAAACCTTCCTGTTATTCAGTCGCACATCCACCGAATACCTTTAAACGTCTTGTCTTGGACGTAAATTGTCTAGGACGATTTAAATTGGGTGCTTTGTTGATTACTGTATAACTTGTTTTCGTTTGACTTTATTGTTAGTTATAAGGGTAGTTTATTAATATACTATAATGTGAAAACTCAACACTCACACTAATAATTTTTTTTTGTATTACTTGTGCTACTTAAACGTCAAAAAAAATCACCAAGATACTTTTTCACGAGGGGATAAAATTGCACGAAGACAATTTTGCACGAGCAGACAATCTTGCAGGGAGATATTTTTGCACGGGTTGAATTTTTTTTTCTAATTTAGGCTTTTTTTTATTACTGTTACCCTAACCCTTATCCTCGGTCGGTCACTTTATTTTTTGTTAGTCTTTCTTTTATCAATTTAATTTTTCTATTTATTAATTTTGATATCTGATAGTTCATTTTTTTTGGTTTTTATTGATTTTTTTTCTTGATTTTTTACTCTCGTGCAAAAATGTTCGTCCGTGAAAAATTTTAACTCGTGCAAAATCGACCCTTGGTGCAAAATTGTCTTCATGCAATTTTGTCTTTTCGTGCAAAAGTAGTATTTTTGTACAATTTTTTGCACTCGTGCAATTTTGACCCTTAAAAAATATGCTTAGCATAGAATAAAAAAAGAAACTTAACTTAAACTGTCACTTAATAAACTTTAATCACTTAACTTTAACAATTTTGCACCAAGGGTCGAAGTTTAGATCTATCATAGTCCTATAAGAAAAAAAAAAAGATTCAAAGAGTGACCAAACTTTTTGAAGTAGAAAATAATAATTAATAAAAACGTAGTTTTAAATTAGTTTTTGTATTACTGAATCTACCAAAGCAAAAAACCTGAAAATTTTAAAGTGCTTAGTTTTAATTTTCTATCCTTATTTTGTAATTTGTTTTAAAGATTATTTTATATTATTATTTTAATTATTTTGTCATAAGTGCAAGACTGTTTTGTAGGTAGTACCTACTGGGAACTGCTTACAAGTAAAAAGCCTTTTTAGCTAAAAGGCATTTTAGTTTTATCATCTCATTTCTCTGTTTACTTACATGTAATTTCTTAAACACCCTCACACTGAAGTAAGTACACAAAATGTACATAATTTTAAAAGTGCTGTATATAGTGGTTTAAATGTAAAATTTGCATAATTTTTTATAAAAAAATTCAAACTTGAATAATGTAGTATAATACAGTCAAGATGCTATTTAGAAAGATATGTTAGTCTACATAAGGTATTTTGATTGTCTAGGTAGATGGTGAGAAGCATATTTTATTGCTTTTCTCTGCTAATGATGACACTCTTTTTTTCAGATTTAGAATGCAAATTTTTGTGAAAACTTTAACTGGCAAGACCATTACTCTTGAGGTAAGTATAAGAATTAGTTGAAAGCTTAAAAGTATTCTTGTTCATATTTTGCCATCTAAAAATTAATTTTTATAATATTTAGTTTTAAGTATTGTAAGTATAATTAAAATAAGAATAAATCTGTTTTAGATGAATATTTTTGTAACTTTTTACTTTCAAATGTATTTTCTGTGCACAATGATGACCATTACTTAGGACACCTAACTAGAGTGTGACAGCTCAATGCTTAAAAACCAAGTTATTTCCATACTGAGTGCACATTAAATTATAAGCAATTAAATTAATTTTTACAACAAAGTATTATTTGTTTTAATTTTTTCAGGTTGAGGCCTCAGACACCATTGAAAATGTCAAAGCCAAGATCCAAGACAAAGAAGGTTAGCATTTATTTATTAATATTTTCTATATGCCACTTAAATATATAGCTTTTAAGGTGGTTCTAAATATTGGTGGTATTGAAATACTATCTAATTATTACTTATAAAATCCAACTATAATTTTATCTATTAAGTGGTTATTAATGTTAGTGATTGAAATTAAAATTTTGAAATGTCAGTTTTGAATGGTTCAATATAGAAATGAGCAATAATAATTATCAGTACACAATTTCAGATATAAGACTATAGTCATGTTTATTTTACATTAGTTTTATCATTAGTTTTATATATCAAAAAATCATTCTTGTTTATGGAAGATGGTAGTTATCTCAAAAGAATTACTTTTTCTTTGTTAAAATTAAAGTTTAAAACATAGTAAGCCATTTTACCACATAATATTATATACATTTTGGTTTTATTTTAATGTTATTCTAATGTATATGAAGGATTTTTCTATTTTATTTTTATACTTAAATTTGAGCGAATTCATTAGTCAGAAAAGTAATTTTTATGAAATTGGTTTCATTACTGAGTATAATTTTTCTTAAATCAATTATCCCTAGTTCTATTTTTATTATCATTAGGTGTTTAACTTGAAAATTTTAGTTATTAAAGATATATTAAAGAAATAATTTTCATGGTAACTTTATTTATTATTAGAAATTAACTATCTAATTAACATATTATAAATGATTTGGTATATATATAAATAGTAATTAGAAGTGGTTGTACCCACATAAAATTTAAGATAGTTTAATACCAATAAATGTGCAGGCTTCTGTTTTAAGACCATAGGGGGATAAGTTTATGTTTTTTGAAATTGATCTTATTTTATATAGTTGTTTATTTTTAATTTCAAGTTGCTTTTTATTGGTTTAGAAAATACAAATAATTCTCTATAATCTGACCAGTCAAAGTTTGGCCCGTATAATAGGTTTCCTATGGTAAGGATGTTGCACCCCCCTATGGCCTTGATGTAGCCAAATGTTCCATATTATTTACTAAGCAAAGAATTGTAATTTTAGAGGAACATGTAGCTCTAAATCTTTGGCACCAATAAAGTTTAAAGTATATTTTAAGGTATTTATCTAAAAATTCTCCACAACTTACTAGTTTGTATATCTAACAGTTACTGTCAGGCATAACGGATTCCAATTTTACTTGTATGTGTAAATATTGGCCAGAATTATGCAAAATTAATTTAAGCTACAGAACCATTGAGTGATATATTATATGTGTCATATTCTTACTGATATGTAGCCTACATTCTATCAATTTAATCTAAATAAATCTTCAGTTAATTAAGATCTGGTTACTCAATTTTCACAAGCTTAGCAAACTTTTAACTTAATATTTTTTATTAGAAAACATATTAGAAATAAACTGTTTTTGTATACAATCCTACTTAAGTGGGTTCTAAAAATTAAGATACCTAGCTGAAACTTAAAAATTAATTTTATAATTATCATATATTAGTTGCTGTTGGCGGCATGTGGATTATTTACCATTAAAATCTAAATACCTAATCAATTCTATTGTAATTAAATACTTACTTAATTTAGCTTTGAGCTATTAATAACATAACAATTGAACTATTTTGTCCATGTTTTTGAAATTATTTGACTAAAAAAAACATGTATTAATATTTTGATGAATGTTATAAAATAGCTATAATACATACAAATCCAAGTATAGGTTTTATTTCTGCAATATGCAGGATTTCTATTTACTCCAGCTATTTTTTTTTTTAATTATAGGCTGACTGAATTGTTGACATTTTTCTTAAATATTATGCAATCTTTTCATGACTTTGAATCCTCAATTTAAGAAAATATTTGGATTAATCTTTTTGTTATGTTGCGTCTTTAAGGAATTTAAGTTAATTTCATTGTGGTTATTACATTTTTAATCATTTAAGTTATTTTTCTAGTTATTTTTTTTATAAACTTGCATAGCTTGTTAATACTAAGGCTGGGTTTATGTCTCAAAATGTAGGAAAACTTAATTTGTTTTCAAATGTAATATTAAGAATCAATACTTAACAAAAATAAAGCGATCAATAGCAATGTTTTTCAATAGCATTCAATAGCAAGAAGATCATTAATTATTATTATTAATTCACCACAGGTATCCCACCAGACCAGCAGCGTTTGATCTTCGCCGGCAAGCAGCTTGAAGATGGCAGGACCTTGTCAGACTACAACATCCAGAAGGAGTCCACCCTTCACTTGGTGCTGAGACTGAGGGGAGGCGGTAAGAAGAGGAAGAAGAAGAACTACACCACCCCCAAGAAGATCAAGCACAAGCACACCAAGGTCAAGCTGGCCACTTTGAGATTCTACAAGGTACATTGTTTATCTCCACATTAAAAAAAGTTTTCACACTGAAATTCAGATGTCAAAACTATTTTTGTTCTGCAAATTTATACAGTATTTGTTCTTGTAACTAAAATGACCAATGATGTTTAACAAATGTCTGACACGAAGCAATTAAATTTTTGCTCATGAGCTTAAAATGCTTTCTGAGGTTATTTAAGTTATCTGAACTAATTTGTTTGATTGAATTAGCACATCTTAAATTTTATTATGTAATACCTTTTTACAATATGTTCATAGTTAACTTTTTGACATTTGTTGTTTATCTGATACCTGTTTATTTTGTTTTATTTTCATACTTGTAAAACTTAATTAATTGTATTTTCTTTCAATTTGACTAGGATGAAGAATAATTAACAATAATTTGTTATACATTTCCAGCTATGAAAAGATATGTATGAGTATTATTTCTTAATTAATGCTAATAGTTATTAACTTAGTAAAACAAATAAGATTTTAATAAATCAAAACATTTGTTTTGAAATAATATTTCTATAATTTAAGTATATTCATTTTTTATCATTTATATTGCTAAAACTTTGTACTACAATGATATTTTTTAGCTAAAGACTGATAATGTTGTTAAATTGTCTGTATGTGGTTATTAAGCAATGCATAATAACTTAACTCGAACTATTCTGATAAAATTTAGCTGTTAGCATAAATAATTGTTAGCAAAAATTTAACTGTTTCATGATAAATTCGTTTATTTTAGTTTGATTGTATTGTCTTAAACAGTATAAAAAATACATATAGAAATTTGAAACATGCTTGTTACTGTGCTCTGTCTTACTGTAATATTATTAAAATATTATCTTTAATTTTTTTTTATTAAAATTGTTTTCTGCCTGATTCAAAGAATTATATTTCACTTGAGTTACTTAGGTTTGAAGTTAATTCTAAGGACTAATTTTTATAGATTAATGTGATCAGCTTTTTATAAGTAACTGCAATAAAGGTGATCAGGGCAAAATTGTTATACCTGAAAAGCAAATCTGACCTTGAAAATATTATAATAAATAGTAATGGTTTTCTATGGTTACCAGTCATTTGTTTGAGTTTTAATTATGTTGATTATTAGATAAATAAAATTCTCCATGTTAAACTCATGTTAAATCTTAACAATATTGCCAAATTAATACTTAGGTTGAAAAATAATTTTATATTGTTTTTATTGATTTTTCTTAGTTAAAATTTTATTCAACAAACTTCACAATCTAAGTAATGGAACAAAAATCGTTTCAATCCAATTGAGTTTTTTAGAAATATTGCCAACCTACTAAACCTATAATCATTCACACAGGTGGAGGAGAACGGCAAGATCAACCGCCTCAGGCGTGAGTGCCCGCTTCCCGAATGCGGCGCCGGCGTGTTCATGGCCTCGCACTTCGACAGGCAGTACTGCGGAAAGTGCGGGCTCACCTACGTGTTCGAGGGCGAAAAATCCGCTTAAATTTATTATTTGTTTGTAGACAATAAAATTTAGTCTGATATTTGTATGCTTTTTTAATAAACCTTAGATAAATGATAGATGGTTGATACATTCAGTAGAAATAGATAATCATTTCTAAAGATAATATTGTGGTATTAGTAGGGTAAAACTAACATAATAATTAATCTCTAACTGTTTATAGATATAAATTTAGTCTTATCGACGTTTCGTAAACATCTGTTAAGTTTCAAATTTTAGCCTTGATATGTGAATTTAGATCAGGGTTTCCCAAAGTGGGCCAAGTGGCCCCCTAGGGGGTCATGACAGATACTCAGGGGGCCATGAGCAGCAAAGGGGGAAGAGGGGGGGCCATGAGCAGTAAAGGAGCCACAGGGGGGCCATGAGGCCATAACTTGAAACTTACACTAGACATTCTTGAGTTGCAGATGAAGAGAAAAAAAAAAGGTCTTATGTGTATCTTATGGCAGTTTTGAAACTTACACTAGATATTCTCGAGTTTCAGATGAAGAGCAAAAAAAAAAAAAAGGTCTTATGTGTATTTTATAGTAGTTTATGAGTAATCTATATGTTGAAGGGGCCACTACTTTTTCAAACTCTTTAAAAGGGGCCATTAGCAAAAAAGTTTGGGAAACCCTGATTTAGATGGTAATTTGTAGGTGGAGGGTTGAAATAAGTGATCAAATATCTTATTGAGATAATCAGTATTATGGGTATTATCATAAAAATTGAATATAATTAATAACAAGTAAAATGGATTATTTATAACCTCGTTTGATCTACATTTCTAGTTAAATTATTTTTTTTAAACTTAAGACTAATTGATTTGACCAGCTAGATAATTACACATTTATTTCTACTAAGATATAATTTACATCGATTTACTCTGAAGCAATATAAATATAACAGATTCTATTTTATACTTTTTCTTATAGCGTCAGCTGCTACTGGTTTAGATAACTTGATTTTCCAACACTTGGTGGTTTATAATGATTCAGATTTCAACCTGCTTAGTATTTGCCAAAAGTCAGCAAAAGGAATTTTTTCTCTGTTCAAAACAGCTTAAGTTAAAACTGCTTTTTTTGGATTATTTTTGTAGAAGGGAAAGTCAAGAACGAGCATAAAGTTAATTTCACAGGCAAATTTTTCATAAGATTTAAAAGTCAATTATTTTCCTTATCTTAAAAGCTATATAAAATTTTTATTTTAGAGAACACACTTTTGTCTTTAATTTGAAAAAAAAGGTTTAGGGTTTGAATTATTTTATGGGGTCCCTCCAAAAATAAAGGTTTTTTTTTCATTATTATGGTATTTAAACCAAAAATAAATATTATTTTTTCCCTTAATAAGCATGTTATTTAAACTATTAGATGTTTATTTTAGAGATAATGTTAATATCTTTTACAATATGGCCCCAAAGCAAAATGATGTATATTACACTATCATTTGCCTTGGCCATTCCTAGATAAAAATTTGATAAAAGGAAAAAAAAAAACTACTAAAATAGTTGAATTAAATTTATTGTAATTCACATTCTTATTAATTTTTTTTCTTTTTATCAATATTTTATGGTTAACCTGGTGCACGAAAAACCCCTTTGGTGTAGCATCGAAATTAGTTTATATTGATTTACACAGAAAATTTAGATTAGATTTGAAATTGGGTTTTGTGATTGTTATAAATAACGCTATAGTATGAGGTTTAATTTCACGGGCAGAAATTAACCCGCCAACAGAAACTACCGGTCAACATCGTATCTTTGACGTTGAAAAATAGTTGTTGCAACTACTAACTACAATTATTAATAACAAATTATTTAAAGTGTACTCCTAGTACGACTTTATTTTAAATAAAAACTTCTAAAATAACAACATTAAAGCATACTTTAACTAGTCCGACCCATGAAAGACGTTTTATGTTTAATATGCAGACTATAATATTGCCCATTTATATAATTATCAAATGTCGCTTATTTTATTTTTTATCTAGACAAAACAATTATTTGGGCCGTAATTTAAATAAAACTTTGATTTACGAAATTATCTTAGAGTTCGTAAGAACTAATCTTATCAAAGAAAACTTAAATATACAACTTGGATTAGAGTATCATTTATTATATATTTAAATTGCATTTAATTTAATAATTTATATGTTTAGACTAAAGTTTTTATACGTCTACAAGTATAGCTTTTGATCTTGCCTGTCTACCCTTAAAGCATTATCAAACTTAAATAAATTAAAAGATTCGAGAGTGAGAGCTCCTCTGCAACATGGACACTCTTTTTTTGCACTAACTAAAATAAAATCAGCACATTTACAACACAACGGATGCCCACAAGTTGGAACGACAATGTGATAGTTTTCATCAATGATCTCTTTGTAGTTACTAAGACACACTGAGCATTTGTTTTCTTTAAAACTTTTCAAAATTTCACTTTCTTTGTCAAGAGCTGACAACTTAAGTTGCAACTCAGACTGATTAACATAATTTTCCCCTGTTGCTTCGTTCTGATTCGTTTTACACGATCTGTGTGGTTCGGAAAGTTCTTTTGGCGTCACTGGTATTTCAACCGATTGATGAATGTTGTTTTGATTGTTTTCTCCCAACTGATTGATAACTCTGATTATTTCTTGCTTCATGTGTTCCAAGCCGAAACTATGTAGGAAGTCAAAGTCATATTCTTCTTCTTTGAAAATGGTTTCTTCATTGGACATGTACCAACTGGTATTTTTAAAACAAGCCAAGCCGTCCGCTTTTACTATTTTAGTTTCTAGACATACATTTGAATTGTTTAATCTAGTTCTAATGATTAGGATTGATTTATATAACATTTTTATCTTTGTATTCCAATGAAAGTCTTTCTGTTATATTTTTGTACTATTTTACAAATTTAAGTATTAGCTTTATGTCGTTACAAGTATATTATAAAAAACAAACCCATAAGAAAGTTTTAAACTCCCAAAAAGTAAAAGTAGGTTTAAAATCGCAATTGCCTATTAAAATACTAATGATATAACCTTATATATACCAAAACTATTTGATAACTAAATTTTAATTTCTTGCTACTTGACAAAATTTTTTTTAAAAGTATAAAAATTATTTTTACTTAAAGTAAAATCTTTGAGTTCTACCCTACTGAGTTTTAAGCTAAAACTTATGAAGCTTATACAATTCAATAAAAAGGTTATAATTAAAAACTAATATAGTTTTTTGTGAAAATATTCTAACAGTTTTTTCCTTTATTTATTTTTATTAATTTTGATAATTAAAAATTCGATAGTTTTATTTGTTTTATATAAGTATTGAATGCTTAGTATCTAAACATATATTGTTATAAAGTTTGTTTGTAGCAGCTGAATATTAGTATATACTTAAATACTGAGTTTAATCTGAAAGATATAAACTAACTGTTAAACTAGAAACTAGCTTCGTTATTTAAGAATAAGTAAGGACGAAAGTAAGGTTAGATAAAAAAAAAACTATGTTTAATTACATTTTTTTTAATAAGTAATGCATTTTTATTTTTAATCTAAAAGGTCATTAAGTATACAATTTCTGTCATGATAATTTAAACATTTGTATTAAAAATAATATTCAAAACGTCAAACTAATTTTGGGTAAGTTGGGTTAGAATAAAAATTTGTTTTAAAAATAACATTTTAGTACAAAATTGTATGGCAGTACAAATAAGTAACTTTCGCTTGCAAAACTTTTTTAAATTGTTACATTTAATAAAAAAATTATATTTTTTAATTATCTAAAAACAAATATTACATAAGTTATTGACTTGGTTTCAAAGACCGAACTGTGTTTATTTAATGAAGTTTTTCAAAGACAGAGTATTTATAGTCAAATTTTAATAGGTAATAAATATATAATAATAAAACTTACTAGAACAATAAGTTAAACAATAACATTTACTTATAACTAACAAAGTTTGCTTAAAGGTAAACTAAACTTTTTTGTTTACTAATTAACAAGATTTTTTTTTGTAGCTAACAGTATTATGAACAAACAAATGTTAGACTAATTATTTGAAAATTGTAATAAATTTGCTAAAAGTTAAATTTTAGTGAATAATTTTTTTATATATCTTCAAAACCAACCGTAAAGCAAAACATGTTTCCGTTTTAGTTTATTCAAAACTCTTTAAAAACTCGATTTCAAAAACACCACATAAAGTATGTATTGATATAGATCAGGGTTTCCCAAACTTTTTTTCAAAATTTCCTCTTTAAAAAAAATTAAATAAGCTATGACCCCAAGTGATTTCTTTTATTTTTTTGCTCTTCATACGCAACTCAAGAATATTTAGTGTAAGATTCAAATTATGATTTCGTGGCTCCTTTACTGTCCATGACCCATTCCCTTTTGGCCTCTTTGCTGCTCATGATCCCCTAAATATCTGTCATGACCCACTTTGGGAAATATATATATTGATATATATAGATAGAGTACCATAATAAAATGTTTAAACAATTCGAATTTGAGAGAAAATAATCTATTTAAAGGTAATTTTCATTAAATTAAAAACTATAAAATAATAATGTAAAACTATGATTTACAAACTTAGTTGAAAATAACTTTTAAAATAGTGTAAAAATGAAATTTTAACCGAATATTTTATTCCTAGTTGTGAGAACTAACATTGATTCGATAAACTTAGCTAGTGTAAGCTCATTGTATTGTTGATTGCAATAATTGCACATTTATAAAGTATTTGTCTCTCAAGAAGCATAGTAATCCGTGAAATGCATACAACTTAAATTTGAAATAATAAGTTCTGCAGATAATTATGAAACAGACAGTCATGGAAGAAAAACCAAAAGTTTTGAAGATGAAATTTATCATTATTTTTGTGATGAAAACCTTGTAGTACCTAAATAATTTATAGAATTATTTCTCTAGAAGAAAGAAATGTACTTTAAAAACACTTAGTTTATTTAGCTTTATATGCAAAATTATACGACTTTGATTTTTTTAAAACTAAGTTGTTATGGCTAAAGTAACTTTTTTCAACTAAGAACTATAAGTTGGGAATAAGCTATTTTTAAGGTGTTAATAGTGAATAAAAGATAAAACTTACAAAAAATTTTATTATTTAGATTTACTGGTAATGAAAATTAACTCTTATGATAAAACCTTTAAGTTTTTTCCTCTTGTACTTTTGTAGTATGCTTATTTAACTAGCTAATTAAAAAAAAAAAACTTTTATACGAACTAATTTTGAACCCAAAAAAGAAATTTATACATGCTTTATTATATATTACAGATTCAGAAGTTGGCAGGCATTTGGTAGTTTCAGAATAAATTTACAAAAAAAACTTTTGTGGAAGGCAGTTTTAGATTTTACTTTTAATAGCATAGCCCGTGATATTAAGTATTATTTTAAAAACTTCCTGGGACATTTTTGCTTTTCATTATTAACCCCAGAATATCTTATGTAAGTTTAAAAACTTTGCGACTTCACTTTTTGCGGGCATTCTCTTCAGAAATGATACATTAAAATACTAATTGCTTCTTTTTTTCATCATAGTAAAAATAGAAAGTTTACTTTGTCTGGTATATTAGTATTTGGCTATTGTTTAGCGAGTTTTGTCTATTTAAAATTGGAAAGATCAAGTCTAGTTACTGTTTGCTGTCTTATTATTATTGTTTTATTACAAGTGTAATAAAACCATTTGTACCAAGTAAGGGTTTTCTAATCGACTTGCCTTGTATTTTATGAGTGTTTAAATCTAATGCAGTTTATCTGGCTGTTTCTTACTTGGTACTTATTTAACAGTATTCCTATTTCAATTAAAAATTATAATTACAGTTAGTTACTGTTTGTTAAAAAACTACCTTTTTTATTTTGGAGTTAACATACCATTTTATACAAATTAAATTTCAGTTATTGACAGTGTCTACTTGTAGATTTTTAAAGTTGTTTTTTTTTACTATACTATCAACTAAATGTTATTTAATTTCGAAATTTTATGAATTTTGAAAAAAGTCTGGAAAAATTTTGAAAAAAGTGTTTTATTGCTTTAATTTTGTACTTAGATTTATATTTTAGAAGTCTTAAGATCAGTTTAAACAGATTTATTAATAAAATTTTAGTTATGTAGAAATGAGTTTTTGTTAATCAAATAATGTACAAAAATTAAACTTTTACAAATTAGTTCCAGTCGCATAGTTTAAGTGGAATTGATTTTTTTACAGAATCTTTTGTAGTGTAGAATTGAAATACTAGACCTAATAATTTCATAATGATAAAATATGGAAGGTGAGAAAGCGCCAAGGTGTTATTTGAAGAAGAACCATCGGTTGTGTACATATTGGTTCGACAAGAGGTCATTTAAAAAATAGGTACACCGGGCATAAGTATACTTTTAAGCATGTAAATAAAAAGAATAGCACAAGATTCTCAGATTTCGTTTGGCAGTATTTTGACAGGTATGGAACTAAACCAGAAAAAAATGGAACATCCTTCACCACTCCAACAATAACATCAGTAGCGCGAGTAAGATCTGCCAAATATGCAACCTTGAACGAATGGCAATTTTAGCAGAAGATAGTAAACAATTACTAAATAAAAGAAATGATATTTCAAACAACTGTGTACACAACCGACGGTTCTTCAAATAACACCTTAACGCTTTCTCACCTTCCATATTTTTCATTCACCTTTCATATAAACACACACATTCACTTAATATATATTAATATAATTATATATCCTAAGTAAAACGTAGTTCTATTCATTTATTATTTATATATTTATTTCACATATGTCACTTTCTATTCTCCGACATGTCATAAATTCACTTCACCCTCCGACTATAATTCTTCACATCTTTATGTGTTAAGTTCCAAGTTTAATTGGAAGCCTGTATTCAAATCACAGATAAACCGTGATTTTTTACCTACTACGCCCAATAGAGCTAGAGGTTTTTACTGCAGGTTTATACATAGCATATGACCACCTGGTTGTCATATTACCACCCACATTTTAACTTTCATATATAACACAATTTAACTATTAAATACTTAAAATATCTGTATGGAATCTTTAATTTAAACACTCGACTGCTACTTTAGAAAACAACAATCAATTATTTTAATAGTTGTTATATACAATATGTATGTAATTTAAGTAATTATGTTTTTATGTATGTCGCTGTTAAACTTTACAAATTAATTATTGGATGTATTTTGTTCAATCATTGACAACGGTAAAATAAATTTGAATCAGTTATTATTTTATTAAAGTAAGTGGTTTGTTTATACTATTATTGTTGTTTTGTTGTGTATTTTAGTTTACTTTATTTAATTTAGACTTCATAATTACAAATATTATACAGTTTTATAACAGTCGGATTTGACATTAAGTATTTTACCTATTATTAACTGTTAACCTGTAAAAATTTGTAGAAATTGTTATATTTTATTTTTAATGAAAACATGTATAAACCTACTATATTCTATGCTTCTATTCTTACATTACAGTAATAATTTTTTTACAGAACCCAGTTGAAGTGTGTTGATTCGTTAATACACAGAAACATATTTTGGTACAATGAAGGAAGATTACTGTATAATTTGTTTTTATTTATTTATTTAAATTTTAGCTGAAAACTCTACCGCGGGCCGCAATCTTCTGACTGCTGAATAAAAGCTTTAATTTTCACTAAAAGAGCTTGCCAGTTCAACTTAATAAATCTGGAAATTTTTGACCTCAGATAAAAGATAATAAAATTAAAACACTTGTAATATTTTTGTAACAGTTGTTTTTATTTATTATAATGCAATTGTTCTATTTTATTTCCAACTTTTTATACTAATCATTCTTACTATAAATTTGAATAATTGAAAACAACACTAAACAGTAAACACGTAATGTTATATTAATTAAGTTACTTTTTATTAAACATAACAAAGAATAAAATGTATGTTACTGTTTTATTATTCAACAAACAAAATTTTTGACTTCAACTTTTAGTACCATATTCTGTTTTCTATTGAAAGTTTATAAATATACTGTTTACTTAGCACACATTATTAGAATACGATGTTAATTTGATTAATGTTCTGTCTTGGCTACTGTCCGGGGTTTGTAATACTGGAGAGGTGGCAATTGTGGGGTGGTCTGGTTGTTGCCATAGTTACTGTTGCCATACTGTCCAGGGGCATCGTAGTACATGGGTGGGGGAACTTGGGGGTGTTCTGGTTGTTACTATAGTTACTGTTACCGTAGTTGTTAGTCGGTTTATTTAATTGTTTTAAAATAAAACATAATACCCCCCAAAAAATATACCAGACCGCAAGAAAACCAGAAAGGCCAAGATTTCGCCCCAATGTAAAATTTTTGCTGTTTGTTGTTTCATTATTTTCAGTTGCTGTTTCATAAGTTTCATGATAGATATCTGTTGAGCTTTTTTGACAACATATATGTGGAGCGCAACAGAATAGCTCATCTCCGCATTCGACTCCGCAATCATAAGATGAGTTCAAGCAAAAAAAATCGTTTTCCGCTCTCGTCTCATTCGTCTTGCAGTTGAAAGGTCTCGGGTTTGAAAAAATTTATTCAGGATTGCCGCTTAGAGCGCTTTGTGTTTTAAAAAGTAGCAAGAAAGTAACAATTCGAGTAATCAAAATTTTTATAATAGAAGTAAATTTTGTGTATTGGTAAATAAATGTGCAGATTTGTAATATCAGAAAATGTTAAGTAATATATGCATAATTACCTTAATTTCCATATAATGCATAAAATAGAAATATTTGTTTTCTTGGCAACTACAAAACTGTAACGCCAATTTTGCTCGTATTCTTTTTTCATTCATTGATAATATAGAAGAATATTTACTCTTATTCCTAACCCACTTTACCCAAATATGCTTTAAATTTAACCGAAAAAGAAAAAAAAGTTAAACAATAAGTAAAACATAAGCCAATTTAAAGCGACCTTAAATTTGCAGTCGACGCTATTCTTTTAGCTTAGGGATGAGCTGGGATATGTTATCATTTTAAAAAGCTTCTTTCACAACAATTCCTTACTAAACAATTAAAAATAAAATGAAGATAATAATCAAACCCAATAAAAAAATTCTCATAAGTATTGCTATAACTATTTTACTTCCAAACCACGGTGTAGGTTAATTTTTTTATCAATTACAAATACAGGGTTTTATAGTTATTCTCTATATTACAATTAAGGTTCATTGTTTATTATTGTTAGCGCGAAGCATTTCAACTTATTGATGACGGCCGTAGTGAATACTGTTTCACTGTTGCGGTAGCTCACAGTGCTTTGCATTTTAAAAAGAATTTCGAATAGGTGTCAGCTGCAGTTCTAAGGTCGCTTCTGATCGGTTAATATTTTACATATTTTTATTTTTAGTTTTAGTTAGTAAACCTTTTTTTAAAGGTTTGTTTTTTATACATTTAAGTATGTTGGGTTAGGGTATAGATTAAAAACTTTGGGTAAAGTGGGTTAGGGATAAGGGTATAGATGTTCTTAACATTCTGCTATATTATCACTCAACCTCATTTGCATGTTTTTGCATAATGATGAATGAAAAAATTCCAAAAACTTAAAACTGCAGCCTATCCTTTATAAGTTAGTAATTTTAGAGTATGCAAAATTGTAGCTTTGTATGTATTTTCGTTCATGAATAAGTTTCAAACAACTTTATAGATAAGCAACATTGTCATGTGTAGTTTACTATTTTTTTTATTTTCGATAGAAATAAAAAATTCTAACTAAATCAGATGGCACTAATACAGAGTGAACTATCATTAATATTATCAGTGAGAATATTAAATTCATAACGTTGTCCCTGATATAACTATTTTTTGTAAGTAATTATTTTACTTTACTGCAAAAATATTCTGTGCAGTGTTTTTTGGAATGAAAAATTGAAAAAGGTAAACTTAGAAGGGACGTATTTTAAATCAAAGGATAATTTTTTAAATCAAAATTTTGTATAAATTTTTAACTAATTCTTTAAGAATAGGATAAAATAAAACAACAATTAAATTTATTTTTTATAGTATAGTCGTACTAACATACTTGATGCAATGTTTTCAAAAGTATTTAATCATGTTTTTTTTCCAAAATATTTAATTTCAAGTTGATATTTTAAATGATAAAAAGATATCTAAAGAAGTTTAGCATGAATAAAATATAAAACATATTACTGTATGAAATAGTAGTTACATTTTACTCTTAAATAACAGTTATATAGTGTTTAATTTAGCTACTTTTTATAAGTTTATTAATGTATTTAATAATGAATGCTTATTTAGAATAGTATCACTGCTATAACTAAGAATTAAAAAAAACATAACTGTATATTACAACTGTAAATTAACTGTTTGCAAAACAGTTATGAAGTTTTTTACCTTTTTCTACTCTTGTGATGAACTTTTTTACTTAAATAAGAATTTTTACCATGCTTATAAATATATGCATAAATCATGCTAAATCACCAAATCGTTTAAGTTAATTACAAGTTTTGTTTTGCATAATTTCAAGCTATAAATTTAATATATAATTTTAATATGTTGCATACTCAACCTATCTTAAGACGTTTTAGATTGGGTTTTACGACTACAATTATCGTGCCAGGACGCATCTTTTACGTTAACTATATATGAAAAACAAAACAAAATGTTTTTTGATAAGAGCAAAGTTTGTAAAATAATTGTTTTTATACAAATTTGCTTTTGTAAAAAGATTTACTTTTTTTTTATTAAGTTCTTAATGTTCGAAAACTCAAGAACTTTTAAACTTATCCGGCCCGCGAAAACTTTTTTTGTTAAGTTTGACCTGTTGGCTAAAAATTTTTCCATCTATGCTTTAATCAAATACCACTTGTTTTTTTTAACACGTTAGGTTTTGACTTACAAACTTATTTAAGAATTTGTAACAAGTAATCTTATTAAGATAACCCAAATATAAAAGTTGGTTGAATAAGTAAATTATTACTAATTTTTACTCAAAATAAGTCGATTAAACAAATTACACATATAGACTTAGTTTTTTAATGTCTATAAGAATAGCTTTTGATCTTGTGTGTCTATCCCTAAATCTCTATGAAACTTCATTAAATTAAAAGATTCAAGTTTAACGACTTCTCTGCACTGTGGACACTCTTTCTTTGCACTAAACAAAATTCTATCACCACAGCTACAACACAACGGATGTCCGCAAGATGGAACGACTACATGAAATTTGTCATCAAGAATCTCTTTGTAGCTACTGAGGCAAACTGAGCATTTGTTTTCTTTAAATGGTTTTAACAACTCACTTTCTTCGTCTAGAGCTGACAACTTTTGTTGTAGCTCAGACTGATTAACATAATTTTCCCTTGTTGCTTCGTTCTGATTCGTTTTACACGATCTGTGTGGTTCGGAAAGTTCTCTTGGCGTCACGGGAATTTCAACAAATTGATGAATGTTGTTTCGATTGTTTTCTCTCAACTGTTTGATAACTCTGACCATTTCCTGTTTCATGTGTTCCAAGCCGAAACTATGTAGGAAGTCAAAGTCGTATTCTTGTTCTATGAAAATGATTTCTTCATCAGACATGTACCAACTAGTATTTTTGAAACAAGCCAAGCCGTCATCTTTGACTATATGAGTTTCTAAGCGTATACTTGAACTGTTTAAACTAGTTCTAATGATTAGGATTGATTTATATGACATTTTTTATCTTTGTATTATTATGAAATATTTTCTGTTATTAATGTTTTGTTTTACAATACAAACCCATATGAAAATTTTTAAACTTACAAAAGCGGAAAGATGCTTTTGAAACTGTAACATCATTAAAAAAAATATGCTTTAATATTATATTCCATAAAAATTTTATAACCATAGCTTTTTTTTTTGATATTTAAATAGCAACAAATTTACTAAGAAGAACAACTATTTTTGCTTTTAGTAAGAAATTCCTACGGAGCTTTGACTTTAAGGTCTTTTTTATTATAAGCTTTTGACGTATTTAAGTTATGTTGTTCAAAAACATTTTATGGTTAATTAAAAAAGACATAGGTTTTGATAAAAACATGTTTTTTAACTATTTTTTTCTTCACGAGGTTGCTTATTTGGATAATTATTAACAGTTTTTTAGAAGTTTTTAAAGTTTAAAACCTTGACTGTATACTCTTACAAAATTTGTAGCTGCTGAATATAAGTATACATTTTAGTACTCATTTTAATTCAATTGACTTTACAGCAAAAACAATAATACCTAAACAGATTAATTATTATAGTTATTTTGAATATTACTAAAGTTTGCAAAAGATGTATAAAATTTACTGCAAAATAATTAGTTTATGGTGTAATAAATCGTAACAATTAAAATAAAAAAGCAGAAAATCTAATTATGTATTTTATTATTTTGTAACAAATAGTGCTTTTTTGTTTAATAAGTTATTAATGTATACAATCTTTATCATAATAGTTTAAACATGTAACAAATAAAATTAAAAGACTTATATTTTAAGTTTAAAACAAAACTTATATTTGAATCCAAAGACAAAACTATGTTTGTTTAATAAAGTTTTTGAAGGACAGAGTATTTAAAGTCAAATTTTAACAGATAATGTATACATAATAATAAAATTAACTTGAATAATGAGTTTTATAATAACATTTATTCATAACTAACCAAATTTGCTTAAGTTTAACTATATTCTTTAGTTCACTAATTACCAAGAAAGTTTTTTATTCTAATACTTCAAACAAACAATGTTAGACTAATTACTTAAAAGTTGTAACATCTTTGCTAAAAGTTAAATTTTAGTAAATAGCTTCCTATTATGTAATAAAAACCAGCCGTAAAACTAAATACGTTCAAAAACTAATTTTAGTCAAAATGCTTTAAGTACTTAATATCAGGAACAACAATTAATAAAAAAAGTTTACTTAAAACTTGATTTTATGATAAAATTAAACTTTTAAAAAAGTATTTTGCAAATATAGTTGGTTGCAACACTTTGATTTAGCTAAGTTCAACCTTTTTAACTTAGTAAAGTTAAGAATTTAATCAAGTAAAGTCTTTTATTTCAATAAACTTACGTAATGAATGAACTAAAAAAATTTAGGAAATCAAATATATATTTTTTGGTCTTAAAGTTATATAAATTACTGGTGTAAAAACTGTATAAAACTCTAGCTTAAAGTTTAATCAATTTTTTAGCAAAAATAATATAAAATCTAATTTTTTATAGTTACTAAAAAAACCTCATTAGTAAGAGAAACATAACGCATTGAAAAAGTTATCTCTGAAATTAAGTAACTTTGTGAACTCGTAGTACAACAGAACTTAATAAAAATAAATGTCCAACAACTTTTAGTACTGTTTACAAAAACCAGTACAAGTAAAGTATTATTCACTTTTTTAAAATTAGAGATTGTTAGTTATCTGAATTAAACTAAAATTTAACTTGTAAATTTATCAAAAAAATTTATATAAAGAAAAGTTTGACCATTTTTTAAATACATAGCAATTGATATTTAAGTTATATAAAATCTTATTCCCAAACTCATTTTACCATAAAACTTTTTTTTGTTCTAGTTTTTAAACTTTGATCAAGTACAATGAACTATACACCTTGTAGGTTATATAAAACCAGACTCCCACGCTCATTCAAAAGTTGTCCTACAAAGGAGCTAAAGGGGGAGGAGCGTGAGTTGTAAAGGGGCTTTAGAGGTGGGAATGACATCATAACTTGAAACTTACACTAGATATTCAGGAGTTGACGATAAATAACAAAAAAAAGCTAAAACGTATTTTTGGGTATTTTTTTTGAAAAATCTTGTTAAAGGAGGCCATAGTTTTTTGTTCTTTAAAGAGGGCCTTATGAAAATTAGTTTCGGATACCATGCTATAAAGTGATCATATTGTTTTCACTTCTATACTACAGCGATTTCTTAGTTTAATTTAAAAAACTCTTTATTTAAATTTGCTACACTGTGTTGTATCTTATTAGAATTAAAAAAAGTTTTATATATTTATTTTTATTACGTTCAAAAAAAGTTTTAAGATTGAGATTTTTATAAATAGATTTTAGCTTAGTTGCGTAGTCTAATTTAAATTGAATTTGTCAAACAGGTTTTGTGTGGTTTTTTATATTTAGTTGTTTATTAAAATTATCGATGATAGTTTGCTCATTTGATACTTAGTTTTCTATCGAATAGGCTAAATTGTCAAAAACATAAATACGACAAGAATTGCATTTCATTTATACAAATTAGTCCAGCATAAAATAATGTAATAAAACAAGCAAATTTTAATCAAGTATCAATGTTGAGAGCTTCTTTTTTTGGCAAGTCAGCTAATGACTTGGTTATTAAGTTTGCATTTTTTATTTTATTTAAAAATAACTTTTTTTCACTTTGTCAGCTTTTTGTTGATACTTTCATTAAATAAGATAAGAAAGTTGTTGCTATTGGTTGACTGATACCATAGTGCAACTCATAAAATATATTATGCTAACAATTTAAATTAAGTTCAGAGTTATTTTTGTATTAAGTAATCTATATAATAATAATTTATTCTTTTAAAACAAATGTATAGAAGTTGTATGTTAATGAAATTAACAACAACTGTTAATTCGTTTAGTAAGTTAAAAGTATAGTTTTTAAATATATGGATTTAAAATTATAGATAATTAAAAAAAAGTCTTTTAATACTATATACTACTTTTATCTGGCTGGTTAAACATTGGAGAAAGGTACCTTAAATAATTTGTGTAACATTTTATAAATATATGCATATTGGTTTATATGTGTAAATGTTTAATATCTTTCTGTGTAACTAATTAATACTTCATATTCTAATTTAGTTAGTAGAAAAAACTAATATATTCTTCTCAATGAAAATGTTTTACAAGTTATCTTTATAAATTTTGAAACCACTGTTTACAAAAAAACTAGCGCTCAAATATTTGGTCTTAGGACCTCGTGTACGAAAAAACCTTATGGTTATCGAGTCATACACCAGTATACAGTTTAAAGTCATGTCCAGGACAAATTTCTATTATAGTTATTTTGAAGTATCTAATCTAAAATTATTTATTTTAATTTTACGCTAATTAAATATGCGTTTTAGAACAAAAAATGTTAAAAACATTTTTTTAATAGTTTTTGAATAAAATCAAATAAGTTTTTAGTTTATGTAAGTTTGTTTAACAGCTAAACTTAAAAAGTTATAATTTTTTAAAGCTCAAATTATGATTTAAAAGCTACAGTTTTTTGTTTTAATATGTAAGTAAATCCCATTTTTTTTTGAAGTTACAATGAGTATTATAATAGTATTAAATTAATTAAGCAAAATTAAAAAGGCCAACTTAGACTTTTGTATTGTTTGCAAACATATTTTGAAAGACTTTAAAAACTGTAACACTTATGCTAGCAACAGGGGCGTGGCTAGACTTTTTTTAGTGGGGTAGCATAATTTATTCTTTTTATGTGGTAGATTTTAATAAAACTTTTTAGAAAACGGCTTTAATTTCTACTATTAAGTTAGAGCATTTGGTTTAAGATAACTTAATTAAAGCATGTATTTATAAAGTTATTATATTTTTATCATCATTTGTAACAAAAAATTCTAAGGAGTCTATTTTATAAGCAGTACTTCTATCAGATTTACTCTATAAAAAAGTAAAATTTAGCCTTTTAGTTAAGATATAGTATTGTTGTATAGAGTAAATGGTGAAAAACTAAATTCTAAGTATTGAAAAACTTAAACATACTACTATAGATACTGGACTTTCAAATTATTCTGTAAAATTTCAAAAGTAGTTATGATTATTAAATTGTTATTATGATTACTATTATTAGGAATATATTCTGTTATAAAATTTGTTGTTTTTTGTAATTTAATTTATAAAAAATTGAAATATCACTTGAAAAAAAAAAGTTGTTTAACAATAATTGCTAGTTTCAAAACTAGAATAACTTTAAATGATGTGTGGTCTGATAGTGAAGGGTTCCATTGATGGTTTTGAAATCTCTTTTAGTTAAACTGTCCAACATACAAACTAAGTTGTCAACACTTATCTTTAACAAATTACAAAACATTTTTAATTAAAATTTGTTTTATAGTGTTAAAATATCTTTATTCTAATGTCGTGGTCTAATAGTTCAAATAATATAGTCAGAGCTGAACTATAAGAATTAAAACTTGGAAAACCATTTTATATGTGTCTACATGTGGGTTGTGGCGTTAAGATATTCAACTCAACTTTTAAATTTTAATTGCTAAAAACTTAAAGGATGCTTCACATAAATTTATTTTATTTGGTTAACTAAATGTAAATAAACTTTGTAGTTCCATCGAAAACTTATAAAATACTATGTACTATTTAATAAGTAGTGTATAAAAGTTATTTATTTTTATGAAATATCGCTTAATAATAGAAATAATAAGCAACTTAGTAAAATGTTTGTATTGAGAAAAAGGAAACTTTTAAATGTTATTTATTTGTGACATCACGATCAAATTGTAATTCTCAATATATTTCAGCTGAAACTAAACAAAGCACAAGCAATTAAGGAAAACTTTCTTGAGATTTACTTTTTATAAGTTCAACATTCACTATATAAGTTTTTTGTAAAAAAACAGCACAACAAATTATATTAAATAAGTTTCTGATTAAGTAACTTTTTTATTGAATAATCTAATAAGCTTTTTCTTCTTATATTTTCAGGGGGTGCACAGGAAACAAGAACAGCCAAAACCCGCCAAGTCTTTTGCTAGTAACTTTAATAAACAAAAAACTTATAAATTGTTCTTTTTGCTTAAAAAAGTAGTGAGATATATATGAACAGATAAAATTTGTAATAAAATGTAGGTTAAAAAATAAAAAACAAAATCATTGTAAAATACTTATTTAATTATGATGCAATAAAATAAAAAAGAAACTGTTTCATAACAACTTTTATGATTTTTTGTTAAATCACGGTGACAAAATTTTTTTAGATTAGCTTATTGTACATATTATAAAATTTTCTAATACCAATATTTGAGAAAAACTCAAAGAGGTATTTAAGAAATAACATAAATAAAAACTGTTTACTTATTATTTTAGAAATAAAACTCTTAACCATACTTTTTTTAATAAAAGCGTAAAAAATAGTTCTTATAGATTTAAGTTTTAATGAATTTACAAAGCTAATTATGAGATATTTGATGGACATCCTAGGATACTTCCTATTTCGTACTTATGTCAAATTCAAGACACTATACCAAGTGATAGATAAAGAGTATGTTGTTGTTACAAACAACAGTGCTACAAAAGTTGTTGATTTGTATAGTGAAAATTCAATGTATGTTTTGAAAGAAATAAAAGATGGAGAGTTAGATTATAACCTCATTAAAAAATGCTTCACAGAAAGAACAATAAACCTTTTAAAGTTTGCTCTGAGTGAAGATTTTACAATGAAAATTTATCGAGTTTATCGAGTTAAAAAACGTGAAAATGGTGATACTGCTGAAGGTAAAAGTAAGAATCTCCTGTTGTTTCATGGAACAAATGTCTACAATGCGGTTGGTATTCTTGAAAAAGGTTTTAAGCCTTCTGCTAAAGGACGTTATGGACCTGGTATCTACTTAACAGCAAGCTCATTAACAGCAACAAAACATTCCTTAAAGAAAGCTTTGTATTCGAAAAACGTCAGAGGAAAGGTCGTAATAGTTAATGAAGTTATCGAGTCAGAAAAACTGAAAATAATTTGCCATCCAATCTTAGTTACATGGTTTTCGCTAGTTTCAGTTCTAACTGTACTCTCGTTCATCTTATTCGGGAATTATAATGGATCGCTGATCCTCGCTAGCTTAGCTATACCTTTATTTACAATTCTATTACATAATAGTATCCCTGAACTGCACAGTAACCCGAGAAAGTATAGATTTGAAAGGCATTTAGAATTCAGACCTGGAATGAAAGCTTCTGCAGATATATATGAAACAGACAGTCATGGAAGAAAAATTACAGATTGTAATGGAAACAACAAAGACGACTTAAACCATTATGTCTGCGATGAAAAGCTTGTAGTGCCAAGATATTTGGTTGAGTTTTATTCTTAATGATTGTCTTCTAACTAGTAGGAAACAGAAAAATATGCGCATTTTATTATATAAATGTTGTCTTTTTGAAACTTTATTTTTGCAATTTTAAAAACCTAAATGCATACTATATAAAAATATAAACTATTATTTTTTTTTATATTGTTTTGCATGCAGAAATATTTCTAACCTACAAAAAATTCTAAAGAAGTTTTATATGTTATTTTAGTTTTAAAAAGTAGTGTATAATTTCTTAGTTAACATAAACACTTCACTTTTGTTCTTTCTAAGTTTTTTGTTATTTATTTAAAAAATAGTTTATCACCGTATATTGGATGAGCTCATAAAAGTACGGTGTTTTTTTTATATTTTTTAATGAAAAAATAAATATAAAGGAAAAGAGTTCATTATTGTATCTTGAAAATAAAAAAATACTATGATAGGTTTAAAAAAAGAATTTTTCATCATTGTATAATACAATTTAGAACTTTTTTATTGCCTATGCCGCTAAACATAGGCTTTGTGCAGAATTTTAAACTAAGTAAAACTTTGATTAATAATAAAACTAAATAATTTATATTTTTTAATTTATAATTACTTATGGTAGTTAAATTATTTTAATAAACTAGTCTAAGTTTATAGAAAAGAAGAAATTATTTTTTCGTCGTTTATTTATAATGATGTAGTTAGCTTCACTTGAATCTTTTTGTTATTGTATATACTTAACATAAACAAGCAGTTTTTCAGTATCTTATAAAACTTAAGCTGATAACTTTAATGATATAAAAGGAACAACTTTACTTGTGTCTTTACTACATAAACTTTGAACACTGTTTCGTTATAAAGTTGTATCCTAACCACAATAACAATAGTATTTTTTTTATAGAAAATACGTCTTTACATAGTATGATGTCCACAATTGTTTTAGATGCTAAATTAACTATCCCGTTCTTTATTATCCTTAATGCATTTGTAGATTGTGTACTTATGACGTTTAGTTAAACTGTAGCAATTTTTATTATATTTATTTTGTACTTTAAATTGTAGCTTTAAACTATAGGTTTCTAAAAATAAGTTTCATTTGATTTGTTTTAGTTAGTATCCTTAATATGTTTTAATAAAAGCTTATAAGTTAGATAACTGATTCAAATCATTTTAAAATTAAAAGAATTGTTAGTTACTTTGCTGTTATTTTAATACTTTGCCTTTTCTTTTTAATATAAAAAGCATTGAATCGCATTTTAATTAAATTTTAAAGTAATCTGAGCTTATTTTACTTTTATTTCATTCTAATTATATGTTTTTTAATACTTTTTATAAACAAATTAGTTTTGGTGTAGCTTGCAAAACTTAAAGTCAATAAGTTGTGAGTAGTAAAAAAACTGAACATTTTTTCTACACATTATGTCCATTATTTTTTTTTGAGTGTCGATTTTTTTTTTATTATGTTAAATAAGATTGTATTTATAAATTTCAAAACGTGCTACTTGAATACCTAAACCAGAATTAAAGTCACACATTATTTTGAAATGTTAAACTTCTCATACATTCTGTATTACGCGTTCATAGAAGGTAATAGGTATAAGTAGTTTAACATAGTCTATTTATAAAATGTCTAAAAAAAACCCTTATAGCTCTTGAACATTTCAAATCTTATTACGGATTTTTTAAAGTTTCTAAACAATATCAATAAACTTTAAAAAAAGTTATCTCTAAGTACTTTAAATTTATACAATTACTTGAGTTAAAAAAATAGAATTTTGATTTCAATTAGCAATAATGAAATTTATAACTTGTTTTAGTTCTTTATTAAATCGTATCAATTGATTATTCTAAAAGTATAAAAAGTAATTGAACAAAATTCGCAACACAAAAAATATTCTTAAATCGGAATTCTCAAATATGTTATAGATCTTAAGTATTTAAAATACCACTTATCTTTTTGTTCTAATAGTATTTTTTTAAAGTTGTTATTTTTTACATATTTAAAAGTTTTGTGTTAAAATATGTTAGTTAGAATTAACTAAGTTTCTGTTGAATCTAGTACTAAGAAGAAGTCGATTTTATACTTTTTGTATTACATAAACGTTAAAAAAGATTCTACCTTTTGAAAAATATGAAATAGTTATTTATTATGGATATTTAGCATAAAAGATAAAAAAATTGTCATTTGCATACCGAACAATTTAACACTTTTTAAACATTTAAACAGTGGTGTTTAGTAAAAGTACACCAAAAATAAAACACGAATAAAAATATGACATTTAATGCATTTAATATGATTGGAGCAAAGTAATAGGTCACCAATGACAAAGTGCTTAAGTATCGAAAAAAGAAATTTTAAAGTAAAAGAGCAGCGAAACTATTGTATGTGTTAAACAGTTTTTTTAAAATGATCACAAAACTCAAATAAATATTTAATTTACTTTTATCGCAAACTAAAAACCTTCTTTTATACTTAATTAGTTTGAAGCCTAAATTTAATTGGTTAGTTATTTTGTATGGAAATTATTTATGTTTCATTAAAAGTAGTAGCAAATTTTTGAAGCTCTAAAATTATTTTCCGAAGAATTGTAAAAAATTAAAAGGCTTGTCACAAAATCCTTGTCTTCTTAGAGATTCACATAACCAAGAGCATTTATTATCTGGAAAAAAGTATAGTATTTTCAAACTAGTATATAAAAGATCATAACAAATATTATAGCATATATAATAGTATATAGAAAAATTAATATTAACATTTTAAACAATAGAACTATATGCTATTTTTTTATTAAGATATAAAAAAAAGTTCAGGAATGTATGTTTTACTTTCAACACTTGCTTAAACAAAAACTCACATTTTTTACACGTGAGGTTGCTGTATTTCAACGCGTCACAGAAGTAGTAATACCTTTTCAAGTAAGAGTTGAAGAAAACATTTGCACACTTGTTTTGCAGTGCCTAAAAAAAGTTTTCATAAGTTTAAATATTTCATAAAAGTTTTTTAGTTAGTTAAGTACAGTAAAAAAATTAGGAACTAGAAAAAACTAGTTTTTTTCTTAAAATTATAGAGCAAGTAGAGTAGTTATTAAATAGTACGTTTGAAACTGCTTAGTTATTTTTGCTATAAAAAAACAAAAATGTTTTTATTACAAACACTTAGTTTAATTTTACAATGATTTCAAATACAACAAAGATAGTTTATGAAAACAAAAACCAACCCTTTTATTTCGTTTACGTTTAGTTAACTTGTACTTTCGTTTCATGGTTTCTGTTAAATTGTTGTCTGTCCTACAGTTTAGTTCTTTTTCAAGTTTCAAACATTTCGAACTAGTTTTCTTGTTGCTGTTGTCGTTCGTACATATTGTTTTGAGCTGTTAATTAATATATTTAATAACTTCATAGAAGTTTTTTGTAGTGTGTATTTATAACTTTTTCTTTGGAATAATTGAAAAAAAATCATACATATAAGTTAAATTACATAAGTATAAAATTTGTACAGTCTACTTTTAATAGAACTTTGAATAAAAATACATAGTTTTTTATATATATTTCAAAGGAGGAAATAAAATTCAAACTATCAAATCAAAAATATATTAATACAAAAATAGTTTTACTTGTTTTCGTTATTAAACTATCAATTAGTGATACAACAATTAACATTTACTTTTCATTCGATTAAATCAAAATTTAAAATATATAACTTTTTTTTTGCTTGAAAGTAAAAAATAAACTTTCTTATATTACAACTTTTTATTTATGAAATGTTTGTACTATAAGTAAAGATACCGACCTGTTTGCATATTTTCCTTGTCTCAAGAGAGTCTGTGAAAACGTTTAAAAACTAAATTAAAAACGCTTTAAAGATATAAGTTTGTTTATAAAGTTTATCAAAAGTTAAAAAATTCGTGCTTTATATTTTAAAATAGTAAAAAAAGTTTAAACAAGTTTATAAAGATTTTTTAAAAGACGTTTTTGTACGTCAATACAGTATGTAAGGTTTTAAGAAAATATAAAGCTAAAACAAAAACACTAACCTTTGTTTTTAGCGTAACATTGTGCAAAGATTACCAAAATAATTATAACCACGACAACTTTCATTTTCAGTATTTTCATTAAAAACTAACAAAATCTATAAAGATAATTTCATAATAATGCAAGCAGCTCTTTAAATTTCTTACTCAATTAAACTTTTTGATTAATAAAATTGCTTTAAAGTTTTAAAGCATTACTTTAAAAAAAACTTTGCAACTACTATCACAAGATAAACTTCTTACTGACAAAAGCTTTATCGAGCTCTTGTATTTATTCTACTTCAAACTATTGAGAAAGCGAATTTGTACGCGCTAGAGCGCACTAATTTCAAAGGTTGGCATTTTAAGCTTACGTTGATGCTATTTTCACGTGCGTATCAATTTAATTTCACATCACTAAATTCTTTATTTGGTTTTCAATTAGTATTTTTCATAAATTTGTTTATGTAATAGTTTATTTATTGCTGTTTAGATATTGGTATAACTTCTTTTCGTCAATATAAATTTAATTTTTTATATTTCTTTTATACGTGATACTTGCTTTACCTGTGATTTATTTCTTAGTCATTAGTTTTTATTTATACGCTTAAACATAAACTTTTTGATTTAGTCATCAAATTTTGCTTAAGTTTTAACTTCTATTTAATTTTTTGTTTTGTGTTTGGGATCACTCGTAATCCAAAAAGGTATGACGTTAAAATATTTCTCATCTATAAGCACCTAATGATAAAACATTTTTGTAATAAGTTTTATACCATCCTAATAAATCTTTTTTGATTTTTGTTATTTGTTGTTATAATTTAACCTGTCAAAAGTTCTGCTGAAACCATTAAACAAAATATTTACTCATGTATGTTTAACCAACTGCCTGGTTTTATATTACTGTTTTAATTAGTTTATTTTTCATCTAGCATCTTAATGTTAAATATATGTAACAAAAACGGCCATTAGACATTAAAAAAATAAAAATTATTAATAAATTTTTGTTAAAATAATAACTAATTTGTTTTTAAGATTTTGTTTTAGTGTTAAACGTATCTAACTTTAAAAAAATTTAGTAATTTTTGTGACGTGATTTTGATTTTCTCACACTAAAAAACTTAAATTTAGCCGACTACTTAAAACCATAAAAAATATAAGTTATTAATACTAAAATAGTTTTTTTCTGAAAGGTTTTGCTGTCTTTATTATCTTTTAAGTCAAAAAAGTATTTTACTAAAAAAACTATCAAGTTGTTAAAACTATTATTATTTTATGGTTAAGTTATAATTTTCTAAAACTTAAAGTAATTTTTGTTTAGTTCTTTAAGAAGTTCATCAGCAATTTTTTTTTAAATCAAAATGTTATGGTCTACTAAATTTTCGGTACAAATTAATTCTTTTTTTCTTTTTTCTTATTTAGTTTAATTTCTTAAGGTTACGCTTAGTTTTTAAACTGTTGATAAAACTTTTTAAATGACTTCAGTATACATGTAAAAAAAACTCGTATAACTTAATAACTTGTTTATTTATTACTAACTTATAATACTACTTTTAATATAACTTACTATATTTAATAACATTTATAAATCAAAGTCAAACATAACTTGGTTTGTGTACGAAATATAAAAAATACAATTAAACTTAGTTTTTTTTTTTCTTGATTACTGTGAGCAGTTGTACGTAAATTAATCCAAAATTCTTACACCAAAATTAAAACTTTGTTTAGTAAATATTTAAAAAAGCTTTGTTGTTTTTTAGTGTTGCTTTGTTAAAGTTTACTTATAAAACCATCGTGGTTTAGATTTTCATGGAACTAAAAAAAATTTTTTTTTTTGTATTTCAGTTGTTGTTGTTTCTCTACGGTCACTTTGGATATCCAAATACAATCTGGTAAAAATATGGTTGGGAAATTCCGCAAAAAATGCTTTGTGGCTAGTTAAAAATAGATTTCTTAAGGTTTTATAATTAACTTTTCACCTGGGTTATACATCAAAAATTTATGAATCAGGTTACCTTAGTTCAGAGAACTATCGATAATTGTTACAAAGAATCATTATAACTACTTTAATGAGAACTTAACACCAAAATAATTAATATTTATGAGATTTATTAAAAAAGTTTTTGATGCTTGTAGAAGGTAATATCAGTCAATTTATTCAACTTTTTAAAGTCATTAGAAGCAAAAACAAAAACAAATGTTAAGTTTATAAAAGTAATAAAATGCATATTAAATTTTCTTAGTTACACTAAAAAATGTTTTTTTAAGTATTGTAGCAACAAAAAACAACACATTTTTTTAATACTTTTTTCAAGCTTAATTTTTTAAATGAAACAGAAAAATTTAAATTGTTTTAATGCTAAAAACTAGATTAAATATATACTAAGGAAAAACATCTTTTGCTTGTAGTAGCATAAAATATAAACTTACAAAAGATTTTCAATCTATCTGATGCAGTAAATTAATTTGTAAAAATAAATTTGATGGTCTACTAAAAGTTCAGTTACAAATTGGTTATTTTTATTTGTCTCTTCTAATAAAATTTATTTAATTTCAATTATTGTAGTTTAATAGTGTAGTTAATTAAACTGACGTTTAAGTTTTTAAACACATGCAGTTCATAAAATTGATCAAAATAATTTCAGAAAACACGTAATAAAAAACTTTATTTATTTAACTTTTTTTATTGTAAAAGGTAAAGCGAAACATAACTCGCTTAGCGTACGAATTTATCTCAGTTTTTTTTGATTACTGTAAGAAGTTGTATACAGCTTAATCTAAAATTTGTACACCTTATCTAAAACCTTGTTTAGTAAGCATAAAAACACTTCTGTATAGTGTTGATTTTGTGTCAAAGTTTACTTATAAAATACGAAGTTTACCATCGTGGTTAAGGAATTTCATGGAACTAAAAACACTTTGTGTTTTTTTTTCTGTTGTTAAATTTTCTACACGGCCACTTTGTTGATCCTTGAATAATCCGTCAAAAATGTGGTTGGGAAATTCCGAAAAAAATAATTTTTTTTGCGCTTTCTAGATATTTAAAAGATTTCTGATTAACTTTTCACCTGGTTTACTCATCAATGTTTTGCAAACCAGGTTACTTAAGTTCAGAGAACTATCGATATTTATTACAAAATATCATTATAACTACTCTAATGAGAATTTAAAACACCAAAATATTTATTTAAAGTTTTAGATACTTTTAGAAGGTATTATCAAACAGCTTATTCAACTTTTAAAAGTTATTAGGAAGCAAAAACTAAAACAAATGTTAAGTTTATAAGTGTAACAAAATGCATATTAAATTTTCTTAGTAACACTAAAGAATATTCCTTAACTATTGTAGTAACAAAAATCAACACATTTTTCTTTTTTTTACTTTTCTTTTATCAATTTTTTTTTATAAAACATAAAGATTTAATTTTTTTTAATGCTAAATTTTAGATTAAATATATACTAAGGAAAACATCTTTCGCATATAGTAGCATAGAATATAAAGTTACAAAAGATTTTCAATCTATCTGATGCAGTAAATTAATTTGTAAAAAGAAATTTGATGGTCTACTAAAAGTTCGATAAAAACTATTTCAATTTATTTGTCTTTTTAAAATAATTTAACTACTTTCAATAATTATAGTTTAATAGTTTAATTGGTTAAGCTGACGTTTATGTTTTTAAACACGTGCAGTTCCTAAAGTTTATCAAAATAGTTTCAGTAAACACGTAATAAAAAAAAAATATTCAATTATTTTTATTAAATAAAAAAGTTAAAGCAAACCACAACTCGCTTAGCGTACGAACTTATCTCAGTTTTTTCTTGATTACTGTAAGAAGTTGTATACAGCTTAATCTAAAATTTGTACACCTAAACTAAAACCTTGTTTAGTAAGCATAAAAAAACTTCTGTTTAGTGTTGCTTTTGTGTTAAAGTTTATTTATAAAATACGAAGTTTACCATCCTGGTTTAGAAATTTCATTGAATAATTTTATTTTTCTGTTGTTAAATTTTCTACACGGCCACTTTGTTGATCCTTGAATAATCCGTCAAAAATGTGGTTGGGAAATTCTGCAAAAAAATTTTTTTTTTGCGCTTTATAGATATTTAAAGGATTTTTGATTAACTTTTCACCTGGGTTATACACCAAAAATTTATGATTTTGGTTACTTAAGTTCAGAGAACTATCGATATTTATTACAAAAAATCATTATAACTACTCTAATGAGAACTTAACACCAAACTAATTATTATATATGAGATTTATAGAAAAAGTGTTAGATACTTGTAGAAGGTATTATCAACCAATTTGTTCAATTTTTTAAAGTCATTAGGAAGCAAGAACTAAAAAAATTTTAAGTTCATAAGTGTAACAAAATTCATATTAAATTTTCTTAGTAACACTAAAAAGTATTCTTTAACTATTATAGCAACAAAAAACACAACTTTTTACTTTTTTTTTACTTTTATTTTTCAAGTTCATTTCTTAAAATAAAACAGAAAATTTAATTTTATATTATTGCTAAAATTTAGATAATAATTCTACTAAGGAAAAACATCTTTCGCTTATGGTAGCACAAAATTATAAACTTGCAAAATACTTTTAATCTATATGATGCAATGAAATGTAAAAAGCAGGTTTGATCAGTTTAAAGCTCGTACCAATAATTAAGATAAAAAAATTCAAAACAAAAAGTTTACTTATGAAATTATAAGTTTCCATAGTGGTTAAGGAATTTCATGGAACTATAGATGTTTTTTGTTTAATCTGTTGTTGTATTTTCTACATGGTCACTTTGTTGATCCTTAAACAATCCGTTGAAAATTTTGGTTGGGTAGTTCCGCAAAAAATAATTCTTTGTGCCTTAAATTAGAAATAAAATCTAAGAAAAAATGTCATTACTACAATAATTTGTAAAATCCGTAAAACAGTTTTAAAACAAATTATAAGTTTTAACACAATTAAATGTTGTTCCCTTAAACTATTTCATAAATTTGTAGTTAAAAATATTTAAGTATTATTATCTCTATAAATAATTTATAACTTTATAAAAATATTACTCAAAAAGAAAAAAAAACTCATAATACCAAATTGATACCTGATATAAATATTTAAATAAGAATGAGAATTAACTTTTCACCTAGGTTATTCATCAAAATTTTGTGAATCAGGTTACTTTAGTTCAGTGAACTATCAATAATTATTACAAAAAATCATTATAACTACTTTAATGAGAACTTAACACCAAAATAATTAACGTTTATGAGATTTATAAAAAAAGTTTTAGATACTTGTAGAAGGTATTATCAATCATTTTATTCAATTTTTAAAGTCATTAGAAGCAAGAACAAAAACAAATGTTAAGTTTATAAGTGTAACAAAATGCATATTAAATTTTCTTAGTAACACTAAAAAACATTCTTTAAGTATTGTAGCAACAAAAAACACAATTTTTTTTCTTTTTTTTCTTCAAGTTCATTTCTTAAAATTAAAACAGAAAATTTAAATTTATTGCCAAAATTTAGATTAAAATTATACCAAGGAAAAACACCTTTTGCTTATGGTAGCACAAAATTATAAACTTGCAAAATACTTTTAATCTATCTGATGCGATGAATTTTAAAAAGCAGGTTTGGTCAGTTTAAAGCTCGTACAAATAATTAAGATTAAAAATTCAAAACAAAAAGTTTACTTATAAAAGAATAAGTTTCCATTGTGGTTAAGGAATTTTATGTAACTAAAGATTTTTTTTTGTTTAATCTCTTGTTGTAAATTCTACTTTGTTGATCCTTAAACAATCCGTTAAAAATTTTGTTTGGGTAATTCCGCAAAAAATAATTCTTGTGCTTTAATTAAAAATAAAATTAAAGAAAAAATATCTTTACTACACTAGTTTGTAAAATACGTAAAACAGTAAAAAAAAAGTTTTAATATAATTAAATGTTGTTCCCTTAAACTATTTCTATTTAACTACTTGTAGTTTGAAATATTTAAGTGTTGTTTTCTCTATAAATAATTAAGAACACTATAAATATATTGCTCAAAAGGACAAAAAAACATACTAATATCAAATTGATACCTGATATAAATATTCAAATTAGAATGAGAATTTAATAATTTGTTGAGTTCAATAGAAAATCAGGCAACTTATGTAAGTAAACAATGTTCAAACGTTTCTCTCAAAAATAACACTAAGCACACGTTCATTTATTGTTTACACTTGAATAGTTTTATAGTTTTTTAATGTTTTTATTGCGTTTTAATAACTAAAATGACGTAGATAAACTCAGGTAGGTCATTGATTTGATCAATGCAGTTAAAAATTTTAACAGATAAATAAATATTATAGATTGTTAATTGTTGCACTAGTAGAATTCACAATGATTATCTATTTTATTTTGTCATAAAAAATACTATTTAGAAACAGTGTAAAAACAAACTTGGTTCAAGCAATCAAAAACCAAATGCAACTAAACTGTTTTTGTTTAATCTTAAAAATGTTACAGTCTCTAAAAAATTTTTCTGCCTTATACATATGTTTTAACTTTATGTAATCTTTAGTATAATGTATAAAATAAATTACAAAAAACTGTTTTAGACTAAGTAAAGTAGTATACACATTTATCATCATTCAAATAAATGTACTAGAACTGGAAAAATTGTATAATTTACTAATTTTGTGAACTTAAAATATGTTTAACCTTATTTGTGACTAATGTTGATACGACATAGTTTTACAAAAATCATTTGAAATTACTTTAATTAGGGATTTGAATTTTTTACAAAACAACCTAAAGCGCAATATTCAGCTCCTTAACTAAATCAAAGTTTACATACATTTTGAATAAGCAATAAAACATGTTTACTCTATCACCTGTTTGATTATGTGTACCGCATTTTATTGTAATTTTGATAATCAAACTTGCTGATAAATCTGTTTTATAATTGTTTAAAAACTTTTCTTTTAAACCATTTTTAAAGAAGACAAAACATTTTTTGATTGAAAATAATTTATTACTATTTACATTTCAAATTCATAAAAAGGGAATAAAAAAGTACTCAATTAAACTTTAATTAAACATTTGCCCATAAACATTTTTTGCTAACTGTAAATAACTTTCTTTTTACTAAAACAAACCTTTTTAGCTTAAAAACATAAAAAATAAAAGGTTAACACAATTTGTGAATAAAATTTTTTTAGAATTTTTTAACTACTTTTCTACATTTTAACACTATATTAGTGTTTCTTTATACTTTAGTGACACAATTATTTATAGTTTTTGTTCAACCTAATTTAATACTATATTTTTATGATTATGTAGTATGTTCAGAATACTTTTTATAATTATAAATTTGCATATTGTTTATAACGTTACTAAAATATTTTAACTAATGTTATTTTTACATTCTTTACAATACTTTAAAGTGTTTTTGTTTTATTTACTTAAAGCGAAATAATTCATCTTAGTAAACGAAATGTTTTATCGAAATTTCAAAACAAATTTACATTATACTATTTTGTAACTAAATTAAACTTAAAGTACAATAGTTAGATTTTTTGTACCGTTGTAAAAAACATTAGAGTATTAAATTTAAACACCTTTTTAATTTAAGCACAAGTTAAGCTATTTTTTTAAAGATCTATATCCATACATTAACTAAACACTTCAAATCAATGTTCTATTTAATTGAATTTTTTCTGCTATTGTTTAACTTGTTATAATAAGATTTCATATTTTTTTGTTTAACATCCTTAGTTTTTTGTACTTTAAAATAATAATATTTTAATTTTAGAAAAGTTCAAACTGTGTCAAATTTGCATGAATTAATAACTTACTTTTCGTCAAAAACTTATATATGTTATAAGTTATAAAACAAATCATCTAGGAAAAGTTTTTAATGTAAAAAAAAAAAAAATAAAAAATTGATATCCAATTGTTTAAATAAGTTGAAAACAAAGTTTTTAAGTAAAGTGTATTTTAGATTATTAGACAAATTTTAAAACCATAATATTAGTTGTAAATATTTATAGAAAATACTTTTATTAAGTATAAGTACTATTATAGAAAGGTTTTTGAACATAATTATATACCACTTGCAACTTTTTATTAACACATTACTCATTTTGTTTTATATTTAATTTCACAAAGCTTTTCAAAACTATACTAGTTTCATTGTCAAGTGGTAAATATTAAATGAAGTTCAATAAATCTTAATTTTGCTTTGTTTGACTTCTAAAACGAACTGTTTAAACTATATTTAAATTGCATCTTCTTATCATTTACGTAACTTGAACGCTTTTTATGCAATTAAATAAAAAAAGTTACACCTTTACAGACGTAATTTTCAAATACAAAAATATTTAATTACAGCCTATAAGCTATGCTGTAAGTACAGCGCAAGTAAATTTGTATTCGTATTCTAATCTAACACAGCTTTATAGTCGGTTACGAAGATGTTAAAATCATATTATCAAGTTCAGCTGACTTGAATACTAAAACTTAAAGCTAAAGTCGATGATAGTTTTACTTTTATTAGTAATTAAATCGCAAACTAAAACTCACAATACGTATAATACTTGAATGTTCGTAAAAATCTTGAAATAGTTACATTTAGATTTTTTGATTTAAACAGTTGTTTAATTCAGCAGAAGTTTAATCAGTTGAAACACTTTTATTAAATTTTTGTACAAGTAATAATAAAAACGATAAAATTTATTATGAACATGGGTTTCATTGCCATTTTGTTTTTTACTGAAGGCTTTGAGTAACCCTACCATCGTGTCATTTTATATAAATTTTAATCGCAAAGAAAAAGTATTAATTTAACTTAAAGCTGAGTTATACTAGGATAATGACTAAAATAACTAATTGTAAAGCCTTAACGCAAAAGTTTGAAAACGTTTATTTATTTACGTAGTTTAAAAAAAAGTAGCCAACAAAATAAGCAAATGTGTTTTAATAAATATATAAGATATACGAAAATATCACTGGCTGGTGTTTTTTATTAAAGTTGTTAATAAGTTAGGGGAATTTTAAATATGAAATATCAAATATAGTAAATTTTCATATAACAAGTTAATGACAAAAAAAATGAGTTTCCATAGAATTTAAAAATAAAAAAAAAATCTTAGTTTACTTATAGAATTATGTACTTATACTAAGAGTCATATAACTATAACAAATTTAAACTAGTTTTGTTATATGTTCTAATAAGCTGCACTTTAGTGTTTTTACATTTTTTATTGTCACCAAAAATAATTTACGTAAATGAGTTGTTTATATCTTAATTACCTAATCTATTTTTGTTAGCCGTGAATAAAATCTTAAAACTTACTAAACTATAAAATATAGGTTAAAAGTTATGGAAAATAATACTTTTAAAAAGTTTTTTTTTAAAGATTTTGTGATCTTGATTCTTTTGATAGTAACTTTCCTAAAATGATCATAGAATGTTTAGCTTTGAGTTTTTCATTCAAATATTTTTGTATTAACTTATATAAAAAATATTAACTCTAAATTAATTGCCATTTCTGTAAGTTTAAGAATAATTTTTAGTATTGTAGTAAATGAAAAAGAAAAAACATGTACAAAATTCGTTTTAAATGAATTTATTTTGATTGCAAATTCTAAATCTATTTGTTGTAGTTTGAGTTGTTTTTATCAAAATTTACAGCAACTAAACAGAAAAGTACTAGTCTTATTTTAGGAAATACAAATGATAAAATTATGTTTCAGCATTATATATTCTTTGCTAGAAAAGTTTGAATTAAAATTCTTTTTTTTTCTGTACGCTCACTATAAAAAGATCATTTTATTTTAACTATTAATATTTATTAAATTTGATGTTATAACTATCCCTTAAAACTTGTCATTCTAACTAATATTTAATGTTTTTTCAAAAAGATACTCTAGTATAACAAAAACTGTTTTTAACTCATAAATATTGATTCAATGTTTGCATTAAAACTAAAATTGTTTACATTTAAAAAATTACATTAAATTGACTGCACATTAAAGTTTTCCTTAGTCAGAGTTTACAGGGGTTGTAATAAACTTGATTTATCTTAAAAGATCTTCTCACCTATATACCGTACAAGTCTCTATAAATGTAGTAAAATTGTAAGTTGATAAAAACTATTTCTATTATTATTAGTTGCAAAATTTCTAACAATAGTTTTTTTTACTACCATCTAGTTTTACAATAAATTATATTTTAAATTTACTGGTTAAAATTATCGAATCTAAGTATTAGTTTATTTATGTGTCTTAAAAGTGATTTAGTATTTATAGTTGAAACATAAATATCATAAATGAAATATATTACAGCAACCAAATTTAATTTATACAAGGTCATTAAACCATGTTACTGTTGCCAAAATACATAAATGCTAATGTGGTATACAAACGAGTAACTACCCTGACAAAAAATACATAAAGAAATACTAAAAGTAATTTTCAGTACTTTAAAACTTAAGTTATTATTAGTAATAATAAAAAAGTGTTGTATACTTTTTAATGACAGACAGAAAAAAACTATAGATTAAGAACATGAGGGGCGTGTAAAGACATATGTTGTAAAAAAATAACATAAAGTTTTATATGAACCTTGTATTAGGAACTAAAATTCATTTTTTAATTTATAATACAACCTATGTACATTTACTAATATTATGTTATAGCTTTATCTAGAATCCTCAAATTTTCACAAAATGTTCCTTAAAAATTTTTGTGGTAAAATTCTATTGTTATTACTTTTATATACCAGCTGGTACAAGTTATGGTTTTATACAAGTTAATTTTTTCCTAATTATGTGATAGTTATATTTTAGATAAAATTTATTTTCATTGTGTGAAAGTGTGCATAAAGATCTATGTGAACAAATAGTTGTACATTTGTAGCAGAACTTTATTAGAAAAAAACTAATCGGTAAATGTGTTACTTAGTTTTAATCTTTTGTCAATGTCAGGTTTTTGATATTTTTTAGATTTTGAGACACCAAAATATTTTTTTTTAAATACCTAAATGCCTTGGAATATTTTATTGAACTTAAAAATTTTAATTACAACTATTGAAGTTTATTATAACCAAAAGATTTACATGTCATTCGTTTTGTTTTAAATTTTATTGTAAAAACTCTAGCTTTTTATACGAACATGGCAGAATTTAGCCAAACCGTGTGCATAACCAGCTATTTAAACTTCCACCAAGTACTTTCACCACTGTTCCCAATCAGGCTGCAGTTGGGAAACCAACCAAAGTTTACTGATGCGTAAAATTATGACTTTAAAAATGCCATACTTCGAAATGACAACCAAAAACATCAAATTCAGCTTAAATTTATTTTAATCAATAATAAATACAAGACATTTTCGGTAGCTAACCCTGTTAAACATACGAATTTTTATGAAATAGTACATGAAAAAATAACTATTAAAAAAACTGAAAAGTTTGTAAAAATAAAATTTATAAGTATTGTCAATCAATTACTTAATTTGTCTGCTAGTATACTTATCAATGAAAACAGCTACATTTATAAAACCTCGTTTTAGTAATTTCCTGGTTTTTAGCAGATTAAAATTAAGAAACATTGTTTATGAGTAAATTAATTTAAAACTACTTAATTGCTACAAAGCGAGATTAGACCAAAGTGTATTATGCTGTTGTTGTAGTTCACTGGTAATTTGATTTTTCTAGCACTATAATTACAGACTTATTTAGTGATTAAGATTTGCAGTTAAACTGTAAACTAATTATTTAACATTTGATCACTGATCATACTTGATTAATTTTACTTTTAAAAGTTTATTTATTGAAGTAATAAAATTAAACACACTTTGTTAAGTCCTATTGGAATTAAGTATAAGTATGATTGGTTTGTTAGAATATAAATATAATTATACTTATATAAGTTACTAATGTAAAAAGACCAAAGCTACAAATTTTCCGAAATCTGTTTTTTGTATATAGTTTGATTTAATAACTTTCAACAAGTTACACAGAAAATATAAAAAACCTAAAATAATATAGATCAAAAAACCTTTTAGAGAGGTTAAAAAAAGAGATAAAACTAAATATTTTTGGTTAGTTTTTTAGTTATGAGATATTTATTATTAAAATAAGTTGTAGCTATTATTAAGCTGATTTTAAAATAAATAACTAGTTACAACCTTTAAAGTAGTATGTTTAGACATTTAAAAATGTGTAATAGTTAAAATTTAAAAGTATTTTAAGTTATTTAAATTTTAGTTAGATACACAGTTAAAGATAATAGACAAAGTTTCAAAAGTTTTACGTTTTTAGACGTTTTAATGAAGTATTTTTTTTATCAGTGAAAGTAACCAACATAGTGCTGCATTATAGTAAAAAAAAGCTTCTAGAATTAAATTGAAAAATCATCAATGAGTTTCAAATTTTAGCTGTATGACAAAAAATGTTGTAATATCAGAATACAATCATCATGAAAACTTAAAATGTGTTTAAAGCACTATAATTTTTATTCTGTTTTAAACGCTTACAACTTTTGTTTTAGTTTTATTTTTCAAGTAATCAACATTCGCCAAGTCGATATTTTGAACTATTTACAGATTTTTATGAATTTTAAACTTTGTAGAGTTAAGTATAATAAAAATTAAAGTAAGGACACTTTGCGAGCCCCACTGTTTAGAAAAATTCTTTAGTAAGCTGCATTTAAATAAAACAGATGAAGATAGTAGTTTATTCAAAAAATGTAATTGAATACCGAATACAATTGCAATAGTAATTACTAACCACTAGAGTACAAGCTGGATTTAAAATATTAAAGACGTTTACAAGTTAATTGCTTTAAAAAATAAATCATCATAATAGTATGTAACTGACCACGAGTTTTTGATTTCAATCATGGTTTTTTCGACCACTGAGTTAAGATACTGCTACAAACTAAACTTCCAATATTTGCTTTTATTTTTATAACTTGGTATATTGAGGTCATTGATATTTTCTTCTATAGTTTTACTTTAATTCTAAAACTACCTTGAAAGTTATAACATTTTATTAGTTAAATTAAATGCAATTTAAAAAGCAATACGTAGTTACTGCTGTTTTCGGTCTTTTTGCAATTTGTTTTTTTTGTTAGCGTATAAATATAAAAAAAAACACGACATTTAAAACTTAAATTGTTACTAATATTTCCAAAGTGTTTTGTGTGTGTGTGATAGTAATTTTTATTATTACAAGGATTTTTTTAATGTTTTGTAGTTAAACTTATGGTAAGTACAATTAATGTGAAAATATATTAAGTACAGTGCAGAAGTATTTTTTTTAAATAGTTTAAACATAAATCAAGTTCAGATAAAAAGAAGTATTGGAACTTTTTTAACACATGTTGTGTTTATTTGGTAATAAACAGTTTTAGTTTGTTTCTTTTGTGCATTTGATATGCGATTTCTTACTTACCTTTCGTTTTAATAGCGGTGTTTTTCAAACAATAGTTATTGTTTATGTATTTTAT
Organism: Thalia democratica; assembly: GCF_965202585.1. Taxonomy (NCBI): domain Eukaryota; kingdom Metazoa; phylum Chordata; class Thaliacea; order Salpida; family Salpidae; genus Thalia; species Thalia democratica. The sequence continues at coordinate 40,166,324 of NC_139165.1, read as the reverse complement.
CGTGTTTTAAACTAATAATACTTAAAGAATATAACCTTTTGTGTTTGATTTTAATTTAACCAATATATATATATATATATATATATATATGTTAATAGAACTTTTACTATTAGCAATTTAAGTTTTTGTTCTTAGATATTTAAATTTAATTTAAAATGTCAGTTTTCTTACATTCTATTTGGTATTTTATGTTGCTGTTGACTTTTTTATTAAATTATTTCCATTCACTGCAAGTTTAACATCTTTAAATTGCTAAGTATTTAAGTTTATAGTTGTGTACGTAGAGAATAGTATATTACTGCTTAAAAAAAGAAGTAATTATGTACTTAACTTTTCTAAATGGGTGTTTTTCATGCTATTAAAACATTTTTGTTTCATTTTTACTTATTTTTGTCTTCTACACAAATAAGAAAAGTACTGTTTGGTAAATTAAAACTCAAAATAAATCTACATTAATAGCTTAAAATAAGTTTGATGAAAATTATGTTCAAAATAAACAATAGCTTGAAAGCTATTTGCAGATTAATAACTGCTTTTTACTTAAGCAATGTTAAAATTTCATTTACTTCAGATCGTATTTTACCACCTTATACTTTATTAATATTACTGTATTTTATTTCAAATCAGTAGTATTGAAAAGTTTTTATGTACGGATGTAATAAAAATATGATTGTTGAAGATTATTTATGTAATAACATTAGACTTAATGACCAAAAAGTTATGGTTGAACACTTTTAGCTGACATAAATTTGTTAAATTCAAATTGAGAAAAACAGATAATTTTCAGAAACAATTTAGAAGTTTCTTACATTTTATTATATTATAATATGAATTAAATTATTTGTTTTTTACCGTGGTTAAATTAAGCAAAAAAATTAGACTTATTATACCTAACTTCAAATAAATCTAATACTTTTCTCATAGCTTAATTTTATAATGAATTTAAGTTGTCACCAAAGTGGAAACAGCGTTGTTTTTTATCGCAACAATGAACTGGTAACAACTGTTGATAGGCAAAAGCTGCTTCAGAAGTCTGGTTATTTCCGAACAATGCACAAAGTTTGCTACAGAGACCACAGGTCGGACTCAATGGACGTTTACTTTCCGGAAAAAGAAGAAATTGTTGACAAAGTGATGGGACTAATCAGCAGTGACACCATCACACTTGATATTGATACCTTGTTCGAAACATACCACCTCGCAGTTTACTTGCAAGTAGACTGCCTGCAGCAGCTCTGCCTCGACCATTTCACACTCAACCTGAACCGAACAACTTTGCCGTCGCAGTTGAACCAAATCGCGGAACGCCCTTATATGAGTGACGAGTTCAAAAAGAGAGCGCTGATGTTTGGAGAAGGCGGTAGCCCGTCGATTTCAGGCTTGTATTTTCTTCAAAAGAACACAGAGACGTCAACGCAATTAAAAATTAAATCAAAGCACGACCAGTCCGTGCACGTGCTCAAAGAGTTTGAAGGGGTGGAAAAGTTCGGTCAGTTGCATCGCGTTGGCAACTTGCTTTGCTCGATGGCTTGCGAAGGGTCCAAGTTAAACGACGTTTTGTTGCAGTACGACATTTTGTCAGGGAACTTACACAGGGTGGAAATTGACAGCGTGAACGGCATTACTGATGACAGGACATCTGTTTGTACTGACGGTAAAAACATTTTTCTTTTCAGCCAGCATGAGGTTGGAAGCAACGGAACTTTTCTGCGTTTGTCGGTGTTTCGCAAGGAAGAAAAGACCGGGTTTTTAGATACATGTGAAAAAAGAGTTATTATAATACCAACAATGGTCCAATCACCAAGTTTTAGTCGTGAAATAAAGATATTTTGTTCACATTGTTACAACGACAAACTTTATGTCTTTTACCAACAACCCAAAGTATTAAGACATAACTCCACAGACTATGACGTCGAAACATTTCATGACACTCGTTTGATGATAGTTTGCAGCAAGTCTTTCCGCGTTCTGAGAAACCGAAAGCTCTCCGCCGAAAACGTCAGGGTCGACGGGAACTTCCCGAACGTGGAACAATTGAAACTGTGGTCGTTCGAAAAGATGTTCTACAGCGACAAGCAGGAGAAGCTGTTCATCAAAATCGGCTTCAACGGAACTTTTAGCGCGACCGAGCACGTGGTGGTGTACGACGCGAAGAACGACTTCTTTTACTTTCACGACGACATGCCGAGGTTGCAGCCCGGTGGTTGCAGGAGCAAGTGGGTGTTCGCGGGCGGATGGTACGGCAGGGTGTGCGCGGTGGGCGCATACTACGTGGAGTCTTCGAGGAGGATGCGCAGCGAGATCAGGCGTTTCGATTTCGTTGATGACGAATATTTGGTCGATGTGGGGGTTGAGTGAGAAAACGCCAGAGAATGTCATTTCAATGAGGGGTGTTTGTGGTCCGCGTGTTTTGTGTAGACACTTGTTGTCTGTATGTAAAACTTGTCAAAGAGCAAACTTTTTTGATGCATTTAGAAATAGTCACGCAAGTTAAACTTAGAATAGTGTTAGAATAACGTTGTTCAAACTATTTTTTTTCATGTTATTTATTTGAGAAATGTTACTTTTTTATCATAATTATTATGTTAGTTTAACCAATCAAGTTTTTTGTTTTATACACTTTGTGCTCTACCCTTAAAAACAATGTCAAAAGCTTTATGTTTTAATAGCTCTTTAGCATAGTTTTTCAAAAAGTTATATATCGAATTTAGAAGTACGATACTGATTTACATTTACGAATTTTATTGAATATCTTTTTAGTTAGATTAAACATTATAGTTGTTTTAAATTAAAAAGAATAAACTTACTTTTACTATGCAAAAGGCTTAATGCATAAAGCAACGTGTATAGTCCGCTTTATAAAATATAAATTCTTACAACTCTTTATAATTAAATACCCTCAACTCTAGTACTTTTAAAAGCTAACTACTGCTGTATACTTTTGTTTTAAAAGTTTCAATTTAATTTATAGAACGATTGCTAAAGCTATACTAAAAGGCAAGTAACAAGCTTAGATTTTATTAGTTTACATTCATTTAAAGATACAATAGACCTTTGATCTACTATATATTTTTTTAAAAGTAACTGTAGTTAAGTGTGTGTTTAACTGTTTTGCTAATAGATTTCATATAGAGAGCTCAACTTAAGAACAATAAATATTGACATCCTAAAGGCTAAAATACCTTTTTATGTGAAAATATCAGTGTTTTGGAAACTATTGAACTGTTAATAGCATACAATTAAATGCGTGTAGTTATTTAAGGTAGAGTTATCAGAGCTAATTAAACATATAGTTTTGAGTATTAAATGAACGTTTGTTTATTTAAATTTTAAATATGATGCTTAAATGTCTGTGAGACTTAATGGTAATTTGAATCTATCATCTAATGCTTACAGTAGGGCTTCCAAGAATTATTTTCATCATTGCCCCGTGGTAGAAAACTAAAAAGTAATCGCCCTTATCAGAAATTATTTAGGGATCTACAGGCATTTGGTGATCGCATGGCAAAGACAATAAACAATCTTCTTGTCTGTAGTTGTAGTTTTAGTTAAACGTGACCTTTTTTTCTACATTACCTACCTCATTACATTTACTGTGAGGTAGTTTATTACTCGCTCATGTTTTCGCTACCTTGCTAGTCAAAGGTTAAATACTAAACAGTAAACTAAATTAGTAAGTTACTGAGTTGAAAATGATATATCCATATAAAATTTTAGAACCGCGTCATTAGTTATTTTCCCCTGACTTACTTAAAACGCCCAAAGTAAGTTAAAGTTCTACCTTTAAGAATCATGTTCTGGATCTAATATGATAAGTTTATACAAATAGTGTTTAAGTCTTGTTGTACACAATGTAACATAGAAAAGGGCTACTTTTATACTTACATATAATTACCCGAAAAGTCTTTAACAGATCAGACTTGTTAATTTTCTGCTTAGCAGTGCGAGTAACATCAAAAACTATGCAATAAAAAAAAAACTTAGCAAAACTTTGAAGAAGTTTTTTTCGAAAGCAATATTCTGTATAAAGCTCAAATGAAAAGCATATAATATAACTGTTAAATAGAAAAAATATCTTATTTTGATTTTCACACTACGTTTTGAAGCTAAAAAAAAATGTCACGAGCTAGAGATTTATGTTGGCGGGCCGGATCTAGAGAAAGCAGTTGGTACGTTGCCACTACTTATGAATTTTCAAGTTAAATTGTACTTAAAAACTAACAGAATTTTTCATAAAAAAAATTATCGTTATACTTTTTTTACAGTCAAAAAAAATCAGACTTACTCTTCCCTCTACAACGATAAACAGTTTTTGAAATGTCAAGCAAGCAATTTGTCATCGGCTGTAATTCTACCTTCCCCTTTAAAATAAAAAATAAACCAACCGAAAAAAATCTATCTATTTAACAGAAAAAAAAAACCCTTGGTGACACGTCATTTGGCAAACACTCACAAGGTTAAAATCTCAACACTAAAATCCACAAAGTGCGGAAAAATCATAAAGCTCAAATCGCCAAGTAACTATCTGCTGAAACTACAACAAATAACACATCAACAACCCAATTATATGATCACTGCCACAAGTGTGAACTCACAATCAGCTGTTGCAAACTCAAATAAACAATATCTAATTCAAGTTATGAAGTTCCTTTTTGTTCGATAAATTAGAATAAGTTGTATTTTATTTTTTAAATGTTTTAGAGCTTAAAACCCTTAAGTAAAAATACGTTTACTTTTGGAAAACTTGAGTTAAAAAAAAACTAGTATGCATTTTTTAACTTCTTTTGAAACCTTATAAAAATAAAAGATATGCTTTAACTATAGTAATCACAACATATATACACCAAAAATTATACCAAGAACGGTAAGAATTCAGAGTTAAAAACATTCTCTCAGTACAAGTTCTGCAGCAGAAGTGATTGCATTGAAATCGAAGGGCTTCTTGATGATTATAGCAATTCTTAAGACAACCTGCACATGGTTTTAAATGCGCGAAAACTTGAGTGAAGCCTTAAAATTAAAAAAATATTCTGTTGGTATGTTCAATTAATACTTTTAAATACCAACAATCTCCAGACCTTTGTTTAAAGTAAGTTTATAGATCTTTATAATTTGAACACTTGAAATCACAGTTCTTTTTCAAACTAAACACTTTTTATAAACTACTTTACATCTTCAATTTTTTTGGTCTTTTGGTCTTTTTTCCAACAAAAGTTTTATAGCAACAATTTAAAAAAAAAAAAAATTCTAACATCCAAATTTTATTTACAAGTTGAATATGTAATTGCTTTTTCAAAGTTTATACATGTTTTAGTTTCAAAAAAAAATTCACTGTTGTCTAAAAAGTTTACTTTTTTTTAATCTCACAACTGAACAATCTAATAGCTTACTGATTAATTTTCAAATTGTAAAACTTTTTATGAGCTACTAGAATTTTAACAGCTCCTTTTTAATAGCAAAAAACTTGCTAACTCTTTTTTTATCCTTTTTACTTTTTCTTCTTTGGATAAACTATAAGCTATGTTTATTAGATTCAAATAAGTGTCAATTACATTAGTAAAATTATTTTCCACAATACACAGCTAACTTTTTCTTCATCAGTAAAAACTGCACTAAGCATTGTTAAGTTTAACTGTATAACTTGCTGTAAAGTTAATATTTAGTTGTGTTGCATTTTATAAAGTAAACTATTTAAATATTAGCGAGTTAAGTACTATGATTTAGAAAGAAGTATAAAGAATAAGCCTAAAAAAGCTTAAATTTTCTTAGCTACTAAAGTAGGTTACACTAGATGTAAACAAACTTATTTTTGTTACGTTTTATATGTGTGGGCAGATTTTTTAGACGACGAGCGAAGTTCACTAAAAAATTCTATTCGGCCAGATCATATAAAAATTAACTTTTGCAGGTCATGTCATACAAAAAAAGTATACTACAGTTTTTTTTTTCTGTAGTGTTTTATAACTTATGTAAGAATTTTATCCATTAACCTTTTACAGTATTCTATTTTCAACAGTGATCAGTAAAGAGTCACTAGTAATAAAAAAAAGTTTTTTGCACGGAAGAATCGCTAAACAAGTCTTTTCAGAACTATAAAAAACAAAAAACTTAGATTATTGTAGACGAAAAATTTTCTAAACTTTTTTTACTAAAATTTAATGTTTACTTGAATCTTAATTAAACACGTGTTTTTTTTTAAAGCTTTTAAGGTCTTATGATTTTTATCAAAAGTCGTTAAATGCTATTAGCAAATAAAATTAAAAAGTAAAAAATTCATTAAAGTTTTGAATTAATACCTATAACAACTTTATAAATTATCGGTCTTTTTAATTAGTAGTGAACTCAGTTTTTACTCACAATGCGTATTCAAAACTTGTATATAGTATTATGTCTTTTCAGAGTAGTGGCCTGTGAAAAGAGGTATTCCCTTAAAAGTTTTTTTTTTACTAAATAGTCTACTTGTATGTTAAACTTTATTATCTTAATATTGCTACATGAAAAAACATTGTTAATCAAAAGACAGAAAAACAACAAATGTTAAGTTATCAAGTATTTGTTTTAAACACGTCACAACGCACAAAGCTACATCACAAAACTAAAAAAAAGACAATGAATTAACAATAAAATCTTTGTTGCGAGTTGTTCTACTGTCTAATCATCAACTGTGACGTAACTGGAACTACTTAATTTTCCTGGCTTCTCTTTCACATTCGCAGAGAGTCAGTATGTCTCCCACCCTTACCGGTCCCTTGACGTTTCTAGTGATTGAACGCTTGTCATTCAGAAATTCCACTCTAACCTGGGTTGTAGATGCAATAAAAAAAATAATTTTCTATAAACTTATATATGCTATTTATTTTATTCACAAATGGTATTACGCAATCAGTAGTTTGCTCTAAGAGCTCGACAGTGTTTTAACTAAAGTTCTTATGTTTATGTTTAAAAAACAATATACTATAACAAATAGTATATTCAATCTCCTTCATAAGTAGCAGCTTTAATACATATTAGAAAAACAACAAAATGCATAATAAATAATCATGCACAGTATAACATTCTTACATTGTTATATAATAATCAATAAATAACAAAATGTTACCTGGGTGCATCCACCACTTTTGCCTGTGCGTCCAATGACTTGTGTGACCTTGGCATACCTGAACCCTGATTTGTCCATTTTGTTTTTATTTAAAATTGCTTGTAATTTGAATGATAGTTTATAATTGAGTTATTAGTCATAATAAGTTAATTTATATTAGGTTTCAATGATGCGTGTAAAACTCGATTTGTATAAAAACAGATTTTTTGCATAAACTTAACTAAAATCTCTTTTAAAGAGATAAGAGTCATGCTAAAGATAGTTACTGGAGTAACTAGTAGCTCCTAGTTTATTTACTTTTTATTACAGTAAGTATCCAGATAAATATCAATTTTAATAAAATTACACTTATTTGACTCAATACGCATACCAAAATAATTTTTGCTACAAATAGAATAAAAAAAAGTCAAAAAATAGGCTTTACAAGAATAACTAGTTAATTTAGAATTATTGTGCTACTAACTATGAACTAACAACAAGACTTCTTTTAAATTCAATGTACTGTTACATTTAATTTATACACTTTAAATCGTCTATCTAATATCTAATAATAACTTTTCGTAAATATTGCTGATACAAACCATAATTCAAAAGTTATTCTAAACAAAAGTACAAAAGGAATAAAATACTTTTAATAATCTATTTTTTAATGTAAGTTCACAGTTACTATACTTAGCAGATGGTGATAGTTTAAAACAGAAGTTTGAAAAGAAGAAATCTATTAGTGATAAACATTATTTTTTAAATTTATGATGTACTGTAGTATGTCCGGTAACCTCATACTTACTTTAAAACATTATATATCATTATAAAACTGTAATAAACGGATACGTTAAAAAATAAGGACAGAATAAAATCAATAAGAAAAAAAAACCTTTATCTTTGAAAAATATTTCTTACTTTCTATTAACATGTTTTAATTTAAATATTTTCTTTAATTGATAAGCTGTGTTACAAATTCAAGAGTTTTCAATATTTTATTGCTTAAAATTTAAAAAGAACATTTTTAAAGCCTGTGTTTTTTTTGTGCTTAAGTACTGTTATATTAAAATCAGCTTAAATTATGTTAACACAAGTTTTATTCTAAACTCCACACTTTTAGTTTAATATTTGTGAAAATATAAAGTTAAAAGAAATCACAAAAAAAAAATTAACTAAAAGTATAGTTTTTAAGCTTTTGACAAGCTAAAAGTATTTTGCCATAATTGAAATATTGTAATAGTTAAAAGTAATTAATGTTTAATATTTTACTGATTACCCACATTAAACTAAAAACTTTCTTAAGTACTTTTTTTATCTAACTATAAACTTAAAACTAGCAAACTAACTCCTTTAGATCAAAACTGAGTTCTAAACTTTTACAAAATTTTCTATAATTTTTTTTCTTTGTGGTTATTTTTGAAAAAGGTATGTATAAAAATATATTCCTTATTGAATATTGGTAGCTTTAAGTAGTTTTATAAGATTTTAGTTATTTTTTTAAATGTAAATGTAAGGGATAAATATGGTGACTGTAATCAGGTTTTTGATGTGAAGTTTGTAACTGTAGGATTTTATATACTTCTTGATTAATTAAAACTCATTAAAATTATCCCTTTTTATAAGTACTTTGTACTTTTATATGAAACTTATTTATTTAAAGAACTTAAAAATTGATAAAGTTGGATAGTATTTCTTTTATAACTTGACTAAATATCTTAATAAAAAAATAAGGTTTTTTGGTATTTTTTTAGTGAACACAAAAACTTAGCCGTCTCGATATAACTTATGTAATTAAAAATTTAACATAAGTTATTCTTTTAGTATTTACTTTTTATGTCTCAATCATTTTTAACTAATTAGATCTATTAAAAAGCTTATAATTGCATATTTAGGGTTAAACCAAAGAAACATACCAAAGACTAGTAGGAGTAAAAAATGCAATATGTAGGTTGTAACCCATGTATGTAGGTTACTTAAATATTAAACTTATGTGCTTATAGTATGTTTTACACCAACACTGTAAACCATTGTCAATAAATAATAATATCAACCTAACTAACACTGATATTAAATAATACTTAGGGCTACTTTATATAAAATAAGAATGACCTGAACGTACATACTATAAATTAAAGAACAATTGTAAACACAAATAAATAAATAAAAATACCATAATTTAGAAAATACTTTAAATGTGGTCAAAAGTTTTACACAAGAATTAAATCTAAATAGGAATATACTTTAAGAATGCATAAATTGAAGTTATGTTTAACTAATTAGAGTTTAGATCGAGCAACTGCTTATAAGAAATAATATTGTTTAAAAAAAAACTTTACATTAAACAACAAAAAATACAAATATCTACATATTAACAGCAGAAAGGTCTAGCATGATCTCCTCTCCAACTAATGACTATTTATTTATGGCTGTAGTATGCAAATGCAAACTTGTATCATTTAAAAACGTGACCTCGCGAGCTTTCTCTTAAACGCTTGAATGAACAAAAACGTTAACTCAAAACTTTCCATTAAGTTTAAACAGTTATCAAATGCAGTTCGATATCCTGTTACAGGGTCAAATATTCACGAAGACCCTTTTGCACGGCGTAAATTAAGCTCGAGGGGTCACTTTTGCACAAAGACTTTTTTGCGCGAAGGATTACTTTGTACGAAGACACTTTTTCACGGATGGATTCTTATTTTATTTTAACTAATTAATTATTATTTTTTTTAATATCACTGTAACCCTTAACCTCGGTCGACAATTTTTTTCTTTTATTTTTTTTAAACTTATTTTTATTACTTTCTTTCTTTTAATAATTTTTGTTAGGTTTTTTTTTTTAGAATTATTACCCCTAACCCTTTTCCTCAGTAAGTAACTTTTTTCTTTTTACTTTTTTTTCATTAATTTAACTCATTTTTTTTATATTCGTGCATAAATGACCCTCGATCCAAAAGTGTTTCGTGCAAAACAGACCTCTTTTGCAAAAGTGTTTTTTGGCAAAAATTTCTTTGTGCAAAAGTGTTCCTTCAAGCAAAAAAGTCTTTGTGCAAAAGCGTCCCGTCGTGCAGATTAAATCCTTCGTTTAAAATGTCTTTGTGCATATTTGACCCGTTACCAGTAAATATACCCTACGTATATCTAATAAAGCGATTCTATGTAAAATTAACTAGTGGCTCAATTTCTTAAGATTACGTTGTAAGTACATGGAAGCTACTTTTTGTCAAAAATATAAAAGATTTGAACATAAAGTCAGTTGACCTTTACAGCATTGTTCAAAATGGTGTCCGTTTAAAGTGTAAATGCACTAAATTCAATTTAGTTTAAAATTTTAGCTCAAATTACTGACTTCATAATAAAACTATAAAGAAGTAAGTTTAATATAGAAAAATTTAGATTTATTTCAAACTTAACTATCTTTAAATAAAACAAATTCTTCAAAAGAGTGATCAATTTAGAAATTTGCAAATTAGTAAGAATTTTTAGCATAATTGCTATTTATAAAACAAATTTATAAAATTTACTTTTAAAGCAAATTGCAATTTTATTTTATCTGACAATTCAATTTTTAGTTTTATAGTTAAGTATGTAAATGAAAATTTTTCAAAACAGATCAATAGGTTGTACATTTTCATTGTGTTCTTTGCTCTTTTATACTGTAACAAAATAAACTATTCAAACTATAAATATAAAATGTTTATAAAAGCTTTGAGACCCTTTTGTAGTCTCTTTAGATTAGATTTTAAGTAATTATGAACATTAATTTGTTTAAATGTATAACCTTTTTAGTCACTTACTAAACAACAACTTACACAAAACTTTCAACAAAAAATGGTTTGTAAAAGCTGAGCACAGTAGACTGCTAAAAACTATATGTTGTTTACTAAACTATTAAGTAAATATTCTTATACAAACTTAAAAATATCGTGGTCGAACTGTGTTTGTTAGCTTACAAAAGAAAAGTTTTTGTTAAGTACTACAAAACTTTAGCAGATTTTTCATCAAAGTTTTTGTGTACAGTAATATAACTTTACCCTACACAAACCACTGATGTATTGTGCTAGATCCCTTAGAAAAAGTGGTACAGTTTGTTTTTTTTTAGTTCTCGCAACATATCTAAAAACATGCACATATTTTTTAACAATTTTTTTTGATATCGGCCAATTTTGGTTATTTCAGCATGTATTGGTATTGGTCATATTAGGTATATATTGGTATATATATTCTTTTAGGGTATTATTAGTCAGAAAACCAAAATTCACTCACTAATGAAGATGTTTTTGTTAGATATTAAAAGTAAATCCTTGTTTTTATTTTTTATTTAAACATGCTGCAAAAACCAAATAACAACAAAACGGTCTATACATTCTTCATACTTCTCGCAACAAATCTTAAAATAAAGATTAAAATAAGCCTTTATTTAATTTAAAAATATTCAACATAAGCATCTTTATTAAAGATATTTTTTTGAATAAGCAAGAAGACCCTAATTTAAAACAAAATTTAAAAAACCAAAAATAACCTGTACCTTAATAAATATTAAGATTTTATAAAAAAGCAAGTCCACTCACTAATAAAGTTAACTCACAGAAAAAAAAAAATTTAAGGTATGTTGCGAGAATAAAAAATAACCAAGATGTCCAACTTTTTTATGGGCTCCACCTAATTAACACAAATATAAATAAATATATATATTTTAGCTGTATCATTAAGCTATTAAGTTGTTTAATAAATATTCTTTAAGAAAGATGAACGTTGTGTTTTGCAATTTATAGTCATGAAAAAAAAACTCAAACTTACCCTTATTTTAGAATGTTTATCAAAACCAATAGATTAAGTTAACAACTTAAATAATCGAGAGTGCATTACGAACTGTCAAAAATAACTGAATAAATTTCAAAATAAAACGACTTGAACTTAAAAAAAGTGCAATAATGAACTTCAAGATTTACAAATTTACGTTTACATTTACATGTTATTTTTACAATAAGGTTCTGGTATTAAAATATATAACTTCAGATGATACTTTTTTCTTTTATACTTATTAGAAATTATCTCTGATACATAAATTTTTAAAAAAGTGCTCGACCATAAAGATTAAAAACTAGCAAACTACGAAATATTATAAACTACGAAATCGTAACAATCAGTCATAATTAGAAAATTTTATAAAAACGTCGTATGTAGCATTATAACATGATAACTACTTAAAAATATAAAGTCTTTATAACCAATTTTTCACACTTAAAGTTGTAAACTACAAATAAAGATTTGATATATGGAGTATGATAATGTAAATATTTGTTCAATACTTCTGTCATTCGTTGAAACTTAAATTAGTTGATTAGTAAAGTTGTGTTACATTTATATTATTTCTGATTAAACGATTGCCTTAATTTGTTAATTTTTACTATTGTGTTAAATTTAATTTGTTTGCTTAAATACTTAGTTTTATCAGTTAATCATTATTTCAGCTTGTTTTGACACGAAAAAATACTGAAGAGCGTGTCCGAAAAGTACTTCTATTTTATTTTGTTTGTTTGCAATAAACTTTAATGTAAAAAATTGTGATTTTATAATGGAAAAACCATTATTTCAACATTTGAGGACTAAGTACGATCACAAAGTCATAAAGCTGATTCGTAAACTTCTCTCTTTAACTTTTAAAATGAATAAACTGAAAAATTCTATTGAATTTTTGAAAATGTGTGTAACACAACACATTGCACCTAAATATATTCAGTTTAGAATCAAAAAATCGAAACTAAAAAGTTCAACGACTATAGAAAGAATATTTTGTAATGACGATATAAGAAAAATGGAGTCCCAGCTGAGTAGAACTAAATTGAATTTAAACAACGTAATGGATATTCTTAGCAACATTGACAGTAAAGATTTGGCTTTGATTTTGAATAATGTAGAAAGGAAAGTTTCTGATATTAATGTTTCTCAAAGGAAAAAATATAGTAATATAGTGGAACTCTTAAAAAAGAAAAAGTTTGGAATGATAAATACAGAAAAGATAAATAACATAATTAATTTGTCGGAACATATTTTAACAGATAAAGAAAAAACTGTGTTAAATTTGGGTTTAAAATTCTGCATACCTAGCAAAAAACTTCTGTCATAATAAATACTTCTCAGAAAGGGATGTACCAACAACTCGAGCTTTTTTTGTTGGTATAAAAAATTAATTAAAATTTTCATCATTTATGATAATTTTTTAATAGAATATATTTTTATATTAAGATGTTTAAAAACTGGTAAATACTATTTGTAAAAGCATGTATACAACGCAAAACTACAAGATAAAGTGGAAAGATCTTCAACTTAATAGATTATCTAACAAACTTTACAATTTTGTAACTAATGTATCTCTTAAATACAATTTATTCAAATTAACATTACTTTTGTGTATTGAACTTTGTTAACATATCTGAATTAATCTAATGTTGGTTTTGTTTTTTTACGTTCAAACTTTTTTTTTTTATAACATCACTAAAATTAATGAATGTTTTGTAATTATTAACCAACTATTTTTTTTTAACTTTACCTGTAATTGTTGTTACCAATATCAAACATTGTTGTTACTAGAAATATACATTCTTTAAATTATAAAACTACTTTAATTTATTAAAAAATAAATAAAAAAATTGTAAATTAAGTAAAGCGACTGTACATAAGTAGTATATTTTACTAAAAAAAAAGCTACCTTAGACCTTATTTGTGAAACCTTATTTTTCCCGGAAGGTAAAATGCGACCAAGGAAAGATATTTCTTAAATAAACCAGATACTTTGGATTTTGAAAAAAAGAGCAAAAAAAGGTCTCAGGTAGATTTTGAGAAAAACTAAATCAGAACTAAAACTGCGGCCTGAAAATATTTTCGATTTCTTAATTTAGCACTAAACTACTAAATGTCTGCCGACCGCTGCCTTAGAACTGCTTGACAGTTTAAAACGGTGTATCAAGTACCTATTTAAAGGTTTTAATTTTCATTTGAAATTGCATCATATAGTTCTTATTGATTTAAATAAGTTTAATACAAAAGTACTAAAGGTAAAAAATATATTTTTTATCATAAATCGTTAATTTTTACACTACTACGTTTAAATAACAAACAAGTTTGATGTATTTTTTTCTTTTTTATTCACAACTTACCTATCACAAAACTCTATTCTGAAAGCTTTTCAAAATAGCTAATTATCAATAAAGTTTCGAAATTAGTTTATTTAAGGAAAAATATATTTCAAATTTTCTTTTAGTTTAGAGTATTTAATAATTAATAGTTTTACACAGCATTTTCATAAACAATTTAAACAAGCAAAACTTCTTCAGAAATCTTTATTGATGTATCATTAATGTTTTCTTGTTAAAAAAACTTTGTGTTTTACGAGAAAATAATAATAAACCTTATTTTTTTTTACTTTATAATAAACTATTCAAGCCTGAAAAAATACTATTTGTCAGAATATGTTAAACTAATTAAAAACTGTGGTAAAAAAAAGATCGTTTACTTTTTCTAAACGTTAGTAAGAAAAGTTTATCAAATATCTAGGTATTACAAGCTTTTCATCACAAACAAAGTGATCGAATTCGTCCTTTGCATTTCCATCACAAATTTTAATTTTTCTACCGTGGCTGTCATTTTCATAATTGTATGCAGAACTTTTTATTTTAGGTCTTGGTATTATATGTCTCTCAAATTTGAATTTTCTCGGGGTACTATGTTTCTTGGACGTAAAATGAATCTGAAAATAATGTGCAATTATTGCAATTATCGGTAAAGGTAAAGCTCCACTAGCTAACATTACCGAATCAACGTAAATTCCGACTGCTATACATAAAAATAGTGATGTAAATGAAACTGCTGCCGTGTATATAAAAGTAACAAAATGTGAAGAGTAAACTTCTTTTAGCTTTTCCGAATGAAGTACCTCATTCACTAACACGAAAAATCCTCTATTCTTATTGGAGTCTTGACTTTTAAACCTTGAATATTCCATTGCTGAGCTTGAACTTGCTGTCAAATATACACCAGGTCCATAAATTCCTTTAGCAGATGGTCTGAAACCTTTTTCAAGAATTCCAACTGCATTATTAACATTTGTACCATGAAACAACAGAAGGTTGTTACTTTTATCTTTAGCAGTATAATCATTTTTACGGCTTTTTACTCGGTATACTTTAATTGTACTATTTCTACTCAAAGAGAAATTTACATAACAGATCACTTTTTTTGAAAAGCATCTTTTAATGAGATTCAAGTCATTGTTTCCAGATTGCAATTCATCTAGAACGTACTTTGAAGTGTCACTGTAGTTGTAAACGTTTTTTGTAGCTTTGTAGTTTTGATCAATCATGTGCACTTTGTTCACTTTCTTAGATGTTAGGATTTTTATAAAAACTAAATGTAAGATGCCTACGATGCTTAGGATGACAAGAATGTCTATTAAAATTGTCATGTTTAGGTTTATTAGATCTGTAAAATTTTTTATAAAGCTTTATAAAAAACTAAACTACTGTTGTAGAAGTTATTAAACCTTAGAATTAGGTAAAACTTTGTATATAATTGATTTTTGGTTAATCAAATAGAAATAAAAATTTGTTAAAAACTTCAAAAACTAAATTGACATATTCTTGATATTACAGATTTCAAATAATTAGCTACAAACTTTATCATACATCTTAAACCTTACTTTTATATATTTAATTGTATAGATTTTTTTCTAGTTTTTCTCACATAATTTACCTGAAAATTATTTGATTTGATAATATACTTTACAAATTTATCTGCTTAATTAAATTTGCCAGACATTTTTAGACAAACTTAACTACAAATGGTATGACAAACCCATAAAATATTAATTCAATTAGCAAACCGTAACAAACTATTTTTTTTTGTGTCTAATTAAATAAGACAACTGTGAAACATTTGTTGAGTAAGAAACTATCAGATAAACTACAATTAGTATCACTATACACTCAGAACAAAACTAAGCTAATAAAATAGAAAACAGATGTAGACTTAAAATGTACAATCTGATATTTAAGCTGCTTAAAAAGTATGAATATACCAAAAAATTACACCTATTATGCCTGCTTTGAGTAAAAAATGTTAGAAAATTAGCAAGTAGTAACTTAATTCTAATACTTTTATGAACCACTGACTAATATAAATAACTTTAAGTTTTCTTATTTTAAATACTTTAACTGTGTTTAATGTTCATGAGTTAACTCAAACGTTGAAATTTGATGATAACTCACCCGATGGTTTTAATTTATAATATAACAGCAAAATAAATTTCTTAAAAAGTTCTAGTAGAGTTAACGTATTTTATTAGTAAAATAATTAGAATACATTATAATTATATTATAATGTTCTTATTATTTGTTTTAATTTGAATAAATCAAGTTTAAATATTTAAGCTACCTTAATATCTTTGAGAGCCAAAGAACCTTAATATAAAACTTATAACTTATTTTGTAAAATACTTATTTGTAAATTAAGTATACTTTTAATTCAATATTAGTATTCTATTTTAATTAGACAGGTAATAAACAGCAAATGAACATTCAATAAAAAGTATTTACTAAATTTTATACTTATCAGACATTTGTATTTTAATAAAGTTTACTGAAGTTTTTAAACACATCTTAGTAGAGAAAGTTTCATTTAGTAAAAATATTAATAAAACCTTAAATTGGTATAGAAAGTAATTAAGTGTTTAAAATATGGTACAGTTTTTTGCTTATAGATCAAAAATCATTTTTTAACTTGATTCTTAAAAGTGTACCAGAAGCCTCTTTGAGTATTTTGAAGTTGGGTTCTTTAAAAAAATACTCAACTAAAATATGATAACAGCTTTTTTAATTCCAAGTTCTAATTCTTGTAGAAACATTTTCTTAAAAATCATGTAGTTTCAAAATAAAACTCAAAATTTAACAATTTAAAGACATTACTCCAAATGCTTATAATCAAGTAGTTATTACTAAGTATGAAATCACAGACTTTACATGTTTTATAAAAGATTACTTTAAAACTACTTTGTAAAATGAGTTAAATGTTAACAGCTATGTTTTAAGAATGAAACTAAGAAAAAAATATTAGTTATATTAGTTTTAGTAATATTTTCTATTATGTAAAGTACATTTTCTAAAAGTATTAAACATATATCTTAATACTTATTTTTCTTTTTATTTAAAATATCTCATTATCATAGTTCATTTAAAACTAATTATTTTATTCTAATTATTCAGGCTTTTACATTAATGCAACTATATTTTAGTTTTTGATTTAAATTACAAATATTTATCATTATAATTGAAAGTATTCAAAAGTGTTTTGTTTTTATCAGTCTATATAAAAAAAATAAATGTATCCAGAAAAGTTTCTAATTGTTGTAGACATGGTACCATTAAAGTGTTTAAGATTTTAAATGGTGTAACAACATTTACTTTTATTATATCTATGTTGTGGTGACAAAGTTTAAATGAAGTATAAAGCTTTTTGTGAACTATAATACAGGGTTGCCACTTACTTTTTCAAAATTTTTTCCAGGTTTAAAAGTACACATTTTTGGGTTTATTTTTAGTTTTAGGTTAATTTCTATATAAGAAACTGTATTAAATAGTACAAAAACATTGAAAAGATACTGTGAAGTTACCTAAATTGTGTTTTTAATAAAAAAATATTTTGATAATGACAACATACTTTATTTATATGATGTATTTTTTGTTTCAAATCGAAATCTTACTAATGATAATGTTAAAATTATTAAAAGTTCCAGGTTTTTCCAGGCTTTATGATCCATTTTCCAGAGTTTTCCATGTTTTTTTCAAAATTTCTCTAATTCCAGCTTTTCAAGGTTATTTTTGCCTAAGTTGTCGAATTCCAGGTTTTTCAGGTTTTTCCAGGTAAAGTATAATAATATCAACTTTGAAAAACTATAAATAAAAACAAGTTAAATTAAGAAGACATTCTGTGAAATTTACGAGTTTTATACATAAATATTATAAATTTTGCTGCAGATGTACTTATTTTTAACAACATTAAAAAAGTATAGTTCAACATAAATTTCTGGCACTGAAAAACGTTTAAGCAAAGTTTTATAATATAGTTAAATAATAATACATAAATTTCATTAGTTTTCTTATACTATTTTTCACTTCCAACTAGAACTTTATTATAACTAGTTGAAAGAATCCATTTATAATAAGATTTTGATAACAAAAAGTTACTAAATTTATTTTTAAACCGTATATTCATATAAATCACAATAAGTTATACATTGAAAATTTTTATAGCCTTTTACATGTTGCTGCTAGTCCTAGGACTAAAGTGATGATGACTTCTAACATTAACATCTTGCAAATTCAACATTCAACGTTTTCAAAATTTAGTAAGAAAATGTAACCAAATCTAACATTATTCTTAAAGTAGTTTCTGTATATTCTTGTATAAAACTTCTATAATATTACTTTAGCTTCCTTTTTTTAATACTTAATCAAATTTTATTATTGTGTTTCACGAAATGTTTAAAAGCAATAAATAATGCAATTTGTTAATGTGGAACCTAAAGTTATAATTGAAATATTCTAAATCTTTGAAGCTTACGTTTATTTGCCTTGCAGAATGCAGATATTGTTCAATTCAATGTTTTGTAGAATACGTACATCACAAGTAATTTGCTGTGCAGTAGAGTAAATTAACAATAAAAAAACAACTTTTCCTCTATAACAAGATTTAAATTTTTACCAGATAGTAATAGTTTTTTTTATATTAGAAGTATTTTTTACTGCTATAAAGATTTGTAGATTAGTAGTTTCTATAATAACACACAGTTAAGTGATAGACGTTTTCTTTTATAAAAAACTATTGCTTAGATCAGGGGTCGTCAGGCAGTTGGTGGTCGCGGGCCAAATTTCAAGTTTACGAAGTCCTCGCGGGCCGCAGTTTTAGTTTTGGTGATATTTGAATAATCTTTTGGTTTTAGTTTTAGTCACACGAGAGAAAAGTTTTACTTTTAATCACCTTATCATTTTAAATGACTTTTAGTTATACATATAATGCTTATTTTAATAAACATTTATTAGAATAAAGTTTACATTAACTAATATACTTAAGTGTTAATAACTATGTACTTTCATAAGCATTAATAAGTTAAATTTAATACTTTTGTAACTTTATTAACAACCTAACTCTTTATAAAAAACAAATTTGAAAGACAATTAATGGGTTACTTTTATATATTTGTTAAACTATTAACCCCTTTTTTCATATTTCTAAGAATATTTACTTCAAAAAAATGTTTTTGCGTGTTAAATAGTTTACATTCATTAAAAAATTTAGTAATTAGTTAACTTAATAAAATTAATACCTATTTGTATTCCAGAAAGCTAGAACAAATTCTTTAACATAATTAATTCTCGAATACTTAAATAAAATATCTTATTAGTAACTAGTCTTTTACATAGTTGCCACTTAAAAAGCAAAAATGTCTGAGTTGTATCAAACCAGCCTAAGTTAATTAAAAGTTGGAAAAACTAATAAATCGTTGTTAATTAAGCTTAAATACCTAGTAAAAATATCATGATCATCAAAAAGTACACATAGTGTAAGAAAACAAGAAAAAACTACAATTAGTAAACTACACTACAATCTTAAAAACTATTCTGGAAATTAAAAGATTTCTTTAAAGTGTTTGAAATAAAAGTTTCACACAAACCTAAGTTTTTAAGCTTTTAAAATAGCCTGTTTGTGTAGCAACCCAGTTAAAACAAAGTTCACAGCATAAAGAAATAACAAAAGTTATTAACAGTAAATAAATTACATGCCAAAAAAACTTACAAGTCAGCTGGAATGGACAATTATGTTTCTCAAACAATTTTAAAAAAAAGTATTAAACTTTATTGAGTCATTAGCGAAATAGAAAAACTTTTTTTTTATTAAGCATTATAGCAATTCTTTATCTGCAATAAGAATATTGCATTTAAAAATATTAATTGCAAAATATAAGACGAGCTACAAAAACAAAAAAAAAGTTAGTTAGGAGTTATTGCGAGAAACGATAAAAAAACAAATCACCAAAATCAGTTCCAACAAAGCACAAGATTATCTTTAGTAACTACAGAGTTATCAGAAAAAAATTGTTAAGTAAAGTTATAAAGTAGCAAAATTTATTTTTTAAAATGAGATACCGTTTATAATTGAAAACTTTTTTAAAGAATTTATGTAGGTTGTAATGAAAAACTTTTGTTTATTTCTTCAATGACAACAAAAGGTCGTATTTAGGAAATGCATTAAGGTTATAAAGTCGCATAAATCAAATTAGGACTTTAATCAATATGTTAACAAGAGAACACTGATAGAAAAACTATTGCTCATCTGAAATTTTTTATTAGAGATGTTTTACTAACTTTGACATTTTAGTACAATTTCTTGGTTTAGTTCCAACACGAAGCACAACAATCGGTAAAATTTTACAAGTAAAGCTGCAATGCACCAATACAAAGGTTTTAGAAGTACAATTCCTTCTGTTTTTATTTTAGTATAAAGTTTAATTAAAGTTTATAATGTGTTTTAAAAATATATCAATATTAAAAAACACTGTTAAGCTATTTAAGTATATTTTTTAATAAAGAAATGTTTATTTGCTAAATTTTTTGTGTCAAATCGAAATTTCATTACTTTACATTGAAAAATTGTTTGAAATTCCAGGTTTATTCAAAAAATCTCAAATTCAAGTTTTTTTCCAGAACTTTTAAGCATTAATTTTCAAGTTCAAAGCTTTTCCGGGATTCAAGTTTTTTTGGCAACACTGATTGTTCACACTTATATGTACACAATAATATAAATAATATATTGAATTATATCAGCTGCAAGACTTAAAATTTAACATATATTATAACTAAAATTAGCACTGTGGATTGAGCAAAACATACATCATAAGTTTAATTTGCCACTTTTTCAAGCAAAAAGCCAGCCCAAGTCAACAAAAACATTTATGATATTTTTGTATACAAAAAACAGTTCTAGCCAAAAACTTATAAAATGACTTAGTTGGCTTGAGATTTGAAGTCTACAAATAGCGATAGTCTAAGTGTGTGTCAATATTTAGTTGTTTATTAGCTTGAATTTGAACTATTTTGATTAACAGTGTACAACCTTGATAAATTTACCATTCCTAAGTCTAGTTTATATTAATTAGGTAGGTCCGAAAATCAGCAAATGTGTGTATTGATATGCAAGGCATAAAAGTTAACTTAGTTTTACAAAAACAATGTTTGAAAAATGACAAATACCTAACAAAAACTATATTAATTTATATCATATATACTGTTTTAAATATGACTGTAAATTTTTGGATTATACATGTAGAAACAACAATGTTAGATAATTATGCACAAACTAAACTTAGACTAACTAAAGCATTAAATAAAAAGTGGTTTAAAATATGAGCATCTTTTTAAGTTGGTGTGCATATAAATTAATTTAAGTGCAAAGAAAACTTATAAAAAATTAAAATGTGTCAAAAGCAAAATTGAAAAAACCTTATTTCTTATTACTATGTTATTTTAAATGTTTTTACACTAAATTATAACATTTAAAAATTAAAAAATCTATAAAAGAAACTTAGGTACAAAAAACAGTGAAAAAGAATATCTAAGCTATAAAGAAATGACACTTTAGTTAATTACTGTGAATTACTTTTGTGCAAAAAAGGAAAACACTTGCGTTTAGTTTATTTAATAAATAGATATTTTATAACTAACTTATTAAGTTCAAGCACTCTTTACACTCTTTTTTTCAGATAATTACTTGCTGTTGTAAAAAAGAAGTTATTATGAAACTCAGAAAAATATCCTGTTAAAATGCTAATTTGTCTTTTTCACGTTTTTAAACTAAAGCAGTAATTTCTTCTAATTATTTTTAAATATTATACAGACTTAAAACCAAACTAATCAAATTAAATCGAGTTATCGAAAAAAATTTAACTTGAAACATATTTTTGCTCAGCGGGCCACATTTACATGCTCGCGGGCCACAAAATTTTCTTTCGCGGGCCGCATTCCATTCAAAAAAATAACGTGCTCGCGGGCCGCAGATTTACCCTTCGCGGGCCGCAATTGGCCCGCGGGCCGCAGTTTGCCGACCCCTGGCTTAGATAAAAACTTGCATTTTCAAGTGTAAGGAAGCTCGTTTAAATAAAATAAATTATGGAAAACTTTAAATCAGCTATAGAAAGAGAGAAAGAAAATGTATAAAGTAAGAAAATAAACCGTCGGCTATAGTCATCAGAGAAAAAGCCAAAGCTTTCGTGTGCTGTAAGCCAAGATCAAGTTATTACAAGGTATTTATCATACCGCTAGTGTCATCACACCACAAGTTTTCAGTGGACAGACAAGTAGGTTTCGGTTTTAAGTTTTTTTTTTTAATAAATTACATATTAATTTTGTAGTACATTGAAATTTAGACAATAAGCTACTAGAGAGTTTCAAATTTAAGGATTCTTTAAAAATATAATTAAAACAAAATTTTACTGAATTTATTGCCTTATAAACGTTTCTCTCAACGTAATCGTAACAAGCAAACAATAATTGATTTTGTAATGTTATAACTGCTTTGTAATTGACATCAATGGGTGAAATTGAAATGTATCAAAAAAAAAAAAACTTATTAAGGTATTTGAAAAACTTAAAGTCATTGTTTGGATTAAAAGGATAAAGAGTTTTATATGAGTCAGTTTTTTTCTTAAATTATCAAAAAAACAATAAAATTGTATTTCTTCGTACTTAATAGTTATTAATAAGCAGTTTTCTTATTTATATTGGGCATATCAAGTTTATTTAGTTACTGTTTTCTAATTTATTAGCTTCTTGTCTTTTGATAGTTCACATTATTAATGATTGAAATTAGCAATTATGTTCTGTTTTGCACAGTGTAGATTTTAATAATGTGTATTTATTTTATTTCTATAAAAGCAATTAAGTTTGTTGTAGTAACTTGATTTCTTAAAAATAGTACCTTAGGTCAGGGGTCAGCAAACTGCGACCCGCGAGCTCATTTCCTGCTAATAATATACATTTTATAACAATAAAAATTAAAAATTCTGCAATAAAAACTTAAATTAAGGCACTTAATTCAATAAATAGTCATTACTAGTGCTAAATTATTACTTAATTTATAAAACTTTTGATCTAAAACAATACTTTCCACTAGTTACTAAAGTTTTATACAAATAAATAAGGCCCTCAAAGATTTTTTTTAATAGTGCAGCCGGCGAGCATTTTTTCTAGGAAAATTGGCCCGCGAGCTGCAAAAGTCTGCCGACCCTTGCCTTAGGTCAAGTTTTTTAAATATTTAGTTTTGTTCTTGTATTTATTAATACTGTAGTAGCATTTAAGCTAGTTTACATAGATTTATACAGAAATATTAAAACATATTTAAATTTATATTTTGTGATTGTTTTTGATAACGTTATGGTCTAAAGTTTAATCCCACCAACAGAAACTACCGGTCCACGACGTTCCCCTGTTGATTTTTTCTTATTCGTTTTACACGATCTGTGTGGTTTTTTAAGTTCTCTTGGCGTCACGGGTATTTCAACCGATTGATGAATGTTGTTTCGATTGTTTTCTCTCAACTGAATGATAACTCTGATTATTTCTTGCTTCATGTGTTCCAAGCCGAAACTGTGTAGGAAGTCAAAGTCGTATTCTTGTTCTATGAAAATGGTTTCTTCATCAAACATGTACCAACTAGTATTTTTTAAACAAGCCAAGCCGTCCGCTTTAACTATTTTAGTTTCTAAACATATATTTGAACTGTTTAATCTTGTTCTAATGATTAGGATTAATTTATATAACATTTTTATCTTTGTATTACAATGAAACTCTTTATGCTATAATGTTTTTATTATTTTACAAACTTAAGTATTTGTAATTTAATAAACAATTATATTGAATAAAACAATCCCATAAAAAGTTTTAAACCCACAAAAAGGAAAAAAAAAGTTTTAAAACCGAAATAGCCTAGTTAAATAGTAATGTAATAAGCTTATATTTAACATAATTGTCTAATAAATAAGTTTATTTTCTTGCTACTTAATAGGGAAAATTTTTACTAAGGATAACATTTAGTTTTACTTAAAATAAAATCTTTTAGCTTTACCCCACTAAGTTATAAGCTAAAACTTATGATGTTTATCTTATTCAATAAAAAGTTTATAATTAAAAATTAACATAGTTTTTTTGTAAAAATATTTTTACTATTTTTTTCTTTTTTTCTTGTAGTTAACAATTTTGAAAACTTTAGATCTAGTAATTTTAGTTGTTTTATATAAGTATTGGAGGCTTAGTATCTTAACATATATTATTTGTAGCGGCTGAATATGAGTACATATTTAAGTTCTGAGTTTAACTTGAAATATATAAACTAAACAGTAAAACTAATACCCAATTTAATTATTTAAGAACAAGTAACGAAGATAGTAAGGTTAAATAAAAAAACAGTAAATTATGTTTTTTAATTTTTTAAATTTAAAAGATTATTAAATATACATTTTCTGTCATGGTTATGTAAACATGCAACAGAAATAACCTTATACTTTTAACTACTGTATGGAAAAAAAGCTCAGAACGTCATAATCGTTTTAAGTAAGTCTTGTTAAAATAAAAGCACTGGTTATAAAAATAGTATTTTTTGTATAAAATTATATTGCAGTACAACAAAGCAACCTTCGCTTGCAAAGTTGTTTTATGTTGAGTATTTAATTTTTTTTTTAATTCCTTTATAAATAAGTTTTAAATAAGTTTTCGATCTGGTTCCAAACTGTGTATATTTAACAAAGTTTTTGAAAGACTAAACTTTAATAGAAAATGAATATATATGTTAATAAAATCAACTTGAACCATAAGTTTAATTATAACAATTTTTTCATAACTTAAAAAAAAATGCTTTAAGTTTGACTGAATTCTTTTGTTCACTAATTACCAAGAAAGTTTTTATTCTGTATCTAACAATACTTAGAGCAAACACATGTTAGACAAATTATTTTAGATTTGTACTACCTTTGCTAAAAAAATACTTTAGCGAATAAATTCCAATCATATCATAAAACCAGCCGCGCATTTAAATACGTTCCCCTTTCAGTTTAGTCAAAGTTCTTTAAGTACTTGATATCAAGAACACCGAATAAAAAATATCTTGATGGAGTACTTTAATAAAATGTTTATAATAACTAGATTTTGAGATAAGATTTATCTTTTTAAAGGTTTTTTGTAAAAAATGTAATCCTATGATTTACTATATAAAATTTATAGAAATTCACTTTTTAATGTTGTTAAGTTTAATCGATTGAATTCTTTTTTTCCAAAATCTCACATAAATGTAAAGAACTAAGACATTTTAGGGTTGTTTGGCATCCCAAACTAGAGTATAATTAATATGTGTATAATCTCAGTTTTACAACTTAACTAAAACTCAATTACTTTATGAAGATAAGTTTATACTAAAACTTGATTTTTTTAATACTTATGTTTAAAAATAATATCAAAAAAAGAAACTTTATTTAAAATCAGTAATAATAAATGCTTAAAACTAGACTGTTTTATTAATATATTTACTTATTACTAGTCGTCTTTTATTACTTATTTTATTTTACTATTGTTGTAAATATCATTTTTATGAAAATTACTTCAAATATTTTTAACAGCGGCCCGCCATAAATCTTTGTTTATACATAGTACGGGTCGCTCGCAACTTTTTATAAGATAATTTTTCCGTGATTTATGAAAGGCTGTCAACCTCTCTTAAATATCACAATGGTAGTTACATCAGTGATTTCCAAAGTGTGTAGGGTAAAGTTATGTTACTGTACACAAAAACTTTGATGACAAATCTGCTATAGTTTTGTAGTACTTAACAAAAACTTATCTTTTGTAAGCTAACAAACACAGTTTGACTAAGATATTTATAAGTTTGTATATGAATATTTACTTAATAGTTTAGTGAACAACATACATTTTTTAGCAATTTACTGTGCTCCGGTTTTGAAAGATTTACAAACCACTTTTTGTTGAAAGTTTTGTGTAAGTTGTTGTTTAGTAAGTGACAAAAAAAGGTTCTACATTTAAACAAATTAATGTTCATAATTATTTAAAATCTAATTTTAAGAGACTACAAAAGGTTGTAAACGCTTTTATATACACTTCATATTTATAATTTGAATAGTCTATTTTATTACAGTATAAAAGAGCAAAGAACACAATGAAAATGTACAACCTATTGATCTGTTTTGAAAAACTTATATTTACATACTTAACTGATAAATTAAAAACTGAATTATCAGATAAAGTAAAGTTGCAATTTGCTTTGAAAGTAATTTAAAAATAGTAATTATGCTAAAAATTCTTACTGGTTTGTTATTTTCTAAATTGATCACTATTTTGAAGTATTTGTTATTTTTAAAGCTAAATTACATTTGTTATAAAGCTAAATTTTTCTATATTTAAATTACTTCTTTATAGTTTTATTATGAAGTCATTAATTTAAGCTAGAATTTTAAAATAAATTGAATTTAATGCGTTTAAAATTTAAACGGACTACATTTTGAACGATGCTGTAATGTCACCTGACTTTATGTGCAAATTTTTTGTATTTATGATAAAAAGTAGCTTTCATGTACTTATAGCGTAATTTTAAGAAATTGAGTCAGTAGTTAATTAAACATAGAATCAATATACTAAATATACGTAGGGTATCTTTACTGGGAACGGGTAAAATATGCAGAAAGACATTTTAAACAAAGGGTTTAATCTGCACAACGAGACACTTTTGCACGAAGAAATTTTTGCGAAAAGACACTTTTGTTTGTAGACACTTTTGCATATAGGGTCACTTTTTTACGAAGGGTCATTTTTGAAGAAGAGTAAAAAAAAAGTTAAACTAATAATAAAAAAACTAAAAAAAAAAGTTACTTACCGAGGGTAACGGTTAGGGATAACAATTCTAGAATAAAAAACCTAACAAAAATAATAAAAGAAAAAAGAAAGCAATAAGAATAAGTTAAAAAAACGAATAGAAATAAATGTCGACCGAGGGTAAGGGTTAGAGGTAACAGTTAAAATAAAAAATAAATCCATAATTAAATAAAGTAAAAAAAAAAAAAAACCGTGAAAAAATGTCTTCGTACAAAGTGATCCTTCGCGCAAAAATGTCTTCGTGCAAAAGTGACCCCTCAAACTAAATTTACGCCGTGCAAAAGTGTCTTTGTGCAAAAGTGTCTTCGTGAATATCTGACCCTTTAACAGGATCTCAACTGCATTTGATAACTGTTTAAACTTAATTGAAAGTTTTGAGTTAAAGTTTTTGTTCATTCAAGCGTTTAAGAGAAAGCTCGCGAGGTCACGTTTTTAAATGATATAAGTTTGTATTTGCATACTACAGCCATATATAAATACTCATCAATTGGAGAGGAGATCATGATAGACCACCTTGGTGCTGCTAATATGTAGACATTTGTATTTTTTGTTGTTTAATGTAAAGTTCTTTTTTTAGAACAGTCTTATTTCTTATAACCAGTTTTTTGACTTAAATTCTAAGTAGTTAAACGTATCTTTACTTAACTTAACATTGTAAAGAATATCAAATTGCACTTTAAATTGTTAAGATTTTATGGAAAGTATTGAGCTAAAATTCTTGTTCATCCAAGCGTTTAAGAGAAGTTTCTGTGAAATGTTGAGAACAATTACAATATAAAACAGCCAAAAAAGAATTTGGAAACATTCTAGCCACAGCCTGCTGCAGTAAACATGTAATTAATGTAGAATAGATATTTATATTATTTTCTTGTGTTATTTAAAGTATTTTTTTAACAATGTTACTTACTCTATTAATTTTTATTTAAATGCAAAGTAGTTGAATACCATTTTTTTTCCACAATTTTAAAGTATATTCTTGTTAGATTTAATATTTGTGTAAAAGTTTTGACCACATTTAAAATTTTTTCTAAGCTCTGGTTTTTTTATATATTTGTTTGTGTTTGAGAATGTTCTTTGATATAAAGTATGTTCGTTCATGTCATGCCTAGTTTTCTATAAATTAACCCTAGGCATTATTTAATATCAGTGTTAGTTAGGTTAATATTATTTTTTATTAATAATGATTTATAGTGTGGGTGTAAAACATACTATAAGCAAATAAGTTTAATATTTAAGTAACCTACATCCATGGGTTACAACCCTTCCTGCAAAAGATTATTGCATTTTAGACTCCTACTCATCTTTGGTATGTTTCTTTGGTTTAACCCTAAATATGTAATTATAAGCTTTTACTAGATCTAAGTAGTTAAAAAAAAATAGAAACATAAACAGTAATTATTAAAAGAATATTTTTTTTAATTAACTTAATACATAAGGGTGTTTAGAATTTTGTATACAGATATGGCTAAGTTTTTGTGTTCACTAGTAAGATTATTAAAAAGACTTGAATATTTTTTTTAAATCTTAGGTTATACAAGATATTTAGTCAAGTTAAAAAAGAAAAACTATCCAACTTTATCAATATTTAACTCCTTTAAATAAATAAGTTTCATATAAAAGTACAAAATATTTATAAAAAGGGATAATTTAAATGAGTTTTAATTAAGCAAGTAGTATATAAAATCCTACAGTTAAAATTTTCACATCAAATACCTGATATTAGTAACCATATTTATATTTCTAAGTTTATAAAAACAATTAAAAATCGTATAAAACTATTTAAAGTTAATTATATCTAATAAGTCATAAAAGTTTATACTTTTTTCAAAAATGATCATAAAGAAAAGAAAAATATTTAGAAAATTTTGTCATAGTTTAAAAATCAGTTTTGATTTAAAAGAGTTAGTTTGTTAGTTTAAAGTTTATAGTTAAACAAAAATATTACTTTAGAAAGCTTATAGTTTAATGTGGGCTAAATAAACAGTAAAATATTAAAACATAACTATTATAATATTTCAATTATGGCAAAATACTTTTAGCTTGTCAAAAGGTTAACTACTATATTTTTAGTTAATTTACCTTTTTATTATATTTTTCTTTACATCTTCTCAAATATAAAATTAAAAGTGTGGGAATTTAGAATAAAATTTGTGCATTTAATCTAAAAATTTAAGTTGATTTTAATACAACAGTACAAAAGCACAAAAAAAACATAGTCTGCTATATTCTTTTTAAATTGTAGGCAATAAAATATTGAAAACTCTTGAATTCGTAACACAGTTTATCAATTAAAGGAATTATTTATATTAAATATGTTAATGAAACAGAAAACCTTATTTTAAAGATAAGGGCTCTTTTTTAATATTTGAATAAGATTGTTTCAAATAAGCACTGAAGAGGTCATTGACCGAAACTGAGTCTGTTTTAAAAAATATTGTGTTTAATTTACTAAATAAGTTAACTTAATATAACTAATCACTTAAATATAAACTTTCATTCAGGTTTAAAGCAATTTCAAATAAAAACAAAATGGACAAATCAGGGTTCAGGTATGCCAAGGTCACACAAGTCATTGGACGCACAGGCAAAAGTGGTGGATGCATCCAGGTAAAATTTATTTATTTATTTATTATTACATAACAATGTAAGAATATTATACTGTGCATGATTTTTTATTATGTATTTTGTTGTATTTCTAGTATGAATTAAAGCTTCTATTTATGAAGGAGATTGAAAATACTATTTGTTATAGTGTATTGTTTTTAAACATAAACATAAGAATTTTAGTTAAAGCACTGTCGAGCTCTTTGAGCAAATTGCTTATTGCGTAATACCATTTGTAAATAAAATAAATAGCACATATAAATTTATATCAAATTATTTTTTCATTGCAACCCAGGTTAGAGTTGAGTTTCTGATTGACAAGCGTTCAATCACTAGGAACGTCAAAGGGCCAGTAAGGGTGGGTGACATACTGACTCTCCGTGAATGTGAAAGAGAAGCCAGGAAAATTAAGTAGTTCCAGTTACGTCACAATTGATTATTAGACACTAGAACAACTCGCAGCAAATAATTTATTGTAAATTTATTAAATTTTTAGTTTTGTGTTGAAGCTTTGAGCGTTGTGACGTGTTTAAAACAAATACTTAATAAGTTTAAATTTGTTGTTTTTCTGTATGTTGTTTATTAATGTTTTTTTTGTATAGTAATATTAAAATAATAAAGTTTAACATACAAGTAGACTATTTAGTAAAAAAGCTTTTAAGGGGACACATTTTTTCACAGGCCACTACTCTTAAAAGGCAAAATATTATATATAAGTTTTAAATATGGATTGTGATTAAAAATTGAGTTTATTACTTATAGAAAAGACCGATAATTTACAAATTTGTTGTGGGTATTAATATTTAATCAAGACTTTCATGCATTTTTTACTGTTTATCTTTAATTGCTATTAGCATTTAAAATCTTGTGATTATAATCGTAGGATCTTAAAATCTTTAAAAAAAAACAACGTGTCCTAGTAAAGATTGAAGTAAACATTAAATCTTAGTTAACATTCAAAAAAAGTCCCTACAAGTTTTTTGTTTAGTATAGTTCTGCAAAGACTTTTTTAGCGATTCTTCCGTGCAAATTTTTTTTTGTTACTTGTGACTCTTTACTGATCACTGATAAAGTTGAATAATGTATAAGAAGGTTATTGGATAAAAGTCCTACATACATTATAAAAAACTACAGAAAAATAACTGCAGAATACATTTTTAACATGCAAAAATTATTTTTTATATGGCCTGGCCGACTAGAAATTTTTGGTAATTCCGCTCGTCGTCTGAAAAATTTGCCCACACCAATAATAGGTTGCAAAAAAATAAGAAAAGTTGATTTATGTTTAGTGTTAAAGCTTTAGTAGCTAATAAAATGTAAGCTCTTCTAGACTTATTTTTTATACTCTCTTCTAAATCATAGTACTAAACTCGTAATATTAAAGTAGTTTATTTTATAAAATAAAACAGAATTAAAAATAAACTTTACAGCAAGTTATACAGTTAAACTTAAAATGCTAAGTGTAGTGTTTACTGATGAAGAAAAAGCTAGCTGTGTATTGTGGAAAATAATTTTACTAATGTAATTGGCACTTATTTGAATATAATAAACATAGCTTATAGTTTATCCAAAGAAAAAAAAATTTTTAGCCTATTAAAAAGGAGCTGTTAAAATTCTAATAGCTCATAAAAAGTTTTACGATTTGAAAAATTAATTGGTAAGCTATTAGATTGTTCCGTTGTGAAATAAAAAAAGTAAACATTTTAGACAACGGTGAATATTTTTTGGAACTAAAAAATTTATTAAAGTTTGAAAAAACTATTACATGTTCAACTTTTAAATAAAATTTGGATGTTAAAAAAAATCAAAACGAAAAAAAAAATTGTTGCTCTAAAACTTTTGTTGGTAAAAAAAATCCATAAAAGTTAAAGATGTAAAGCATTTTATAAAAAAAGGGTTTACTTTACAAAAAAATGTGGTTTCAGGTGTTAAAATTATAAAGGTCTAAAAACTTACATTAAACAATGTCTGTAAACTATTGGTATTTAAAAGTATAATTGAACATACTAACTTTTAAATTTTGAGGATTTATTAAAAATTTCGAGGATTTAAAACCATGTGCAGCTTGTCTAAAAAATTACAATGTTTCCAATGCAATCTCTTCTGCCGCAGAATTTTATTGAGAGAATGTTTTAACTCCGAATTCTGTTTTTCCTGGGTATAATGTTTGATTTTAAATATGCCGTGATAAATGTACATAAAATATATATTTTGGTTTTATACGGTTTCATCATAAATTATAAAAATAGCATTATAGTTAATTGGGTTTGTTTTTGGACCCCGGAGTACGGCTTACCTGTTTTCTTAAAAATAGCATTATAGATATTTGTTTAACTCTAGTTTTCTAAAAGTAAACATATTTCACTTAAGAACTTTAACCTCTACAACACTTACAAAATCAAATGCAACTTATTTTTATTTACCAAACAATAATAAATAAACTAGTAACATAATTTTTTTACTACAACATCCTGCTAATGTTTAAGTACGATTTAATTTTAAAATTAATAAGTAGTGACAACATACCGACCGTTCTCTCTAGACCCGATCCCCAACATAAACCTCTGGCTCGCGACATTTTTTTAGCTTAAAAACGTATTTTAAAAATCAAAATAAGAAGTTTTTTATTTAAAATAGTTAATAATAGTAAAATTAATAGTTTTTCTAGAAGTTTCGGTCAGTAATGCTCGACAAGTTAATTTGGAGCTAAGTAATTAATTGTACAATAAACAAACTTTCTACACAGCTGTTTCATATATGAGATATTTCTATCTCATATAATCCTCAGTAAAGCTTTAGCTTATTAACCAAATTTTGCAGAAATTTAGAATTCAAACTTTTTATAGATATTATGACGTAGTAAAAATAAAGGTTTCCGTGCACTAAGTTAAGTTTGACAAATACACCGTTTTTAATTTGTTATTAGTTTAAGAATTTGTGCATCAAAATTTTTTTTTTAGTATTTGCTTTTAAAAACTTTGTAATGTATGAAAAGGAAAGGTTGTATTTAATATAAACTTTAAAGTGATCGTGTGTGCGCGGTTAATTTTACTTTGTTTTAAATTTGTTTTAGTTGAGTTTTGCTAAAAATGTATATTTATCAATGAGTGCATATATTTTGTCTTTCGCTTTTCTTGTTTAGTGTTATAGTCTTGTCTGATTTACTAATTTCGATTTTTTTCAAGTTACAAAGTCTGCAGCCAGATTTAGTAACAATTTTCTATTATGTCCTGTTTCGTATTTCCCATTCAACTTTTAGTATGTATTGTTATCTTTTAAATCCCAAATATAGTTTGCCAGTTCTGTTGTATGTCTTTTGTTAATGTTGTTAAATGAAGATTTGTGATTCTTATATCTTTTTTTAAAACAGTTTCCCGTAGATCCCACGTACTGTTTTGTTAATTTTTAGAATGTTACTGTTGCTCTATAAATTATATATCAAAGAACTCTTTAACTTAGAAACAAATGCCTGTTTTCTTATATAACTTATAGAGCAATAGTAACATCCGATAGATAAACCAAACAGTACTCGGGATATTGGTAGGTTATTAGGCAGATATTATGAGTTAAATTATGGAGAAAAATTTCACGTGTAACTGAAACTACAAATACAACCCAGAAATTTTTTTTGAATTATGACCTTCGATCTCAAAGTTTCTGTCGGTTTCAGACTAAATCCTAAATAAAGGCGATTATTTTCTATTGTTTTGCTATGGGGGCAATAATGAAAGTGAGTTTTGGAATTCTTACTGTAAGCATAAGTTGACAGACTGTTTTAGCATCACTTATTAAATTAAAATAAACAAACGTTCATGCAATGCTCAAACCTCTATGCTTTTGGAACTATGATAACTCTGTCTTTAAGAACTACTAATATCAAATCGTAAGCTATAAACAGTTTGATAGTTTCCTGACCTTTACTATTTTCACATAAAAACGTAGTTTAGCCTTTCGTATATCACAACTTTATTCTTCTTAAGTTGAGCTCTTTCTACATAATCTATCAGCGATTAGTTCGACTCACACTTAACAACAGCTATTGCAACAAAGCTGTACAGTAGATCATGGTTGTCAAAATTTTAGAAGCTGATTACACAATAATTGAATCGAATTGGCAACTTTTTTCAGCAGTATCGTAGTTCAGGTAAAATGAAAATGTTTTTATACCTAATTACTTTAATATTAAATATACTATTAAACTTTGAGTCAATAGAAATTTAAAAAATCTAAGCTTGTTACTTGCCATTTAGTATAAATTTTGAAGTCGTTCTTCAGATCAAATTAAAACTTTTAAAACATTAAGTACACAGTAGATAACTTTTTAATTAAAAAACTATATTTTAGGATACTTAACTTATAAAAAAAGAATCTATGTTTTTTAAAACAGACTACACAAGTTGCTACATGCACCAAGCCTTTTTTAGAGTGAAAATAAGTTTATTCTTATTATTTAAAACAGTTATAATGATTAATCTACTTCAACTGAAATTCAATAAAATTCGTAAACGTAAACCTGTATCAGACGTTTAAATTCTGTATAACTTTTAAAAAATCATGTTAAACAGCTATTATAACATTTTAAACCTTTAAACGTTATTGTTAAAGGTAGAGCACAATGTAAATTAAATAAAAAACCGAATTGGTTTAACCTACCATAAAAAAGGTTACCTTTTTCAAATAATGAAGAAGAAAAAACAAAAAATTCGAACAACGTTATTTAACAATATTTAACTTGTGTAGCTACGTTTAGGAAAAAATCAAAACAGTTTGAATGTTTAAATACTTTTGCATACGGACCATAAGTATCTACACAAAACACGCGGACCACAAACACCCCTCATCGAAATTACTTTCTCTGACGTTTTCCCACTCCACTCCCACATCGACCAAATATTCATCATCAACGAAATCGAAACGCCTGATCTCGCTGCGCGTCCGCCTCGAAGACTCCACGTAGTATGCGCCCACCGCGCGCACCCTGCCGTACCATCCGCCCGCGAACACCCACTTGCTCCTGCAACCACCGGGCTGCAACCTAGGCATGTCGCCGTGAAAGTAAAAGAAGTCGTTCTTCGCGTCGTACACCACCACGTGCTCGGTCGCGCTGAAAGTTCCGTTGAAGCCGGTTTTGATGAACAGCTTCTCCTGCCTGTCGCTGTAGAACATCTTTTCGAACGACCACAGTTTCAATTGTTCCACGTTCGGGAAGTTCCCGTCGACCCTGATGTTTTCGGCGGACAGTTTTCGGTTTCTCAGGACGCGAAAGGACTTGCTGCAAACTATCATCAAACGAGTGTCATGAAATGTTTTGACGTCATAGTCTGTGGAGTTGTGTCTTAATACTTTGGGTTGTTGGTAAAAGACATAAAGCTTGTCATTATAACAATGTGAACAAAATATATTTATTTCACGACTAAAACTTGGTGATTGGACCATTGTTAGTATTATAATAACTCTTTTTTCACATGCATCTAAAAACCCAGTATTTTCGTCCCTGCGAAACACCGACAAACGTATAATAGTTCCGTTGCTCCCATCCTCATGCTGGCTGAAAAGAAAAAGATTTTTACCGTCAGTACAAACAGATGTCCTGTCATCAGCAATGCCGTTCACACTGTCTAGCACCACCCTGTGTAAGCTCCCTGACAAAATGTCGTACTGCAACAAAACGTCGTTTGATTCGGACCCTTCGCAAGCCATCGAGCAAAGCAAGTTGCCAACGCGGTGCAGCTGACCGAACTTTTCTACCCCTTCAAACTCTTTGAGCACGTACACGGACTGGTCGTGTTTTGATTTTATTTTCAAGTGCGTTGATGTCTCTGTGTTCTTTTGAAGAAAATACAAGCCTGAAATCGACGGGCTGCCACCTTCTCTGAACATCATCGCTCTCTTTTCAAACTCGTCGCTCAAATAAGGGCGTTCCGCGATTTGGTTCAACTGCGACCGCAAAGTAGTTCGGTTCAGGTTGAGTGTGAAATGGTCGAGGCAGAGCTGCTGCAGGCAGTCTACTTGCAAGTAAACTGCGAGGTGGTATGTTTCGAACAAAGTATCAATATCAAGTGTGATGCAGTCACTGCTGATAAGTCCCATCACCTTGTCAACAATTTCTTCTTTTTCCGGAAAGTAAACGTCCATCGAGTCCGACCTGTGGTCTCTGTAGCAAACTTTGTGCATTGTTCGGAAATAACCAGACTTCTGAAGCAGCTTTTGCCTATCAACCGTTGTTACCAGTTCATTGTTGCGATAAAAAACAACGCTGTTTCCATTTTGGTGACATCTTAAATTCATTTTAAAAAGCAAACTGTAGAAAAAGTATGAGGTTTATTTGAAGTAAAGTACAATAAATCTAATCTTTTAGCTTACTTTAACAACTGTACAAAACGAAAAATTTGATTCATATTATAATATAATAAGTTGTAAGATATTTTAAATAGCTTTCATATACTATCAGATTTTTTTTCTAAACTACATTTACTAGTTTTATTTGAATATAATAATTTAAAGTCAGCTTAAAGTAATTAACCTTAGTTTTTAGTTATTAAGTCCAAAGTTATTACATAAACAATCTCCAACAATTATATTTTTATTACATCGGTACATATAAATTTTTCAATACTATTGATTTAAAACAAATTATAGTAATATCAATAAAGTGTAAGGTGGAAAAAAATACAAACTTAATTAAAATAAATGAAATTTATATTCTAGTTAAGTAAAAAACAGTTCTTAATCTGCAAATACCTATTGTTCCATTATACTTTTTTAGCTACTAATGCAGACTACTAATTTCTATTTTGATGTTTTAAACAGTTCGTTTCTTTTTTGTGTACAGGACAAACATAAGAAAATAATGAAACAACAATTTTTTGATATCATCAAAAACACCCATTTTAAAAATGTTAAAAGTTGTGAAAAGTTAAGTATAAAATATACTTTTCTCTACGTTCACAACTATAAACTTAACTAATTAACTATTTAAATGATGTTAGACAAACTTGTAGTGAACGAAAAAAATTTAATAAAAAAGTCAATACAGTTATTTTAGAAACGGCAACATCAAATACCAAACAGAAAGTAAAATTAACTAACAATTTATACAGTTAAATTTAAATATCTAAGAACAAAAACTTAAATTGCTTATAGTAAAAGTTCTATGAACATATATATACATATATATTTTGGTAAAATAAAAATCAAATATATATTTTTTTTAAGGTATTGTTATATTATAAACACAACGGTAAAATTCATAGTCAATAACTCTTGTTTGAAAAAAGCCGCTAACAAAACAAAAGGTAAACTATAAATTGTATATCAATTACACAAAAGAAACAGTTTAAAAATGTTTATTATCAATTACACAATATGTCTTAAAGCAGTTTTAATACTTGTTTTTATCTGAACTTGCTTTATGTTTAAACTACATAAAAATATACTTCTGCATTGTAATTAAAATACTTCTGCATTAATTTTACTTACCATAAGTTTAACTACAAAACATTTAAAAACATTCTTGTTGTAACCAAAATTATTATAACACACAAATAAAACACTTAAGAAATATTAAAATAAATTTGGTTTTAAATGCTATATTATTTTTTATTTATGTGCTTTACAAAAAAAAGCAAGCTGCTACATACAAAATAAATGGAAAAAAAAAACAGCAGTAACCACGTATTGATTTTTTTAATTTAAAAAATAAAATGTTATAATTTTTAAGGTTATTTTAGAATTAAATTAAAACTATAAAAGAAGATACCAATGACCTTAATATACCTAGTTATAATTTTAAATGCAAATATTGGAAGTTTAGTTTGTAGCATTATCTTAGCTCAGTGGTTGACAAAACCATGATTGAAATCAAAAACTTGTGGTCAGTTACATACTATAAAGATGATTTGTTTTTTAATGCAACTAATTTTGTAATGGTGTTACAAACTTTAAACTAAGCCTGTACTCTAGTAGTAAGTAATTACTTGCAATTGTATTCGGTATTTAATTACGTTATTTGAATTATCTACTATCTTCATCTGTTATTACATTTATTTTATGTAGTTGCAGCTTACTAAAGACTTTTTCTAAACAGTGAGGTCCGCAAGAATTTTAATTGACCCATGTCCTTTTTCAAATTTTTATTATAATTAACTCTACATAAGTTTTAAATTCATAATTATCTGAAAATAGTTCAAAATATCGGCTTGGTGAACGAAATAGAACTTGATAAAAAACTAAAACAAAAATTGTAAGCGTTTAAAACCAAAATAAAAGTTTTAGTGCTCCAAACATATTTTAAGTTTTCATTATGGTTGTATTCTGGTATTGCAACATTTTTCGTCATACAGCTAAAAGTTAAACTCTTTGATGATTTTTAATTTAATTTTAGAAGCTTTTTTTTAATATAATTCAGCACAATGTTGGTTACTTTCATTGATAAAAAATACTACATAAATAATTTTAGTATTAATTTAAAAACGTAAAACTTTAAAAATTTTGTTATTATAACATTTTTGATAGTGTATCTAACTAAAATCTAAATAGATTAAAATACTATATAATTTCAACTATTACATCATTTTAAATAGTCTAAATATACAACTTTCAAGGTTGTAACTACTTATCTATTTTAAAAGCAGCTTAATTATAGCTCCAACTAATTTTGATAATTAATACCTCATAACTAAAAAACTAACCAAAAATATCTAATTTTTTATCATTTTTTAATCTTCTTAAAAGGTCTTTTTGTCTATATTGAATTATTTTTTTCTATATTCTGTGTAAGCTTGTTAAATATTATCAAATCAAACTGTATACAAAATAAGAAGATTTTTTAAGCACTTTGTAGCTTGGGCTTTTACAACATTAATAAATTATATAAGTATAATTATATTTATACTCAAGCAAACCATTTATACATATACTTAATTTTAATAGAACTTTACAAAATGTGTTAAATTGTATTACTTAAATTGTAGAATTTGTCTTAAGTAAAATTAATTTAAAATGATCAGTGATCAAAAAAAATAATAACTAGTTTACAGTGAAACTGCAAAATTAATTATTAAATAAATCTGTAATCATAGTGCTAGAAAAATAATTTAAACAGTGAAGTACAATGACAGCATAATAAACTTTGTTCTAATCTCGCTTTATAGCAATTAAGTATTTTCAAATAGATTTAATTTACTCATATACAATGTTTCTTAATTTTAATCTGCTAAAATCCAGAAAATTACTAAATAGAGATTTTATAAATGTAGCTGTTTTCATTAATAAAGATTACTAGCAGACAAATTAAGTAATTGATTGACAAAACTTATAAATTTTATTTTTACAAACTTTTCAGTTTTTTTATAGTTTTTCTTTTTTCTTTTACTATTTCGTAAAAAAACGTATGTTAAAACAGTGTTAGCTATTGAAATGCCTTGTATTTAAGATTGATCAAAATGGAGTTTGTTCTGAATTTGGTGTCCTTGGTTGTGGTTTTGAAGAACGGCATTTTTAACGCTATAATTTAACGCATCGGTAAACTTTGGTTGGTGTTTTCTGTTCCAACTGCAGCCTGATTGGAACAGTTGTGAAACTACATGGTGGATGTTTAAATAGTTGACATAATGGGTTGTGCACAGGGTTTGGCTGAGTTCTGCCATGTTCGTATAAAAAAAACTAGGCTTGCTACAAATGTACATCTATTTGTTCACATAGATCATTATGCATACTTTCACACAAAGAAAATAACTTTTTTCTAAAATATAACTCTCACATAATCAAGAACAACTTAACTTCTATAAAAGCATAACTTGTTCCAGCTGGTATATAAAAATAATAAAAATAGAACCATACCACAAAGATGTTTAAGGAATGTTTTGTGAAAATTTGGGGATCCTAAATAAAGCTATAATATTATATTAGTAAATGTATTTTAGTTTCTAATACAAAACATAAAAAACTTGATATTATTTTATTACAACATATGTCTTTACACGCCCACCTATATACTTAATCTACAATTGTTTTCTGTCACTAAAAAGAAAAATACTGTTTTATCATTACTAACAAAAACTTAATTACAAAAACACAAAAAATGCTTTTTAGTAAAATTTTGTTATTTTTTTTCGTATTTTTTGTCAGGGTTGTTACTTTTTAGTATACCACATCAGCATTTTTGTATTTTGGCAACAGTAAAATTTTTTAATCATTTTGTATATATAGTATTTAATTTTGTTGCTGTACTATTTTTACTTATAATATTTATGTTTTGAAGTATATATAACAAAACACTGTTAAGACGCATTAATAAATAAACACTTAGCTTCAAAAATTTTTACCAGTAAGTTTATATGGAATTTATTTAAAAAAATTAATTTAAAACTTAATTTTTTAAATTAAAATAAAACTTTATCATTTATATTTCCTAAAATAAGACTAGAAGTTTTCTGTTTAGCTGCTTTAAAATTGTGATGAAAACAAACCATACTATAACAAATAAGTTTAGCATTTGCATACACAATAATTTCAACTAAAACTAATTTTATATATGTTTTTTTCTTTATCATTTTTTACAATAATAAAAATTGTTCTTAAACTTACAGAAATGGCAAGTATTTTATAGTTGATATTTTTTATATAAGTAAATACACAATTTTTAAATAAAAACTCAAAGCTAAACATTCTATGATCATTTTATGAAAATGACTATACAAAGAATCAAGATAACAAAATTTTCAAAAAACATTTTTCAAAAGCATTCTTTTCCATCACTTTTAACCTATATTTTATAAATTGGTAAGTTTTAAGATTTTATTTATGGCTAACATAAACAAATTAGGTAATTAAGATATAAACAACTCATTTATGTAAATTGTTTTTGGTGACAATAATAATGTACAAATACTAAAGTACAGCTTAATAGAACATGGAAAAAAAACTAGTTTATATTTAATTTATTTATATGACTCTTAGTATAAGTACAACTTTTTCTAGAAGTTAACTAAGATCTTTTTTTTAATTGTAACTTCTTTGGAAACTCATATTTTTTTTCATTAAATTGTTATATGGTAATTAACTATCTTTGATAAAAGATATTAAATTCCCCTAACTTATAAGCAACTTTGTTACAAACACCAGCTAGTGAGATTTTGTATATGTTATATATTTATTAAAACATATTTACTTATTTGTTTGGCTACTTCTTTGTGTTATATTTAAACTGCTTGTTCGTAAATAAATAAAAAGTAGTTTTTAATCAAATTTGAAGCTTTTGCGTCGCGGCTTTATCATTACTTATATTAGTTATTATCCTAGTATAACTCAGCTTTAAATAAATTAATATTTTTTTCCTTGCAATTCAAATTTATATAAAAATTATACGATTGTAAAGTTACTCAAAGCCTTCAGTAAAAAACGAAATGGCAATGAAACCCATGTTAATTATATGTTTTATCGTTTTTATTTTACTTGTATACGAATTTAATAAAAGTATTTCAACTGATTAAAGTTCTGCTGAACAAAACAACTGTTTTAATCAAATGATCTAATTGTAATTATTTCTAGTTTTTAAAGAACAGTCAAGTGTTATACGTATTGTGAGTTTTAGTTTTCGATTTAATTTGAAATTGTTAACTAATGAAAATAAAACTATCATCGAATTTAGATCAAAGTTTTAGTATTGAAATCAGCTAAATTTGATAATATGATTTTAATAACTCCCTAACCGACAATAAAGCTGTGTTAGATTAGATAATAAATACAAATTTGCTTGCGCTGTACTAACAGCGTAGCTTAGAGGCAGTAATTGAAAGATTTTTGTATTCGAAAATTACGTTTGTAAAGGTTTAACTTTTTTTATTTAGTTGCATAAAAACATTCAATTTACGTAAATGACAAGAATATTCAATTGAAATATAGTTTTAACAGTTCGTTTTAGAAGTCAAACAAAGCAAAATTAAGATTTATTGAAAAATTGTGTAGCAATCTTATATAACCAAAGTAAAATAAGATTCGATTTAGGCAGACTCATAAAAAGGTTAAAGAAAAAATAACGAAATAAGATGAAATTTTATAAGTTAAAAATAAACAGATATGAAAAATATATTGAAAGTAAAACTAAATAGAAATTAAGTTTATTTCAAAACTGCTATTAGTTAAGCTAAGACCTTTTTTCGTTTTTCATCAGCAACTCCAAAATATCTAGTGTAATTTTCATACCTTATGGCTGCCCTACGGCCCCTTTACTACTCACAGCCACCCTTTGGCAACTTTACTGCTTATGGTCCCTTAAGCTTCTGTAATGGACCACTTTGGAAAACCGTAGTCTAATATGATGCTTTTGCTAAAAACTAGAAAAACAATTTGTAAGCTAAGTAATAAGTATTAATAAAAATGATTAGATATAGTTAGTTATATAAAATTTAATTTTTTGTACACGTATTGAACTTCTTAGATCTTAACTGATTTCAGTATGCTTTTAAAAAGTAAATTAATTTTACTAAAAAATATTTAAGTATGATATAATATGTAACGTTAAAAGGCTTTAATCCTGGAGATCCTGATAAGCTAAGCTTATCGGAATATATACCACAAATATTTTTGTGTCAAAAACATCTGTGGTAAGTATAGTATATATATCTGCATCTGTTGCCCTTATTTTATATATATTAAAGCAGTACAAGCTTCTTCTAGCTTTGCAAACTATGAAAAATAACAGCATTAAAAAAAATAGCTTCCTAACCTAACTATTGTCAAATTTAGGCTATCGGTATTCAGAATTTTTGTTGTGTTGTTATTTTTTAAAAGGATTAAAGGTAGGAATTAAAACTTAACTTAATACACTTGTTTACGATTTTGTCATTTATGTTATTAAAAAAAAGTTAAAGATGGAGATATAACCACATAAATGTATTAATAATACTACTTATGTTTATCGCCTAAAATATGTGTTCTCAAAGTACTTATCTAAACTATGTGTCTTACCTACCATTAGCTTAAAGTACTAAAGTTACAAATATAGGTCTTACTTTAAGTTAATTATTCCAAAGTTATGAATAAAACACACTTTGAGTTAATGTCAAGTAGTTTTTTATCAAGTAATACTTATTAGACCTCAAAAATAAATTGTCTAAATTAGTAAACAAGTAATCTATAATGATAAAAAGCATGCAACTTTATTAGCATTATTGACGAAATTGTTTTTACAATAAGAGCACTCACGGCGTTAGTTATTAGACGGAAACTAAGCATTTTGGTCTCTTGACTAAGTATAGAATGTTTTTCACTTGACAATGTGTATTTTCTTAGATGAAGTTTTTACTTCATAGGCTTGAGCTTAACTTAATCATGCGTTGATCATTCGAACTTAATTGATCGTAAACGCTAAACCAGCAGAAAAATGTGTAACTAAGCGTATTTGAAAGAAAAACGCCGATAAATACGCATCGGAAAGAAATTAAGTACTTTGAATAAACAGTATTGTTTTTGGAGTTGGGAAAATTGTTGTAAGAATGCTTAGAGAATGTTAATGTTTGTAGCTGTTTTTAATTTTAAAATAAATTCTTTCTCAAAATATAAAAGAATGCATGTCTTTGGAACAGAGGGATTAAAACTTAATTCTATACATTTGTTACTTTTTTCCATTTATGAGCTTACAATAACTAATATAATTATGTTTCAAAATAATATTGGTGTACAAAACGATCAGCAGGTTTTTTCTTGAAAAATATTAATAAGAACAATGTTTATTAAGTAAAAAAACTAAACCAGTATTTATTTTACAGAAGAACCAACTTAAAAATCTAAAACAGTGACCAATTGTTTTAAACTTGTGTTGCCTTTTCTTGAAGGAAAAAACTTACCAGCTAAACATACGCTGCCTGCATAATCTAAAACCTTAGTTAAGACTACAAACTAAAAAAAAAGAGATAAAACAAAAAGTTTGTTAAAATGAATAACTTCTATCGATATTATTTAGGCTCGCCCTTATTAACAAATATTCTAACACCTAATAGTACAAAAAACAACTTAAGGAAAAAATAAAAGACTAAAAAATTAACTGCTACTTTATTTTAAATTTATAATTATTTCCATAACTTTATAAAACCCGAAATAAAAAAATAAAGCTTATCTGTGAAAGCCTAAAACAATAACTTTTACCTATGAATATAAAATAATATTTTTGTTTATAAAGATATGATTTAATAATGAAAAATAAAATATATAAAAATCCTGATGAAATGTTAACA
Source organism: Thalia democratica (assembly GCF_965202585.1). Lineage (NCBI taxonomy): Eukaryota > Metazoa > Chordata > Thaliacea > Salpida > Salpidae > Thalia > Thalia democratica. The sequence continues at coordinate 40,122,423 of NC_139165.1, read as the reverse complement.
AGAAACTTTCTCATTGTAATGTTGAGGAGAATATTGCTTTAAAATGAATTACCTTTTCTTTTATTCTAATAAGCAGAGAAGTAATTATAATAAAACAAAATTATAATAAGTTTTATTAATGTAATTTTAAGTTTTATTCGCTGGTTACCTAAGTCGTGCACATAAGTTATACAAATAAATATAAGCTGTAACTTTTAAACAACCAATTTATAAGCATAGAAATAAAGAAGTATGACACTTATTACAATAAAGTAATTTATATCTTTATATTCTACTTACTTACCTCAAATTAGTTTTCATAAACTTGAAACCAAATTAAGTGATTAAACTTTGAGTGAATGAGTTAAGGACTAAGGTTTTTTATTTCAATGTTTCCTTACTATGTTCAAAAACAACATAAAAAAAGCTAACAATAAAAGCTCAATCTTTTTTATACAAAACAATAAAAAACTTTACATACTAAACCCCTATAAAATTTATTAAAGTTAATAATTTTTTTAATTTAGTATACTTTGTTGTACTTTTTTTTTCTAAATAAGCTGTGAACATCATGTTAATGTAAAACTATTAAGGTCTTCTAAGGCCAAATTAGAAAATATAGTTGTAATAATGTTACGTTATGAAATTGAAAATAAACTTACTTTTGTTTATAATAGTATAATAATTATAATGGTTAAAAAATGTTGATAGACTATTTATAGTACTAATTATTTTGTCCTTAATTAAATATGGACTATATCTTATAAATTTACATGAATCAAAGTAAAAGAAATATAAGTTTTTACACAAAAACAGAAATTAATTATATGGAAAAAAGTAAAATGGATTAATTTGTTTATATTAAACTTTTAAACTTTTATTTTAAACTGGAAGCTCTACAGAGGTTCTTGGAACTTGTGCTACCTCTGTTAGATAAAAATAAATTGTAATGATACAAGGGCAGAGCTGCAGAAAAATATAAAAGTGTTGAACTAAATTTACTAAAATGTAAAGTTTTTTAGTCAAGTTGTTTCCTAGGTACTTTTATTTATTTGAAACTTGATGATATAACAATTTATGCTTTTAAAAGCATATTTTATAGAGTTAAGCAGCAGAAAAAAAAAAAACAAATCAAAAAACATTAATTATAACACCTATACAATAGATAAACAAAATAAATAAAACTTTTATAATTAAAATCCTATACTTGTCTTAGATCTAAGAGCTAAAACAAAATTAGTTGTTACAACCTGATGAGTACTAACCCTAAATATATGGGCCTCACACAAAATTTTGTGAGATAAAAAATAGTCCAAAGTAATCTAAATGAGGTAAAATATTGAAGATTTTTGTTTAACTTATTAAAAAACCTGTATTTCAACTTACTTTAAGTCAGTTACATAAATCATACAAATATAAAAAACTAACACCAATGACAAAGTATAAAATAGCACCATTGACATTTTAACTTTTCTTTACGCAACTACCTAAACCTTATTGTCTATCAATTTTAAGTTAGGTTAAAAAATGGATAAGAATGGATGGAAATGTTTCTTGACCACTCGCGCATTAATACAAAGTATTAAGAAAAAGATTTTTATTAAAATATTAAAGGAATGGATTAACATAAAATAAACCTATCATTTAACTGTTCTATGGTAATAAAAAACTAATTTATTCATTTTATAAAAATAAATTATAGTCCATTATTGTCACAGTATACAAGTTTTTATTTTTTAACTGTTTTAACCAGAACTTTAGCTATGAATCTTTCTTTATCTATTACAGGGTTTCCCAAGTTTTTTTTTTCAAATTGCCCCCCTTATTAGAAATTAAAAAAAAAAATATGGACACTTTGTGCCAAGATTACTTAAAAGCAACCATAAAATACACCTAAGACCTCTTTTTTTGCTCTTTATCAGCAACTTTAGAATATGTAGTATAAGTTTCAAAACTACAAAACACCTAAGACCTTTTTTTTTACTCTTATTCAGCAACTGCAGAATATCTAGAAGAAGTTTCAGATTATGACCTCATATTCCGCCTGTGACTCCTTTACTGCTCATGGCTCCCAAGGGGGCCACTTGGTTTGTAAACCCTGATCTATACCTGATTTACCCTAATCACCCAACTTAAAAGATTGAAATAAAAGCTTTAATTTAGAATGTATTAGTATTATTAACGATATCAAGCATATCAATCTTAAATGTACTAAATTTAAAATTTAACTTAATAAATTCTAATATCTAATAAAATGCAGTTATTAGTATGTATTTTGTAAAAGTTTAACATATTAAAAACTGTAAATAAGTAGCTAGCATGAAATCTACGATAATATGGACAACAAAAATTTAGAACTTTGCATTTTAACAGATTTTCCTAGATTTAATTTTTATTGCACAAAAAACCTATTGTTATTTCAGAGAAATTTTAAAACTATTACTAATAAAAAACTAGATAAGGTTTTTTTTTTTAAACAATGTTGATTTGAGAAAAAAGTACTTAAATATATAAAAATAGAATAAGTTTGAAAAAATACTTTACTTAATTTTTAATTGATTAAGCTAAAAAGCTCACGTTATTTTTGTGTTAAATGAAGTAACTGATAAGAAAAAACATCCAAAAGTGTTTGATATTAGTTTTATAAAAAATTAAAACGAAAAATATTTCATTACAATCAGTAAAAAAAACAAAAAAAATTCTTAACCTAGTTATAATAGGAGCAAAGAAACTTTATTTAATTTCTAACCTAAACAAGTCAGTTTTAAAACAAGGACAACAATAAAAATAAAAAATAAAGATAAAGTTATTTTACGATCATAGAGTAATAACAGTAGTTTATTTGGAGTGAGTTTGAAAAGTTTTAATTCTAGACAACACACTACTAGAACTTATTGATAAGTTTTTAAGCTTGCGTGTAAGATATTTCACAGAAAGTTTATTAAGTTTAAAATTTTTAAACTACCAGGGCCAGTAAATTAATTTTTTACTTAAGTCTATGTTTGAGATTGTATTTAAACATTATGTTTTAAAGAGATTACCGTGTGGTTTTATAAGCAAAAATTGAGTTTAGTTGTACAACTATACTTTCCTTACATTCCTTTAAAAATTGCATACTAGTTTTACATTAAGTACAATTAAAAACAAACGTTTAAAACAGCTAGACTTACGGAAACTTAATTTTAAGGCTATTATAAAAGATACTAAAGAGTACGAAGTAAATTTTAGATTAAATCAAAAATAATTTTTTCAGTAAGTTTGCGTATATTAAACAGTTGTAAGTGCGCAGATTACAGATATATCTAACTGTTTAAGATTTTTTGAAAAAAAAAAAGTGTTTAATGCGTGATAACAATCCTAATGTTGTTTAGTTTCAAAAATTTTGTGGGAAATAAGTTTAATATTGTATTTTTTTTGTATTTTTATACATTGTAGTACATATTTTTGTGACACTATTAGTAAATTAGCTTTTAAGTCTTTCAAACACAAGTTGAAAACTCTGTGAAAAACTCAATTTTGAAACTTAAATTGGTAAAAAAACTTTGTTTTTAATCATTATATTGCAAATTATCTTTTCTACTTAATTTTTAACCGTAGTGAAATTTAGGTATATAACAGCAATCACTACAAACAACTTTATGTATTATTAATAAAGAGCTATTAAAGAAATTATGAAGTTATAGTTTTGGAGAAAAAATAATTTTTAGTTTCTATAAACAAATCAAAAAGTTATATTTTAACTTTTTATTGAGATAAAACTTCTGCTCCATATATAAAATTTAGGACTTGATGTTATTTGAAAGTTTATAAAGACTGCTTTTTTGAACGTTGAACATGTTATCACTGAACTAAAAAACATTGTAGCTACAAAAGATTTCCTCCATTCACAGTTAGCATTATGAAAGTAATTTTGCAAATTGCGTCAAGTTTACTATTTTATATATTTTCCACATATTGAGAACAGAATTTTTGTTTGATGGAGTTATTAATTTTTATAACTACACAAAAGTTTTGTTAAAGTTGTAGAGCTTTCTTACATTGTGATAACTATAAACTTGTACAACTTAATGCAATAGAAAATTGATTGTTTAAAGAAAATGAGTTTGTAAAATTTTGTTTTATTTCAATAACCGTTATTTCATTTAATAGATTTTTTAAAATAAGGATGAGCTTTAGTTCAAATTATTTCTTTTTAACTAAATATTTTTGTAAAAAAAAATAACTATGTCAAAATCATAAATTTAATTAGACTTTAAACAAAAAATGTACACAAAATAAACTGCAATATAGAAATTTGAATATTTCTCAGACTATATGAGCATGCTAAACTAATTATAAATAAAACTTACAAAAAAAAAAAAAAAAGAAACTAAGTTTTTGTAGGTTTTCGCCCCACTCATTAAAAACCCCAAAATATCTGGTCAAAATTTAAAAACTTTCTTAATTTGTGCCAAAGACCTTTTGCTCACCCATACAAGCCCCAGAATACCAAGTGCAGGCTACTTTAGTATGGACTCTCCCTTTGCTCTTCACGGCCCATTTCGGCCTATTCGCAGCAAGTGGGCCATATTATACAGTTTCTGAAACACTGAAGTATTGGTTAAAAGTATAGAAAAATTTCAACTGATTAAAGATTAAACATTTTTTTACGGGCTTGGGTTTGAAATAGCATTTATTTAAACAGAAAATAAATAAACTGGGCAATATAGGTTAAATTCAAAAATTAAAACTATAAAAGCTACTTTAATTAAGTTCACTCAGACTAGTTTAAATTTTAAAATTTATGTCTTATAATAAGTTTAATAATTTTATTGGAACAAATTGGTTGTTTCCATAAAACTGGTAACTTGGAGATTTTTTTAAAATTTTTTGATTCCATCATAAACTACATTTAAATGAACTTCGTGCCCCTAAAACTATTTCCTTGCTCTTCAACATAAATTTAGTGCTCACCCTGTGATATAGAGTATGGTATATGTATACAAACATGCAGAAAAACCAGTTAGAATTGTTTTTCCAAGTTTATTAAAATATAAATATAAATAATCTGTTCAGATTAAAATTAAAGTTTTATAATGACCTATAATAAAATTGTTATTTATACTATTTAAGTTGAATTCATAGTTTATTTTTCTGTTAGCTTTATTTAAAAATAGTCTAAAAAAATGTTCATCTTATAAGATTTATATTAACTATTAGACTAAAATTTATAAACATTTAGAACTAAAAGTTTACTATTTGTAAAGTCTTAGAATAAAATGAATTTTAAAATTAAAGTTGTAACGGAAATACATTACTTTTAATGTAAAGTTTTCTATTTTAAACTACGAATACTCGAGTACTGTTATACTATTATATAAAGTTGTTAATTTGAATTATTTATTTATTCAGTACTAATCAGATTATTTAGATAAATGATATTACTTAAGAGTTTTATTTAAACGTACAGTATAATATTTAACTCTCAAACTTCTAACTTTAGTTATGAGAGTTACTTTGGCCTGAATAGCTTTTTTTGGAGTTTTTAAAAAATACCTTAACTTTAGATCCCATTATTATCCTTATCTTTAAAGCTAACTTAGGTTTTTTTTTATCTTAGAGAATGATCCTTTGCCTAAAATTTGAAATTGAAAAATTAACTTTTTTCTTACTTTTTTTTATTTATTTTAGCTTTTCTCCAAAATAAAATAAGATTTTTTTAAATTTACCTATTAAACTAAGTTTTTTTATCATAAAAATATATTATTTTCTTAAAATATTTTTAAAAGCTATCCCGAAACAAAATTTTTCAAAATATTCAAATTTATCATGGCTTTACTGAAAATATATAACATTTTTTAAATGGTTTTTATTAGCAGTATTCTTATTAAACTTAATTTTATGTTATGGAAACATAAACTTATAGGACTTAAGGCAGAAATCTCTCGAATTAGGTAAATTTATGTAGTACTTTAAAAGGTCATATAATAAGATAATAAATTGGAAAATATTTAATATATCCTCAATAAAAAACTTAATTATGTAAGAATATCAAAATAAAATTTAGTTGAAAAATATTAACTTTTTCAGTAAAGCCATGATAAATTTGAATATTTTGGAAATCTGTATATAAAGACATTTGGGGATATATTAAAAAAAAACAAAAAAAAAATTATTATAAAAAAATTAGCTTAATAAATAGATTTAAAAATTAAAAAAATTGCTACTTAATTTATTATGAAAAGCTAAAACAAGAAAAAATTAAATTTTTAAAGGGGTTCCACTACTAAATTTAAGTCCCCATTCCGATTATTTTTTTGAAATTAAAGGCAAATGAGTGCTCTTAAGAACAAAGAAAAATTCTAAGTTAGCTTTAAAGATAAGGAAAATAATCGGATCTAAAGTTTGGACATTTTTTAAAATTGCAAAAAAGCTATTCAAGCCAAAGTAACCCTTGTACTTTAATTTTACTATTATAAAAATCTTAGTTTATGTTTAGACGATTATTTGAAACAAGTACATTTGTTTTTATTAGAATATTTAAACAAAATAAAATGTCATCAAAAGAATCACAAGAAAAAGCGATTAAAAGTTGTAATAAATTATTATTACATTACTTGGAGGAGTATTCCAAAAGTAGACACAAAAAATTATTGAAGTTTTTAAAAAAAGGAAACATTGATTTAATTGATGATAGCACTAAGAAAGAAACACTTAAGTCTCTCAAACAATTTCTTAGAACAGGTAATTATAACAGTTCAGGAATTTTAATCATGATTTTGAAGTATACATATAAAAAAGCAAAATTGTTGTCTTTATTTTACTTAAAAAATAAATAAGTTCATTTAAGTTAATATTAAGTTCTATTAGTAATAACTATTTTCATTAAACTTCAATTTAAAAAAAGGTTAAACTGATGAATATTGATTGCATTTTTTTAAATTGTAAACGAATAGAGATTGTTTTTTAAAAATGACTTAACTAAATAATTAGATTTAAGTAACATGTATAAAATAAAGTTATCCCTTTAAAGCAGGGTTTACCAAAGTGGGCGATTTTAGTAAGTCGGGGGGCGATAATTAGTAAGGGGGCAAAAGGGTGGGCGATAACTAGTAAGGGGGCGAAAATGGGGCGATTTTAAAATTTCGGGCAGTTATAATTTTTTTACTTTTTATCTTGCTACTTTACTAATTTTAGCTTGCTATTAAATATTTGACCCTGATGTAAAAATTAAACAAAAAAGTTTATTTTGTTAATGTAAAATATTAAAAAAACAACAGCTTGTGACTCCTACTTTTAAGTAAATTACATATTTTCATTCATATATTTTATTATTTAAAAACTACATAGATCATAGATGATCGTAATCCCTCTCGACATTTTATAACCTGACATATATGTTATTTGTGATCATAAATGGTTTGTAAAAATCTATTTAGTCTATTATTAAGTATTACCTCATGATATTTCCAATTGTTTTTTAAAAATTTACTAAGTTAGACTAAGAAATAAAACTATACAGGGTTGCCAATTTACCTAGAAACCTGGAGCTTGACAGTTTAGGCAAAAAAAAAAACCTGAAAAAATCTGGAATGTTTAACAATTTTGACATATTAAGTAGTAAAATTTCGATTTGACACAAAAAATCTATCATTTAGATGAAAATATGAATCCCTTCGAGGCAGATTTTTTTGAAGTAAACGACTTACAGGAAACCTTCTCAGATCTACAAACTGACCTTGAACTTAAGTAAATTTTTCCAAAGAACGATCTAAAATCTTTAAGACTCAACAAAAACTAAGACAAAAATATCCATTCCTTTAAGAGAAATTTAGATTGTTTTTTATAGCTTTTCCTTCTAGCTATTTTATCAAGAAAGCTTTCAGTTCAGTATCAACATTTTGAGCAAAAGATCTAATCTCGAAATTTGTAAATGAGGTGACTTGAGGCTTTATTTTACTGATTATGAATCAGATATAAAAAATTTGTAAGCATTAATGAACCTCATCCATCACAAAATATTAGACTTCAGTAGCACACATTATTTTATGTAAGTATTTTTTTAATTTGATTTTTTAAAATGCTTCTTATTTAACCTGGTTTTTATTGTATTCAAGTAGTCTTTTTAAAATTATAACTTTATTAAGTTATTTATTCTACAACAGGTTTGCATAATGTCTTTTGAATATTAATTACGGTAGACTTTCTCTTGAGTTCGCACTTTTTACTTAAAAAAGTACAAATTTATATTTTCTTAAATTTAATATAAAAAAAAAGTCTATTACTAATTAAGCATCAATAAAACAAAAAAAAATATTTTTTAGCTTATATAGATCTATTTTTTAAATGAATGTTTGTTTTATGTTTTAATTGATTTCATGTTTATTCATAACATTATTACATATAACATATTGAAATTTGTCATTTTGTAAAAATAAATGCAAATGCATTTTTGAGTTCGCACTTCTTTGATTTTGTTCAAAGTGCGAACTGAAGCGGAAGTCTACTAAAATTTTTGGTTTTAAAGTTGTTAATATTTTTTTTTGACCTGGTTAATTTTGTAGTTTATATTTGTCGCTTTACATTACACTAAACATTTTTAAAGCATAGTGATTAAAATATTTGTTTGAAAAGTATTTAATTAATCTTGTTTAATTTGTATAAATAAAAAATCTTAATAACCATTAATGTTTTTATTTCAAAAAGATTTTTTTGATTTTAAAAGAGTGTAGAATTAGATATTTATTTGAGATGACTTAAAATTTTTCATTAAACAGATTCTTAAACTCATTTTTGTTTTCTAACTTTATTTATTATTGTTAAAAAATCTATATATTGAGAGTTTTAAACTATTAATACAACTGTTTTCTGTTTTATCTTAATTCAAAATATCTTAGCAATTAGAACGTGTTGTTTATTTTAATAGTTCTACACTAGCTTTTAGTTTTTCAATATTTTTCTCTGTTAAATGTTTATAGGCTAATAGCTAGAAAAAAATTATTAATAACAATTAAATAAGCCATCAAAAGGACTGCCACAGTAACAAAACAAAATTTCAACCTAATTAAAAGTTTTTTTTTTAATTGATTACATTCTGTTCACAGAATTAACTGTAAAAAATTTGATTTTAATTTAAATTTAAATTAAGAAAAAAAAAAAATTAGAATTAAGGTTTAGTTTCCTAAAGGTGATTCCAAATCAAATACTACTTAATGTTATTCTACTACAAAACATATAGTTTAAATTTTTTTTTTAACTTTACAACAAACTAGCTTATAATATATATCTTCGCATTGAAAGTTATAATTTTACTGCATTAACTGAAGCCGTTGATGAAACTACTTTTCATGTGAGTTAATCTATCAGTCGGTCAAACTTCCTTAAACTAGATCAGAAACTATGTTTTAGTATTTATTTCAATATGTGTAAAATAAACTGTTCATTCTTTTTTAGTTTTTTATCTCTTGTACAGTTATTCTAGAATATGTCTATTTATAAAAAAAAATTAAGTGTTTTGTGCGGCTTAAATAAGTTACTTAGTACTAACTTCTAAATGTCCAAAATTCGTTATATGAGAGATTATTATAATGCTAGGTTTCAGTTAAGATTTTAGATGGGTAACGTACGGTTCAGCTCCAGTCAAATTTCGACCCGCTAAATAACTTGAAAACTACTTTCTGCAAAATAAATAAAATTTAGTTTTTTGATACTTAATATTTTGAAATACGCTTTCAACTTGGGTTTCAGTTCACAATAGTATTTCCTAGATCAAAATAATACTAAATCATTTTATTACAATTTCTTTCGAGTTTTTTTATTTTCTTATATTTTTTTTAAATTATGCAGCCCGCAATCACATTTTTTAACGAGTTGAAACTAGAAAAGATTTTTCACTAAATATAAATTGCTAACTACAAAGTTGTCCACCACTAACCTAAAGTTTTTATTAGTTTTAAAACAATTTATATTTAAACAGGATTGATTACAAGTTACAAACGGCTTTTTAATAATTAAGCATTTTAATATACTTTACTTGGCTTATAAGAAAATAACTGTAGATTATTTTCTCAAGCCCTGTAAACTACTTTGAACATAGCCCAAAAGGGCGTGCATAAGAAGTACCAGACTAAATAACATTTCGAAGACAACTATTTGGCTTAAAATTTGGTACTCAGGTGAAAAATTACTTTGTAAAAGAGTGGGGGGCGATTTTTTTCAAATTTCTGAAAAGGGGGCGATTTAGTAAATGTGTTCTGGAAACCCTGCTTTAAAGAATACATTTTAATATAAAAAACTGAAGTTGTGTTTCTTTAATGTTTGCTTGACAAGTTTTATAGGGAACTATTTTAAATATAATGTTATATAAACTATTATTCTTAAAATTTAACAGGTATTTTGAAACTGAATGAAAACAACATAGTTCCAATGTTAAAAGTTTTTAAGTTTTTGTCAATCAAAAAGGGTGAAACTACTTGTTGCAAATATCTTACTAAACGCATATCTTTAAAAAACGTTTGCTTTTATTTTTATCTTTCAGAAGTTCTAAAAGTCAAAAGACTTAATAAGGTTTCTACAAGATACATTCATAAATACTTTCAACAAATTGCTGAAACTGAAGAATACTTAAAACTTGGATACAAACATCTTATTAAGATTTTAAAGAGTCGTAAACTAAACGTTACCTCCGAGTTAAGTGTCTTGACTGCAGTTAACTCTTGGGTTAGTCACAAGAAAATATCAAGAAGCACGTTTTTTATCAAACTTTTATCTTACGTTCGTTTGCATTTGTTACCACCCTTTGCTTTAAATGAGCTAAAATGTACTACTGCTTGGTATTCGAAGTTGGGGGGCTTTGAAAAAACAATTGAAAAAGCAGAAAGAAACAGAACTTTGAATTTAAGTTCTCTTCCTGGCCAACGTGTTTGCAGTGAACACGACAAATCTGTATTGTGCATCGGAAAACGTAGAAACTTTCGCACAAGTACCAACGTTTTCGAAATTTCAACCAGTGGTCTTAGGAAAATCCCTGAGCTGCCCAGTCTCAAAGAATGCCGGTCATCGTTCGCGTTAAACATATGCGGGACGATATACGTTGTAGGTGGGCTGTGTGGTTACCTGGATGAGAGGCTGATTCAAAAATACACGCCTGGCATCTCTGAAAGCTGGGAAACGGTCGGCTCGTTTCCGGATTACCAGCCAGGATTCAGTGTTTGCTCGTTGCTGGAAAAAATATACGTTCTGTGCGGAATGGACTGCGGCGACTGGCGAGGTCACTGCTTCTGCTTCAGTCCTGCAGTCGACGATTCGCACGACTTGCCGCGCACGCTCGAGCGAAGACAGTTTGCAGCTTCCACGGCGTTCCGAAACATGATATTTGTTTGCGGGGGAGAAGACGATGGAGCTCGTTTGCGTTCCACTGAAGCTTTTGATCCGGAATCTTTTTTGTGGAAAAGATTACCAGACATGTGCCATCGCAGGAATAAACACAAGGCGGTCGCCTCGGAAAACAAAGTTTTTGTACTGGGAGGCACGAAGAAGTTCAGTTGTGAGGTGTACGATTGTGTTAGCAACAAATTTACACTTATGATAGACACTCCGATGACCTGGAGAATCGTACAAAGTCTTCAAATAGCTTTAATTGGTAGAAAAATATACGTTTTTCGAAATCAATGGACCGTATATGTTTATGACATTGATGGTGAATCTTGGTCATGGCTGGAAAACCCCTTAAGTCGGAGTATAAGTTATTATTATTCTTGCATAGGAATTACAGCGTTGTAAATAAGGCTAAATATAGGATTGTTGTTTTAATATTGTTACAGTACAAAAGGGGCTACTGTGAGACAAAAAGTGCCAAGAACTATTTTTCTTCATACTTAAGAAACTCCCTAAAAGACTTTAAAATGTATTTTTAATGACTTTATAAGTCGTTTCTACTTCACAGAAAAATTTAATTCTAGAATAAACATTTCATTCATTGATATTTTCTTAAAGTGTGCTTTTTTTCTTAAAGTTTTATTCCTCTTTTTTAAACTTTGACTGTTTGAGATTTTGCTACAGATGGAATATTTTAAAACTTGATCTTTAAAGCTTTAACTATTTAATACAGTAGTCTTCAAATTTATTATTGGGTGCACGAAATTTTTAAGGTGCACAACATTTATTTTGGAGTGCACGAACCGTAACTTAAAGAAATGTTCTAAATTTTGAAACTTACACTAGTTTTTCCGCAGTTAATGATGAAAACTAAAAAAAGGTAGCTTTTAAGGTAGGTTTAAAACTTATACTGGACTAGATATTTTGGAATAAAATAAGGAAAATTAGGGGTCTACAAGCCGTAAAATGTTGAGCCACAAGGCAATAATTTGAAACTTACAATAGATATTTTTAAGAGATAATGAAGTGCAAAAAGAAAGGTGTTTAGTAGTTTGAGAAATCTTTTTAAAGGGTATAATAGATTTAGGACATCCTGCCCTAGATAATACGGAAACTTTGAAACTTATGCAAGGTGTTCGCACATTTGGGTACAAATAACTTTAATTTGCGTTTTAGGGTGCACATATTTTGATTAGCTTGAAGACTGCTGATACAACATCTTGATTTTAATTGAATTTGTTTTCATACTCAAAAAAAGTTGACAAATAATAAAAGTTTTATTAAATTGAGTAACTGAGTATATTTTTACTATTACGCTGAATAAACATATGATAAAATTTAGTATAGAGTGAAATACTTAATTGTTAACTTGATATCTTAAATAAAACTTGAGAAAAATTGAGTCGATATTTATATGACAAACATTAACATACTAAACAAGTTTTTGATATAAAAAATCTCTTATTGTAATCTGATAAATGTTTTTTAGATAAACTGCTGTTGAATATGTTGAGATGTAGCGTAATTTTTAAGACGGTTAATAAAAATTTCATTTTAAAGTGGTAAATGTTAAATGAAATTTGAAACATTTTTGGTCAGTAAAAAGCTTAAAAAATAACTTTAAATTATGATGCATGAGTAAATTTAAATAAGAAAAAATTTAGAGATTTAGCAATTAAAACTAAAGTTAAGGTACGTTAATTATTAAATTTTTATTAATTTTGCTTTTCCATTCAATGCTATTTGCGTATTTAGCTTAGGTCGCTCTTCTTCAATCAATATTGATTCCTGGCTGTAGAGTTCGCTTTGTTTACATCGTTTCAAATTTTTAAATTTTCGAACTATGTCAGAGTTTTGACAGAGTGTGTACTTAGAAATATGTTTAAATATTGCGCTGTTTTTATCTATTCCGTAATGGTCTGTAATTCGTCGGAAGATTTGCCATGATGTTTCTCAATTTTTTTTCAAATTTCATTTAACATTTACATCTTGAGAACAAAACTAGTATAGTTTTAAAAAACTTTGTGAGACAATATAAAACAAAATGAGTGATATGTTAATAATAAGTTGCAAATGGTATATAAATACGTTCAAAAACCTTTCTATAATAGTATTTAATAAAAGTATTTTTTACAAATAATTTACAAATTTGTCTAGTATTTTATAACATGCTTTTCTTAAAAATTTTGTGTTTAATTAATTGAAATAGTAAGATATCACCTTTTTATATTTTATTTTTTACTTTCAAATCATTATCTAGATGATTTGTTTTATAAGTTATAATATAACTAAGTTTTTGACAAAAAGAAAGTTATTAATTCATGCAAGTTTGACATAGTTTGATCTCTTCTAAAGTTAAAATACTATTATTTTAAAGTACAGAAAACTAACGATATTGAACAAAAAATCTATGAAATCTTATTATAACAAGTTGAATTTTTTCTGCTTTAAACTTGTTATAATAAGATTTCATAGATTTTTTATTCAATATCGTTAGTTTTCTGTACTTTAAAATAATAGTATTTTAACTTTATAATATTTTCTATTAATTAAATAGAACATTGATTAAAGTGTTTAGTTAGCGTATGGATATAGGGCTTTAAAAATATAGCTTAAGTTGTACTTAAATCAAAAAGGTGTTCAAATTTAATAAATTAATCTTTTTTACAACGGTTCAAGAAATTTAACTATTGTACTTTAAGTTTAATTTTAGTTACAAAATAGTATGATGTAAATATGTTTCGAAACTTTGTTAAAAACTTTTCTTTTACTAAAATAAATTATTTTACTTTAAGTAAAAAAAATCAAAACACTATAAAGTATTGTAAAGTTAACTTTGCAATTTAGTAAAAATAACATTAGTTAAGATACCTTAGTGTTGTTATAAACAATATACAAGTTGACAAATATGAAAAGTATACTGAACATACTACATAACTATAAAAATAAACTATTAAATAAATTTGAATAAAAACTATAAACAATTGTGTCAGAAAACTTAAAAAAAAAAGTTATATAATATTAAAATGTAGTAAGATAGTTAACAAATCTAAAAAAAAAGAATAACGAGTTGTGTTGACCTTTTATGTTTTATGTTTTCAAGCTAAAATAGTTGGTTTTAGTAAAAAGAGTGTTATTTACGGTTTCAAAAAAAATGTTTATTGGCAATTTTTAAATTAAAGTTTAATTGAGTGTTGTTTTATTTATTCTTTTTGAAACAATTTAAAGTGTATTTAGTAATAATTTGTTTTCAATCGAAGTATGTTTTTTCGTCTTTGAAATGGATTGAAGAGAAAAGTTTTTAAACAATTATAAGACAAATTTTTAAGCAAGTTTAATAATTAAAAGTACAATAAAATGTAGTATAAATAATCAAACATATGAAAGAGTATATATGTCTTAATGCTTATTTAAAATGTTTTTAAACTTTGATTTAATTAAGGAGTTGAATATTGCGCTTTAGGTTGTTTTATAGAAAATTAGATTCCCAAGTAAAGTATTTTTAAGTGAATTTTTCAAAACTATGTTGTGTCAACATTAATTACAAATAAGGTTAATTGTATTGTTAGCTCACAAAATTAGTAATAATATAATTTTTCCAGTTTCTAGTACATTTATTTGAATAATGATAAATGTGTATATTGCTGTACTTAACCATTTACCGTTTTTTTAATTTATTTTATTTAAATTATGGTAATTTTACATAAAATTAAAGAAAAAATATAAAGCAGAAACATGTTTAAGAGAAAGTAACGTTTTCAAGATTAAAATAGGTTTAGTTGTATTTAGTTTTTGTTGCAAAACTTGGTATGTAAAACTTGAACCAAGTTTGTTTTTACACTGTTTCTAAATAACAACTTTTTTATGAGAAAAACTTTTAAATAAGCTTTGTAAATTCTACTTGTGCAGCAATTAATAATCTATAAAACTTATTTACGCTGTTATATTTTGCATTGATCAAATTAATCACCTACCTGAGTTTATCTACGTCATTCTAGTTCTTAAAACGCAATAAAAACATTAAACGACTATAAAACTGTTCAAGTGTAAACAATAAATGAACGTGTGCTTAGTATTGTTTTTGAGAGAAACGTTTGAAGCATTGTTTACTTACATAAATGGCCTGATTTTCTGTTGAACTAAGCAACTTATATTAAATTATCATTCTAATTTAAGTACATATATTAGGTTAATTTGATTTTAGTGAAAGTTGTTTTTTATTTTGCATAATAGATTTAAAATAATTTAAATCGTTTATAGAGAAAATTAAACTCAGATATTTTGGACCACAAGTTTTTGAAATAGTTTAAGAAAACAACGTTTGATTATTTTATAAGTTATTGATCTCGTTTTTAACTGTTTTACGGATTTTATATTTTAGTGTAATAAAAAAAAATCTTAAATTTTATTTTTAATCAAAACACAAACAATTATTTTTTTTTTGCGGAATTTCCCAACCACATTTTTGACGGATTGTTTAAGGATCAACAAAGTGACCTTGTAGAAAATAAAACAAAAAAAAAAAAAACAAAAAAAAAGGACATATTTAGTTCCATGAAATTCCTTAACCACAATGGAAACTTATTATTTTATACATAAACTTTTTTGAAAATGTCTTTATCAAAACGATTGGTACGAGTTTTAAACTAACCTAACCTGTTTTTTACAATTCATCGCATCAAACAGATTGAAAATCTTTTGTAAATTTATACTTTGGTACTACCATTAACGAAAGATGTTTTTCCTTAATATATTTTTAATCTAAGTTTAACATTAAAAAAACTTAATTCTTTCTGTTTTATTTTAAAAACTAAGCTTCAAAAAAAAGTGTTTAAAAAAGTGGTGATTTTTGTTGCTACAGCACTTAAAGAATATTTTTAGTGTTTTTAACAAAATTTAATATGCATTTTGTTGCACTTTCAAACTTATTATTTTTTTAGGTCTTGCTTCCTAATGACTTAAAAAAGTGAAAAAAATGATTGATAATACTTTTTACAAGTATCTAAAACGTTTTTAATAACCCGTTTAAATAATTATTTTATTATAATAATAATGTTGTATATTAGTTGTTTTGGTGTTATAAGTTTTCATTAAAGTAGCTATAAATCGTATTTGTAACAATTATTGATAGTTCTCTGAACTAATATAACCTGATTTAATTAACGTTGATGTGTAACCTAGGTGAAAAATTAATCAGAAATCCTTTAAAAATCTATTTTTAACAAAAGCACAAAAATCTATTTTTTCGCGGAATTTCTCAACAAATTTTTGACGAATTGTTTGTGGATCAACAAAGTGAAGAAACAGCTGAAATTAAAACAAACCAAAAATTTAAATTTCCTCAGTTCCATGAAATTCTGAACCACTTTAAGTTTAAAAGTAAACTTTGACAAAGTAACGCTATAAAACAATAGAGCTTTTATTTTAGTATTTACTAAGCAAAGTTTTAATTTTGGTGTAAGAATGTTGGATTAAACTACGTACAATTGCTTACGGTAATCTAGAAAAAAAACTTAGTTCGTACACTAACCTAGTTATGTTTTACTTAGATTTTAATTTTATAAAAATAAAAGATGTTAAACGAGATTTTTGTTACACGTTAACTGAAAGTATTTTTAAACAGTTTTATCAACTGATTGAGTTTAAGAAATTAAGCGTAACCTTAAGAAACTAAAGTATATTAGAAAAGACAAACGAAAAGGATTAATTTGTACTGAATATTTAGTAGGTAATAACATTTTGATAAAATACATTTTTGCTGCTAAACTTCTTCAAATTCTTAATGAAAATTACTTTAAGTTTTAGAGTTTTATGATACAATCATAAAATACTAATAGTTATAACAACTTCAGTACTTTAGATATAAAAGTTGTTTGACTAAAAAGTAAGTAAAAACAGCAAAAGTTATCAGAAAAACTGTTTTAGCATTATTAACTTAACAAATTTTACGGTTTTAAGTAGTCAGCAAAATTTTAGTTTTTTAGTGTGAGAAAATTAAAAATTTGATCGCAAAAGATGCTTAAAATTTATAAGTTAGATACGTTTAACACTATAATAAAATTTTAAAAACAAATTAGTTATTATTTATACAAAAATTTATAAATAAAAATTTTATCTTTAAAATTTCTAATGGTCGTCTAAATAGTATTTCTAATGGTTAAAATCGATTTTGTTACAATATATTTAACATAAAGATGCTATTTAAAAAATAAACTAATTAAAACTATATTATGAAACCAGGTAGTTGGTTAAATATAAATAAGAAAGTATTTTGTTTAACGGTTTGAACAGAACTTTTGACAGATAAATTATAACAACATTAAACAAAAATTCAAAAAGTTTAATTAGGATGGTATAAAACAAGAAGATTTCTATCATAAAATGCTTATAGATTAGACTTATTTTATTTTTCCGACTTATCGTTTCGAATTAAAAGCGATACCAAATACAAATAAAAAAAAATAATAGAAGTTGAAAACTTAAGCAAATTTTATGACTAAATCAAAAGTGTATATGTTTATGCGTATAAATAAAAATTTAACGATTAAGAAGTAAAACATAGGTAAAGCAAGTATCACGTATAAAAAAAACTTATATTGACTAAAAGAAGATATACCAATATCTAAACACCTATAAATAAACTATTACATAAATAAATATATTACAAAAAAAAAACATTAATTGAAAACCAAATAAAGAATGTACTGATGTGAAATTAAAATAAAACGCACGTTGTAGTAACTTCAACGTAAGATTAAAATTCCAACCTTTGAAATTAGTGCGCTTTAGCGCGTACAAATTCGCTTTCTCATTAGTTTGAAAGTAAAATAAATACAAGAGCTCGACAAAGGTTTTGTCAGTAAGAAGTTTAGCTTGTGATAGTAGTTGCAATGTTTTTTTAAAGTAATGCTTTAAAGCAGTTTTTTTAATCAAAAAGTTTAAGTGAGTAACGAATTTAAAGAGCTACCTGCACTTTCATAAAACTATCTTTATAGATTTTGTTAATTTTTAATGAAAACACTCAAAATGAAAGTTGTCGTGGCTATAATTATTTTGGTAATCTTTGCACAATGTTACGCTAAAAACAAAGGTTAGTGTTTTTGTTTTAACTTTATATTTTCTTAAAACCTTATATACTGTATTGATATTAAAAAAAAGTTTATTAAAAAATCTTTATAAATTTGTTTCAACTTTTGTAGTATTTTGAAATATAAAGTATGAGTTTTCTAACTTTTTATAAACTTTATAAACAAACTTATATCTTTTTAGCGTTTTAAATTTAATTTTTAAACGTTTTCACAGACTCTCTTGAGACAAGGAAAATATGCAAACAGGTCGGTATTTTTACTTATATTACAAACATTTCAAAAATAAAAACTTGTAATACAAAAAAGTTTAATTTTTGTTTTTAAGCAAAACAACAAAAACATATGTTTTAAATTTTGAATTAATCAAATAAATAGTAAATGCAATTTATTGTAATCATTAATTGTTAATTTAATATAGAAACAGTAAAACTATTTTTGTATTAATATATTTTTCGTTTGATAGTTAGAATTTTATTTCCCCCTGTTAAAAATATGGAATATCTATATATTTTTATTCTTAGTTTTAGTGAAAGTAATCTATACAAATTTTATACTTATTTAATTTAACTTATACGTATGATTTTTTTCATTTATTCCAAAGAAAAAGTTATAAATACACACTACAAAAAACTTATATGAAGTTAATAAATATATTTATTAACAGCTCAAAACAATATGTACGAACAACAACAGCAACAAAGAAGATAGTTCAAAGTGTTTGAAACTTAAAAAAGAACTAAACTGTAGGACAGACAACAGTTTAACAGAAACCACGAAACGAAAAAACAAGTTAACTGAACGTAAACGAAATAAAAGGGTTGGTTTTTGTTTTCATAAATTATAATTGTTATACTTAAAACCATTGTAAAATAACCTAAGTAACTGTAATAACATTTTGTTTTTGTTTTTTTATTGCAAAATTAAAAAAGCTGTTATTAAAGTACTATTTAATAATTACTCTACTTGCTCTATTAATTTAAGAAGAAACTAGTTTTTTCTCGTTCCTATTTTTTCACTGTACTTGACTAATAAAAAAACTTTTATACAACCTTATGAAAATAATTTTTTAGGCACTGCAAAACAAGTGTGCGAACGTTTTCTTCAACTCTTACTTGAAAAGATATTACTACTTCTGTGACGCGTTGAAATACAGCAACCTTACGTGTAAAAAATGTGAGTTTTTGTTTAAGCAAGTGTTGAAAGTAAAACATATATTCCTAAACTTGTTTTTATATCTTAAGAAAACAAAATATCATATAGTTCTATTGCTTAAAACGTTATTATTAACTTCTATATATATTATTATATATGTAATAATATTTGTTATGATCTTTTACATACTAGTTTTAAAAAATACTATACTTTTTTTACAGATAATAAATGCTCTTGGTTATGTGAATCTCTCAGAAGGCAAGGATTTTGTGACGAGGCTTTCAATTTTTTACAATTCCTCGGAAAATAGCTTTAGCACTTCATAAATTTGCCTCTACTTTTAATGAAACATAAATAATTTCGATACAAAATAAGTAACCAATTGTATAAAAGCTATGTTGTGTTAAATTTAGGCTTCAAAATAAATAAGTACAATAAGAAGGTCTTTAGTTTGCGATAAAAGTAAACTAGTTATTTATTTCACTTTTTTGTGATCATTTTAAAAATAACTGATTAATGCTTAATTTAATAATAGGTTTGCTGCTGTTTTACTTTATAACAATTTTTTCGATGTTTAAGCACTTTGTCCTTGGTGACCTACTATTTGGCTCCAATCATAGAAAATTTAATAAAATTTATAGTTTTGTTTATATTTAATTTTTCGTGTAATTTTGCTAAGTATCACTGTGTTTGTTTCAAATGTATTAAGTTATTTGATATGCAAATGGTTTTTTTTTATCGTTCATAACTAAATATTTAGAAAAAACTCTTTATTTTACATTTTATAAAAGCTTGAACTGAATTTTTTTTAAACATGTATGTAATGTAAAAAATATATAGCACCGATTTCTTCTTTATACTAATTTTAACAGAAACTTAGTTTGTGTTAACTAACATTTTTTACACAGAATTTTATTCATCAAAAAAACTACGTTAAAAAATTGTACTACTATAAAAAAATAAAAGAGGTATTTTAAATTGTTTTAAAAGATTTGAGAAAATGGACTCAACAGTATTTATGTGTTTCGAATTTTGTTCGATCGATTTTTATACTTTTATAATTATCAATTGATACGACTTAATAGAAAATTTAAACTAGTTTTAAATTAACATATCAATGTTGTTTGAGATCGAGAAAATTTATTTTAAATTCAAGTAGTTGTTTAAACTTAAGTACTTAAAGATAACTTTTTTTATAATTTATTTACTTCGTTTATAAACTTTAAAGAATCCGTGACAATATTTCAAATGTTCAAGAGATAAGGGTTTTTGATTAATTTTTTAAAGATGTTTTTTAAAACATTTTATAAATAGACTATGTTAAACTATTTATATATGTTATAAACCCGTAATACAGTATGTATGAGAAGTTAATAATTTTTGTCTTTAGTTCTATTTTAGGTCGTAAAGTAGCATTTTTCTAAACTTATTATTACAAGTTCATTTAACAAAATAAAACCATTGACGCTTAAAATAAATATAAAGGACATAATGTATGGAAATACTTTTCAGTTATTTTGCCACTAACCACTTATTTACTTTAATTTTTGCGAGCTACACCAAAATTAACTTGTTAATTTAAAGTTTAAAGAAAACGTATAATTAATAAAAAAAAAATAAAATGGGATTTACTGAGTTTATTTTAGAACTTAATTTAGATAAAAATTTAATGTGTTTAATAGCATTTTATATTAAAACGAAACGGCAAAGTATTAAAATAGCAGCAAATTAACTATCAGTTTTATGTTTCATAAGTAATTGGAATCAATTATCGAACTTAGCTTTTATTAAAACAGGTCTATTAAGGTTAACTAAAACAAATGAAATGAAAATTATTGTTAAATACTTTAAAAACTACAATAAAAATATAATAACAATTGCTAAAATTTAAACCGAATGTCATTAGTATACAATCTACAAATACAGTAGGGACTGCTTAAAATAAAAAGTAGTTATTAGTACATTCCTAAGACGCTTGGAAATGATAGCCAGTTTATATTTAAAAATTTGTTTTATACAGTAAAAACTTTTTCATTTCAACCTGAAACATTTTTAAAGAAGGTAACTGTCTTTAGGGTCAATTTAATTTGAAAAGTTTAACTTAAAACTATAACTGAAAGAAATTTGTAGATGAAATGCACATTGTACTAATTAAAATGGGTGGGTATCAAATTTGCACGAGCGAACAAAATTGCAAGAGGTAACAAAGTTGTAGAAAGACACAAAATTGCACGAAGTTACTTTTGCACAAAGACACATTTGCACGAAGGGTCAATTTTGCACGGGTTGAAATTAATATAAAAAATTATGATTGTCAAATAAGTACTACCTTTTTTATTAATTCTAAATTATTACTGTTATCACTAACCCTTACCCTCGGACGGTACTTATTATTATTTTTTTTAATTAATTATTCTTTATTTAATTTTCTTTTAGTTTTTAAAATTAATTTTTATTAGTTTTATTTTTTTTACTTACACTGTTACCCCTAACCATTACTCTCGGTCAGTAACTTTTTTTTCTCCTCGTTTTTTTTACTAATTTTTAATTAAGTTATGTTTCATATTTTTTTCTGTTTTGTTTTACTCTCGTGCAAAATTGACCCTCCGCGCAAAACTGTCACTCGTGCAAAATTGACCCTCAGTGCAAAATTATTTTCATGCAATTTTGTCTGCTTGTGCAATTTTGACCCGTTCCCAATGAAAACAAATAAAATTTTATTAAAATAAAGCTAGAATATTACTCAATTCATTTTCTGTTTTGTTTTACTCTCGTGAAAAAATGACCCTCCGCGCAAAACTGTTACTCGTGCAAAAAAAATTTCGTGCAAATTTTTCTTTGTGCAATTTTTACCCGTTCCCAATGAAAAAAACTAAAATGGTAATAAAAAAGTGCTAAAATATTACTTAATGCATTAACATATAGCGGAACTAAAAAAAAAGTTATAGTTATCTATAAGATACTCTTTCGGACATACTGATTTATACTTTAATTAAATTAGTCTATTTTATAAACTTGACGTAATTAAACTGCAAATTTACAACAACTGTGTCACTTTCAGAAGTTGTTAGTAAATTGACTAAAAAGCTCAAAAATAATTTTAGTATGTTTTTATGGATGGACAAGTTACGGACCGGTGATAAACATAACAGTTTACAAAATACCAGTGTGAATCCGGCCAGTAAAAGGCAAATCTGCCCGCTTAACCAAATTCAATTAAAAACTTACACTAGATGTTCTTGGTCTACGAGAAAGTGTTAAAAAAAGTAACATAGAAATTTGTCAAAATAAGTAAAATAATTGAGTAACTGTTTTAGAATTAAATAAAATTGAAATGCTCTAGCCTGAGATAGAATAAAATTTGCTACATAAGTTAGTTTAATCACCGACTCTTATTGATGCCCTCACCTATTTTAGATGTTAGTCGTTGATATCTTTAAGGCTAAAATATTCTGTAAATATGTATAAAACCGTAAAATAAAAGCTTAATTAAAGAATGGGATAGTAAATTAACCAACTAAAACAATTGTGGAAAATAAACTATGAAAAATTGTACTTTCTAAAGAAAAACTACTATCGTTATTTTAGTTAGTATATATTTATAAAGCAATATCAAACGTTAAGGTAGAAAAGACACAGAATATTTTATAACAGAAGTACTTCCTTTTATATCTTTAAAGTTGTTAGCATAAATTTTGTAAGATACTGAAAAAATATTTGTTGTTTATTATAAGTATATACTATGAAAAAATATATAAGAGGGACTAATTATATGATTATAAATACAAAAATTATTAATAAACTAAATATTTTTCTTTAACCTTGGACCACTTTATGGAACTAGTTTAACTAAATTAATAATTATAAATTACAAACTTTAAGTTATTAAGTATTATTATTAATCAAAGTTTTATTTAGTTAAAAAACTCGTCAATAACATATGCTTAGCGGCATAGGCATAACAAAAATTATAAATTGTGTTAATGAAATAATGAGTGGTTTTTTTAAACACCTATAATAATATTATTTATTTTTAAGATGTAATAATGAACTTTTTTTTTCCTTTTTATTTTATTTATTCAGTAAAAGTAACATAAAAAAACACCGTACTTATATAAGTTCATCTATTTTACGGTATTTAACTTATTTTTTTAATTACATTAAAACAAATTATTAACTAAGAAAGTAAAAGCGAAAAAATATGGTATTTTAGTTATTTAGTTTTTATGTTAACCAAAAAATTATACACTTTTTAAAAAAACTTAAATAACATATAGAACTTCTTAAGAACTTTTGGTTGAAAACATTTCTGCACGCTAAAGAATATAAAAAGTATTTTAATTTAAATTATTAAATAATATGCATTTAGATTTTTAACTTGGCAAAAATAAAGTTTCAATTATCCACATTAAAATATTTTTATGTTTCCTAGTAGACAGAAAACAGTTATTTAGAATAAAATTCAACCAAATATCTTGGCACTACAAGCTTTTCATCGCAGACATAATGGTTTGAGTCGTCTTTGTTGTTTCCATTACAATCTGTAATTTTTCTTCCATGACTGTCTGTTTCATATATATCTGCAGAATCATTCTTTCCAGGTTCTAATCCTAAATACCTCTCAAATCTATACTTTCTCGGGTTACTGTGCAGTTTAGGCATGTTATAGAGTAACACAACTATAAATAAAGGTACAGCTAAGCTAGCGGGGATCAGCGATCCATTATAAATCCCGAATAAGATGAACGAGAGTACTGTTAGAACTGAAACTAGCGAAAACCATGTAACTTTGATTGGATTGCAAATTGTTTTCAGTTTTTCTTACTCGATAACTTCATTAACTATCACGACCTTTCCTCTGGCGTTTTTCGAATACAAAGCTTTCTTTAGGGAATGTTTGGTTTCTGTTGATGAACTTGCTGTCAAGTAGACACCAGGTCCATAATGTCCTTTAGCAGAAGGCTTGAAACCTTTTTCAAGTATACCAACTGCATTGTTAACATTTGTACCATGAAACAACAGGAGATTGTTACTTTTATCTTCAGCAGTATCACCATTTTCACGTTTTTTTACTCGATAAATTTTCATTGTAAAATCTTCACTCAGAGCGAACTTATAAAGGTTTATTGCTCTTTCTGTGAAGCATTTTTTAATGAGGTTATAATCTAAGTCTCCATCTTTTGTTTCTTTCAAGACATACATCGAATTTTCACTCTACAAATCAACAACTTTTGTAGCACCGTTGTTTGTAACAACTACATACTCTTTATCGTTTACTTGGTTTAGTGTCTTGAATTTGACATATGCACGGCATACGATGTATCCCAGGATATCCATCAAATATCTCATGATTAGCTTTGTAAATTCATTAAAAATTAATTCTATGAAAAACTATGTTTACGCTTTTATTAAAAAAGCATGGTTAAGGGTTTTAATTTATGTACAATAAGTAAGTAGTTTTTACTTGTGTTATTTCTTAATACCTTTTTGAGTTCTTTTCAAATATTAATTTTAGAAAAACTTAAAATACATACAATAAGCTAGTCTCTAAACATTTTGTCATATTGATTTAACAAAAAATCATAAAAATTGTTATTAAAATTGTTTCTTTTTTTTTTTATTTCATCATAATTTAGTAAGTAATTTAAATGATATTGTGTTTTGTTATTTAATCTAAATTTATTACAAGGTTTATTTAATCGTACATATTATGTTTTTTTTTTTGTAAAAAGTATATTAAAAAGAATATTTACAAGTAATCTAGCAAAATACTTCCAAGTGGCCTGTTTTGGCTTTTTTCTTGTTTCCTGTGCACTCTCTGAAAATAAAAGAAGAAAAAGCTTATTAGATTGTTCAATAGAATAGTTATTTAATTAGAAACTTAATTGATATAATTGGTTGTGCGTTTTTTTGCAAAAAAAAATATAGTTAATGTTGAACTTATAAAAAGTAAATCTCAAGAAAGTTTTTCTTAATTAGCTCGTAAGAAAATTTATATACATGTAGTGTACGACTCGATAACCGAAAGGTCCCTTGTACACCAGATCCTTAGACCAAACTTTTTGAGCGCTTTTTTTTAATCATTCAATAAACAATGTTAATTGATTGTGCACTGTTTAGTTTTAGTTGAAATATATTGAAAATTACAACTTGATTGTGATGTCACAAATAATTAACATTTTAAAGGTTCCTTTTTCTCAATATAAACTTTTGCTAAGTTGCTTATCATTTCCATAATAAAGCGACATTTAATGAAAATAAATAGTTTTTTACACGATTTATGAAATAGTACAAATTTTTTTTTTTAATTTTCAACTAGAAAGTATAATTTCGCTTAGTTAATTGTAAAAAATGAATTTATGTGAAGCAAACCTTCAAGTTTTAAAACTATTAAGCAATTAAAAATTAAAAGTTGAGTTGAATAAATCAAGGTCACAACCCACAGGTAAATGCATATAAAAAAAAATTTCAAGTTTTAATTCTTATAGTTCAGTTCTGACCATGTTATTTCAATTACTAGACCATGACATTAATATAAAGATCTAATATCATCAACAAAAATTTACTAAAAACATTTTGCATTATGTTAAGTTTAAGTGTTGACTACTAGGTTTGTATGTTAGAAGGTTCAACTCAAAGAGATTTCAAAACCATCTTTGAAGCCCTTCAATTTCAAACCACTCATTACTTAAAGTTATTTTTAATTTTGAAACTTGAAGTTACTGTTAAACCATTATTTTTCTCAAGTGGTATTTCATATTTTATAAATTAAATTACATAAAACGAGTTATTTTTTTAACAAAAGATATCTTATGTAAACAAAATTATAAGTAAAATTTTACAGAAAACTTGAAAGAACAGTATCTATAGTAACATTTTTAAGTTTTTAATACTTAGAATTTAGTTTATAACCGTTTACTATAGCTTTAATTATTTGATAATACTATAGTTTAACTAAAAGGCTTAACATAATATCAAGTTATCATAAAAAATGCTCTAACGTAATAGTAGAAATTAAATTCGTTTTCTAAAATGTTTTATTAAAAGCTATTACATTAAAAGAATAAATTATGCTTCCCCACTAACAAAGTCTAGACTCGCCCCTGATGCTGGCATGAGTATTGCAGTTTTTAAAATATTTTAATATAGGTTTTACTTTGAAAAATACAAAAATTTAAGTTGGCCACTTTAATATTGTGTAATTAATTTGATACTATTATAATACTCGTGGTAACTTCAAAAAATAAAATTTATATACATATTAAAAACAAAACAACTTTAGCTTTTAAATTAAAATTGGAATTTAAAAGCAGTATAACTTTTTTAGTTCACCTGTTAAACAAAATTACATAAAACTAAAAACTTATTTAATTTTGTTCAAAAGCTATTAAAAACATGTTTTTAGTATACTTTTCTTCTAGAAAAGCATATTAGTTAGCAGAAAATTATAACAACTAGTTTTAGATAAGATACTTAAAAAAATTTATAGTGTTTTTGTAAACAATGAATTCAGAATTGTTGAAGATATACTTGTAAAACATTTTCATTGAAAAGAATATTAATTTTTTATACTAACTAAGTAAGGGTGTGAAGTATTAATTAGTTTATACAGAATGATATTCAACATTTATACATAAAACCATTGTACATATATTTATAAAATGTTACATAAATTATTTAAGGTACTTTTCTTCAATTTTTAACTATGCGAGATAAAATTAGTATATATTCTTAAAGGAATATTTTAGAACTATTTATTTAAAAAAAATTATGCTTTTAAATTACTAAAAAGATTTACAGTTGCTGTTATTTTCAAAAACTTAAAACTTCTATAAATCTCTTCTTAATAAATATATTATTATTATATAGATTATATGATATGTTTTATGAGTTCCACTATGATATAAGTCTGTATGAGTTACAGTTACATTTTACCATAAATTCAGTTTTTACATTTACAACCAATAGCAACAACATTCTGATTTTATTTAATGTAAGTATTAATTAAAAAACTGACTAAGTGAAAATAAATTAGTTTAAATAAAATTAAAAATGCAAACTTAAAATACAATTTGTTAGCAGGATTGTCAAAAAAAAGAAACACTCAACATTGATACTTAATAAAACTTTGCTTGTTTTAAATTATTATTTCTGTCTAGAATAATTTGTATTAGCGAATTGCAATCCTGGTCGTATTTATGTTTTAAAAAAATGGCCTATTTGCAAGAAAACTAAGCATCAAATGAGCAAGCTATAATTTATCATTTAATAACTAACTAAATATAAAAAACCACACAACATTTGCTTGACAAATTCAATTAAAAAATAGACTACGAAACTAAAACTAAAATATATTTCTATATTAATTTAAATAATCAATTTTATAACTTGTTTAAAACGTAATAAAAATGTTATTAAAACAATTTGAATTCTACTCAGATAGAACGCAGTGAAGCAAGTTGAAAGAACTAGTTTATCAAATTGAACTAAGCCAATGCTGTGGTTTAGTAGTTGGAATAATATGACCAGTTTATAGCATGGTTTCCTAAAAAATTTTTTTCATAAGGCCCCCTTTGAAGAACAAAAAATTTATGACCCCCTTTAACACAATTTTTCAAAAAACTACGCTCAAACGTTTAAGCTTTTTTTTTTATTTCCCATCAACTACAGAATATATAGTCTTTAAAGTTATGGTGTCATGTCGCCCTCTAAAGCCCCTTTACTACTCCTCCCCCTTTAGCTCCTTTGCAGGTCAACTTTTGGAAACCCATGTTTTATAGTTTAATACTTAATTAAAACTTAGAAATTAGACAAAAGTTTAAAAAAAAAAGTATCATGGTAAAATAAGTGATGAAATAAGATTTTATATAACCTAAGTATTAGTTGCTGTATACTTATAATATGTCAAAGTTTTCTTTAATAAAATTTGTTTGATAAATTTACAAATAGAAATGTAGTTCAACTTAGGTAACTAGCAACATCTAGGTTAATAAAAAGAAACATGATATTTTACTTGTACTGGTTTTTGTAAACAGTAGTAAAAATTGTAGAACATTTATTTGAAAATAAGTTCTGTTGTACTACGAGTCGACAAAGCTACCTGCAATTTAATTTCAGAAGATAATATTTTCAATGTGTTATGTTTCTGTTACTAATGAGACTTGCTTAGTAAATATAAAAAAAAAAGATTCTAAATCATACTTGCTAATAAATTTGGTTAAATTTCAAGCTAGAGTTGTATGTAGTTTTTCTACCAGTAAGTTATATAACTTTGAGACCAATACAATGATGTATGAATTCCTAAATTATTTTAGTTCATTTATTACGAAGGTTTATTCAAGTAAAAAATTTTACTTGCTTAAGTTCTTAATTTTACTAAGTTCAAAAGGTTTAATTCAACTAAATCAAAGTACTGCAACCAACTATTTTTATTTGCAAAATACCTTTAAAAAGTTAATTTTATCTGAAAATCGAGTTTTTATTAGATTTTTTACGATACTCTACTTATATTAATCCTTTCTGTAATTTTTGTTCTCGATATCAAGTACTTAAATCATTTTGACTGAAATTATTTTTTTAAACGTATTTAGTTTTACGGCTGGTTTTTATGACATGTTAGGAATTTATTCACTAAAATTTTACTTTTAGCAAAGATATTACAACTTTCAAGTAATTAGTCTAACATTGTTTGTTTAAAGTTTTATTAGCTATAGAAAGAAACTTTTTCTTGGTAATTAGTGAACTTTAGAATTTAGTTAAACTTAAGCAAATTTTGTTAGTTATGAATAAATGTTACCATAAAGTTATTATTCAAGTTAACTTTATTGTTATGTGTACATTATCTATTAAAGTTTGACTTTAAATACTCTGTCCTTTAAAAACTTCAATAAATAGACCATTTTTGTCTTTGGATTCAAATAAAGTTTGTATTTAAAACTATAATATAAATATTTTTCAAGTATTCAACTTATAAAAGTTAGTTGTTCGTACTGTAATATAATTTTATACATAAATATTATTTTTATAATTAGTGCTTTTATTCTAACCAAACTTACCCAAAACGAGCATGACGTTGTGAATATTTTTTCACACAAATGTTTAAAGTATTAATTTATATTTGTTACATGTTTTAAATATAATAATAAAGGTTGTACACCTTAATAACTTATTGAACAAAAACAATCATCATCTATTACAAAAAATATAATGCATACTTAGATATACTGCTTTTTTATTTTAGTCATAACGTTTTATTACATCATAAATTGAACTTTTGCAGTAAATTTTATACATTTTTCGCAAACTTTAGTAATATTAAAATTAGTTATAATAATTAATCTGTTAATATTATTATTTTTTTTGTAAAGTTAAAGTCATTTGAGCTAAAATGAATTCTAAAATATATACTTTTATTCAGCAGTTACAAATTTTGTAAAAATATTCTGTCAAGGTTTTAAAACTTTAAAACTGAATATAAAAATAACCAAAAAAGCAACCTCATGAAGAAAAACATTTTTTTAACAAGATCTATGTCTTTTTTTATTCATAAACTGTTTTAGATTAATATCAAAAGTTTATAATAAAAAAGGTTTAAAATCAAAACTTTGTTGGAATAAATGTTCTTTTTAGTAAAACTGTTGATATTTAAAAAGCAAAAAAAAGCTTTAGTTATAAAGTTTTGCTAAAATATAATCTTAAAGAGTAACTTTTTTTTATAGATGTTACAATTGTAAAAGTATCTTTCTGTTTTTGTAGGTTTAAACATTTTTCTTATGGGTTTGTATTATAAATAAAACATTAATAACAGAAAATATTTTATAACAATACAAAGATAAAAAATGTCATATAAATCAATCCTAATCATTAGAACTAGTTTAAACAGTTCAAGTATACGCTTAGAAACTAATATAGTCAAAAATGACGGCTTGGCTTGTTTTAAAAATACTAGTTGGTACATGTGTGATGAAGAAACCATTTTCATAGAACAAGAATATGACTTTGACTTCCTACATAGTTTCGGCTTGGAACACATGAAACAGGAAATAATCAGAGTTATCAATCAGTTGAGAGAAAACAATCGAAACAACATTCATCAATCGGTTGAAATACCCGTGACGCAAAGAGAACTTTCCGAACCACACAGATCGTGTAAAACGAATCAGAACGAAGCAACAGGGGAAAATCAAGTTTGCCAGTCTGAGCTACAACAAAAGTTGTCAGCTCTCGACGAAGAAAGTGAGTTGTTAAAACCATTTGAAGAAAACAAATGCTCAGTTTGCCTGAGTAGCTACAAAGAGATTCTTGATGACAAATTTCATGTAGTCGTTCCATCTTGCGGACACCCTTTGTGTTGTAGCTGTGCTGATAGAATTTTGGTTAGTGCAAAGAAAGAGTGTCCACAGTGCAGAGAAATCGTTAATCTTGAATCTTTTAGTTCAATGAAATTTAATAGAGATTTAGGGATAGACACACAAGATCAAAAGCTATTCTTATAGACATTCAAAAAGAAAAAACTTTAAGCTACAACATTCAGTCTGTATGTATAATTTGTTTGATCGACTTATTTACAATTAAAATTAGTAATAAATGACACACTTTTTCAAATTTTATATTTAAGTTTTCTTTAATAAGATTATTTGTTAACAATTTTTGGATAATTTTGTAAGTTAAAACCTAATGTGTTCAAAAATAAAACAAGTGCTATCTATTTATAGTAAAGATGGGAATAATTTTGAGACAACAGGCTGAATTTAACAAAAACAAGTTTTCGCGGACCGGATTAGTGTAAAATTTTAATGAGTTTACGAATATTGAAAAGTTACAGAACAAAAAGTAAAAATATTTGCACAAAAGAAATTTTGTATTAAAAAAATAATTTTACAAACGTTACAGTGTGCTAAGTATCGTATTGTCAGCAAATTTCAACTTAATTGTTAATAAAAAACCTAAATTTATTTATTTTACAAGTTAAATATGCTTCGCGGTACATTATTTGTAGTCGTAAGACCTATTCAAAAATGTTTAAAGATAAGTTGAGTATGCAACATATAAAAGTTAGATAAACGAAATTTATAGCTTTAAATTATTATACAAAACAAAAACTTTCATCAACTTAAACTAATTGGCGATTTAGTTTGATTTATTATGTATGTTTAAGCACAGTGAAAATTCTTATTAAAATTATAAGTTTAAGATAGCAACAACGAAACTTTTATTTTTCAAATTCACTACAAACATATTTCGAAAATACTTCAAAATTTACAATAATGTACTTTAAAAATGCAGCTTATTCTTAGTTTTAACCAAGTAAGTGAATCTACTAAAAATAAGCAGTCATTAATAATGATATAAAACTTATGAAAAGCAGCGAAATTAAGTACTAAATGCTTGTTATTTACGAGTAAAATGTATTTGCTAACTCATACAGTGATATTAATTTTAATTTTATTCATGCGAAACTTCTTTAAAATTTTTGTTTTGTTTCTATATGTTACCTTAAAGGAAAACAATAGTTTTTGTCAATTTAGAACAAGAAGTACTAAATCATTAGACTGAGAAAAAAAAAGTACTAGCAAAAGTATGTTGGAGTTAAATAAAAAAATACTATTAGAATTTTTAAATTAAAAAATGTTTTGCAAAGTAAAGTAAAAGTATAATTTTCTAAACATCTTTTAGTAAGAAAGTTTTACTAAGTATCTAAGTACTAAAAACTTATCATCACAGACATAAGGATTAACATAGTCGTGTAATTTACATTAAAAATTTTAGTTTTTCTTCCGTGACTTTTCACATATTTTATAACTATTTAAAAAGTTTTATTTTTCATGGCTGAGTATTATATAACTCTCAAATCTCTACTTTCTAGGATTATTGTGCACCTTACCCTTTGGGAAAAAAGGAACAACTAGAGGTATTATTATTAAAGGTAAAGATGCGCTAGATTATTTTAACGAATGAACGTATATTCCTACTATCAATGAAGTTTATTAATATAATTATATAAGCAAATGTATCATAGTTCGAAGACTTAATTAAAAAATTCTTAAAATTTTTATTACTTTACAATTATCGAAATTCACTGGCTAAGAACTGTATCATAATAATTCAGTAGAACATACATGTATTAAACTTAGATCATAAATGTATTAAAATTTTATTTTTTTTAAACTATTTTCTTGTTTTTGAAAAATCATCTAACTAAATGGAGGTCGTTTCTTTCTGAACATACACTTTATTTGAATATATAAATGTTTAACTAAATCTTAAAAAACTATGATCAGTTTATATAGGTTACATTAATATCTTATGTTCGTTTATTGTTTTAAGTTTTTAAAAAAATACTGTTTCTAAAAACTATCTTTTCAGGTTGTTTATAACAGTTTTATACAAAAATAAAGAAACTTTTTATGAGTTATTTTTTTTTTAACTGAGGTAATACCAAACTACTAACCTAAAAAAACGTACAACCTAAGTTTTAAAAAAAACCTAAACTTTTTTAACTTAGTTTTAAAATAGATAATACTTTGTTTTCATTTATAATTCAGTTGTATAAAAAGTTACTAAAAATACTTAAATATTATTTATTACAATTAAAAGTTAAATATTTTGTTTTTTAAGTAGTTTTCTTTGCAATAATCCATGAGAAATTGCATTATACAGAATAAATTAAAGAAAAAAAGCTATGTAATTTGTAAATATTTTTTTTTATTCTACAGATCAATCTGACGAGACAAAGTCAATTTTTTGTATTAACTTAAGTTAAAGCATGAGTATGAAAAGTAATTAGCTATAATATAGACCTTTTAATTAATTTAAAACTAAGCAAGCTTTAGAACTAAATTGTTTTAAACTTATTTTAATAAATATCAAGTTTTTCACAATTTTTGTTCAAGTTCTTTAAAGTTTTTAAAATTTATAAAAGTACAAATCAGATAAAGTGAAAACAAGCTATTTAGGTTTCAAATAAAACACTGAAGCTAAGTGAGACCATCATTCTTGCATAGTCGTGAATTGTATATAAGTAGTTTGAACTATTTGGCAAATAAATTAAGCATTAAATGTTATAATCTCGTATTGAGAATAAAATTATTAAGTGTAGTATTTCAATTTTACACTATACAAGATTACGAAAAAAGAATCGATTCCATTTAAGCAACTAAAACTAAATTGGAAAAGTAAAAAATCATAAAAATGATTATACTGCTAAAGATAAAAGTAACAACCTTCTGTTGTTTCATGGTACAAATGTTAACAATGCAGTTGGTATTCTTGAAAAAGGTTTCAGACCATCTGCTAAAAGATTTTATGGACTTGGTGTCTACCAGGGGCGTAGCGTGGGGAGGGACACTGGCGCATGCGTGCCACCCAAAAAAAGAAAATTGTAAAAAAAGAATGTAATATCTTTATCCTTTATAGTTTATTTTTTCTGCTTAATTTGCCTTTTTTAAACTATGTTTATCTAGTATTCAAAAAGTTAAACGAAATTTTGAATATTAATTAGTGACAAGTTAGGAAAGTACATGTTATTACTCAATATACTGATTCGGTGCGTAATTGCAAATGCGCACCGATGTTGATGAAAAACTCCAAGGAAAAATTTTATAAGTTCATTATTTTCATAAGAATTTACACTCAAAAAGCACGCAAATAATATAGCGCACCGCTGTAGTATAACCTCATGGCAGATTATTTTCTACAAAAAGTTTACAAAAATACGTCACGCTTAAAGAAAAATTAAACAATTTTACAAACTTTTTTTTTATGCTACATTGTTAAGACTACTGCTAGTTTTCTGAACTTTATTTTTGTAAACTTACAAGAAAAAGCGTGTCGGCCTATGAGAAATAAACTTTGTTTGTGATTTATATTTTAAACAAATACAATCAAATGAATAAAATTTAAAAAGTATACTTTTAACTATTTTACAAAGTTGTAATAAACTGTAATAACAGTTATAAAGTTGGTCTATTTTAACTTCTCTGTAACTTTATTAAAATCATGTGCATTGAGGTGTTGTTATCACTGTTGTATTGTATATTAAAGAGATTGATATTTTTTTCATAAATAAAACAGATACTTTCGTTTTATTGAGTATATTAATTTATAAAGATATAAAGTTTACTATAAGTAATAAAAACAATTTTTATTTAGTAGGTTTACATTTTAGCAAGTATAAGTAATTCTAATGAAATTTATACTTTTATTTAGTTGTTTAATTTTGTAATATATAAATATTTTTTAAAACAGTTAACGAACTTATTTTACTTAGTAAATTTATTTCAATTATATTAATTATAAAAAGTTTTTTTATAGCTAGTTACAAAAGTTTTAATTTAGAGGATTTTTTGAGAAAAGATTGCGCACCCCCTGACCAAAATACCACGCTACGCCACTGGTGTCTACTTAACAGCAAGTTCAAGCTCAACAATGGAATATTAAAGGATTAACAGTCAATACTCCAATAAGAATAAATAATTTGTCGTGTTAGTAAATGAAGTACTCCATTCGGAAAAGCTGAAAGTAGTTTAGTCTTCAGATTTTTTTCCATTCGTTTGTATGGTAACAATTTGATTTACATCTTTATTTTTATTTATAGCGGTGGTAACTTATGTTGATTCGGTAAAGTTGGCTAGTGCAGGTTTACCTTAACCGATATTTGCATTAATTGCACAACTTTGCCATCTTCAAATTATGCTCAAGAATTATAGTAACCCGAGAAATTTAAGATTTTAGAGCCATATAAAATTAAGACCAGAGTTTAGCAGATAATTGTGAAATTAACGGTAATTGAAGAAGAATTGAAGTTTTATATGGGAATGAAAAGGACGAATTAGATCACCTTGTTTGTGATAAAAAGCTTGTAGTATCTAGGTGTTTGATAGACTTTTTAGTTTTTATAGGTGTTGAAAAAGTCTACAAACATTTATTTTTATACTAGAATTATTTTTTACATTATAACAATAAATTAATACTCTAGTTTAACATATTCTTATTAAAAGTAGATTTAAAGGCTTAAATATTTTTTCTTAAAAAAAAATTAATGTTCATTATTATTTTCTTGTAAACTACAAAGTGTTTTTAACAAGGTAATATTAATGAAACAGTAATAAAAATTTCTGAAGTAGCTTTGCATGTTTAAACTAATTTATGAAAACGCTGTGTATAAATATAAAATATTAAATAACTTTAACCTTACACTCAAAAAAGTTATTTAAAATGCTTTTTTTTCTTCTAATTTATTAATTTCAGAGGGTTACTGATAAATAGCTATTTTGAAACGATTTGAGAACGAAAGTTTTTTTAATTGGCTAGTCGTGAGTTAAAAAATACCATTAGTACTTTTGTTGTAAGCTTAACTAAATTAATATAAGTTGTATGATTTTATTTTTATGTAAAACCAGTTATACCTTTAAAAAATACTTGGTACATCATTTTAAATTTACAAGTATTTCCAAAGCAGCGGTCGGCATGTATTTATCAGTTTCATGCTAAAAATCAAAAGTATTTTCGGGCCGCATGTTTAGTTTTGGTTAGATATTTGTAGTACAACTAGCTCATTCAAAAGTTACTTATAAATTGGTTGATTATATGAATCTATCTTACACAAAACACATTACTTTAAATAATTTTATTTAACGCAAAAAACAAAACTAATCAATATACTAAATTGTATTAAAATAAAGAGAAGATAAAAATGAAAAGTACAGACGCCAAATCGCAATTACAAGCTGAATACATTTGTGTTCATTTCGTGTATTGCTAATATAATGAACGAGAGAGGAAAAGAAAGACATTGTAAGCTAGCTGAGAGTTTAAAAGCAATTAACGTTTTAAAATCAAAAATTCAGGGCCTAGAAAAGCCTGACCTTATTACAAAGACATAAAACACATACCAGTTAACTGTAAAAAGTTTACTTGTCTTAGTTATATACTACTTTGATGTGCTCGTGTACCACGTATTGGCCTTCGGAGCCGTGTTTGCTGTTGTAATCGACAATTGAATAGATGAACTTGTTACCATTTGGATTCAACAGAAAATTCCTAAAATCTATAGACACTGTGAATTCCATTACGTCTCTACTAACTTGGAGATTCCTGAAATAAGAAATATATGTAGTAAAATCTGTGAAAAAAAAACAAATTAAAATAGTTATGTTGATGTTGTCTTATCCACAAGATTTTTTATAGTCACATACTGTTTATCCACACAACAACGTAGATACGCATAATTTAAAAAAATCGGTGTTTAAAAACTTAGAAATTAGTGAGCTTTCGATCATAAGTGTTTATTTTGTTTATAACTGTTTGAAAAAACTTTAATTGTTTGATTAAAGCTAAGACTAAATATTCTAAAACTACTTTTGTGTTTTTTAATTCTGTTTAAAGCGGTAAGTTTTAAAATAAAAATTTTTGAAAAGTGAATGTCTAGAAAAGAAGTACAAAAAAATAAAAATAACTGATTAAAATAAAATTTTTTAAACATTTATTCTGTAAAACCTGACAGCGGCAGGGTTATTTATAAGTTGTTTCGATTAAGTACATTTTGTTTTAATTAAGTAATTTTGTTTTATTTTACTGCAGGAAATATTTTACTGAGAATGTTTTATTTTTACTTTTGTCTTATTGGATATTTACTGGTTGATACAATATTCTTGTGTACTATTTTTATAGTAAAATATTATATCATTGGATAAAAAAAACTTAAAATATATCATAACTGTTCATTAGTTTTTGTATTAGTTTAATTGTCTAACTATATATAAAGATTCAGCATAATAAAAACTGTTTTAAACGTAATGTTTGAAGCTGCTAACAACTACGTAGTCTTGGGTTCTTATTTTTTCGGCCACTTTTGATTCTCCAGCAGAGAAAATAGTTTGTTTTTAGAAATATCATAAAAAGGCCCTATGCAAAATTTTGGATGATTTAAAGAAATTTTCACCTTGGCAAAAACTGATTTTCTAAAATCATCTAAATGCAAGATGAAAGGGATCCAAAAAGTTCGATTTTAGAGTTTTAAGCTGCATTTTTTAAATGTAGCTAATTATCACACAAACACAATGAAAACAGTTTACAGCAATTTAAAGAAGAAATTAAAGAAAACTTACAAAAAGTTATAAAAATTACATAAAATTAAGAAATGCCTCCGTAAAACTTTATTTAAATGGTTTTAAATTGTTCTTAATAGGTTTGTGTGGTAATTAGCCACATGTAAAAAAATCAGCTTTAAACTCCAAATTCGTATTTTTTGGATCCCATACATCTTCCATTGGGGTGATTTTAGAAAATCGGTTTTTGCCAAGGTAAAGTTTCTTCAAATTCAAAATTTTGCACAGCGTGTTTTTTGATGTTTCTAAAAACAATTTCTTTCCAGCTGGAAAATCAAAAGTGGCCGAAAAGTAAGCACCCTACATTTTACTCATATAACTTTGAATTTTTACTAGGGTGCAACTCTCGCTTCAGATCAAAGTATTTATAATCTTATGAAAGTAAACAGCTTATGTTGAAAATGCTAAAGTTAACATACATTTTTTGTTTTTATGAATTCATTAAAGCATTTGTAATACCTACTGTAACCAGGTGCGTCACATTGGGTAGAACATTTGAGCACATGCTCCACAAAAAAACTTATCATAATGTTATAAAACTTTTAGAACTTTTGTTTTTTTAATAGAAAACAAATTTGACGTTTAACAATTTTTTTAAATATTTCTTTTTATTAAAATTTATTTAAAAATAATTATTGTAGTTGTAGTTTTGCTATCTTACTAAATTAGTTTTAAAAAAGTCCATTAAATCAATTTTTTTTAAACTTGTAAATTTTCCTTAATACACTACCCGTCGCCAACGTCTATAAGTATGATTTCAAAAAAAAATAAAAAAAAACAAAACACAATAAAAAATGTTGCAACTATATCTGTAAGTTCAACAAATAAACACTCGTTTGTTAAATAAACTTACGGCTCGAATCCGGTATCGACAACAAAAAGATCTGATGTTAAATCAGGAAAGATTTCAGATGGCAATCTTGATCTTCTTTCACGCAAGTTGTATGAAGCAATTAAAGTCTAAAAAACATAAAAATTATATAAATGAGTGGCAAGAAAATGTTTAATAATTATCTAGTATACTGACGTAAAATCTATATAAAAAAAAAATTAAAACTATATTTTCTGTTAAATATGCTTTGATTATAACTTTTTTATACTTATAATAGTAAAGTGATGAAGCTTTTGTTAATAAGATTAACTTTACGTTGTTATTCTATGTTTGTCAAAAACATAGTTAAAATTATTTTTTTATTTTTAAAAACTGTTATATTGAGTATAGTTAATTTAAATTGTAACATAAGGTTTAAATTTTCTTTAACTATATATTAAGTGAAAACAGCTATTTTTTTATTAACATATGTTTTTGTTTTCTTAACAAAAAAGTAAAAGTAACCTTCCTAAGCTTCACCAGTAGAAAAATAATCTTTTACTGGAATAACTTCCATTTTAAAAGTAAAATGTATTGTTTTGTAACTTTATTATCTCTAAGCTGTTTCTACGTTCTAGTCCAAATACTGCAGAAAAACAAAAAAAAATATCTTATTTTAAATAGTTACTTATTATATTTAGCTTAAAATTAGTTATAATTAATATTTAGAATTTTTTATTTTAAATAGATATTTTTAAACCTAGCAAATTATTTACAACGTACTGTGCTTCCTCACTTATCCGGCCATGTTGGGTAAGATTTTTTGTTGTTATGGCCGGATTAGCTTTTGGCGGGATAAAAACAAAACATCTCTTTTTTTCAAATTATCTACACGTTACATATTCTACAGTGCATAAAGTAAAACGCAAACTAAATTGTGCATTAATGTTTTACGTTTTTAAACGAAGCAAACAACTAAAAAAGATAAAATTAACCGGAAAAATAGTTTGATAAAGTTTAAAATTCTTTTAACGTGAAGAAATTACATAGTAAACAGTTTAACTAATACCGGAAATCTTTCTGAAAAATTAAAAAAGGAGGTTTTATTCACAAAACTTTCTTTATTCTTACAGAAAACTAACAGAATTAGATGAGTTGTGACGCACATCTGGTGTGTTTTATGGTTTAAAACGATAGTTAGCTTAGTAATCATCTACATGGCTTCATGGCGAGAAAATATGCACTAAAATAAAAAATCAATTTCGTCTTTAGCACACTCTCATCATCCTCTTCGCTGAAAGGGGCCTAAACTGTCACCCTCAAATAAACAATGGAACTCGAAGGCTTTTACTTACACATTTCTACACTGTTGAACGACTTACTGGACAACCGTTTTCGCATTCCTAATGAAACTAAAAGTAAAGTGCGCTGTCTAGCTTGTAAAATTAGCTTCCCTTTCCCTTTTAACCAATTTAGCGGCTAAAATTGATCCCAGCTCTTCGTTTTAGGCTTCAATTATTTTAAATTTTCCATCGCTTCACAAAATGTTGTTTAAAGTCAACCTACTTATGCTGAGCAGGCTTATCATAAACGATTTAGGCACATTATTCTTTGCCATTTCGCAAACTTGTAGCTTTTTTTCATTCGTTAGTCAAAGTAACAAGCTTGCAAATAACACGCTTTTATTTACACGGCGCGATAACCATAAATAATTACGTTAAGGTAGAAATAGTAGAATAACGAGCATCTATAAACCAGTTGCTTAGTTAGAAATGTTCTTATAGTAAAACATTAATTTGAGCTGAGTTAAATAAATAAGCAGTTAAATATATATTCCTTGAGTAAAACCGACTGGATAAACGAAAAACCGGATAAGCGAGGACTGTAAAATCGAAAAAACACCATACTTGCTCAACTTAATACAAAAAATATTTTAAATTAAAAAAATTATATAGTTTAAGATGTTAACTACATCTACTAAATAAAATTCTGGAAAAATTTATTTTTAAACGACATCAAAAAAAATACACCCTTGAAATTTTCTTTTACTTACAAACTAGAAATTTTGTAAAAAAAAACTGACTTGATTTACAAACGGGACATTCGTGAACATCATTCTCAGCCGTCTTCCACTTTCCGTCCGAAGCACAATAGTTTCTTTTGTAGTCGTAAGTAAGTGAATACTTTACATCGCACCAGCTTCCCACGTACAATTCTCCCACTTCCAACAATGTGTAGTTTCTTTCGGCGTGGTAGCTTCGGAATGTATGGGAAGTTCGCGTTTGCATTCTGCTCTTGATATTGTACAGGCTGGAAATTTATAACTTTCAATAATAGACTGAAAATTTATAAGCTAGTTCTGAAAAGCTTATAATTTTCTATTTTAGTGTATTAAGTTATTTCAACGAATGGCAAAATGAATTTATGCCCCGCGATGTATTTCGAGGTATCATACGTCTTTTTAAAAATAAATTAAATTTAGCATTTAGATATCAAGTATTTATAAGCTTGCTCTTAGATATTTAATAAACAGCAATGATTATTATTAAACTATTTAATTGCTGGTTTATTTTCAAAGAATTTATATTATTATTTTGTAAAATGTTTCAAAATGATCGGCCAGCTAAAACATTTAAAACAAGTCTACCCCTAAATTTTTCTACTACTTAATTTTGTCTGCTGACAAGAAAAGTTGCCCACTGATGGCCAACCCTAAGTTATACGGTCTTATTGTATGTCGAAATCAAAAAATTCACACTCTTAAAAAATAAACATTTTCAAACATGAAACTTACGGTTGACGTCGATGTCAACAACCACGTGATTATCAGTATAAAAATCTATGTAGGAACATTTAGTCCACCAAGGGGCTTGCCTGACTCCATCTAACAGAGGCAACTTTTGTGTAATCAATGCCCAAGTACAGCCACCTGAAAAATATTTTAATTTTATTCAAATTTTATGTTAAATGCATTTAGTCTTTATGCTGCTTAAGTAGATTAAAATATTTCATTTTTTATGCTTAGTTTAAACGAAAGCTGGAGAAAAAAAAAACTGTTG
Source organism: Thalia democratica (assembly GCF_965202585.1). Classification (NCBI taxonomy): domain Eukaryota; kingdom Metazoa; phylum Chordata; class Thaliacea; order Salpida; family Salpidae; genus Thalia; species Thalia democratica. The sequence continues at coordinate 40,080,872 of NC_139165.1, read as the reverse complement.
AATTAAATACAATTACAACTTGTTTTACTATATAAATGATTTAGATTTTTGAATTAACTACTATTAAATGTAGTTTAAGAACAAAAATTGTGTTTAGCTTTGAGGTGTTAAACGTTTAAACATTTGAAAAGTAACTTGAAGTTTTCAAGCAAAAACTTTATTCAGTAGGGCAACACACTAAGAAATTAGTTTTGTATATTGGTTTCATGATAAACAAATTTATAGTTTTCTAATTAATGTTTTAATGTTGTTAATTTTTTATGAGTTAGGAGTAACTGTATAAGGTCGTATTAAAAAGGGAAAACTCATTTAAAAAGACAATTCTCTTGTAGTTTTACTACTTGCGAAAATAAACGAATCTTTTATTTTTTGTATTTACTAAATTTAAATGTTTTGGTTCAGAATATTAGGTTAAAAATAGACAAACACTGGTTAACAAAGTGTAAAACCTTTCATTTTAAGTTTTTTTTATAAGTAAGAGCACATTTTAAGAAAAAGAGTGTGGAAATATGTCTCATGTTTGCACTACATAGTCATATTAATTTAAAGGTGTTTTTTAGTTTTATCAACTATATCTATGGTAAAGTAGATATGCCTGATTTATTTTATTGGAACAGCCGTGTTCATAAACTGAGGTAAGATAAATTTGGCTTACCTAAAGTAAAAGGACACCCTTCATTTCTTACGACTGCTCCGTTTCTCACAACTGTATTAGACCCATACCCGTCGACATAGTCAATCAAATCTTGGTTCTAAACGTCAGACCAAGTTTTCTCTTTTATTGTCATTATTATCAAGCTGTACATCTTTACAGTTTTCAAAAAGTCTACCATTTTTTCCGCCTGCATCAAAGTGACGCTTCGTAATCGAAAATCTTATTTTACTAAAACAACGGTAAGTTAGAACAGTTTGACTAACCTTTAATGAAAAGAATCGTAAGGCCAACATTTTTTTTATCAAAAATCAAAACATCTTGATTTACTCAAACAATACAAGCTTATCTTGATTGCAAGTTTGTTAAAAAACTAAATTAGTACTTTACAAGTGTTGTTTCTTGTATGATTCATATGGCTAAGTATATTTTATAAAACTTTTCCAATAATTTATTGAACACAACTAGTAAATGAGCAAAAACCTCATCCGTGGATTTCCAAGTATCAAAACTGACGGATTCATACTCCAACGTGATTGGATCAATCACAACGATGTTGTGGCCCTTTTTGTTGGCGCAAATGTTCCAGCCGAAGTTGATTTGTATGCCACATAAATCTGGTATTCCCAGGTCGGTATACGTCCAAAGAAAAAACCTGCCTGTGTTTGAATTGAAATGATTTGAAAACTTCGTCTTGGAACATTCGAAAAAATATAACCTGTATAACTATTAAAATAATAAAGCAGTTTTTGTTTGATATTTTAATAAAATATTTTTTTTTGACAGAATTTAACTTATAAAAACTTCAAAACTTAAAAAAAAATTAAATGTTTGTTTTTTTACTAGTTTTTACTATTTCTAAAATCTATTTACAGTATTATACATATCAGAGGTCTTTTTAAGCTTTTTTATAATACTTAAAGTATTTATTTTAGGAATTTAAATTAAAACATTCAACATAATAATGATATTTAATGCAAGGTTTTTATTTTAACTAATTACAATTTACTAATTGTAAAAATATATTTTATTTCTTATCAATTTTATTAAAAAAGTTAAGAGTCATTACTTTACGTTTTATAATAGTAAATTACTATTGTAGACTGTAGTTTTATTTAGAAAAGCTTTTTGCACTGAAACAATAACTTATCTAAGTTTTGTAGAATATAATAACACAAAACTTACCATTGGGTAACCTAGGAACTTTGGCCCTTTAAAAAATAAAGTTAGAGTTTACTATTATTTAAATAAAACTTATTTTCTTATTGGTGTATTGTTATAGTACTTTAAGACATTTTTTAGTAAAGCGCTTTTGTTCTAATGCAATTAATATTTTTTTCGTATTTTAGTGTAAAATTATTTTAACATATATATATATATACAAATATTTTTGATTAACTAAAATATGCAAAAGATAAATAGTTGTAAGAAATAAGTACACCAATTCTATTTACCATTACGTTGAAATCTTTAGATAACTAATTGAACAGTTTTAAAGGTTACATTTCAAAACAATAGACTAACGATTTAGCAGCAACTGCAAAACAAAATATAGCAAAAATAAACTGAGTTTTTCACATTTCTTTCATTAGGCTCGTAAAATAGCAAAAATATTACCTTCAAATGAGCTACAAAAACATAAGAGTATATATAGTCAAGTATTTAGGTTGATAAACTTGTGTTGAATTTATTATATTCATTCTTTATTAATGCCACAAATGTCATAAAACTACTATTTAAACTTATACAGTGCTTGTCAGATTAGTTCGATCATTTTTTTTTCCATTAAAGTAAACCTACCTAAAAAAAAATACATAACTGTGCAAATAATTTTATGTAAGTTAAAAAAATTAAATAAAGATAACGTTTCTGATTGGTACAGTTTATCTTATACTATTATCTAACTACTACTTACAATAGAACTACTAGGTTTTATCTCAAAACGCAGTTTACTATATTTAAATAAAGCAGATTAAAATTTAAAATAAAACATGAAGTTTCACAAGGTTTTTTGATGTCCATTAATGGATAATAATTATTATCTTTTTCTACGTGAATTTCTTTTTCTATATGTTATTTTTCATAACAAAATTTTATGCCAATAGCTCTTGGTCTTTACGTAATTTACAAAAAAAAAAAAAAAAATACTAAAAATTATTTTCCATTTTGCATTTAAAAATATTTTGAATTTGCTTACAGTTGTTTCGATGCTATTTGCACAAATTATCAAAATTATGTACAAATTCATAAGTGAATTATTATAATATTCTTAAACATAAACATAATGATGTATTAAACAAAATTAGTTATGGAATTAAATTTTTAAAAAGTTTTTAAAACATTGGTTTTTTATTTAAGATATTTAGCTTTGCAACAAAAAATTGCATTCATTTAGAAAACATTAATAAATTACTGATTATATATATATTAGAATTTAATATTTTTATTAAGGGTAATGGTGTTGAATTGCAATTTAATGATGTTAAAAAATCCAAGTACTACATGTTTAGTTAACTATACAAACTAAAATCCATTCATTGTTCTAGGTATGCAACTGAAACAACATTTCTATTGGCTTGAGCTTTATAAAAAATCTTGCTTAATTATAATTTTATATATTATTTTTCTTATTTAAAATTTTCCTTATAAGCTTAAAGTTTTAAGAACACTGGCGCACTATAAATTATTAAAATATACACTGAAAAACCCTTAAAAGCTTAAAACTCACAAACATAAAACCAATATCTATTGTCGTTAAACTTTTAGATTTCTATTATTAAAGAAAAATCATTTCGTTTAAAATTTGGTCTTCTTGATTTTCGACATCAACTGCCAAACTTACCATCATTTTTATAATTAAATGACACCAGAAATGACATTAACAACTCTTAACCTCAGGTTAAAGACAAATTCAGGTCTTTAGAAAATTTAGTTTAAAAGTACTTCTCATTTTATTCTTATAAACAAATCTTGATTCATAAATTTACTAGCACTCTCAATAATATGCTTTTCAAATTTGGCTTATAATGTTGTTTGGACATACACTAGTTATATAAAGTAGCGACTACATGGCTAAAAACAAAAACTATATAAATCAAAATTGTTTATAAACATTGACACTATATTTTGCATAAACAAAGAAAAGTAGTGAATATATTTTCACATCATTTTCAGTAGATTTATCAGGAAATTATAAGCTATTTAGATTTAACATAGAACAAAATAGCCTTTATAAAACGGTTTAATATAACACTAAAAAATTCGATTGTAAATACCTTAGATATGTTGTTATTGTATTAATTTGTTTAATGAAATAAATATTAATGTGTTAACACAAGATTTGTTACTAATCAAGTATCTTGTTAATTACATATTTTTTGACTCAAGAACTTTTTTCTCTTTATTCGACATCCAAAACATTTTTCTTCATAATGGTTGTATTTTATTATATAACTTTATTAAATATACAACACATTTAATCAGTTTCATGACTAATAGGTTCTTACTTAGAAATCTAAGTTTTGGATTTTCCTTGATAAAAGAGCTGGTAACCCTATTTAAGTACTAATATTGAAAAAAATAAGCCTTTAAATAGATAATTTTATTTTAAGTTTACCAACAACAAATATAGTAACTAACATGCAAATAGTTATATTATGTTTTATTATATTATAATAAAATGCAAGTAAAAAAGTCTAACTTTATATTGTCAAAATTTCTGTAAAAAAAAATAAAACTATATTTTTAAAAGTAGTTATAAAGACCAGTTTCATAAGTTGATTTAAATAATTTAATTATACAATTTAAAGTTTAAAAATTTTACTAGTTGCCATAAAACTAATGTAATAAACTACAACATTTTTAATGATTTGAAAATATGTGACATAATCAAAATAAAACATGCTTCATAAAAGTAAATTATAGCCTATGATTTTCAGAAAACCAATTTACCTTAATTTTCTTGTTATTTGGTCATATAATATCTTGTACAATAATATCTAAATACTTTCATCATTACTCCGCTTTAATTTGAATTTTAAGTTTAAAGTTCATTATTTTTCTTTACAGAGACGATTTATTTTTTTGATTTTTCGATTAAAACTAAATCACTTATTTATAGTAAGATATACATATCTAATTAGAGAAACTTTAAAAATCATGAAAAGTACTTAGAACGTTATGAAAATATCATTTATCTAGTACAACATTCAAAACCGAACTATATTCTTTGTTAGGAAATCTTGAAACTAAAAATTTTGATAACTTTAAAATATATATTTTTTTAGGCTTTGTTTTTTAAACTATTTAAACAGCTTTTTTGTGCTAACTTTTTTATGTAAATTAAATTTCATTTTAGATTTAACACTTCTTAAAATTTTTGTCTCTTAAATATAGTACATGAGTAAAGGCTTTGATGCCATTTAAAGTATTTTCTTAAGCTTATAGTTTGGTTTAAAAATATTTTGTCCATAGTTCCTTAATAGTATATTTGTTATGCCTAGTGTTTAAAAGTAGTATAGAACAGCATTCAGTATAATTTAGTAAAAGTTAAGTTTAGATATAATTATGGTCAATACTTGTGATTTAAAATATTATATAGACATACAATAGAAGTCTCTTAATTTAATTAACCTTAAAAACTTATAGGCTTACACTAGTAAGTTTTGTTTTTTTATTTAGTTTTTCTTACTTTTTTTTACTTTATTCTTCAAGATACTCAAAACTTAGATAATTTTCCAAATAATGACAACAAACAAATTTTTCACGCATTATATGCGTTTACCTGACCGGACATACTTTCCTATATTAAATATCAACACCTTTCCTCTGTAACTAAACACAAATAAAATTTTTAACTAAAACTACCCACTTATTTTCTCTAAATGTGATTGTGGTTGTTAGTTGTTATTTACAGCAAGTTGAATAAAATACGTCTAAAATGTCTTAAACTCTTCCTAATTTGGTTCTACCTCAAACTAGACACAACTAGTTTGTTCTTTTTAGAAACTTTTGTGTACAAGACTACAACCACAACAGGCATGAACTTTTTCAATAGGATCGTATGCTTTTACAGTTATGAAACAAAAAAACGCTGTTTCGGTAGCGCCAAAAAAAAACTCCTAATTTATTAATAATTATACAAGGTGCATTGCTTCTTACTCAATTCTTTTTAGCAATTTCATTAAAACTTTTCAACAGTTTATCATGTTTTACGCAGAAACATGTAACGTACCTAATATGTATTCCTATAAAAACACTACCCAAAAATGAACACGCACAAATGTTTTCACGACCACAAAACATAATAGCTACAAAATTCCAAGTGTCAGGAAAAAATAAATAATTTTCAACAGTATAATTAAAAGCACCAAAAACGTAAATTACACCTTTAATAAAAACAATAGTGGAATTTTCTATCTTTTTTAAACATTTGGAAAAAAAGTTGACAGTTTAATATTTGTTAGCTTTAAAGTTATATACTTTACTGGCAATATTGATTTTTAGATTTTCATTAACTCTATAGTAAAGTTTTAACGTTACACTATTTAAACTCAGATTCATGTTACAAAAGTTTTGAGATCCATTTGAGTTTTAATTTTTAAACCAAACTTATTTTTATTTAGAAAATGTTTACTCACTGCGGAATTGACATCATGTTTTGATATTTCTGTTCTAAGGAAAGTTCATCGTAATATTTATAAAAATGTTTGTTATGTTAGTAGAAAAATACTACTTATAAGATTTTTGCTTAAACTGTCCAATTCGAATCTTTACTTCTTTGGTTAATACATGTTGATTTTAAATAAAACTTTTAACACTACATGCTTGACATGTATAAACATTTAGCGTATTTTGTGTTGTAACTTAAAAATGAAAGTTAGTTAATTATATAATTAGCAAGTTATATTTATATTTTGTATATAAGTCGTGGACCAGACATTAAACTTTTTACGAAGGGTATTATTCGATAATTAAAAGTTTTTTCGTACACAAGGTACCTAGAACAAATTCAATGAGCTGTTTTTTGACGTTCAATAGACAAGAATTAGCGTATCACACAGAGGCTCCGCGTGGGGTGGCACAGTAGAACTGTTGTACCATGTAGTCAAAAAAAAAAAAAGGAAGAAGAAATTATTTATTGTTTCCACGTTTTTTGCATTTTTTTCAGTTTAATAAAAAAATTTGTTAGTCTTTTAAGTTTTACAATCGATATTCAAATTTTCAGCAAATTAGATCTGCAAGCTTAATATTTGTCACCTTTATTTTAAACATATACAAGTTTTCTATACAAAAGGTGGTTGAAAAATTTTACTTTTAAGCTGCATTGAACTGCAGCGTTATGTGAACTAAAACGTTAGTTTTTAAACATTATATATTGCAAAATATACCGAATATAAACAAACTAAGTATACTGAAAGTACCGTTTACTCTCTGAGTTTAATATTGCAAGACCGAAACCCGGTGGTCAACACATATACAAAAGAACAAAAATCTATCAAAGCAAAAAGTTAAAACAAGTTCTTAAAAGTTATCTTAAAAAAAATTAAAAAACTTAATAGTTTTAGTGTGGTATATTGACATTTTCTGTAGTAGTTGTTCATTAAAATTTGTTATCTCCTCGTTTATCATTATTTTTTCAGAATGCCTTAACTTTAGAAAAAATAAAGGATAACTTTCTTATTTACACATAAGAATTGGATTTTTTGTAAAGATTTTTTTTTTGTAATTTGATAAATTTTAATATGTAAATAAGCAATATGTAAGTAAAAAGTTTTATGCAAGTTTTAAATGTTTTTTGCTATATTTTTATTTTCCTATATATTTTTCGTATTACACATATTAAGTAAATATATAATTTAAAAAATTACAAAACACTTTTTAAAAATAATTTTGGTATTAACTTAGTAAATGAATTTTGTTTAAGAAATTAAGAATAAGGTTTGATCCACAACCTTTTATTTCTTAGTGCAAGGTAGTGAATAATATTTTGAAGTTATTTTGTAAATTTTTAGCTAGCCTACAAGCTCATTTTACTGATTTATAAAGTTCACATTAACCTTTTTGATAAGTCCAGTCGGAGTAAGAGCTTCTAATTAGGGGGGAAAACAAAATACTATATTAAAAAGCTTATAAAACCAATTTCTTCTTTCTTTATTAAAGCTACGCATCTAAAATGCTGTAACATTATTTATAGATGTCATAGTTATATATATATATAATGTTATAGTTAAAATAACATTGAGTCTAAAAAAAGTTGTTTTTCAATAAAATGTATAGCAAAACCTAAACTATATTTTCCTTTAAAATCGTTAAAGTAAATCGAGAAAGTTGTTTATGTCTGAGTATTTTAGCAAACTGATTAATTATTGACTATAATTATAATTTTTAGTCACAGTGTTAAACACAAAAAAAAACTGAAAATAAGTAAAAAATTAACACCACTAAAACATTCTAAAAGTTTTATTCTACATTCGAACAAAAAAAAAGTTATAAGAAGACCATAAGTTTTTTTACACCATAAAATATAAAACTATTATATCAATTTCAAAAGTTTTTGAAACACACTTTATTGAAAATTATTTTTACTTAATAAGATAATATAAGTAAATCTAGTCTAAGCAAAATTGAGGTAACTTAAAAAAGATAATCATTGTAAAGTTTAACAGTTATTAATATTGAAAATACTTGCAAAAACAAAAAACAAAATACAATCTGTCTCAAAAAATTTAAAATATCTGTTCTACTTTTCTCTGTTCAAGCATCATTTTCATCCTTACATTCACCGTCATTTACGGTTAGTTCTTCGAAACTTGCTTTCGCAACTTGCGAACTTGAACTTAGTTTACCGGAACCTTTTTAAATATAATTCTAAAATTTACATCTTTATTTTAAACACTGCTATGTGAAATAGTTCAAATTGCTTGTACAGTTAGTAAATCAAAATTAAGCGTACCTGCTGCATTGCTGTATGTATATATCAGGTTTTTGAAAAAAGCTACTTGATCTGTCAGATGTCTATTGAGTTTATCTGTGTTTGCTAGTTGTACACTCTGTTCGTCTGTTGATTAATTGTATAATAATATTTTATTTTTTTTATTCTTTAGGGACAGCTGTCAGATTTGCATGAGCGTACAAAATTGCACGAGGGCACATAGTTGCACGAAGATACTTTGCATGAAGGGTCACTTTTGCCCGAAGACACTTTTTGACGAGCAGAAAATTTTGCACGGAGACATTTATGCACGGATTGAATATTTTTTATTTTGTTTTATAATCTTTTGTTAATTTTTGTTTCAATTTAGTTTTTTTTTTACTATCAGTGTTTCTCCTAACCCTTATCCATTGTTTAGCCATATTTAAGTTAGTTATTTTATTTTTAAATTTATCTTAAGAGTAAAACCAAAAGGATGTTGTGATCGCAACAATGTATAAATTATTTTCTTACCAAAACTTTTATCATTCTCCAATAGCTTGTGCGCAAAGTATTTGTTTTCGTTTTGTTTTCTTTTCAACTCCATTTTCAAATCATCTGTAAAAAGAAAACAAAATGTTCAAAGCTTATAAAATAATAAAATAGTTTACTACAGTCAAGTTACAAAAATATTAGCTTTAAATTATGTAACAATTTAAACGTTACCTAATTGAATTTTCTGCTCTTGATTTTGACGAAAATAGGACTTTTGAGTTTTGTTAAACATTGAAACCATTTCTTTTGACAAAATTTCAAATGATTTCGTTTGTTCATTTTGGAAACAGCTCTCAAAGTTTCTATCTTTAAAAAATATGACGTAAGCATTATTTACGGATAAACTTGTTTTGTAAACATAGATTAAAAGATAATAACTTATTTTACAAACAGTCATAAGGGGATTTTTTATGGTTGATTAATTACAAGTGTTTATGGACAAACATAACAAAAAGTTAATTGTTTTATGCCAATGTGATTAAAAACATTTAAATTATTTTAATACTTTTTTAAGTCAATAAAAAACTAAAATCAAAACTCTTTTGGACGTTGAACAAAGTTATTCATTGATTATTTACCTTGAATAACCTAAATTTGAGTGATATTAAATTGAGTATCTTTCTTAGTTAAAAATAATGAAAAGTATGCATTATGTTTGCAAATAAGGCTGACTTTAATTTTCATAACACTTTTATATTGCATCGAATTTTATAAAGAAAATTAATAATGTGGCTAAAATTTCAGTTGAATTATAAATATTGATTTTTTTTGTTGTTGTAAATAAAAAAATAAAACACAATGTTTCAGTAAAAATCTAATAACTGTAAAATACTAAACAAAAACTATACTTTTATATTGAAAAACAACAAATGGGTTTCAAAAATTTTATAACTCTTTGTTTATTTTAACAAATATAAACTTGCCAATCTTTTTAATTTCTTAACTTAAAAAATGTTTAAGCTTGATTTAACTAAGCAAAAATACAATGCATAAATACTCAAAAAGTAAAATAAAAATTGTTTATTTGAAATTATTGTTTAATATCTATTTAAATGTTTTATACAGTCTAACTACAAGTCTAGACTATGAAATTAAGGCATAGTTTGTATCATTTACTCTTCAATTTAAAAAACTGTTTTATTTCAACGTTTTTTATAGTTTTTTTTTTGTTGAACTATACATAAATTAATAGTTGAAATTTTATAATTTTTTAAAAACCTAGGAATAAGTAGTTTGTTTTTTTCATTATAAAATAGGTTTAACAAAATTGTTAGTTGATAAAACATTTCATACACTTGATTAAAAGTAATTGATGTGAAAGTTACCTTTGTTGTTTAAATAGTCATACGATTCTTCAGACAAATATTCAGACTTAGATAGTAGTCTCGACTCTCCTGAAACCTTGTCAGCAAATAATTTGTCTTTTGATGACATCATCAGACTTAGTGGGTTAGAAGTATTTTGTTGTGATGGTTGTTGCCTTACACATAGTTTTTATTTTATTTTATAACTTTAAACGTTATTAATTACTAAAACTAAACGAAAACCACTGTTTAAGTTAGTCAATTGTTTTAGTTACCTTGAGTATCTAATTTGTTTAGCAACGTCAGAGAATGTTTGCGACTGAAAGTTGTGCTGTAAGTTTGTCTGTTAAAATGAAAGAAAACTTTATTATTTTTACATATTGTTACATTTTAAGAAACTTATGAACACTTATTATTGTATATGTTATGTTTACTCAAATTAAACCACCTAAATTTGTTACTCTATTTTCGTTATGAATAATAAAATATAAGTATAGATAGTGTGAATTAACTTCTATCAAAATAAAAGATTTGGAGCTCTATTAATACTTGAAAAATATATTGGCTACTTGAAGGATTGATTAGTTTGTTTATAAACCCAAATACTTCTTTGTTGTCCCTTACTAATTGATTTTTGTTAAACATTTTCTCATGTATATAACTGGAAATCTTGCTCTGTAAAAATAGTTTTTCTATTAAAACTAAATTCATAAAAATGTAAACTCTTAACTTGAATTTTTCGAGGCAAGCATTATGATAAATTTGATTTATTTTATTTTATACATACAAAAATTAAAACATTATGTATTTCAAAGTGGAGCCTACATACTAACTGTTACGTAAAAAATGGATAATACTCTTCTTAAAAGTTTAAAAAAATCTAAGTCTAAAACCTGAATCTTGAAATCGTAATATTATATTCAATGGATAAATATAATTCTAAATAAAAAAAGCTTATAAATAAATAAAAAATGCGTTAACCTTTAAATCAGCAGATATATTCGGATAAAGCTGTCTTGATACATCTCCTACATTTACACCTGTAATATGCAAACTACTTTTACAAGTACAACTTATTTTGTTTCATCCGACTATAAAGTATAATATAAAAAGCAAATTATTTTGTTTATTATGAACAGAATTTAACCTATTGGGAAATTGACACTGTTTGTTTTATTCATACTAAAGTTGTTAGATTGAGCCTTATCACTTGTTGAAAAATTTCCCATCAAATGTTTTTGAAACTCATTAGTTGTAATGCTTTGCTGAAAAAAAAAATTGTTTGAAACTACATTCTTTTTGTAATCAATATTAAAATTTTATACAATAAAAAAAAGAAATACTTTTAGTTTTACACAAAGCTAAGTCAACGATTTTTGTGATGATGGATTGCGAAATTAAGACTAAAAAATTAGAGGCTTTAGTTTTAGATTATTTAATTTTTTAACTTGTTCGACTACGTCTATTGTTCTATATTTAAGTAAAAGAATAAATCTCACCTTAAACTTGCTTGAGTTTTCATTGGTGCCCAATCGTTTCACTATTGGTTTATAAGAATCGAAAGAACCCTTCACGGGACGCCCGGGACGTCTATAAAATTAAAAAATTGTTTATAATACGCGAAATTTGGTAAAATAGTAATGTTACAAGTACTTAAAATTTTTATTATATTTAAAGTTATTACATAATTTTCTTGCAATCTTCATGTAAAATGTAGAAATCTTGCTCGAATATCAGTTTACATCTGTTGACTCCGGAAGAAATAAATCCTCTGTCTCTTAGTATCCGTATCTGAAAAGAGTTAGTAAAATTCAATCAGAATACCAACTGATCATGAATGATTCATAAGCGTGAGTTTTTAAAAACTTAAAGTGTCATTCGGAGTAATTTTTGTAATTTTGCTAGATTTACAAACAGAATGATTGGTCTAAACTGTAAAATGTTAGAAGCTAAGCAGAAAACTAATTTCCAAAAATACCTGTTCCGTATTGCAAACAAGTGCTTCAATTTTGAGACGTCTCAGTTTTGTGTAAATTGTGCAAATGCCTCCCACTAACGACTTCAGAAACAACTCAAAAACCTAAAATTGCAGTTATATTATTGTTTATTTATTAATAAATCTATTTTTAGACTAAAAATAAATAGTTAAAACAGATGAGTTTAGATTATTTTGGTATTATAGCTATCCTACTTAAATATTTCAAATATTCTGTTAATTTGAAATATTATAGTAAAATAACCTATAAAGGCAAAACTTGTTTTTTAAGCACATTTTAATCTGTCATAAAATGTTATAAAATTATAATTTTATATCTAATGTTTAACAGTGTAATATCTCATATAATAAAAATTATTTTAAAACAAATAAAGAAAATTATTTCTTTTTGTGTTTATAAATGCAAACATTTAATTCCGTACTCTTTTTCAAAATTATGAAAATTATTTGCATAATCTTACATATCTAAATTTGTACATAAGTATTCAAAACTTTGTTTTTAGTTTTACTTGTGCTACGACTTACTTGTGGCAAACAGATGTATGGTTTTGTGTTGATAACAAATGAAGCGATATCAAATCCTTTTACTTTAACAAAAAACAATTTGTTATTTGAAGGAGTACTTTCTATTGGATTTTGCTTGATGTATCCTCCGGTTACCTTTAAACATGATTATAAGCTATCAACAAACTTTAATTAGTTTTATATTGTTTTAGTATTTGTTTTAGTATTAATTTTACTCAATTAATTTTTATGAAAACACTTTTTTAAACTTTTTAGTAGAAAACATGCAAGTTTTATTTTCTGGTACATTTAATTAGAAGTAAAACTAGACCTTCAATTAAATTTTAAATACAGAAACTTGTTTAGGTAAATAAAATAGTTTAAAAACAATAATTACTTTGTAAATTGTTATTGCAATTAGTGTCTAGCCTAGAATAATAGTAATAGTAGAGCACTACTTCATTTGTATTGCTCATTAAATAAATTATTTGACAACGCAAAAAATCGACTTTTGGGTTAATCATAAATTAACTTAACTTTAAAACGTATAGAGATCGTTAGTAAATAATTATTTATTACATTATAATTAACATTGAAAGGAATCAATTGTTATTAATTTATCGCAACTACCGGTTAATTTCTTTCAAGAATAATCTATTTTATGAAAAAAAGCTAAAAAACTAACAAAATAAAATTAAATGATTAAAATATCATATACATATCAAAGTTAGGTGTCAAAAACGCACTAACGTCACTTTTGCAATAATTTAATTTAGATTAATTGTAATTATATATTGAATTTTGTTATGTTTATATTTAAGCTTAGTTTTTCAGCAATACTACTTAGTATTATAATTAAGCTTAATTTTAAACTTTTAAATGAAATCCGTGCAATAGTGACCCGACTCCATATAAAATAAAACTAACCTGAATTCTTGGTACATCATCATCAGAATCCAACTCCTTTGCATCATCAAAATTCATTTAATACTTTTATTACAAACTGCAAAAAGAATTTTTTTTTATCATACTTTGATTAAAATTTCACGTTACTTTTCCTTACGTGTTATTTCTAAATATAAAAACAGTTTAACTAAACACCTTCTACGTATTGTTTTATAAAACAAAAAAAAAAAGAGATTTAGTTTAAAGTATAAAAAAAAATTACGTCAATTTTCTAAAACTATTTTCTCAACAATAGAGTCAATTGAATTACATAAAACGTTTAAAATAACAAAAACAAATCATTTTAAACGTGATTTTTGTCAAAAAAGGGCGTAAATAGATTGTTACTCTATTTATCTAAACAGAAATTGAACACATATTAATGTGTATTAAGTTTTTCTTTTTGATAAAAAATTATAACTTTTGCTGTTTTAATACTGTTTGAAGAAAAAAAGTTTCAAGAGTCTCTCTAAAGTGTGCCTTCAAACATTGTATGTTTATAAACAAAATTAAACTTTACTGTAAACAACATTTGCTTGTTGTTAAACTGTACTAAAAAAGATTTGTCGCTTATCTACGTTAATCAGAAGTTATTTTTAATTAAATTTACACATGAAACTTTACTTAAGCAGATATACCATAAGTAAAATATATTTTTTTTTTAATAAATATTAAAATAGTATAATAACTAAATAATTATAGTAAAACATGTTGAACTTACTTTTGGTATATTTGCTAAAGTAAAGTTTCATATTTAAACTTTATACTGAAATTAAATTTTAAATGTTTTTTTTAAAGTATTTAAAAATATTCACAAATTTTAAATATTAAAAATGGTTCATAAGTTTTTTATTAAAAAGTAAACATTGCTTTTAGTATGTATAACTAGGACTTTGGTATTTCGTTTTTTTAATTTTGAATTTTGACAAATAAGATTATTAACACCGATAATAAGTTTATAAATATTCATATAAACGACTAAAGCTATCGTGCAAAAGGTTGTAAAAAACAAACAAAGTTGTAATAAAAGAAAAGAGAAAAAATCATTAACTACTTTCTTCATTCACAAAAGTTTATGGAAGCCACCGCTACTTTGAACTTTAAATATCTAATTTGTGTAAACCGATTAACAACTTAAAATGCAATAACATTCTAAGCAATATATAAGTAAAATTTTGTCTTTAATAGACGAATAAAGTTTTCAAACACAACTTAAAATTTGAAGAAGCTTTACTTTTGTTAACTTACTTAATAAACTGCTACTTGGCTAACTCTCTATTAATAAGTTTTGATGAAAACTATAGTTGATTTACTAGACTTAATTTTGAGAAATAAATATACGTTTTACTTTTAGCAATTAAAAGAATAAAACGAGTAGTTTTAAATCATCTTCCTTGTAATTTGGTACAATTTTTATAAAAAACAACTACTATATTAAAATGAAAATGCTGATGTTTTGATTTTCTTCCATTAATGTATACCTCATAAAAGTTTTGAAGTTAATAGACTTATATCCAAAACAAAAATTTTAAAGCTAAATACAATTTTCCGCGTAAACTATTTTTTGTTACTAATATTAAACTATATATTGTAACTAAAATTTCAAGTCAATGTAAATAACAGCTTGTAAATTATGGTATCTAATCAAAAAAAACCAATAAAATGTTCAGTAATTTTAGTGCAATTTCAATAAACGTATTGCTATAAAGTTAATCTATTAATCTTAAATAAATCATAAAGTAAACATTTTAATTTTAACAAATTTTGCACAAAACTGTAAATAGCCACTTTTTTAATATTAATAGTAATCATAGTAGAAATGGTACGTCCTCCTTTTCTTCTTTTGACTTAAAAAAATAAAACTAAGTATTTAGAGTTTTAAGAAAGGGTGCACGACAATTCAAATTAAGACAGTTCAAATTTCGACAAATCAAATTCTTAGAAAAATATTCAAAGGACCTTAACTAAAAAAGTGTTATACATTTTTTACATAAAATATTTTATATAGGTATTGGTAGTATATACAGGCCATTTTTTTATTATTGAAAAATTTTAATGTTTATTGAGATATAACTAAAATAAATTTTAAAATATAGTTATTTTTAGTAATTTATAAATATTTTAAGGAAAATTTAAAATTTTACAAAAATAAAAAAAACAGCTTGTAGATATTAAAAAACCTACAAACGTGCTTTTTAGTATTTACAAAAGTGCGTTGCTTTTTGAGATATAGTCTCTTAAACACTTTTTTAAGAATTTGAGTTGAGGGAATTTGAATTTTCTAAATTTAAATTGTCATGTAACCATTAAAAAGAGTTGTTTGCAAAAGCCACTCTAAACTTTAGAGTCTAAAGTATAGAGGACTTTTGTTAAAAACATAACTCTACTTATTAAATTGCATGAGTTGATTTATTTTTCCTGAATTTGTATGAAAAGAACATATTATCTTAATACATAACAAGTTTCCTTAATTTACTTATGATTAGTAGAAATACTATCAGTTATATTTATATATTTTATAAATGTTTTAATTACTAAAAATAATATTTGATGTGACTTGTTAAAAATTATTTTCTACAGTAGAAAACAACGTCTATGCAAACTTTTTTTATGCTAAATAAATACATAAAACTATACTTAATTGAATTTAAAAAAGTTTTTTTGATGATGGTGTGAAAGAAACATGTAAAAAAAAATTTAGTAAAAATCGACGACTAGTATTATTTTTGAAATGACTTCATTTTAACAAGGAAAGTAGAACAAAATAAAAATCAATTTTAATAAAACGTTGTTGATTAGAACACATTTTAATTACTAAAAATAATATTTGATGTGACTTGTTAAAAATTATTTTCTACAGTATAAAACAACGTCTATGTAAACTTTTTTTAT
The DNA here is from genome assembly GCF_965202585.1 of Thalia democratica. Classification (NCBI taxonomy): domain Eukaryota; kingdom Metazoa; phylum Chordata; class Thaliacea; order Salpida; family Salpidae; genus Thalia; species Thalia democratica. The sequence goes on along the minus strand of NC_139165.1, from coordinate 40,064,112 downwards.
GCTAAATAAATACATAAAACTATACTTAATTGAATTTAAAAATAGTTTTTATGATGATGGTGTGAAAGAAACATGTAAAAAAAATTTCAGTAAAAATCGACGACTAGTATTATCTTTGAAATGACTTCGTTTTAACAAGGAAAGTAGAACAAAATAAAAATCAATTTTAATAATACGTTGTTGATTAGAACACAACTATACTAACGAAAATGTTAATAAAAAAAAAAAACCAAAACTTAGAAACTGAACAAATCAAAGTTTGGTTACAGAAACACAAAAATATGTTATTTCATCTAAATTTACAAAAACAATCTGATAAAGTACTCAGTATTGAAAACAAACGAAGTTTTTCTATTTTCAATATTTAGACAGAGTTCTGAAAAATCTAAGTTCTTATAGGTGGATAGAACTATGAAACTGAGAATTTTCTTCTAGAATTAAAAAACTTCGTAGAACAATTTCCAGATTTAAGTCAGCTCAACAAATTAGGACAAACAAACATTTAATACCATAGTACTCTGATAATTATGTTCCGTAGAATTTGTTACTTTTACAACCTTAGTTGCAATCAATTTAAAAACAACACTAGTTGGCACTAGTTAGTACTTTTTAAAATTGTTGTCACATGGTTTATTCGGATCTTTAAATACCAAACGATATTACAAATTATTTTTTTACATTCTTAGTTATAACTGCATTTATACTTTTTTTTTATTATTTTTATAACAAGGTTCACTTAACTTCGTTATAAAGTTTAGATAAAAAAGACTATTATGTTTACTTTTATGATTTACCTTTATGTTATTTTATTCACAAAATCTTAAGTATTTGGCTTTTTAAGACTACCTCAACAATTAAACCTCGACAACTAAACAAGTAAATATTTGATTTCATCTTAAAACTATTGTAAGAAGAAAAAGCTGTTTTAGATAAAAGTATGAGTTGTTTTTGTGTAAACTAAAACCCATTCAACAAAATAAAAACTAAAAGAGTATTATTCAAAAAATTTAGATCTTAAAAGTCCTATACTTTAAGTTGCTAAAATTAAATTAAACAACAAAAAGTTGAGAAGTTAGTTAAAAAATTAAGGCGTTTTATTGTTATTTATTGTTAAATTTTCAGTTAAGGTTTATTAAGATTATATATATAACCATAGTCTGTATAAAGTTAGCAAGGTTTACAACTTATTTTATTATTCTTAATGTTACTTTATAAGATCTTTTTTCTGTTTTTCTTATGAACGTTTTAAGTTTAGAACTTCAAAACTAAAATAATCACGAAAAAGTATTTTAAATTAACACTAGTTATGCACAAGTTATTATTGACAAAGAGTTAATTTATTTTACTTGTTTACAATATGAAAATTGCTATTTATTTAATACATATGTATTGGATTATTGAAACTGCACTACACATAACATGTCAAAAATCGCTATCGTACAAGAAAATATAAAAGAATCAGTTCAACTGAAAAAATGTGGAGTTAAAGTTTTTATAAGGATGCATAACTATTCAAAGTCTGACAGTTTAAGTTATTATTTTTCTTTGAAAGGTTTCACTACAATTTTCATTACTCAAAAAACATTATGTTAAAAAAAAAATGCGTATGTAAGTATATTTAAATTAAAACCTACAGGCTTTTTTTTTTGTTTTAAATTTTATTGTTCTTTTATTAAGATACGGCTTAAACAAGATTCAAAAATTTTTCTCGATAAACATTTGTTTCAAAAAAAAAATTTGGATTATTAGTTCGACCTAGAGACGCTACTTTTTTCAAATATACTTACTCTTTGAGTCGTGGCCCTAAAAACTATTTTTCAAGAATTTTAATTGTCATAGAATCTTATTATACAGTAAAAGTTTTCCTTATTAATCCCATTAAAAATTTCCTACCCAAAGTTATCAAAATAAGATTCTTAGAAATTATAATTTTTATGTAATAAAAAAGGACCTTTTAAGCTCAACAAGTTTTTTTTCTTCATTACTTTTAGTATGCTACTTTCTAAAAGTTTTTAAAAAAACTGATTAAGTTCCTAATTCAGTAAGTCTTAACTTGTTTCTATCTTCTGAACATGATTGATAAACCTTAACTTCTAGTTTGTTTATGTTTTAATATAATAGTTTCAAGTTGTTTTTATAATTTATTTTACTGATTTGTTCACAAATGCAAAGTTTTGTAGAAACTTTTAGTTTATTTACTTTTCATTATTTAGTTAAAACTAAAAACTGTTTACTATAATTAAGTATTTTTTAAATTGAATTTCTCATTGTAATATTATGTTAAAAATGCTTATTTTGTGAATAAAATTGTAAGATAATTTTCGTTTAGTAAACCCTCTAATGGCAACAAATTAAATTAAGAAAATGTTTATCTTACAAGAAAAATTTAATGTTACGTCTTTAGTCGTAGTTTTGCATAAATTTTTATATCTAGTTTCAATTAAAAACAGACGTAATTTTATAAAGTTGAAACTAAACAGTATTTAATTTTTTTTTAAAGTCATTGTATTATCATAATCTTAAGCAAAGTAACAGGTTTTAAAAAAATAAGTTGTGAATCAATATAACTCGTTTATTTACTTTTTGTTTAAAACATTTTTTTTACTTTTAAAACGAATAACATGAAAAAAATAAGATATGAAACTAAAATTAATTAAAATAACACTTATAAACAGTTAATTTTTAAAATTGTATTCTAAATACGTTCATTGTTGTATTAATTAATAAAATGAACACCTTCTTAAAATTTATTTTAACAAACTAAACCAGTTCTACTCTGAAAATTATTATATTATCATTCTTGTTTACAATACTTAAACAAAGAACAACAAATATTTAAAACAACATTGTGGTTTTTTGAAACCTGATGGTCCGTGTGGTTACGAGTTTCAAGACAAAAACTTAGATCTGAAACAATTATTTTACCTTTATATACAGCACAGGACCGCAAAAGGTTTTTTGGAAATTTTTTCCATGCTTTTTAGGTCCATTTTTAGATCAAATTAAGTTAGAAAACTGTCTTTGGTAGTATGACATTAAGAGATACTGTACAGTTACTTTCAATGTGTTTTTTAATAAAAAATCAATTATAAAATTTGTTTTTTTTATTAAGATAGCATTTTTGTATGTAATCGAAATTTCATTAAATTAACATGTAAAAAATTATCGAAATTATCCAGTTTTATTTTTACAAAGTTTTTCAACTTCAAGGTTTTTTGGCAACCCGACTGCAGTATAACAAATATGTAAAGCCAAGTATGTTTATAATCTCAGTTTTACAGTGTACATCTAAACTGAAACATAATCACCTAATGAAGTTAAGTGTATACTAAACACTTGAATAATTTATTACTTATGTTTAAATGATTTAAGTAACAGTGTTTAAAAATAACATCTAAACAAGAAACTAAGCATTTTAACGTTTATTAAACTGTCAATACAACATTAAACAATTTATTAGTAGTGAAAAAAGTTCACGACAACCAAGTGTTATTGCAGAAAGCAAATGCGTGGCAATAGAGTGGAACAGAATAAATCAATAAAAAATAGGATGTTTAAAAATATAGAAAGAAAAAGTCGATTTATGCATAAAGAAAAAGTGCAAGGTTAAAAGTAGTGACAGCCTTTAAAAAAGACAGACACTTATAAAACTTTAGATTTTATGGATTTCATTTTTGCAATTTAGTGTTGGCAAAAAAAAAATCCGAAAACTAAGATAAAAAGAGATTATTTGTGCATAACTAAATTTAACATTTTCAAATAAAAAGCATCGTTGATTATTTTAATAAAATTTTAAACTTGTTTAAAAGTAATTGCGTTATAAATTGATTACTCTTAAGAAAAGATAAATTATTTTTCAGCATAAAACTGTTTCAGCAAATAATATATTCTAGTAAAATAATATAACCTACTAACTTCTTAATTATTTGAGTTACGTAGTTTATAGCTCTAATTAACAAAAATAGTACTTTATTAAAACCTAAAGCATAAAGAAAAACTGACAAGAAAAAAAAAACTTAAATAAAATACTTTATATGCAAAATAATTATATGAACTGCGCGATAAAACGCACATACGTGTAATAGTAAAAAATGAATTGACTCATTAATAATGAATAAACTTTTAAGCTTTTAGGTCGTTCTATGTGCAGTGCAAACTCTAAAAACGCTGCACTAATTTCTTAATTTTAATACTTTTTAAAAAAACATTATTAGAAACTTTGGTTCCTAAAAAAGCCTTAATAAGAGTAATAACTTTTCGAAAGTAAGCTTAACGGAAAGCTGTTTTTAATAAATTAATTTTGATTTTGTTTGCTTAATAAATAGCATCTGATAAAACAACCAATTAAATTTGTTTTAGATTAAAAATCAATGTTTTTGTTTGGCAAAAGAGTACTTCTTTTAGTTATCACTAAATACAACTAATACTGAAACACACAATAAAAAATCAAAACTAAAACATAAAAAAAACCTTTAAAAATAAAAATTCTATTTAATTAATGACATCATTTTACTGGAATTCATATAAATTGAATTTTAAAGCAATTATGTAAAAATAAAATAGTAGTTTTCTTGGAACACACGGATAGATGTTACGTTTTGTAAATATTTAGGTAAACACACAAGCGTTGGATGTAAGATAGAACTATTTTTGCAAAAAAATAAGAACTATCTGGTTTAAACTAAAAAATATTTTGAGCAAAAACATAAAAAGCCAACAATATTATTGTCATAAGATTTTTTTACAACTATCACAGAAAATATAAAAAAAAAAGAATAATTTGTTTAAATATATTTTTAACTGTGGAAAACACATTTGTTGCATGTATGTCAATAACAGATATTCTAAAACTAGTATTACGGCCATAGTAGTTAAGAATTAGCAAACATTTGAAAATATAACCAATCACAATTTGTGTTTCTTACAAAACCGTAGCATGAAGACGTAGTAACTAATTATGACGTAGACTCCTCATTACCGTCATACTTCTGGTAAGGAACGCTCGATTCGGCCGTGGGGTATTCCTGAAGAATGTTCTCTTGAAACCTGCCCATCCAAGATATTTTGATCTGTTAAATTTGTAACTAGTTTAAAATTTCCTTGTTAAACAGATGAGTTCTTCACAAGAAGTTTGATTTAGGATTTTCTCATTATAAAACTGAACAGCTTTAATTTTTTTTTTCTTACTTGAAAGCAGTTGGTATAAACGAAGTATGCAAAAACATATTATAACTATTAATAAAAAAATATATTTATAGAATCTCAAATGAAAACAAATATATTATTGAAAATTTTTAAGTCTGCTTTATGTAAATTAAATTTCAAAAACTTCTACAATGAACTTAGAACAGGACATGAGAAATCCGTTTAGTTTATTTAAGTAGATTTTAGTTTTAAAATCTTCTATAAGAAAAAGAAAAAATATAAATACAAGCTAAAATATAATGCGTAAAATTTGTTATTTTCATGTTAAAATATATATACAAAAATTTTTAAACTAGTTTATATCTGTTCAAAAAAAGGTTTAATTGTTAAGGCTTTAGATGTTTGAATAAAAAAAAATTTTATATACAAGAAGGACAGTGATGATATGTTTACAAGTAAACAAAAAAACTACATCTGTTCCAAAATAAAAATGTTTCAATTTTAGAATATTTTTTTTACTAGATTAGTTATCGAAAATACTTTTACAAATCTTATTTTAGCTTCAAACAAGTTGTTTTTATTTGTTCTTAACTGACCGTCAACATGAAAATACTATTCATCACCATAAAGCACTAACGCTTTTAAAATTGAGTATACAGTAGACTGCCGCTTTAGTACGCAAACTGATAAAATAATCATGATTATACGATTTATATTACGTAACGTTTAAATTATCCTTTTTTTTTTTGCAGATATCCTAAAGGATTAAAAAAAAAAAAAAGAAAACTTAAATCGATTTTTTTGCCCCTATAGAAAAATGCGTACTTATGGCGGAGCGCGTACCTAAAAAAGTGCGTACTTAAGCTTCAACATTATAATACTATTCATCACCATAATGCACTAATGCTTTCAAAATTGAGTGTATTTTCTCACAAAAAAATTTCTCACCTGCTCCCAGCTGAGCTTCTCCCTGGTGTCGGGGTCGAGGCCGAACACGACGGCGTTGGCGGCGCCTTGGAGCGGGGCGGTGAGCACCGTCATCACCCACAGCCCGTACACGTCCTCGCCCTGCGCGGTGAACGCGTTGTGCACGCGCAGGATCAGAGGGAATATGGACAGCGACAAGTAGATGAACGGGTACCTGTTGGAAGTTTGTTCGAAGTGGTAGACTAGCAAAATTTACATATAACTTTGGTTGTATCAGAGTTTTACATTGACTTAAGTGAAAGTATCGATCAAGCTGTATATAAGGTTATTTAGTTGTGTTAATTTAATTTTTAATACTGTTGTTAAGCTTGGATTCTCAATCTGTTATTAGAAGAATATGAGTACTCATGGTTGAACACTAATTCAATATCAATTAGAATATCGGCAATGACAAGTAAATGAACGGGTATCTGTTATATGAATCGGGTATATTTTTAGTTTGAAGTTAAGTTTAAAGTCAAAATCTGTTTGAGAAGCACAACAACATTGGACAGATACTCCAAAGTTACTTTAAACATGTTATTTAAAAAGAAAAAAAAATTGATGAAGACAAAAAATGTTTTGTTTATATGGTAGGTACAAGATATATTTTTTGTTTCAAATCGAAATTTGACTACTTAAGATGAAAAATTTGTTTAAAATTATAAGTTTTTTAGCATTTTTTTTCAAAATGTTAGGTTATTTAAGCCTAAATTGTCAAATTCTAGGTTTTGTGGCAACCCTAAATTCTTTTATACCAAGTTATAACACACTAGTACATTCCAAATTAAGTTTGAAAATTGACATCATTTTGCCATATTAAATATATTAGTTTTAGCGTAACACATTAGCATATAAAGTTTTAAACAGATAGCCTTTAACAATTATGAAATGCTTAATATTTATAGTATTTTTTAAGTATAGAGTTGAAGCTTAAAAAAGTTCTTGAGCATTTTAACAAGATTGATAAAAATATTTGACATGTCAATTGAAAAAATATACATTTTGATAATCTTCAACAAAACCACATAACAAGTTGTATGCCTTTATACTAATAACCTTGAAATGATTAAGCTATAGCTCAATTAATACACAGTACACAAACACAAATCCATGAAGTTAACCGAACAAATATTTATATCAAACAAACCTCCTGAGCACTTTGATGTCTTCCATGAGCATGGCCATGTTGCTCTCGCTATCTGCGTCCATGTTTCCCTGCCACACCACCGACCTCCGCTTTATCTGGTAGGCGATGTAGCCGTACGAGGCGAACAGCATCACTATGGCCGCGAACAGCGGTATGTACCATATGAAGAACCTGCGCGTTTTTAATGTGAACAAGTTTTAACAATTTTATTTTAATTATTTTACTTGAAGAGGTCGCAATTTTTTGTCACCGAAACCTGGTTGTAAATAAAACATTCGATTTGCACATATCTATTTATTGTAAATAAAAAAAAAACTTTGAGTGCTTGAAGTTTGAAAAGTGGGTTGTAGAAATAAATTAAAATCAACGTTAATAAAAAACTTAAAGTGTTTGAATTATTTAATCACTTACTGTATTTAAGCTAATTACTAACAACCAGGGTTCGTGCCCAAAATTTTTTTCATTTAGCCTGACTGAGACCAATTTAGCCTGACATTTTTTCAAAGTAAGGAAAATCCCCTTTAGAAGTCATTTTAGGTATTGGGGGGTCTTGATTAGTACTATTGTAGTCTTCGACTTCAACCAGCTTTATCTCAAAAATATTTTGAGCTTTAAAAATCTGTAAAAAGCAACTCATAACTTAGTTACAACTCAATAAAACAAAATTGTGAAAAAGGTGATTGACCCCCTATGCCCTTAACATAACAAATTCAGAGATAAGTTTTAAAGTAAGTGTTACATTAAAATTAATCAATCAATTAAGAAATTAAAACAGTTTAACCGATCAAGCTCTGAAAAACATAGCTGATGTAAACAAATTTAAACAAACAGCTAAGTTGTTGAACTAAACTGTTATGTTTAAACTGTATTTTTTTAATGAATTTTCATAATTATGATGTATATAATCTACTCAAAACAAAATAATGAAGATTGTTAAAACTTTTTAGAGATTCAACAAAAACATTTATTTAAAAATACTGACGGATTTTGTGTTTAATAACTAAATCTTTATTTAGAAATAAATTGACATCCCAATTTGATCTTAAAAAGATTTCTCAATTTTTTCTTATCAAAAATTTTCGAGCATTTGAACTAAGAAAAATGAGATTCTCAAATTTTTAAATAAAAAAACTGATTTAGCCTGACGTTTTTTAACTTTTTTCAAAAAAACTGATTTAGCCTGACGCGCACGAACCCTGAACAACATATAAGTTAAATATTACAATGTTTGTTGAATGTGTACAAAAGAAAGGTTAAGTTAGCATGTTTTCAAGCTGAGTTTTATTTTAAATCAAGTTTACAAAAAACTAAATGAAAAACAATATGCAACTGAATTTTATTTATCGTTTATCAAACAGTGGGATGGTTTTATCGAAAAGTGGCATCTACCATATTAAAATCCTGTTTAATATGAGTTTTAATATAAAATCGCGAATTTTAAGCAGTTTTAGTTTGAAAGAACTCATCAAATTTTACTTTATGAAAACTTAGCATTAATAAAATTGAAATAAATATAACACGTTTTCCAGATTATAACGTTAATTAAACACGAATGTACATCAACTGATTTTTATTTATCTTTATAAAAAGTTTTTTTTATAAACCTTTAGTACAAAACAACCATCAAGAAGACATAGAGCTAATAGATACATTTTTATTGTTTTTTCTTCATAAGTAATAGTAATTTCAAGTTAACATGGCTGTAAAAATAAAAACAAATTTTTAGTAGTTGAATATTAGTATCTAGACAAGCTGTTTTCTAAAGGTAACTCAAAAAATGTAGGTTTTAATAGTTATAATATTCTGCACCTACGCCATGATTAACTTAATCTGTGTTTTACAAACTATTTTACATAGTTAAATTCACATTTTGTATCCCAATTAAATTTTAAAGTGAAATATATTAAATAACTTTAATAGCAAGCTAAAAGTTAAACATTTTTTAAAGTGTTTTCTTTTTATTACAGATAAGCTAATCGTTAATATTTAACAAAGATTACTCATAAATTTTCAGTAGAGATAAAACTTTTCTAGATAAATAAAAAAGTGTATGAGTTTTATAAGTTTTAAAAAACAATATCAACTTAACTTTATTCTTTATTGAGTTATTTTTATTGTTCTTATAACAATTCTTTAATTTAATAAAAGTAAACATAACAAAAATATACAAAATTAATAATCTCATACTTTTCGTATAAACATACATGTAAAATAAAAGCAAACAATTGGATACATTTGTTGCTTATATGTACATGCAGTATATAATTTTGAAGTTAAATAAAAAAAAAATCAAAAAATCATAGTTTAAGTTTAGCTCATGATTTCAAGCTTTAAAATGCAATTGATTCAACTGCGTAGAAAGTATAAATTTTTATCATACAACCTACAACCTTTAGAGTTGTGTTTTGCTATATCCAGAACCAAAAAACAAAACATATACATAAGGAAAATAGACTAATATTTTAATAAACTTAAGTTTAATGTTAAAAAAAGAATTCTATCTACATTTTCATCCAAACTTCATATTAGAGTTTTACCATTAAACTTTACAAAAACCTATTAAAGTTACCAGATATTTTTCTAAATCAGGCTTCAGACTTGTGTTTATCAAAAGCTAATCAAGAAAATACAAAAAAAATAAAAAATTTTAATAAAGATTTTAACTTTAAAACACAATTATCTAAAAACTATGAAAATAAACTGTATAATTATTCAATCTTCAGCTTTGGAGTCATGCTTTAAACAAAACGAAAACTCTACGTTACTTAACAAAAAATATAAAATTTGGGCAAAAAAAGTTTATAGAAAAAAATACAATCAAAAGACTGATAATTAAAAACTGTAAAAACTATAACATCTTTTTTACAACCCCAAGCTTTGTATTAGCTTTTAACAAAAAAAAAATCAACAGTAAATAAATTAAAGGTTTAAATTCAAAACCAGCACATATTAAAAATATAAAAATTACAATTTTTTTTTACAAACCTCCACGCTTTGGAGTTGTGCTTGTCCATAAAAAATGAATAGTAAAAATTAATGAATAAAAAAGTTTAAATTCGAAATGAACACTTTTCAAAAAATAAAAATAAAAATTATAACTTTTTTTCCAAACCTCCACGCTTTGGAGTTGTGCTTGTCCATAAAAAATGAATAGTAAAAATTAATGAATAAAAAAGTTTAAATTCGAAATCAACACTTTTGAAAAAAAAATAAAAATTATAACTTTTTTTCCAAACCTCCACGCTTTGGAGTTGTGCTTGTCCATAAAAAATGAATAGTAAAAATTAATGAATAAAAAAGTTTAAATTCGAAATCAACACTTTTGAAAAAAAAATAAAAATTATAACTTTTTTTCCAAACCTCCACGCTTTGGAGTCGTGCTTGACCATAAAAATGTAAAGTAAAAAAATAAAAGTAAAAGAGTTTAAACTCGAAATAATCATTTATTAAAAAAAAAAAGTCAAAAGTTATAACTTTTTTCCACAAACCTCCACGCTTTGGAGTCGTGCTTGACCCAGCACCAGGCGCCTGCCGGCCCGTAGTTGTCGCCGATGAAGGGTAGCAGGCTGACGACGAGGGAGGGAAACAGCCACGAGAGGGCGTTGTAGTACTTCTCGTACGATGCGGTGCTCCTCTGCTTGATCACCATCGTGTACAAGTTGAACGTTATGCAGGCGACCTGCAATGAGTTTGTTTTTCATTGTGTTGAGAACGTTTGAGACAAAATACTGCATCATTTATAAATACTAGTGAAAACTGAAAACATAAAATAACTAGTAGTATCAAGTTTACTAAAAGTATCTTGTACAGAGATTTACTTTGGTTGCGCTACTTTAGAGTTGAGTAGTTTTCATATTATGTGTGAATTTTATCATTAAATACAAATGGTATAGTATCAAAACTAAACCTATACTTTTTGGTAGTAATCAGTAGTTATTTCATTATTAAATAGTATTTTCTTATCATGTAATTACAGCAAACTCTCGCAAATCTACTCACATTGTGTCCACAGCAAAATTGCATAATTAAACAAGAGGTAACAAATCTACCTACTATATTGACTGTTTCTGATAATGCATTTGATCAGAAAATTCCTACAATAAGAATTTAAATATGAAATAAGTTAAGTAATTTATTAAAACTTTTTAAAACAAAGTAGCTTTTCATATTTTTTGAAGAAAAAACATACTTTTAGTTAAAATTTTCAAGGTATTTTTTTTATTCGAAAAACCTAAACTGTCTTTTTAAACAAGAGTGCGCAACCAAACGAATGCCTTGGTTTGCGAGAGGTTACTGTATACGTTTCTATCAATAGTATTAAAATAAAACAGTTCTTTTTTCAATTATGAAAAATCATCAAAAATATATTTTTAGCAAAAATTTAACAATTTTTGCAGAAGAACTCAGTGAAAATTTGCATTGCTTATACTTCAATCAACTTGTATGAATAGAGCTTAAAACGACCGGTTAAACAAAATGAAGCACAACAGTGAAGTACTGTTTGTTGTGATCATTATTAAATACAATTCGCTATAAATACTTACACTAATACTTGTTAAAGTATGTTGTACAGTTTCACTTTGCTGCTGGATTTTTGAACTGTAGAGTATTTTTTCTTTAACAATATTATGTGTGTGTATACAAATGACAGAGTTGCCACTCTTTGAGTCACAAAAGTACATTTTTTTATAATTTTACTAAAATAATAAAATCAGTTGTTTCAAAAAAATGGTTAGAATATAAGAAAATATTAAAATTAAATCAACCAAATCTTATTCAAAATCAAGAAAAAAAACTGGCCTGAGGTTTTCAGAAATCTTAAAACTGTCCTGAGTTTTTTATAAAAAACTAAACTGACAAGAGTCAATCTGAGTTTGAAAAAAATCACAGTATCCTGAGATTTTTATAAGTTTCAAAACATCCTGAGTATGCTAAGCGTGCAGCAACCTTTAAATGATTTCTGATTTACAAAATTAGGATCCAGTTCCGTTTAGAAAATTATAATAGAAAAAAGCTGAATCAGGAAGATAACTACAAATGACATAAAAACTATTAGCACACATAGGCTTGTAATCAATTACTATATCATTTTCTAAGGTAAGCATTGTATGTTAAAAATATCTAACATAAAATACAAATATTCTATTTTTCAGTTATGATAAATATTTTCGAATAAGATGTTTAAATTGTGAAACACTAAATTTGTAGTTATTTAAAACCAGTAAGTTGTACAATTTAATTTCTATAATACATCTTTAAACATCGGATTTACTCATCACAAGCAAATTGAACTATACATACAGAACTACCTGTATACACAATTGAAACAAATTAGTGTGTTATCTTACATACAAAACGTACCCATGACAGTACCGCCCAGTCAAAGTAAGTGAGCATCCAAGCTTCAAAATCACAAGCCGGACCGTCAGGTGTCACATCGCCTGTTTTGTGTAATTTAAATTTAATTTATCAACTGTGGTACATTTATTTTTATTAAACTCATATTTATAGAAAAATTATTTTATTATAGTACAAAAACTAACTGCATGCTATTTTATAAACCTTGTTTTCAATAAAGTAAAACACTGATAGACTACTGCTAAGTATATTATATTGAAAAACTAAGAAGTTGAAACCAAACTATTTTTTGTTTTACATAAACATGCTTGAGTACTAGTAGTAAAAAACTACTGTCTATAGTTTATTTAAACAATAAATTTAAAACAGTTGAAACTTAAAAAAAACAACCAAAATTATTTTTACTAAAAACTTAACTATAAAAAATAAACACATCTTTAACATAAGTTTTCTGGTAATACAATAAAAATGGCTTATGTAGTTTGTATTTTCTTTTGTTATAGAAATATTATATTATGTCACAATTTTTTAAATATTCACCTGAAATGTAGGCAATAGCATCAAAAAGAGCCGCAATGCTGAGATAAAGAATCAATCTTTGTGATTGAACCTGCAAAAAATGATAAAAAATTATTATTAAACTAATGTTAACTAACATTGTAATAATTTTAATCTGTACATAACCACGTTATATATACTTAAAGGCTAATAGAATTACTGCAACAATAAATAGTACTTGATAACAGATAAAAAAAATGTCTAATATCAAATTTTTAAACTAATAAGTGAAAAACTTCTGTATAAGAAAATAAGAAATAAATTATCAAATAATATAAATTCTAGCACTTCATGCTGGTATAAACTATAATAAAGCACTGAAAACAACTTACTTTTGTTGTAATTAAATGTTTTTGACTGTATATAATTTGCAACTAAAGCTGAGAACTAACATGGTATTTTTTGAAGAGCCAAATCATGACAATCATGAAAAGGCAGCCAATAATTGAGAGGCTGGCAGTAATTCTCTTGAGCACAATTATGGTGTTGCATTTTGTTTCATCTCCATTGAACAGTGTACACGATGTTGACGTGTTCATTATATTGTTTTTGTATATAGTTCAATTCTATAAAAAATCATAAACTTAAACAACTTTGAAAAAGAAGTTTTTATGCTTTAAACCATAATAAGTAGGCATAAATTAATGTTTTCTTAAATCTGTTTATTAAAAAAGTAAAATGATTTTCAGGCAGATATACAAAATATCTATAAAATATGAAAAAATGAAATAAAACTACACATATATACAAATTTGTATCTATCATTTCTAACGTTTGCACAAATCATTATGACTTTAATGTTTGATTAAAAGAACTTATAGCCAAACAATGATTTTCAGGTCTAATTAAGAGCTTGTAACTTAAAGTATTTATTTTAAATTGTGATAACATATACTGTTGACTTATAAAATTTATAAATACTTTACCATTTTACACCAGTTTGATTGATAACAAACATTGGAAAATAACCATAACAAAAAAATCAATCTTAGTTACTTGAGCTTTATTTATGTATAAATTTAGAGTCCTATATGAAAGCTTAGTCAACTCTGATTATAAGAGCATAACACAAAAATTGTTGCCACCCATCAAAGATAAACAATTATCTTTAGTCCCCAAAAACTAGTGGGTCTAACTTAATCAAGTTTGATAAAAGGTCAATACCGGGTATAAGTTACAGGTTTTACAACTGAAATTCCAACAATGTCAATGTGTGGGACAACAATTTAAAATAAAGGTTTTTACTCGAGTATTAAGCAGTATTAACAAGTATTAAAATACTTGAAATAAAAAATGTTATAAAACTTACTTACAGTTTATGGATTGTGGAATATCTTTAAAGAATATTTACTAAATGTGCCTTTATTTGTATTGTAATTTACCTGTTCTGTGAAAAAGCAATTAAAAACTCTTTAACAAAAGTATTTTAAAATTCTCATATTTCGCTAAAAGACTATTTGTTAGCTAGAAAATATGCATTTGAAAATTTATTTTTGAATCAATCAATATGGATTACTTGTTGTACTTTATACCAGTTTGTGTTTTCAACTTTAAACAAGTATTGCAGCAGTAGAAATAGTAGTAATATTGGAAGAAAAATGGAAAACTTCACTACAAATTTACTTTAGAACTAAATTAGCATGAAGCAAAAAACTTACAAAACTTAAGGCTACCAGTAAGTATAATATTAAAATATTACATTTAATAAATAAAATCCAAGTTTTTATAAATACTGAATTTAAACTAGCTCAAGTTAGTAAGTGGAAAATATAAAACAATATTATGTTTAAAAATGGTCATTATTACAAAATAAAACCTCTTATCTTATTTTATTAGCATAGCTTGTTTAACCCAAATACAATCTACTTTTTAACAAATACAAAAAATGAATAAAAACAACACTTACACAAATAGTCAATGGACCTGGTCTGGAGAAAGACCCTTTCATTATCAATTAGTGCTTATGTTTAAAACTTAATATAATTAATAAAAACTTGTGTAAGTTGAGTAGTTCAGGTTGAATAAATTAAGGTTAAAAAAATTATAAAAATAAATTTTTAAGATATATCTAATCTATTGTCATTAGTGGTTCTTATATTGATGTGTATACTAGATAATAGTTATAATTGAATAAAGGTTTGGAATCCAAATTTTAGATTATTTCGAAGTGACTGTTACTTGAAACCAATTGTTTGTATGCAAAAAAGCATGTTTGTTTGTTGTGCGCCTGCCTTGAGAACAACAAATCCAGTGTTTAAAAAAACCTGATGTGCTAGAATTAAATGATCTGTATAAATTGCAAATTTGTAAGTCAATGAGTAATACTATAACATGTTTTGATGTAGAGACTATAGATTTACACTTGCTAGTTCTGTTCACTCACACAACACAAGGTTTTCAAAGAAAATTAATTTTATAACCTTAAGACCTAGAACAAACTTTTTTCTAAAATGCTTTAGGTATTTGGGTCCAAAGTTTTGGTCTAGTGTCCCTAAAACTATTAAAATTTACAAAAAGATTTATTTAAATTTAATGATAAAAACTTATTTCTAAATAACTACAAGGAGTAGATCTAGCTTGCTTCTGTATGTTTTATTTGTGTCGAAATTTGATTCATGTTATATGTACAGCAGATTGTGATGGGTCTCTTATTTTATGATCTTCTTGCTAATGAAAAGTGATTGTCATAGGTCACTGAAATAAATTATATTTATTGTTAATTTTATTTATTTGTTATAGTTTTTGTTACTGTGTTAGATAAAAGATAGTTCACCTGTTATTTATTTATATCTGTTTTTTATTAGAAGTTAGAGGTAAAAGTATAACAATAATACAAATTTATTATCATTTATATTTTCATTATATTTTGAGTTTTATGTCAAGTTAGTATTAACAAATTTCTATAATACTTATTGTTTTATTTATTTTATTATTAGTATATGTTTTTTATTACAAACAAACAGTTTTTTTTTCTACTTACAGTATTTCTTTATTTTTTTTTGTAGAACTTAATAATTTCATTAAGATATTGGTTATTTGAGATTGCAACAGCTGATTGTGAGTTCACAATGGTGGCAGTGATCATGTGAGTTGATTGTTAATGTGTTTTTTGTTGTAGAGTGCAGATACTTGCTTAAGGATTTGAGCTTCATGATTTTCCCACACTCTGTGGTTTTTAGTGTTAAAATTTTAGCCTTGTGAGTATTAACCAAATGAATGTCACTAAGGGATTTTATTTTCAATTAAATAGATAGTTTTTTGTCTAATTTTAATTTTTTTGCTTAGTTTATTTTTAATTTTATAGGGGGAGGTAGAATTACAGGTGATGACAAATTGCTTGCATAACCTTCAAAAAATGTTTATTGTTGTAGAGGAAGAGTAACCATGTTTTTCTACCATATAATAGTACTTTTTTACTGTTGAAATAACAAGTATAAATATTCTATTTTTTAACATCACACAATGTAGGTTTATTAATTTCTATTAGTTAGATATTTTGTATCTCTTAGTCTGCAATAGGGACTGTACTATACTTTTGAAACAGTTTCATTCATAATTTATGTATGTAAATGTAAACATACTCACTTGACGAAATTAATTTAGTAGCGGATAGAATATTAGGTAAATTTACTGTACTTTTCACATAAATCTTGTTTTCAACAAATTGCTAATAATTCAAAAAAAGTAGTTAATATACTTTATCATAAGACAACTTTTAAAAAAATCATAAGCCTTTGGATCTAATGATTAGTTAGAAGATAAAAAAAATCAAACAAAATTATATACAGATATTTTATAATATTTTAAGTTTTCTCTGTCATTTTTACAAAGTACAGATTTTTAACTTCTTACAGATCTTAGTAAACTTGTTAAAACAAGACACCAAGGTATGGATTTAAAAATAAAGGTATAGATGACTTTCTTTGCAAATTTTTTATATTGATGAACCCTAAAGTATCCTTTAAATTAGAGTGGGCAACGTACGGCCAACTAACAAAAGTCCTAATTTTTGCGATAAATATTTTCGGTAAAAAGCATATTATGCAAAAAAATCAGCATTTTAACAATGGCTATTTTTTGAAATAAATTCTAAGTTTTATATAAAGTACACACTTTTCTTAGAAAGTTACCATTTTGGTTTTAATACTTTTGAAAGATTATTTTCTTTTTAGTTTTTAAAGAAACATTTTTTAATTACGCGGTCGCGAAGACTTAAATTATTAAATCCGACGTTCGAAATCTCTTTTTTAGTGTGTGTGACCCACTGACTTAACAAATAGCTTACCTATATATAAAAAATTACAGTTGAAGAGACTTTCTATAAATTTTCATACCATTTAAATAGTTAAGATATCT
Source organism: Thalia democratica (assembly GCF_965202585.1). NCBI lineage: Eukaryota > Metazoa > Chordata > Thaliacea > Salpida > Salpidae > Thalia > Thalia democratica. Next base: position 40,046,579 of record NC_139165.1, on the reverse strand, counting down.
TCCTAAGTTTGTTTAATAAGTTCAAACACTCACTAACAAACTTTGAATTTTGTTTAAATACTTTAGTAGTCTAAGTTCAACACTTTGATTCAAAAGAAATTTAATCTTTTTAATTAAAAAAAAAAAACACAATAAACATAACTTATTTTAGAAGTTATTTTTTTGTAATTATATGTTAATTTCAATTGTAAAATATAATGTTTAAAGAAAAATTAAACCGACAAAATATTTTTAATTTAAGTTTTTTAAGTATTTTAAAATGACTTATTAACTAAGTAGTTTTGAATCAAGTAGTTGGTTAAGCCAGTCTTGAAAATAAATATTCGTAATGGTATAAGTAAAATTTGTGGTCATTGCTCCTGTTAAAAAACAAGTACCTATAAAAAATTCTCGAATAATTTTTTGGTAGAAGATTAAGTTAAGCTTAACCAAGCAAAAATGTGGCATTATAATTGACATACGACAAATTGTAGATCACTGTACTAAATTTAATTACTCTCAAAGGTCATTAAAGGTGCTACTATAAAGAGTATTCTTATTTTGTTAATAAAGTCGCAAATCATGTCAGAAAAAGCACACTTTTAAAGTATTAAATTTAAAAAACTAATCATCTAAAAAAATTAGTAGAGAAGAATTACAAGTCTATAGAAAACAACAAGTAATGGATGTATTTTATTGTTCCTAAAAAGCACTGTTTATAGAAAAAGACTTATAGACGTGATAATTACGGGAAGTGTCAAATATTCACAAGGGACATTTTTGTTTTTGTACGGTATCAACTTTTCACAAGTAGTCACTTTTGCATAACGACACTTTTGCACGGGTTGAAAGTATTTTTAATTGATTTTATTTTAGTATTTTTTTATCATCATTATTACCCCTAACCTTAACCTTGGGTCGGTTACTTACTTTTCTTCATTTTTGTTTTTGTTTAAAAACTTTTATTTTTATGGTTTTTTATTCTTATAATTATTTCTATTAATTATTTTTTCTTTTTTTAATCTTTAATGTTACCCCTAATCGTTACCCTCGGTAGATTTTTTTTTCTTTATTTGTTTTTTTTTAATTTATCGTTTTTATAATTTTTTTTTATTAGCTTTTTACACTCTCGTGCAGAAATGACTGTTCGTGCAAAAGCGTCTTTGTCTAAAAATGTCCGTTTGTGCAAAAGTGTCCCTTCGTGCATATTTGACCCTTAATTCAAAAATGTCTTCTTGCATATTTGACCCGTTCCCGATAAATACACATAATAGAAATAACGAAAAAAAAGGATTTAGAATTACACTAAGCAAGTATTAATATTACAAAATACAAAGTGTTTAGTGTTTACTTGGCCTAAACTACAAAAAGTTAGATAAAAAATACTTTTTAACTTTTTTATACGTTAAAAGCAGTGTTTGCAACATGTTGACCTGTACTCATAAAATTTAGTTAGAACTACATTTAAACGATCAAAGAAAGAAAAGTATGCAGTTTATAAATTACTATGTATGAATAAATAATTAAATTTCAAAATTGTTATATATGTTAAACAATATGTTTAAACATATATGTTTAAACTTTGTTATATACTGTTTACATCTTTTGGATTTTTTTTGAAAAGTTGTTATCTCCCCTTGCCAGCAATGGCTTTTTAGCAGGCAACGATCAAGTAATTGATCCCCTGACCAAAATGAAAATCGGACCCTCGCCGGTATTCGCTATTCATACGGCCTACTCTCGGAAAGTCCCCCTCGAAGTAAGTTGTCGCGGCGTCATCTAAGCCAGGTCTCAAGGGTGTAACTATAACTACAAGATCATCGAAATAAAATTAATTAATATGATGTATAGCTACTATACAATTATACGTTTTCTTCTACATTTGAGTTTATATGAATATGGTATAAAACTTGTAAAATATAGTACATAATATATGGATTGGTATTTTTAAGTTGTTTTTAGTGTCAATATCAAGTACTTTTTTGTACATTTAAGCCTTAAAAATATAATAAAAACAATAAAAAGCTTTGGTAAGCTATATTAAGCTTCATCTGCTTACTATAGCTTATTACTGACCTGACATATTATTAAAATATAAATAAGTTAAACAACAATATAATAATTTAGCATATTTTTATACTTTTTTATTATTCAAACGAAAACAACTCTTTCATAATTTTATAACAAATAATAATTGCGTCTAGTACCGTCTGATATTAAAGTTCAGTTAAGTTCTTTCAGAAAAATATCAATTGATACGAGACCACATGTTTGTTCTAACTATTTTTTTTTGCACGAGAAATACAAGTAGTTAAATGATAGTTTATTAAAGTTACTTAATTTATTGTGTTAATCGTTGCTTTTGTGCTTTGATAAAATTTTTAAAAAAGCTAAACATACTATTTACGAAAAAATAAGGAACTTTCAAGGTTTACTACAAATGGTTTGAATAATTATAATTTTTCTTACATTAAAGGTATTTTTATTTATGTAAATTTATTATATACAAGGGTAACAACTAAGAAATAGAACATAAAAAATTAACTTAAAACTAAGAGATATAAAACGAAAGATTAAAAAGCCTTTAAACTAGGTTGTTTAGATAATTTTTGTTGTAATTATTCAGTGGAAAAGTAGTTATTAGATTTTACGTTTGTTAAAAAGTTTTTTTTTGATAAAACATAAGCTAGTAAGATTAAAAAAGAAACTTTAGTAGTATTTTGTTATTTGTCTGAAACAGCAGTATAAATGAAATTACTTAAATAATCTTTTTTTATAAAATTAATGTAATTTTAGATAGTTTAGAAAAAATTGTTTGTCTACAATATTCATTTGTTCTATTTAACTAAAACGTTCAGCGTGCATTAAAAACGAAATACAGCATTAATTATAGCTAAATCTTTAGATTCGATAAATTCTTTTAATTTGCTTGTTTAGAAAGTAGCTTTTACGGAAATGCTTTACATGAAAAGATTAATTTTTTTTTATACTAAATAGTTTCCCTTTATACGCTGTGCAGTGAATTTTATTTTCCTTTATGTATGTTGTTTATAATCTATTTTTTGTAAAGGCTTCGTTTTAATTTAAAATACTTTTACTAAGAATAATATTAGAATTGTTTAAACTTTTGTTTTAATCAAAAACTTTGTATAAAGAATAACAATTTAGCTTACTCGAGATATAACTTTCAATGTTATGCGAACAAAGCACTGCACATATGAAATAGATATTTTTTACTAAAAGAAAATAGCTGCTCTATAGACTATGTAAAACTAATTACTAATTACTTAAAATAATATATCGGTTAAAATATTAGTTAAACAAGTTTGAAACAAAAGTGTTTTATCAAATCATAAGTTTAATTTTGTTTCCACATCAAGTTATATTACGCTAAACTTGTATTAAACTAATAAACGTTAAGCTATCTGTTTTATTAAGTTTTTTTTAGAGTGTTGGTAATCTACTTATATCTTTAAGTTTTAAATGCAAAAAGAAATTAGCTTGAAAATAGTTGTTTATTGTTTTAAATCCAGTTGTCAGAAGCAGTTTTCTTTAATTTATATTTATAAACAAACTAATTTATTTCTAAGATTTTATTTAGCAATGTTATATGTTGGTTTGAATTATTATTTTACATTTTTTGTAATTAAAATAAGATCAGATAACTATATTTAGTAAAAAAGTTTAATTATTTAGTAAAGAAAACAAATCTTTCCAAATATTATTTTCACTTTAAAATTTCTAGTTAAGACAGAAAAATAAACTTAAAATTTCTAAGGATTTGCATAAAATACTTTAAAATTTATAGATTAAAGTAGAAAAGTAAAACTAAGGTAAAAAAAAATCAATTTTTGATATTTTGTTAAGTATAACTTGAAATAAGCATGGCTTTTTATACTTAAACATATTAAATTACTCTAGTAGTAGAGTTTAAAAAAAAAATAGTTTTTAAATAAAGTCTGTTTTTTATTAGTAATTTAGCTAGATAACTTTTAGATTCCAAAAATATATACAAAAAATGATTTTTAATTGTTTTGTTTTGAAAAACTATAAAAAACTATGTTTTTTCATAAAACTGTTTTTTTAATTTCACAAAAGAAATATAAAACATTGAATCAAATACTATTTTATTGAAATTCTATAAAATAAAAATTATGTTTTCAGATTATTAACAACAGTTTAGTTAGTTATAAACTTCGAAAGTGTTTTTTGTTGATAAACAGCTTTGTTTAGTTTAGCATGTAAATACTTTTTATATTTATATTTTTATATTTTTCATAAATTAGGTATAGACTTTATTTATATTTATATGTTAGTTGACTAAATTTAATATTTTTTATTAAACATTCTAAATAAATATATTAATAATTAAATTTTAGTTTAACCTATGTAATTCTATTCTAATTGTTTGTGTTTTAGTTAAGTTTTATAACTAAATAAAAAAAAATAGTTCGTTATAGATTTTATAAGCATGTGGGGTACGATTCGATGACCAAAAAGTCTTTTGTACACATGGTCGTTAGATCAAAAATTTCGAGCGCTTTTCTTTTATTTTTTAATATACAATACTGTTGAACTTTATAAACATCATAATAGGTCATTTGACTAGTACGAATAAACCGGATTCATGGATAAACTTAAATTGATGGTCCACCTTAGTTGCTGGGCAGGTGAAAAAGAAGTTAGTCAAACATTATTTTTTAATTACTAGTTTGTTTATACAATTGGTGTTATTTTATCATTTAAATTAGATTTTTATAATAAAAATGTTTTCAAATGTTTTCTTTGACATTTTGTTTCAAACTAATGTATAGCAACGTGTCATGTCTATAAACATTTAAAATGTTTTAGTCTGATATTGTAAAGTAAATTTAAAAGTAAAAACTTAAATATTTTTGTATAATCTAGAAGAATATAACTTTCAAATATTTTTATGTCGCTCTTTAAACTCTAAACCTTTAACTCTTTAACAAATTGTGGTTAGTTTTGTACCAATTAAAAAATATGTATTCAATTAATAGGTATTTTTGATCCACCAAGAATCAAACCCTAGTGAAATCCATTGTCTGGCAACTGTTGCTGTTATTATCGATGAAACTATGGACAATTTCGAAAAAGGTGTTTAGTTAAAACTTCTATTTTTGTCATCAAAACCGTTTTGATACGTTGCTGTTTTATATTAAATTAAGATAAGATCAAAAAATAATAAAGTAAATAAAAATTGCAAAAAACATTAAATAATCCGATACAATTTTAATTACAAAAAATGTTAACATAATTATTAAAACCAATATAATAGAAATTTGCCTCTCCAATTTACAATTAATAGTTATTAAAACAAATCATTAAAATTTTAGTTATTATTTTATCCCAGACTTTCCAAAGTTTGCAATATCGCTATAAAGGTAAACAAATTATTCAAAATCCTGTTACCAATTATTTTACTAAAGTTTACATTTTTACATTGTTTATAAACACTAACAAAAAAAAATAGGACGATACGGTTTCGTCTTCTACAGAAATGTAGTGAACATCAAAGCTCATGTGTTTGCTGCGGATCAAGTAACAATTAAGAATTTGAAAAATAGCGCTTTTATAAACGATCAGTGTATGAGTTCAGACGGTAGAATTCACATTTACATCAACGTTCTGCTGGACATAGTCGACGAAAGTGAAATAAAAGCAAGCTTCAACAAAAAACTGATTCGTTAGAAACAAACTTTCAAACTGTTAACAAAAGCTAAAACCTTAATTTTTTGATATTGTCATGCTACCCTAAATTTTTGAATAAAAATAATTTTTAAAGTCTTTGACGACAAATTTTATCATTTAAAAGATAATATGTTCAAAAATTTGGTGAAGCTTCGTTTTTTTACTAATTATTTTTTTTATATAACTGCCTTTACGTTACTTAGTATATTTTGTTTATTGTCATTAAACGCATCTCTACTTTTTATATGTGTTACAGCTAAAGGTAATAATTAAACTACTTGAATTTTATTCAAAATAAACTAAAAAAGTTATTTTAATTGACTTCAATTTGATCTATAAATATTTTGTACAAAACTAGCTTTTATTTCTTTTTAAGTTAACATACATAAATAAAATAAATGTTCACAATCTTTAATTAAGATTTGAAATATCAAATTTATGGTGTCAAACAAGTTATATATAATAAACGAACAATAGCTTAAAACTGTTAAGTTACACTTAGTCGAGTAAACGTTTTATAACTCGTATAAGAATTTGTATTACTTAATATTCTATTATGTTTGAATAAAAACCTGAAACTGTGAAATAAGTGAAGCACAGTTTTAATAAAGTTTAGTATATTGGTAAAAGTTTTAAAAAAATCAGTTGGTATTACTACGTCTTTAAGTTGTAATTCTTAATACATTTTAAAATTATTACAATTATTTACAATTATTTTACAATTATTATTTAGTATTTGTAATAAATATACATCTCAAAGGTTAAGCACATTACATCTAGCAAGCAAGTATTTTTGTCATGAAAACATTACTTAAACATAATTTTCAGTTAAAAAAGTTTTTAAAATCTAACTTTAAGTTTATATGACTTTAGTTTGGTGTTTACAAATTTTAAGACTGTTTTTATACACAAGTTCAAAAAAGTAAAGCTACATAATAAAGTTTTTGTTTATTTTTCTTTTATGCACATATGGTTTGTTATATTACAAGACATCAAATTAAGTTGCCCGCTCGTAGGTTATACTACAAAAGTTAAAGTTTTATACTCAAAATTATTTTCTTTGTCATGTTACTAGTTTTTGTCTTTAGTTAATTAAATTCTAAAACATAAGTAATGGTTAGAAAAGCTTTTGCCTATACATATATCTACATATAAAAATAGTAGAATAAAAAGAATAAAGTACATATAAAAATATATATTTTAGGGTGCTTATTTTTTCAGCTACTTTTGATTTTCCGGCTAGAAAAAATTTTAGGTTTCGGAAGTGCAAAAAAACACACTGTGCAAAACTTTAAATGATTTATAGAAACTTTCACCTTGACTCCAACCAATTTTTCAAAAATTACCTCAATGCAAATTTATGGGGTCCAAAAAATGCGACCCTGGAGTTTTAAGCTAAAAATAATTTTACAATGCTAATTATTACGTAAACAATTTATAAAAAATTAAAAACGATTTTAAGAAAGTTGTTTTTGTGTTTTTTTTTTATTCTATGTAATTTCTATCATTTTTTGTAAGTTTTCAAGAATCTCTTTTTATTTTCAAAAACCTTTATTGAACCTGGCTACCAACTTACATAGCAGTTTTTTAATTTTTTTTTTATAATTTTTATAAAATAACTAGCTTGTAAAATTTGTAAAAACAAAAAGCTTAAAGTGTATTTTAGCATAATTAATTTCAACATAAAAAACTATGATGAATATAGATAAGTTGACTTTTTAAAAACAACTATTGAGTAGCAATTTTTTTAGATTCCTAACAAGCATAAAACATATTAAAAAAAATTTATTAAAAACATAGAATACAGTATATACAACTTATATTTAAGTTTAATATAAGAATCCTTGTTAAATGTCCTACAAAGTTTGTAAGAAAAAATAAATAAAACAAAATTTGTTAAAAATGACTTCCAAATTTACTTTTTTAACTAATAAATTCAAACCTAATTTGTAACCTTATTGCATAAAATCAGGGGTAAGCAAACTTCTGCTCGTGAAGTACTTTTTAGATCAAAACTTTCTTTTAAAAACCGAAAAAAAAATTTTTACCTTAACACTTACAATGATATTCTTAACTTAATTATTACTCTTTACTTGTGCTTTAATATAGCTTATTTTATTATTTTTCTTTCTAAAATATAGTATTCTTATATTAACTACTACAATTTTTTGATAACAGCGGCCCGAGAAGACTTTTTTCTAATTAATGCAATCAAGTTGTGTTAGAAAAGTTTGCCCGCGGCTTATTTATGCGTGTCGACCCCTGCACTAAATCATAGTTGATAATAAACTACAGACTTTTTTTAATCTCTTATATTATAACTAAAACTCTTTCCAATAGATTCACAAGAATTTGGCTTGTAAGATCAAATTTATATCGAAAAAAGCAACGGGGTAGAAGTCTGATTTAAAGAATTTATTACTAAGATTTCTAAAATAACTTATGTTATCGGTCAAAACTAGTTGTAAAATATTCCATAGTCTGTTTATAAGTATTTTGTGTCCAAAAATTTCCTTGCTGACGAAGCATTTGATTCATGAACATTTTACAAATGCCAGTACAAGATTGTTTAAGGTCCTTCTCATCCAATATACATTAATCTCACTTCCTTCGTTTTCACTGTAAATCACCGACGCAAAACTAACTGGAATTGCGATAAAACTTGGTAACGTTATCAAAGTTAGCAGCGAGTATGAAAGCAACTACAATCGTAGTTAATTTGAAGGTTTAGTCTTTCAAGAATCAAATAAAAAGTTAACTTTGTGAAGTTGTTGTGTTAGGAACTACTTTTATTCAATCAAGAAGTCGATTAATATTTACAAAATTATTATAAAAAAACTACTTCGAGATTTAAAACTATTGCAACAAACTTGACATATTAAGTGTTTATAAATAAAAATAACTTTACTTCTAACAACCAAAACTAATTATAAACTAAGTTTGCTATCAATGGTAGACTGTACAGATTACAATTAAATGCTATTTTACTTACGTTTATGGTATAATTGTCTTTCGTATAGCATAGCAGCGGTTTTTATATCCACATAGTGGCTTTTAGTAACATCAACATTTTCGTAACCTCAACACTAATCAAAACTACTTAGAAACGTAACATATACAAGTATTTAACAATACGCATACAGAAATAAAATGTGTTAACATATTAGTCAGCAACTGAAACAAAAAGCAATACGATGTTGTTCAACATTAGGGAATTACGAATAGCAAAGAGGCCCTACAACAGAAGTTGGCAAATTGAAGTATCAATATGCAGCCCTGTTATGTACTGTTTAACCAAACTTATACTATTTTATGAAAATGGCTTACTTACAATCAAGTTATCGATTTAATAACTAGAAAATACTAGTGATTTATAGATGTTTTTTTCATCATAGTTCTCTTTTAAATAATAGTCATTTCATAATCATTGCTTCATTTATTTTAAACAACTGTACCCGCAAACAACACTTTCCAATTAAAACTGTTCCGTTATCTACATAAGGCTACCAACCTCTAACCTTAAGGATCTGATTACTTGATGTTTAAGTTATATGATCGACCCAAAATTTTCCTGGTTACACGACAATTCAAATTTGGACACCTCAAATTCTTAAAAAGTATTTAAAAGACAATATCTTGAAAAGTATAATAAATTTAAAAAATACATATGTAGATCTTATTAATCTCTACAAGCCACTTTTTCTTTTTTGCAAAATCTTAAATATTTTGAAGGTTTTTAAAATTACTAAAACACTATGTTTTTACTTCATTTAAGGTATATCTCAAAAAATAGTTGCTGTTTTGAAAAAGAATAAAACAGCTTTTAGATATTAACAGGACCTACATATGTATTTTTCATACTTCACAAATATACATTACTTTTTTAGTTGTGACCCTTTTAACTTTTTTAAATAATTTCAATTGTCAGAATTTGAATTGTCCAAAATTAAATAGTCGTGCACCCAGTTTTTCAAGTAGCTTAGACTTAAAAAGTTACAATAAGTAGAAGTTAGTTCATATACATATGAAAGAGTAATATTTATTAGAGTAGATACACTTGAAACACATTAAAATTTTAACCTTTCTAATATTTAAAAAACTGAAAAATAATAGTAATTAGCAGAATTTAAACTTTTTAAAAAATTAAATTTTTAACAATGCGCAAATTTAACAATAAGTAAATTATTTTAATTTTAATTAAAAAAAAATTTTATAAGAATTTAGTAATAATACTTTATTACCAGCTTTTTAGTGTAAAAATATATATTACAGTATATCATCAGTAGAATAATATAAAGCAATCAATTAAGTGATCATTTATAAGATAAGTTAAATACAAAATAATTATAACCTTAAAAAATATTTAAAAATTTTCAACTTAACTTTAAATACTTTATTTTCAAAATGGGAAATCAAAAACAAGTAGTGCACTATAATTGCAAAAAAGAGTTTTATCTATTACAAATTTACTAAAATTATGGTATGGACTATTTAAATATAAAGAAGTTTAGTCGAACACTGAGTTCAAGTCTTATATTAAAAAAAAACTATATACTTAATAAAAATTAGCACTAACATACATTAGTTGGTGAAACAAAAAAAAAACAACAATTAAGCAAGCAAAGAAGAATATGTTTTAGCTAATAAGGTAACAAATAAAAAAATTGTTAAAACATAGTTTTAGTCGATTTTTAAACTATATAAGTGAGAGACACTATATTGAAAAATGTCACCAACGCTAAAAAATTTGTTAAAACTTACCATTTAAAACAAATATCAATAGTTGCAAGATTTGTAAATCAAGTCTAAATATTTTTAAAATTTACATGTGGCAGAAAAATTAAGTTTTTGAAGCTTTTAGTGCCGAATAATTTACAATTAAAAAAGTATAAACTTATCTTTTGTAGAATTATGACTAATAAGCCACTTATAGTTCATTAAACTAACTTTAAAGTAACCGATCAAAAATCGTTAAGCTTTGATAAGTGAACGCCTTTAAAAAAAGAAATCACTTTAAAATCAAATTGAGTTTTAATACAAAAAATATAAATCCCCTAAATAAAAACTCATGTCAAGGACGCGACAGCAGCACCTTCAGATCTCACCAACGTGAACCCGTCAACGCCCTCCGTCCTGCTCGTGGTTGTCACGGCAACCTTTCTGTTGATGTCCCTGGGGTCCAGCCTGTCCACTTTTGAGGAGACGAGCCACACGTATGGGGCTATGTGGGCTCCACAGGGGCACCTGCGAAACTGATCGACGTAGTTGAACGCCCCGATGCGGGCCTTGCACTTCGGGCACTCCAGCTTGCCGTTCAGCCAGTTGCCCTGCGTTTGGTTTGGATTTTTAATCAGAATGTCATGTTTAAAATTTAAACACTGTAAATCGAGATTGTAAAAAATCATGTTAAAAAATGATGAATAATTTATGTTAGAATAAAGGAAGATTACTGTATAATTTGTTTTTATTTATATTCCAGTGAAGTTACTTTACTAGGATCTTTTGTTAGCAAACAATTAAAACTATATTTTGAACAGTTAGAGAATAATTTATGGTTGTTTTTGTATGAGAGATACAATTCAAGTTTTTAAAGCTAAAGGTGGTGAATTGAAACTATGTCAAAACTAGTTTGTGTCACTGACTTCCCTGTAAAGTTATATGTGATTTCGCTTTTTTCTTATTGTTTCTTTTAAGGGCATAGGGGGGGGTAAACACCCTTTTTTGGTTTTTGATCTTATTTTATATAGTTTTTACTAAGCTACAAGATGATTTTTACAGATTTTAAAAATTCAAAATAATTTTTGAGATATAGCCGGTCAAAGTCGGAGCCAACAATAGTATCCTTATGGGAGGCGCAAACTAAAACAGCAAAAATAGACTATTTTACTAAAAATCTATCTTCTCCTACGTTTTTTGAGATAACTACTTCAAACTTTCAGGAAATGTTCCTTGATATATTTAGAAAATTCTGTCGGAAGGAATTTTGAAAAAAATTAAAAATAAAAATTTTATAAAAAAAATAAACAAAAAAAACAGTTTTTTTTTTGTTTTTTTGTTATAAAATTTTTATTTTTTAATTTTTTGAAAATCTGTTCCGACAGAATTTTCTAAATACTGCAAGGAACATTTCCTGAAAATTTGAGGTAGTTATCTCAAAAAACGTAGGAGGAGATAGATTTTTAGTGATTTCTAGTTATTTGCCGTTTTAGTTTGCGCCTCCCATAAGGATCCTATTGTTGCCTCCGACTTTGACCTTCTATATCTCAAAAAATATTTTGAATTTTTTAAATCTGTAAAAAGCATCTTGTAGCTTAGTAAAAACTATATAAAATAGGATCAAAAACCAAAAAAGGGTGTTTACCCCCCCCTATGCCCTTAAATAAGTTACACATTAGTTAATTTAGACTAGGGTTTCCCAAAGTGGGCTACTTTGACAACTCGGGGGCCATAAGTTGCAAAGGAGCCATAGGGGAGCCATAAGTTGCAAACGGGCCATAGGGGAGCCATAAGTTGCAAACGGGCCATAGGGGAGCCATAAGTTGCAAACGGGCCATAGGGGAGCCATGAGGCTATACTTTGAAAAAAACTTTAGATATTCTGGAATTAAATATGAAAAGCAAAAAAAAAAGATTTTAAGCGTATTTATAGGTATTTTTTTGAGATATATTGTAGGAGGGAGTCATAGCTATTTTATTTTTTTAAAGGGGCTCTTATGAAAAAAAGTTCAAGATTACTTAATTTATACAGTATAAAATTTTATTTGTTAACTCAAAATCAAACACTCAAATTTGTATGTTGACCAGTTTTAAATGTGAAGCATTTGTTTTTTTTTTTTTTAATTCAATATTCAAAAGTTAATTGCTGATAAATTGAGATTATGGCAAATATACGACTTTGAAAGTAAGAACTCAGGTTTGCTTTTCGACTAGTAATGGATAATTTGTAAATTATGTGATTAGTGCTTTTGTTTAAAACAGAAATTTTTGACATTTAAAGGTTTGGACTGACAATTTAAGATAATGCTAAACTTACTTACTGAGTTTGACATAAAATTTTCTGCATTTCACTGTAAAACTTTTAACATAAATAAAGGCTTATACTTAAGTATTTTTATTATTCATTTAAAGCAAAGCTGTTGATTTTTTAAAAACTATGTTTAAAAATGTTAAAATTTGAGGAAAAATATTGTATGCAATAGTAAATTAGATAGTTGATAATAGTACTACATCAATGTTGTTAGTAAAGTGTAAATTAATTAAAAAAACTTTAGTATACAGGGTTCGTGCACAAAATTTATCAAATTGAATCTGATATTTATTTTAGAAATTCTGAAGTTTGTTTTATATGAGTTTATATCTTTAAGAATTTGATACCTCAAAAACAAATAAACCCATGGAAAAATAACACTAACAGTTGTTTTTAACTTTTTAAAATGATTCTAACATTATTAACAAACAACTTAAGAAATAATGACCTTAAATGTGCATGGTTTTACAATTTCACATTAGACTAAAAAAAAATCTAATTTAAAAAAAATAAAACAAACATCAAAAATAAAAAGTTATGTTCTGTTTTAAGATATATTGATAATTTCACATAATATAAAATGACAACAATTTTTTTCGAAACTTTAAGCAGATTAAGTTAGCTCCATTCATTAAAAGAAAATTAAAATTATGCTTCTGCATAAGCAACCTTATTACAATAAAATACCACAAAACACTGCAAAATCAAATTGAACTTAAATATAATACTCATAAAATAAACATACTCTTTCAATGTTGTCTCGAAGCCACTGAGGCGCCTCCTCACAATCAGCATCGACATACACTAAATTTTGATCTGCCGGATTCCGACCGCACGATGCTTTGGAGAAGTCCTTGTGATCTGTTAAAATCACCGGTTAAATATATATTTTGTTTGTCAAACAGTGTTTTATATCATATGTTGACTTTAACGAGAGTTGCATATTCCTGAAGCAAAAATATTAATCTGACCAACTAAAATCTAGCCTGAGTAATCATGAGTTTATAGGAAAGATATAGTCCTAAAATTTAAAAAAAAAATACAATCAAGCTTCAATACTTCAAATAATAATAATAATAGTAACAATAAGACTTTGTACATGGTTCTCACAAAAATTAAAAAAAAAATTGGAAGTCCATAAAATATAGCAAATTTATAAGGAAATTATCAAAAAAAAACGTTACAAACACATTTTAAGGCACATAAAATAAAATAGTGTCATAAACTTTTAAAGCAGTCTTAATTAGAAAATTATGAAATTTTGAGGGTTTTTGAACTTTAATTTAAATTAGCAAACTTCAGGTAAATTGTTTTTAATGTAAATGATCGCAAAAATTTAGACTTAACAAAATAAAACTATTTTTACATGTTTTTCATCACACGGTGTCACTGTTTTGGCTTTAAAATTTCAGTCACCATACAAAAAAACTTAGTTTAAATAGATTTGTAGAGATTTTCACATATTTTTCAGTTTTTTCTAGGAATTTGTAGGGATATTTCAGAATATTGCAAATTTCTGAAATTTATAGAGATATTTAAGAAAGTGGGAACCCTGTTAGCATCTATTAAATAAAACATAGTTTATAGAAAATATAAAAAATTTAAAAACAAGCTTAAATTAAGAAAACTAGTGAAGCTAGCCAGAGTTTTACAAAACTTTCAATTTAGCTCGAGTGTTAATCAACCCTGTAAACAAACATACCATACAAATTAAGTCAAACTAGTCTATTTCAGGGGTTAGCAAATTTAGAAATGGAGAACACATGAAGCCCAAAAAGGGTAAAAGTGTGGCCTGCAAGCATATTGTTATTTTTTGAGATGCTGCTCATGAAATGTATAATATAAGGCCCGCTAGAATGCAAATGTGACCACATATAATAAGTTTAAAATGTATGTGAAAGTGAAAAAAAAGGTCTATTGTAAAATTTACATACACTAGACATTTTGGGTCAGCTTGACAAATAAAACCTTAAACCACAACCGTAGTCCAGGAATATTTTATTTTCAAAGTTTGCCCCACAACCACCAAATGCCTGCTATTCTTGGTCTAGAATAAGTCTACTAGCTTTCAGGGAAGAGATTAACAAGAGAAAAACATAACAATTTTTAATAAAATATACTTATGATATTTTTCTTTCAAGACTTTATTTTACCACTAGGTTAACTTTTAAGTTTCCTGATGTATTTTGATATTTCTGTGCCGTTTTCTTTGTAGTTTTTAAAATCACTGACATGATTGTACCATCTTTTTTGAAAGTTCCACCCATTGATCCCAAATAGTTTTTTGTTTTGTTATCTGATCTGACTGTTGCTTTATATATGACAGTATCAACAAGCATTTGTTGTTGAGAGGACATTTATTTTTTGTTCGACAGTTGCAAAGTGTTTTGTTTTCATCATGGTTTTTTGTTTCCAAGTATTTTTGATTTTTTTTGGATAAACTGCTTAATATTGCTCATGCAACTATATGAAATTTTACATTTATTTCTGTTTATTATTTTGTCTAACTTGTGGTCTTCTTTAAAATGTTTATCTATTAGTTGCAGAAAAGAAAATTTAAAACTACAAAAACGGCACAAAAATATCAAAATAAATCTGGAAACTTAAAAATAACAACATTGATTTTAAAATAGTCTGGGAAATAATCAACTATATTGGCAAAGCCAAAAACCCACAAAGCAATCGCAGTACTTGCATTCTAGAAAAGGTCGCCATTGCCAAAGCCGACATAAGGTTTAACTTAAATAAACGGTACAAACTCTTTTATTCCTGCCCGCTTTTCAAAAGACTCCACTTCAAATTAAAGTCTAAACTTGTTTGTAATATAGGTTTTATGCATGCTCTTAAAAAGTTTTTATGTAGCTAATATTTTATGGTAACTAAAAGTATTTTTTTTTTAATTCAAGCAGAATTTTAATATTCATAGCTATTACAAGTACAACATTGTTTAAATTTTCAATAATTCTGTCACAATTATAATTATCTACATTAAAATCTCTACTTAAAGCTCACATAGTACTATTACTAAATTTTTATATAAGCAATGTTTACTTTGAAAAATAACTAAAAGAAAAAAGAAAGCTACATACAGCCTTTTATAATTATTTTTGTTGTTATATAGATTTTCAAACTTAACTAAATTTTAAACTTTACCATTAACTCAATCTTAATATTAATTTTTTTTAAGTAAAAATTGTTTTATTTAATTGTTTAAATGCTATTTTCCATAACTATTACATATATTTTCAGATTTATTTAAGCACTGACGAGGTCTTTGACCAAAACTTAGTTTGTAAAGTAAAGTCTTGAAAGAAAAAAATATTTTTTTTTCCTCTAGTAGTTAAGATCTCTTAATTTGTTTTCAAAAAATTTTAATAAATAGACCTATAGTAATTTTGTAATGTTATCGAGTTAAGGCCATAGGGGGGGTAGACCATGTTTTTTACAAGTTGATCTTATTTTATAGAGTTTTTACTAAGCTTCAAGATGCTTTTTACCGTTTTTAAAAATTCGAATTAGTTTTTGAGATATGACCGGCCAAAGTCGGGCCGCATAACAGGTTCCTTATGGGGAAGGAAAACTAAAACGGCAAAAAAAGACTAATGCATTCAAAATCTATCTCCTCCTTCATTTTTTAAGCAATCTTCTTCAAACTTTCACAGTCTATTCTTTATACAATAACAAAAAAACGTTATTTGTGACTTTAAAAAATTTCAAGTAAAAATACCTTTTTTTGGTAAAAAAAAATTTTTTTTGATGAAAATTCACTTTTTTTTTTAATTTTTGTCATAAAATTACAAAAAAAAGGTATTTTTACTTGAAATTTTTTAAAGTCACAAATAACCTTTTTTTGTTATTGTATAAAGAATAGACTGTAAAAGTTTGAAGAAGATTGCTTAAAAAATGAAGGAGGAGATAGATTTTGAATGCATTAGTCTTTTTTCGCCGTTTTAGTTTTCCTTCCCCATAAGGAACCTGTTATGCGGCCCGACTTTGGCCGGTCATATCTCAAAAACTAATTCGAATTTTTAAAAACGGTAAAAAGCATCTTGAAGCTTAGTAAAAACTCTATAAAATAAGATCAACTTGTAAAAAACATGGTCTACCCCCCCCCCTATGGCCTTAAATGAAAACTATAAGTTACTCAAAACCAAAAGTATCTTAATCAACAAGCCTAAATTCGTTTTTTAAAACAAAAATAACATAATAACTAATAAAATAATTATCATGTAGTTATGTTTATGGAGTTTACCATAAACGTTTGCTGGTTAACTAAATTTATTTACTTTATAAAAATAAATTGTATAAAATTTGCTATAAATAAAACCTTTAAGAGTTAAATTCAAATTTTATAAAAAGTTTAATTGCAAAACATTTAACTTTAAAAAATATAATTATTTCTACAACATTCACTAATAATTAATAACAAAAAATTATTGAAAGTTAAGTATATGAACTAAACTTGATACAAAGATTTTTTAAAGTTAATTATGAAAATATTATTTTATACTATAAACATAAAACTATTAAGTTTTGGCATGTGACATAAAACTAAGATTATTAAAATTTTGAAACCACAGCAGCTTTTCACTTTTTTATTTTTTTAACTTTTATTTTCATAATACCTCATTTTAGTTACAAAAACATTTTTTATTTTTTCATGTGAATTAATTTAAAAGATGAAATTATAAAAAAATTTAATATTTGCAAATTTAGTTTCATTATCAAAAGCAATAATACACAAAACTACTTTTTTAAATACTTAGTAACATTTGAACCTTTAATAGAGTTTTCATGGCTGTCTAGAAGGCAGTCCATAGTTAAGAGAAGCATTCTGCACTTTCTACATTTGATGTTCATTTTTGAAATATTTTTATTGCCTGCATAAAATTAAATATCAAAAATCACAGTTTATATATAATTAAAACTAAGTTATTATAGATACACATGAGAAGAAACTGTACTTATAAGTAGACTAATAAAAATCTTTGAAATAGCATAATTTACTTTTATAAAGATTTTTGTATAAAACTATGTATTTTTTTAATTAAAATTGGTAAGAAAATTTTTTTTTAGCATACTACATTGGCTAAAACAATAAGTTACAATACATTTTATTTAAATATAAATTCAACTATTTATCAAAAGTATTTTAAAAAGGCTGAAGGGCATAGGGGGGTTAAAACACTTTTTTCACAATTTGATGTTACTTTATATAGTTTTTACTAAGCTATAAGATGCTTTTTACAGATTTTAAAAATTCTAAACAATTTTTAAGATATAGCCTGTCAACGTCGGAGGCAATATTAGATTCCTTATGAGAGGCGCAAACTAAAAGAGCAAAAACAGACTATTTCACTAGAAATATATCTTCTCCTACATTTTTTTAGATAACTACCTCAAAATTTTAGGAAGTGTTCCTGAAATTTTGAGGTAGTTATCCCAAAAGCTTAAGAGATAGATTTTTAGTGATTTCTATTTATTTTCAATTTTAGTTTGCGCCTCCCATAGGGGACCTATAGTTGCCTCCGACTTTGACCAGCTATACCTCAAAAATTATTTCAAGTTTTTAAAATGTATAAAAAGGATCTTGCAACCTAGTAAAAACTATATAAAAAAAGATCAAATTCTAAAAAAGTGTTTTACACCCCCCTATGCCCTTAATAAACATTCTTTATCCGAAGATAAAGCTTTGCAAATCTAAACAAAAGAACAAAAAAAAATAAAGTTTTGAAAAATATTATGTTGCTGCTTTTTATAAATTTTAGGAAAATTTGTATGTTAGATATATGAGTTTTCAGGTTTTAGATTTTCAGGTCTCAATCAAATAGTCTAGAATGTCAAAAAACACCTAACCACTTGGGTTAGTTATAGTTTTGAAATTAATACAAAAAAAAAACCTCAGTGACCATCATCACATAGGTAATATTTTTAACATGAAATTTAAGCTTGTTAGTAAATATTCAAAGATAAAACACAATTTAAGCTTTATAGTAGAATCAAAAGTATGGTTTTTATACAAAAAGGTTTGCATTAAAAGTACTGTTTTTTTTTTAATAACAGCCCAATGCTAAAAAAAAAAGACTTTTTTGTTTCATTTTAGAAAAATATAAAAAACAAAGTTCTATTTTATTTATGTTAAAGCTTCATTTTTATTAGTAATTTAAAAAAACAACCTCAAATATTGCTTACTAGATATTGGTAAAATATGCAGGAAGGGATATTTTTTTACAAAGACATTTTTACACTAAGATACTTTTGCAAAAAATGTACTAAAATAATAGATACCAACCAAGGGTAAGGGGTAAGAGTGACAGCAAAAAAAAATAAATTAAAAAAAATAAGTAAAAAATGCATTAAAAATAAAAAATAAACAGTTACCAACCAAGGGCAAGGGATAACAGTGATAGAATAAAAAACTAACGAAAAACCTAAAATGTTTTAAATTTTATTAATAAAAAAAAATACTATTTTTTTTTAATTTCAACCCATGCAGTGCATATATCAACCAATAATATAACATATAACTTCCAAAAGTGTTCATTGGTGCATACTAAACTCATCCACACAAAATATATGGTGTGAGGCTTGAATTAAAGGTCTTTCTCAACAACAATTCATTGACCAGATGTAGCAACCTATCACAATCTCAGTTATTTTTGTTAAGCTAATCTAATGAACCCTATTTTTGTTATAGTTGTTTAGTACAAGTAATACCTTTTAGTTTAGTAACTAAAAAAGAGTTTTAATGATCTTTATGTTTGTAATGATAATAATAAAAAGTTTAAATATCCATGTGAAGTATGCAATAATGCATTCAAATTATCTCAAAACTGTAATCAGTGTAACTTATGTTAAGTATAGACTCACTTTAAATGTTTAGCCTTAACATCAAACCAGTTTGAAAACCATGTACTAAATGAGAATGAAACTTTTTTTTGCAAACTTTGTTATATTGACATTTTTCCCTTTAACAAAATAAATGATACAGAATTAATGCTGTTAAATTATAATCTTGCTTTTAAAAATATTATTACAGATACCTGTACTGAACCACATTCTGCTCATGCCCAGTAAACCTTTGCAGACAAATTGGATACCAAAGAAGTTGATAACGACTTAGTTTTTACATTTAAACATAAGAAGCTTATCCAAAAACATATCTCTACTAAAAGAATTAATATTATCTTATAAAATTTCACCATCCATAATAGGGGTCTGTGAGACAAAGTTAAATAAAAATGTTGATCTGGACTTTATACTATTAAAAAAATACACATTCCACTGCACAAATTCCTTATCAAAAGCAGGAGGAATTAGTATATATGTTAGTGACTCTGTAACATATACACTAAGAACAGATCTTATTTTCACTAATGAAAATTATGAATCTGTCTGGTTAGAGATATCAATAGAAAAAAATAATGAAAATATTTTAGTTGGATTAATCTATCGCCATCCAGGAAATTCAATAAGTGACTATATTAAAGAGTTTTCAGAATTTAACTAATGAACAATATACTTCAAAACAAGGAAAATTCCATATTTGGTGACATTAACATAAATTCACTCATGAAAGATAAAGAAACATTACTTAAAAGCTATTTTAATGAAATTGTTAATTTTGGCCTTACAAACTTGATTAATGTCCCAACTAGAGTTACCCACCAAGGAGGAACACTAATCAACCACTTTTATTACACTAATCCTCAAAGAGTTCTAAATACCCAAGTTTTTTTATTTGATATTTCTGACCATTTTCCATTATATGTAAGACTTAAAAATTGAAACTTTTCAAAGACTGAAAAATATGCTAAAACTCAACTTTACCAGAATTATTCTAAAAATAACAATAACAAACTTTCAACTGATAGTTCTAATATTGTTTATAAATTCCAAATATATAAGATAATTAACTCCAAGGGTTCTATAGACTTTAAGTTTAAACGTTTGTTAGAAAAACTTAAGGAAATAATTGAAAAAAACATTCCTACAAGAAAGCTGTCAAAATCCAAACAAAAATTAATGTTGAAACCCTGGATAACTAAAGGTATACTGAAATCTATTAGGTATAAAAATAGACTGTATACAGTGATGTGCAAATATAATTTTAGTAATACACAGAAAGTAAAAGAGTACAAAACTTATAGAAACAAATTAACTAAAATTAAAACTATTTCAAAAAAAAAAAATTTTGAAACAAGATTACAAAACTGTAATAAAAGTTCAGCAGATACTTGGAAGGTTATCTATGAAATTACTAACAGACAAAAGAAAAGCTATGAACTTCCCCACAAACTTGAAGTTAATGAAGAATCCTTATCTAATCCAGTTGAGATTGTAACTAATCTAAACCTATATTTTTTAAGTATTGGAAAACAAACTTGTCTAAATTCAATAAGCTACCAAAACTTTTCTATAAATGGCCCAAAAAGCTACTATAGGAGTTTTGTCTGGTTTGAGATTCATGAAAAGTAAATATCTAATACAATTAAAAGTTTAAATTCAAACAAAGCAAATGGTGCTGACAATATCTGTTAAAATGCTAAAACTGATGAACTCTTGTATAGCTCCAATAATCAGTAAACTAATAAATTTGGCATTTAAAGAAGGTGTATATTGTAGTTGTTTAAAATTGGCCAAAGTAATACCAATATTTATATCTAGTTCAAAAACAGTTCCAGGTAATTACAGACCTATTTCACTCCTGTCAAATATCAATAAGATCATTGAAAAGACTATATATAGTTGTTTGTATAGTTTTTTTAGTAATATTAATATACTTAATAGCTCCCAGTTTGGTTTCAGAGAAGGAAATTCTACTACTCTAGCTTTATCAGAGTTTGTGGAGAGTACAATAACTTCTTTTAATAAAGGTAATGATGTTTGTGCAGTGTTGTTAGATCTAAGTAAGCCATTTGACTGTGTAGACCGGAAAATTTTATTAAACAAGTTGGAATGTTATGGAGTTAGGGGGAAAATGCTTAAATTTTTTGAATTGTATCTCACTGAAAGAAAACAGTTAGTAGATTTTACAGGGTATACATCAACTTGTGAAAGTATCAAAGCAGGAGTGCCACAAGGCTTGGTTTTGGGACCCTTGTTCTTTCTGGTTTACATCAATAGTTTACAGAATAATACAACATTAAAAATCATAAACTTTGCTGATGACACTTTATTATATACAACATTTAAGAAAAACACGTGTAAAAAAGATAATGAACCATTAAACTCCCAATCAAGATGGTTAATGGACAACAGGCTTAGACTAAATTTAAATAAAACAAGATACATGCTTTTCCACTCTGGCAAAATTGATATTTGGAAAAAACATAAACTTAGATAAAAAATTGGTAATTTAACTATATTAAAGGTAAACAATTATAAAAATTTGGGTGTTACAATTGACAGTAATCTTAATTGGTTTAACCATATTGAAAGATTAAAATCAAAATTATTAAAGACAATAAGTATTTTATACAAAACACGGTACTAATTAAATCAAAACTCTTTGTATTACATTTTTAACTCACTTCTGATGAGTCATGTTAGTTATGGGTTTCTTTGTTGGAGTAGAGCAAGCAGAACTAAAATTACTGAGATCAATAAACTTGTAAATAGAGCTGTAAGGTGCATACATTTTTAAAGATAAAATGAAAATATAATCAGTATAAAAATATCAAAAAAAAATTTAGATGTTGAAAACATGTTTCTGTATAAGTTATGAGTACAAAATTTATTGAGTTTTATGAAATTAAAAATTTTATGTACAAATTCAAAAAAAGTATGGTGCCTGTTAATTTCAATCCTTACTTTACAAGTATAAACAAAATTCATAACCATTCAACAAGATTTTCAGAGACTAATTACTTTTTTCCTAGAGTAAATAGTCTCTATGGTTCCAAGTCCTTATCATATCTTGGATGTAAGGTATGGCAGGAAATTCCTAAAACTTTAAAAGAACAAAACTATTTTATAGCATTTCAATCTGGGATAAAAAATGTATTACTCAAAAATCAATCAGACAAAAGTCAATCTTAATTTTCTGCTTTAAATAGTATCACATAAAATTATTTCTTATTTATTAAGTTTTACTCTCTATGTTTTTTCTTTTTAAGAAAAATCAATGGCAGCTGTGTTGGCTGGGTGGGAGCAGAGTTGATTTGGTCTTGGGTATAGTTTTTGAACAATCAGTTTTTGTTTACTAACTTAACTTTTTTTTCATGTGAATTTGTAATTAAGTATTATTATTATTTTTATTTATTTAATTTTTTGAATTAAAAAAATAATTGTTGAGTTTGTTTGTTTTAGAGTAACAGGGTTTTTGAACAGGTATAGTTGAAACTTATTTTGTTTATTTTTATTTTTAAGTGAGATTCATTAACTAATTTTTTATTTACTTAAATAGTTGTTAAGTCTTTTTCATAATTTTTGTTTTATTTTTAAAATAACATTTAATTTTAGAAAAGAAAAATATGTAAGTTATAGCATTTTCACCACTTATACCTTTTTGTTTTATTATTGACCTTTTTTTTTGAATTTTTTAGGATTGCTCTTGTAGAGAGGGCAACAAGAAAAATGTGAATGTACATGATCATAAAAATCAAAATCTTTGGGAGGAGACGGCGTGGTGCCCATGGTAGACTATGATTTATATGGTCAACATTGGCAGTAATGAGTTTAAAAAAGAGTGCATACCATTTTTTTTAAAGAATTAGTTTCTCTAACTAGTTTAAGTTAAAAAAAAATCATACATTTAACTTAAAATTAGATTTTATCAAAGTTTTAAATAAAACTTATCAAATTTATTTACACATATATGGTGTGAGGCTCGATGACCGAAAGGTCTTTCTTCAGACCAATCCACTGACCATAGTTGTGAGCTTTCACATTTTTCTTTCTTTCTTTCCATTAATCAAATTTTTGTTTCTTAAAATGATCTATGTGAATAATTTACTTAATAAACAAAATGTTTTCCATTTTGGAAATTCCCGTTGCTGAGAATATTTTGCTACTAATGTCATTTATTATAAATTATTTGTTGAACAATTTGCTGTGTTCCTTCCTTAGTTTAATTGAAGCAATTACAAAAATATGAAGAAAAAAAATTTTTGTAAGTAGTTAGTTTAAAATATTTTTTAAAAGTATGAAAGTTTAAACATATTTTTTTTTAAATCCAAAATTTTTTAATTTTTGATATTTTAAATAAGATATATTTCATATATTGAACAAGAATTATAAAAAAACAAAAACTTGTAGATATTAACGTAAAGAAAAAGTTATTTGTTGTAAATTTGTGTTATAAACTGTTCATTTAAAATTTTAGCTGTTCATAAACAATTTTAAACTAGTTTGTGATGTGAAATTAAATTAATTATCTCTTTTAAAAAACTGTAGATAAATTTTACTTAAAAATCTTATTTCACTCGGTGCAAGCTAAAAATATGCTTACTTTTTGGTAAAAAGCAAAAAATTTTACAGATAATATAAATTTGCATAATTATTTGAAAAATACTAACACACGGTATTATTAAACTAAACAAAATTTGATTACTTGCGAAAAAAAAAGTTTGCTTAGATTAGACGTTAGATAAACAATATTTTCTAATAAAATTAATAAATTTTTTTGTATGTGATGTGACATTACTTTTCAATGCTTAGAAAGATATTTAAACTGTATGCTTAAACCTTTTACGCCAATGAAAACAGAGGTTTAAAACAATAAAATCAATTAAAATTGATGTACCTTTAACACTTTTTTTTAAGCCGCATTTTATATTCTTCTGGTAAAAAATCATTGCTTAATAACAGCATTAAATAAAGTTAAAAGCTCATACCATTATAGAAAATAACTAAACAAATTGATAACTACAAAAAAGGCAGCTATAAATTACAATTAAGTTATTTTAAAAAAGATGTAAAGATTAATGGTCAAGTAAAGGAAAAAGGATATTTACCAAAATTAGCCAGTGGTTCTTAATTGACCCAACTTTTAAACTTTTCAACGTTGCTGAATGCTGACAACAGATTTTTCAGCAGATTGTTTAAAAACGGGTCTTACAAACACAAAATAAAAGAACAAGTTTTGAGTATTAAAACTGCCAGTGAGAATAAAAAAACGAGAGTTACTTTGGCTCGTATAGCTTTTTTTGCGATTTTTAAAAAATGTCCAAAATTTAGATTTAATTGTTTTCCTTATCTTTAAATCTTACTTGAAATTTTTTTATTCTAAATAACGTTCTTTGCTTTGCTTTTCACAATAATTTCCATCGAATTGGTGTTTGAATTTAGTACTGGGGCCCTTTTAAAAATTTTAAGTTTTTTTCAATTTTATTACTTATTTTACATTTTTTCAAAAAATTAAATAACAATTTTTTTTCTAGTAAACTAAGTTTATTATAAAAGATTTTTTTCTTTCTTTAATCGTTTATTTTTTTCAATCTGTTTCTTTAGTCAAGCCTGATTTGTAGTATTTTGTTCATTTATCAGCAACTGCTATCTAAATTAAAAATTTTTAAAACTGGCCATTTTTTTAAAAAGAAGAAATTTGATAAAACTAATATAAATAGAAAAAAATCTTCGTTTTATAAAGTCTTTTAAATAGTTCATTATTTGTAGCTAATCAATATCTTTTATCAGTAATGTTATTGATCAGAAGCTGTAATATAGCAGGAGCCAGGAGGTAACCTTTCATAACAATTGTAGTTGATACAGCTAAAAGTAACAACTTTGAATGTAAAATTAAAGAATTTTATCTATATCATACATAGCTAAAATTTATTAATAATTTTTTTGATAATTTCAAATTTAAATGTTATGATTGTGTTAAGATAAATTCAGTGAACAGTATTTTTACTGCTATATTCAATTTAGACATTTTATTCTGTATAAAACTAAATAAGTAGAGTCAGTGGTCTAATTTTTCTTGCTTTGTACTGTAGTTTAAGACAATTATTTTTTACAATTTATGTTTAGGATGTCACATAAGTTTTAATTCTTTTGAAAATCTTCCAACTATTTATAAATTATAATATATATATATTGAAATAATTACAGGTAAATTATATTTAAAATTAAAATTTATATAAGTGTATTGTAAAACTTAATTATAAAAGTTTGTTAATAAATTATTGTGTTTTTCCAACATCCTGAAAAAGAAATTTATTAATAAAAAATATTATTATAAAAGAATACAGAATTACAATGCCAGTTGTAGTTAAGAGAGCCAAAAGTTTCAGCTTAGGTTGTGAAATTAAAAGAAGTTTTAAACAAATGAAATATAGTTAAAAAAATTTTTGATTTTCAATATTATTTTTTAAAAGTGTGAATATGTTATGACCATTTCAGTGAACCGCACTACAGCTTTTATTATTTATATTTCAAAACAAATAATAAAATTACAGAATCTTTTTGTAATTTATTAACTCTTTGCTATTTTTCTACTACTTTTAAACTGTTTATTTTTATATGTATTTATACAGAAGTACTTCAGTATTTTCAACAAATAACCAAAAAATCATTTTTTTTGCTATTAATATGTAATAACTAAGTATTTAAGTAGAAATAACAGTTTTTTTATTAAAGTTGCTTTTTACCACAACTTTTACTATTTAAACATAAAAGTCTGATTTTTTTTTCTAAAGATTGAGAATTTATTTGTACAGAAATGTTAATTAGTTTTTTTAAGTTTACATACTTTGTGCAGTTTAAAAAAAATATTTTATTTGATATAAGCTTGTTTCACATTATTATTAGTAATTTAATTAGCACAACTTTTACTGTTTCATTTATCAAGTTTTTTTTTACTAAAACAGGATTTTTTTTATATATTCTATTCATTAACTAAGTGAAATGGCAAGAAGGATTGATAAGGAAAAAACAGACCTTGTGAAAAGCCCAATTGAAAATATTGAAATCAAATTTGATCCGCGAAATATCTTCCAATGGGACTGCTTCATCACAGGTCCGAAATATAGTCCCTACGAAGGTCATGTGTACAAGGTCATTGTTAAGCTTCCTTCGGATTACCCGTTTAATCCACCAAAGGTTGTATTTTTTTAAATTAAGTAACAGAACTAGTATGTAGTAAAAAAAGGGGAGTTACTTTAAACCAGGGTTTACCAAACTTTTTTTTTTTCAAAAGGCCTCCTTTAAAGAATTTAAAATGGCATCCTTCAGCAACATTTCTGAAAAAACTACCTTAATGGCTTATTTCCTTATTTTTCTTCATTTCTAGTATAAGTTTCAAAACTACCATTAAAAACGCATAAGATCCATTTTTCTTTTAATCATCAACTCTAGAACATCTTTTGTAAGTTTCAATTTATGACCTCCTGGCCCCTTGTGGCCCGTTTGCTGCTCATGTCCTAAACTTTGTAATGATCCCAAAGGGGTCACTTGTCCTTGTTTTGGAAACCCTGCTTTAAACATTGCCACAAATTTTTTGATTTAGATTGTTGAAAATTAATATCAGTTTATATATATATATTTTTACTGATTCTCAAAAAAAAAAAACTATTAACTTGAAAAAAACAAACATTCTATTTTTCCTATTTAAGTTTGCTACAATGTTCTTTATAAAAGTGATCAATTAAATCTTTTTAGTTCCACGTCTAAGTTTAAAGTCAAACTTAAATACTTAACTATGTTCTTAATTTGACTGGAAGCTAAGTTCCATAATTAATTGATTATCTTTTCTATAGGCTCGCAAATTAAGCTAAGGTTCGTAGTGAAAGTCATACGAATAGTTAACCTTTAGTAAGCTTAATACTCTAACTGCTTTTTAAGGTCTACTTAGATCTAACTGACTAATCTTTTTTTAATGTACAAAACTTTTAATGTGTACATTGGAGCTCGCTTATATTGTTTTAAATTTTATTTTATTATCCTAGGTTACCATGGAAACGAAGATTTATCATCCCAACATCGATTCGGATGGCAAAATAGGCCTTTGGATCTTAGAAAAAAGTCAGTGGTCACCGGCTACTTACATCATGCAAGTACTTCTTTCCCTGTTAAGTATCTTTTGCGACCCCGATCTGAACAGTCCACTTAACCTGGATGCTGCCAGGTAGTAGAAATTAAAAAGAAAAAAAAGTTATGTTTAAATAAATAGCCATAAATGTATGTATAATATTTTGTATGAATAAATTCATAATATTTTTTTGCAGAAACTATGTTTACTTTTTGATTAATAGAAAACGAACTGTTTTATTTTAATTATTAGTTGGTAATTTA
The DNA here is from genome assembly GCF_965202585.1 of Thalia democratica. Classification (NCBI taxonomy): domain Eukaryota; kingdom Metazoa; phylum Chordata; class Thaliacea; order Salpida; family Salpidae; genus Thalia; species Thalia democratica. Next base: position 40,018,625 of record NC_139165.1, on the reverse strand, counting down.
TGGTGTAAGATACTATTAGTCACATTAAGGAACTTAATTGTATAAAACACTTGTATTATAAAAGTACACTACAAAAATTATATTCATATCAAAATTTTATTTTACAGTACAGAGTCAGTGATATTTACAATTGTATTTGAATATAAACTTATATAGTTTTATTATTTATTTTCAGATTGTACAAAACCAACAGGGTTGCTTACAATGAAAAGGTAAAAGAGTTGTACGCTGAAAAAGTTGAAGAGTAAAATTTATATTGACTACAATTGGTACCAATTTGATGAATTATATTGCATTTGAATGCAAATATATTATATTTTTGTCGCTGAACAGTTAATAAATGTAAATTACTAATTTGGTTATACATTTTTTGTTCATCATTTGTTTTGTTGTAGTAGGTAATAAAAATTTAACTTTTTAGACGATCGTTCTTTGTCTGCTATGTATCTTAATCTCGCTAGAAACAACATTTTTTAAATGAAGTGCAGCGGTCGGCGAACTGCGGATCGTGAACACTTTTTCGTTTGAATGGAATGCGGTCCGCGTTAGAAAATTTTGTGGCCCGCTGGCATGTATATGTGGCCCGCTGAGTAAAAATATATTTAAAGTTAAGTTTTTTTTTGGTAGTTTGGTTTAATTTGATTGTTTTCGTTTTAAGACCCTGTATGATGATTTGAAATAAGTAAAAGACTTTACTGCTTTATATTGAAAATTTGAAATAGACAGATAAGCATTCTAACAGGTTTTTTTCTCAGTTCATAATAACTTTCGTCTTACAGCAGCAAGTAGTTATCTAAAAAAAGAGTGTAAAGAGTGCTGGGATTTAGTAAGTTAGTTATAGTTTATAGCCTATTTAGTGAATAAACTAAATTCAAATGTTTTTTTTATTTTAAAAAAAAGTAATGCACAATATTTTACTTAAATGTCATTTCCTTACATATAAGGTGTTCTTTTTAAATATTTTTGAGTTGTTATATTACTAATTCTTAATTTTTAGTTAGCACAACAACACTTAAAACGACATAATAATAAGAAATGAGATTATTTTATTTAGGTTTTAACTTATTTTGATATTTTAGAAATTCTTTGCACTGTAAATTAATTCCTATGCACACCAATTTAAAAATATGCTCATATTTCAAATTACTTTTTATTTAACAGTTAAGTTAGAATAAGCTTAGTTTATGCATATTTTCATAAAGTTATTGCTTCTACATGTAATATAAATGTGTACATACACATTTAAAACTATATTATGACATATATATATATATATATATATATATATATAGTTTTTGTTAGGTAAACATTTTAATTTTTCAAACAACGTTTTTTGGCAAATAAACAACAAAACATTGCCACACATTCAGACTATGACTGTTTAAATACTTCAAACCTCAGGCCAACTCAGTCATTTTTTCAGTTTTTGGCTTGAATTGCTTTTAGTATACGAAAATATAAGGTTAGTTTTTGGTAACTCAGGCTGACTTTTTTGCTTTAAAAAGTAAAAAATTAAATTTATGATGTAAATTTAGTTAAATTCACAGTGTTAGTTTAAATTAAAATATATATCAAACTTTAAGTCTTGCAGCAGATATAATTAGAAATATTATTTATATTGTTGTATACATATAAATGTGAACAATCAGTGTAGCTAAAAAATTTGAACCCCGGAAAAGCTTTGAATTTGACAATTTTGAAAAATTCTGGATTTAAAACAATTTTTAAATGTAAAGTAATGAAACTTCGATTTGACACAAAAAATCTAACATATAAACATTTTTTATTAAAAAAAATCATTAAGAGTAGCTTAACAGTATTTATTTTAACATTGATATTTTCTTTAAGGCAGTTTTTAAAGCTTTAACTTAGTTTTGTACTGAAAATAAAAGAAAAAAATTTCACTCTAGAAATTTTATACTGTTGCATGCACCTTTGCTTTTAAAATGTATTCACCTATTGTTGTGCTTTGTATTGGAACTAAACCTAGAAACACTTCAAAAATGTCAAAATTAGTAAAAAACCTCTAATAAAAATTCTCAGATTAGCATTACTTGTTATATGAGTACTCTCATCTTAACAGATTGGTTAAAGTTCTAATTTGATTTATTCAGCTTTATAATCTTCAGTTATTTCCTAAACTCGAATAGTTGTTGTCATTCAACAAGTAAACAAATATTTTTACTACTGCCTACATAAATTCTTCAAAAAAAAACTAAAACTTTAAAGGGTATCTTCTTTTTATGTAAAATTTTACTACTTTATAACTTGACTAAAGAATTATTTTGATCATTTAGTAGTAACTGAAGTTAATCCTGTTCTTTGTTGGAACTGACTTCGGCAATTTTTATTTTTTCGTTTTTCGCAATAACTGCTAACTTAATTCTTATAGTTTGTCTTATACTTTACATTTACTTTTTTTAAACTCAATATTTTTATTGCAGATAAAGAATTGCTATAATACTTAATTAAAATACGTTTTTCTTCTTTATTATTTACTTAATAATTTAATATTTTGTTAAAGTGTTTAAGAACCTTAACTTTCCATTCAAGCTAATTTATAATTTTTTGCTATATATTTGATTTAATGTTTATAAATTTAGTTTTATCTTTATTTTGTAAATTTTATTTTAAAAAGGTTTGTCAAACAAACAGGCTAGTTTAAAAGTTTGAAAAACACAGACTAGGTTAAATCTGTTTAAAACATTTAAAAAAAGCTTAGGTGTGTGTGAAACTTTTATTTCAAACACTTTTAAAAATTTTCGGATACTCAGAATAGTTTATATAACTGTGGTGTAGTTTACTAAATTTAGTTTTTTTCTTGTCTTCTTACATATTGTATACTTATTATAATGATGGTATTTTAATTAGGTGTATTATCTAGATTAACAGCGAGTTTTTAGATTTTTCAATTTTTAATAAACTTAGACTTGTTTGAAATAACTAAGAAATTTTTGCTTTTAAATTGGCAACCATTTAAAAGACTAGTTAATTACTAATAAAGTATTTTATTAAAGTATTCGATAAATAATTATGTTAAAGAAATTGTTTTAGCTTTCTACAATACAAACATGTATTGATTTTATTTAGTTAACTAATTACTAAATTTTTTAATGAGTGTAAGCTTAATAAGACGCAAAAATTTTTATTAAAAGTTTATATTTTTAGAAATATTAAAACATGGTTAATAACAGGAAAGTATATGAAAGTGACCCATCAATGTTTTCAAACTAGGTTTTTATAGAGAGTTGAGTTGTAAGTAAAATTACAAAAATACCAAGTTTAACTAATTAAGTGCTTTGAAAAGTACATAGTTAATTAGTACTGAAGTATATTAGTCAATGTAAATTTTGTTCTTGTAAGTTCTATAATTTAAACAGGCATTCTATGTTTAGCTAAAAGTCGTTTAAAATGACAAAATGAACAAAAGTAAAACTTTCTCTGGACTAGTGTGACTATAATCAAAAGATTATTCAAATGTCACTAAAACTAAAACTGCGGCTCGCGAAGAATTTGGGAACTTGAAATTTGGCCCGCAAGTACCAACTGCCTGCCGACTCCTACTCTAGTGTTTGCTAGATTTTGTTTTATTTCATTTTTATATGAAATTGTGCCGAATGGGCATATTTTTTATATTTTTTTAGAATTTTTATTTTAAATTAAAAATAATATTTTAAAAAAACATCCTTTTAAGATTTTTTCTGAAACATTTTTCATTATTCTCAAAACAAGCTTTTCCAAAACAATTTTCATGTTTCCAAACAGTACTGTTTATTTAAAGGAGTTACATTTGCTTCAGTGCTTATAAAACGGAATTTTACTTGCATTTACTCGCAGTATCGGTTGGTGTTTGCTGTAGTTGGTAATGTTATATTATAAAATGTTTAAATTTAAGTTTGAAATGCTTCGTTTTCTTTAGTTTAAAGTACTTCTTGTTACTTGTGTTCAATTGTAGTTTTAGTTAGTGTGTCGTGTGATTATTTTATATTTGTAAATAAACTTTTGTTTACTTTTAAGTATCTTAGATGTATTTATGTTATCTACCCATATCTATCCCCATTAATTACCCCTAACAACCTAGATTTGTACAATATTAAGTATTTTCAGAGTGAGAGGTAGAATTGATTTGATCATCAAGAATACTTTTGGTTTTAAGACTTCCTATAACTAAATTCTTTATAATATTATAATAATTCTTAATATTTTCTAAAACTGTAAATCAGTATAATTTTAACATACACTTCTAAAAATGAGTTTCTCAACAATACTCAATAATAGTAACGTGTTTCAAACATACTAATAATGTATTTATACGATTAACAATAAGGCTCTATGGTTATAGTAAAAATTTATAAATTTAATTAGAATTAGTAAAGTTGTAGATTATTAGCTGGTTATGTGTATTACAAGTGAAAACTAAAATGTTTTCGCACAAAATATATTAACAAAGTTTTAAGTTATTTAAGTATTTACTAACATTGATTGCCTTTTGACTATACCAGCTGGACTTGAAACTTTATTTTTAATAATTGGTATACAACTGAACAATTAAGCAGACCCGGATCTAGTTAGTAAAAAAGAGCATAATGAAAAGTATTTTTTAAAAAATAAACCCTGTGTAAATTTATAAGAGTCATTTTCGTCAGTTAAAATTAAACACCTACCGTGATTGGCTCTTTTTGTACACGTGACTAATTAACATATGTTTACATTTAAACTATAAAATAAACATTTCAGAAATGCAACTCTTTACATATGTTGTAAAATTGAAAACTTTGGAATGAATACTTGCATTACTTATTGTTTAAAGTTGAGCTAAGAGAATATTGAGAGTTAATACGGTTGAATGTACGAGCCAACATTTGAGAATCATATGACGAAATGTTTCAAACTAAATACTGATGCAACAAAAAATCAGAACATGACAGGCAGTTTATATGTGAGCAGTTATTTAGTTTGGTGTGCAGCTTGAAGCAACAAAATATATTGAAATTTTTTGTGAATGCTTATTGTAAGTAGTGTTTTGTTTTAAAAGTGAATATTTCAACTGGTGTTTAATTGTTTAAATATTAAAGCCAGGTTTATAGTTTAATAGTTTATTAAAAGTTTTACAGTTTTCTGTTTACTAAAAGTTTTATTTAATTTTTAGTTCATTGTTTTAAGTCTTTTGATATAGATTTAAATAGCTTCCAGTTTTTAAAGTGTTGGCAAAGTAATTAATAAATTTTGAATATGCTAGTATTTCTTGTTGTGTTTTATATAAAAGATTCATCACTCAAAACTGTCGTGTCTGATTATAGAAAGTAGCCTCAGTTAGAATTTAGTATTTGTTAGATATTAATTAAATAAGGTAGGATTTAATTATGATGGGTAGTACTATTAAGTAAAATGTATCTTAATCAGTCCACAGCTTTACTACCAAATTGTCAACTTTTGCTAGCTGTTTTACTGATTAATAGATTAAAGTTCTTTTTTTCAGTTTTTAAAAACCTCATTCTGACTCAGGCTAGTTTATACTAGTGATGTACCGGACTCACTATCCGGGTCCGGCCGGATATTGCCATTTTTGTCTGATATCCGGATCCAGCCGGATTCTAATTTGAAAAAAAAGACGGATCCGGTTCCGGCCGGATTCTAATTTGAAAAAAAAGTCCGGATCCGGGTCCGGCCGGACCCGAAATTGTGGGTCCGGTACATCACTAGTAATTACATACTATATGTAAATTCAAAAGCTTAAGCTTTTAAGTAGTACTGTAAGTAAATTTAGTAACGAAGCACTTTTAATTTTAGTTTTAAAGTTGACTAGACTGAATACTCCTATTAGGCTTGTTAAATAGTGTTAAAGCAACATATAAAACATATTAAGACTGAGGTTTTGTTCACAATTTAACAAATGCAATACCAAGTACAAGTTTACAAACCTTACCACTCAATAAAACTAATAATAAGATTTCACGTGATAAATTTTACTGTAGGCAGAAAAATAAATGATAGCTATTATCGATATTAACAGTTTCAAAATATTGGTTATCAAACGGTTAATATGATGTTATGTTATTTCTTATTTAATTAACCTTATTAAATTTATTCTGGATAGACTTAGGACTAAAAGTACTAAACTCATAACAAATCATTTATTTGAAATTTCTCTGAATTTTTAAATGTAAATAAAAATTTACTCTACCAATAACTATTTATGATTCTGTAATCGTTTTTAAAAGAAATTAACAAAAAGTAATAAAATTTTATATCAATGTTCATATAAAATTTGAAAAAAGTATATGTTCAAAAAAGTATTTTAAAATAAAAAACTTCTATAACTCATTTACTTTTTAAGTTTGTTTTTTAGTTACTTGACAAACAATACATTACATTAAACTTAACTCCGAAAAAGAATGTACATTTTGTTGATAGTATTTTATAATTTTTTTAGAATAACTTGATACATTTTATACTTTTAACGTCCAAGTTAAGCCAATCAGTTTTTAAACTTTTGATACTGTGGTTAAACTTCAATTATAATACAAAAGTATTTGAAGTCCTTAATATTAAAAAAACTTAAGAAAAGTAGGAAAGCGTTGTTTTTGAAACAGGTAATTTTGTATCTATTCAAAATTTGTTAAAAAAAAAATTGTAAGCAAATAGAGTTTTTATCTTTGAAAACTCTCTTTGTAGTTATCGAAAAAAATAATATATGATTTCCCAGATCCCTAGTTAGTTAGCATTAAGTAACTAATTATAAACTATAAAAAGTCTAATTAATTTCTAAAGTTTAGAAAGATTGATTTTGTGGTAATTTATCAAATGTCACTTTCTTATTCAGTTTAATGATGCATACATGCTTTTTATAAATTATATGTACTACAAAGTCATTATAGTCAATGTTTTCGAAGACTTAAAAAAAAAAGACAAGTTAGTCACATAAAATTTTAAAAAAGTCTTCAATTTAAGTATCTTATATAACTACTTAATAAAGTTAGCAAAAAATTTATTCGTTTACAAAAAACTTTTATTGTATAGTAATAATAGTTCCTGTATTTTATGCGTTTTTGAAGTGTAAACAATTTTTAATTAAATTGAGCAGTTAAAGGGCCACAGTGGGCTCATAAGATCATAATTTGAAAATTAGACTGGAGATTCTTAAGTTGATAATGAAGAGCAAAAAAACGGGTCTTAGGTGGTTATTATGGTAGTTTTGGAAAAATCTTGTTGGAGAGGGCCATAGTTTTTTTAATTTCTTTAAAGTAGGCCTTTTGAAAGAAAAACTTAAGAAACTATTGTTTAAATAGTGTTATAAATCTATGGTTTAATAATGATTTAAATATTAGAAATATAATTTAAAAAAACTTAGTTTTTGAAAATAAAAAGTAAAACTAGGGTATATATGTAACAACTTCGTACTTAAATGAATTATTAATTACATAGATTTAAAAATAAAATATGTAGATTATAGTGATAAATTATCTGTTATTACTTACTAGTATAGAATTGAATAATAAGGAATGCTGGAAAGTTTAAAGCAAGTTTATTGATAAAAGTATTTCAAGAGTGAAATAAAACTATAACTGTTTAATTAACAATAATGAATTATAGTTTAAATCGAATTATAGTTTCACTAAGAAAAGTTATATTGAGTTAATTTTCACATGTACAATTTAACTACTGCTGTTATCAATTAAATTGACATTAATTTAAACTTTGTAGACTGAATCATTAGTTCAAAGCAATTATGGAAAACCTGGTAATATTACGATGGGCAGAAGATGAACAGTGGAAGTTGATATCGCTGGGATTCTTAACTAATGGTCAATATAACCCTGAATACATCATCCACAACGACTATGGGCTGCCGAACGAACTTGAAGATGTAAAGAACTTGGCTGGATTGTTTGAAAACGATCATTACTCCAATTCTTCTGAAGCTATCACTTCAGGTTTTAACAAAATGCGCCTGAGTGACCAAGACAACGTTAGTTTACAATACAAAAAATACTCTGTAGATCCTCGAAGCAAGATTTCTACAAAACGTAAAGAGACGGTAGAGTTCATACTCACTAGACAGTGCGCCAACAGCTATTGGAGCTGTGTGGAACTCAGGGTGTTTGACGGACAACACTCTCACAAGTACCGTCACACAAACAAAATTGGACCGAAAGTGAATGAATGGTCGAGTAACGCGAGTGAGCTGAGGGCGATGAGATACATCTTGGAGGAATTTCGGGAGGAGTTTTCTTGCTTCAAGCATTTAGAAGATAGAATACGCAGAGGCTTTCATGAAATGCGCAGGCTCGACACCTTCAACAGGAGCGACCAGTCCATGAAGCTTGTTGTCTATTCTTCCGATGCCCAACATGTCATAAAGTCGAGTTCAGATTTAATGTTGCCTGATTTTTTTGAGTTCAAATTATGTAAATAGTCCAACAGCTTGAGGCATCTACTTCTGCTTACTTTACTGTTCCACAAAAAATATCTTCGCATAAAGAATTAGGGGGTGAATTAAATTTAGTTTTATGATAAGTCAGTTATGAGTTTTTCAAATATTTGTTTGTTGTGTTTTGGTGTTTATTTAATAAATTTTTCTATAAAGAAGTACTCTTTTTTTGTTTCATTCTTAATCTTAAAAACAACGAAGCATAAAGCCATATAACACTTTTTCAATTTCAGGTTTAATTTAAAAAAAATCATTATATACCTGAACCTGTTCACCGTAGTAGCATTTACAATTTTGAAAAAGGTTTCATCTTTTTAATCTTGCTTTTCATGGGTGGTTAAATTCGAATCGCACATTGCCTACGTTGCATGTTCGAGCAAACAAGAAATAGTGTAGTATAAAGTTTATATCAACAAAAATTGAGCATTCTAAATATTTAAAAACTGTTAAGTAGGGTTTCGTAATCCATCAGTTGGTTTTTATTGCAAAGAAACAAGTTTCCTTGAAAAACACAAAACAATCATACATCAATTAATAGGTCCGAGCCTCCATGAAAGTTGCGTACTATATATGTACCAGCTGATTTGTTTACAAAATAAAAATGTTTCGTAGCACATTTATATTTAAAAATAATTTCAGTATTATTTTTAATAAACTTTGATTTATTTTATGGTAACAAACAGCTGTAAATAATATTAAAAAAAATGTTATTGATCTGAAGAACTTTACACTCAAATTCATATAAGGATACAAATCATCATCCAAGTATAAAATCAATAATAAGGAGATAAAATTTATCAATTTATATAATAAATATAAATGTTTTACTGTGATTTTTTAACATTAAAGTCTTTCTATATATGTACAAATATACAAATCTTTAACTGCTTTTGTAAAATTTAAAAATACTATACTTGTTTTACTGCAAACTTGTCATAATAAGTAAAAATATTCTCTTAAAAACACTAATGAGTAAAACGGTTCAGTGTTGTATTTTTGTGAAGTATTTTGTTATAGTTAAATAATATGATGTATAAACTTAAACAAATCCTAATTTAATATTTATTTTTAAATATTTCATGTAGAAAATGCTTAAAAAAATGCTCGGTAATGTTAGTAAATTTGAATATTTTAAACTAGTTTACCTCTTCTACCATGAACAGTATAAGTTTGATAAATAAAAACCATGACGCTTATTTTTTTAGTTCAGACTTTCTAGTACAGCTCACAGAAATTATAAGAAAAGTTTTAGCAATAATTTTAGTTAAAAATTTAGCTAATTTTGTTTTTAGAAGAACTAGTATCATAGAGTAAGTAAATAAAGTTACACAGAATAAAATATTAAATTTTATTTAAATTAAGGATAATATTCACATGTTGTCGATTTTATAACGTCTAGCAAAATTTCTCATTTAGATGTCTTCAAAAAGATGTAGCTTTTTAAGTAAACTTCAAATATTAGAAAAAAAAAACTTTCCTTTAATATATTATATGACAGGGTTTCTTAAGTGGGCCATATGGCCTTTCTGGCCTATTGTAGAAGTATAAGGTGCAGTAGGGGGTCATAAGGCAATAAGTTGATACTTATACTACTTATTCTTTTTTTTTGATTCTGAGGAGCAAACAAAAAAGGTCTCAAACATAAGTAACTGTAGCTTTGAAACTTAGATTATTTATCCTTGAATAAATGATGAAGAGCAAAAACAAGTTTAAGGCGTTTGTATGGGTAGTTTTTAGGAAACCTTATTAAGTTGAGCGATTGATAGTTTTAATTTTGTTTAAGGGGGCGTTATAAAATTAATGAAATTTAAAAATCTCTGTTCTCAAACAAAAAATAGAATTTTTGTATTTATTTGATGGTTAAAACATGAGTTAAAATTTTAGAGCTATACAATTTAAATTTTATCAACTAAGCTTAATATTTTTACAAGCAGTTACAACTAAATTAAGACATTTTAAAACAAAGCTTATTGTAAATTCGATGTTTATTATAAACAAAATAAGAACATTAAAAATGTATACAATAAATACGGTAGGATAATCAAAACATTTAATTATTTTTCAGACTCTACTTGAAATTAAATATAATTAAAGTAGAACAACGTAAAAGCAAGTTAAAAAAAAAAGCTTATTATTACAAAAATAAGGTTATTGTAAAATTCATTAAATAAAAAGAAATATTACAAGCTTGTATTCCGTTTAAAAATGAAAACTTTAAAACAACAAGCTATCTAATCGCGCTTGCCGATTTTCATGGTAGAACTTTTAACTTTGTAGTTGTTCCACCTGTAGTTACCACTCGTGTACGGAGTATGGATGTGGTAAGTGTTACAGTGTTCATACCACCAACCTCCCTGGTAGCTACTGGCACAATGCGAACCGCTTCGATCATAATCCCGATCGTTCGTCGAGAAGTATTGAAAGTTGTAGTACCTCATTCCGTCTCCTGTTGATGTGTCAACATAGTTGTTTAGTGCAATAAGTTCAGGTTGTTTTTATAATTCATTACTAAACCTTTAACAATTAAAATCTTTATAATTGAAGAAATGAAACAAATTAATGGAAAAATAGTTGCTTTATAAAATGTTTTTTTTTATCTTATGCTTTTCGTATACTTTTACAATAGTTTTAAAATGAAGTTATTGCATTAAACAAAAAATGTTCGAAAATTATGATATTAATTTTGATAAACTTCGAAAGTTTGTAAAATTTTTATTCAAACGATATAGTTATTGGATTTAAGAGAGAAGTTATTAAAACTAAAATTTTTTGAAATAAGAGTTTAAATATTTACTTAAAAAACTTAATTTATAACTAATTGTTTCAAAAAATGGTTAAAACTTTGTTTAGAGTTTTCTTTGCTGCTACCAAAAAAAAAATAACTAAACATTTGTTTACTGTCAACACGTCTATTATTACACAACTTTAGTAAAAAAAATAAATTTATTTTGTTATCAATTTATACTAAGACCTTCTACAAAGAATTTTTGAAAACTAAACCAGCATTTCCAGAGTATCCATCGTAAACTAATGAATATTTTTTCGTTTCGTCTCCAACAAAGAAATACCTGTATAAAAAATTCGATTTAACTAAAATTGTTTTTTTAGTTGGTCTAAATTTATTATCTTTAACTGTTTTTGAGTAAACTACTAACGAATTAACTTTAGATAGTTTCTCAATTTAAAATACAAGTTATTTTATAATTTTTTTAAAAAGTTTTTGATAGATTTAAGTAACACAACTAGTTATAATAACTTCTGCATCAAAACTCATAAACTTTTTCTTCGTAAGTGTTTTATAAATTCTTTAATATTGTGCAATGTTAAAAAAATTAATATTAGATAATACTGGTTGAAAAACTATTCCAGCTTTAATCACAGCGTAATCAATGATTACTAATCATTGATCATAGTGTTTTAAAATAACGGAATTGAAATATATTGTGACGTAAAACGCTTTAGTAGTCATTGATATTTTTACACTTTTCACTTAATAGTTTTTTAAAAATTACTAAAGAATTTTTACTTGATCAGATTTCAATTTATTAGATTTTTTACTTGGATGAGATCTAACTTATGACTAAAATGATTTGATAGACGGAATATTTTTAAGTCGGTAAATTATTTTGCATCTTAAAAGCTGGTCTCTTGTATCTTCATAAGTTGAAAAATATCTTATTTAATATATGACTGTGAGTGTTATACTTAAATCAGGGATGTAGCTAGCTCAAAAAAATGATGAATCTAAAAAAAATTAAACATCTGAAATGACGCGTGATAACTCCCAGCGGGAACAGAGCAAATTAAACTATCTTTAATGTTATTGAGTTCTATAATAAAGTATGCAGCTATGTTGCAGTGTATACAAGGCAATTTATGTTGCTCCACACCCCTTATGACTATTTATGTGTTGCCACTTTTGTAAACCCATAAAAAAATTTGAAAATAAGTATAAGAAGATCAAACTTATCGTAACTGCAAAACTTTCGGAGTTTTTATAGAATTTTAAAAGTCGAACATTTAACTTAGTCAATAGAAACAACATTTAATTATGCAAAATTCTGTAACTAATAATTGTAAAGCTTTTTGACAAATAAAATCTTAAATGAGCTAAAAGTTTAGATGTATTCAATTCGTTTAATTATAACGACACTAAAAGTGAGTACTAAAGAGTACATATAAAAAATTATCTCACAGGAGTGCAATACTAAGTATAAATGAATACTAAAAGCTCAGAAAGTAGGGTCTTTATAAGCTGTAGAGTTGTTTTACGCACAAAAGTACACGTTTCTGCAGATTTGCAGCAACGTACCAAGCTGTAAATATAATGTATTCTCAATTATTTTACTTCTCACAACAAGTTTACTTACTTAATTTTTTCTACAATAGAAACTAATACATGGTAAATAGTAAACAATCAAAACGATTGACTAGTATAATAATTGCAACCTCAACAATCCTAAGAAAACATGTTTTAGTATAATTAATAGTTTCCATTTTTTAACACAGCCAGCTACTCATTAGTAAGTTGCTTTTTTAAATACAACAACTACAAAAACTAGCGTAATTAATTACAAACTTGTACGTAGCCCAATATTTGTTATTGTTATCATTATCAACAACATCAATACGAAGCATTTGATCTTGGTCGTCAGTCAGTAAATGGAGGTTGTCGTTTCCTTTAAAAATTAAAACGAGTTAATATTTCTTTGATGGTATAATTTATTTCAAGTAGTATTTAAACAAATATTTTTTCAACTTTTTTAATATGGAAGTGAATATAGTATAGTACTATTAATTTATATTTGCGTATGAGTGAACAGCTGCCTATTTTGTAATACTCACTACACATTTGCTTTCGTAATTATTGTGAAAGGAGGGAATGTTAAAACATAATTTATATACAAACACGTCAAAAAAAAAAAACATTAAAACAACGAAAGTAAAGTATTGCAAATAAATGTAAGTTCTATATAATGTAGTTAATTGTTTCATTTTCATGTATGACTTCAGTTTTTTGAAATTATATGTTCTAGAATTTAAGCTTTTTATGAAATATATTTTAAGTAAAATGATTGAAACTAAAACTTAATCTAAAAAAAAAATATTTAAATATTGTAAATAACATTTTATCTTTTCAAAAATTGTTTTTTTCCATGATTAACGGCCAATATATAGTGCAACAGTTACAAAACACTTAAGTTTTTCGAGTCTTACACAGTGTAAAATAGTTCTGATGAAAATAATTCTTAGTTTTTAAATAAGTTTACTAACTCACTTTTATGGTTTAATCTTTTATTGGTACTGCAGTTAGCTAATTAACCTGGTTTATCAAATATAACTTTTAAATATGTCTTCTTTAGAAACATTCTGCAAATTAAAAAATTAACCAATCCAAAACTCGTTGTTGAGGTCACCGAATCCATCCTTGAATGTTTGCCAATTCTGATTGAAGTTCTGAGATCCAGTTGTGCGACGGTGGATCACCTAAAAATTATCTTTTAACTACTTATGTACTATTTTATTTCAGTGAATAACTTATTTTGTTTGTAAAAAAAATATTATATCGTTGTTAACAGAAGTCAATATTAAAGTCTTTAAACCGCCTAAAACTAAAATTGTATCATTTTTACAACACAAAAAAAACATGTACGATAAACTTAGATGATCTTTTTATAAACTTAGTAATTAAAAGAAATACTGTAACAAAAAACAAGACTGACTGTCCATCCCTTTTCTCCGTCCAAGTCGCAGTAGAACTCGCTAATCTTGCTGCTTTGTTTTGAATGCTTTATTTTCTTCACTCCACTCCTCGCTTCCGGCTCATTCAGTTTGATCACGTGACAACTCTCTGCAAGAAAATAAAAAATTTCAATTAGTTGGAACTAATTGGTAATAGTCTGAAATTGTTTTTATTAACAGTTTATGCATAATGCGTGTAAATGTTGTATTAAAGTGTTTGCTGTTTCAGTTCTAGTTCATAAAAAAGTTTATAGTTCTGCAAGCTTATTATATAACCTATCTTAATAATTAAAATATAAAAACGCTTTCCTTGCAAAATATAATTTAAAATATTTTCCAAATAATATTGTATACTTAATAACACTTATTACAACGTGCAAATTGTATTTTAGATGTACCGTTTTAAACTAAAAAATAACTGTTATTAAAGAAATAATTTTTTTTAAAGTTAGTTATTTGGCAATAGTGAGTGTAAGTAAGTTATATATTACTAATTAAATTGCTTAATACATATCAAAACTTCAAGTAAAGTTAGGCCTAGACAAGATTTACAAAACAGGTAAGTTAAAATATTCACTATTTTTATCATTCTATTCATTTGTATTTGAAATTATTTTATTCTGTGAAAATAAAAACTGACGTTGCGCTAGTTTGCGCCCGATAATGACGTCATACACAAAAGTGACGTCGTGTCAAAGTAAAGACCCGCTTAAGATATGATGTCTCGAAAAGAAAGACTCGTTCAAAAATTAAAATTACGCGTTATTCTGACGTTTACCTTACATAACTGAAATCAAGTAAGCTGAAACTTTAAAAACAATTAAATTTACCTGGGTGGCAGACCAACGGAACGCTTTCAAAGGTGGGCACGACTTCGCCCTTCCGGCACCTCCTGTTGACGCGGTCCGACGTCGAGTATCCCTCGTCGCACGAGTACCTCACGTGATCGCCGTGCTGGATCTTGCTTGTCGGCGTTGAAGCGTGCTCAATCTCCGGCAGTACGCAGTCTGAATTGGTTGAAGTAAGTTTGATTGGAAAAGATTTTAGCATTAGTATTGTACCACTCATAAAACGATTATAGTTTTTAGGCTTTATGTTTTGCAAAATTATTAGTTAAAATTTCAATACTATTTTTTGCAAGATACTTTTATTTGTATTCAATAAGCTATCAATCTATTCAATCAGATATCACTTTCTTCGTAGTTAAACAATTAGTGTTACATTAAAACAAAACAAAAAGTGTTTTCTTTAACTAATTAGTTAACTATCATCACTGCCAGCAAACAAAAGTAAATGAATACAAATAACTAGCTGCGCAATAGCAGCAGCAAAAAGGTTTAAGCTAAACTTGGATTCTTTAATTATTGACCAAAATTTCAATAGAATTCATACAAACTAACTGATAAGCAGGTCGAGCTGCCCCTTGATCACCACGTTCTCCAGCTCCAGTCCGATCACCCTGTCCCTCAAGTTGTCAACGTACGACTCGTTGCAGGCCCTTCCGGGCGGTCCCCGCGGTCCGACCAATCCCTGCTCCCCCCTCCTGCCCCGCTTGCCCGTCAACAGAGTGCTCCGGTTGGCCTGCTTCCGCTCTTCCTCGCACTGCACCACCCGGACCTCGCACTGCTGCTGGTGCGGTTTCGTCAGCATGCTGGCTTGGGCGGAGGTGAAAAAGAGCAAGAGGAGACACGAGATAAAATGCTTCATCGTGTTTTGGCGTTTTTCGGGTGTTGTCGTCGAAAGAAGTTTTATTTGACTAGACTTTTTGTACGAGCTGGTTTAACAAAGTTTAAACACTAAAAAAAAACATTTCAGTGCTTTAAGTACCTGATTCAGAAAAATACTTTTCTTGTGTAAAGCGTACACGGAAAGTAAACCATTTAAACAAAATAAAACAGTATGTTGGTTACAATTAAAAGTTGTAAAAATGAATAGTTTTCTAAACACTTTAATGATATCAACTAAAAACACCTTTTCAATTTCAATTCTTTTTTTTTTGCTGTAGATATAACATAAAAAAATAGGACACACCCATTGTTTACTTTTTTGAATTGAACATTTATCGTGCCTATTGTTACCAGTTGATGTTAATTAGTAAACAAAGTTTACAAGTATCGTAATATATGAAAAACTTTGTTATTATTATATAGAAAATAGCTAAAACACAAAAAAAACACTTTGAAAACTTAACTGTACTCAAAACTAAACACAAGCTTACATAATTTTTTTATAAACAAATCCAAGTACTTGTCTTTAAGATCACTAGTTTATTACACTTATTGGCATAAATGATAAAACATTTATGTTTATACTTAACTATATTTTAATCAGAGGTCTAAATAACCGTTTATATACGCAATTACATTAGAATTTGTTGTCGAAATGTTATATTTTTTTAATTTTTATGTTGTATTATACAGAGTTAATATTAAAAACAAATTGTTCAAATTAAATTGTTTGAAAGTTTACAATGTTTTAACAGTAAATAATTAATAATTGTACATAGTTTTTAGATCAAAATCATTATTAACACTAAACTTTATTGAATTAACAGACAAAACTGCTGTACAAACAATTTAAAACTCAATAACCAACCAGTCTATAAATAAATAAAAAAGAAATACTTAACTGATTATTTTTTAAATATTTTCAAGTTTTTTTTTTTAATATTCCTTATAAGAGTGGATGTTAATTGAGAATTAAATTTGCTTGTACTTCATTATGTTTATAAAACATGTAGAAAATGTTCATTTAACTTAAAAGATTGAAGGCTAAAGATAGACATGTTTTTTTAGTTTTAATTCTACTCGTATATTTTTCTAGAAAAAACTCTGAAACTAATATTCAATAAACTATAAATTTTTTTTAGTTTTTAACAGTTTAGCTATTTGAAATTAATATACTAATTTTACATTAACGTGCTTTAACTCAACAACAGCTATTTTTGATACTTGTATATTTAATCTTAGTATGGAACAATAAATACGTTAGAGACAAGATAAGTAAGACAAGGTCACTTATAAAACTCAATTTAAAAAAATAAGTAGCAATTAAATTTACTTAATCTAAGAATCAAATCTTTTTCTAACTTAACGAATAACCAACCAACAAAATTTAAAACTTAATGTCTGTTAAGTTGATCAATTAAACTTATGTTTCGTTTTTAGAAGCGATCAAAGCTTTCACTTCCTCCCAAATCAGTTTGTTTTCGCTTTCTAACTTAAAAATCCTGTTTTGCAGGTCGCCATGACAACTGCAGTCCTTGCCCCTCGGTCCGACCGGGCCACGGGTTCCCTGCGGTCCGGCGTCGCCCCTGACGCCCCTCACGAAGTCAGGTTGGTCGCAAACGTCGATGTCCAGGGAGCATTGGTCGTCTGAAAGCTGGCGCAGGCTGAAGCTTGGTCTGAATGTGGAAAGCAGTAGTAAGGTGAAGAAGAATATCGAAACATGCGCCTTTATTATTTTCATATCACTTATTATCTGCTAAAATAATTCATTGAAGTAATTTGCTAAACTAAATTCTATAAAAAAAACTTTGCCATGTTTCATAATAAACATAAGTTTATACAAAGAAAAGCTTATAAATACTCAAACTAAAAAACAACGATACCGCACTAAGCGTACATGTTAATGAGATACTCTGCAAAACAGCTCATATATAAATACTCACCGATTAGCAACTTTAATCACAAGTTTTGCTTGCTGCATTAAAGTTCTATAAATGTTACATAAGCGTAAACAAAAAGCACCACCCTACAACAAGCACCGCTTTGTAATCAGCACCGCGTTTTTTGAAAACACACAATGTTAGTGCATGCATGTTTGCCCGGTAGATAGTCGATTCTCGCCTCAGCTGATTATCACATGTTTGTCAAACAATTTAATGCAGATTTTATGATAACTGTCTTTACTTTGCTAACAATGCGAATTGTGTTTGCGCGTAATTTTGTCTTTTTTAAGTGTTGCTTTGTAAGTTGCAAAATTTTCACGTGCAAAACAATTTAAAAAACTTTTAAACTGTTATATTCTTTACTAATCATTTTTATTTTCATTATAAAAAAATTTGCCCTAATTGATTGTAAAAAAAACTTTTTATTTTTCATTAGTAAATAAAAGTAATTACTATATAAAATAACCACATAAAACTTTGTATAAATGGTAACGCTATATTTCTAAATTGTAAACTAATGTAATTGTAAATTCAATGCTACTTTAGCTTTCAACTGCTTAAATATATTTTTAGCTTTTATTGAAATCTATTAAAACTTATCTCCGATTGTGTTTTTCGAGTAGTTTTTACTTAGTAATGTTTTATCATTTTAATTCATTACAAAATTAGTTGTCGCACTTACTATGTTTTTTAAGGCAATTTTTTTTTTTATTTTTATTGTGAGTGTTTCACGTTTTTAATTTAGTTTAAACTTGTTAAAAATTATCTCATTGTTTTGGTAGATATAGCTTATAGTGTACGACTCGTTTACTGAAAGTTTTTTTATATACCAATTGACTAGATTTTTTTTTGATTATTTATTTTTTTGTGTTCTAAAAGTTTATTATTTAAAAGTTAGTATTTAATTTAAAACCTGATTTTAAAACTACTACGTTAAATTTCCTTAAAATCAATCAAAACTTAACCGTTTGGAAAACATTCTGAAACTAGTAGAATCAGTTTTAAGTTTGGTAAATTGTTTGAGTCTATATATACAAATTAACTTTATACTTTAGATATAAAACATTCGTGAAGTTTAGTAAGGTCGTGTTTTTATGCAATGTAGTGCACTAACATCCCTATGATTTTGAAACAGTTTATCGCGATAAAAAAAACTTGAAGCTTCTTCTTGGTATTGTGAGGTTTAAAATAAAGAATTCGAAACCGACTGAGGTTTTAGAAGTACAAAACTAATGTTATATATTTCAGTCCTGTTAGCAAGAGTGAAGTCTAAATTACAACTGTGGCTTGCGAGTATTTTTATTTAAAATTTTCCCAGCAACCATTTAATGCATAGATCCTGTTTTCAAGCCGCATTTTTTAATCTAAGTTTAATAAAAAATCAATTTCTTTATTATAAAAAAAAATGGTCAAATTTAGTATATTTCAAAGTTCAAAAGTATTATTAAATAAACAATTTTTTAAGTATATGTATTTTTAGAATAACCTGAGTTGCAAAAAAATTGTCTTAAGTTATCTGTGAAAAAATCTTAAATATTAAATGAACACAAATTTTAAAAATAATACATAGTAAAACATACATATAAAAAAAATAGGCTTTTGGTTTACAAATTATAAATTAGCGTTATAGTTATAATTTTTTTCTTTATTTATATTTTTAGTTAAAATTGAAACTCTAAAAAACTTTTTATGTATTAATTTTTATCTTTGACCAGCTTTAAAAAGTCTTATAAAAATTATTGTTATTTTAATTAACAAAAACAATTTTACAAATCTATAACTATTTCTTTTTTGTTTTAATTTCCAATTTTCTAACCTTAAACTCTAATCACAAAACTTTATACTAGCATTATTTGATATGCATTAATTAAACCAACTTTTGTGCAAACATGAAAAAAAAACTGAATCAAGCTAAAGTAGTCAATCCAAGGATATCCGGTGTTTTTATGAAAATATTGATATTACACTTGGATATTCAACTTTATTTTTTCCAAAAGTTCATTAAAACTTAGAGTATAGTTGTGTTATTGGAACCTTGCTTTAAAGAATAGTCTCAAAATCAAATTTTAGGAAAATTCTATTTATATTACAAGCTTTCCAAAGATAAAAATAAACAAGAACTGAGTATTAAACAAAACTGGTCTGAATCTTAATAATATTATAAGAAATGTTTGATATTGTTTAATACATAAATAATTTAAATTTGATATATTTTGAACAAAATAAAACTATATGTAGATTAATTACAAACTTATGATACACTTAAACTTACATTAAAGGTTTTACTTGTTAATTGGTTTAAAAACAGATAAACTAAGTAAAAACAAAGTCTAAGAACTGTTTTCTTTGAATTTCATTATTTTCTACAATGTCTAAACTGCAAAGTTTAATACCAAACATTGTTTAACAATATAGTATTTGAAAATTTTTGTTGATAGTTTTCAAAGTGACTACACTATAGTAACCGGATATTATGGTCGTTATTACTTTGTGTTATAGATATTATACTTTTAGAATGAGCAATTGTTCATAACATTTGCCTATTTATTAATTTAACTTTTATTACAAGCAGAAACAAAACTAATGAAAGTTGCGCAGATTCTTTTTTGTTGAATACGAGATCAAAAAGCTTCAAACTTGTACTGTCGATTAAATTAACTTTTCTGGATTGCGTTTAAGACTTAAACCTGTTGTACAATTTTATCTAATCATCTTATAATAAACCAAGAAACAAATAACTTGTATCCACAAAAATGTTAATTTTTATAATTATAATATTATTGTTATTATTTATTATTAAAAAAGCATACAAAAATGGTTATAGATTTTAGTTTAAGAACAAAAGTAAAGATTACTGTTTGTGTTGCAAAGCTGCTAAAATTTCAAAATTGAAACGTTTTTAATAGAAATAGAACGTACAGAATAAATGATTATTTGTCTTCAGTAAAAGTTTTAGTATCGAGTAATTGTAAGGTCACTGCTTATTTAATACTTCGGTATATACTTGCTATGCCTTTATAACTTTTTTTAAAAACAATATAGAAGTGCTGTTTTTTGAAAATAACTAATAAACATTATAGTTAAGTATGTTGGTTTTACGTTTCTAGATTTTCAAAAATATTTTGTACAAGTAAAATTCGTATTTTTACATAAAACTGTTAAACTTCTAGAAATCCTGTTATTGAAACGGCTTAGGTTTAAGAAAATAAACTGATAATAGTTTTACAACTTAGTTCAAAAACAAAGTGTAGAAAAAGATGTTATATATTTAATACGAATAGCTTTTTAAGTAGTATTACGATATAAAACAAGGTTTAAAACTAAATTTTTTTCTAGTTTGATAGTTTTAAAATAAAAAGGAAATGTTGTATAAAGTGTTAGGTCCTTACTTCCTGTTGAGTAAGCACTTTTGGGCAATGTTCAAAGTGCATGGTTAAAAGAATAGCTACTATATTTGATAAAGTGTTGACATTCTGTAAATAAAATTCAGAGCTTTTTAAGCTACACTACTAGTTTGTTTTATATTTTTTAGGATGGTGTAAAGGTTAACATTAATTTAATATATTGTTACCTCTTATGAATCTACGCACAATATGTCCACAGCAAAAGTGCGTAACTGAACGAGAGCACGTATAAAACAAGCTGTAGCAAATTTGGGAACGGGTCTGAATTGCACAAAGATAAAATTGCACGAGGTTACTAAATAGCACGAGGAGACTAAATTTCACGAGAACAAAACTGCATGAAGACGATTTTGCACCAAGGGTAAATTTTGCACGAGTTACATTTTTGCAACAGAGTAAAAAAATACAGAAAAAAAATAAACAGAAACAAAAAAAAAAAGACCGAGTGTAAGGGTTAAGGGTAACAGTGAAAGTTATAAAAAATAAATAATAAAATTCTACCAAAAAAAAAAAAAACAAATATAAAAAAAAAGCTAACGACCGAGAATAAAGGTTAAGGGTAACAGTGATAGTAAATAAATAAAATAGTAAACAAAATAAAAATAAATAAAATAACTTACCGACCGAGGGTAAGGGCTAGGAATAGCAGTGATAGTAAAGAAAAGAAAATAATTTATTAAAAAAAAAAAAAAATTAACCCGTGCAAAATTGTCTTCGTGCAAAAGTGTTTTCGTGCAATTTTGTGTGCAATTTTGTACACTCGTGCAATTTAGACAGCTACCCAGAAAATATACCTACTATACTGATTGTTTTTATAATTCATTTGATTTAATACAGTTTGGGAAGCTCTTACTTTTTTGTTTACAAATATAGGTTTTATTAAAGTTAAAATTTTTTGCTAATTTTTTTAAAAATTGTTTATGTGTACACATTTAAAAAATTTTTTCCTAGCTTCCCACCTAAGATTTAATTTGTCATTTATGGTGTTAGACAAAGATTGTCATTCTCTAATACCGTGCAACCTAAGATTAGTCTTAGGTTGAGGGCAAGGAAAAGCTTGACTAAAAATAAAAGCTTTTTTGAGTTTAAATAAACAATATGCCTTAAATATAGTGAGAATTTGAAAATTGCACAATAAAGTCTATCTCCTCTTTTTTTTTAATTATTCACTTTTTTTTTTTTGAAATCGTCATTTCATCAGTGTTACCAAAAGTATTTAATTTCTTAATGTACTTTATTAGAGTTTTATAATGTGTAACCAAACGAATGCGTAAATTCAAGATAGGTAATTGTACTTGATTATTCAACCTATGTTGCACAGAGCTTTTAGCATGATTATTGGCTTGCTTGGTCAATGGAAAGTAAATAAAAGCAAATGTTTGATATAAAAAAAGTGAAATAGATAGCATAGTACACTTACAATCATATCTGGACATCTTTGTAAACATTTATTTTGAAAAGTTTCCAACATCCTCTACATTAATTGCTTATTAGTTATTAGCTAAAATGTAAATTCATGTATCATAAGTTTTTGCTTTTGTCTGTAAGCCTTGGTTTGTCAAATACTGTCTTATGTCTTGTTGACAAAATTAATTGCTGTTAAAAACTTAAGCAAGTATTTTTAAAGATACTTTTTTCTTTACTTTCAAATTATTATATGCTAAGACAAAATTACACTAAAAATAATAATTGATTTAAATATCTTACTGTTTTTGTAGCTTTGGCAATAAAGAAAGTATAAGATGTACCTAAGTTTTCAAAATCACCCCTTGTCCTGCCTAACACAAACAGCTTAAAAATTTTAATTATAAGTATAAAAGTATGTTTTTTTTTTGTACGGGTCAAAAAAGCAAGTATGTTATCAGCAGAGCAGTTTGTTATTGATCTAAATAACTTTCTGGTGCTTGAAACAACTGAGTATGCACTTTAACTTAGGTATTTTAATTTAGTACTAAAATACATTTCTCCTTATCATCTAATGCTACCCTCAATTTCAAAGTATAAATAAAAAGCTGTTGTTGCAGTACTTCTAAGAAAAGTAAAAGTTAATCAATAAATATTTCAAATTTGAAAATTAACAAAAGCTGTTTAAAAAAGTTAGTTAAAATCATAACCAAAAACCTAGTGTCCACAGAGTTCTATTTTAGTTATGTATATTAATAGTTATATGTTGTATATATTAGACATGACCTGGGTATAACATTAAACTGTTCTGGTGCATGACTCGATAAACGAAAGGTTGTTTTTGTGCACAAGGTCCTTAGACCAAACTTTTTGAGTGTTTTTTGTCGTTCAATAAACAATATATATTGTCGAAAGTTTTGTAAAAGTTTTGGAATTACTTTTAAATAGATTAATGTTTCAAAACAACACAATTAAAAAAAATAGATTTGTTTTCTATATAGTAACTAAAACAAACTAAAGTAGCTTACATTAAAAATATTTATATGCTTAAAAGAGTATTATTTATTTATTCTTTAAATTTTATTATTTAATTAACCAGCACTTTATTCACTTTCTGATTTTAAAATGAACCCTCACTTAGTTTGTTTAAAAAAGGATACCAGTTAACACACAAGTAAACTAATTGTAGTGGTCTGTTTTTTTATAATATTTAAATTAGTTGAGGAAACTTAGGTTCAGAAATTTGAACTATTATTAAACTTACTTATTATCAACAACATAAAAAAAATATTTATATTAATCTTAAAGTTTGTTTAAGCTTTATTATACCAATTTTTAATTTTGTTTTAAAATATTGCTTGAAGAAAACAAAAAAAAAGCACAGTTGTTTAAAAGACCTCGGAAAATGTGTTTATTTCTACTTTAGTACAATATTGTTTCATATGTAGGATTTACTCATAAAACTACAGTTTTTTCAAAAACATTTAAGGATCACATCATTAAAAACATTTTTCTTATTCGTAGGTCATCAGAATTATAAGTTAATAACTATTAACTTTGCCTGAAGATTAAAAGAACCTAAAGTACTAAAAACAATATTTTTAGAGCTGTAATTTTTTTTTTGTTACTATGTGGTACTTTTTTTTTATCAAAACATTAAGCAATTAATTATATTAAGTTAAAATTAAAAAAAAAATCAATTACATAGTGTATTAAATTTTTTAAAATTTTTAGAGCTTTTGTTATATAGTATGAATCCGAATTGTGCTACTGAAGTTACTACTCCATCTGGAAAGTTCACCTTTCACAAAGAAATGCTGTCAATTTGTGAGGCGAAGAAAGTTTGTGCTGAAAGAGGAGAAATTTTGGCCCCGGTGACAAACAAAGCTGACTTTGATGCACTTCTAAGAGTTATGCAAATGGGTAATAACCCAAGCTGCCCATTTCACTACGGTGACATTAAACAGTACACCATTGGGCTTGACGTTACTCCGTGTGGAAAAGGCAAGCAAGACCGCATATTCACCAATGGTGTGGTGTGGGATAATGATTTTCACGGAAAGTGGTACACCGACCATCAAGACAGTTGGCATTCAAACTGCGTGTTTGTCACAGTTTGTAACATGGACAGTAGGCCAGCCGTGAATGTTTTTGAACCCGGTTGCTATCAGGTTGACTACAGGTTTATTTGTTTGCAGGAAGCTGTGCCTTCCAATTACAGTTCTACTGGTTCTTGTAGCTCGTCAGTGTCACAAGCTATTTCAAGTTACAATAAAAGTTTTGTTGGAGGTGTATTTATTGCCTGCTTTTCATTGGTTGTAGTGTTTCTTGCATTCATAGCTATTAGGTATCACAAAAAGTTCCAGGCGGTTGAAGAAAATCGTGACGAAATGAAAAATTAACATTTTTAGTGTTAGTATGTTGAATTATGTTGTCAGTTATGATTCACATCAATAAAATCCATTCTTGGTATTACTTTGTTAATTTAATTGTTTTAGTTCCACAACTGTATAAGTAGTACTTAGTAGGTGGTTCATTAAACGTGTTGAACATTAAAATTAACTAATATTTAAAACTTATATAAAAGTTGTTTTAATGTGAAATTGAAAAAAAATACTTCAAAAATATATTGAAACTGAGAATAATGTTAGTCCATAAAATGTTGTAGCAGTCATTTTTTTTAGTTTGTTAAAATTGATTGTTAAGTTTGAACAATATACATTATTATCAATTCCAAAAAGATGTAAAACTACTAGGTAATTAATATTTTATATTTTGTACTGTTGTGCCTATAAATTTATTTAACTTTTGTAAAGTGGGCTAAATTAAGTTATCTTACTTAACAACACTCTTAGTTGATAAAGTAAGTAACTAAAAATTAACAGAGTTTATGTTTACAAATAATGATAAAAAAATGTTAACAATTTGCAATTTATAAAAAAGTAAGAACTGCTATTTAAATTCATCAACACAGAGTAAAACGACAGCATAGGTGTCAAAATAGCACGAAGGGACACTTTTTAAAAAAGGTTCACTGTTTCACTAGGGATCACTTTTGCACGGGTTTAACCTTTATTTTTCTTTTTAAATTTTTATTTTTTGTTTTACATTATTTTAACTATCACTGTTACTCCTTACCCTTGGTCGGAAAATTTTATTTTAATCCTTATCATTTGTTAAAAGCTTTTTTAATATCTTAATTAACCTTGGTCAGTATTTTTTATTGTTATACAAGGTTGCCAAAGAACTTGGAAACCTAGAAAAACCTGGAGTTTGACAATTTAGGCAAAAACCTGGAAAAACCTCGTATTTTAGAAATAATGAAAAAAAAACCTGGAATTTTGAAAAAAATCAATAAAACACCTGGAATTTGAAACAATTTTAACATGTTAAGTAAAAAATTTTGACTTGACACAAAAAATGTACTATATAGATAAAAATTGTTTGTTATCATCAAACATTTTTTAGTCCAAAAACTCATTTGGAGTAGCTTTACAGTATCTTTTGAACGATTTTTATACTATTCAACACAGTTTCTTTCCTTAAATTTTACTTAAAACTAAAAATAGACTCAAAATTTGTACATTCATTAAAATCCTGGAAGAAATTTTGAAAACCTGGAGAAAATTTGCCTAAAACAATTGGCAACCCTGAATATATTTTTTACTTTTTTAAAAACACTCTTAACCCTAACCCTTGGTAAATATTTTTTTGATAATTTCTTTGATTAATTTTCTTTAAATTTTGTTATACTTTCTTTTTATATACTGTCGTGCAAAATTTTAACTCGTGCTAAAGTGTCCCTTCGTGCAAAAATTTCCCATCCCCAAAAAATAAACAATAATTGTCTTTTAACTTTAACATATTTCGACAATTTTAACCAATGTGTGTACAACTACAATGTAAAACAATGAAAAATTATACAAAGCTTTCTAGCAATATCAAAAAACTAAAAAATTAACACTGTTTTTTCATCAAGAAAGCTATGTAAGATTTTGTTATAACTATTTATTTTTCAATTGTACACACACTGATAGAATGTGTTAGAGTACATCTATGTTGTAAAATATTGTCGTTTTATCGTATACTTAATATTTTAAACTAATGATACTTTAAGACAAGTAATTTTACTAATAGCTATATAAAATACAAGCTCAGTTTTTTATAAAATTAAAAAAAGTAAAAAAAAATTATACTACTTAGTTTCCGTCTTAGCAGTCTGCTTAGTAAAGTGTGTAATTAGGGAAGTATTAGAGGTAAATAGTCTTACATACTAATATGTATGATTTCAATTCATTTTTTTTACCTTATTTCCCATATGTGACAGTAGTAAATGCAAACTTATTCAGAAATGACGTACTAAAGTTTTTGAAATATTTTCTTTTGACACTGGTTTGTGAAGGTTCAATCAAACTTGAACAACTTTTATGAGTTAATATCAAACTCACCTCTTACATGAGTACAATCACTGTTATCAAAACTTTAGTACGTTTAGAAAGTTTTTAACTTAAGCAAAGTAATAAAGGTTTTCTACCTGAACACTGTAAAAACACTTTTTTTTATTGAAGTAAGCAAAAGTTGAAGCTCGTTTACTTAAAGCTTAAAAACATGATTAGGTACAATGTTTCTTTTGACAGTCAACATTTGAACGCGGTTGAAAATAGCCTTTTTATTGTTTCTATTAAAGATATTTTTTTTTGGACATGAAAAGTTGAATTGTAACATATAGCTTAAAAGAAGTTACTATAGTCTAAAATTTTTACTCTAAAATATCTTTTAAATAATAACCTTGTAAAAACTGATTCGATCTTGGTATTGTATTTATTTTCTTCTTTTGTTAAAAGATTTTTATTTTGTGAAAAATTTTCCGAAACATTAAACCTTAAAGTAATTTTTCTACATTTTCGATCTTTTTCTTAGTTTCCGTTTTTCAGTTATAATTTGTGAGTTTTAAACTCGAGTGTTATTAAAAAAATGCTCAATATTTATAACAACTATCAATATTACTTATCCGTTGTAATTGTTAAAGATAATGAAAGCTCTATTTAGAAGACATTTGATAAGTCAAATCTTTATACATAAGGACCTATAACCTGGTAGCTTTAGTCTAGAGTCAAAACGCGCTACCACATAATACAATTCCTCTTATTCTCATAACTTTGACCTGAACAATGTACGGAAATCGCTTTTGTTTTGATAATGTCAAACTTTGTTAAAGATTTTTATAAACTAAACTGGAAACAAAAGTATTATTTTACTAAAACTGTTTACAATATTGAAGCAACTTGTATTATTACAAAAATGTAGTTGTACTATAATTTTTAACACATTTGGTTTAAACGAGACTCTTCTTAATCTTACGTACAACGCTCAGAAACTTTTCAGAAAGTACTTTATAATACCAAGCTACGTTTAAAACAATAAACACTATATATTTGGAAAAAAAGGAAAGTTTATTCAAACATCAGACTTGTTTATTTTTCTATTAATTTTAATTTATGCTTTTTGTAACAAACAATATTAATTTTAGCTATCTATTAAAAATGCTTTATATACCTATAATGTAATACTTAGAAAAAAAAGCAACAAATATAAGTTTTTTTGATTTTAAATATTTATGTGGACTTTTGATTTAAAATAGGTTAAAATATTTAATAAACAAGAAGCAAAAAAAAAAAGGAGTTTTAAAAGAAAAAAGCTTTACAAATAAAATATATGAAAAAAAAATGTTAGATAATTATTTACATCCTTTTATCAATACAACCTCAAGTCGTGTTTAAAAAATAACACTTTAAAGACCTAGTTAAAAAACATAGTTCAAATATAAACACAATTTTGAAAAAGTGAACTTTAAACCATTTTGCTGGCGCTAGCGAGCCAAGTTTTTATAGCTTATATCTCACGTGATTTAATTAGAAGCAAAAAAAAAAGTAAAAAAAAACTTTTAAAGCAAATTTTGTTTGTCAACTTACAAACTTTAAATATATTTAAAACGACACTAACCAAAAAATTAAAGTTTTGCTAGTTTAAATCTTTTATCTATTTAAATAATATTAGTTTTATTGTTAATTTTTTTCTTTTTAAATCTTTTTATAGACTTTTTAGCATTGACAAGTCTATGAAAATAGTTATGTTCTTGTTTTGTTATAATATTTTAGTATAGAATTTTGTTTAAATTTATTAACAGTGTATTTGGTTTTTCTATTTACATCTCTAAATAGGTTTTCTAACTACACAAAATATCATGTGTAGGTAGGTATAAACAAAATTAGCAGATGAACATCTTTTCTTAAAAAATAGGTTTAGTTTCTAGTGGTTAATGATACCTAAAAATCCAGAGGTTTATAGTTTTTATTCAAAACAGTTTTATAAAGAGTTTCATTAACATTTTTGTAACAATAAATAAAACTTGCCAATGATTTACATAATACAACTTTAGTTTTTATTTACAACATAGCTCTTATTAAAAAATAAATTTCGAAAAAGTTAAATGTTTCAATCTAAAAAATATTTAAACATTAAAGATATGACTTTAAAACATTATCGAGTAAGTACATAGTTCTTCAGAATTTACATTTCTAAACTTTTCATTTTAGATTTTCAGTTAAAAAGTATTAAATAAAATGAAAATTAACAAGGTTTGAATTCAAAAAGAAAAAGATACTCATTTTATCATTTTTAAATACAAACGGAAATATTATAGCTACAAAAGTCATGTGAAAACATCTCTAAATATTTTTTCGTTAATGAACTTTATACATATATATATATATATATTCTCATATTTTATACATAGATTGAATATTATCTTGTTGTTTATTTTCCAAAGTCAAAACACAATTACAGCTTTACGCATTATTAACTTAAAAACCACCTGTACTTTTGTCCACATAAACTTCTTAACTGCAATACTAGTACAGCTTCTAAGCAAATAACTTTAAAATGAAAATGTAACTTTTATTATTAGTTAATCTGTTTTGTTTTATTAATCCTTGTAAGCTTAAGTAAGAAACTTAGGATTATTACTTTAAAAAAATTATCAATTATGTTTTTAACTAAAATTTATTTTATTAATAAAAGTTAAAACGAAAACATTTAATATAGATTAACATGTGTGAAAAAAACGAATCTTAGCTACTGTGAAGTTAAAGTTTTACATATTAAAACTAGGAACAAACAAAAATAAACTTGTATATTATTTATTTACATCTGTATCTAGATTTTTACGAGTTTTCATATTACTTGAACATAGTTGTAGCTTCTTATTTTTGTCATAAAGGTTCTGTTTAATATTTACTGCAGACAATGTGCGTTATTACGTTAAACTCTAATTACTCTATCGTCTCTTTGAAAAAATGGCTTGTATTTTTTATTCATAAGCCTTTGTATAACTATTAGTGAAAAACTTAATAAACTTAACTACTTTTTGATTTGAAACATATTAATTTCATTAATTTAAAGTATAAGGAAAAATAAGAAGCTAACTTTTACATTTGTAAGTTTATAAATTTTCTATTTTTCCGTAATATTAAACATTAATTTACTGCATATAAATGTTAAAGCGTAATCGATTTAAAATAAAAAACACATTCCTTAAAAGTTTTGATTTAGCAATAAAAACGTTTAGAACTTATTTAAAAGGAAATATGGATCAGATGAAAAGTAAAACAAAAACTCGGAGAAGAAAAGTGGTTAGCTAAAGTATAATTATAATAGTATTTATAACTTCATAATAAATATTTAATCTATTAACTTAAAATAGTTAAGCATAGCCTTTCACGTTATTTCAAGTAGTGTGTAGAAAAATTACTGAAAATAATATTTGCCTTTATTGTTAAAAAAAGCTTTTTTTTTAAATTACAGTTTAATAAAAGCTTAATACAGTTATTACATTTTCAATTATACGTACTAAAGATAAATTAAATCGTTTTATTAAAGTATATAAGAAAAACATGTATTATTTCCTTTTTTTAAACTTTTTAAAATGAACTAGTTTAACAGCTTAACTTTATAAAGTATTTAAACAACTTTATTGTTTTGTTTTTCAAATGTTACAAAGTTAAATAAAACTAAAGTAGATAAACTTTAATAATTTTGGCTTAAAAATTGTAAATTTAAATTGAAGTTAAAATAAGTAAACAAGAAAATTTAAAAGTGAAGCATAATTGAATATAGTAACATAACTTTATATCAAGTCAATTTAATAGTTAAACGAATATACAAACATGCAATTAATGAAATACAATAAGTTTAAAAACATAATGTCAAAATTAAAACTAATTAGAGTTATTTTACCGCGCTATTAAGCTATTAACGTGTTTTGACTTACCTCGCTTGATTGTTTTAGCAAACTAAGTATAAGCTTTACAATTGCAATACACATTTAGAAAAGCAATATAATGTCTTCAAGAAGAACGTTTGTTAACATCTGCACGTCGGTTCTTAGTGCGAGCTTGTTTTTGATGATAGTTTTTTCATTTTGGTCCGCTACAAGCGCCAAACCTATTGGAAGTCAAAAGTTTGACAAGTACTTAGGTAAACTTTGATCTCGTATCTAAGTTTATTCTAAACTAAACTAAACACTTTCTAAATAAATTAGTTTAAAAAAAAATATTAAATTAATTTTTTAAAAAGTTATTGGTAGAACGTTTAAAACAAATATTTTTCTTACAAAAGCAAATTCTCTTCCGTCTATTAAAAAATTAAACTTTGCATTGCAGACAGCGACAAGTTCCAGAGCCTCATCACGATGCAAGTGAGACCCCGGGAAGACATCAATGAGGTTTGCGGGCGAAAGTCAAGCACGGTGTACCGGGTTTCAGATTTGAAAGCGTTGGAAGCATTTCTCGTTGAAAAGGGCAATCACCCCAAGCAGGGGCGTAGCGTGGGGAGGGACACTGGCGCATGCGTGCCACCCAAAAAAAGAAAAATGTAAAAAAAGAATGTAATATCTTTATCCTTTATAGTTTATTTTTTCTGCTTAATTTGCCTTTTTCAACTATGTTTATCTAGTATTCAAAAAGTTAAACGAAGTTTTGAATACCAATTAGTGACAAGTTAGGAAAGTACATGTTATTACTCAATATACTGATTCGGTGCGTAATTGCAAATGCGCACCGATGTTGATGAAAAACTCCATAAGGAAAAATTTTATAAGTTCATTAACTTCATAAGAATTTATACTCAAAAAGTACGCAATTAATGTAGCGCACCGCTGTAGTATAACCTTATGGCAGATTATTTTTCTACAAAAAGTTTACAAAAATACGTCACGCTTAAAGAAAATTAAACAATTTTACAAACTTTTTTTTATGCTACATTGTTAAGACTACTGTTAGTTTTCTGAACTTTATTTTTGTAAACATACAAGATAAGCTTGTCGGCCTATGAGAAATAACTTTGTTTGTGATTTTTATTTTAAACAAATACAATCAAATGATTTGAATTTAAAGAGTATACTTTTAACTATTTTACAAAGTTGTAATAAACTGTAATAACAGTTATAAAGTTGGTCTATTTTAACTTCTGTGTAACTTTATTAAAATCATGTGCAATGAGGTGTTGTTATCACTGTTGTATTGTATATTAAAGATATTAATATTTTTTTTCGTAAATAAAACAGATACTTTCGTTTTATTGAATATATTAATCTTTAAAGATATTAGTTTAGTATAAGTAATAAAAACAATTTTTATTTATTAAGTTTACATTTTTGCAAGTATAAGTAATTCTAATGAAATTTATACTTTTATTTAATTGTTAAATTTTGTAATATATAAATATTTTTTAAAACAGTTAACAAACTTATTTAACTTAATAAATTTATTTCAATTATATTACTTATAAAAAGTTTTTTATAGCTAATTACAAAAGTTTTAATTTAGAGGATTTTTTGAGAAAAAAATTTGCGCACCCCCTGACCAAAATACCACGCTACGCCACTGACCCCAAGTACGGATTTCAAAAAAGCAACTCCAAGAAGAACGAATTTTTGGTCTTCCTACCTGAGTCAAAGCACTTATATTACCACACCGGCCCGATGGATTCGACTTTCTGGGTTCTCTGTGAAGGTAGTGTTAAAACGTCAATGTGGGAAATCATCGTTATCTGCTTAGTAGTCCTAGTCGTGTCGATGATAGTTGGAGCTGTCATGAAAAGGTACACCGCTAAAAGAAAACAAGAAGTTAGTTATAGTTAAGTAAAGTATATTTTTAAAACAATTTGAAGTTTTAATAGTTTACTTGTTCAAAAGTATTCAAATAATAAACAATTTGCTAAAATTTACCTTCCGAATAATACTAACAATAAAATGAAAATATTTTAATAATAACAAATAAAATAAAGCTACAACATTCAAAAACACAAAAGCAAGTAAAATAAAGCTGTATCCAATAAAAAAACTGCTTAAACTAAATAAACAGTATAAAATAAATACATCCTTTTAATATTTTTTAGTAACTACTATTTTTTACAAACTTGAATAAATTTATAGATATAGCTCTGACCTCCCAGTTAAACTCCTATATTATAGGAGTTTAACTAAAAAACAATAATAATGTAAACAATAACAAAAAAAAATTAAAAAATTAAACAAGTTTTTTCTTAAAAAAAAAAAATCAGATATAAAACAATAATGGTCATAAAATAAGTCAACCTATTACTAATTTCAAATTCTATTAGTGGTTTCAGAGAAATATTTTTATTTAAACAGATGAAATGTAGACTTTTAAATCAAATTGATAACTAATACACTGACAAACTACAAAAAAAAAACATATAACAATTTTCTACAAACTAGACTGGACCAATGCTATTAAAACCCAAATTATATACTTAAAAAAAAGCCTACTCAGATGAAAAATGGATACTTATCTACTGTTTTAAATAAATAAGTTTCTGTTAATCTTATGGAGTGCTTACTGGACACAATTAAGATAGCGTTTTCTTTGTATAGCAGTTAAAGTCTAAGAGTTAAGTCTAAGTTTAAGTTTTAACAAAAAAGTTACTACCTTTTAGCTAGATTAAAATACGTAGATTTAGTTTTAAACTCTGTAACTTTATTTTAAGTATTTAAGTAAGTTGACTGAAATAAAACATATTTTCAGATTTATTTAACCACGCATGTCTTTAAGAAAAAAAGTCTAACAAAAAACAACTAAAATTCAATCTATTGAAGATTTTTATGGCCTAAATAAAGTATAGTCTTTATAGACTTTTCACAATTCAATATACAAGCAAATTGTATACTTTAACTAAAATGTACAATAATAGTTCTAAACTTGTATAAATACAAAAGGATAATCTTAGATTTTTTTGAAAATATGTAATCAAGGCAAAGCATGATAAAAAATGTAATTTTTACCTTTGCCAAAATTACTGATGCTATATTTTTCAAAATTTTTTATAGACTTTTTCTATCCATTTCGCTATATTCTATTAGTTTCAGTCTTTACTTGAAAAAATGTAGTTAACAACTTATGAAGACACAAAATTACAAATTTTTGAGAAGTTATTGGACGGACTAGATAAATGAAACCTCGAAAAATGCGTTGTTTTATAAAGTTAAACATATTTTCCTTTTCATAAATCTAAATATATTTAAGTAGCTTGAGAAAAACAAAATTACATATGAAACATAAAAGCTAGTCGAAAGTATCACAGTGCACCTGGCCCCCGCTAACCCGATCCTTCACTAATCTGGCTGGATTCAATCAAGAAGAAAGTTATTAAATTTAGTTAAAAGACCTTTAAGTTAAATTCAGCTGAAATTAATGATTTTATTCAAAAACTTAAAATCTCGTTGCGTAAACAGTGTGCTAATTCTTTTTTTTTTTGCAAAATGGTTTCTAAACTTTATCTTATTTTCGTTTCAGCCGTTATTTAGATATTATTATTGTTTGGTTCGTTGTAAGATATTGAACTTCATTATAAACATTGCGCAATATAGAAGAGATTTAAAAAATAAGCTTTTGTCTTTATCCGGCCAAAGGCTAATCTGGCTATAATAACAAAAAATGCTTGCCCAACCTTATTAGACTAGCAAGCATACATATTAAAGCATTTAGATTGTTAAACATAAAACATATTTTTGCATACTTTTTTTTGACATTTTCAAATAAGAAATACATAATTAAGCAAAAAAATACACAGAAATGACGTAATAAAGAAGTTATAAATCTGGTTTATAACTTTAAAACATTTTTAAACATTTCCACTTTAAGTTGTAGCCGCTTTAGAAGTATTCTGAAGTCGTTTTAAACAAACAAGCACAAAATGAGTAACTCCCCAAGCAGAAAAATGAAACTCGAAGATTATCAAGAAGAAAAAGTGTCCCTAGATGCAGCTGTTGCAAAACTTATGGCAATGGCAGTAAAAAGTCAACAATACACGGAAGATTCTAACAACGACTCGGAAGGAAGCGAAGCCTCGGCAACTGAGAGCCCTGAACTGCCTGCCCATCCAGACGACGTCGATATGACGCATTTAGCGCCGTTGTGCATCGATGAAAGCGACGACTGGCCGAAACATGTGACTTTAAAAAGTATCAGAAACGGCTCCGTGCGGTATTATCGCAACCATGACGACTACCAAGGGTCGTGGGACCCTTCGCAAATGGCGAACGTGTCGAGTGACTATTACAAGTACAACGGTAACAACCACTTCGTTTGGACGAACCAGCTCTTTATTGGAAAGGACGTAGAAGTGGACAGTGAACTGAATGTCGTTGATATGGACCCAGAAAAGGTTAAATGGCTCGGTCTTGACAGAGGAACGGTCATCAACCACGAAGCTTGCGACTTGAGAAACCCGGAGAACAGTTTTCAATTAAGGAAGGTTGATAATTTCGGTCTCGGCTTATTTGCAAAGCACTCAATAAAGAAAGGTTCGTTGAAACGTATTGGTCGTTTATATAAGTAAATATCAAAGTTGTACTAAGTTAAGTATAAAGTTAACTATGCGAAAATATGTTGTTTGATTGTTGAGATAAAAAAAAAAGTCAAAGTATAACGATTAAGTTAAATTTGCTTCTAGGTAGAACAGGTTGAGGTTTATTCAAATTTCAAGGTATTTAAACAAGGTTTTATAAAAAGTACAGTGGTAGTGACCATGAAGTATATAACAAAAGCGGATATCATTTTAATAATGTAAATTAAGTTTTAAACATAACTAATTTGAATTTATAACAGGGAGCGTTATCGGTGAGTACACCGGGGAGCTTATAGCGCCAGATGAGAGTAATAAAAGACGCATTGCTTACCGCCAGAATAATTTGACAAACTACGTTTACGAAACCGGCACTGAATTCGTGATAGACGCCGGTGCAATGGGCAACCATACGAGGTTTTTGATAAATTAAAAGATAAATAAAATGTTACATAGTTATTAGATTTGTAAATTAACAGATTAATAAAATGCTTTTCTTATCATTAAGATTACTTTTTATTGTGCCTACAGTTTTAATTTGTGTTATATTCTAACATTATTTTACACGTTTTTACATTACAGTTCATGAATGCGATGTTTTGTTTAAACTTCTTAAAGTTTAAAAACTTAAAATTTTAATTGTCTAGCTATGTTAAACACGAAGTTTAATTCGAAAATTACAATCTTTGAAGGATTTGTTTTTGTACTAAATGTCAAATGTTATTTTTATTTGTAACAACCATTATTTCTGCATGGAAATCTGTAAAAAATAATTGATATATAAAAATTAATCAGCAAAACTGTATAAAAATATTTTTTTTTCAGTAATTTAAGTATGTTTAAATAATCAACCGCAGCTACAACAAATATAACAAAAACAAAATTATTACTTTTCAAAGGTTCATCAACCACGATTGCGACGAAAACTGCTTGGTGACGTCCGAAGTGACGAACGGGGTTCCGAAAATAACCGTGGTGGCGTACAAAGACATCAAAATGGGAAAACAGATCTTTCTCAACTACGGGGCTGGTTATTTCCAGAACATTAAGTGCCTGTGCGGGCACAAAACGAAGTGCCTCGAAATAAAAAAGAGGGAAAGTCGCAAAAGAAAAAGGAAAGACGAATAGGCATTAAAAAATTAATAAAATATAAACACGCAGAAGTTGTTTTTAAAATTATTCAAGTTGATAATGAGTTAGAGTATGTGATAGTTGAGATAATAAGTCGAGTACGTTCTATGTTTCAACCAAATTTCATCTAAAAAACTTTAGAGTGACCATGAATAAAATTTAAGTAAAACAGTTGGTCATTCTAATAGATATAAACAAGTTATTTTTTTAAGTCTAAAACGTCCGTTCAAGTATAAGTTACAAACAACACTCTACCGAAAATAGTGTACTTAGAAAAAGGCATAAATAGAAAACTTAAAAAATGCGTTTAATTGTTTTACTTCAGGGGTGAGCAGCTTTTTATGTTTTACTATCTAATTTTATTAAAATAAATTGCTTGAGGGCCGCATTTATAGAATATAACTTTTCTAACTAATTTAAAATAATACTTCAACGATTTATCTACCAAATCAACTATCTGGATTCGGGTCTGGCAAGACCTTGCCTTCTTTCACTATTATCCGGATTCGGTTGGATTACAATTTTGTAAATGCATCCAGATCTTAACTTTTGAAACATGTTTGCATCTGGTTCCGGCAGGACCCTAGTTTTATAAATCCAGTAGGTCACAATTTTTTAAATACCTTATCTAAAATAGTTCGAGAACTACACTAAATTTAAAACAAAATGTTACCTTTAAAGATACAAGTAAACAACCGTTTGTTAACAAACTCAAAGTATCCGTAACTTGAAATCAGTAAATAATGTATATTATAGGTTTAGAAAGATTCTGTTTTTTTGTTAATGTAAAAAAAAAGGTTTGATGAAAAAACCAAAGGTAAACTTTCTAATTGCTCTTTTTACTTTTACAATTCTTACAAACAATTACATAGACCAAATAAGTAAACGAAGAACTTTTTACCTTTTAGACATTTAGAATGATCATTACAATTCAAACACTTAAAGTGAAAATCCTGTTTTTTAAATAACATTTATTTAAATCTTAATTTTTTTATCAATTTTCAAAACATACTTTTACAAAGCTATGCGGCCTACAAAAAATTTTTAAATTCCGGTCTGCCGGTCGTTAACCGGTAAGTTAATAAGTACTACACAGTACAGCACAGTATTCGATAGATATTACTACAGCAGATAACGACCAAAGTTATGTTCAAAATTTGAGATCGGTAATGATAAAAAAATACTATTTTATCAGTAAAACTCTTAAAGCACCCTTTAATCGGAATTTTTCAATTGACAAACATATATTTCCGGAATAAAGTAGTAACTACTATACAGCTTGGTATTATGTCATACAATACGCTTGTTAGATTAATGTAACAGCCTAAAATAAGCAACCGACAAAGCTTTGGTCGTAGTCTATTGCGGGAATTGCTATTAAGTGTTAAGTTTGGTGCTACTTGTACAGTGGCGAAAAAATACAGCTTTACTGACGATTTTTTGAAGTATATCTTTAGTTTTACTTTTTAAATAAAAATAATTTCAGCTAATGTATAACAAAAGGAGTTCAAACAATAAATAAATCAAAGTTAAGACGTTTAAAAATAATCCAATGAATAAAAATGTTTTTACAAAAATTTATACATATTTTAAAATATTGTTTACATTTTAAATCCTAAAAAAACTTGCTAATAAAAGATAAACTAGTACTGTAAATTTTTTATTATCGTAAAATTGTAAAAATGATACACTAACAAAAATACGTTGAACTACTTTTTTGTTTTTTAATTAGTAAATGTCTAATGAACTAATAAAAAATTTCATTACTTTACGACAAATTTAAAACTTTAAAGATTTTTGAAACTTAATGACTCTCCGTGAGTAAGTTCTGTGTTTTAAACACCAAGCTTAAAAAATGTTGAACAAATTTTAATAAATATACTATATTAATAAGTAGTTAGCCTCGGTATTTCTTTTAAATTTGCAGGTAAACACAACAGCAGATTAACAAATTATTTACCGAAAACCTCATTACAAGTTTTAACAAAAAAGTTAATTTAATTTTATAACAAAATTAAAACTTTTAACTATGTAATAAAACATATAAAACATAACATTTAGTGTAAATTAATTAGCAGTAGAACATGTAGATATTAAATCGTTTTTAAGCAGATAATTTAGTTGATTATTTAGTTTTGCCATGACCCTGTTATCTTTTAAATTAAAATATAACATTTAGTACCTTGAGCTTGGACGCAGAGGTTGGTGTAGAAGTGATCTAAAAACGTAAAGGATGGTCTATAACAAAGAATAAGTAGCTTTAAATCCTTTAAATAATCAAAAAAAAAATTGAAATAAAAGATAAAAAGAAAAATAAAACAACTGACTAACTTGTTTATCATGCAAAAGCAAGATCTAGTTTCAAATGATTTTAAGCAATCAATTTTATTGTTTTTTAGATACTAATCGAAAAACTACATAGCAATAGAAAACTATCTAGTCAAACCCGACTACAAAGATAATAAAAACGTTGAAGCTAATGATTTTACAAGTAATAAAAACCAGTTAATTAATTACTGTTACGTTTTGGAAAAGGGTTCAAACCAGTATGACAGTTACGAAACAGTAGATGACGTTGTTAAGGTTTCTTACGACCTTAAAAAAAAAAGGAATTACAGCTAAACAAAGCATAGTAAAACAGCAACCAAAATTAGATTTTATTCATAGTGCCTATGAACGATTTACCGCACCATAAGAATCTTCTCGAAATTTAAGAAAAGGCCACCTTTATCTTGGGCAAGCAAAGCAAGGAGAAAAAAAACTAAGCACATCAAAAAATAAATTATTCTTTCTCAGCGACCGACGGTTTCCTAAATGACAGTAATGTTCTCAAATTAATAATTTTGTTAGAAAAACAAAATGTAATAATTACTTAAATTTTTGTTCCGAATATGTTATTTAGAATACGAATAGCATATACTAAGCGATTAAAACAAGATAACATTGACAAATGAGTTTAAAGGCTGAGATGACTTTTTTAAACAGTCCTACAATTTTTTTTTATTTTTATTTATATATATTTCAAAAACAGCTGACAGCGAATATTGTAAATACGACACTGATATCAAACTAAGAGAACGAAAACAACAAGATGACCTTTTCAGAAGATTAAAAAATTACTATTCAGAAAAAAACCGTCATTACATTTTAAACACTTCAATGGGTGATAAAAGAAAAAAGCATCACAACAAAGAATATTCTAGAAGTGAAAACAAAATATTAGTACTAATATTATAAGTTCATAAACTAGTTAAGAAAAAAGTTTATAATTGAGCTTATGCTATATATAAAAACTACTATACTTCAAAAAACAGACCAAGTTTTTAATTTACACTCTTCATATTGCTTAGAGTACTTTCAAAACTAGTGTTTGAAGTACTTTAGATTTTTCTTTAGCAAAAAAGTTGAGCACAACTTTAATCTTATTCATTCAGTTTATATCCATTCTTGCTTGCTAACGATAGTTTTGAAATTATTCAAAAACTATATTGAGTGTAAAATAAAACTTTGTGATTTTTTGAAGTACAACATTTTTGTATAAGTAGTATTAAGAAAAAGACAAAAAAAATAAAAAGAATAATTAGCATACCTAAGGGACGATTTAAGAATTTTATATTTTATAGTTTAGTTACGGTTAGCGAGCTTATGCACATGAACTTTAGAAATTAAGTAAAACAAAACATTAAAATTATTTATCAAAAAAAATTAAAATTTTATTAGGGGCCAATTAATACTTTTTTATCCATGTAGAACTAGCAAAATTGTATGCGTATAATTATTTTTTTTAAATGGCAGTTTTTCTTAAACTTTTTTTACAAGACATATTAAGCCGGATTTTTTAGCATTTGGAAATTAGCATTTCTTAGTTTCTCTAATTGTTAGAACTATCTATATTGTTAGCATTTCTAGGTTTTAGTATTATAGTTTGAATAGATAAATTAATTTAAAGATAGATACATAGATCCAACTATCGATCCACTTAATATTAATAACAAAAGAAATGTGATATCATAATTTTCTATTTGTCACAATACTATTATAATCAAATTTAGTGTTATCTTCTTAAGTGAATTTACTTAGTGCATCTTCAAATCTTCATAAAAATACATTTAGGTCAATTAAGACGATAAAAAAAAATTTTTCACAATGACGTACATTTGAGCAGAGAAATGACTAAAAAATAAACAAAACAGGTAAAACAGTACAAGTAATTAAAACAATATGCTAAAACATTTGGGCTTATATCAATAGAACCAAAAAATCAACTTAAATAATTGTAAAATTTTTTTTATATCATAGCTGTGAAAGTTAAGTTATATTAACTTTGCTTTAACAAATTGTATAAAATATAATTTAAAATAAGTAAATACCATTTGCAAATAAAAAGTAAAATAGTTTTATTCATGGTTAATTCGAAGCTTTTCTTCTTACTTTCATAAAACTTCCATAAAACCCTGTATTAATACGCAAACAAATATTAGTCGAAATTGAACAGTTTTAAGTATGTATTGATTTTAATATTTTAAGTTTTTTTTGTTATAACATTGCAAATAGAGTGCTATAGTTTATTTTGTTTAACAACAGCTGTTTCGAAAGACAGATAGTCAATCTCTTCAGGCTTCAACAAA
This sequence comes from Thalia democratica, assembly GCF_965202585.1. NCBI lineage: Eukaryota > Metazoa > Chordata > Thaliacea > Salpida > Salpidae > Thalia > Thalia democratica. Next base: position 39,977,291 of record NC_139165.1, on the reverse strand, counting down.
ATAAGAATAAGCACGTTTTAGGCAACTATTAATAAATACAAAATAACTATTCATGCGTAAAAAGAAAGTAAATGAAAGTAAAAAGAGAGAGAAAAAAGAGAGAGAGAGAAAGTAGAAATGCTTTTTGTTAATTATTTTGATTAGATTAAGTTAGTAATTAGAAAAATATATTGTATTGTAATTATAATAATAATATCAGAATGTTTGAATATAGTTAAAGGTTTTGGCAAAAGGATTGGCTTTAATTCTTAATATACTTCGAAATAAAACAAAACATTAAAAAGCAACATATTAACTAGTAATGGTTAAACACAATGCATGAATTTAAGTTGAAACGGAATATTTAACATTTAACAAAACAAAATAATAAAAAACAACAATAAAACTCAAAATTCAAAACCCTAATTTGAACATTTGTTATGCTAGCTAATTGCTTGCTTCTAATTCATCAACAGAAATTTGTTCCTATGTCTGCAACTGCCCATAAATTCGGATTTTTTGTTGATACAGTTGTTACTTGCTTGTAATATCTTGAGGGCTTCTTTCAAGCAAAGCTTGCATGTTGTTTTTCCTGGTTGGTGTTTGTTTACTTTTTCTAGGATCTTCCAATTTAATTTATAATCCTCTCCTTCGTTTTTTAATTTGTGAATTAGTTTTGATAGTTCTGTTGAATTAACGTATTTATTGTAGTTTCTGTTATCAGGTTTGCAATTGATTGTTGTATTGTGCGTTGAAATTCTTTTCTTTAATTGGTTTGCTGTTATTCCAATATATGTTTTGGTTTCGTTTTTTGCGCTTACTGAAGCTTCATATATGACGTTTTCAGTTCTACAATTGCCACCTTTCAGGGGGCATTTATTTTTGTCCCTTAAACTATTCAAATATTATTCCTATAATTGACTTGAACAAAATGGGCTTTCACAAAATGGAATTTTTTTACTTGATAAATTATGTTCCTATTAGTCTTGACAGACACTAAAGGTCATCTTAAAATAACTTATTTTAGTTTTAATCTTTTTAACAAATTATTCAGGCTTGTTAGAAATGTTTGATAAACTTATGCTAGTCTTTTATAACTTAAACTAATTTAATAATTTAGATGCAATTATTACCTTTCACTTTTTTTTTCTGTTTTTTAGGTATTTAAGCTTTACCTTTTTAATATCTTTCTTTAGTTTTTAGCTAATACTGCTTGTTTAACTATTTCATGAACTCAGGCTGGTTTTATTGCTTCAAGGACAGGCAACCTTATCTTGTTTTCAAAAATAAAATCAATACTAGTAAATGTCAATGTTTCTTGTTACTTAAATAAGTACAAACATTATTTTGAATTTCATGTTAATTGGTAATATATTTTTTTATGTACAAATTAATAAAGTTTTTTGCAAGAAAATTTGTTTAAAATTGTAGAATTCTGAAACCCCACTTCATATTTTCCTAAAATGGACTTGAACAAAATGGGCTTTAACAAAATGGATTTTTTAATTGATATAAGAAGTTCTTATTAGTCTTAACAGACACTTAAGGTCAACTAAAAGTAACTCATTTTAGTTTGAATCTTTATAACAAATTACTCAGGCTTGTTAGAAATGTTTTATAAAACCAGGCTAGTTTTTATAACTTTTTCATGTGCAGTTAAGGAGCTACAGGGGAGCCATGAAGTTATAATTAGAAACTTCCACTAGATATTTTTGAGTTATGGATGAAATCAAAAAATGGAAAAAAATGGTGTTATATGATTTAATGGTAGTTTTTTGAGTAATGTTTTTTAAGGGATTTATAGCTTTTCTAACTTTTTTAAAGGGAGCCATTTTAAAAATAGTTTGACAAATACTGATTTATTTTTAGTTATTTTAGTTTGAGTATTTAAATGAAATTACTCAAGAATTAAGTTTTTAAAAGAAATTTAACTTGTTTAGAACAAAATAGATTTAAAAAAAAATTTACAAAGTAAAAAATTAAAAACATTTTTATTGATATTAACAAATTAATATTTATCCTTATTTATCCCTGCAATTGCACGTCTCATCTGTGATTTTTTCTTTATTCAACAGTTTTTTGTTGTGGCTTTTGATTGTCATTTCGATATTTGGCATACAGCTGTAACTTAGCTTAGTTATAACATTGCTAATTTTTTTAGTTAGCATATTTACTATCTATATCTTGTTGAAGTTGTAAAAAAAGTTATGGTTCTTCTGGCTTATATTTCGAAATTTAAAATTATTGAGTAGACAGTTGAAAGGTAATTTGAAACCAGGGGCTGGAAAACTCTTAAAAACATTAACGTTGTAAGGGCCGACGGCCAGTAAGTTTAATTTTATTACTTACAGTTTGAAAAAATCTCAAAATTTTTATTTATCTGTTCTTTAATATTTGTTTTTTTTTTTGAGCGCATAGTTTTAATCTTTTGGAATCTAAATTTTTGCTGTTTTTCTCAGAAATTATTAAATGTTAACACGATGAATTTTCCGAGTATAATTTTTTAAACTCTAATACTCATACAAGTTCATTAAAAGATGAGTTGTTTAACTAAGGTATTTTTTCATGTATTTTCAAAACTACTATTAGGAGTTTATATTTCTATAGAGTTAAAATTTTGACTATTAAGTTTTTTTGTTCTTTGTACTTCTAATTTGAGCATGTAGTGTACGACTCGATGACCGTGGGTCATTCGTACACTAGGTCCTTAAACAATTTCTTTTTTCATCGTTTTTCCTTGATAAACTTATTACTGTTAAAAGAATTATCTTTTGTTTAGCTTATATTGAAATATAAACAAACAACCATTAACAATTTATTTTCTATTTGTTATTTAGTTAGAAATATAATCAAAAAGGTAAATAATAATTTTAACAGACTTTAACTAATATAGAAAGTTTTCCAAGTTTGTGCTTATTATATTTTTGTTTGTGCTACACGAAGTTTGTGCTAATTATTTTTTATTTTCCAACAATGTACCTCAGCATCAAAATTTAAAGTATTTAAAATGAAAGACAAACAAAAAGTGACGCATAATAAAAAAGAAAGTTCGTTATATACAAACTGTAAAACGTAAATTAGAGTTAACAGTCAAAAACATACTTTATAAAAAATCTCGAAGTAACAAGTTAAACAAAACACTATACTCTAGGTCTAGACAGCCCTAAGTAGACTCTGGCAGCGTTTAATAAGTTTTGGGTTAATTTTGTTCAAAAATGTTGCTCGCCGACGGCAATATATACAAAAAGGTCTTCGCGGGCTGCAGCTAATTAAAATATCTAAAGAAATTATTATTAAGATGCTACTTAAATCTAAAAGTTTGATAAAATAAGTAATAAAAGAAGTTGTCATTAAATTAAGATTACATTTGTCATTTTTTACTTCAAAAATTTAATGTTTTTGTTGTTTTAAAATAACATGTATCTCGATAAAAAGTACCTCGCAGGCCGCAAATTTTCTGATCCTAGCTCTACATGGTACATGTAACACAAAAATGAAAAACAGTTAAAGTATGATACAATCAATTTAAAATGTTGAAAAATTGATTATATGGTACAAACTCTTCTGAGCTAAGTTAGAAAACGCTATACAAAAGTAAATACGTTGTCATAAATAAAATATACCACGGAACTCAGTACAAAGGGTAGCTTTTAAATTTAGGCGAACGTACAAAATTGCACGAAGATACTTTTGCACGAGGAGACAAAATCGCACGAGGATAAAGTTGCACGGAGACACTTTTACACGAAGGGTCAATTTCGCCTGAGGGGACGGTTTTGCATGAGCAGACAATTTCACACAGAGACATTTTCGCAAAGGTAAAATTTTTATTCATTTTCAAATTTATTTGTTTATTAATTTTTTTTTTTATCAACTTAGTTTGATCATTTATTTTATTTTACTCTTACTGTTACCACTAAGTCCAAATATTTACCCTCGATTGGTAGCTTTTTTTTATTAATTTAATTTTTGTTATTTATTTTTTTTTGATGTTTTAATAATAATTTTTGTTTGTTTTATTATTATTATTATTATTATTATTATTATTATTTTTATTATCACTGTTACCCCTAACCCTTACCCTCGGTCAGTATTTTTTTTCTTTTTTTGTTTTATTAATTTATCATTTAGTCTTATTTTTCTGTCTTTTTAAACTCGGATTCGGATTCAGCAGAATTCTAATTTCATAATTAAATTCTGATTCGGATCTGGCCTTATCTGAAATTTCGGATCCGGTAGACCACTTTAAACTTTTTGAACTTATTGAATTGTTTGTCAACAGTTAGATAAATGTAAACTTATTAATGATTTCACGCTTGAGTGGATAAAACAGTGTTTTTTCACACTCATAAAAGCCTCTTTAGTCTCTACTTTGATTTAAAGTTTTGAATACAGTTTAAAAACTATATTAAATTATTTTTGTTAGAATCTCAAAATAAATTAAGTACATAGTTTAGGCGTTTCATCTCAGCTTTTTGAATAAACACTTTTACTTATTCATAATATGTTTAATTTTTTATGTTTGCTCGTGAACCTATTTCAGTTCAATTAACATTTTGGCTTTTCTCTTGCGAGAATATAAAAAAATAATAAACTTATAAGCATTTTAATATATATCATGTTATTAAGGTATTCCTCAGGTCACCTTAGTTTAGTAAAACCTTACCTGAAAAGCTCAGGTCTTAGCAGAATTTTTTTTCTAAACATTTCTATTAAGGTTATTTTAAAAACTAATGACCAATTTTTCATAAAAAACATCACAAACAAATTTTTTATATGTGTATTTAATGTGTTTTTGTGTAGTTGAAAAAAGAACTACAGAAATTTCAATTACAAAAATTGCCTATTTAAACATTTTAGTTTATAGTTGTAAATATTGTTTTGATTTAAAGTTAATATTTGAACTGGTGTTTAATTGCTCGAATATTTGAGCCTGATATACGTGTTTAATAGTTTATTTAACCTTTTATAGTTTATTGGTCATTAAATTTTTTTATTAAGTAAAGTCTTTTGAAATAGACTTTAATAGTTGCCAGTTCTTTAAATGTTTAACAGTTTACTGCACTAAGCTTGGTTTATTATCAAGTTGCACTTTTGCTAAGTGATATATATTAGTTTTAAAAGTAAATAATATAGTTAAAATAGAGATTTTGAATTTTTTTTTGTGGTTCTTTATACAATAGGTACATTGCTGAAACTTTTTTACTCATTTATTTGAAGTAGTCAAGAACAGTGTTAATTATTAATAAACAAAATTGACTGATAAATTATAAGTTAGCATAGATGATTTTTATATTTGTTATGTCCAACTTAAGTAGTATAAATACAAAGCTGCCTGCAGAGGGTCTTAAACATAAATGTGCTAGAACGTCATCCCCCTGCAGGAAAAGTATAAGCAAAAAAGTCAGGTTGGCAATCTACCCAAAGACAAAATTTTAAAAAGTTTGTTGGAGGAAAGTAGTACAATAAAATTGAATTTGTTTAGGTTGCAGTTTTTCTAGAAGTCTTTTTGCTAGCCAAGAAGTCTGCTTACAAATAATATAAAATTATTGTTGATAATAAGTTTGTTTTGTAGCAATTAATGCAGTCATATAATTTTTCTCACTTTTTTAATGCAATAGTCTATAAGATAACTAAAACTGAAACTTTTACTATGAGTCATTTTATGTATCATTTTGCAATTTTTTTGACATTTTTCATAGATTTGCAAAATATATTTTTAACAAAACTTATTCTTTTTTATCCTAAATAATTAAGTTTTATAATATATGATTAATGATAATTATATTAATAATATAAATAAAATAAAGAAATATTGATCATGTTAATTAAATAGATAAATTTAAAATAAAAAGCAGTTTTTTTTAACTTAAAGTAATTAATTTTTATGAAGTAGCTAGCTTTTCATGTTGTTTATAATATAAAATTTAAAATTAAGCTTAGCTTTTATTTTATTAATGCTCATTTTTTTAGTTCATCATACTAATGTGAAAACCATTTAAGATTTGACCCTGGTATAAAAAAATTTTATTTTTAAAAGTTTTTTGTGAAAAGCATTAAAAAATTATTTATTTTTTTAGCTTTACTTATAAGTTTAACCTTATACATACTTATATTTATTTTCTTTAGCTTTACTTATTATAAACAGCTTATACATGTTTAGTTGGTGTTAGAGTTTTTGTTTCTCTTTTTTTTTGAAATTTATTATAATAAAATTAGACGCAAAATTAAATTAAAGTTAGCATGCTATGGACAACTTTTGAAAAACTTATCTTACATTACATGGTTGCCACCTATTCTCAGGATAACTTAAGATAGTTTGAAATTTTTGAAAAACGTATGTGAAATATTTTCTTTATATTATATGATTTTTTTATTTTTTTTTTAATAAACAAGTGTGATTGATAGTATTTTTTTAAGTATTTGGCTAAAGCTACTTTTTTTTATTAGTCTCTGACTGGCTCAGACTAGTTTTATGTAACTCAGGCTACATAACAATAAATTTATTATATAAAAATATTTTTATGAAAATTAAAGAGAGATACGTATAAAGAGAATTGAATGGTTTTATTAAAATTTAATACAATGCTTTTAACCATTTAAGCTATTTAAGTACTAAGTTATACTTAGATTATTTTTTATAAACTGTGCCTAAAAACTTTATTTAACTTTTATTGTTTAAAACATACAGAAAATAATAATAAAAGAGTTTAATATTTTAGGTATTACTTAAATTTAAATTCAAGACTTTACAAACAAGTTAAACTTAAAAAAAGTATTTTAATAAAAGTCTAAACTAAAATAAAAGTCGGCTACTTTAATTTTAAATCGTGAAAAACTTATAGAAATAAAAATTGTTTAAGTAAATAAAAAACAATAATATTCTTAGTTAATTGAACTGCATTTTTACGCTACTGGTAGGTTTTTTCACCATTGACAATTTAACTTTTTCTTAAAACAAAAAGTAATATCCTGTATTCAAATGATTTAAATTTCAGTAAATAATAGATTTTAAAATAGTTTAGACCCTATTTATAACATGTAGAAAAATATATTTAACTGTATATGTTTTTTTATTTGCACATGCAGTTAGTACTTTTACATTGTATGTATTTTTTAGCTATAAATATATACATAATTTTTATATGATGTATAGAGTGTTGGACAATTTTACTTGTAAAAACATGAAATTAAAATACAAGCTAAATATAACTTTAAATTTGGTAATTTTAAAAATATAAAACTAATAGAGTCAGAAAAATTATCAAAAACTTTGTTTTAAAAAACTTTTATCTTTAACATAACTATATTTAGACTACATTAGAAATAACTTAAACATACAATTAAAAATATATCCGTTATTCACAGTTTTACCAAGTATAGAGCAATTTAAAGTAGCATTACAGTATCTTTTTAGTAATATAGTATTTCTCGAAATTTTATATGTAAATTGTGATTTTTACTAAAAATAGAAAAATCTAGTACATATTTAAAAAAACTGGAAGAAAGTTAAATAACCTAAAACATTCTAAAAATTTACTGGCCACTCTGGATATAAAATACTATTACTGTTATCTAGTTATGTTTTCTAATAAAACTAAGTTCTTTATTTTTGCCATCTATCATTTAACAATTTTAGTATTCTACCAATTAAAACCTTAGTGATAATAAACTATAAATAAAAGTTACTCAGTAAATATTTTACTTCTTAAAAATACCACATAAATTTTTAAGCCAAAACCAGTACTCCAAAAAACAACCCTGTGACTAGTCTAAAACATAGTTATTGAAATAAATCATTGTGATATTTTAAGTCTGTTTTTTAGAATTACGACAATTTTCTTAAGTTGCATTGAATACACTATAAGTTATTTGGTTTCTATATTATTACAATGAAATAAATTTAAGATATGACTTAAACAATATCTAAACTATAGAATATTTAAAAAAAATTATTTAAATTTATTTTTTGCAGAAGTTTTTATCAAGATACATACATAAAGAAACAAATTCAAAATGGTAAGTAATTAATTGTTCAAGTAATTAAAAGTTGTTGCTATAAAATTATTTTTAAATAATTATTAGTTTATATTTATCTAACTGAATTAAGTTATACTGCTGATATTATAACAAAAAATAGGGTTATTGAGCTTTTAAAGTTGAGAACTACTTAAAAAACTGATTTTGATCATAGTTTTAAATATTCTCTTCTACTTGAAATATAAAGTTTACTTAGTTTAAGTAAAAAAAAAGCTTGATTTAAATTTATATTTAGATAAATCTCATTTATTGTAGCTAAAATCTTATTTTCATTAGTTATCATTCAAAATTAAGAATTTTATTAAAACTAATTTTAGTTGAAATTTGTAAGATACATTTATTAAAAGAGTGCATTAAAAATTATTTCCAGAATTTAAATATTTTCATAAAAAGACAAAATAGTTATATGAACTAAATTAATAATGTTTTTAAAAACAAGCTTAACTTCTAGTTTTTTTTCATAAACTTATGTTATATGTTATAATTTTGACAACAAAATGTTGTTCTATATCTTCTCTGTATCGAACTGATGTAAATGATACGAATGCTAATTTCAATTATCCAAGTGAAGCTCTACTTTAGTAAGTAAAATTAGCATTTTTTTTTTTATTTCACCTTTATAAAATCTAATAGGGTAAATATAGATTTTTTAGGTTTTTTTCATAAATAACTAAGCTACCAGATGCTTTTTATCGTTTTTAAATTTTTAAATATTTTTATTTAAATTTCAGAGTATAGAACGCATCGACTAAAATGACAAAAATAATTATTATTTTTATAAAACTATAAAAGTTCATCAACTCCTAAAGTTTTTTATAAGTTGTTTGAAAACTTTCTTTTTATAACTTTAACTAAATTAATAAAAACTATTGGAAAGAAATTAATAAGTTATTATTTTCTTATAGTGAATACCAGGGGCGTCGCGTGGGGTGTTGCACTGCCGCAACTGCACCACCTTGAAATTTTGTAAGAAAAAAAAAAGTATCTATAACGTTTTCGTTATTTTTTTGAACGAAATCTCTTTTAAAATTTCAGTTTTGAAAACGACCATTTTGCCCACTTCACTGCCGCAAACTCTTAGCTGACTGCCGCAAATGAACTCAAAAAAGCAAAATTTCTTCAAGAATTACCGCAAAATCAATATCTTGCGGTAAGTAAGCTAAGTTGAAAATTCCCTAAAACAGGACTGCTTAAGTATCATCTACAAGCTATTGTAAACATAAAATAAAAACAAAGCTAAGCTACTGCACAGGATTAAACATGAGTTTATGTACCCACATGATTTTTAAAATTTAACAGATCACTTCTATTAAAAGATTTGTCATAAATTGCATATTTTGAAAAAAAGATAAAAACCCTATATCACCAAAGTCTTAAAAATTTGTTTTTTTATTTTAATCTGCATACATAAACTTAACTATAACTGATTATTGTTATCATAAAGTTAATAAAATAAATAATAAAATTTAAGTTCTGAAAAAAAGAATTAAGAAGTTTATTATAAACTTCTAGTTCACTCTTACAGAAAAATATTTTAGGTTTATATTAAATAAAAAATAGTATTATTTAAACAATCACATATTTAAATAAAGTAAATAGCCTTAACTTAGAAACTTTGATTACTTAAAGTAGTTTAACATTTTAGGAAAATTTAGTCTACCACTACTTTATATGAATTTTGGTTTAATTTTTTCATAAACAAAGCAAAAAATTTAGATAAAATTGTTGAAACATGGTTGCCTTGCCTCATAATCAGGATAACTTAGAAATGTTAAAAACTCAAGATGACCCAAGATAAATTAAAACAGACCAAATTAGAAAAATATTCAGGCTGAATAAAGCAGTTTTAATTTTTACTCTGAAAATAACAAGCTTAATTAAAATTAAAAAATAAGTGTTTTACTCCTATGGCCACTTGAAAACTAACTAACCAAATTTTTACTTCTATAATGGTTACATATTTATAAGTTATCTTTAAAATTCATGAAAAGTTCAACAGCCTCACAACTAAACTTAAAAAAGTTGAGCTCCTGACAAAAATACTGTCATCAAAATGAAAAACAAATTAAAATTATGTAAAGAAAAGATACCCTTAAAAAACTATTGAATTTTAAAACTCCAAGAAAAAAAATTAAAATTAGAAAAAAAAATTTTATAAAAATTTTAATGTTTGTAAAAAATGTGCAAATTAGTGAGGGGTAAGGGGGGAGGGTGTATAGGCACTTTTTTACATGTTGTTCTTATTTTAACTTTTTCAGAAATCTAATAGTTACTCTTTAATAAACTTGAAATTTCCAATTAAACTTTTAGTTACAACCAGTCAAAGCCAGAGAGTACAATGATTTATTATACAAGGAGCAAACCAAAACAGCAAAAAGTTTAATTAAAAATTGTTTTAAAAATGATAGAGAATATAGGTTTTCAGTAAAATTGTATTAAATATACAATTTTACTGAAAACCTATATTCTCTATCATTTTTAAAACAATTTTTAATTAAACTTTTTCATCCTAATTTTTATAAAATTTTATACTTTTGTTGAAGAGAAGTTTTAAATTTCTAAGTATCAATATATATTTTTATATATACAAAAAAACCTTTTGTTATAACTTTTTTTTTTGGTGTTTTAAATATCTAATTTAGCAATTTTTTTTGCTTTATAAAAGAAACATCTAAAGATTTTGAGGCCAACTTATAAAAAAAAGATATGATTTTAGTGATTTGATTTATTTGTTGTTTGAGTTTATATTATAAAAATAAGGATTCATTTGTACCTCTGACTGTGAATTACCATATCTCAAAAATTTTTATGAATTTTTAATATTGATAAAAGATGATTTGTAGTTAAATTAAAACTGTATTAAGTAATTTCAGTAAAATAATTCTAAAGTAGATGTTAAGGGCATAAAGGGGAGGAGGGGGGAGTTAAAACACATTTTTAAACACTGTTTTAGTTTGTGCCTCCCATTATGAACCTTTTGTTGCCTTTGACTTTGACCGGCTATATCTTAAAACATGTACTGAATTTTTAAAATCTGTAAAAAGCATCTTGTAGCTTAGTAAAAACTACATAAAATAAGATCAAATTGTTTCATCCCCCCTATGCCCTTAAAAGCAAAGCTTATCTTTAGGTGTAGCAAAAGTTCAGTTGTTTTCAAACTTGACAGTAAAAACATATTTTTATTAAAATAATTGATATTTTTAAAATTCTGCACCACCTAAAAAAAATACCACGCGACGCCACTGGTGAATACTAAACAGTGATAGTATTTGTATTATTCGTAAAACAGCAAAAAAATTAAGACTTACTAGTACTACCATGATTAGGCTTCATTGTTTAGTTTATTATTGATATATAATTGTTAACAATTTAAATTAAATATTTAATGTATACTAGCATCTGATCTGCTTATAGTAGAAACAATAGATAAACAACTTTGAAAAAAAAACATTTGTAACGTAGTCTTTTTTTGCTTTTCTTGAAGGAGTTATGAAACTCTCAATTTTTTATTATCTATAGTTTATAAGTTTCTTTGAATTTTTATAAATATTAAAAACCTACTAGAGTCTTGATTGTTTTATAAAATATAAACTTAGGAAAACGCACACCTATTAATGGCCTTAAAGTTGTCCTGAATTATTATACACATTCTAAAGTTGAGTTTTCTTAACAGATTACGGTTTATTGGTTTATTAAAACCATAATTAATGAACTTTAAGTTAAATGCTGTTTTCAGCAGTTAGTATCTTTATAATAGTTAAGTATCAAATACATGTAACATCAAGTCAAACTTCGGTTGTATATGTAACTTATAAATAACATTAATTTGATAGTTAATTTTTTTATAAAACATTTTAAATCAATTTCAGCCACTTCGATTTGACGTAGAGACGAAATTGTCGAGTTGCTCCCTTCGTGTGAAATGTGTTGATCTGCATCCAACGGAGCCATGGATGCTAGTATCTTTATACTCTGGTTAGTCACTTAGTAGTTATTTTTTCTAGGCAACAGATTTCATATTAATATTTCAATAAGTTTACTTACAAAAGAATATTTTGCACTGTAGGGCTCTTCAATTATCATTAATATCTTACTCAAGTAAATAATGTTATAGGTCAGTACTCTTAGTAAATTTAACAGACATTTTAAAAACTTTGTTAATTAAACCTTTTAGGAAAAGTCAACATTTGGAATCATGAAAATAAAACTCTCATAAAATATTTTGATGTGTGCGACAAACCTGTAAGAGCAGCAAAATTTGTTCCTAGAAAAAACTGGGTTGTTACTGGATCGGTAAGTTTTTATTTATTAATTTTTTTTTTTTTTTTTTTAAACAATAAGTACATTTAAAGTTCTAAGTAATATATTTATTTATACTTTAAAGTTCTCGTTTTCGTATTGAAAAATGACAACAGACATTCGAACTTTTAAATATTTACTTTTTTTTTGTTTCTTAAGTTTAAACAACTGTCAACTCTTTATTTGTTACTATATTATTTTATAAACAAACGTATACACCAACAGGATAATGCGAATATATGTGTTTATAACTACAACACACTAGAAAAAGTTCATTCGTTTGACGCTCATACTGACTATATTAGATCGTTGGCAGTACATCCTTCTCAACCTCTTCTTCTAAGCTGCAGTGGTAAATACATATTAATTTGTTTGTAATTATGGTTTTATACAATATACATTTCATATCGTTTAGTTGTAGATTGTTTTGATTTTTTCTTTTAACTTCAAGCCTTAAACAATTAAAGAACTGTTTTAAGTATGTATTTTCAAATAAACCTTTAAATAACTTCCAAAACTTTACTGCAAATATACTTCTCTTTTAGTGTTATAAAATAAAATTAAGCACTTTTTTTAATTTTAACTTAAGTGTAAAAGGATACTTAAGGGCATAGGGAGTCTACTTTGTTTTTTACAAATTTACTTAATTTTTTCGTTTTACATAGCACATAGTCTGAGTTTTATTCAAAAGTTAAAAATAAACTTTTAAAAATTACCGATCAAAGTTATAGAGCTCAATAGGAACCATATAGAATGCGCAAATTAAAAATGTTAAAAACAACTGTTTCACTAAAAATATATATTCTCCTTCATTTTTTAGCCAAACTTTTTATTTTCCTAAATTTTTATTTTTTAAAAGTTCCAATACTCAAAGTCTTGAAATCTATATCAGCAAAACTATCAGGTTTCATAAAAATTTAAGGTCTCTAACTCAATAAATGATAGAAAAAATATTTATTTACTGATTTTTTAGAATATTTTAGAAAATTTATAATGTAAAAATTGCAGTTAATACATTTATATTCAAAAATTTTTACAAAAATTTCTACAATTAAAAAGTTGTTTAAAACTTCTACATTTAGTTATTTATAGTTTTTCTTAACATATTTTTATAAGATCGAATATTAACTTTTTAAAATCCTTGGCTCCCCTATGCCAAAGAAGTTTTTTCTACTTAAGTAATTATATCTAAATTAATAATAACAAGCATCTTAAATCTACTTTTACTCTACTGATACTTTAAATTACGTATATTTGCAGATGACACGCTTATTAAGTTGTGGAATTGGGAAAAGAAATGGGAGTGTGTGCAAGTTTTCGAAGGTCATTCCAACTTTGTTTGGCAAATTGTTATTAACCCAAAAGACACCAACCAGTTTGCTAGTGCTTCACTTGATAGAAGTATTAAAGTTTGGTCTTTAGGTTCCTCTACTCCTAGTTTTACACTAAAGGGTCATGAAAAAGGTTTGAAATTTATAATTTTCTTAGAGTTTTACTTTAAAAATCGTTACTGTAACACATATAAACTATTGTATTTTATTTTTGAATTTATTTTACTATTATTTAAAAGTAGCACAAGTTTAAGTTTGATTAAAATCTATATACCATTTTATTACCATAGCGCATTATAAATGTTGTTAGGTAGCACACTTGAATTATTCCTTAAAAAGCTACTATTTTATAAAGTTAACTAAATAAACGCTTTATTTCAAGGTGTAAACTGTCTTGCTTATTACACTGGAGGTGATAAGCCATACCTAATATCTGGTGCTGATGATTGGACTGCAAAAATTTGGGACTACCAAACAAAAACTTGTGTACAAACGTTAGAAGGCCATTCTAAAAATGTTCTTTTCGTTACTTTTCACCCTGAACTTCCAATCATTATTACTGGATCTCAAGATTGTAAGTATAATTTATAATTTATTTAAATAAAATTCAAAGTCACAGCAGTAGGTCTTAGTTTGGTAAAAGAATGTTATAAATTTATGAAAAACAAACAAAATTTGATTTCTAGATCATAAACAAAGAAAAAAAAAAGTTAACTTCTATATTATAGACTGTTTAAAAATAAAGATTTTTATCTAAAACATACTTTAAAATAATAAACTTCAATTAAAAAACAGTTTGTAGCATATGAAAATAAATTAATAAATATATTAAAAGAGTTATTAAAACTAAACTAACAGCTACTGTCCGACTATGGAACACCAACACATACCGCCATGAAAAGACTCTTAACTACGGCATGCATAGTGCAATGTGTTGCGCAGTGTTAAAAGTTAGTTTTTTCATATAGTTTTTAAATTTCACCCGTAAATATGATTTTTTACATTTATAGTTAAAGTCTAAAACTTAGTTACTACATTTACTTGAGTTTTTTCAGTAACGTTAAGGTTACAAATAAAAAAAAAAATGTTTGTCATTTTTATTATTTGTTTATTTTTTTAGTATAAATCATAATATTGAAGATTATTTTGTAATGTATAGGGTTCAAACAATGTAGCGATTGGTTATGATGAGGGCAGTATAATGCTTAAAATTGGAAGGGAAGAGCCTGCTATGTCAATGGACAACAACGGAAAGTTTATTTGGGCAAAACACTCTGAAATTCAACAAGCAAATCTCAGGAATATAAACAGTGAGTTTTTACTAACATTTCTATTGTTGATATCTATACTTGTGTATATTGGAGTTATGTTTTTAATGAACACCTTTGGTTAAAAAAAAAATTAATACATTCCTATTAGTAGTACTAACGCTATAATGGTTTATTTAATTTTATTGTAAACTTTTCGATTTTTTATTCTTACACTAGTTTAATTTTTAAGTCAATGAATTATATATTTATTTTGCTTAGGTTCTGAATACAAAGATGGTGAAAGGCTGCAATTATCAGTTAAAGATCTTGGAAGCTGTGAAATTTATCCTCAAACTTTGAAGCATAATGCAAATGGGAGGTTAAAATGCTTGATTATTTACTTATTTTTACGATAAAAAAAGTTTTTTGATGTCTTTTGAAATTTAAAATCACCAGAATAAATTCAAGAATACTACTATTGCAAAAAAGTTTAAAAAAACTTGTATATTAAAATTTTTCTTTTATTTCCTTTAAACTAGTCGATATGTCTGAAAAAAATCGTTTCAAAAAAATTGAAACTTAGTCAACATTTTTAGTCTACCTAACACAGTTTACAAGTTTGAAAGTATTTTGTCAAACGTTTTGTAGTCAATATTATTTAGAAGAATCAAAAGAACTATTTATTTTAAATTGGTATTTTTTAGGTTTGTTGTTGTTTGTGGAGATGGGGAATATATAATATATACTGCCATGGCTCTCCGAAACAAAAGCTACGGTTCAGCTTTGGAGTTCATCTGGGGAACTGATTCCTCTGAGTATGTTTTTTAACTAAAGTGATATACTCTATAAATTTATCGTTTTTTTTATAAAATTGTTGGTCTGGCTTGTAGTTTATTAAGATTGGGTAAACATTTTCTAAAATAATATATTAGTTTTTAAGCTTGTATAACAATATAAAAAACTATGTTATTGTTGATGATTATTTAAGTTGAGATCATGATAGTAATAAATGATAAAATAAATGATAAAAATTAAAAAGATAAAAAAATTAGTGTAAGTTTATTATGCTCGGTTTATTTATAAACAACCATGCATTTAATTTTTAGGAATTTGTATTATTTTTATATTTAATCTAATTTATTGAAAACTAACAAAGTTTGAGGCTTAATTACTTTGTTTTTCCTTTAAAAAATCTTTATTTGTTCTATCAGATACATTAAAGTGTTGTTATTATATAATTATGATTTCAGATATGCTGTCAGGGAAAATGATCAAACTATCAAAATATATAAAAACTTCAAAGAACAACGCGCATTTAATCCTGATTTTTGTGCACATGGAATTTATGCTGGTACTCTGCTTGGAGTTAAAACAAGTCAAGGTCTT
This sequence comes from Thalia democratica, assembly GCF_965202585.1. NCBI lineage: Eukaryota > Metazoa > Chordata > Thaliacea > Salpida > Salpidae > Thalia > Thalia democratica. Next base: position 39,961,006 of record NC_139165.1, on the reverse strand, counting down.
TCCTTTTATTCTTGGGATACTTTAGACCTCATAAGGCGGATAGAAGTCACTCCTAAAAATGTGAGTTTAAGATATACCCGTACATGTTTTACTCATAATTTAAATGTATAAGTGTATAAGTTTGTAAAGGGCTTCCTAAAGTAAGCCATGACAGATACTCTGGGGGCCACGAGCAGCAAATGAACCATGTGGTCATAAATTAAAACTTACACTAGATATTCTGGAAATCTTAAGTGCTTTTAATGGGATTTTTTTGAGTAGTCTTCTTGAAGTCGGCTATAGTTTTTTTTAATTTTTAAAAGAGGCCATTTGTAAAAAAGTTTTGGAAACTCTGGTTTATAGTATCAATTTAGTTTATGAAAAATTAATGTATGACATTTCCTAACTATCACATTACTAATTAATAACATTTAAATCATCAATTATCATATTCAGCTATACACATGAATTACTTATATAATGTTTTAAATTACATAAGCATAAAATACTAACTATATTTTATTGTTTAGTAAACAATTATATGTTTGTTTATAAATTTTTTAATGTAGAGAGCGCCTAAATAACGACATATTAAGAGTTTGTTCTTTATTTGTTAACTTAAGTAAGTTAAAAAAAGTTATTTATAAGCATATAAGAGCTTTGTACCAAATTACTATAAAAATAAGTTTTTTGTGTTTATTAGTAATTTTTTTTACTCTATCTATTTAATAGTTAAAAATGTGATGAAATACATATTTCTTTCTTGTGAACTTAAAGTTTTTTGTAGGTGTTTTGGTCAGACAACGGTGATTTGTGCTGCATAACAACTGATGAATCTTTCTACATATTAAGGTACGACCAAAATAAGGTTGACGAAGCTAAAGAGAACCCTGAATTAGTTGATGAAGATGGCATTAGTAATGCATTTGATGATGTTAATAATCTTTAGTTTATACAAAAACTATTTGAAATAAATTAAACTTTTGTAAAAAAAATTAAACAATTGTTATTTTCCTTCAGTTTTAACTACTCTAAAATTAAACAAATAAAAACATGTGAAAAATTTTACAGCACTAAGTTTTTGTTAAATTTTAAAAAGCTTAAAGAATTTTTTAAAATTTAGGATGTCAATGAGTTCGAAGAAGTTGTGCAAACTGGTCAGTGGGTTGGTGATTGCTTCATTTATACAAACTCCGTAAACAGACTAAACTATTATGTTGGTGGGGAAATTGTCACTGTTGCACATCTGGACAGGTTACCTTTGTTTTTCTGATTAGTTCTTGGTAGGTGCCATATATGCTTAGTTTTTATTTCATTTTACAGAACATTGTACATTCTCGGTTACATTCCAAATGAAAACCGACTATACCTTGGGGACAAGGAATTAAATGTGGTAAGCAGTTTAACTATCTCGATAAATTTTAGAACAACATAATAAGAAATTTTTTTTTTGTCTTTCATATGAATTTAATGTTTATTTTTTTTAATAGGTCAGTTACGAATTGCTATTGTCAGTTTTGGAATATCAAACCGCTGTTATGCGCAGCGATTTCGATAATGCGGATCTTGTTTTGCCTAGAATCCCAAGAGAACAACGAACTAGAGTCGCACATTTTCTCCAAAAACAAGTTAGTCTTTTTTTTTTACTTTGAATATTAAGTTTTTATATCTTCAAATGTTTGATATTGTTTTTAAATGAGAATGCATTGTTTTGTAGGGGTTTAAAAAACAAGCTATGGCAGTGACGACTGATCCTGAACACAAGTTTGAGTTGGCTGTTAACCTGGGAAATTTACAAATTGCTAAAGATCTTGCTGAAAAATCAGACGTAAGTTTTTTTTTAAGTTTTATACGCAAACGTAAAGTAAAACTATTTATCGTAAAAGAAAACCAAAAATTTAAAGTTCAAGCTACCAAGTTGCTACAATTTTTTTTTCAACTGTAAATAAATTGAAGCTAAATTTCAGTCAAAACGAAAATGGAAGCAACTAGCTGACCTTGCAACCAGCAAAAACGATTTTGAGTTGGCAAAAAGATGTTTGAGCGAAGCGCGTGATTTTGGCGGTTTGATGTTGCTTGCCTCATCTGCTGGCGACAAAAACATGATGAAGCAACTTGCAGTTGATGCCAAAGCTGACGGTCTGTTTTATATTACAAGAATTAAAAACAAATTATAATTTTTTTTATTTTCAATTGTAGTGAGATAATTTAATAGAAAAAGTTTTTTCATTGGGTAGTATCTTTCGAACAATTTCAATAAAAATTTATTATTTTAGGTAAGACAAATGTTGCATTTTTGAGTAACTTTATCACTGGAGGCAAGAATGAGTGCCTTGAACTGCTCATTGACGCTGGTAGACTTCCAGAAGCAGCTTTGTTTGCACGAACATACGCTCCTAGCCAAATTAGCAGGTAAGCGTTGTCTACAGCTTATTTGTTAAGCTCACCACATAGATCATGTATCTTACACGACGTTTGTTAAACCTTTATCTTATTGGAATATTTGAAAATTTTGGTTATCTAGAAAATATTTGTACAGGTCTGCTTAATAAACTTGTTTAATTAATACAAAAGTTCAATCATTTTCTTAAAACAGGGTTTTGGCTTTATGGAAAACTCAACTTACGGCCACAAACAAGAAAGCATCAGAGGGCTTGGCAGATCCAAACCAGTACGACAACTTGTTTCCTGGATTTAATCGAAGCTTGCTCGCTGAAAAGTTCCTCGAAAAAACTACTGTTTCCCAATCCGCATCAAAATACTCAGAAGTTTCTGTAAGAACTTATTGATGCGAATAACAATCTGAAATATTGATAGAAGATTTATTGTATCTCATTAAAAAAAAAATTTGTATCAGTTTATAGCATACAGTTTTTGTATTAACTTAATTGATTTGCTTTGTTTTCATTACAGTATTTGTTTTTAAAAATTCGTCTTTAGAAACAGTTATATTGGAATCGTAAAAACATTTTAATTTTCTTTAGCGCCCTGAACATAGAGATGTTTTTGACGAAATGAGCAATTGGGTTGATGTTGAGGAAGAAGATGAAAAAGAAGATACACAGGTGAGGATTCACAAAATTTTTATTAAATTTGGAAAAGTTTGACTAAAGTTTTAAACAACCCGAGTAGTATATTTTTAATACATTTAAAAAGTTTTTGAGTATAAAATATGTTAAAAGAAAAGTTTTGTGATTTAATATTATTTATGTTTATGACTAAATATCCATTTATACATATCATTAGTATAATTAGCTTGTTGAATTTAAACATGTTTTCTAGGACATAGAGTCAGACATAAAAAATATGAACTTAGATGATGGCAAAGACGTCTCTGATGTTAACTTTGATGAATAGTTAGCGGACTTTTCAGACTGATCATTTTCTTGCATTTTATATATGACTAAAACTAATTCACTATAGAAGAAGAATCTTTTAGTTTTATTAGCTAATAATAAAAAAATTCTACCTAAATATCTACCTTTTCCCAAATTGATTTATTAAATTAGTAACTTTACATTCCTATTTCGTACATTAATAGATTTTTTGTTTACAAAGATGTTTTAACCTAGATTTTTTAGAGAATTAGATTAAACTTTTTGATTTTGATGAAAGTTAAAGATTGTGAATTTTAATATAGCGTAGTATGTAATTTTAACCTACAAACTTAATAAAACTTTAACTTTAGTAGTATGTATGGAACTGTCCACAACTTTTTTCCCTTCATTCTATTTTTTTTTTATAGCTTAAGCGATACTTAAGATTGTTATAACTCGATAACCGAAAGGTTCCTTTGTACACAAGGTCCTTAGACCAAACATTTTGATCGCTTTTTTTATCGTTCAATAAACAATATATAACTGTTTTACAGATTCAAGTTTTAAATAATTCTAACGAAAACGTTACTTATGTTACACTTAAACTTTTATATTATTTAATTTTCACTCAATTAAAACAAAAGTTTAAAAAGTTGCATTAAAAATTTTGTACTTTATATCTTATATTTAGTAACGCTAGTAATCTTTAAAATCTCAGCCGACATATTGTAATGACTTAAATCATTGTCTTATGTTTGTTGTAAATGTAACTTTTACAATAGAAAATATCTTCGTAGTAAACCTAACAGGTTTTATATAGCTTACTTTTTAATATATTTTTTTATCGTTAAACGGCGCCATAGAAGAATTTACAATTACTTTAAAGTACTAGTAAAGTTAAAGATTACTTCGACAGTAACTACTTGACAAAACGGTTAGTTTAAAAATGAGTTAAAGTTATGGAATAAGCATAAATTTTATGTAGTATGAACTCAACTTTGATTTTACAATAAACTAATCATAAAATTGAGCTTTTAAAACAAATTATTAAAAATATTTTGTCATTTGAACGATAGAAATTTAAACAATATAAACACCCTTAAAATTGTATTTTAAGTTATTAGGCCACTCTATAAAAATGAAATAGTTAGTTTATAATTTAAGGAAACTTCAATTTTGATCAAAATAGTTATTTTGCTTTAATTAATTAAAAATAAAGTAGTTAAATTTACTATCTTTAAACTTACTTTTTAAACATTTCAAACCTAAAACTTTATAATTAATTTGCTCAAATAATTTAAACTTAAATGATGTATTAAAAAATAATATATTTCAAAAACAACACTACTTGAAAAACAATTCTATCTAAACTAACATCATTTGATGTTAAAAAAAAACTTAGTATCACAAGATTAATTAAAATAGCAGCTAGTTTAATGCTTGTTAACATGTTTTTAATAATAGTTACACTACACCTAACTATATGTAAAGAAATAAGTCGAGAATGGTGGTTTATCATAAAGAAGTGTGAATAATGGGAAAAACATATTTACATCCACAAAATAATGGAAAATAAAGTTATAGTTATAAGTATTTACAATACACTCAAAGTATTTAAGTTTTTCGTCTTAAATGCAAAGTTATTAAATAAAGTAGAAGGTTTGTTTTTGTGAACTTAATCATGTTTCTAGTTTTACATGATAATGCAGATTTTTATGAAGTAATACACTTTTAAAACAATTTTAAATAAATACAACCGAGCTGATAAAAGTTGAAATAATAAAATCACAGCTTTTAAAATTAGCTACTGCAGGTTTTCCAATTAATAAAATAAAATTATAGACTAAACAAAAAAACCTAAAAAAAGTTGATGTGTTTTGTTTTTTAATTATTAAAACATGATACTTGAAATGTATAATTCTTTAGATATATAATAAAAAAAATCATGTTTGAGATAAAAATACAACTTTTTACATAAAATTTTAAACAAAAATAGTTCAAAAATTCAATAATTATATAAAAATTTGAACAACTTAAAGAAAAAATGTATGTATATACTTTAGAGGATTTAAATTAGTGGAAAACATAATTACTATCAAATAATACATGGTATTGAATAAATTATAAACAGTCAAAATAAAATTTATAGTTTTTTTTTAGATTTTTTTTTAAGTTGAATACTTAAAGCTAGAATAAAAAAAAAACGAAACAAAAAACAGTAAAAAAACTATCGCTGCTTTAAATTAGCTGTGCATTTTGTGCATAAAAAGGTGATAGGTGCAAAAAACGTGGGGAAACACCAAGTTAGAAGGTCAAAACCTGTGTTCAGTCGAGCGTAACATCTAATCAGCATATCATTCGGTCAATAGTAGCAACAGTTGTCATACAAAATGAATTTCCCAAAAGGAGAATGCGGAGGCATCTTTTCGGGGAGTTGCAAGTTCGAATTGAACTTTTTGAATGTTACTCTGACATCATTGAATCCTAATGATCGTTAGAGACGCGGCAATGATTTTGATCTTCCGCGCGTCATGCTGCATAATGACGTCATAGAAAACTGCGGCTGAAGATCCAAACGCTTCTGACCGAACACCTACTCGCTGCTGTCGCTCCACCTCCTCCTCATTCTCCTGGCCCGCCATCCCATCCTCGGCCTCCTCCCGCCCCTGCCAGCAGGGATGGGGATCGGCTTTGAGATGGGCATCTTGCTGCCCGGATGTATTTCGGTGTGCAGGTCGATCAGGTCTTTTTCGGAACTTTGCGACTCCAATAGGGTGTACGTCACATCTTCTTCGGCTTTCTTTTTCTGCTGTTGAAAGATTTATTCAATGCTTAAAGTTAACAAAGAATTTAGCTATATCGGAAATGCGGTGCTTGCGGACTGCACAAGTAGAGTTCTATGAAAGAGTGTTGTTTGTTGTAAAGAGTTAAAATAGTTTTAGAATTATTTTTGCTTAGTTTTACTTAATTATATAGAAAATGATAATGAACATTTTAAAGTTGAAGCTCCATCTAAATGTTTGTTTAAACAGTATAACTATTATATAACTTTATAAAGTTCTATGTCTTATTTGAACACTCGGTTTTAACTATACTTTATTTGATGTAAGCATTTTAAGTTCTAAGCGTATAAAAAAATTAAAGTTTTTTATTTACCATGTATATTAGACAAACTGGTAGAATAGTGTTAAGCTTGATTTTAGAAATCTAGATGAACATGTAAATTTTGTGTTTACTATAAATATAAGAACGAGCTTTTTTAAGAATAAAACAACACAAAACTTCTTATATAAAACAGCAACGAGTGTTTACAGTCATAAAAATTTCTAAAAATAAGTTTTTCTTGATGTGAAAATTTTATTGTGTTCATGTATTTTACTCGAAATAATATTTGCTTAATATTGATAATACAAGAAAGATTCACAGACAAAACTACAGTTTAAATGATCAAACTTAGTTTTTTTTTGCCATTAATTGCATTGTTAATGATTTTTGTTTTGTTTCAACTATGTATGAATAGTTTTTATATATAAGATTTTTAGAAATATTTTGATAGTTTTACTTCAATTTATGTCTTTTGAACTCTTTTTTGGTTTAAGTTAAATGTAATGATATCTTTTTACATTTTACATTTATAAGGTTTTCGAATTATAATACTTACTATGTTAATTAGGTGAATTTCTATAAAAGTATTACGTTCAATTTAGATAACTGGGCTAATATGAATAAAATGTGTTTATATAACTTTTTATGACAATAAAAGTTTAGTATTGTTTGGTATAAAAAAAAACAACTAGCTTTTACGAATACAATTTTATAGAAAATTTAATATTACTTTAAAGTGCTAAAATCAGCTAACTACTGATCTTTATACTGCTGATATATTTAAGTACCATGCTAAAATTAAAATTTTAAAAGATAGATAATAACCGAAATGTACAAAAACCAAAAGTCTAGTTTAAACATACTATTAGAATTATATACATATGATCAACACCTATATATATATATTAAATAAAATTGATATATTTTTTTTGTGCTGAACAAAACATCTCATTAAATTGAAATAAATTGAGCGAAAAAGATATTTCAAAACAACGTGAACTTTTTTTGTAGGTAGTTATAATGATTTCTTTTGGTGTGATAGCTTGTTAATATATTTTTTTAAACTTTTATTATTGAAATATAGTCTTCATTCGAATTCTTATAAAAATATTGGGTAATTTTGTTCAATTTTTTTTCAAATTAATTCAAATTAAGTTAACTGTAGAAATAACTTTAATTAGTACAGTTTTATGACATTGTACTTAAAGATCTTAAATTATCTATAAAAGTTTTGAGTTTTTATAACTTTAAGGAGATAATTATTGAGATTAAAAAAAACAACTTTTAATATAAAACAATATTTCTCCATGGTAGTACAGTTTTATTAAAAGTTTCAATGTAAAAAAATGTAATTAATACTTCCCATAATATTTAAAACTTATTTTAATATAAGAGTTTTGTAAAATAGTTTCCTTTAGTTTTGTTAAACCTTTTTACTAAAAACAAAAAAAAAGTTTAAAACTGTCGAAAGCAACAAAATACTTAGCGTAAATGCTTTAACTTATTAAATAAAACTGTTAAACGATTTCAGCTCAAAAAAAGCTTAATACTAACGAGCTATTCAAGACAAGTGTTGCAATGACAAACTTGTTTTAAAGTTCTAATGTTTTTTAGAACTAATTTTGTTAAACTAATTAAAAATATGTGAGCTGTAGATAAACAAACGAAATGTTTTTTAGTGTAAGTAGATTGTAATCTTACTTTAGTGTGACGAATATTAATCATAATTTACACTAGAAGTTTCTAAAGCATGTGCTGTAACTTTGTTAAAGTCAAACTTGTTTAAGTTTTTTACAAACTAAAATTTTATTTTAAACAGTTTAATTCAAGTTGAGTGCAAGCAAACCGTTTAAATTTACACTCTAAAGTATTTTATAGCTCTAATGTATTTTAAAGCTAGTTCAAATTAAGTACCTCGTAAAAAAGTTAAATTAAACTTATACATATATTTTAATTGCAAATAAAATATCTAAAATGTAAAGTTTAGTAACAATATTTTGTTCAGTCGGTTTGCTACGTTATATTTTGAATGCTAAATGGATTTTAATAACTTTCAACAGCAAAAAATTTAAATACAATTTATTTCAACGTAAAAGTAAAACCTAAGTTATCTATCACAACAAACTTAAACATGAGAAAAAAAACTAACTTCAATTCGCCTCTTTTCCAACTCGCTTTTCAACGCCTTTCCACCAACAACCAATATCACCACAAGAACCACCGGTGCAAGAATGTACAGCCAAGTTAGGCTTACAACCCGCTCTGCGCACAAAACGGTGCAGCTGTAGTTGACCGGCGCATGAAAGTCGAACAACGCCACAGAGCTTGTGTCGAAAACCCTGTAGTGGTTTGGGAAATCGTTCGTCATTTTAAACGCGAACTTCGCGTTGCCATCCTTCTCTTTTAAATATTTTTCCAAAGGCTTGACATCGTTAACTTCGTACACCTTTGTGCCAAGGGCAGTACAAACGTCATCTATTGTCTGAAGCGGCTCGGATTTTTCGAACTGGAGTCGGTCAAAAGTTTTTTCTGCTGTTACTCCTGAAAACAAAACGGAATTTTCACTATTTGGTGATAATAAAGGCTCTACAATAATAAACACTAATTTTCGAGTTAAGTATATTTACAAACAAAAAAAAAAGAGTAAACAGTTAAATAGTTTTTTATGAACAATACTTAGTACGAAGTTTTAGTTAAAGCTTGCTGTTTTTAATATTAACAACATTCTTTTAAAACTTACCAGAGTTTTGGTTGACATTATCAGTACCATTTTGGACATTTGGATCTCGAATTGGATTACCAATGACCGAAAAAAAGAGCACGAATAATCCCAGCCAAACGAGAACAAGCGCATGTTCAGAGAAAATGATTATCATAGTTGACTTAAAATTATCTATAAAAGTTTTAAGTTTGACAGCACGGATTCAAATGATTTAAGAGACACTATAACAGTAGCTAGTGATTTTTTAAAAGACTAAACGACCAAAACATGATCGTTATAAAAAAAAATTGATAAATAAAAATTGAACTTATAAAACTATATAAGCAACTTTTAGCTACTTTTTTATTTAATAATAATACAAATTGTTTTATTCATTAAAAAAAATTCACAACTTTACTAATTGTTGATTATGAAACTTTATATTACAAAATTATTAATTTACTTTTTACAGATTTTCGCAATCACTACTTAAGTTCTTAGCAAAATATATTATAAAACATATTTATTAATTCTGATAAAGTCTTATATAAATTTAAACATACTAGAAAGTTTTATTGTAGTTCTTTAAGTTTTTTGAGCATAATTTTGATGAAATAAACTTATAAATTAAACAATTTTAGTGCTTAAACTACTTTTGCTTCTTTTTATGTTCAACTTTTAAAGAAAAGAGTATATAAATCGTTTTTTTTTTATTGAAAATTCAAACAGCAATATTGTAATTGAAAACTACTTCGTAGTTTCTAATGTGTTTACTGTAAACACAACGCAAAACTTTTATTACTTTAGATTACATCAACAATGCTTAAATGTTATAAGTTTTGAAAAATTAGCTATAGCAAAAGTTTAATTTTACAACAAACCATTATTAAACCTTTCTAAACATATTGTGTTTACAACTTTATCTCTTAGAGTTTTTATTAAAAAACAAGTTGCACAAAACTAATCGTTTATTTTGTAAAGTTTATAATTTTAACACACTTCTGGACAGAAAACTTTCTAAATTCCTTTTAAGTTTAAAACAGCAAATAAATTAAAATTTAGAAATTAGAAACAAACTACATATGTTTTAATTGATCTATGTAGATATTTCAAATAAAAATAATACTTAACTGAATGAAAGCTATGATGAAAACCAAAAGAAGTATCTGAAGATTATATTTAGCCGGATAAGGAAACTGCTAATAAAGTTCCAATTTTTTTAAATAACATAATAATACATAATATTACAAACTCAACGTTGATTAACAGCTCTATTGAGAAATAAAATTCTTACGTTAAATGTTTTTCGCAAACTTAAAATGTACATATATATTAAACAAGTTGTACAGTCAAAATTTTATTTGAGCAAGTAAAAAAACAACGGTAAGTTAAGCATTTGAATAAAAAAACAACTCATTGAAATCATGCTAAACAAAACATATTTAATTTATAAACGAAAAAATGGTAAAAAACACACAAAATAACAAATTTAAATGTTAACAATTTCATTCATTTGAAAAACATAAATGTTAAACTGCATTCAGGTAACAAAAATCTCAATCAAGTTTGAGCTGAGCTTCATCTATGAAGAATCTTACAGGATTCACATGTAAATCATCCACAATATTCCACACTCCATTTAACCGGTCATAGTCTGAAAAGATACAAAATTTACACATTGTTTATTAAACAATAAAAAAAAGTGCTCAAAAAGTTTAGTCTAAGGACCTGGTTTACAAAAAAACATATACTTAAAAAAAAATAATTTTCATACGTATTGCATGTTTAGTTTAAAACGACAAAACTCTTTAAAATCATTAAGACTATTCCTAGTCTAGTCTGATCCTTAAACTTATAAACTCTCTCTATTTGAAAATCATTTTATTAAAGTATAAAATTTTTATAAGTTTTTTTAAATATCAGTTATTATTACACCAGTTGTTAGGCATAATAAAAACACAAAGTACTTACTCTTATATTACTTACTATCTTATTTGATAGTTTATAAACTATTTAGGTTTTAATTCATACATTTTACTTACTTTGCGGAGCAGTATCTAGAAAATGGAACTCATTGCCCCTAAAATTGGTTTGTCTCAATGCACCAAACATTGTAAAACTTCTGAAGCAGTTCACTGCGTCGCCTCTGGTATTGTCGAAGTACACGAAATGATAGTCTACCTTGTGACTATGATCACCGCGGCCGTACATAACAACTCGCATGAACTGCCCATGCCATTCCGGCATTGTATGAAATTCAGTATCGTAGCTCTTCTCTGGGTGGGTTAACTGTAATTTAACTTATGTAAATATAAACAATAAATTTAAGTAAGGTATACTAGTATTATTTAAAATTTATATTTCAAATGTTTCAGAAACAACTAATAATTTTCAAAATAGCTTACCATGAATCTTGTAGTTTTCAAATCTACACATGGATTTTCTTGCAGTGTTTTCGATACAAACATTTTTAGTAGTTTCCACGCTTTGCTGTACAATCGTAGCCTATCCACTGATGTGCGTCCATCGCAATAAAATGGGAAATTTCCAGAATTAACAAGAGCTACTGTAATGTTTTCTTTTTTGCCATTTACATTCATGATTATACTACTTTTAACAAAAACTGTTGAATATGTTTAAAAGTGTAAGAATATAAATTTATTAAGTTCTGATATCTGCTAGTTAATTGTTATTATGCTTTTGTACTTTTATTTGCCTTTATGGCACTTAAGGTTTCAAAAACTATATTTGTAACAGAATATTGTTATGCAAAAGTCTTAAAATAGAAAGAATGGCAAATAATTGTAATTGGTGAAGATTTAGATATACTTACACAATATAAATAACTTGTTATTGAGTTAAACCAGTTTAAAAATAATGAAACTATGTAAAGTGTTTTTCAATAAAGCAACACTTAAACTTTTTATATATAACATGTTTTTAGTTTTGATAACTGTTTTTTTTACAGCTGCCGCTATTTTAGAAAATGTCTGAAATGTTCTTTTACTTTATCTGTAATACATACAAAATTCTAAATAGGCTTGTTTTTAGTAAAATTTTTAGTTTTTAACCTAGTCTTTACATTTTTCTGTATGGTACCAATTAACAATTAGTTACACATAGTGAAACGAACTAATACGAGACTAATAATAAATTATTTATTCTCTATATATAGGTATCAGATTCTACTGCATTTAAATAAATTAGTTGTTTAATAAGTAATCAATCATAAAAGTTATTTATAAAAAAACTAATGCATTTAAAACATATTGGCTCTAACTATGATTATTCAGTATGCATTTTGTCAATGACTTTTTAAGATATGTTTTAAACCTTGCTCCTTAATAGCTGAATATAACCTAATAAAGCAGCTTTATTTCTGGAAAGATCAATTATTACTAATTATTTTCATTTCAGGCTTTGATTGTTTTATTTTTCACATAAACAAACTAAGAAATAGATCAGCAGTATTTTCTTATGATAAAACAGACAACTATGCTTAAACAAATCGTGCACCGCACGGTATATTATCAAAATCCACCCGATTTTTTATATTTTCTTTATTTATTAATTTCGTTTTTATGTTTTTTGTAAGTTTTAATTTTATTTATTTATTTTTCACTATCACTGTTACGCGTTACCCTCGATCGTTAAACGGTTCTGGAATTTGACTTGGTGAATTTTGATCGGGTGGATATTGAACTCTGGTAGATTTTGAACGCGTCCCATACAAATCGCGCATAGCACTGTATATAATTTTTTTTTTCGTAGTTGTGCTAAGAAAGTGTTATAAAATATTCAATAAAAAATCTATGAAGTATTAATATATGATAATAAATCTATGAGTGTGCAATATTTTATAAAGAATCTAGTTGTAAATTTTACCACTTGAATTTATTTATTGTTGTTTAAAAGTATAACTTTTAATTAAAACTATATCGCCAGCCAAAAGAGTTTTCTTTGCATTTGTCGACCCCTAAACTATCTTCTTAAAAAGTTTATTTTAAAATATAGTTGTATATCTTAAATTTTTAAATATTAATTTATTTTGAAACATTGCTTAGTTATTTTAACTTTTTAATGATAACTTTAAATTTATGTTTTAAATGACAGTATTATTCATTTTGATAACTCTTCAATAATACTTTATACTAAGTTAACTTTTTACTTATTAAGATAGATACATGTTTTACAGCTTTTATTTTACAACCTTTTAAAAAATTAATACCAAAGCTTGTAGTTAAAAAATTATATGTAATTTACTATTTTTTACCTTTCGTTTTTTTCGTAATCTTTTTTAAGTTGATGATCAAAAAAAATTACTTATAAAATGAGAAAACTTTAAAATCAAAAAACGAGTAAGTTTTTAAAATATTAAACTTTTTAGGAAATTTTAAGTTTACTTATAAACACATTTAAACATCGTGTTAGTATTTAATCTTATTTTATCATACATATATGATATAAGAACAGCATAGTTACTTTACTAGATTAGGAGTACTTTTATGTGAATTTCGTATATGATCTACAAAAAACTCTGTAAACTTGAAAAATAGTTTAGAATAAGCACTTACTTTGATTTAACTTAAAAACACTTTTAAAAAAGTTACTGAGTTAATAGGATGAAACATTATAAACATTTTTGCACAAAACAGAAACTTGATTAGTTTTTATTTCTAAAAGTATAGCTGTGGACCTTTTACAGCTATAAATTTATTTAACAAGTCTAAACATAATTTTAGAAGTATCCGACATAGTTCTTTTTTGAAACACTGTATTATGTATTAGTTTTACTAACATACTTGTCAATTGGTCTTTATAGGTTACTTTTAGAAAAACACCTTTTCATAATTATAGTTAAAAATTTATGGTTATATGACAATTCAAGTTTTTAAAAAATGTTTATGTAACCATATCTCAAACGTTTATATAAACTTAAAATAAATAAAAAAAAGTAATTTAGACCTGCTTAATATATTATGGTAGCAAAATATAAACAGTAAAATTAAAATTTTTGAAAAGATTTCCTAAAATTACTAAAACATACTATACTTTTTAACAAGTTTTAGCTATATCTAAAAAAAACATTTAAAATTTTTGAAAAAAATATGGTTTGTAAATATAAATTGGACCTTCATACACATTTTTTTTTATTTAAAAATGTTTTACTTTTCGATTTTTGGTTCTTTAGGTTTTTTTAAAGATTATTAGTTGTCAAAATTTGAATTGACCGAATTTGAATTGTCGTGCAACCAAAAATTATACTTGAACCTGGTTCAATCAGACTTACAACAACCATAAAAGTTATGTTAAAACTTTCTAGCCTTTTAAATCACAACGCTACTAATTATATATTAAAAAAATAGTATTGATAAACATATTAACTTTATGGAAGAAACTAAAATCAGATTTGATGTGCGATAGCAAGAGTTAAGTTTAGTACCTGTTATGGAGTTTCTCGTTACTACCCAAAGGATCACACTTTAAATTTAAACAATGCAAAACAACCAATTTGATACATGAAAATGATACTTAACTGAATGAAAGCTATGATGAAAACCAAAAGAAGTATCTGAAGATTATATTTAACCGGATAAGGAAACTGCAACTAAAGTTCCAATCTTTTTAAATAACACAATAATACATATATTACAAACTCAACGTTGATTAACAAGCTCTATTGAGAAATAAAATTCTTACATTAAATGTTTTTCGCAAACTTAAAATGTACATATATATTAAACAAGTTGTACAGTCAAAATTTTATTTGAGCAAGTAAAAAACAACGGTAAGTTAAGCATTTAAATAAAAAAACAACTCATTGAAATCATGCTAAACAAAACATATTTAATTTATAAACGAAAAAATGGTAACAAACACACAAAATAACAAATTTAAATGTTAACAATTTCATTCATTTGAAAAACATAAATGTTAAACTGCATTCAGGTAACAAAAATCTCAATCAAGTTTGAGCTGAGCTTCATCTATGAAGAATCTTACAGGATTCACATGTAAATCATCCACAATATTCCACACTCCATTTAACCGGTCATAGTCTGAAAAGATACAAAATTTACACATTGTTTATTAAACAATAAAAAAAAGTGCTCAAAAAGTTTAGTCTAAGGACCTGGTTTACAAAAAAACATATACTTAAAAAAAATAATTTTCATACGTATTGCATGTTTAGTTTAAAACGACAAAACTCTTTAAAATCATTAAGACTATTCCTAGTCTAGTCTGATCCTTAAACTTATAAACTCTCTCTATTTGAAAATCATTTTATTAAAGTATAAAATTTTTATAAGTTTTTTTAAATATCAGTTATTATTACACCAGTTGTTAGGCATAATAAAAACACAAAGTACTTACTCTTATATTAATTACTATCTTATTTGATAGTTTATAAACTATTTAGGTTTTAATTCATACATTTTACTTACTTTGCGGAGCAGTATCTAGAAAATGGAACTCATTGCCCCTAAAATTGGTTTGTCTCAATGCACCAAACATTGTAAAACTTCTGAAGCAGTTCACTGCGTCGCCTCTGGTATTGTCGAAGTACACGAAATGATAGTCTACCTTATGACTATGATCACCGCGGCCGTACATAACAACTCGCATGAACTGCCCATGCCATTCCGGCATTGTATGAAATTCAGTATCGTAGCTCTTCTCTGGGTGGGTTAACTGTAATTTAACTTATGTAAATATAAACAATAAATTTAAGTAAGGTATACTAGTATTATTTAAAATTTATATTTCAAATGTTTCAGAAACAACTAATAATTTTCAAAATAGCTTACCATGAATCTTGTAGTTTTCAAATCTACACATGGATTTTCTTGCAGTGTTTTCGATACAAACATTTTTAGTAGTTTCCACGCTTTGCTGTACAATCGTAGCCTATCCACTGATGTGCGTCCATCGCAATAAAATGGGAAATTTCCAGAATTAACAAGAGCTACTGTAATGTTTTCTTTTTTGCCATTTACATTCATGATTATACTACTTTTAACAAAAACTGTTGAATATGTTTAAGAGTGTAAGAATATAAATTTATTAAGTTCTGATATCTGCTAGTTAATTGTTATTATGCTTTTGTACTTTTATTTGCCTTTATGGCACTTAAGGTTTCAAAAACTATATTTGTAACAGAATATTGTTATGCAAAAGTCTTAAAATAGAAAGAATGGCAAATAATTGTAATTGGTGAAGATTTAGATATACTTACACAATATAAATAACTTGTTATTGAGTTAAACCAGTTTAAAAATAATGAAACTATGTAAAGTGTTTTTCAATAAAGCAACACTTAAACTTTTTATATATAACATGTTTTTAGTTTTGATAACTGTTTTTTTTACAGCTGCCGCTATTTTAGAAAATGTCTGAAATGTTCTTTTACTTTATCTGTAATACATACAAAATTCTAAATAGGCTTGTTTTTAGTAAAATTTTTAGTTTTTAACCTAGTCTTTACATTTTTCTGTATGGTACCAATTAACAATTAGTTACACATAGTGAAACGAACTAATACGAGACTAATAATAAATTATTTATTCTCTATATATAGGTATCAGATTCTACTGCATTTAAATAAATTAGTTGTTTAATAAGTAATCAATCATAAAAGTTATTTATAAAAAAACTAATGCATTTAAAACATATTGGCTCTAACTATGATTATTCAGTATGCATTTTGTCAATGACTTTTTAAGATATGTTTTAAACCTTGCTCCTTAATAGCTGAATATAACCTAATAAAGCAGCTTTATTTCTGGAAAGATCAATTATTACTAATTATTTTCATTTCAGGCTTTGATTGTTTTATTTTTCACATAAACAAACTAAGAAATAGATCAGCAGTATTTTCTTATGATAAAACAGACAACTATGCTTAAACAAATCGTGCACCGCACGGTATATTATCAAAATCCACCCGATTTTTTATATTTTCTTTATTTATTAATTTCGTTTTTATGTTTTTTGTAAGTTTTAATTTTATTTATTTATTTTTCACTATCACTGTTACGCGTTACCCTCGATCGTTAAACGGTTCTGGAATTTGACTTGGTGAATTTTGATCGGGTGGATATTGAACTCTGGTAGATTTTGAACGCGTCCCATACAAATCGCGCATAGCACTGTATATAATTTTTTTTTCGTAGTTGTGCTAAGAAAGTGTTATAAAATATTCAATAAAAAATCTATGAAGTATTAATATATGATAATAAATCTATGAGTGTGCAATATTTTATAAAGAATCTAGTTGTAAATTTTACCACTTGAATTTATTTATTGTTGTTTAAAAGTATAACTTTTAATTAAAACTATATCGCCAGCCAAAAGAGTTTTCTTTGCATTTGTCGACCCCTAAACTATCTTCTTAAAAAGTTTATTTTAAAATATAGTTGTATATCTTAAATTTTTAAATATTAATTTATTTTGAAACATTGCTTAGTTATTTTAACTTTTTAATGATAACTTTAAATTTATGTTTTAAATGACAGTATTATTCATTTTGATAACTCTTCAATAATACTTTATACTAAGTTAACTTTTTACTTATTAAGATAGATACATGTTTTACAGCTTTTATTTTACAACCTTTTAAAAAATTAATACCAAAGCTTGTAGTTAAAAAATTATATGTAATTTACTATTTTTTACCTTTCGTTTTTTTCGTAATCTTTTTTAAGTTGATGATCAAAAAAAATTACTTATAAAATGAGAAAACTTTAAAATCAAAAAACGAGTAAGTTTTTAAAATATTAAACTTTTTAGGAAATTTTAAGTTTACTTATAAACACATTTAAACATCGTGTTAGTATTTAATCTTATTTTATCATACATATATGATATAAGAACAGCATAGTTACTTTACTAGATTAGGAGTACTTTTATGTGAATTTCGTATATGATCTACAAAAAACTCTGTAAACTTGAAAAATAGTTTAGAATAAGCACTTACTTTGATTTAACTTAAAAACACTTTTAAAAAAGTTACTGAGTTAATAGGATGAAACATTATAAACATTTTTGCACAAAACAGAAACTTGATTAGTTTTTATTTCTAAAAGTATAGCTGTGGACCTTTTACAGCTATAAATTTATTTAACATGTCTAAACATAATTTTAGAAGTAACCGACATAGTTCTTTTTTGAAACACTGTATTATGTATTAGTTTTACTAACATACTTGTCAATTGGTCTTTATAGGTTACTTTTAGAAAAACACCTTTTCATAATTATAGTTAAAAATTTATGGTTATATGACAATTCAAGTTTTTAAAAAATGTTTATGTAACCATATCTCAAACGTTTATATAAACTTAAAATAAATAAAAAAAAGTAATTTAGACCTGCTTAATATATTATGGTAGCAAAATATAAACAGTAAAATTAAAATTTTTGAAAAGATTTCCTAAAATTACTAAAACATACTATACTTTTTAACAAGTTTTAGCTATATCTAAAAAAAACATTTAAAATTTTTGAAAAAAATATGGTTTGTAAATATAAATTGGACCTTCATACACATTTTTTTTTATTTAAAAATGTTTTACTTTTCGATTTTTGGTTCTTTAGGTTTTTTTAAAGATTATTAGTTGTCAAAATTTGAATTGACCGAATTTGAATTGTCGTGCAACCAAAAATTATACTTGAACCTGGTTCAATCAGACTTACAACAACCATAAAAGTTATGTTAAAACTTTCTAGCCTTTTAAATCACAACGCTACTAATTATATATTAAAAAAATAGTATTGATAAACATATTAACTTTATGGAAGAAACTAAAATCAGATTTGATGTGCGATAGCAAGAGTTAAGTTTAGTACCTGTTATGGAGTTTCTCGTTACTACCCAAAGGATCACACTTTAAATTTAAACAATGCAAAACAACCAATTTGATACATGAAAATGATACTTAACTGAATGAAAGCTATGATGAAAACCAAAAGAAGTATCTGAAGATTATATTTAACCGGATAAGGAAACTGCAACTAAAGTTCCAATCTTTTTAAATAACACAATAATACATATATTACAAACTCAACGTTGATTAACAAGCTCTATTGAGAAATAAAATTCTTACATTAAATGTTTTTCGCAAACTTAAAATGTACATATATATTAAACAAGTTGTACAGTCAAAATTTTATTTGAGCAAGTAAAAAACAACGGTAAGTTAAGCATTTAAATAAAAAAACAACTCATTGAAATCATGCTAAACAAAACATATTTAATTTATAAACGAAAAAATGGTAACAAACACACAAAATAACAAATTTAAATGTTAACAATTTCATTCATTTGAAAAACATAAATGTTAAACTGCATTCAGGTAACAAAAATCTCAATCAAGTTTGAGCTGAGCTTCATCTATGAAGAATCTTACAGGATTCACATGTAAATCATCCACAATATTCCACACTCCATTTAACCGGTCATAGTCTGAAAAGATACAAAATTTACACATTGTTTATTAAACAATAAAAAAAAGTGCTCAAAAAGTTTAGTCTAAGGACCTGGTTTACAAAAAAACATATACTTAAAAAAAAATAATTTTCATACGTATTGCATGTTTAGTTTAAAACGACAAAACTCTTTAAAATCATTAAGACTATTCTTAGTCTAGTCTGATCCTTAAACTTATAAACTCTCTCTATTTGAAAATCATTTTATTAAAGTATAAAATTTTTATAAGTTTTTTTAAATATCAGTTATTATTACACCAGTTGTTAGGCATAATAAAAACACAAAGTACTTACTCTTATATTACTTACTATCTTATTTGATAGTTTATAAACTATTTAGGTTTTAATTCATACATTTTACTTACTTTGCGGAGCAGTATCTAGAAAATGGAACTCATTGCCCCTAAAATTGGTTTGTCTCAATGCACCAAACATTGTAAAACTTCTGAAGCAGTTCACTGCGTCGCCTCTGGTATTGTCGAAGTACACGAAATGATAGTCTACCTTGTGACTATGATCACCGCGGCCGTACATAACAACTCGCATGAACTGCCCATGCCATTCCGGCATTGTATGAAATTCAGTATCGTAGCTCTTCTCTGGGTGGGTTAACTGTAATTTAACTTATGTAAATATAAACAATAAATTTAAGTAAGGTATACTAGTATTATTTAAAATTTATATTTCAAATGTTTCAGAAACAACTAATAATTTTCAAAATAGCTTACCATGAATCTTGTAGTTTTCAAATCTACACATGGATTTTCTTGCAGTGTTTTCGATACAAACATTTTTAGTAGTTTCCACGCTTTGCTGTACAATCGTAGCCTATCCACTGATGTGCGTCCATCGCAATAAAATGGGAAATTTCCAGAATTAACAAGAGCTACTGTAATGTTTTCTTTTTTGCCATTTACATTCATGATTATACTACTTTTAACAAAAACTGTTGAATATGTTTAAGAGTGTAAGAATATAAATTTATTAAGTTCTGATATCTGCTAGTTAATTGTTATTATGCTTTTGTACTTTTATTTGCCTTTATGGCACTTAAGGTTTCAAAAACTATATTTGTAACAGAATATTGTTATGCAAAAGTCTTAAAATAGAAAGAATGGCAAATAATTGTAATTGGTGAAGATTTAGATATACTTACACAATATAAATAACTTGTTATTGAGTTAAACCAGTTTAAAAATAATGAAACTATGTAAAGTGTTTTTCAATAAAGCAACACTTAAACTTTTTATATATAACATGTTTTTAGTTTTGATAACTGTTTTTTTTACAGCTGCCGCTATTTTAGAAAATGTCTGAAATGTTCTTTTACTTTATCTGTAATACATACAAAATTCTAAATAGGCTTGTTTTTAGTAAAATTTTTAGTTTTTAACCTAGTCTTTACATTTTTCTGTATGGTACCAATTAACAATTAGTTACACATAGTGAAACGAACTAATACGAGACTAATAATAAATTATTTATTCTCTATATATAGGTATCAGATTCTACTGCATTTAAATAAATTAGTTGTTTAATAAGTAATCAATCATAAAAGTTATTTATAAAAAAACTAATGCATTTAAAACATATTGGCTCTAACTATGATTATTCAGTATGCATTTTGTCAATGACTTTTTAAGATATGTTTTAAACCTTGCTCCTTAATAGCTGAATATAACCTAATAAAGCAGCTTTATTTCTGGAAAGATCAATTATTACTAATTATTTTCATTTCAGGCTTTGATTGTTTTATTTTTCACATAAACAAACTAAGAAATAGATCAGCAGTATTTTCTTATGATAAAACAGACAACTATGCTTAAACAAATCGTGCACCGCACGGTATATTATCAAAATCCACCCGATTTTTTATATTTTCTTTATTTATTAATTTCGTTTTTATGTTTTTTGTAAGTTTTAATTTTATTTATTTATTTTTCACTATCACTGTTACGCGTTACCCTCGATCGTTAAACGGTTCTGGAATTTGACTTGGTGAATTTTGATCGGGTGGATATTGAACTCTGGTAGATTTTGAACGCGTCCCATACAAATCGCGCATAGCACTGTATATAATTTTTTTTTCGTAGTTGTGCTAAGAAAGTGTTATAAAATATTCAATAAAAAATCTATGAAGTATTAATATATGATAATAAA
This sequence comes from Thalia democratica, assembly GCF_965202585.1. Taxonomy (NCBI): domain Eukaryota; kingdom Metazoa; phylum Chordata; class Thaliacea; order Salpida; family Salpidae; genus Thalia; species Thalia democratica. Next base: position 39,939,259 of record NC_139165.1, on the reverse strand, counting down.
TCTATGAGTGTGCAATATTTTATAAAGAATCTAGTTGTAAATTTTACCACTTGAATTTATTTATTGTTGTTTAAAAGTATAACTTTTAATTAAAACTATATCGCCAGCCAAAAGAGTTTTCTTTGCATTTGTCGACCCCTAAACTATCTTCTTAAAAAGTTTATTTTAAAATATAGTTGTATATCTTAAATTTTTAAATATTAATTTATTTTGAAACATTGCTTAGTTATTTTAACTTTTTAATGATAACTTTAAATTTATGTTTTAAATGACAGTATTATTCATTTTGATAACTCTTCAATAATACTTTATACTAAGTTAACTTTTTACTTATTAAGATAGATACATGTTTTACAGCTTTTATTTTACAACCTTTTAAAAAATTAATACCAAAGCTTGTAGTTAAAAAATTATATGTAATTTACTATTTTTTACCTTTCGTTTTTTTCGTAATCTTTTTTAAGTTGATGATCAAAAAAAATTACTTATAAAATGAGAAAACTTTAAAATCAAAAAACGAGTAAGTTTTTAAAATATTAAACTTTTTAGGAAATTTTAAGTTTACTTATAAACACATTTAAACATCGTGTTAGTATTTAATCTTATTTTATCATACATATATGATATAAGAACAGCATAGTTACTTTACTAGATTAGGAGTACTTTTATGTGAATTTCGTATATGATCTACAAAAAACTCTGTAAACTTGAAAAATAGTTTAGAATAAGCACTTACTTTGATTTAACTTAAAAACACTTTTAAAAAAGTTACTGAGTTAATAGGATGAAACATTATAAACATTTTTGCACAAAACAGAAACTTGATTAGTTTTTATTTCTAAAAGTATAGCTGTGGACCTTTTACAGCTATGAATTTATTTAACAAGTCTAAACATAACTTTAGAAGTATCCGACATAGTTCTTTTTTGAAACACTGTATTATGTATTAGTTTTACTAACATACTTGTCAATTGGTCTTTATAGGTTACTTTTAGAAAAACACCTTTTCATAATTATAGTTAAAAATTTATGGTTATATGACAATTCAAGTTTTTAAAAAATGTTTATGTAACCATATCTCAAACGTTTATATAAACTTAAAATAAATAAAAAAAAGTAATTTAGACCTGCTTAATATATTATGGTAGCAAAATATAAACAGTAAAATTAAAATTTTTGAAAAGATTTCCTAAAATTACTAAAACATACTATACTTTTTAACAAGTTTTAGCTATATCTAAAAAAAAACATTTAAAATTTTTGAAAAAAATATGGTTTGTAAATATAAATTGGACCTTCATACACATTTTTTTTTATTTAAAAATGTTTTACTTTTCGATTTTTGGTTCTTTAGGTTTTTTTAAAGATTATTAGTTGTCAAAATTTGAATTGACCGAATTTGAATTGTCGTGCAACCAAAAATTATACTTGAACCTGGTTCAATCAGACTTACAACAACCATAAAAGTTATGTTAAAACTTTCTAGCCTTTTAAATCACAACGCTACTAATTATATATTAAAAAAATAGTATTGATAAACATATTAACTTTATGGAAGAAACTAAAATCAGATTTGATGTGCGATAGCAAGAGTTAAGTTTAGTACCTGTTATGGAGTTTCTCGTTACTACCCAAAGGATCACACTTTAAATTTAAACAATGCAAAACAACCAATTTGATACATGAAAATGATACTTAACTGAATGAAAGCTATGATGAAAACCAAAAGAAGTATCTGAAGATTATATTTAACCGGATAAGGAAACTGCAACTAAAGTTCCAATCTTTTTAAATAACACAATAATACATATATTACAAACTCAACGTTGATTAACAAGCTCTATTGAGAAATAAAATTCTTACATTAAATGTTTTTCGCAAACTTAAAATGTACATATATATTAAACAAGTTGTACAGTCAAAATTTTATTTGAGCAAGTAAAAAACAACGGTAAGTTAAGCATTTAAATAAAAAAACAACTCATTGAAATCATGCTAAACAAAACATATTTAATTTATAAACGAAAAAATGGTAACAAACACACAAAATAACAAATTTAAATGTTAACAATTTCATTCATTTGAAAAACATAAATGTTAAACTGCATTCAGGTAACAAAAATCTCAATCAAGTTTGAGCTGAGCTTCATCTATGAAGAATCTTACAGGATTCACATGTAAATCATCCACAATATTCCACACTCCATTTAACCGGTCATAGTCTGAAAAGATACAAAATTTACACATTGTTTATTAAACAATAAAAAAAAGTGCTCAAAAAGTTTAGTCTAAGGACCTGGTTTACAAAAAAACATATACTTAAAAAAAATAATTTTCATACGTATTGCATGTTTAGTTTAAAACGACAAAACTCTTTAAAATCATTAAGACTATTCCTAGTCTAGTCTGATCCTTAAACTTATAAACTCTCTCTATTTGAAAATCATTTTATTAAAGTATAAAATTTTTATAAGTTTTTTTAAATATCAGTTATTATTACACCAGTTGTTAGGCATAATAAAAACACAAAGTACTTACTCTTATATTACTTACTATCTTATTTGATAGTTTATAAACTATTTAGGTTTTAATTCATACATTTTACTTACTTTGCGGAGCAGTATCTAGAAAATGGAACTCATTGCCCCTAAAATTGGTTTGTCTCAATGCACCAAACATTGTAAAACTTCTGTAGCAGTTCACTGCGTCGCCTCTGGTATTGTCGAAGTACACGAAATGATAGTCTACCTTGTGACTATGATCACCGCGGCCGTACATAACAACTCGCATGAACTGCCCATGCCATTCCGGCATTGTATGAAATTCAGTATCGTAGCTCTTCTCTGGATGGGTTAACTGTAATTTAACTTATGTAAATATAAACAATAAATTTAAGTAAGGTATACTAGTATTATTTAAAATTTATATTTCAAATGTTTCAGAAACAACTAATAATTTTCAAAATAGCTTACCATGAATCTTGTAGTTTTCAAATCTACACATGGATTTTCTTGCAGTGTTTTCGATACAAACATTTTTAGTAGTTTCCACGCTTTGCTGTACAATCGCAGCCTATCCACTGATGTGCGTCCATCGCAATAAAATGGGAAATTTCCAGAATTAACAAGAGCTACTGTAATGTTTTCTTTTTTGCCATTTACATTCATGATTATACTACTTTTAACAAAAACTGTTGAATATGTTTAAGAGTGTAAGAATATAAATTTATTAAGTTCTGATATCTTCTAGTTAATTGTTATTATGTTTTTGTGGCACTTATTGTTTTAAAACTATATTTGTAATAAAACATTTTTATGGAAAAGATCTAAATATATTTAAACAATATAAGTATTTTTTAATTGAATCAAAGCAATTCAATAGTAATGAGATTGAATAATGTATTTTTCCATAAAGAAGCAACACTTAAACTTTTTATATAAGACATGTTTATAGTTTTGATAAATGTTTTTTTTACAGCTGCCACTATTTAAAAAAAAAGTGTCAGTAATGTTCTTGCACTTTATCTATGTTACATACAAAATTCTATATAGGCTTGTTTTTAGTACATTTTTTTAGTTTTTGAGCTAGTACTTTACATTTTACTGTGTGGTTTATTTAACAGTTAATTAAATATAGTGAAACGAACTCCTACAAGACTAATAATAAGTTTTCTTTTTCTACATAAAGGTATCAAATTATACTGCATTCAAGTAAATTAGTTTTTTCTAATACGTAATCAATCATAGAGTTATTTAAAAAACTAATGCATTTAAACCATATTGATTCTAACTATGATTATTTAGTATTAATGTATCAATGAGTTTTCAAAGTTTCTTTTAAACTTTACTCCTTAATAGCTGAATATAACCTAATAAAGCAGCTTTATGTCTAGAAAGATCAATTATTACTTATTGTTTATATTTCAGGCCTTGATTACTTTTATCACATAAACAATCTAAGAAATAGATCAACAGTATTTTCTCATAATAAAACAGACAATTATGTTTATACTAAAAAAATATGATTTTAAAAGTTCTGTGAAAATACTTAAACATACCAAAAAGGCAGACCTTTAAAGATCTACAGTATAGCTTGCAAAACTCATGTCATTAAGTTCACTGAAAAAAATTAGAACCTTATTTGACGTTTGTTTTAAAAAATAAAAGTTATGTACTTTATGATTATGTACCTCGCAGGCAGCTGACTTTGGCTGCGTGGGCAAAGTTGTGCCTACTGGTCAAAGTTTACTGATCCTAGCTCTAGATCAGGGTTTTCCAAACTCATTTACTTAATCGCCCCCTTTTTAAAAATTGAAAAAAAATCGCCCCCCCCATGATTTTATAAAATAAATATTTCTTCTTGATTACGACTTTTGAGCCAAAAATATTATATTCAAAATGTAATTTATTCTGTAAAGCATTATGCACTCACTTTTGGTCTGTGTTCAAAGTAATTTACAGGGCTTGAAAAAATAATATACAGTTATTTTCTTATAAACCAAGTAAAGTGTATTAAAATATTTAAAAATTAAAAAGCCTTTTGTAATCTGTAATCAATTCTGTTTAAATATGAATTATTTTGAAACCTTCAGATTAGTTGTGGACAACATTTGTAGTCAGCAAGTCAAAATCCTTTTTAGTGTCGACGTGTTAAAAAAATGTACTTGCGGGCTTTATAATTTAAAAAACTAACATACAAGAAAATTAAAAAACTCGAGAAAAATAGTCATATTTTGATTAATTTTTATTATGACCTAGAAAGTACTATTGTGAACTGAATACCAAATTTAAAGCGTATTTCAAAGTATTAAGTATCAATAAGCCCAATTTTATTTGTTTTGCACTAGTAAATTTCAAGTTACTTAGCGGACCGAAATTCAACTGGATCTGGACCGTACGTTACCCATCTAAAATTTTAACTGAAATCTGACATTGTGATAATCTGTTATATAACGAACTTCTGACATTTAGAAGTGAATTCTAACATTTAAATCGCACAATATACTTAAACTATTTTATAAATAGACATATTCTAAAATCACTTTACCTTAAATCAAAACACTACAAAATAATGAACAGCTTATTTTAAACATTATGAAACAAATATTAAAACATTAATGCTGATCTAGTTTAAGAAGTTTGACCGACTGGTTGATTATCTCACATCAATAGTGGTTTTATCAATAGCTTCAGGTAATGCAAAAAGTTTTTAATTTCAATGCTAAAAGATGTTATAAGCAAGTTAGTTGTAAAGTTAAAATTTTAATTTTTAATTTTTTTAACTTAATGTTTCGTAGTAGAGTACCATGAAATAGTATTTGACTTGGAATAACCTTTAAAAAACTAAACGTTAATCCTAGGAATATTTTATTATCTTTGTTTAAGTTAAAAATATATAAACTTAAGGTTTTACAGTTAGTTTTGTAAACAGGAAGTGATTACTTCCTGTTTACAAAACAAACTGTAAAAGCTTAACCATCAACTAAAAACACTTATTAGACTAAAACTTTGTTTTGTAACTGTAACAGTCTTTTCAATGGTTATTCAATTCTGTTCAAATATGAACTATTTTTCTAGCTATCAACCTATAATAATTAAACAAAAGAAAACAGTGAAAATTAAAAGTTAGGTAAAATTACTGAAATAAACAACATATTTTTATCGTCAAAATATTTTGAATTAAAATGAAACAAAAATCAGTTGTAATAATAGTTTAAAATTGTTTAATATACAGACTTTTTAAAATAATAAATCAAGTTAGAAAATAAAACTGGTTTTAAGAATATTTTTAGTGAAATAGTTAAAGTCATTTTAAATAAAGACTTGAAATATATATTCTTTTAAATTCTTAAATCTTTTTTGAAATAAAAACTTTAAGGGTTTACAAGATTTTTAACTTAAACAGATTAAACAAGCAATAACAAAAGTCTGTCAAATAAATATCTTTTAAACAAATTTTTAATTCACTATGCTAAAAAAACTTTTAGTGTAATGTTAAACGACAAATATAAACTACAAAATTAACCAAGTCAACACATGACTATTAATACTTCAAAATATAAATCATTCGATAAATACAGTAGACATCCGCTTGAATTTGCACTTTAAACAAAATCAAAAAGTGCAAACTCAAAAATTCAGTATCATTTATTTTCAAATTGGCAAATTTTAAATATGTTATTATGCAATAATGTTATAAATAAACGTAAAATCCACTAAAACATTATATAAAAATTCATTTAAAAAGATTGATCTATATAATCTGTTGCATAAATTTTAATTATTATTATTTTCAATTTAAAATAAAATTTTTGTTTTATTAATACTTAGTTAGTTATATACTTTTTTAAGTTAAATAAAAAAAAGTTATAAACCTGCACTTTTTTTTTGGGTAAAACGTGCGAACTCAAGAGTAAGTCTACCGTAATTAATATTCATTTGACATTAAGCAAACTTATTGTATGATAAATAACCTAATAAAATTGTTACTTTAAAAAGACTACTTAAATAAGATACAAAATAGATGAAATATTGAATCTTTTCAAAAATCAACTAAATTTAAAGACCTTACAGAAAATAGTGTCTGCAACTGAACTCTAATCTAATGTGAAGGATGAGCTTCATGACTGCTTGCAAGTTTTTATATATCTGGTTTTAAATCAGTCAAATAAAGCCTCAAGTCAACTCCTTTACAAATATCTAAAGTATATCTCATGCTCAAGATGTTGATAACTGAACTGAAAGATTTCACGTAGCTAGAAAGAATAGCCATCAACAACATCTAACTTTCTACCTAATAATTGAATATTTTGGCCTTAGTTTTTTTTGAGTCCAAAAGCTTTCATATCGTTCTTTGGGAAAATTTACTTTAAGTTCAAGGTCAGTTTGTAGTTCTGAGAAAGTTTCCTGCGAGTCAACATTTACTTTAAAAAAATCTGCTTCGAAGGGATCCATAATCCACTTCGAGACTTATAATTGAAAAACGTCAGTAAACCGTTTATCAATATCACATTTAAGCTGTTCCAGATGAGACGAAAATACTTCTACTGCACCTTAACTTATTTGAAGTTTTAAGTTTTTCAAAATTTCAAACTGTGAGGCTGATTATTTTTTATGTTTTTTTCATACAGTTTAAGTTGGTTTCTGAAACTTGTTATCTTACTTTTGACTTTAACAAGATTTAAGTTTTTAACTTGTAAAGTTTTATTTAGATTGTTGATCTTACTATATAAGTCTGACACGTAAGCAATGTCTATTTTCTTTTAACTAGATTGTCTGCCAATACATTATCCTTTTCAGAAAAAAATCAATAACTAAATTAAAAACAGTCTAAAACTTTCTAAATAGTTCTCTTTAGATAACCATTTCACTTTTGTATACATTATCAAAATATTAAAAACCTCATCACTGTCATTACACAGCTGTTTAATCAGACGACTTTGTAAAGCATGCCTTATTATTTTGTTGACAGCTTTTATCACAAAGTTTAATGAGTCATTTAAACGAACGATCAACTTTTTTTTTAACTAAATGTTAGCGATGTATATTGTAATGAAAAGTAAATATATAAAGGTTTAACTTTTTGTAATATGTGATTAATTCACGATACTTTCCTATCATAGACGGAGCACCATCTGTTGCAATTCCTATAAGATGTTTTGAAGGTATTTTATTTATTTCAAAATATTTTTAAATTTTTCATACACAAACCTTCCTGTGCTATGTGTTTCCATTAGTTGGGAGAACGCTAATTTTTTGTAAGTTGTTTCATCAACTATTAAACAAAAAAAGACATGGCAAAGTGGACTCATCAACCTGCGTCGAAAAAAAAAATCTTTGCACATCATTCGAACTATTTTTGCTCAACACATTCTTACATTTCATTTATAGCTCTTTTCACATTGTTGTTGGTTAAAGGAATAGAACGTAAAACATTACTGGTGTTTTTATAATGAATGACTTTTCCAGAACTGTTTAAAGACTGGAATAAACGTTTTTCCCCAATGGTGTGAGGTAGTCCTTGTTTAGCAACTATGAGAGACAGATAATAAGAAGCTAATTGTCCATCTTAAATACTTTGTGTTGATTTCTTGAACATGTTTGTTAATTTACCTTGTTTTGTTTTCTCATCCCGACGTTTTCTGAAAAACTTAACATTCTTATCTGCATGTTCGGAATAAAATCTATACTTTACGTAAACAAAATGGACTTTTTTTGTTAAAGTTTTACCTCAGGTTCAAATATTTAATGGCAAGCTAAAATTAGTAAGATAACAAGATAAAAAGTAAAATTTTATGACTGCCCAAAATTATAAAATAGCCCCCATTCGCCCACCTCTTTCTCCTCTTTACTAAAATTCGCCCCCCGACTCATAAAAATCGCCCCCAGGGGGGCGATATCGCCACTTTGGGATACCCTGCTCTAGATGGTACATGTAATGCAAAAATAAAAAACAGTTAAAGTATAATACATTCATCTTGAAATGTTGGCGAATTGATTATATGGTAAAAACTCTACTGAGCTAAATTAGAAAAAGTAAAACAAAATTATTATACATTGTCATAAATAAAATATACCATGGAACTAAGTACAGACAATAAAAATGTAAATAAAAACTCAATTTTTTATAACCAATTTTAAAATATACAACTCAAAGAGCTAATCACATCAACAATGGAAAAAATTAATAATAGCATATATATTAAGGGGAACGGGTCACTTTTGCACGAGAGGACACTTTTGCACGGCGACTCTTTTGCACGAGCGTCATTTTTGCACGAGGAGACACTTTTGCACGGTCGTCACTTTTGCACAGAATCATCTTTGCACGGCGACATTTTTTCCGATGACAATTTTTCACGGCAGCATTGTTGCAAAACATCACATATTTATGGTGACATTTCGCACGATGACTTTTGAGCATGGAAAATCACTTTTGAATAGAGGCCGATTAAAAGTTTTTTTAGGAATTATTAAATCCGTAACATAAAAAGAAACTAAAAACTTTACTCTTATAACATACTTATATTCAAAGCAAAAATAAAAGATTAAATATCTTTAACAGTTAAAGTTAATGTTAGAAACAAACTACAAAAATGATAAAATAAAATTATTTATAAAAGAATCATAATACTTGGGACAAAAAAAATTATTTAGAAACTAAGATGAAAAAATAACTTTTAAAGTAAGTAAATTGTTCTAGTTTATTTCAAATTTTAATTTATTAATTAACAACTATGTCTTTTATATATTTTACTATACGATCACAAGATTTTTTCCATACAATGGACCTAGGCACAAAAACCTAGACCACTTAAACTGAAATACTAACACATAACGAAGAAATAAAATTAATACACAAAGTTTATTTATTAAAACTAAGATAAAATCATAATTTGATATAAAATTTTTAGGTTAAGATAAAAAGTAAAGTTTTAACTACAAACTTATACTTATTAACGCTTTGATGTAGAACCATCAACATCAAATATTTAAATGCATGGTCAAACAAAAAAATAGAAACCTAACGCTCCAAGGACATTAACAATAGACTGGCCAGATGAACAATCATTAAACAAATTGAAAAAGGACTCATCATGAATAAAGTAAAGGTGCTGCTAATAAAATTGAACTATAAGCTAAGCTAAATCTTAAAATTAAATCAACGGTTGATAAAAATTACTTATTAGTTTTACTAACAAAAAATTAAATCAAATAGTTTTTTTTTTTTTTAATCGAAATTCTTTATGTTTGTTGCAAAAAAAAACTAATTTATTTGGAAGTTTGTCAATATTACAATTGACCAAGAAAGAAAACAATTTTGTTGACAAAAAAAAATAAATTATTTGAATTTTAATCTCAGAAAATAAAAAATTGAAGGGTGGATAAATGAAGCGCTGTTCAAAGTTGACTGATTATTTAAAAATTTCGCAGTTCATAAGTATATCCCTGAAAATAAAACGCCGTGCGATAGTGACGCTTTACAAAAATTTCGCAATGCAAATGTAACGTCTTGCAAAAGTTTTGACGTGTAAAAATGTCGCCATGCAAACGTGACTCTGCGTGCAAAAGTGTCTCGTCGTGCAAAAATGACCCATCGTGCTATAGAGTCGCCGTGCAAAAGTTTCCCCTCGTGCAAAAGTGACGACCGTGCAAAAGTGTCTCCTCGTGAAAAATTGACCCTCCGTGCAATAGAGTCGTCGTGCAAAAGTGTTCCCTCGTACAAAAGTGGCCCTGCGTGCAAAAGAGTCGTCGTGCAAAAGTGTCCCTTCGTGCAAAAGTGACATACACCCAGATTAAGCTCACTAAAAACTTACTCTTCTAAAGTAATTTGTTGTTAACAAAAATAACAACAATAAATTCGCTATGATTTCTTTTACGGGCAAAGTTTTGCTTTCAAACTGAAAATTTCCGATCTTTGTTCTAAAGTAATCTAGTTCTGCTTAGCAACGAACTTACAAGAGTTAGTTTTTTTTTAACTGTAAGAAGTATTTTCAAATATAATAACATATAAACAATGAACTTCACCGCATATTGTTTATATTCGATGGCATAAAACATCTCAACTTGTTGACGATGGCCGAAATAAATACTGGACAAATATAATAACAAATAGATAGACAGAGCAAAGTATATATATAATACTTTTGGACTGTAAAGCAATAAGTTTTTGTGTTGTTACTTCAAATCAAACATGAATATTTTTAGTTTGATTTAAAGCATTGTTTTATATAGACACATAAATGACTTACAAAATAATACTAGTCCTAAAGTCCTCAACCTTGAAGATGATACAATGTTATACAAAAAATTCACAAAAGACACATACCTAAATGTCAGTAAAAATGTATACAAAGAATTAAAAAAGGTATCAGATTGACTTACGTGAAACAAAATTAAACTAAACCTAAACAAAACAAGAAGCATGATTCTACGTCTATCAAAAAACAGTTTTTGGAAAAATATAGAACTTAATGTTAAAATAGGTAAAACAGTTATAACAAGCACAGATAGCTATAAATATTTAAAATAATTTTAAACAAAAATTTATAATGGACAGAACACATAGAATCTTTTAAAGCAAAATTACAAAAACATTGGGTGTATCATAAAAAACCACACACTTTTCAATGAAAAAGTATTATACTTAATCTTTTTTTTTGTTTATACGCAATGTTAGATAAAGCTTGTTGTGCTAGGAAAAGAAAATGAAAAATTTACAAATGATATCAATGTTCTCATAAACAGAGCACTTAGAAGTATACATTATAAAAGTATTATGATAGTGTAAGAGAATTATAAGTATTAAAATATTATATGTTGAAAGTCTGTATCTATATGAAATGGTCTGTTTATGTTTAAGTTTAACAATAATTTGTTACCAGATAACATAAAAAATTAGTATAAATGTATAAAAAATGTCCAAAATCGTCATACGAGGTCTTCAAAAAAAAGTTTTTTCCTACCTAGATTCAACAGCAAAATAGGTGATAAATCGCTATCTTACCAAGGAAGTAAGTTATAGATTAAGCTACCATTATGTTTAAAAAATATAACTCATTTTGGAAAGTTCAAGGATGAACTTAAAAGTTATCTTTTAAATAGTTATTCTCAAGGTCATTGGTGACCATTCCTACTCGTCTATTTACTTTTATTTAAGAAGTTAATAGAATTTGTCATTTAATATCCAAATTTTTATTTATTTTTTATACTTTTATTTTTTGTTCAAAAGTTGATTTATTTGGTTACAGTAACATTGGTTTAGTCTAGGTTTTAGCATTTTCTATCTGGTTATTTTTCAGATTATCGTTTGAGATTACTTTTTGAAATTAAGTTCAGAATACTTATAGTTATAGATGTTTTTACTTTAGCAGAAGTTAAACTAGTTATATAGTAAGCTAAGATAATTGTTCCAAGCAAACATAAAGTTGAAAATCTCTTCTTTTTTTTTGAAGAAATCAAATAAAAATTTCTGCTTTTTTATTTTTGCAAATGTTGCATTCTTTCTATTTTTACAGTTTTAGACTTGGACAAACTTTAAAAAATTAAAAAGCATATTTTATTATAGAAGGACATTTGTTGTTAATATCATTATTGTTAAAACTACTATTGTGTTTTTGTTTTTTTCTTATTAAAAACTTATTTTTTACATTACTCATCTTTAAATTATCATTTACAAAAATTAGGTTCAGTTATTGTAAAAATAACTTCTGTAAAATTCTTAAAAAAAAGTTTACAATAGTTTATTTAACTATTCAAATGTAAAATAGTTTTTACTGTTCTAATTACATTATTAAAAAAATAAAAATCGTCGTTTTAGCACAAAAAAATTGTAAAACTTGTCGTTTTAGCACAAAAAACTTATAAAAATTTATTTGTAAAAATATTTCAGCGTATTAAATTCTACTTTCTTTAAATAAGTTGTAACCTATAATTCAAGTATTTACCACGTTTGTTATAAGTGTTGTTTATCTTTTTTTAAAAAATAATTTAAAGTTATGTATATTTCTTAGTTCTTATATTACTTTACAAGATTCCTAGTACGACAATTAACACAAAACTCAGTTAATTTTCTTTTAGTTTTATTTTCTTACATTTTTCTTTTTGTTTAACTGATTGTTTTATTAATAATAATTAAAATATTTAAATGATAAAAAAAAACTATATGTAATAGCTCTTAAGAAACTTTATAAACATGTTTTATACGACTCGATAAGCGAAAGGTTCTTTTGTACACCAGGTCCTTAGACAAAACTTTTTGAGCATTTTTTATAGTTCAATAAACAGTATAGATAAAAACAATTGAACTTACTTCAGGTTTTTTTAAGCATAGTTTGCAACTGTAATAAACAAGCGTTTCATTAATTCTTTTTCTTATAGTAATAGGTAGTGATCGACTGAATCCAAGATTCGGACTCGACTCCGGCCAAATCCGAATATTCGGATCCGGTAGACCACTTTAAACTTTTTTAATTTTACTTAATTGTTTGTCAAAAGTTAATGAAATGTAAAACTAATTAATGATTTAACGTTTGAGTTAATTAAAACATTGCTTTTTTACACTTATAAAAGCTTTCTCAACTTTGATTTAGAGTTTTGCACACAGTATAAAAAAATATTATGATTAATTTTTGTTAGACTCTCAAATAAAATTAAGTACATAGTTAAAGCATTTCAACTCAGCTTCTTTGATAATATATCTTGATTATTATAAACTTTATTATTATATTTAGTATTATAAACTGATCATCATACGTTTAGTTTTTTATGTTTGCTCGTGAACTATTTGGGTTCAAATAACATTTTGGCTTTTCTCTTACGAGAATATAAAAAATAAATATACTTAAAGGTTAATTTGTTTATTTCATTAAAGTAAGGTTTTCCTCAGGTCACCTCAGTTCAGTAAAATATTATCTGCATAGCTCAGGCGTTACCAGATTTTTTTTTCTAAGCATCTCTGTTAAGGTTATTTTAAAGCTTATGACATATATTTCAGAAAAACCATAACAATTACATTTTTAAATGTGCAGCTAATTTATTTTTATTAAGCTGGAAAAATGAACTACTGAAATTTGAATTACTAAAGTAGGCTATTTAAACAATTTAGTTTATAATTGTAACTATTGTTTAGATATAACGTTAATATTTAAACTGCCATTTAATGTCTTATAAGTTTGAGCTTGATTAACATGTTTAATAGTTTATTGCTAATTAACAGTTTTTATTTAATTTTTAGTTAATTGTTTTAATTTATTTGAAATATATTTAAACACTGCCAGCTTTAAATGTTTTACATTTTATTGCACTAAGCTTGGTTTATTATAAAATTGCATTTATGCCAAGTGATTTATAAAAGTTTGAAAAGTAATTTATATTTTCAAAATAGACATTTTGTAATAGTTTTTGTGCTTCTTTATACAATAGATATTTTGCTGAAATTTTTTACTAATTTGTATGAAGCAGTCTAGAATAATGTTAATTATTAATAAATAAAATTGACTGAAGAAATTATGAGTTAGCATAAATGCATTTTAAATTTGTTATGTCCAACTTAAGTAATATAAATACAAATCTGCCAGCAAATGGTCTTAAACATAAATGTGCTAGAATGTCATCCCCTGCAGGAAAAGTATAATCAAAAAGGTCAGGTTGACAATCTACCCACAGACATAGTTTTAAAACGTTTGTTATATGTAAGTAATTCAATAAATTTAATTTTTTTAAGTTGCAATTTTGACAAAAGATATTTTGCTAGTTAAGATGTCAGCTTACAAATAAGATAAATTTATTGATGATTATTGGTTTTATTTGTAGTATGCAATGCAGCCATTTAGTTTTTCTCATTTTTTTTATTGCAAAAGTCTATAAGATAATTAAAACTGAAACTTTTACTTTGAGTCAACTTATGTATTATTCTGCAATTTTATTAGTATTTGTCATAAATTTACAAAATATGTTTTTAACAAAATCTATTCGTTTTTATCCTAAGCAACCAAGTTTTATAATATATGATTAAAGAGTGTTTATACTAATAATATAAATAAAGTAATAACATACTGACCATGTTAATTAAATACATAAACTAAAATAAAATATATATAGCAGTTTTTTTTTACTTTTAAGTACTTAATTTGATGCTGTATATAATAAAAAATTTTAAATTTATCTTAGATTTTATTTAAATGCCCAATTTTTTAGTTTGTTATACTCATGTGAAAACCGTTTAATATTTGACCCTGGTATATAAAATTTATATTTTTAAAAGTTTTTGTGAAAAGCATTAAAAAAGTATTTATTTTTTAACATTATTATAAGATTAACCTTATACATACTTATGTTTATTTTCTTTAGCTTTACTTGTAATAAATAGCCTATACATACTTAGTTAGTTTTAGATTTTTTTTTCTATATTTTTGAAATTTTTTATAATAAAATTAGACGCAAAATTAAATTAAAATTAGCATGCTATTGACAACTTTTGAAAAACTTATTTTACATTACATGATTAGCACACATTCTCAGAATAACACAGGATAGTTTTGAAAAATGTATGAGAAATCTTCACTCTATATTAAGTGTTTGTTTTATTTTCTTTAATAAACAAGTTTGTTTAACAGTTTTTTTAGTGTTTGGCTAATGCTACTTTTTTTGATAGTCTCTGACTGGCTCAGACTAGCTTTATGTAATTCAGGCTATAACCCAATAAAGTTAATGTCTAAAAATAAATTTATGAAAATTAAAGATATATATATATATATATATAAGTTTATTTCAAGATATAAAACTCAAAGGACTCGAGTTTCGTGCCTATGCACTCATCAGCTTCAAAACAAGTTTAAAATAAATCACAAAACAAAACACAAATGAAAGTTAAAAAATTTAGCATAAATAGATTATGACGTAATTTTGAAACTATCAAAAATTATGCAAAACGGCTTGTGCAAAAATTAATTTACTAATCGACAATAAACTGGCAAAAATTCATAAAACTTCAGTGAGTAAACATTACGACAGATAATTGAAAGTGATAAAGATGAAATTAAGGTACAAATTGAATTTTAGATTATTTTAAGATGAAATTAAATTTACGTCATAATCATAAACGGAGTAAGTAGAATTTGCCCAACTTGCAATACAGAAAGAGTAGTAATTGCAGCAGAAGATAAAGACCTACTTCTTAATAAGCGGCAAGATTTATCGAATATTTGTCCCCACAACCGACGATAATACTTTTAATAACTCTGTCTATTTATGTACTAATTTATTTCACAACACTCACAATCACAAACTTTTGCAAATTTAATACTTCATGTTTTTAAGCTTCATAAATTATTGATCAATTTGTTAAATTTATTATGACGTAACATTTCTGCACAACTCAATTTAATTTTCATTTTAAAAACTTGCCTATTCTTAGAGTATTTTGAGGTTAGTGCTTCATAAATTTGTATTTTTGTAGACAATTTTATAATTTCATGTTTTTATCCCAAACTTTGTTTTTAAACCATAAAGTTCGTTTATAGTTACTACCTACATAAACACTATACATAATTTTACATGCTTTTTCTGCTTTTTTTCTAATGTGTGTTAATATTTTATAGACTCCGTAGATCTGTTCTTAAATTTATTTGAGAGCAGTGAAACGCCGTTAGTCGGAATAAAGTTTTAACACAATAACATCTGTGGTATATGCTGGAACATATGTTTCATTAAGACAAAAAAGATTGTGTCTAATCTTCAGCCAGTTCAAATTTAAAATAAACTTCTTATTTAAAGCCCTTCAAGTGGGCTCAGTAGAAGGTGTTTAAATTTGAATATTAACCTTATTATATATATATATATATATATATATATATATGATTTATTAGAAAATAAGATTTCAAAAATACTGGTACATGTGTTTCATAAGACTAGACGCCTTAATCTTCAGCCAGCTAAATTTGAAATAAAAAGCACTTTGCTAAACATAGAAGTATGTGTATACATATATATATTTAAAATAATTTGAAAGGGGGCAACTGCCGTTCAGAGAACATCGTTTACAAGGCCACAGTTAACTCTGGCGTTGAGACGAGGTTCTATGTCGGCTTGTGCTCGACTAAGTTTAGATTCAGGTATGCCAATCATAAAAAATATTTTAAAGGCGGCATATATGAAAATGACACTGAACTTTCGAAGTATGTTTGTGGCTTAAAGCGCTGCGGCATTGACTTTAAACATCCTGGGAAGTTATAAAAAGAGCACAGCCTATAGCTGACGGCAATAGCCCAATATGTAGGCTGTGTCTCAAAGAAGCAACAGCCGTTGTAAATGCACTGAAAGATAAGAGATGCCTAAATAAAAGAAGCGAGTTTGTATCGTCTTGTAGACATATAAAAAAACCCATTTAAAGTTTAACAAGTTTTAATTTCATCTTAAAATAATCTAAATTTCAAATTATACCTTAATTTTATCTTTATCTTTTTCAATTATCTGTCGTAAAATATATTTACTCACTGAAGTTTTATGAGTTTTTGCCAGTTTATTGTCGATTGGTAAATCAATTTTTGCACAAGCTGTTTTGCATGATTTTTGATAGTTTCAAATTTACGTCATAATCTATTTATGCTAATTTTTTTAACTTTCATTTGTGTTTTTTGTTTTGTGCTTTATTTTAAACTTGTTTTGAAGCTGATGAGTGCATAGGCACGAAACTCGAGTCCTTTGAGTTTTACATCTTGAAACAAACTTTATATATATATATATATATATACATACATAATTTTATATATATTATATAGGGTGTTGGACAGTTTTACTTGTAATAATATGGAATTGAAATGATAAGATAAATATAACCTTAAATTTGGTAACTTAAAAAATATAAAACTAATAGAATCAAAAATTTTGACAAAAACTTTGTTTTAGGCAATTTTATCTTTAAAATAATTAAATTTGGACTACATAAGTAACAACTAAAATATACAATAAAAGTATCCGTTATTCAGAATTTTACCAAGTATAAAACAATTTAAAGTAACAATACAGTATCTTTTTAGTAGTTTAATATTTCTTTAAATTTTTTACTTAAGTTATAATTTTTACTAAAAATTGAAAAAAAAATCCAATACATATTTGAAAACTTGGAGAAATGTGAAAATCCTAAAAAAAGTTTAAAAATTTACTGGCCACTCATTATATAAAATGCCATTACTGTTATCTAGTTAATTTTTCTAATAAAATGAAGTTCTCTATTTTTGCCATCTATCATCTGATAATTTTTTTCACATATACTTTAAGCTAAGGTTTGTTTAATAAAAACTTAGTGGTAATAAAGTATTAATAAAAGTTATTTAGTTAAAATTTTACTTCTAAAAAAATTCTAAATAAATTTTTAAACCGAAACTACTACTCCAAAAAACAATTTTGTGACTAGCCTAATACAAAGTTATTGAAATCAATCATTATGATACTTTAAATCTGTATTTTAAATTTCCGACAAGTTTATTTAGTTATATTGAATACACTTTAAGTTGTTTGTTTTATAATATGATTAGTATGAAATTAATTTAAGATATGATTTGAACAGTATCTAAACTATAGAATAGTTAAAAATATTAGTTTTATTCATATTTTGCAGAGGTTTTTATTTAAAACATACATAAAGAAACAAATTCAAAATGGTAAGTAAACTTGTTTAAGTAATTAAAAGTTTTTGCTGTAAAATTATTTTAAAAACTTATTAGTTTATTTTCATATAACTGAATTAATCATCAAGTTGAACTGCTGATATTATAACAAAAATAGGGATTCTTGAGCTCTTGAAGTTTAGAATTTCTTAAAAAACTGATTTTGATCATAGTTTTAATAATTCTCTATTACTTGAAATATAAAGTTTACGTAATTTAAGAAAAAAGTTAAACTTTATTTAAATTTATTTTTAGATAAATTTCATTTGTTGTAGCTAAAATTTTACTTTCAGTAGTTATCATTTAAAATTAAATACTTAATTTAAACTAACTTTAGTTAAAATTTCTTAGATATATTTATTAAAACAGTGCTTTAAAAATGTTTTAAGAAATTAAATCATTTACATAAAAGGACAATACAGTTATAAAAACCAAATTATAAATATTCTTAAAATTGAATGAAGCTTTTCATTTTATAAACTCATATTATGTACTATAAATTTTAACAACAAAAAGTTGTTCAATATCTTGTCTGTGACGAGCTGATGTAAATAATACGAATGTTATTTATAGTTAGCCAAGTGAAGCTTTATTTGAGTTAGTGAAATTAGCATTTTGTCTTCTTTAATTCATTTATGTAAAATCTAAAGGGAGAAAAATTGGTTTTATAGTTTTTTTTTACACAATAAATAATCTACTAGTTGATTTTTATCGTTTTTCATTTTTCTAAATACCTTTATTCAAAATTTAAGAGTTTAGAACGCATCAACTAAATTGGAAAATTTAGAATATTTTAAAAATAATACAAAAGTTTATCAACTCCTACAGTTATTTATTAATTAATAAAACACTTTTTTGTATAATTTTAATTAAAATAATAAAAACTGTTTAAAGGAGTTTAGGAGTTACTATTCTTTATAAGCGAATATAGACTGTGTTTAGAACTTTCATCTTTTTTTTTTTGATATTAGAAAAGTTAGCTATGACAGAGTTTTAAAGTATTACAAAAAACATTTCCTAGAAAAGGTTGTTAGCTACAAAAGAGATATGATATCAAACTATGTTAGATATTTTAGTTAATAAAAACTTTAAAATTTATTATTTACAGTTTACATAATTGAGTTATTTTTAAGTCTAACAATGCTGCACCAACAAAAATGCTATATTATATGGTACAAATGTGAAATTATAAAAATTTCTTATATATTTCTTATTATAAAAATAGTGAATATTAAACATTGAGAACATTTGCATTTTTTATCAAAACAGCAAAAATGTTAACACTTTACTATGATTACATTAGGCTTCATTTTTTAGTTTAATATTGAA
The DNA here is from genome assembly GCF_965202585.1 of Thalia democratica. Taxonomy (NCBI): domain Eukaryota; kingdom Metazoa; phylum Chordata; class Thaliacea; order Salpida; family Salpidae; genus Thalia; species Thalia democratica. Next base: position 39,919,764 of record NC_139165.1, on the reverse strand, counting down.
ATATATATATATATAATTTCTTAGAAAAATAAGATTTCAAATACTGGTACACGTGTTTCATAAGACTAGACGCCTTAATCTTCAGCCAGCTAAATTTAAAATAAAAAGCACTTTGCTAAATATAGAAGCAAAAGTTATACAAAAAACAAAAAACACTTAAATTTAGCTGGCTGAAGATTAAGGCGTCTAGTCTTATGAAACACGTGTACCAGTATTTTTGAAATCTTATTTTTCTACTAAATTATTTAAAAGCCCTTCAAGTGGGCTCAGTAGATGGTGTTTAAGTTTAAACAACAACCTTATTTTATATATATATATTTATTTATTAACATTTAACATTAAATGTTGAACGTCTACTAGCATATGAGCTAATTCATGCATAAACAATAAGTAAACCACTTTTATTTAAATTTTAAACAAAATATTTTGTAAAATAGCTTTTATTTTGCTTTTCATGAAAGAGTTATGAAACTCTCAGTTATTTAGTTATTTATATTTCATAGATTGAAATTTAGAAAAAATTAAAAAGCTACTTGTATCTTGATTATTCGTTATAATATAAGCTTAGGAAATGTGGTTCAGACCTATTAATGGCCTGAAGATATTCTGAATTATTATATATATTCTAATGTTGAGTCTTATAAATAAGTACTGGTTAATTAGAATAATAATTAATTAACTTTATCTTAAATAATTTTTTCAATTATTAGTATTTTTTATAACAGTTGAGTATCAAATACATGTAACATCAAGTCAAATTTTTTTTTGTATAAGTAATTATAAATCACTTGAGTTTAATTGCTTAGGTTTTTTAATAAAAAGTTTTTAAACTATTTCAGCCAATTCGATTTGACGTAGACACAAAATTGTCGAGTTGCTCCCTTCGTGTGAAATGTGTTGATCTGCATCCAACGGAGCCATGGATGCTAGTATCTTTATACTCTGGTTAGTTACTTAGTAGTTTATTTTTTTCTATTCAACAGATTTCAGATTAACATTTCAATGAGTTTACTTACAAAAGATTTTTTTGCACTTACAAAGAGGGCTCTTCAGTTATCATTAACTTCTTATTCAAGTAAAAAATATTGTAGGTCAGTACTCTTATATATATAATTCGAATTGACATTTTAAAACCTTTGTTAATTTAACCTTTTAGGAAAAGTCAACATTTGGAGTCATGAAAGTAAAATTGGCATAAAATATTTTGATGTGTGCGACAAACCTGTAAGAGCAGCAAAATTTGTTCCTAGGAAAAACTGGGTTGTTACTGGATCTGTAAGTTTTTATTTATTTTAGTTAATTTTTTTATATTTTTAAAAACGATAAGTACATTTAAAGTTTTAAGTCTTATATTTATTGTTACACACTTGAAAATTCTCGTTTTCGTATTGAAAAATGACAACAAACATTTGAACTTTTAAATATTTACTTTTTTTTTGTTTCTTAAGTTTAAACAATTGTCAACTCTTTATTTGTTACTATATTATTTTATAAACAAACGTATACACCAACAGGATAATGCGAATATATGTGTTTATAACTACAACACACTAGAAAGAGTTCATTCGTTTGACGCTCATACTGACTATATTAGATCGTTGGCAGTACATCCTTCTCAACCTCTTCTTCTAAGCTGCAGTGGTAAATACATATTAATTTGTTTGTAATTATGGTTTTATACAATAAACATTTCATATCGTTTAGTTGTAGATTGTTTTGATTTTTTCTTTTAACTTCAAGCCTTAAACAATTAAAGAACTGTTTTAAGTATGTATTTTCAAATAAACCTTTAAATAACTTCCAAAACTTTACTGCAAATGTACTTCTCTTTTAGTGTTATAAAATTAAATTAAGCACTTCTTTAAATTTCAACTTAAGTGTAAAAGGATACTTAAGGGCATAGGGAGTCTACTTTGTTTTTTACAAATTTACTTTTTTTTAACAATTTTTTTTGTTTTACCTAGCACATAGTCTGAGTTTTATTCAAAAGTTAAAAATCAACTTTTGAAAATTACCGATCAAAGTTAGTGAACTCAATAGGAACCATATAGAATGCGCAAATTAAAAATGTTAAAAACAACTGTTTCACTAAAAATATATATTCTCCTTCATTTTTTAGCCAAACTTTTTATTTTCCCAAATTTTCATTTTTTAAAAGTTCCAATACTCAAAGTCTTGAAATCTATATCAGAAAAACTATCAGGTTATATAAAAATTTAAGGTCTCTAACTCAATAAATGATAAAAAAAAATATTTATTTAGTGATTTTTTAGAATATTTTAGAAAATTTATAATGTAAAAGTTGCAGTTAATACATTTACATTCAAAAATTTTTACAAAAATTTCTACAATTAAAATTTTGTTTAAAACTTCTACATATAGTTATTTATAGTTTTTCTTAACACATTTTTACAAGTTCGAATATTAACTTTTTAAAATCCTTGACTCCCCTATGCCAAAGAAGTTTTTTCTGCTTAAGTAATTATATCTAAATTAATAATAACAAGCATCTTAATCTACTTTCACTCTACTGATACTTTAAATTACGTATATTTGCAGATGACACGCTTATTAAGATGTGGAATTGGGAAAAAAAATGGGAGTGTGTGCAAGTTTTCGAAGGGCATACCAACTTTGTTTGGCAAATTGTCATTAACCCAAGAGACACCAACCAGTTTGCTAGTGCTTCACTTGACAGAAGTATTAAAGTTTGGTCTTTAGGTTCCTCTACTCCTAGTTTTACACTAAAGGGTCATGAAAAAGGTTTGAAATTTATAATTTTGTTAAAGTTTTACTTTAAAAATCGTTACTGTAACACATATAAACTATTGTATTTTATTTTTGAATTTATTTTACTATTATTTAAAATTAGCACAAGTTTAAGTTTGATTAAAATCTGTATACCATTTTATTACCATAGCGCATTATAAATGTTGTTAGGTAGCACACTTGAATTATTTCTTAAAAAGCTACTATTTTATAAAGTTAACTAAATAACCGCTTTATTTCAAGGTGTAAACTGTCTTGCTTATTACACTGGAGGTGATAAGCCATACCTAATATCTGGTGCTGATGACTGGACTGCAAAAATTTGGGACTACCAAACAAAAACTTGTGTACAAACGTTAGAAGGCCATTCTCAAAACATTCTTTTCGTTGCTTTTCACCCTGAGCTTCCAATCATTATTACTGGATCTCAAGATTGTAAGTATAATTTATAACTTATTTAAATAAAATTAGATGTCAGAGAAGGTCTTAATTTGGTAAAAGAATGTTATAAATTTATGATAAAACAAAAAAAAACTTGATTTCTAGATCATAAACAAAGAAAAAAACATTGTTAACTACTATATTATAGACTGTATAGAATTAAAGATCTTTATCTAAAACATACTTTAAAATACAAAACTTAAATTAAAAAATATCTGTAACATATGAAAAATAAATTAGTATTTAAAAGAGTTTATAAAACTAAACTAACAGCTACTGTCCGACTATGGAACACCAACACATACCGCCATGAAAAGACCCTCAACTACGGCATGCATAGTGCAATGTGTTGCGCAGTGTTAAAAGTTAGTTTTTTATTAAGTTTTTAAAGTTTCACTCGTTAAAAAGTCTCAAATCTGAGTTTTTACAGTTATAGTTAAAGTCTGAAATTTAAAGTTTACATTTACTTTAGTATTTTTCAGTAACGTTAAGGTTACAAATAAAAAAAATAAAAAGTGTTTGTCCTTTTTGTCATTTGTTAAATTTTTTAGCTTATGAATTAAAAAATTGATGATTATTTTACAATATATAGGGTTCAAACAATGTAGCGATTGGTTATGATGAGGGCAGTATAATGCTTAAAATTGGAAGGGAAGAGCCTGCTATGTCAATGGACAACAACGGAAAGTTTATTTGGGCGAAGCAGTCAGAAATTCAACAAGCAAATCTTAGAAGTATAAACAGTAAGTTTCTATCATTGATATCTACACTTGTGTATATTGGAGTTATGTTTTTAATGAACAACTTTGGTTAGAATAACTTTTTAATACATTCCTATTACTAGTACTACAGCTGTAATGGTTTATCTAATTTTATTGTAAACTTTTTGATTTTTTATCCTTATACTAATTTAATTCTTATGTCAATGAATTATATATTTTTTGTTTAGGTTCTGAATACAAAGATGGTGAAAGGCTGCAATTATCAGTTAAAGATCTTGGAAGCTGTGAAATTTATCCTCAAACTTTGAAGCATAATGCAAATGGGAGGTTAAAATGCTTGATTATTTACTTATTTTGACAATTGAAATTTTTTTGGTATTATTCAAATTTAAAATAAATAAAAAGTAATTCATGTTAACTACTATAAAACAAAAAAAAAATTAATATTATTTTAAGTTTAAAAATACTTCTATAGTAAAAAATTAAAAAATTCTGTATATAAGTGTTTTTTTTAATTTCCTTTAAACTAGTCGATATGTCTGGAAGATAAAATAAAATTTAAAAAAAAATTTTTCAAAATATTGAAACTAAATCAAAATTTCTAGTTTACTTAACACAGTTTACAATTTGAAAGTTAAAAAATATATCTTGGTCAAACGTTTTGTAATCAATACTATTTGTGTAAAATTTGTACCTTTTAGGTTTGTTGTTGTTTGTGGAGATGATGAATACATTATATATACTGCCATGGCTCTCCGAAACAAAAGCTACGGTCCAGCTTTAGAGTTCATCTGGGGAACTGATTCCTCTGAGTAAGTTTTTTAACAAAAAAGTTATACTATATAATTAATGTTTTATTTTTATAAAATTGTTGGTCTGGCTTGTAGTTTATTAAGATTGGGTAAACATTTTCTAAAATAATATATTAGTTTTAAAGCTTGTATAACAATATAAAAAACTATGTTGTTGTTAATGATTATTTAAGTTGAGATCATGATAGTATTAAATGATAAAATAAATGATAAAGTTAAAAAGATAAAAAAATTAGTGTAAGTTTATTATGCTCGGTTTATTTATAAACAACCATGCATTTGATTTTTAGGAATTTATATTATTTTTATATTTAATCTAATTTATTGAAAAATAACAAAGTATGAGGCTTAATTACTTTGTTTTTCCTTTAAAAAATCTTTATTTGTCTTATTAGATACATTAAAGTGTTGTTATTATATAATTATGATTTCAGATATGCTGTCAGGGAAAATGATCAAACTATCAAAATATATAAAAACTTCAAAGAACAACGCGCATTTAATCCTGATTTTGGTGCACATGGAATTTATGCTGGTACTCTGCTTGGAGTTAAAACAAGTCGAGGTCTTTCCTTTTATTCTTGGGATACTTTAGACCTTATAAGGCGGATAGAAGTCACTCCTAAAAATGTGAGTTTAAGATATACCCGTACATGTTTTACTCATAATTTAAATGTATAAGTGTATAAGTTTGTAAAGGGCTTCCTAAAGTAAGCCATGACAGATACTCTGGGGGCCACGAGCAGCAAATGAACCATGTGGTCATAAATTAAAACTTACACTAGATATTCTGGAAATCTTAAGTGCTTTTAATGGGAATTTTTTGAGTAGTCTTCTTGAAGTCGGCTATAGTTTTTTTTAATTTTTAAAAGAGGCCATTTGTAAAAAAGTTTTGGAAACTCTGGTTTATAGTATCAATTTAGTTTATGAAAAATTAATGTATGACATTTCCTAACTATCACATTACTAATTAATAACATTGAAATCATCAATTATCATATTCAGCTATACACATAAATTATTTATATAATGTTTTAAATTACATAAGCATAAAATAATAACTATATTTTATTGTTTAGTAAACAATTATATGTTTGTTTATAAATTTTTTAATATAGAGGTTGCCTAAATAACGACATATTAAGAGTTTGTTCTTTATTTGTTAACTTATAAAGTAAGTTAAAAAAAGTTATTTATAAGCATATAAGAGCTTTGTACCAAATTACTATAAAAATAAGTTTTTTGTGTTTATTAGTAATTTTTTTTACTCTATCTATTTAATAGTTAAAAATGTGATGAAATACATATTTCTTTCTTGTGAACTTAAAGTTTTTTGTAGGTGTTTTGGTCAGACAACGGTGATTTGTGCTGCATAACAACTGATAAATCTTTCTACATATTAAGGTACGACCAAAATAAGGTTGACGAAGCTAAAGAGAACCCTGAATTAGTTGATGAAGATGGCATTAGTAATGCGTTTGATGATGTTAATAATCTTTAGTTTATACAAAAACTATTTGAAATAAATTAAACTTTTGTAAAAAAAATTAAACAATTGTTATTTTCCTTCAGTTTTAACTACTCTAAAATTAAACAAATAAAAACATGTGAAAAATTTTACAGCACTAAGTTTTTGTTAAATTTTGAAAAGCTTAAAGAGTTTTTGATAATTTAGGATGTCAATGAGTTCGAAGAAGTTGTGCAAACTGGTCAGTGGGTTGGTGATTGCTTCATTTATACAAACTCCGTAAACAGACTCAACTATTATGTTGGTGGGGAAATTGTCACTGTTGCACATCTGGACAGGTTACCTTTGTTTTTCTGATTAGTTCTTGGTAGGTGCCATATATGCTTAGTTTTTATTTCATTTTACAGAACATTGTACATTCTCGGTTACATTCCAAATGAAAACCGACTATACCTTGGGGACAAAGAATTAAATGTGGTAAGCAGTTTAACTATCTCGATAAATTTTAGAACAACATAATAAGAAATTTTTTTTTTGTCTTTCATATGAATTTAATGTTTATTTTTTTTAATAGGTCAGTTACGAATTGCTATTGTCAGTTTTGGAATATCAAACTGCTGTTATGCGCAGCGATTTCGATAATGCGGATCTTGTTTTGCCTAGAATCCCAAGAGAACAACGAACTAGAGTCGCACATTTTCTCCAAAAACAAGTTAGTCTTTTTTTTTACTTTGAAAGTTAAGTTTTAATATCTTCAAATGTTTGTTATCGTTTTTAAATGAGAGTGCATTTTTATATAGGGCTTTAAAGAACAAGCTATGGCAGTGACGACTGATCCTGAACACAAGTTTGAGTTGGCTCTTAACCTGGGAAAGTTACAAATTGCTAAAGATCTTGCTGAAAAATCAGACGTAAGTTTTTTTTAAGTTTTATACGCAAACGTAAAGTAAAACTATTTATCGTAAACGAAAACAAAAATTTAAAGTTCAAGCTACCAAGTTGCTACAATTTTTTTTTTTCAACTGTAAATAAATTGAAGCTAAATTTCAGTCAAAACGAAAATGGAAGCAACTAGCTGACCTTGCAACCAGCAAAAACGATTTTGAGTTGGCAAAAAGATGTTTGAGCGAAGCGCGTGATTTTGGCGGGTTGATGTTGCTTGCCTCATCTGCTGGCGACAAAAACATGATGAAGCAACTTGCAGTTGATGCCAAAGCTGACGGTCTGTTTTATATTACAAGAATTAAAAACAAATTATATTTTTTTTTATTTTCAATTGTAGTGAGATAATTTAATAGAAAAAGTTTTTTCATAGGGTAGTATCTTTCGAATAATTTCAATAAAAATTTATTATTTTAGGTAAGACAAATGTTGCATTTTTGAGTAACTTTATCACCGGAGGCAAGAATGAGTGCCTTGAACTGCTCATTGACGCTGGTAGACTTCCAGAAGCAGCTTTGTTTGCACGAACATACGCTCCTAGCCAAATTAGCAGGTAAGCGTTGTCTACAGCTTATTTGTTAAGCTCACCACATAGATCATGTATCTTACACGACGTTTGTTAAACCTTTATCTTATTGGAATATTTGAAAATTTTGGTTATCTAGAAAATATTTGTACAGGTCTGCTTAATAAACTTGTTTAATTAATACAAAAGTTCAATCATTTTCTTAAAACAGGGTTTTGGCTTTATGGAAAACTCAACTTACGGCCACAAACAAGAAAGCATCAGAGGGCTTGGCAGATCCAAACCAGTACGACAACTTGTTTCCTGGATTCAATCAAAGCTTGCTCGCTGAAAAGTTCCTCGAAAAAACTACTGTTTCTCAACCTGCGTCAAAATACTCAGAAGTTCCGGTGAGTAATTAATAAATAGATGCGATTAACAATCTGAAATATTGATAAAAGATTTATTGTATCTCATTAAAAAAATGTTTTGTATCAGTTTATAGCATATAGTTTTTGTATTAACTTAATTAATTTGCTTTGTTTTCATTAAAGCTTTTGTTTTTAAATCTTGTCTTTAGAAATAGTTTTATTGGAATCGTAAACAAGATTTAAATTTCTTTAGCGCTCTGAATATAGAGATGTTTTTGACGAAATGAGCAACTGGGTTGATGTTGAGGAAGAAGATGAAAAAGAAGATACACAGGTGATGATTCACAAAAGTTTTATTAAATTTAGAATATTTTGACTAAAGTTTTAAACAACCCGAGTAGTATACTTTTAACACATTTAAAAAATTTTAAGCATAACATATGTTTTAAGAAAAGTTTCGTGACTTAGTTTTTTAAATGTTCTTGACTCATATATCTACTTATACACATTATTAGTATATTTAGTTTGTTAAATTTTAACATATTTTATAGGATTTAGAGTTAGACATAGAAAATATGAACTTAGATGATGGCAAAGACGCCTCTGATGTTAACCCTGATGAATAGTTAGCTGACTTTTCAGACTGATCATTTTCTTGCATTCTATATATGACTTAAACTAATTTACGTTAAAAGAAGAACTTTTTAGCTTTCTAAGCTAATAAAAAAATGTTCTACCTACACATCTACCTTTTCCTACAATTAATTTAGTAAATTAACATTTCTATTTCGTACAACTATGCATTTTTTATTTACAAAGAAGTTTTAACTTTGGTTTTTTAAAGGATTAAATTAAACTTTTCGATTATTCGAGATAGTTAACGATTCTGAATTTTAATATAGTGTAGTATCTTAGCTTATCCTACAAACTTAATAAAACTTTAACTTTAGTAATTTGTATGGAGCTGTCCACAATTTTTTTCTCTTCATTCTATTTTTCTTTTTTTTTTGTAGTTTAAACTACACTTTAGATTGTTACAACCCAATAACCGAAAGGTTTCTTTGTACACCAGGTCCTTAGACCAAACTTTTTGAGCGCTTTTTTTATCGTTTAATAAACAATATATAACTGTTTTACAGACTCAAGTTTTAAATAATTCTAACGAAAACTTTAGTTATTTTATACTTAAATTTTTATATTATCTAGTTTCCATTTAATCAAAACAAAAGTTTAAAAAAGCTGCACTAAAAATGTTGTACTTTTTATCCTATATTTAGTAACGCTAGTAATGTTTTAAAATCTCAGCCGACATATTGTAATGACTTAAATCACTGTCTTATGTTTTTTGAAGATGTAACATTTACAATAAAACATATCTTCGTAGTAAACCTAATACGTTTTGTATAGCTTACTTTTTTATATACTTTTGTTTATCGTTAAACGGCGCCATAGAAGAATTTACATTTATTTAAAGTACTAGTAGAGTTCAAGATTTCTTCGACAGAAACTGCTTGAAAAAACTGTAAGTTTTAAAATGAGTTGAAGTTATTGAATAAACAAATTTTATGTAGTATGATTTTTTTAACTTTGATTTTTTAATAAACTAACTTATAAAATTGACTTTATATAATCAAACTTTTAAAGATATCTTGTCATTTGAACGGTAAAAATTAAAACAATACAAACACTGATAAAACTGTATTTTAAGTTTTTATGCTGCTCTATAAAAATTAAACAGTTTGTCTTATAATTTTAGGAAACTTCAATTTTGATAAAAATAGTTATTTTGCTTTATCTGATTACAATTAAGGTAATTGAATTTACTATCTTGAAACTTACTTTTTCAAATAGTAGCTAGTTCAGTGCTTGTTTACATGTTTTCGATAATAGTTATACTAAACCTAACTGTATTTAAAGTAATAAGTCGAGAATGATGGTTTATTATAAACAAGTGTGAATAATGGAAGAACAAATATATTTACATCCACAAAATATTGGAAAATAAAGTTACAGATATAAGTATATACTATACACTCACATTACTTAAGTTTTTCGTCTTAAATGTAAAGTTATTAAATAATGTAAAAGGTTTTTACTTGTGAACTTAACCATATTTATAGTTTTACATAATAGTGCAGATTACAGGAAAACTAATATTTATGAACTACTACATTAAAAAAAAATTTTTTTAATAAATACAACCGAACTGATTAAAAGTTAAAACTAAATGATAAAATCACAGCTTTTAAACGGTGTTCTAAAGTTATGTACTGCAGGTTTTCCGGTTAATAAAAGAAAAATTATAGACTAAACAAAAAAACAAAAATAATTGAGGTGTTTTATTATTTAAAGTATTAAAATATGATATTTTAAAAATGTATAATATCTTAAAATATTTTTACCACATAAAGTAATTCTTAAGTCTTACATTAAACTAAAATGCAATTAAAAAATAATTATTGTCGCAAAAAAAGTTTATGTTTTGAAAAAAAATACAATTTTTGTACATGAGACGTTAAATAAAAATTAATTCAAAACTATAATAATTTTGTAAAAATTTAGAAAACTTAAAATAAAAACTGTATGTTTATACTTTAAATGATTTAAATCAATGGAAAAAAATAATTACTATCAGATAATACATGGAATTAATAAATTATAAACAGTAAAAATGAAAAAATAAATACTCAGATTTTTTTTCAAGTTGAATACTTAAAGCTAGCATTAAAAAAACCAGTAAAAAAATGTAAAAAACTATCTATGAATTCAATTAGCTGTGCGTTTGTGCATAAAAAGGTGATAAGTGCAAAAAACGTGGGGAAACACCAAGTTAGAAGGTCAAAACCTGTGTTCAGTCGAGCGTATCATCTAATCAGCATATCATTCGGTCAATAGTAGCAACAATTGTCATACAAAAGGAATTTCCCAAAAGGGGAAGGCGGAGGGATCTTTTCGGGTAATTACAAGTTCGAATTGAACTTTTTGAATGTTACTCTGAGATCATTGAATCTTAATGATCGTTAGAGACGCGGCAATGATTTTGATCTTCCGCACGTCATGCTGCATAATAACGTCATAGAAAACTGCGGCTGAAGATCCAAACGCTTCTGACCGAACACCTACTCGCTGCTGTCGCTCCACCTCCTCCTCATTCTCCTGGCCCGCCATCCCATCCTCGGCCTCCTCCCGCCCCTGCCAGCAGGGATGGGGATCGGCTTTGAGATGGGCATCTTGCTGCCCGGATGTATTTCGGTGTGCAGGTCGATCAGGTCTTTTTCGGAACTTTGCGACTGCAATAGTGGGTACGTCACGTCTTCTTCGGCTTTCTTTTTCTGCTGTTGAAAAATTTATTCAATGCTTCAAGTTAACAAAGAATTCAGCTTTATTTAAAGCGTGGTGCTTGCGGACTACACAATAAGAGTTCTATGAAAGAGTGTTATTTGTTCTTAAGTGTTAAAATTGTTTTAGAATTAGTTATATTAAGTTTATTTTTACTATGTTAAAAAATATTATAAAAATTTTGAAAGTTAAAGCTCCATCTAAATGTTAATATAAACAGTTTGTAGGTTATACAATTTTATAAAGTTCTATGTCTTATTTAAACTTTTTGTTTTAACAGTAATTTTTTTAATAAAACAAACTTATGTTCTTAGCGTATAAAAATAACAAGTATTATAGTTAATGTTTATATTAGTTATACTAGTATAACAGTATTAAGATTAGTTCTAGAAATCTAGGTGAACATGATTAATTTTGTATTTACTATAAACAAGAGAACTAGCTTTTTTGAGTAAAAATAATATCATATTTCTTATATAAAACAGCAACGAGTGTTTACAGTCATAAAAATTCTAAAAATAAGTTTTTTTTGATGTGAAAATTTTATTGCGTGAATGGGTTTTACTTAAAATTAAATTTTTCGAATATTGATAATACATGAAAAAATTACAGACAAAAATTATAGTTTAAATGATAAAATTTAGATTTTCATTGCCATTAACTGCAGTGTAGTTGAATTTTGTTTAAGTATGTATGAAAAGTTTATTATAAATAAGCTACATGTACACACATATTCTATATGTTTGTTAAAAATAAAAAAGCAATTAATTTTTGATTTGTTTACTACAGTTTCTACGCTTTAAACTTGTCACAAGATTATTATATGTACACATAAGTTAGTAAAATATTTTTTTTAGTCTATGTCATTTGGACACTTTTTATTATAATACTTTAATTTAATGAACAACTTTTTATATTTAATTCTCACAAGCATTTTACATCAAAAATCTTGTAAAATATGGCTTAGGTTTGCAAAAAGAAAAGTAAGATTGTTGAAAACGTATGTTTAATTAGCAAGTTAAATTAAATGTTTATATGTAATTAAAATGTAAATTAAAGAGTATTTTTGCTGTAGTACACATAAAGCATTTTGTGAAACTATTAACGGTCACTTTGTTCAAATTAATTAAATGCATGGAAATATGTAAGTATTTAACATGAAATATTCAGAAATTTACAGTTTTCAAACTCAGTGTAATATGATCGGAATGTAGTAATCGTAATTATTTAGTTTTATAATTACATATTTTTTAAATTTCATCAAAAGAGAATTAATTTTGTTTAAAACAATGTAAAAATATTTAAACAAAACATATTTCATTATAATATTAACAAACGGTAATAATTTAGTAAAAAGTTCAGTTAAGTAATATCAACTTTATTGAATTGTTTTACTGAAACTTTAAATTTTTTTAGTTTTACTAAAAGCTTGGTTCTTGCTTTAAAATTGACCGTTTTAAAATTGTTTAGTTTTTATAAACTTTTAAAAGTTTTTAGTGTTCATAAATCTAAAATCTAAAAAAATCTTATTTGCTATAGTTATTTCATAAAAAAGTGGAATATATTGCAAAAATTTTTATTAAAGCAGTTAAGTAAATACCATTTATTTACATTATAATCTATAAAGCTAGTTTAGATAATAACAAATAAAAATACTTTTTCTGTAATATGAAGTATAAATAGTCGGTTTTTTATTAAATTTAAATGATAGTAATCCATAATAAACTATGCTTAAAGGGTAATTTAGATCAATTTAACACTTAACATTACTGTAAAATATCATTAATAAGTTTTCTAAAACCTTTTTTTTTAAACATATATTACCTGCAACAAAAAGTTGACAATTTTAAACTAAAATATATTTTTAGCTGTTTTAAAAGTTTAGCTTTTTACGACAATGTTATTTAGCATAGTTATAAGAAAATAAAACTAGTAGGACTATTGCAAACATAAATTTAATTCGTACAGTTAAATTAAAAGTTTGTAAACAAAATAAAGCTTATTCTTGATAAAGTAACTTATACTAAAGTTGACATAAAGCATCTTGTATGACAACTTAAGGTCAACTTCGTGGAAATTAAGTTCATAAGTGTGTAAACATTTCACATAAAAATAAGTAAATAAAGAAAGTATAATATTATCAAAATTTATTTATAATTTTTGTTAAGTTTTACAACTACATATAGTTTAACTCTCTTCTAAAGAGAGTGAATTTTGTTTACAAGACTTTACTTCGTAAATATGTCTAAACTTGTTTTATTTTTTTTTTAGCAATTTATATTTTTAAGCAAAAAGAGTTTAAACTTGATTAAAAAACTAAATTTAACTTAGAAAAATAAGTTTCAATAACGGTTTAGTACTTGCTTCCAAATTGATTGTTGTAAAAAGGAATAATTTCTTTAAAAGTTTTCAAAGTTTTCAAAATTTCAAATTGAAATGAAAATGAAACGTTTATTTTCTACAGTTAATTCAAAAAGTGGTATAATTATATTACAAATTTTTTATTAAATCAGTTAAGTAAATTTCCTTTATTTCTATTCATCAAAAAAAAATGGTTTAGTTAAAAATAAATACAAACAAGTTTGTTGTAAACTTAAAGTTTAAATCTTCAAGTTTTATTAAAACTTAAATGTAAATAGTTCATAATTAACTGTGTTTTAAAGCTTAATTTATATTTAATTAAGACTAAATCTAAGCGTTAAATTCAGGGTTTAATATGTTTAAAAAATTATTATATAAACATACGTTAGCTACAACAAAAAGTTGAAAAGTTTACAGTTTCAAAACAAAATATGTTTTTGGCTCATTTAAATATTTAGTTTCACACGACAAAGTTATAAATTTATAGATTTTTCCAAAAATTTTAAACTTCTTAATACTAAATACATACAAGAACAATGACTTTTCAAACTAAATTTTATTCGACTTAAGTTGTTCAAACTATGTTATACAGAAAAAAACTCACCTCGATTCTACGTTTCACGAGCGTCTTTCGCACCGAGCAAGCTATGAGCGCCATTACCCCTGCAGCTCCGATCGAGCCGAGCACGACAACCCATGTATAGTTGTATGCCGGCTTTTCGCACAACACGGTGAAAGAAAAGTCGACGGGCTTGTTGTAGTGAGCAATGAACTTCCGTTCAGTGTCGTATATGGCGAAACCGTTGACGGAATCTCTTGTTTTGAAACCGAACTTGGTCGCGTTGTTCCTTGAAACTAGATACGTTTCCAGAGGTAGCTTTTCGTGCTGCACAAATACGTGGCATCCGGCGTTGGCGCACACCTGGTTCAGGTCCTCGCGAGGCTTTACCGGCAAGTAGTCCAGTTTACTGAATGTCACTTTGTTGCTTTTCTCTGGAAGTATAAAAAATACTTTTTATTCTCGATAGTCTTTTTGCTTAACAAGCTCATTAGTATTTTTTTGTCATAATAATAAGTTTTTTTTTGGGTTTAGAACTTTCTTTAAATATAAATACAACTAAAATAAACAGTTTATGTTCACTAAAAGCTGTAAATATTGAATGAAATTTTCTAAAAAATGTAATTTTATTCGACAAAACACGGCAAGAGCTAAACTAACCTATAAGCTTACTTGAGTTTCGACTACCGATAGGATTTGCCATGCTGTTACAAAAAAGGACAAACAAAACCGTCCACGCGACTAAGTATTCAACGTTTTTGATCATTTGTATTTTTAAAACTAATCTGTTTTTTTTTTAATTTTAAGTGTACAACAAGTATCTTTGAAAATTTAGTAAGACTAGTTATTTAGACAAACAAAAGTGTTTAAGCAAAGTTATTTTGTTACATAGCTTCTTTTCTATTTTTTTTTTATTTCAATTTTACAAACAAATTTAAGCTGTATATTAAAAAAGCACTAAAAACCTGCTTAGACAGCTAAGTAGTACAAAACTAAAAAAATTAAACTTTTTAACTAAGAAACAAAACTAAACTATTCTTAATTATTCTTTTATAGAAAATATTTTGACATTAACAAAACTTGTTTCAATATAACTAATTTTTTGTTAGTTGTAAGTTTTGTTGCTTACAAGTATAACAGCTAAAATAGTTTAATTAATGTCTTATAGTTAATACATTTGTTAACAAGCTTAAAAAGAATAAGTTGATATCTACTGAAACAATTTATTCTAGATATAATTATAAACTCGCCGAAATACGTTGCTAATATTAGATTTTTAAGCTAGGAAATAGATATACCCAATAATAAGTTTTGAAAAGAAACATAATTAAATCGTTTGAAAACTTATTTTTAAAGAGTTAACAAGGTAATTAAAAGCTACCTCGTAAAAATAATGTTTCTAGTGTAAATAGTTTTTAAGAACGTTCAATGCTTGTAACGTATGTCTTTGTTATTTTAATGTTTTTTAACAAATAAATTAAGGTTTAAGTATATTATAAAAGTAAATTCTAGCTTTAAGAAAATTGTATTAGAGTAGGTATTCTTTTTATATCTATAGTTGTTAAATAGTTTCTAAAAGTCTTAGTCAGACAAATTTAGTTCAAAATAATTATATTTTTAGTAAAATTTATTTTTTCTGTAGTATCGTAACAGAAAACATTTAAAAAATAGATTCAAAATTAAAAAAAAACTTTTTAAAGTTTAAAATTTTGAAGTTTATTAAATAATTGTAAAAAATTAAATACATAAGAAACGATGAAGTTGTAAAAATAACGAAAGTTTTTAATTTTAATCATTGTGTACAAATATTTACAAAGTGTAGTTTTTATGCTTAAAAAACATATATATTACAAAAATTTATAACGCGTAAAAGTAATTTACAAATATGTCTTTTAAAAACAATAAAAATAAACGTATAGTATTTATTTAGCAGACATAATGATAACAGTTAAATTAAGTTTAAAGTAAAATAAAAATCAATTACGTTCGATTTGATACTATATACTTTTATAAAAATTCTATTTAATTATTAAATAAGTATCGTTTTATATATCAAATTTCAGTAAATAATGTGTATAAAATCTAAAGGTAACTTTTAAAAAACGTTTATGACCTTTAACTTAATTTATTTTATATAAATTTCTCATTTACATGCATTCAATCTTTTATCTTAGCTGTATTTGCAAATTAAACAACACAAGTTCAGATTTATCTGCTTACAAAAATAGATACAAAAATTTTACAGTTAACGTAAAGAAATTAAAATTCTATTAGTTTTTTAAAACTAATATTAGTTTACATGCAACATTCTAACTAACTTTTTTTTTAAATTAATTAAGTAACTTATTAATTATTACTTTCACATTGGATATATAATAAAAAATACATCAAAGCTTTGTTTACTAAAAACAAGTGTACGATTTAACGACTTGAAAAATTGTATATTTTTAACTTTAAAACAGCCTAAAATAAACATAAAAAAGCGCTAAAAATAAACTTCAAGTGGTAATAAACATTAAATTTGTTGTTCATATGATATAACTTTTTGTTTTTTCAATTCTGTTTAAAGAGATGACATTTCTAATATATCAATATACACTAAGGTTTTAAAGTTAAGTTTTTGTTAACTTTATTTAATATTAACACAATGAACTGTAATAAACTGATAAATAAATTTTCATTTTTATAATTTAAAGACTTTTTGATGCTTCCTTTTATCTAACTAAAAATACTTGAGTTTTGAAAATCAGATGCACCTATGAGTATCTATAAAAGAATAATAATGTACTTGCATTGTTTGTGGTAAGTTTTACAGTTTATATAAGGTTATTTGACTAAGCTAAAACTAAAGAGTCGTCTTTTTTATTTCATTGGTTTGAAGAAGCTTTGATTTTTTATTATGTTTTATTTTATAAAAGTTATGAAGTATAATTTGAATTATTTTTTGACAATTCAGTTAGCTTGAAATGTTTAAAGTATTATACAATGTTCGTAAAGAAAAAAGTATAAAACTCTTAAATCAATGTCCTTTTTAATTGTACAAGCTTTCGGCCTATTTAAAGTTTATATAAAACTTAAGGTTACTAGTCTAGCAAATATATATTTTAATATTTTTTAGCTTTATAAATTTTTAATCTTAATACCTGGCATTTTAGCTTTGTTATAAAAAATAAGAAATAATACCAAGCATTTTTTATTAAAACTTAGCAACACAAGACTATTTAAAATTTAAATAATCAATAATTACTCACTTCCATAGGTTTACCTTACTATATCAACCATAAAATTTTACTTGATAAGTTATATATATATGATTCGCAAATGATTATGCTTCCATAGCTTTTGTGAAAGAAATCTGCAGCTACAGTATATACAAAAACAGAAAAAAAACTTGATTTGACTTACAAGCAGTACAGAAACAGAAAAGTATAAATAAGTATTTTCGATTGTTGTTTAATTTACTTTACACTATTCTAAGGTAACAAATTTACTAAATTAAATGCTGTACTATACTAAATTAGATATAATATTCTAATTGTAGTATAAAATACTAAAGAAATTATTTCAAAGACTTCTTCTGTCTTCATTTTATGTTTAATGAAAAAATTTAAAATAGTAAAAGCTATTGCTAAACTTCAAAACATCAAAAAACAAAGTAATAACAAATAATACTAACACAACGAACAATTTTACACAAACTAAAAACTATTTACAACAAATAAGTGAGTATATGAAAAGAAAACTCTAAAAGTTTTTCTTGTTCTAAAAAGATCACGTGAGTTTCGAGCTAACAAAAATGGCTCGCTAGCGCCGTGAAAAGGCACAAAATTCACTTTAACCAAACTGAAACTTTATTTAAACAAGAGTTAAACGTAGTGTAAGTTTAAGTTTGTAGAAATTTGAAATATTTTAAACTAAGACAGTTTTGTATATTTTTAAACAGCTAGATTACTCTGTATGAGATTTTACGTGACAATCTGAACATTTGTTAACTTTTACACACTTTTTCCTTTTAGTGATATTTTAATTCAGTAGTTTATTTCTTAGGTACTTATATTACTTTCCTTTATAAAAGAATAAACTAGACTCTGACTATTTAGTATTATTAAATTGAACAAATAATGCATCTTTCTAAGTAACTTGCGTTTAAAATTTAATTTTTTATTTTGCAATATCTTTACAGTTGTAGCTATGTGTTGATAAAAACTATATATAATGCAATTACTTAAAATAATACTATTATATAGAATTTAAATCTTATTTTTTAGTTCTTATCATGTTTCCCTTTTTTATTTTAGCAATATTTTTTTAAAACTTAACTCGATATATGTGCCAGTTTGGTATGAAAATTATAAATAAGTTTGTTTTCTGAACGTATATACATTTTAGTTCTGATTCGTAAATCATTAATTTTTAATATATTTTTAAACTTTGTTTTGGCAAAAAAATAGTTCAGAAGTTTTTAATTTGAGTAGTGTATTGATAGACAATAAAGGAATATATATACATTTGCTGAAGACGCGTATTAACGCAGAAACAGCTGTTCCAAGCAAAAGTTTATTTTATGTATTTTAGTTTTATATATATATATATATATAAAATTCAGTTCACAGAAAGTTTGATAATGCTTATAGTAGCTATCATTTTAGTAAAAACCAATAGTTTTTACCTAAAAAGGGTAATTACAGACATGAAAACACCTTAAAATTAAGTGTAGTTTTTTTTGTTTTAAATTAAGTTTTAAATAAAAAAATACCTAAACCACGGTTTCCCAAAGTAAATCATATAGCATCTTTTGGGGCAGTTTCAGTAAATACTTGACCACAAGCTGCAAAGGCGTTTTGAGAAGTAAAGAGGCCACCAGGTCTTAATTTGATGCTTACACTAGATATTTTTCTAAATAATGAAGAGCAGAAGTAAACGTCTTAGCTTTTTGATAAATATTACTAAAGGAAGCTATAGCTGTTTTAGTTTTTCAAAAGGGGCTTTAAGAAAAAAAAGTTTTTAAAACCATGTCTTGTACATTTTGTTTTTGTTAATCTTTAGATAAATACAGTTTATATAGAGGCACGGCTATCCTAAAATCAGACATCTCAAATTCCAACAGTTTAAACTCATAAAACAATTTTTAAAGGACAACAGCTCAAAAAGTGAGACACAATTTATTTCAAATGCGTATTCCGGCATTATCAATAACTACAAACACTTTCATGTTTTTTTCAAAAGTAATTTATCATAATAGTTTTAGGAAACACGTTAAATCCCTATGTCTTAAAATTTATTTAAACTGTGTCTCAAAACAATTATTTTAAGAATAAAAGTACTTGTAATACAGTGTGCATAGAAATCATTTAACTCTGCACCGAAAAGTCTGAAGTTATAAAGTGCTTTTCAATTATTTTTCCTTATAAAAAGCTGGTTATAACTTTAATTAAGAGTTCGTAATATTACAATATTATATCATAATAATCCAAATTCAAAAACAAACAAAGTTTTGTGAAAATAACTTATATCTATTATATTCTAGTGTGCACTGAATATATTTAAAAAAAATTTAGCGGCCAAACCTTTTGAAAAAATTATATCTACAGCTTTTATCCGTGGTATAGTGCAATGCGCCTACAATTTAATAAATAAATGAAAATACATAGTCACCTTTAAAACTGTTAGTTAGAACACCAATATTTAGCACATTTAAAATATTAACCAAAAGGAAGAAACTCCGTTTACATAAAAAGTAATGACAGTTGGAGCGAAGCAATTTATAGAGTTTTTGCAAAAAAAAGTTTTTTGTCTTTAAAACTAAAAATCCACCGTGAACAATAAAACACTTTAAAGTTAATTTTAATCTTAAAGCATTTGGTTTATTTTTATTTTTTATTTATAATAAATAAAAAAAAATTATTAAACAATTTAATTATTAGTTTAATTTTATAGAAATATGATTCTTGCAAAGCTAAAAAATAAGTTTAACTTTTCGCTTTTTTTCGTTAACTTAAAATGCATTTAAAAATTCTAAAATACTTACTAATCTTGACAACATATATCAATATAGTACTATGAATTTGTTAATCATAGATAAGCTAGTATTGAGGATAACTATTTTACAACATATCACAAATTAATGCATATTTTTAATATTAGATTAAGCACTACGTTTCATACAGTTTTTATACTTACACAATAAAATTTCAGAGCTTAGCCAGTAATTTTAGACAATTTTGAGGTGATGTGATAGGTGTAAAAATGACAATAAACTAGTTTTGTAGAGTTGTAATAGATCAACATTTGTAAAAAAATGTATATACAGTTTATAAGTCCTCGACAAGATATTATACGGTATCTATTGTGGTTTATGACTAGATAATATAAAGGTTTTACCGTACATACATTAGGTCCTAAAATCAACTATTTTGAGCTTTATTTATCAAGCATTCAAAAACATGTTGTACACAAGATATGTATTTCATATAGTGTATATATGTCTGTAAAAGCACGGCATACTCAAAAGAGGTCACAAGCACGATTTGAGAAATAAAGCTGGTAACGATAAAAAGACCAAAAAGAAATAAGAATTATTCTGTAATTCAAGCTACAATTTTTGTTTTTCAGAAGAGACCAAAATCGGGAAACAGATCCTGGAAATTGATAGCCGAAACTTTGGCCAAACGTACCCGTACCATAAAATTTTCAATAGAAAACTGTGCATGCCAAGCAAGGAGAGAAAGATAATTTTTCATTATTGCAAAATGTTAGAAGATAAGTCAAAGGAACGAAAGCAATTGAATTGCAGAGATAAATGCATGGTGGATGACCATTTCTTATTAACAAATGTTATTTATAGAGCGACAGTAATAACTTCAGAGAAAAATAAACAGTATGTTGGCTCATCAGGTTTATCGTTTAAAAGTAGATACACATGGCAAAAATGTTCTTTTAACAACAGTAAATACAGACTAAAAACTACGCATCCGAAATATATTTAAGATTTGAATTGTAAGAATATATATTTTAGCATTAACTGGGAAATTTTAACACGAAAAAAGAAACAAATTTAATTTAAAACATGGCTGCACTCTCTGCAATACGGAAAAACACGAGATATCAAAATTAAACTCCTCAAATCTAACTTAAATAAACAAAATAAACTTTTTAGTTACTGTAAATATTTTTCAACCTTATATTTTAAATAACTTTGAACGTTTATGTAAACTTAGTGTGTCTTATATTTTCTAATGAATTATTTAGTGACGTAACAGTACTTAAAGTTTTTGCTTAACTTAATGTAAATTTTAATTTATGTATTAAGATATTATTGTAATAAACAAACTGAAGAGCTGTTCTGTCTAACAGAACAGTGGAACAGTTGTATTTGTTAAATGTAGTGCTTAATTAGTATATATATGAATCGACTAAATACCTAAAATTTCTCTATTTAGTTTTATAATTATTATTTTTTTCTCATAAAACACCAGCAAACTAAATTTGTTGCACTAGCATATGTTTAAATTTATACAAATAATTATTGAAAACTCTAAGTGAGTTTTTTATGTAGCAAATTATATTTTAAAAAAAATATTTTATGCTTTTTAATATCTAAAAACTGTTTTTTTTTTACATTTAATAGAAATGTATCAACTTTGTACATAATTATAAGTTTAAATAGTTGAAAGAAAATTGATCAACAGTTGAATTTTGTGTTCAATAAGGAGTAGACTCGTAGAAAAAAGCTAGTCCTCTAAAAAAACTATCTGACCTGCGACAAACTTATAAGCTAGAAAAGAAATTGGGTTTTTATATTACAAATGTTTTCAAGTTAGTTTTTAATTTAATTATCAGTAGCCACTAGTGCTTATAAAATAGAAGTTTCACAACAAATTTTTTTTTTAAGTTTTTTGATCATTTATAATATAATTGTCAATTTTTTAAATAAGGTCAGGCCAGCGAAAGACTTATTTAAGTAAACCTGACGAATTAACAAAAAAATGTTTCCCACTGCTATTGTAAAAGCTATGATTTACGACACTTGAGTTAAAGTATCTCACTATAGATGTATTTAGTCTATACTTTGTAAAAACTATATTTTACAATTTTTTAACTATAATGGCCCGACTTAAAAAACAAATTTTATTTTACCACATACTTTGGGAAAAATGACACATGTGGTATGAAGTACTTTACTTATCCACTATTTTGTGTTATTGATAGATAGAACATTGTAACTTTATGTTTATTTTGTAAGTTGAGTAAACTCCTTGTTGAATTGAGTTGTGATAAATCAAAAAAATAATGTTTTGTTTTGATTAAAATTTAAGTACTTATTTTGTATGCTTTTTATACATATTATTTTGTTACTGTATAATATAAAACTTATTGAACTTCTTAAAAATTTTCTTGACTTAAAACTGCATATAATTTTTATCTAGTTTAAAAAAACAACTTAATAAGTTTTATCCTAATAAATATTAATATAATGTTATTGAAAAATATAAATAAAACAAGTTACAACAATTAAATAACTAAACATGTATATATTTAAAACTTTGCTACACGACCAGCACAAAAAAGTATATGGACTTGAAGAATTAGACAATCTAAAAAAAATACAACACATAAGATTTAAAAAACAAAATTTATTCTTTTTAAAACACAAAAGTAGCATACAATATACTTTTTAATGTAATTACTGCTTAGTTTTCCTATAACTCTTATTGCTTATTCAATTCATCATGTTTTTCTTCAACAGCCTGAGATTTCTTGTGGTACTTAGTTGCTATGAAAGCAAAAAATACCGCTAATATTGAAAAGCAAGCAATAAAGACACCACCGACAAAATTACTTTTGTAACTTCCATCTGAAGTAATAGCGTGTGACAATGACGAACTACAAGAAGTAGTAGAACTGTAATTAGAAGGCACAGCTTCCTTCAAGCAGATAATCCTTTGAGTCGTTTGGTAGCATTCATCGTAAACATAAATTGCCGGTTGCGAATTACTATTGACCATGACAGCAAACGCACAGTTTGAATGCCAACTGTCCTCGTAATCAGAATACAGCTTTCCATGTACATCATTATTCCATACAACACCATTCGTGAATATGCGGTCTTGCTTGCCCTTTCCACATGGGGTGATGTCAAGACCTAAGCTGTACAACAGAATGTCGTCATGATGAAAAGGACAGCTTGGGTTGTTGCCTTCAGTTGTGGCCTTGTAAAGTGCATCAAAATCAGCTTTATTGGTAATAGGCGCTAAAATCTCCCCTCTTTGAGCACAGAATTTCTTGGCTTCACAAACAGACATTCTGTCCTTATGGAAGGAAAATCTTCCAGTTGGAGTAGTGACTTCAGTAGCACACTTCGGATTCATATTAAGCAACTTAAACCTACAAAAATAATTTAGTTTTCAATTTAATTAGTTTTATGAATACATTGTTAAAATGCTTACAGTTTTTATGCCAATTGAGCACCAAAGAATATAAATTTTTGTCTGTTTTTATTTAATAATATTATGCTTGAGTTAATAAAGTAATGCCCTTCACAATAATGGTTTTTAGTTATAAATTACTACACACTTTTAAAATGATGCACTTTTAATTGCTTAAACTAGGGCTTTTTATTTACAGTTAATACTTTTTTATTTGTATGTAAAGCACTTATTTTTGATAAATAAAAAGTTAAATATACTACTAATTATAAGTGTAAAAGTATTTTATTTAAGCAACTATAATAGTAAACATTTTAATAAAAACTATATAAAATAAAGTTACAAAAACTACTTAAAACATGTGCTTGAGTGTTATAATTCTTAACTTAATACACTCAGAGTTTATAACATCACTTATATATAGATGAAAAATATTTTATTCCCATATTTAAGTTTATGTTTAATAAATTATTAATTTAAACATACTTTACTATATTTTATATAAAGCAAAAACTGGTTTCAAACCTGTTTTAAACATTTGTTTTTTATATCAAAAATAGTATTTAGCGCAACTGTATGAATGCAAAATTTTTGAGTCACGCTAGTAGCTACAAACTGCCTGTAAACTATGAATACTAAAAATAAATGAAACGAGTTGTCAAATACAAAGCCATAGAAAATATCAGAAATTCAGAAAATACGCTTCATCCTTTACCAGAGACATTATTAAAGCGTAAAACAACTAGACTAAAAATAAACTCAATCCACAGATCATACTTGTGAGAAAGCGTTATTTATTTACTGAGCGTAAAATATTACCTTAAAACAAACAAAAATGTATATGCTAAGTGCTCCATCATCATAACATAATTAGCACTTTGACAACTATGTCATAGATGCAAGATGTTTTTAAAGTATTTTCTAAAACTTTTATCAATGTATAGTAAGATTTCATCAGATTTATATAACTTCACAAATTTATAGCAGTTATTACTATAAAGCTAGCCCTCAAATTATATATTAAATTTATTGTTAATTATCAATCGACATAAACTTATAAATATAATGTACTAAGTTTTCTTCAACATAATTTATAGATTATTAAGTTATAATACTGAAATATTTTAAAATATACCTATTAAGTGCAAAAAAGTAGTATTTCTTATTAAGACAACAAAACATTGTCCAAAACGGGTAGGTGTCAATTTTGCACAAGGGGACTAATTTGCTCGACGATACTTTAGCTGGAAGGGTCACTTTAGCACGAAGGGTCACTTTAGCAGGAAGTCAATTTTGCAAAAAGGGATATTTATGCACAAACAGACAATTTTGAACGAGTTGAATTTTTTATTTGTTTTTATTTTCTAAATTTTATCCATATTAGTTTTTTAAAGTTGTATTTATTTTGAATATTTTTTTAGTCTAATTTTCTTATTCATTTTATTTTACTATCACTGTTACCATTAACCCTTACCCTCGATTTAAAACTTATTCTATTTTTATTATTTAATTTTTATTTTTTTTTCTATTATCACTGTTACCCCTAACCCTTACCCACGATCGGTAGCTTTTCCTTTTTAATCAATTAATTTTATTTAATCAACTCTTATTTTTTTTAATAATAATTTTTGGTAGTTTTTTTTTCATTTTAATTATCACTGTTACCCCTAATATTTATCCTCAGTCAGTAACTTTTTTTCTTTTTGGTTTTTAAATAATTCATCTTTAATTGTTTTTACTATTCTTATTAATTTCTTGCATAAGTTGAAACTCAAGCAAAATTGACCCTTTATGGAAAATTGTCTTCGTGCAATTTTGCCCGTTCCGTCCAAAACATATGTGAAATCATTTTTTTTTGTTTTATCAGATATATGCTGCTCTTTTAGTTTACAAAGTATTAGAGTACTTACAAAATTTTAAAATAAAAGCATTACATCTAATGTTAAAAATGTTATGTTTAACTAGAAATTTTCAAAAACAATGAAAAGTTAATTTAAACAACTGAACACTATCAACATAAAACTTAAACACACTGTTTCAGCTAAAGTTATTATTAAACAGATGTTAATTCTTGATTTCTTTGCATTTTTCTTCAACAGCCTGATACTTTTTGTGATACTTTATTGCTATGAAAGCAAAAAACACTGAAACCAATGAAAAGCAGGCAATAAATACACCTCCAACAAAACT
This sequence comes from Thalia democratica, assembly GCF_965202585.1. NCBI lineage: Eukaryota > Metazoa > Chordata > Thaliacea > Salpida > Salpidae > Thalia > Thalia democratica. The sequence goes on along the minus strand of NC_139165.1, from coordinate 39,893,860 downwards.
TTCATAGTAACTTCCATCTGAAGAAATAGCTTGTGCCACTGATGAACTACAAGAACCACTAGTACTGTAATTAGAAGGCACAGCTTTCTTCAAGCAGATCACTCTTTGAGTCGATTGGTAGCATTCATTCCCATATGTATATATAGCTGGCTTACTTATATATTGATTGTCCATAACAGCAAACAAACAATTTGGATTAAATCCGTCATCGTCATAAAGCTTTCCATGGACATCGTTGTCCCACACAACACCATTGGTAAATATTCTATCTTGCTTTCCCTTCCCACAGGGAGTGATGTCAAGACCTATGCTGTACAACAACATGTCATGGTGATGGAAAGGGCAGCTCGGGTTATTTCCCTCCGTCACAGCTTTGTGCAGTGCGTTAAAGTCAGCCTGGTTGGTAATTGGTGCTAGGATTTCCCCTCGTTGAGCACAGAATTTCTTGGCTTCACAAACAGACATTCTGTCCTTATGGAAGGTGAACCTTCCAGTTGGAGTATTGACTTCAGTAGCACACTTTGGATTCATATTAATGAAAAATTCTGAAAACCAATAAACTTTGATATAAATTTGTATCATAGTTATAAATTACTACATGCAAGGTTTTAAATCGTAACACTAAAGCGGTAGTACAAAACTAAAGAGGAATTTTTTTGGCTCTATTGCCTACTATGAAAACTCCTGTAATAAAAGTTTCAACAACTAACAAGTATTTTAAAGTATGAAGAAGTATACTAGTATGCAAAATTAAAAGATAAAAACCATAATTTTTGTTTGCTAAAAAAAAAATTTTGCAAACATCTATAAGCGTAAAATATTTTTTTTAACTGTTCTTTAGTAGATAAATTGTTTAAAAATCTAAAACGTTTTAAGCCAGCAGTTCATAACTTTTTTTTCATGTTTTACCCCTTTCTAAAAGGTTATTTCCAAATTAGCCTCAAATATACAAAATAGAGTTTATTTTTGAGGAAATAGCTAGATTTTTTTGAAGCTTATAAAAATGGTAAAATTTTAAGAGTTCAATCAACATAAGAAAATTTACAGTTTAGTACTAACTTATATATAAAAATTGCAAGTTAATAAACATTATTTTACATTACTTGTAATAACCGCCCAGATTAATAATCACTGTTGTGTAATGTTATTTATAAAATATTTATTACAGTGATGCATTTCTTTATAGAAAAAAGTCAACTTGAGGAAACAAAAGCTAGACTTATTCGCTCCTTGTTATTTTAAAATTTGAGATTAAAAGTGAGCTAGAAGACGAAGTATGTTATTCTTAATATAGCTTGACAGCCTAAAAGTAGCAAGATATTAACAAAAGTTTCACAACAACACTATTGTCATAACTACAAAATTTGAAGTTATAAATATTAGGTTAAGACTTAAGAGCAATATCTAATCTAGAAAGAGTTTAGCAAATAAAAACTAAGCAGTCCTAAGTTATCAAAATAATTCAACAAATTTAAAGCTAGCCAGAGTTATTCTGAGTGTGATGCAACCTCTTAAAAAACACTTTAATTTTGAACTTAATATACTACAAGTTTAACTCATTATTTTATTTTTAAATTACAAAATTTGGTTGTAAACTTAAAATTTTAATTAAACTTAATATATTAATGTAAATGTAATTAACTATGAAATTGAGCCAAAAAGCTGTGGAGCAATTTTTAATATTTTAAGAAATTGAACATATAAATCTAAAATACATTTTTTTAGTAGAAGTTTTCAGAAAAATATACATTAGTTTTTGATTTTTTTGCATTTTTCTTCAACCGCCTGATACTTTTTGTGATACTTTATTGCTATAAAAGCAAAAAACACTCCAACCAATGAAAAGCAAGCAACAAGTAAACCTCCAACAAAACTTCCATCGTGACTTACATCTGAAGAAATAGCTTGTGAAACTGACGAGCTACAAGAACCAGTTGAGCTGTAATTGGAAGGCACAGCTTCCTTCAAGCAGATAATCCTTTGAGTCGTTTGATAGCATTCATCGTAAACATAAACGGCCGGTTGCGAATTACTATTGACCATGACAGCAAACGCACAGTTTGAATGCCAGCTGTCGTCGTAATCAGAATACAGTTTCCCATGTACATCATTATTCCATACGACACCATTCGTGAATATGCGGTCTTGCTTGCCCTTTCCACATGGGGTGATGTCAAGACCTAAGCTGTACAACAGAATGTCGTCATGATGAAAAGGACAGCTTGGGTTGTTGCCTTCAGTTGTGGCCTTGTACAGTGCATCGAAATCAGCCTTATTAGTAATAGGCGCTAAAATCTCACTTCTTTGAGCACAGAATTTCTTGGCTTCACAAACAGACATCCTGTCTTTATGGAAGGTAAATCTTCCAGATGGAGTAGTGACTTCAGTAGCACACTTTGGATTCATAGTAATCAAGTTAGGTCTAAAAAAGTAATAAACGTCAATTAGTAGTTGTATCATAACTTTCAAAATGCTAATGGTTGTTTTGCCAATTAAACACTAAAGCGTATAAACTTCTGTTTGTTTTAAGTTTATGTTTATTATAATAAAGCAATGCCATTTTAATAGTATGATGTTTAATTATTAAATACTACACATTTTTTAAATATAACAAACTCGGTTTTTTAATCTACAGCTTGATATTTGTTGTTAGTAATACAATTAAATATAAAACAGTACTTTCTGTTAGATAAAGACTTTTATACTTTTCCAAAAATAATTATAACTGTGAAAAATACTTTATTTAAAATATTTTGATAGTTAAAATGTTTTTAACCATTTTACATAATTTAGATTTAATTTAAAATACAAAAATTAATTAAAACTACTTCTGTTAATAAATCTTAATTTAATACACTTAGAGTTAATAGCATTGTTTTATCACACATTACAAACTATTGTTACCAATATTATAGTTTATTTTAAATGTTATGTTAACTTATATGTGCTTTAATATATATAGTATTAATCTAATAGTAATTTTACACCTTTTTCGAAATTAATGTTGTTTTTCTCAAGATATAGTGTTTATTTAGCGAAAATAAGGTGTATATGCAAAGTTTTTGAGCAACATTAGTAAATTCAAAATTGTCTTTAAACTATGAAAAATAGAAAAGAAATAGTAAAGTTGGTCAAATACAATGCCTTAAAAAAGTTTAGAGATACAGAACATATGCTGCTTACTCTACCAAAAGTTATCTTTTAGCAAAACTTAAAGCAACCAGATTAAAGGTAAAGACAAATTATGTCAAAGCAACAACAATACTTTAGAAGTTTTTATTTGTGTATAGTTTTTATCAACTTTTCATCAAATTTCTTTTAAATTTTCAAAAACATGATATGTTATACTATGAAGGTAACCCTCAAATTAAATGTTTAGATATTTCTATACATTCTACTACAGGCGATAATATCTTAAATTAAAAACTTCAGCTAAAAATCTTTTTTTTTTACTTTTATAAATTAGTTGTATTAAACTTAAACATACAGTTTCACCTTAGAACATTACTAAACAGTTGCTAATTTTTATATATCTTGGAACTTTTCTTCAACTTCCTGAGACTTCTTATAAAATTTAATGGCTATGAATGCAAAAAACACTCCAACCAATGAAAAGCAAGCAATAAAGACACCACCGACAAAACTTCCTTTGTAATTTGCACCTGAAGAAATAGCTTGTGACAATGACGAGCTACAAGAACCAGCAGAACTGTAATTGGAAGGCACAGCTTCCTTCAAGCAGATCACTCTTTGAGTCGTTTGACGGCATCCGAAGTATACATATACGCCCGGCCTTGGATTACTACTGCACATAACTGCGTACGCACAATTAGAGTTCCAACTGTCCTGGTAGTCAGTGTACAACTTTCCATGGACATCGTTGTCCCACAAGACTCCATTGGTGAAAATGCGGTCTTGTTTGCCCTTACCACATGGGGTGATGTCAAGACCTAAGCTGTACAAAATCATGTCGTCGTAATGAAAAGGACAGCTTGGGTTGTTGCCTTCCGTAGCGGCCTTGTAAAGTGCATCGAAATCAGCCTGGTTGGTTATTGGTGCTAAAATCTCCCCTCTTTGAGCACAGAATTTTTTGGCTTCACAAACAGACATCCTGTCTATATGAAAGGTGAACCTTCCAGTTGGAGTAGTGACTTCAGTAGCACACTTTGAATTCATATTAATCAAGTTATATCTAAAATAATAATTAAAATTAAAAAGTGTTTTAAATAGAATTGTCACAATGCACACAGTTTTTATGCCAATAGAGCACCTATTTTTGTCTGTTTTAAGTTAGCAACTTTATGCTCGGGTAAATAAAGCAGTGTCCTTCACAAAATGGTTGATAGTTATTAAATACTATACACTTTTAAAATTAAACACTTTTTGGTTTCCTAGTCTTAAGGCTTTTTACTATTGTTAAAATTTTTTACTTAAAGTAAAGCAGTTATTTCTAATAAATAAAGAGTTTATTAAAATAACAATTATAACTGTAAAAGTATTTTATTTAAGCTACTATAACAGCTAAAATTTAATAAAAACTTGAAACTACATAAATTAAAGTTACAAAACCTACCTAAAACATTTTTTTAGGTGTTATAATTCTTAAATTAATACACTCAGAATTTATAACATTACTTATATATAGATATATATATATAACAATATAACATTTCCAAATTAAACTTTATGTTATATAAATTATTAATTGACACATACTTTATTCTATTTTATATAAAGCAAAAACTAATTTTAAATCTGTTCTTAAATTTCTGTAAGATTTTGAAACTGTTTAAGTTTAGATAAAGTTACAAAAACTAAAACAATTTTTAAGTGCTACAATCCTTAAACAAATACACTTAGAATATGTAACATAACGTATGTTTAGATAAAAATCTTTTATGTTGATATTCAAGTTTAGGTTTAATAATTTATTAATTAACTACCACTTTGTTATATCTTATGTAATGAAAATAATGATTTTACAACTATTTTGAGCATTTGTTGTTTTTATCAAAAAAAGTGTTTAATTTGCAAAACTGTAGTGTGTATGCAAAAGTTTTAAGTAACTTTTGCTAGAGTCTTAACTAGAGTTCTGCTATTGCTTAGTTTATGATATTTACGGGATTAAGTAAAATCTAAAATTTATAAATACAGTTATTTCACACTTACTGAGAATTTAAAATATTATTCCACACCTGGCAGCTTAAATTTTTTTAGAAAAATTGAACCTAAACTTTAAAAGCCTGCAATTCATGTTCTAATTCATAGTTAAAATTAAGTTATACAGGTGGTAATTGATTTTTGTGTAACTAATGTTTTAATATTTATTGTATATTAAAGTTTCTAAGTTATTTTGTTTATTAGCTAAATTAGTATTAATCTATACTAGATTTTTTTTTCAAATATTTTTCTTATATCTAAAGTTCATTTTTAAGTATTAAAATTTAAATATGGCACATGATTGTTATTTCTTGCTTAAAAATTACTTAAAGTTTTCTACAATTTATGATAAGTTTAACGAATGTAAGAACACAGAGAGTTACCTCAAGCATTTGTATGTTGATTAAATTTAAACATAATTTTTAAGATTTTTATGATAATGTAAGACAATTTAGGAAAGTATACTTCATTATACTTCATGGTCATTCTAATTTGCATATTTGCTGAGTCATTAAGTATTCAAAAGTTTTTTTATACCCTTATTTCTAACCAACCTGACCCAAACATATTAGAAACTACTCAAAAGTAAAGTTTTAATAAAAAAACTAAAAATATCATGAAAAAAAACTTTTTATTTTGCTGACTCAGGTATGTAAATGAAATATGTTAATCTGACCTTTAATATAATAACCATTAATTTATTTGATAACTTCAACAATTGTAAAATTCATAAGGAACTTTCGAAAACTGTTTTTTTCTCAAATTTAATATTACTTTAAAGCTTTATAGACTTTTCTCAGAGGCATATAGTTAAACACTAAGAAAAATTTTCTATTCCTAATAAGGCCACTTAACTTAGTGATAACATATTAACAGAGCATTTAAATTGATTATTGCTACTTCAAAAAAACATTATTTTGTTTATTTTAAGTAAAACTTTACTTCAACCAAAAAAAAACAGGCAAAGACAAATCTGGCTAAATAAATGTGTAACATTATTTAATTTTTATCAGGGTTGCCACTCTTCAACTGTCAAACGTCAAAAAACTGCTCTGAGACACCCTGAGTTTTTTTCAAGTCCTTTAAAAATATCGCTTCTAGAGCAAACTACTTGTACCTCTATTTTTTTCTTTTTAATAAAAAAGGAAGGTTGTATGTGTATGCTGCAGAATAAAATATTTACTAAACTAATAAGACATACTGTTTTTGAAGATTAGACAACACTTGTCAAATTAGTATTTTGATTTTTTTTACTGAAAAATAGAAATTTGAGTTACAAAAAAGAATTTATTTAAGAATAAAGAACGTATATAACATAAAAATGTTACTTAACTATAGAAGTAACTAAAATTATAAAACATAATAAAACTTGTTAATGCTTAATTAAACTTTTATATCTCTCAACAGTTTTTGTTTAACCTTAATTAAAATTATGATAAATGTCATTTTTGATTAAAACGGCACCTACTATTTATAAAAACAGTGGAGAGCCAGCCGCAAGGCTTAAAAAAAAATTCAAATAAGCGTTTTTAAATCAGTAAAAACCATGGTTTTGAACAAAATGTTGAATCTGGATCACCTAATTATAATTTTAGATTAAGAAAACATCTACCCTGTGACTTTTAAAAATTATCCTGAGATTTTTAAACAAATCAAAGCTGTTATGAGTTCAAAAAAAAGAAGTCCTGATTTATCTTGAGTAACCCTGAGTCTCAGTAAGATTTTCTTGAAATTTAAAATATCCTGAGTAGCCTGAAAAGGTGGGAACCCTGTTTTATGTAGACATGTTAATATGAATGTAATAAGATAAAATTTAAGTTAATATTTAAAACTATAAATTTAATGACATTTGTGCTTTGGAATCAAACTTATTTTTAAGCTTAACATTTCACAATCAAAAAACTAATAAAGATCTTAAACAGTTGAACAAATAAAGTCATAAACGATAAATGTAACATTAAAATAAAGTTTTAAACTGGGTTAACAAAAAAAAATAGTTACTTCTAAATATGGAAATATTCAAAAAATATGAATGAATTTTTTACCTGCAAGTCAATTCTAGTTAAAGCATTATGGCTTAGAAAGAAAACCGACTAGTATAAATGTCACAGGTAGAGGTCAGTTTTGTCTGTATGGTTATTTTGCGCATGAGAAAAACAACAAAAAAAAGTGAGAAAAGTGTTAATAAAAAAAAACATTTCTATATAGCAATAATGAAAGTACTGACTAAGGGTATCAATTAAGGGTAAAAGTAATAGTAATGAATAAAATAATAAATAAAGAACAAACCAAAACTACCAACCAAGAAAAAGAATTAATAGTAACAATGAAAATGGAAAACACAAATGAATAAGTGAATGAAACTAATATATCAAAAACAATAATATTGAGAAGAAATTGTTACCGATCAAGGGTAAGGGTTAGAGTTAACAGTGATAAAAAAATTAACAAAAAATAAAAGAAGTTCACGAAAAAGAAAATTAAAAAAAAAAAATAAAAGTTTTAGCCCTTGCAAAAGTGACCCATTGTACAGAAGTTACCCTTCATTCATTTTTGAATTAACAAGAAGTTATCATTGTATATACGTCAGTGTTGCCTATCATTTTTTCAAAATTTTATCTAGGTTTTCTAAATTTTTTTCCAGTTTTTTAAAAATACACACTTTTGGGTCTATTTATAGTTCAGAGTTCAGTTAAAGGTAAGAAACTGTGTTATATAGTACAAAAACATTGAAAAGATACTGTAAAGCTACTTTAAATATAATTTTTGATGATGGCAAAAATTTTTTATTTATATGACAGATATTTTGACTTAACTAGCTTTTTACTACTAATTTAGTTAATTTTACTACTAAACATGAAAAAATTGTTTAAATTCCAGGTTTTACCAGGTTTTTAAAGTGATTTTTGTTCATAACTCCAGGTTTTTATTCAAAACTTCTCAAATTCCAGGTTTTTTTTTTTTGCCTAAACTGTCAAATTCCAGGTTTTTCCAGGTTTCCAGGTAAAGTGGCTACCCTGATACGTATGCGTAAACGTATAAAAAAATTTTTGTTAGCAATTTTATGCAAACGTTCAAGTGCTTTATGTTTATTTTTATGATCTAAAATTTACTTATGGGTTTGTAACCTATGGATATAGGTACCTTTAATATTAAACTTAACTTATACTAAATGCTTATACTCAATAATACTTAGAGCTACTCTATATACAACTAGGCATGACATGAGTTAACATGTCGTATAAAAGAACAATTGCAAACACTAACTAATATATAAAGAACATCAAATGAATAAAACACTTTAAATGTGGTAAAAACCTTTACACAAGATTTAATCTAGCAAGAATATACTTTAAGAATATATAAAACAAAATAAGGTTTAACTACTTAGAATGTAAATAAGAAATTATTATTAAAAATAATACTAATAAAAAAACTTTATTAAACACAGGAAAACAATATAAATGTTTATTTTTCATTTTACATGATGACGTTTACTGCAGCAGGCTGTGGCTAGCATCCCCGCGTCTGTCTGTTGTATCGACTTATATAATACATTCCATAACTCAATGTTGCATCAGGGTTTTGTTTCGTGTATGCACTTTATTTTCTCCTTTTGTCAACTGAATTAAACTTGCATCAGTATAAAACTTGACTATGCGAGCTTTCTCATAACGCTTAAATGAACTTTTAGCTCAAAACTTCCAACCAAATCTAAACAGTAATCAAGTGCAACTTGATATCCTGTTACACTTCCTCTTCTCCACTGTTTAGTCTAATCTAAGCTATCCTGAGATTTAAAAAGTTTTAAACTATCCTAAGTTATCTTGAGTGTGTGGCAACCTTTTATTTGACAGCCATGTTTTATAAAAGTTCCATTAACACTTTAATGCTTTAAAAAAACTAACTATTGTTAAATGATATTGTTAAATAGAGTGATATTATTATTTTTTTGTATAGAAAATATATTATATATATAAGCTAATTCTAAAATAACTTTACAATTTATGTCCCAACCCATCATTAATCAAATTTTACAAAAAATTGAAATATCAAAAGTTTAGTTTATGTTTGCTTTAGCTAAAATTGTTGTTAATTCTTTTTAAGTGTACATGTAGAAAAAGTTTTGTATGCGTTTAAAATATTATTGACCATCATATTTGCTACATCTTAAAGTTTTTTAATTTAAAGTTATTCAAAAACCTTAACTATGGACTTTTATTAAATTTTTAAAATGTTTATTTTAATTCATAAGTTCTTTTTAAGCATTAGATATGTTGAAAGTTTTCTTTGGTAGTATTTTTAACATGTGAACAGAGAAAACTCAAAATTTTTGTCTTATTAATTTAGGAAAAAAAAAAGTTAATGACTCATCATGATTTCGCAAGTAAATGGTAGCTTATTAATTACAAATTAAGTTTAAAGATTGCTATTTATTATTTATGGTACATCATATGCATTATAATGTCATGGAAGTAACAATTAGGGCAACCACACAGGTTATTGATAACATCAACATCCACATGCACCAAAAGTAGTGTTTAACTTTGTAACAAGTTATGAGATGGACATAATAATCTGAAAAAATATGAAACATTATTAAATAACCTCTCTGAATCTTTTAACATATATTACTTCTTATGCTAGACATAAACTCATATTACTGCTTGATGCATGCTGTTATTTCAAAGAAAAATGTACTTTGTTTGAAAAATAAAAGTTGTTAGATAATATGTACTTTTACACTTTAAGTTATGATACTTTTAATGAGTAAAGTTGTATAAAATGGATACTTATCTAACACTCTATTTTTTTTTGTATTTTAAAAGTATAAACTAAATGAATATTTGAATTAATTTAGTTGAAAAAGATCAAGATTTCCAAATACTCGAAAAGAAAAAAAAAATGTTAAAAAGCTGACTTATATATTTTTGGCTTTTCTTAAAATAAAAAGTCTAATTTAATGGTAAAAAACATCAGTATCAAATTTGACCCTTGTAAGTACAAACGCATTTTAAGTAAAAGCGAGTGTTTCCATCAAGTTAAATTTTACCTGCCTAATAGTATTAAACTTTTATTTATACCGATAAAAATACAAATAAAAAAAATCCTAGGTGGCATGAATTTGTAGAACACTCGACTTCAACGCTTAAATCTCAACAATGAAATATCGACAAAGTGTAGAAAAATAAAGAAGCTCATATTTTCAAGCAAGTGTTTACCGGTAATACAGCAAAAAATCACAACATCATTATCATGTAATCATTGCCACAAGAAAGAATCCGAAATCAGTTGTTGACGAAAAAAATTAAATTATTGCTATGATAAATAAATTAACACTTAAATACTATTTTAACAACCTAACAAAGATTCCTATGTTACTGTGATAACACTAATAAAGTTAAAAAAAAGTTATATTAAAAATTGAAGTTTTTAAAACCTTTATAGTTTTTCAATATTAATATATAATCCTGACATGTTAGGCCTAAAGAATTCGTAAATTAGGTTTAAAAAGAAATCAAATTTGAAAATAACAAATATACACGAATGCATATTAACTAACCTACACATGTTAAGTTTTCTAATTTAAAAACAAAAATTAGAAGTAGAGCTTTTTTAAACAATTTACACTAAATCTAGCCGTTTTGGTTTTTTTTTGTTTTGACCTTAGTATGTCAGAATACACATCTGAAGACCTACATTAATAAGCATTAACATTTTAAACCTCTAGATTTATACGAAACTCTAGTTTGAGCAGTCATGGATAGAAGCAAACTTGATGAAACGAATTGTTAAACTTTCACATTGAGTATTAGAGTACTAAATTCAAATTTAAAAGAGAATTGTTTATTTTGTATTCAGTGTTCAGATCAGTTCGAACGGCAACTAATGCTCTGGAAAAGGCGTTTAAACTCTATCCAAGTGGTGTACGAACGACAATAAATCTAAAATAAGAGGAAAGTTGTGAAATTTGTCTTGACAAAAAACATTTTCAACGTACAACATTTAATTATTAAACCTTGAAACATTTTCAAAAAACCTTTGGTAACCTTGTATGTAGTTGACAATTATGTCATTATCGAAAGTGTATTATTAAAAAAGATATGCTGACCCACAAAAAAAGTTTAAATAAACCATTGGTATGTACAATAAAGTTTTTGATAATGAGCACTTTAGTTTATAATTAAATTCAAGAAATCAATCGGCCTTTTCATTTAAATGTTTTAATGAAATCCTTTAATTACCACAACAGCTAAAATAACAGATACTGCATAAAGATAAAAACACCTATCCGAAATACAATTAAAAAAGTTTGACATGAGGAACAGTGGCTCCAAATTAGGAATGAAATGTCTTAAAAAATTTAATATTTTAAGTATTCATAAAAAAATTAATTTGATGTACTCTAAATTTGTATACATATATTGAACTTTCCAAACTAAACAAAAAAATCTGAATAGAACAAAAAATTCAGACTTTATTATGTAGATCTGATAAAACATTTCTTCCCTACGCATTTTTCTATACTAAGCAAGTTTATTTTAAAATTTAACTAATTAAGTTTTTAACAGCTTTTAGATGTCTAGTAGATAAAAAAGAATAAATTTTAATAGCAAAAATAGCAGTTACTAAAACTAATTTATAAAAATTTTAAAATAGTTTCTAAAGGATATCTTCGTAAAACCACGTCGACTATAACTGATTTAAAACAATCTACCATACAATAATTGCATACATCGCACCATGTTTTGTTTTGATACAAGCGTCTTCGAAATATATACATATATATCGTCCAGGCGTGCGGAAAGCACTAAAACCTTTGAAATTTTACTGGAGTGTCAGTAAAATACATACAGAAAATACATATTCAACTTATTTTATTTTACAAAAGAATATCAAACTGTCATCTAAATACTAAATCTATTTGTTGTAAAAATCTTTAAAAACTTTTTAAAACTAAAAAAGAGAAATAAAAACACCTTTTATGCTTAATTAGTTTTCAATAGTTATTTATAAAACTGTTGATTTTCTTTTCTTCAAGACATAAAAATTTAACTAACCAAAAGCTCTTTAGGCCGCCTCTTGCTAACTGGCATAACTTTTGTTATAGGTGATTTTTTTAGTTAGCTTAAGGCACTAAATACGCTCTATAGCTCTGTATTCTTTGCTCTACAGTCTCAAGTTTTAGAGAGAGAATATTATTTTTTGTTATTTCAAAACACTTTCTGTTATAAAAAACAGACCCACTGTGCAATCACAACATTTTTTAAACAATTTTATTTTAATATTCCAAACTAAAAAATTGGCTCAGTCATCTACCTGATGTATAATTTTTGATTTAGATCTTTTTTTCTTTAATCAAGATCTGGCCACATTAGAATCAAACAAATTTAGAATTTTTAAAAAACTTTAAGGTTTTCAAAACTTTAATTTTATTTGAATCGGTTAAAACCTATCGTAAATTGTAGGAAACTTTATTTTAGTTGACCAGTCATGGTTGTCAGAAAAAAATTTTTAAGGCCAGACATACTTTAAATGGCTTTTAACGAAAATTGTATTAAAATGGTCATTTTTAAGTACTATCACATACGTAACATCAAGTTTTAATTTGTTGTTCTTAAATATAGATATCAAGTTTTAAGAAAGCTCTCTGTTGGTAGGTTCACAAGTTTTTCAAAAAAATAAGCTATGTATTACGACATAGGTTTCTACTCTGGGGGCTTGATCTAGTAAATAACCATTGACTGTACTTTGCCTGTTCATAATCGATTGTTATGCTATAGTTAAAAATTAAGTGTGATCGGATAAACATGTTTAGGTTTGTTAGTTTCAAATTATGTTTAATTTGTTAATATAGAACAAGGTTTGACAATATAAGGCTTAGAGGTAAGTTTAGGTTTGCGACTATATTTTTAAAGATAACAATTTTTAATTAAAAAAAATCATGTTTTTACTAAAATTTTCTTATAAACTACTTGATAAAACTTTCCCATAACTGGTCAAATTTATATCTATCCGGATCAAGATTCGTAACTAAATGGCAATATTCTTCCAGATCCAGATACTTGATTCGTTAGATCACTATAACTATCAAAAATATTCTATAACCCTTTATTTAACTTTTAATTAAAGTTATAGAGTTTACTTTCCTAAAACTTCACCAAAAAATAGTTTGCATAAAGAACAAACTAACTGACCTTAAAGACTTAATGCAAATTTTTTATCCACTTTAAAAACATTACTACGTTGTTTGTAAATATTAAATGTTAGTTTTTAGTAACTTCTATTTTAGAAGCAATTTTTACCTACTACGAAAGTTCTACACTCAGTTTTAATGCTTAATTTTTTAAACTTTATTTTAACCAATTTATTTTTAAGTATTAAAAACTAATCAATTTGGAATTTTTTTTACAAAAATTTTAATATAACAAGTTTTGAACTAGAATAATAAAAAAGAACAAATAGTTGTTAGTGTTTTATAATTGTGTGAATTTATAATTTTTTTTGAAATGACTGTCGTGTTTTAATTATTTGCGTATATATGTATTATATATTAAATTTATTATATAACAATATCATAATATAAAAATGTTAATATTTAAGTAAAAAAAAAATTTTTGTATGAGACTTAGTTTAGAGAAAATGTGTTAGAATTTTAATGATAACTTTGAAAAACCATCTAAATAAGACCAGGATTTTCGTTTAGCTAACTTTGTTTACAGGTTTTAAAAACTTAAAATTTAGCTAATATTAAATACATAAGTATTACCTTAAATTTTTTTTTTCAAACAAACTGTTTTAAAATTGATCAATACTTATATTGCGTACTAAAGCTAGTATCTTTTTTTAATAGAATTTCTTGTATTTGTTAATTTTACTAATTTCAACTTAAAAACTTAGTTCTTAAAGACTTATTAACATGTGGTAAAACATCAGTATTTTTATTAAAAAATCTGTTTTCGTTATCAATAAACTTTATATTTTAAAAGTTGCAAAACCTTTGTAACGTATTTTATGATACTTAAGTAAGCTAAAACTGCTTAATATGTTTAACTAAACACATAAATATTTAAATTTATTATCAATCGTAATGTGGTTATATAACATTTTGCTAATATCAGTGTGGTAATAACTACATTATTTTAATGATTCGATTTAAGGAAGTTAGTAAAAATAACATTTCTAACTTTCTGTAGTTAGTTGATAAAAAGACAGTTAAAATTAAATTTTATGACAATTGTTAATAAACAAGTTTAGTTTTTATTCTTGAAAATATTTCGGCTATCTTCAGCAAAAGCTGATATGTTTTTACGCCAGCACTTGAGCGATAATTATTTAAGAAATCAAATAATTATTCGGATTTATTAAATATTTTTTCTTAGACATTCTTAATACTAGGTTAGTATTTAATAATCAAAATTAAATTCTCCATCGTCAAAAAAAAAACTATTTAAGTATTTTAAAGTACTGGAATTATTGCTAAGTGTGCGGTACATGATACAACTAATTATAATTTCTTTCTGTAGGCTTACAAAACTCTTCTTTAATTTTATTAGTCAAACTAATTATTTTCTAAGTTAGCAAAAGTTTTATTTTATTATCGTTATATAAGTTACACTAAACCTAGTTATTTAAATGTTTTTAGTATATAAGCATGTAAAATAAGTATTTACCTAAAATATAATGCTAATATGTACTAGTTTTCGTTTATGTATTTTAGTGTTATTTTAATACCGAAGCATAACTTTAGAAAATATTATTATTAAATATAATATAAAAAATGGTAATCACCTGTAATTATTTATAAACAATGTGGTTAAATAGATTTATGCAAATTTTACATTTTATTCGCGACCGGTTTCGATGGCAAGAGATTGCAACCTTTTCAAGCAAAAATAAAATATGAAACTGCATAAACAATGTTAGTTAATTTTACTGTTGTTTAAAAACTTATTCATGCGAGAAGAATATAAACAAAAACAAAAATGTTGCATATTCGAAAATTCAAGCATATCAGAGTATATTTATTATTATTATAATAGTAAACAATGTGGTTAAAAAACATTACAAGCTTTTTTTTTGCTAAATAGTTTTAATTTTCAAACTATAAACACGTAGAGGCTTTTATATTAAATTAAAAAAAGATGCAATGTTAGTGTTTTGTTTTTCATTTAATACCTAAAACTCAACACCTAAACTTAAAAAAATTGATAATACTTTATAGTGTATCAGCTCTTTCTAAATAAATATCAATCACGTCATGTACAAAAGCAGTGGCAATATTGGTCGTTCCGGTCACTTCAGCAGTTCCAGAATGGCGACCAGCTCTAAATTTAAAAACCTCGAGGTAAAAAATCTTGGCCCCAAAAAACCAGCTGTTGTGAAAATCGGAGACAAACGTCGAAATGGAGTTAAAAATCCGCCAACCTCTCGCTCAAACAAACCCGACCATTCTCCCGAAAGCAGAAAAGCTGAATCTAATGGTGACGGTTCTCTGTGTTGCGGCGGATCGTGTACGATCCAGTAGAAAGTGAATACTACTTGTGTGAATCAGCGATTGCTGTCGCGCATTGTTTTTTTCTTTTGTATAAACTGGTTTAGTTTCAATGACTTTAATGATAAAGCAGAATATGAACAATATGGTTATCTATATAAACTGAATGTAAACCGTTTTATTACTTACATACCATTATCTAATACCAAACTTATATAATCATGTGAGTTTTTCCTGCTTTTTATTTGTAACTTTCACATTCGAGGCTTTTATTTAAAGTTTCTAGATAAACATATAAAATAATATTACACACAGTAGCATTCATAATTTGCAAAAAAATAATTTTAAAATAAACGCTTAATAGGTTTACCTGTTTAGCAGACAGAATAAAAAACGCACCTTAGTTAGGGACTACTGTTATAAAAATTAATATTATGTTAAATTGTTTAATATGTAAAATTCTTTCTCACTTCAATTATGACTTGAAAATTTTCATTGTATCATAACTTATAATCATATTTTATACTAAGCCTTGATTACATATAACTAGAATTTTTTTTTTTTAAACATTAAAAAACAAAAAATCAACCATTTTTAATAATTTATATAATATATAATACATATATGCGCAAATACTTAAAACACAACAATCATTTCAAAAGAATTTATAAATTCAAACAATTACAAAATACAAACAACTGTATGTTCTTTTTTTTATTTTTCTAGTTCAAATTTTGTTATATTAAAATTTTTAAATAAATTCCAAGTTTATTAGTTTTTACTACTTAAAACAAAATAGTTAAAACAAAGTTAAAAGAAGTAAGTCTTAAAAATGAGTCTAAAACTTTCGTAGTAAGTACCTTAAAAATTGCTTCTAAAACAGAAGTTACTAAAAACTTATACATGCTAATAGTTTTACTTAAAAACGTTAAAACAGAGCTAAAATGTACAAGTTAAAAAAAGGCACCCAGGACTCGATATGAAACTTAAACTACCAACTCAAGAAAGCAGGTTCAATACAAACAGGAGTGAAAAGTTATAAGGAAACTTTTAAGAAAATATAAAAACGGCTTAATTTGTCATCAGTAATTGACTTTAAGTTTTAGTATCTTATTATGAGCATTTATCGACGATTAGTTTGTAAATTCTCATGTGAAAAATATTCAGTAAATCATTTTAAATTTTAGGAATTGACTGGTAGCAGTTATACTCGTTTTTAAAACAATCGATTTCTATAATAAGTATAAGTAGTATACATTTAAAAAGACAGCTGCTTAATACCACAGCGTTCAGCCAACAAATGCGCTCTTAGACAAGTAAATAAAAAAGCGGATAGAAATCCGACCTTTACATGTGTGAGCAACAGACCATTTTCGTTTGATTGTATATTTTAGTTTCACTCGCGGGTAATCACCTCAGCTGGGGCTGGCCGAACAGCTTCCGGTTGCCGATGTAAGTTTCCTTCTTCAGCTTCTTGTCGTCGCACTGGAAGCACTTCCACATCCTCAGCGTCTCGTCGGCGCCCGCCGAGCAAACCGTCTGCCCGTCGGGACTCATCGCCAGCGCTAACACCTGAGAAGAGGAGGTTTTAGTTTAAAAGAAACTTTTTGATCTGTAATTTTAACAACTGTTTAGCATTGAGTCCTTGCTTCAAGAACTAAATTACTTGAATTTTTTTTTTAATTTTATAATAACTCGCTAATTGACTTAGTACCAGATACAAGTTGCTTTTTATCAAAAATAAAAATAAATGAGCAATAGAGACAAAATTTAGATGGAAAAAATTAAATGGTTAAAAAATATAATAGATAATAAACTTGAAAATTCACATTTAGCAAAAAATCAGTAGCGCTAGCTTGAGCAAGTTCAGTTTCGAATAATTTTTGATATTGTAATTAGTAAAACAAACAGGATTATATGAACAGTGAAAGGAAACTATTTGATTTGAAAAATATACTTTAAAAGTTTTTAGAACTGAGTTGCGGTACTAAATTTTTTATTTGAACAAAATACTTGCGCATAATTCTGTAAAGTTTAAATAAACCAATGGTAAGTTTTTGATAATGAGCACTTTAGTTTAGAACTAAATTCAAGAAATCAATCGGCCTTTTCATTTAAATGTTTTAATGAAATCCTTTAATTACTTCAACAGCTAAAATAACAGATATTGCACAAAGATAAAAACACCTATCCGAAATACAATTAAAAAAGTTCCATACGAAGAATAGTGGCTCCAAATTAGGAATGAAATGTCTTAAAAAAATTAGTATTTTAAGTATTCATAAAAAAATTTATTTGATGTACTCTAAGTTTGTATACATATGTTGAACTTTCCAAACTAAACAAAAAAATCTGAATAGAACAAAAAATCAAACTTTGATCAGTAGATCTGATAAAACATTTCTTCTCTACGGATTTTTTTATGTTAAGAAAGTTTGTTAAATTTAACTAATTAAGTTTTTAACAGCTTTTAGATGTCTAGCAGATAAAAAAGAATAAATTTTAATAGTAAAAATAGCAGTTACTAAAACTAATTTATAAAAATTTTCAAAAATTTCTAAAGGATATCTTCGTAAAACCACGTCGACTATAACTGATTTAAAACAATCTACCATATAATAATTGCATACATCGCACCATATTTTGTTTTAATACAAGCGTCTTCGAAATATATACATATATATCGTCCAGGCGTGCGGAAAGCACTTTAACCTTTGAAATTTTACTGGAGTGTCAGTAAAATACATACAGAAAATACATATTCAACTTATTTTATTTTACAAAAGAATATCAAACTGTCATCTAAATACTAAATCTATTTGTTGTATAAATCTTTAAAAACTTTTTTTAACTAAAAAAGAGAAATAAAAACACCTTTTATGCTTAATTAGTTTTCAATAGTTATTTATAAAACTGTTGATTTTCTTTTCTTCAAGACATAAAAATTTAACTAACCTAAAGCTCTTTAGGCCGCCTCTTGCTAACTGGCATAACTTTTGTTATAGGTGATTTTTTTAGTTAGCTTAAGGCACTAAATACGCTTTATAGCTCTGTATTCTTTGCTCTACAGTTTCAAGTTTTAGAGAGAGAATATTATTTTTTGTTATTTCAAAACACTTTCTGTTATAAAAAACAGACCCACTGTGCAATCACAACATTTTTTAAACAATTTTATTTTAATATTCCAAACTAAAAAATTGGCTCAGTCATCTACCTGATGTATAATTTTTGATTTGGATCTTTTTTTCTTTAATCAAGATCTGGCCACATTAGAATCAAACAATTTTAGAATTTTTAAAAAACTTTAAGGTTTTTAAAACTTTAATTTTATTTGAATCGGTTAAAACCTATCGTAAATTGTAGGAAAATTTTTTTTAGTTGACCAGTCATGTTTGTCAGAAAAAAATTTTTAAGGCCAGACAAACTTTAAATGGCTTTTAACGAAAATTGTATTAAAATGGTCATTTTTAAGTACTATCACATACGAAACATCAAGTTTTAATTTGTTGTTCTTAAATATAGATATCAAGTTTTAAGAAAGCTCTCTGTTGGTAGGTTCACAAGTTTTTCAAAAAAATAAGCTATGTATTACGACATAGGTTTCTACTCTGGGGGCTTGATCTAGTAAATAACCATTGACTGTACTTTGCCTGTTCATAATCGATTGTTATGCTATAGTTAAAAATTAAGTGTGATCGGATAAACATGTTTAGGTTTGTTAGTTTCAAATTATGTTTAATTTGTTAATATAGAACAAGGTTTGACAATATAAGGCTTAGAGGTAAGTTTAGGTTTGCGACTATATTTTTAAAGATAACAATTTTGAATTAAAAAAAAATCATGTTTTTACTAAAATTTTCTTATAAACTACTTGATAAAACTTTCCCATAACTGGTCAAATTTATATCTATCCGGATCAAGATTCGTAACTAAATGGCAATATTCTTCCAGATCCAGATACTTGATTCGTTAGATCACTATAACTATCAAAAATATTCTATAACCCTTTATTTAACTTTTAATTAAAGTTATAGAGTTTACTTTCCTAAAACTTCACCAAAAAATAGTTTGCATAAAGAACAAACTAACTGACCTTAAAGACTTAATGCAAATTTTTTATCCACTTTAAAAACATTACTACGTTGTTTGTAAATATTAAATGTTAGTTTTTAGTAACTTCTATTTTAGAAGCAATTTTTACCTACTACGAAAGTTCTACACTCAGTTTTAATGCTTAATTTTTTAAACTTTATTTTAACCAATTTATTTTTAAGTATTAAAAACTAATCAATTTGGAATTTTTTTTACAAAAATTTTAATATAACAAGTTTTGAACTAGAATAATAAAAAAGAACAAATAGTTGTTAGTGTTTTATAATTGTGTGAATTTATAATTTTTTTTGAAATGACTGTCGTGTTTTAATTATTTGCGTATATATGTATTATATATTAAATTTATTATATAACAATATCATAATATAAAAATGTTAATATTTAAGTAAAAAAAAAATTTTTGTATGAGACTTAGTTTAGAGAAAATGTGTTAGAATTTTAATGATAACTTTGAAAAACCATCTAAATAAAACCAGGATTTTCGTTTAGCTAACTTTGTTTACAGGTTTTAAAAACTTAAAATTTAGCTAATATTAAGTACATAAGTATTGCCTTAAATTTTTTTTTCAAACAAAATGTTTTAAAATTGATCAATACTTATATTGCGTACTAAAGCTAGTATCTTTTTTTAATAGAATTTCTTGTATTTGTTAATTTTACTAATTTCAACTTAAAAACTTAGTTCTTAAAGACTTATTAACATGTGGTAAAACATCAGTATTTTTATTAAAAAATCTTTTTTCGTTATCAATAAACTTTATATTTTAAAAGTTGCAAAACCTTTATAACGTATTTTATGATACTTAAGTAAGCTAAAACTGCTTAAAATGTTTAACTAAACACATAAATATTTAAATTTATTATCAATCGTAATGTGGTTATATAACATTTTGCTAACATCAGTGTGGTAATAACTACATTATTTTAATGATTCGATTTAAGGAAGTTAGTAAAAATAACATTTCTAACTTTCTGTAGTTAGTTGATAAAAAGACAGTTAAAATTAAATTTTATGACAATTGTTAATAAACAAGTTTAGTTTTTATTCTTGAAAATATTTCGGCTATCTTCAGCAAAAGCTGAAATGTTTTTACGCCAGCACTTGAGTGATAATTATTTAAGAAATCAAATAACTATTCGGATTTATTAAATATTTTTCATATTTTTCTTAGACATTCTTCAATACTAGGTTAGTATTTAATGATCAAAATTAAATACTCCATCGTCAAAAAAAAACTAAAGTGTGCGGTACATGATACAACTAATTATAATTTCTTTCTGTAGGCTTACAAAACTTTTCTTTAATTTTATTAGTCAAACTAATTATTTTCAAAGTTAGCAAAAGTTTTATTTTATTATCGTTATATAAGTTACACTAAACCTAGTTATTTAAATATTTTTGGTATATAAGCATGTAAAATAAGTATTTACCTAAAATATAATGCTAATATGTACTAGTTTTCGTTTATGTATTTTAGTGTTATTTTAATACCGAAGCATAACTTTAGAAAATATTATTATTAAACATAATATAAAAAATGGTAATCACCTGTAATTATTTATAAACAATGTGGTTAAATATATCTATGCAATTTTTATATTTTATTCGCGACCGGTTTCGGTGGCAAGAGATTGCAACCTTTAAGCAAAAATAAAATATGAAACTGCATATAACAATGTTAGTTAATTATACTGTTGTTTAAAAACTTATTCATGCGAGAAGAATATAAACAAAAACAAAAATGTTGCATATTCGAAAATTCAAGCATATCAGAGTATATTTATTATTATTATAATAATAAACAATGTGGTTAAAAAACATTACAAGCTTTTTTTTTGCTAAATAGTTTTAATTTTCAAACTATAAACACGTAGAGGCTTTTATATTATAAATTAAAAAAAGATGCAATGTTAGTGTTTTGTTTTTTATTTAATACCTAAAACTCAACACCTAAACTTAAAAAAATTGATAATACTTTATAGTGTATCAGCTCTTTCTAAATAAATATCAATCACGTCATGTACAAAAGCAGTGGCAATATCGGTCGTTCCGGTCACTAAAGCACTCAACTATCAGTTCCAGAATGGCGACCAGCTCTAAATTTAAAAACTTCGAGGTGAAAAATCTTGGCCCCAAAAAACCAGCGGTTGTGAAAATCGGAGACAAACGTTGCAATGGAAACCAGCCGACCTCCCGCTCAAACGAACGCGACCATTCTCCTGCAAGCGGAAAAGCTGAATCTAATGGTGACGGTTCTCTGTGTTGCGGCGGGTCGTGTGCGATCCAGTAGATACTACTGAGTTGTGTGAATTAGCGATTGTTGTGGCGCATTGTTTTTTTTTTGTTTAAATAGGTTTAGTTTCAATGACGTAAAAAATAAAGCAGAACATTAACTTATATGGTTATCCTTATAAGCTGAAACTGTTTTTTTACTTGCATACATTTAAATCATATCAAATTTTTATAATTATGTAAGTTTTTCCTACTATACTTTTGTAACTATTATTATGAAGGCTTTAAATTAAAGATTCTATATAAACATATAAAATAATATTGTACACAGTAGCATTCACAATTTGAAAAACACTCACTTTACAAGAAACGCTTTATATATTTACCTTTTTCGCAGGCAGAATAAAAAACGCACCTTAGTTAGGGACTACTGTTATAAAATTTAATATTTTGTCAAATTGATAAATATGTAAAAACTTTCTCACTTTCTCATTATTTCATAGTATCATAACTTATAATCATATTTTATACTAAGACTTGACTACATCTAACTTTAATTTAATTTTTTTTTAACCTTTATTGACAACAAATAAACCATTTTCAATAATTTATTTAATATATAAAACATATATCCGCAAATTATATACTTAAAACACAACAATCATTTCAAAAGAATTTATAAATTTAAACAATTATAAAATTCAAACAACTATATGTTCTTTTTTTTATTATTCTAGTATAAATTTTGTTATAACAAAATTTTTGTAAAATAAATTCTAAGTTTATTAGTTTTTACTACTTAAAACAAAATCGTAAAAATAAAGTTTAAAAAATCAAGCCATAAAATTAGTCTAAAACTTTTGTAGTAAGTACCTTAAAAATTGCTTCTAAAACAGAAGTTACTAAAAACTTATACATGCTAATAACTTGACTTAAAAACGTTAAAACAGAGCTAAAATGCACAAGTTAAAAAAAGGCACCCAGGCCTCCATATGAAACTTAAATTACCAATTCAAGAAAGCAGGTTCATTACAAACAGGAGTGAAAAGTTATAAGAAAACTTTATAAGAAAATATAAAAAACGGCTTAATTTGTTTTCAGTAATTGACTTTAAGTTTTAGTATCTTATCAAGAGCATTTATCGACGATTAGTTCAACTTTGAAAATTCTCAAGTGAAAAATATATAGTAAATCATTTTAAATTATAGGATTTAACTGGTATTTAATCCAGTTGTACTCATTTACAAAACAATCGATTTCTATAATTAATATAAGTAGTATACATTTAAAAAGACAGCTGCTTAATACCACAGCGTTCAGCCAACAAATGCGCTCTTAGACAAGTAAATAGAAAAGCGGATAGAAATTCGACCTTTACATGTGTGAGCAACAGACCAGCGTCGTTTGATGATTATTTCAGTTTCACTCGCGGGAAATCACCTCAGCTGGGGCTGGCCGAACAGCTTCCTGTTGCCGATGTAGGTTTCCTTCTTCAGCTTCTTGTCGTCGCACTGGAAGCACTTCCACATCCTCAGCGTCTCGTCGGCGCCCGCCGAGCAAACCGTCTGACCGTCGGGGCTCATCGCCAGCGCCAACACCTGAGAAGAGGAGGTTTTGTGGTTATGCAGGAATTTAAAGCAAACTTTTAATACATTTTAGCAATGGCTGTTTATGCAGAGGTGAAGAGGTTTTATGATTTTAAACAAACTTTTTGATCTGAACTTAAAACAATTATTTAGCATTGAGTTTTTCCTTAAAGAAATGAAATACTTAAAAAATAATTTAATGAATTTACAATAACTCGCTAATAGACATAGTACAAAATACAAGTTGCTTTTTTTGAAGAATAAAAATAAAAAAGTATTAGAGGCAAAAACTAGATGCGAACGAGGTTAAAAATATAATAGATGATACACTTGAAAATCCGCACGTAGCAAAAATCAGTAACGCTAGCTTGAGCAAGTTTAGATTGGAATAATTTCTGATTTTGTAATTAGTAAAACATGCAGGATTTACATATGAACAGTGAAAGGAAACTATTGGATTTGAAAAACATACTTTAAAAGTTTTTAGAACTGAAATGCGGTACTATTTTTTTTATTTGATCAAAATACTTGCGCATAATTCTCATTTTTTCTATGAAAAGCTCTTACATGAGTGTTCAAGGCATGAATTAAATTCAATTGAAGTAGGTTAAACAACATATCAAATTCTATAATCCTCCGTTTAAGCAGAAAATTATCTATGGTTTTTCTGATAACATTTCATCTCTAAATTTTATCATTTTTTTTAGTATACTACTATTCGAGCTGAGAATAATAACACTATTATAATTAATATTAATTCAAGTATAACGAAACAAAATGTTGTAACTCTACTGTAAAGCAGTAATAATGTTTACATTACAAACTTTGATACTCAAGCTAAACTTAAGTGATACATTAGTACTAATGTATCACTTAGTTTTTAATTTCAAAAATATTATTCCATCTCACCCTGCCAGTGTGGCCCTCCAAGTCCTTCACCCACGCCATGCCCGGGTACGACCATATCGACAGCTGGTACCTGTGGTAACCGTGCCCCGACATCAGCTCCTCGTAGTGCGACGACCATTTCAGCGAGCACACCTTGAACAGAAGTTAATATAATACAAATATAATAATAATAATATAATAATAATAAATACAATAAATGTATTAATATAATACATCTTTAATAAAAAAAAAGTTAAAAAGTTAAATTCAGTTTTGTGAAAACTAAGAACAAATGCTCATGAATGAGCTTACAACTTGACAAACAAGAAAGTACTGACTGCACAACTTAATATTAAAATTGTGCATTAAATTTTTTAAATATAATCAACAGACTGCCACTATAGAAAAAAACTTAATTAAAGAAGAAATTAAGAGAAATTATTTTAGATTCAAAACAATGTTTTAAGCTAAGTTTGACGACCATTAAGCGTGCACACCTTTATTAGATTTGGTTAGATAGCTTGTATACAGTAATCGTCATGCTACCAGTGTTTAAAAAGTAGCATAAGGAAACTAAAATAAATCGACTTTGTATTTCAACTAATTGTTCAAGTATTACAAAACTAATTTCAACAACAATTGGTTTTGGCAGTGAAAAAAAAAAACTTATAAGCAGCCAACCCGTTACCATATGAAATGAAAGTTAACTTCAAACTACGTAATAATAAAACCAGTTCATTTAAACCATGTATGCAGTTCATTCAAACCTGGGACTTGGTGTCGATTTGATGGTTGCAGCAGCCGAGCTGCGTGTTCCACAGCCTAATGTGCCTGTCCGAAGAACCTCCTCCCGTCGCGAGAACTCCCCTCTTTCTCGGGTGCCACGCCAGCGCCTGCAATGAGAGGTTAGTTGGTGTAAGATCGTGAAAAAAACAAGATCGTTTAGTATACATTCAACTTATCCTCGAAACAACTTTAAGGTAATTTACTGCCAACCATTGATGAGAAGAAAATTATTAAGTTGTATTTAGTGTAGTAGGATAAAACTTTAAACTTAGAGATGCCACGCAAGTGCCTGTAATAAGGTTAATGCTTATTTTTTATGTGAGGAAATGAGCATATAGTAAATCTTATGCTGAGACGCTAGCGCCTGTTATTAAATTTGTTAGTGAATATAAGTAGACATGCTTCTTTTGTTTTACCAATGGATTCAAATTTTGTTAAGTTTTATTACAGTGAAATATTTTAGTGTCAAAACAACAAAATTACAGTTAGGGCAAAGAGATTCTAATATTGCTAACAAATTTAATTTGTTTACAAGATAATGTCAAGTTGCATCGTATAATATCATTTTTTAAATCAGATAAAGTTCTGCAGATCTTTATTCAAATTAGCCTATTTTTATAGTAAGACTGTATGTCAAAATTGAAAAGCATTTCACAGAAGAAAAACAACCATTTAAAACATTAGAGCTTCAGCATTTTGAAACACAAAATGAAAAACCTTAACGGCGGACTGATGCTCGGTGAAGGTGTGAACGGGGTTTTCCATCCCCTTGTTCCATATTTGCACCAGGTTGTCGTTGCCCCCCGACGCCAGCTGGTCCCCGTCGTGCGACCACTCTATTCCGCACACTGCCTGTTGAATGAATTAAGGGGTTTGATTATGAATTTGTTGAATAGGATTTAATTAATTAGTAAACAGGTTATGTTTTATCTTTTTGTAAAATTCTATTTACTGCATTCTATACTATTCTATTCCGCACAATGTCTATTGAATGTGAGTTAGATTAATTACTGAAGTAATTATTGAATACTTTAATGCTTTTTTATCTTATTGATTTTAAAGTATTCATACTGCTTGTTTAAAGAGAGGGTTTGATAATATTTAAATATTCTAAAAGATCAGTACAAACATAAGTGTATTGTTTTTCTTTTTATACTTTTAAAACTTAGTAATTTAAAGATCTTTAGTTAAGTAAGGTTTTTTTTGGAAATAGTTTAAAACTCAAAACTATAAAAAAATTGCCTGTTTTTTTTATTAGTTGAGTTTAAACTGATTTTAACTAAACTTTTAATCTAACAGATAATATTCTAAATTAATTATTTAAAGTAGGGGTGGGCAACGTACGGCCCGCGGACCGGATCCGGCCCCCAACCGTTTTTTAAACATTGATAGGATACGGCCGGCAAATGAAAATGACCGGCCCGCAAGCAAAGTGACAGGTCCGCGAAGTGTCGAAATAACAAAGTTTTTATAAAATTTTGCATCATATTTTTACAAATCAAAACTGTAAGAATTTGACTTTAAAAACATGATAAAAAATGACTTTGTAAATTAATGTGTATTAATGAATATACCATTTTGTACTAATGTTTTGTGTTGTTCTAACTTAGTTAAAATATCGTTAACGTTGGTCCCCGTCGTGCGACCACTCTATTCCGCACACTGCCTGTTAGGATGAAGGGATTTGATTGTTAACCATGAATTTGTTAAGTAGGTTATAATTAGTAAACGGGTAATGTTTTATCTTTTTGTTAAATTATAATTTACTGCATTATATTATTTTATTCCACAGACTGTATATTGATTGTGAGTTAGATTATCTATTAGAATTAATTTTGAAAAACTTTAATGCTTATTTGAAGAGAGGGCTTAATAATTGTTTAAATTTCTTAAACAAACAGTAAAAACAGCAATACAGCCATTTTCTTTTAATAATTTAAAACTTGGTTAAAATTTAGTTAAGTTAGATTTTCTAATAGGAAATAGTTTAAAATTCAGAAATTGTAAAGAATTGCCTGTAATTGAGAGTGTTTTTTTACTAGTTGAGTTTGTATTGATGTAAAAAAAATTCAATCTAACAGATGATTGATTATATTCTACAAGAATTATTTTAAGGATAAGATTTTATATTTCTATATAACATTTTTCTCGCCATAGTTTAAATTTAAGTAACACGTAAAGTCATCGAGTTTAATTAATAAATATTTTCAAAAGAAATAATTGAAAACTCAATGACTCGATCTATTCAATGCTCACTGGTAAATATCCTGTTTAATTAGTTACAACAAACTTTGCTTTTATTCTTTATCAGCTTTATTTTGCACAAATAAGACACTTATTCTGATTAAAAATACAAAACTGCGACACTTTAAACTTAAAATTGACCTTGCTGCCTTAGTATTTTTAAACAACTTAAAAACACCTTTTTAGTTTTTTTTTATACTTTATATATATATTTATTTATTTACCTCTTCATGACCAGTGAATGTGGATGTAAGATGCTCGGCAATTCTAACGTCGTGATTGTTAATTTTCTTGTCTGTCGAGCCGCTGTAAGTAAAACATAGTATTAAATTTACACGTGTTTATGTACAATTTAAATAATGTGAAAATGTACATAAACACCTGTAATAGAAGGTTTTACACAATGCTAAAACTCAAAGATGGCTTACTTAACGTTAAGTTAATGTGTTTTTTTATATATTCAAGTACATACCATCAAATAGATAAATATGTCTAAGATGTATTTCTACAATTTTATTGGTCATTAAAATAAATTTACAAATTTTCCTTGTTCATAGGCCCGTAATATAATCCTCAACAAACCCTTACTAAAAGTTAACATTTTAAATAACAAAATCACCTTGATTACAAAATTACAAAAATCAAGTTACAAATTCATAGACACGTAAATTTTATTGCCAATAAAATCACAAGTTACCCTTAATAAAATTACCTCGACAAAATGTGCTTGTTCCAGCTCAGTGTGTTCACCCTTTCAGTGTGACCTCTCATTTTTCTTAACCTCTTTTGTCTTTCAACGTCCCAGAGCTATTTCAATAATTATTAATATTTGATTTTTCTTATTTTTTGGAGAAAACATCTTTTTATATAGCCTTAAATTTATTTTGATTATTGTTCAAATATTTTTAAATTGCAAAAATGTAGTTTTTCTATAAATATTAGTTGAAAATAATTATAGTATTTTATATATATTATAATTATATATAACAATATATAATTAAGTTAAACAAAACACTTAAAATGTTCATTATTTTTCTGTTAAAACCAACTACGTTATGAATACATTAACTTCAAGGTCTTAAAAACTATTCAAATAAAACAGGTAGTTGTTAAAAATTTCTAACTATCTTTATACGACAAGAAAGAAATGAAAAAGGTATAAACATAAGTCCTAACTGAGCAAAACATATTTACATTTTTTAAAAGATACAAGTTTAAGATTACACATAAGATGAAAGAAATGACATTATTTGAAAAACAAATCTTAAACTGCACCATGTTACAGAAACTTTTATTATCAAAATTTAAAACTACACAAAAACATATATTTTATAACTTTAATTATTATCTGAAAACCAATCACAAACCTGCACCATGCTGCAAGAATCCCCCACGGCGAGAAAGTTGCCGTCGGCGGACCACTTCAATGAGCAGATCTGGTCGGCGTCGTCCATGGCGACCAGCTTGACGATGTCGCCGCTGGAGGCGTCCCACAGGTACACGCACGAACCCAGCCCCACCGCTATCTTGTTGTCGCGCGACCAGTCCATCAGCTCCAAGTCTGAAAATTGGAATACCGGAATGTTTAACAACACGTTGGAAATAGAACACAGGAATACTTACACTTGATTGTTTGAAGTCTGAAAATTGGAACATCATACCGGAATGTTTAACAACATGTTGGAATAATAAATAAAACTTTGGCAATGGAACACAGGAATACTTGCACTTGAGCTTGATTGTTTTAGTAAATGGGTTTTTGGCACTGAAAGTGTGGTTAGTAAGCGGTATAACACAATCAATAACGTATGCAAATTTTCACTACATGAAAGAGGGGCCTTGCAACTTCCAATGTAAGACTCTTATATCTCGTATATGAATGCTGTAGGGTTTTAGGAAATATATTAAGGAATCATAATTTAAGTGGAGGGGACAAACAACATGAAGTAGATTAACGGGATGAAATATAAACTTTTTATCAAACACAATTTCGCATGGCCAACCCTAGATTTAAATCCACAAGGATTAATTCAGTAGTTTTACAAGCACGATTGGATTCTTCAACTTGAATTTCGTACCTTAATTCTGAACCCCGAAACTGATTATTACCTAACCACAAACTTTTACTAACACCTAACTTAACTTTCAATTGTAAAACTTGCAATAATAGATTGAAACCTATTAACACATACTTAGAAGAAAAAAGGAGATGTCTTCTGCGTGAAAATGTCAATTAAAAACAGTGGCCTTGAATTCTTCATTAATTTTTTAGCTTATAACTACATCAGAGAGGTTTTTTTTTAATGATTCATGAAAAATTCTTGTTTTTTCCAAATCAGTAACTATCAAAATATGCATTGTTTTAATTGTAGAAGCTTTATGTTTCTTTAGTTTGCAATCATATGTACCAAGATTTCAAACGTAAAATTACATCAGCTGTTTTTCTCAAAACACTCTAATTTATTTACGAAAAATTTAACAAAAATAGTTATAAATTAAAAAAATTCAGTAGTTTTTTAGAATTATTAGAGTAGTATACAGAAATATACTATAATAGAATTATAGTAGAATTATACAGAAAGTTTATAGTCTTGCTAGCATAGTTCAGATAGAAAATTAGATGAGGTAGCTGAGTAAATATAGAAAGGTTCAGATTGTTGAAAAAAACAAGTTAAAAATTAACTAACAGAAATCATCGACGATGTCGGGGGCGTCGAGTACTTTCTCGGGCGCGCTCGGAATGTGACGCTTCGTCGTGTTCGCGCCTTTCTTCGTTGAGCTGTACAGCACCTGCGTGAATTGTATAATTAATAGATTAAGTATATTTTTTTAGTTTTAGTAAACCTTTTAAAGTTTTATCGTGTCTTAGTCTTTTGCTTATAACAACAGATAACTGTTAATAGATGTTAATTGTGTTTGTATTTTCTCAAGTGTAAAATGAAATATGACAACACACTCTATGAAATAAAGTTGACTAAACCAATTTTCTAATGAAAGCTACTACTATATGAATATTTGCCATTAAATTAAAAACTTTTAGAACTAAATACAGGGTTGCCATTCGCTTTTTCAAAATTTTTTCCAGGTGTTCCCAATTTCTTCCAGGTTTTCAAAGTATGCATTTTTGGGTCTATTTTTAGTATAAAGTTAATTAAGTTTAATGTAAAAAACTGTGTTAAATATGTTTTTACTAAAAAAGTTTTTGATGATGACAAATTACTTTATTTATATGAAAGATTTTTTGAGTCAAACTAAAATTTTACTACTGAACATTTGAAAACTGTTATAACTCCAGATTTTTTTCAAAATTTCTCAAAATCCAGGTTTTTCAAGGTTTCCAGATAAAGTGGCAACCCTGTAAATAAAAATTTAGACACAAAATTATCTGACATATCATACTTATTACAATTTGAACCTTTCTAAATTTACTCAACTACCTTATCTAACTTCTTTATCTGAACTAAGCTAGCAAAACTATAAGCTTTCTACTATAATTCTAATACTTCTAAAAACTAATTCTATATAAACTAAATTGTAAACAAACTAAAACCTGATTAAAAGAACGATCACTCATTGAAGAGTTAAAGCTCCAGTGCTAAATATAAAAATATAAGTTTAAGCTTTGAATGGTAAGACTGCACTAAATAAAATATATTATCAAAGTATTAAAACAAAAGTTATATATAGCAAATGTAAATTCTCATTCACAGTAAGCTTACTTTCCTGGCAGAGTTGTTACTATTATGTACAAAAGCGGATGTTTAATCTCACTTTAGGTTTTTTTAATTTCCGAATAGCAGTTAGTTTACTCTATTGTTATAAACTGTAACTTGAAAGCACATTTATTAAAATATGATTAAAACCATCTTTTGTGTAGTTTAAATGAAAAACATAGATAACAATGAAGCTTATGATTAATGAGTAGATTAAAATACATCTCCTTTAATTTCATTAAAGATAAAAATTATCAATGTAAATAACTTTTAGTAAAACACAATTTCTTAGATCAATTTCAATTATAAAAAGCATCGCTTCTCGCATCTAAAAGTCAAAGGTGAAACTTTTTAACTCATAACAACTATGCAAGTACAAGTTCATACCTTGGACCCGTTGTCGTAACCCTTGACGACGTCGGGCTTGCTGGAGAAGCTGAGTATCCTGCCGCCTTCCTTGATGCCCATCACGCTGTTGTAGTGCTCCTTGAACTTCTGCTTGTACTCCTCCTCCGCCATTGTCGTCGCCGGGTTCAGCTGCATATCTGTGATTGTTAAGTTTTGATGCTAAGAATACAATGACAATACAGAATTCGGTAAAGTACATTAAAAAAAATCCATTGATTAAATTGTTGCTGATATACTTCAACTGCATGACTGCGATTGTTTTGATGCTGGAATTGCAAGAACAATGTAGAACTTGATAACTTGAAATTATTTCCAACGATTAAGTTGTTGCTGATAGAAAAAAATCTTACATAACAAGTTCATTGGAGTATGACAACAAAACTATGGAAAAGTGCCTTTAAACTTTAATTTATTGAGCATTTTTTAAATATTGTGATATGTAAAAATTTGTTTTTAAAACTTTAAAATGAAATTGCAATAAAGATTAGGAAAATTTGTTTGTATGGCCATTATCAAATTTACAAATGTGTCATAGTAGAATCAAAGACTTAATATAAATCTAATGATTACTTTTATAATTAATCTGATATTTTTGCTACTAATATAAATTTTAAAGATAGTTATCCACTATAGCTTATTTTAGAGAGGAAAATATTAATCAACAATACTATTTTATGCAAATTCATTTTTTAATATTTCAAGCGATCATTTATGACTTGAGACTAACCCTTGTTTAAGTTCATGTTGTAAAAGGCATCGCTGAGGTTTGAAGTGCTCCTGCAAGGTATGAATCTGTCACCTGTTTCCTTTCTGTTGAACATGACTTTCTGCGCGTGTGGGATGTCTGTGGTTTTATAAGGTTTTTTTAACATTAAATTATCATAACTTATGCTTGACTTTTATTTTGGTAAGAATAAGTAAAATAACAAAATGATTTAATTGGACTACAAAATGTTAACTAAGAAAAGTTTTTTTTTAATATTCAGTTTTTTTTTTATAATAATATACCAAGTCTATAATCAAAGTTTATCAGACCATTTTCAATTACGTCCAATTATACTTAAAAATATTTACAAACTAAGTTTAAAAAATAACATTGGTTACATTTTTGTTATCACAAACTTATACAATAAATATAGTCTCCATAACTGTATCATAAAGCTATTTTTAAGCATTTGTGTTCAATCAGCTACCCAATGTTAAAAGAATATATATTTAGTTAAACGAACGCTACAAAGATAAAACTGTTTAAAAAAAATAGACTTACTTGGTTTTCCAAGACTCTTCTTGTAGCTGTCGTTCATGCTTGATCGGTTTTGTGAGTTGTTGAAGCTTCTCTCACCTAGCACGCTTCTGTTCAGACTCCTGTGAAGAAAAAAAATATTAGTGTTCAAAATAACGCTGACTTTGATTTTGGAATGTTTAACCAACTTATCCAATCATATTTAGCACAACACATACAAAATGCATCAGTCTGGTTTGTTTGATGTGGACTATTTTTGGCTTGACAACCATACAAGTTTTAGATATACATTACATATTATTAAAACGTTTTTGAAAATATAAAAATAATAAATAAAATGGTTAGAACTTTACAAAAGTATAAGGCTTTAATATATTATAGTTATTATTATTATATAGTATCATGGTTATTATGTAGTATTATAAAATAACTTATGAACAAAATATTTAAAAAACTTCTAACAACTTAAATATACTTTTACTGAACTGTGTTTGAAATTTATGAAATCAATATTTTATTTGGCTATAATAATATTAACATTTTGCATTAAATTAAAAAAGTGTGCTATAAAATATTTTTATAGCTTTAAATTTAACAAAGTGACAGGAAAAATATAATGTTAAGTTTAAATAGAATCATATGCTTATCATTTTATTAAGTATTATATTTCAAGTTTTAAACGTTAAATATACTAAATTTCTACCTGTTGATTGAGCTGTTTGCACCACCCTGCTTTCTTGACCACCTTGCCGTCGGCCCTTCCACCGAGCCTTGCTTCATTTGATTTGTAATGTCGCTTGCAGGCTTCATTTTCTTACATTAAAATTTGCACTTAAAAAACTGAAAAAGAGAGAACTTATTGCACTTGTCATGATTATAAGAACTCATTTTTATATTTCTTTATTTGCATTAAATTCAAAACTTGTAACTTATTTTTGTGTAACATAAATTATAAGAACTGATGAAGTATAAGTTATGATAGCTATTTTTAGAAATTAAGCAATACATTTCTAAACTTTTTCTTTTTTAAATTACACCTACTATTTCTGCCTTTGACTATGTATATACCAGGGTTACCACTCTTTGGGTCAAAAAATCTTCCTTAGTGACTAGAAACTTCCCTGGGTAACCTTAAACTTCCCTGAGTTTTTTTTTAAATCCTTTAAAATTTTATTATTTATTAAAAAATTATAATGTTAATTCTAAGAATATTGAAGAACTAGCCGCAAGGCTTAAAAACTTCTTAATAAGCACTTAAAATTAAATAAAATTGACTATTTTTAAGGAAATTTTGTAACTGGATTAACTTAATCTCATTCTAGATCTAGAAAAAAAATTTCCCTGTGATATTTTTAAAAATCTTAAAATTTCACTGAATTTTTTAGAAAAAATCAAAACCGTCATGAGTTTCCCTGAGTTTAAAAAAAAAAGATCAAAATTCCCTTAGATTTTCTATAACTTGAAAATTCCCTGAGTTTCTTGAGTGTGTGGCAATGTGATATACATTTTTTTAAGGCATAGGGGCCCCACATCAATTTTTACAATTTAATCTTATTTTGTAGAGTCAATTATCAGCTATCAGACACTTTTTACCGCTTAACAAAATTCAAAGTAACTCTCAATATATGAGCAATCAAAGTAGGTGACCTAAATAGGTTCCTTATAAAAGGCACTAACTAAAATGACAAAAATAGACTATTTCACTAAAAAACTATATTATCCTTCATTTTTATTCTTCTTTAAAAGTTCACACTAAGTCCACAACTAATATCTATATTGATTGAATGCAGGATTATTTTAACTATGAAAAAAAAATGATCAAAAAAACTTTTTATAGAATATTAAACTTGAGAGAGATATTATTAGACATGATAATTTTTGTAAAAAAAACTACCAATATAAATCATTAACTACAACTCAGCAACTTCAATTATTTTGAAAAATTGTCATTTTATTTGAAATGTATTTACTCTTTTCTACTTTCTAAGCTAGAGAAGTTAGTTTTTTTTTTTGAAACATTCCTAATATAGCTTAAATTTAAGTTATAATAACTGAAATTATAACTGAGTTTACTTAAGTTTTAGGCTGAATTTGATTTTTAAAATTTCAAAAAGTACCATATTTAAAGACAAAATTGCCATATTTTGAGTAATTATGACATCTAAATACAATAAAAACAATTAAAATGTCTTTAAATTTTCAAGTATAAGCTTTTACTTGAAATACAAATTATAAGTCTACAACATGTATAGGTGACCAAGTTATTGTTCAGATCATTAATAAAAAATAGTAGATTTTTGTGGGTCAAAATCAGTTTTTTAGTAGAAGTAGGGAGTACAACACATTGATTTTTGCTCGCTTCAAATGAGGATAAGTGCTCTCTGTGTTCTTTACATACGCTGATGCATTATTGTATGTAGGACTTCTTCCCCAAATATACAGAAAAAACATTTTGTGGTAGGGCAATGTTATGCAACATTAATTATTCAAGGTTCACCAGACACATGGTATATTGCTACTTGTGAAGGTAAAATAATGATTAGACTTTCAAGATGGACCACCTCATGAGATTTCAAGATGAAATAAACTCCAAGTGGAAACACTCACCTAAACATGATTTGCTGAACTTGCATTCAGAATCTATTCTTGATTGTAAAATTGATGGGGAATGGAATGTTTCTAATGAAAGATATATTAATTTTTTACTGAAAAATCACATCTAAATAGTATTATTAGTGAAACAGATGTCTTTTAGGGATACTTAAATAATAGTTTTTTGTATCTTCATGGGTATTATGTTTATTTAATTATTTCAAACAGATATTTTATTATATTGTAGCAATCATGTGACAGTTATTTAGTCTCTTTTTTTTGAAATCATTAATTTACGTTTGCCATACAACATGGTCTTGCACAGAATAAATTATAACTTTTTTAATATTTTGCTATTTTGTTGTAATGCAAATTGAATAAAGAGGTTTTTGTTAACATTATTAGCTAAACAAATTATGACATTAAAAAATATACATACCACATCACCTAAATTTTAATGGTAAGTAAGTATACCTATAAAGTTTCTATATATATATGAAAATTTTTAATTAGCTTTAAACAACCAGCTATGCTAGTTAATTTCAAAAAGCACTATTTTAGACACAAAACTTGCATATTTTGTGTGATTATGATGTCATAATTCACCAAAATCAGTTTTAATGTTCTTAAATGTATGTTTTTAAGTTTAAGTTATCATTTAAGATATAAATTATAAG
This sequence comes from Thalia democratica, assembly GCF_965202585.1. Classification (NCBI taxonomy): domain Eukaryota; kingdom Metazoa; phylum Chordata; class Thaliacea; order Salpida; family Salpidae; genus Thalia; species Thalia democratica. Next base: position 39,857,722 of record NC_139165.1, on the reverse strand, counting down.
TATAGGACAGTATTAGTGACTATCTTATTGTTAATAGCTGGCAAAAAAAGCAATTATACTTGTTTAAACACAGTTTATAACACTTGCAAACTTGAAAGTTTGTTTTTTATAGAAAGCTCTCACATTAAGGCCATGGGAGTTATTCTTGTTTTATAAAAGTTGATCTTAGATATCTGAAAATTATCAACACAGAACAGAACTCAAAGTAATTTTTGAGGTTTTAATATAAGAGCAGTTTTTAGAAATTGTCAAAGTAAATGACTATAATAGGTTTTACATAAGGCAAAAACAAAAAATGCAAAAAACAAATTCATACAAAACTACATTCTTCTTTATCTTAAAGCTTTTATAGTTTTACTACTACTTAAAACATTCACATCAAGGGCATGGGGGGTCCACCTTGATTTTTACAAGTTGATCTTATTTTATAGTTTTATCTGAGAAATCAGACAATTTGAACCACTTGAAAAAATTTAAAGTAATTTTGGAGATATGAGCAATGAAAGTTGGTGACTTCAATAAGTTTGTAATGGAAGGCGAAAACTAAAAACGCAAAAAAAAGACCATTTCATTAAAATCTATCTCCTCCTTCATTTTTAAGGACATAGGGGGGGTCCAATACTTTTTTAAAAAAAATTAACTTCAGCTTTTATATGAAAGCTTTAAGTTCAAACTACAAGCCAGTTTTTATAGAATTCAAAAATATCATTAAACTTTTGAGATATTTAATTTTTTGTAAAAATTTTTCAATATAAACGTATGGACCGCAAATTTTTTGGGGTCAATTTTCTCGGAAATTTAAAAATTCACTAAAAATCTATCTCCTTCTTCATTTTTCAAGCAATTTTCTTCAAATTTTCAGGAAACGTTCCTTAAAACACAAGGAAAAAATGCTACTTTAGAAATTTAGTAATTTAAAAAAATAAAAATTTGTCACAAAAATTAAAAAAAAAAGTTTTTTTTTTCAAAAAAAAAATATTTTTACAAAAGTTTTTTTAATTCTAAAGTAATGTTTTTTTGTTATTGTATAAAGATTAGACTGTGAAAATTTGAAAAAGATTGCTTGAAAAATGTAGGAGGAGATAGATTTTAAATAAAATAGGCTTTTTTTGCTGTTTTAGTTTTCCATTCCCATAGGGAACCTATTATGCGGCCCGACTTTGTCTGGTCATATCTCAAAAAATAGTTAGAACATTTTAAAACGATAAAAAGCATCTTAAAGCTTAGAAAAAACTCTATAAAATAAGATCAACTTGTAAAAAACATGGTTTACCCCCCCCCCTATGGCCTTAAGCAATCTTATACAAATTTTGACTGAAAGTTTTTTTTAAAAAGATTGAATGCAGGATTTTTTATTTTAAAAACCAAACTTTCATCAAAAAAACACCTTTTTTGTTTTATTTATCTAAAATTTTTATTTTTTATAAATTTTCAAAATTCCAACATTCAAAGTCTTTTAAAGTATAAAAAGAACATTTCCTAAAAGTTTAAGGTCTCTAGCTCAAAAAATGAAAGGAAAGATAAGTTTTTATTGATTATTTTAATTTCCAAGAAAATTGACCCTAGAAAATTTGTGGTCTATATGTTTGTTTTGGAAACTTCTTTTAAAAATTACTGCATTTTCTTCTACAGTTTTAAAGCAATTATTTATCAACTATTTAATACTAACCTCAACTTAATAATAAGTCCTATTATGAGATTCTTTTTTAATTTGAGGTTTTTTTCTTAAAAAAGGATAAAATTTATTTTTATTTATTTATGGTAATAAAAAATAATTTTTCTAATTCGAAAAACTTTCAATACTATTTACTTTATTGATGCAATTAAAATTTCCTGAAATTTTAGATTATTTGCAAAAAAAAACTAAGGGAAGATTTTTCTACTTATAACAGAACATGTTACTTTTTAGTTTGCAATAATAATAAACTTTGCTCATAAATCAACATTTGATGTTAAAATACGATTTAAACTAAAAAAATTGATTTTTTTTAAGTAAAATTAAGAAACAAACTAAATGATTAGGATTATAACTCCTAACTAAATTACATATTTTTGATTACATTTTATCTAATGTAATATCTTGATGAAAAATATTACTTTTACCAGTACATTAATCTAGGGATTCTTTCTTTGAAGATGGTAGGCTATAACTAGTGGGTGGAAAAAACAAAGTAATTTACTATAAAGTAGCATTCATTATGAATTTTCTGCCAAGGGATAATAGTAAATAAATCTAGGAAACCTAATAAATTGTCTGTTAAATTTATTGTAGATAAGTAAGTTAGAACTTGAAAGAAAAGTTTTGTCTACAATTTAACATTAAACATCAGGTCTGCAAAATTTAAGCTGCTTGTTTGTATAAATGTCAAAATCATATTAGCCTACAAAAAGTGTGCCAAAAATAATGTCAATGTAAATGGTTTGTTAATAAACTGATTGAAAACAAAAAATCTTAATGTATTGTAATAAGTTATAGAACAAAGCTTTCATTTTGTCCAAAATGAGATGCTATTATTTAATATAAGCTAAACATGCTATAACCTAGTTTACTTAAAATTATGTTATTTAATAAACTTTTACTTGATGTGTTGTTTTTTTAAGGAAGAAAAACATCAGAACTCACTCTCCCCTCTGCAACATACAATAAACGTTGTATGGAGATATATGTGTTGACCATGGATAGTGTCCTTGCAACATTTAATTACATTAAGAGTAAAGTCTTAATCTATTTAATTGGTAGTTCTTCATCTAATAATGAGAATTAAACTTCAAGGGCATTTGCAAAAATTTCACTAAAGGTGAAAGAAAAAAAATTACCTCAAAAATACATCATTATCGTTCTTCTCTCTGCAACTTGTTGAAAAATACATAAGTATATAAAGTTGATATAGAATTTTCAAAATAATCTCTAAATATTTTAATTTTAAATTTTGGCCATTTATGATACATTTCTAACAATTTGTAATAAACAGTTAAATATCCAATTAATCAACAACACTTGATTGTTTTTCCTCTTTTCATAAATTTGAATTTCATACAAATACACTCACCGCCTTAGTTAATAAGCCAAATTAGTACTAATTTTATCGGCCAGAGTTATCTAGTTATTGAAGTTATGAAACAATTGTTGACTTTTCACTGATAAGTGTTAAAAAGATAGTTTATAAATCTCCAAATTTATTATAAACTAATCTTATGTTTATATAAAACATATAAATTTTAATATATAAATATATATGTTTATAAAGAACTAAACAAAGCTTAATTGTAAAGTGTATATACGAAAAATCATAAACAGTTTATGATAGATTTTTTTCTAAATTAACCTTCTATTAAAATAAAACCTTAACAATTATTATTATTGGAGTTTATTGCGCGAATATGGACTCGGGCATTAAAACCTGAGCCGCTTAAACAATACATACGAAAAAAGAAACAAACAAATTACATTAAATGAAAATTAAAATCAAAACATAACATAGTAAAAACAAAATTACAAACAAATAGTCCTGTATGATAAATTATAACTTAGTATGCACATAAAACAAAACAAAATAAATTCTCATATAACAATTTATGCATAGACTAAAAGATTACACATTTACAAAAATTATGTATAACAACTTATAATCTGTAGGGGAAGGCGTAATGAAGAAAAATTACTCTTAGTGATACTAATATTTTAAAATGAATTTTTATTCGATAATCACTGTATTTTACTTGTGTTTATATTATTTGAATCTATTTTTTTAAAGTTTAAATCAAAAATGTTCCACCCTCCCACACGAAACCACATCCTGCGGTAACCTATTCCACATAATTATTGTTCTGCAGAAAAAAAAGATTTTTGCCACTGACTGTTATTAAAATTATATTTACTTTTTATTTTTAAATTATTTCCTCTCAAATTAAAGCAATTTTCAATAAAAATATTAGCTAAATTTTTATAAAAAACAAAGACCAAAGTGAAGCATTGTACTCTAGCTTAGGACAAACACATAATGTAAAAATTCAATTAAAAACTTAGTAAACTAGATCTGATTTTTAAAGTATTCAGTAGAATGATAACAATGGATTTTTGTTTATACAATTAAAATAATCGTTCCTTAATATTTTTTAGATATATAAGTTTCTAAGTATTTAAATATTGTAACTGAAGGTAGTTATTTTATTAATTAGGTGATCGATAGGGTTAGGGCTTTTTGTGAACAATAAGGATTCGACAATCAATATAGTCTAGCTTTAAATTTATTGTGTTAACTAATGGTAAATATTATTAATAGTTTAGTTACATTTTTGTAAGGAATCATATAACTTACAAACATAGTTGCCAGAAATTTTCTGCTATTTTTGCCCTCATTCAACTTCTATAGGAAAATTGACATATATAAATTTTAAACCGTTAAGTATCGCCCAAGAGCTAAGTTTGGTTTTCTTTGAATTTTAGTAAATGAATCAGTCTACAAATAAAACACTATACTATAGTGCTATTCTTATTAACTTTCAGTTTACTGAAATTAACTTCTTTATACTAAAATACTAAAAGAATAATTCTTGCCAACTAAAAGTACAAGTTCCGGTATCATTTTTTACCTGATTTAAAAGTTGCTTGCAGTTTTTTGTTCATACTTAAAATTTTCAAATGCAGAAGTTTATCAGTTAGGATTGCGTTTTTTGAGTTCGCACAGTCGGTTAAATTTGCAAATATTGAGTTCGCACAGCTGTTTAAGTTTGGATTTAAAATAAAAAAAATTGCTTAGTATTTAACTTTTCAATTTTAAGTTAAGTGAATTTAAGTTTAATATTTGCTGCAAAATATTATTATTAAATGTATATTTTTTTATAATTTATTTAAATAAATATATAAAAACATTAGAAAATTAAAGAAAAACAAAACTTAAAACTTTTAAAAGTACTAAATGTTCTAATCGAAGAAATCATTTCTTTTGGAGAACTTTAATTTTATATTTCTGTAAATTCAGTCTCAAAATAGCAGTAATAAACACTTTTTTTTTGAAAAAAAATAAATTATAAGATTTTTTTCTATTTTTATTAAAAAACGATTCTTTTAAAAATCTGTAAATGAAGTTCTACCTAATGTTTAGACTATGATTTTTTTATAATTTACAGTAACTTCAAAGTATGTAACCTTTTTGTAATAAAAGTTGGTTTGAATTTTAATGATAATATTGGATAACAGCTTTTTTTTTATTAATAGAGTAATTTATTAAATGCATTAATTTAGTATTGAACTGTAATATTTATATAGTTTTAGACTTTTATTTTGAATACAAAGTGAAGTTTAGTAAGTGTATTTAATGAATAGGTTGTTTATCAGTTTTTTAATAAATTTTATAAACAAAAAACTCTTTAGTTTGTACATATTCCTACAGTGAATATAATTTTTGGGTAAACTTAAAAAAAAAAGATATCTTTTCTAATAATTGGACGTATACAAATTCAGTACATTTACCTTTAGGATACAGAAAACTTTTAAATGTAAAAAATTCATTAGCTCAAAGTTTAATTTTCGTAGCTAATTCAAGTATTTTTTCCAATACTTAAAATATATTAAGTAACTTGTTGAAAAGATTTGCGATAAATTAACTAAAAAGAATATATTAAAAACTAAAGCCCTATCATAGTCAACATATAAAAATACAAATAATAAAAACAACTCAAAGTAATTGCAGAAATATTAATTGCAAAAATTGTAATAATTCACTGTCTAAAAGCCTGCAAAACTATTTACATAACTAAAAAACACATCTTATAAACAGTAAAACTTATTTTACAATATAAAACACCTAGAAGAATTTATTTTAAATTTTATGCTGGTCTTTTAATCTTTTTTGTTCATCATAATAATGAAAAACAAATGGATTAAAGCTATTAGAATTAAATTGCTTCTATTGGTACTCCTTAAAACTAAACCATAAAAATAATAGATAATACTATTTAAGCTTCATAACTAAATGTTTTATGTCATTATTTTATGTATTAATTTGAAAAATTAATAAGAAAAAGGTCAAAAAACATCAAATAATCTACTGTGAAATTAAAAAGACTGATCAAATAGATTTAAAAAAATTTCTACACTATTTTTTTCTAAAAGGTAGTTTTCACATAAAAAGTAGAGCTTACATTTGTAGTTTCAAAATTTCATTTCTATAAAAGCTTTTGTGGTAAAAAAATTATGAATAATTTTAAATTAAGTATCAAGAAAATTGATAGAAAGATACAGCTTAAAGTGCATTTTAAGATCAAAACTACTAAATATCAAAATGTTCTATTAAAAACAAAACTTCCAAGGTACGAGGTAAAAATTTAACTTAGTTTTAAGCATACAATTATTTTTAAACATCTGAACGAAAATAGAGGTTTAATAAAAATACGATATGAATTTTAAAATATTTTAAAATGTTACATAAGCTTGGTTTATACAACTGATTTGTTTAAGCATTTCTAAAAAACTAGTAAATCAGAAATTAACAAGACAAATAAGTTTTAACAAAACCAACAATTCATAAGTTGAAACACTGAATAAAAAACTTTTTACTATTTCTAAAATTTAAAAAAAAGTTTGTATACTAAGTTAGTTAAATTTTACATTTAATGTAAACAATTGTTTAAATAGACTAAAACTAAACAAACTCTTAACTAATAAAAATAAGTAGAAAAAACATCAGTAATAACATTGTAGATTTTAAAGTTGGCTTAAAACATAAAGAAACTCCAAAGCAATTAAAACAAATTGCTTTAAACAGTAACTGTTTTTTTATTTTTAAGCCACTTAATTAATTTTTCTGTTTAAAAAATAACTAAAAAATTAAAAAAAAACATACAAGGATGAATTTTTTATTGAAACTATTAATCTTTGAACATAAATCACTTTAAAAAGTTAACTGCTGCAGTATATAAATTTTATAATGCTTGATCTTTTAATAAACATGACTACATATAATAACCAGAAATTTATTTTTTTGTTCAAACTAAATAAATCTAAAAGATCTAACAAAACAAAAAAGGATTTTTTTGAATAAACTTTAATTAAAAAAGAAGTAGTTTATATAACTACTTAAGTTGTTTTACAAAACAGTTAGTGAAAAAACTATTAGTTCTATAACTTCAAAAAACACAAGAACAACATTTTGAAAACAACTAAATTTACTTAAGTGCAAAATTTGTTACATAAAACTGTTAGTAATAAAATAATAAATATGTACTGAACTAATTAAAAATTAAAAAGGTTAAATTTTTTTTTTTTTAAAGTTTATCTGAAAAAATATTTAGAATAAATTACTTCAAGTAACCCTAGCAGTGAAATATGTTATTTTTAGTGTAATATAATTAAAATTGCAAACAATTAGGAAATGAAATACTTGGTATATAACAAATATTCATTTATTTATAATTACAAAACATAATAAAACCAATTCAATTTTTTTTCTTATAGTTCAAAAAATTATCTAAATCATCTTATTGTCTATAATTGTAAATTTAAAATTTGTTAAATATTTTAAAAATTAAATGTGCTCTCAACTTTAAACAACTATATTTCAAAATTTGTCAAACAATCATGAAGTGGAAAAATTGGAATCGTACTTTTATTTAAGTTGTAAAATAAAAAAAACGTTTTGAAAGGTAAAAAACTTTTTTTAACTTTATGTACCAATTAATTGCTAATAACAAAACTTTTTTCATTTAAACGGTTTATTGAGCAATGCTTTCAAAATTTAACTAATTTCCTTGTCAAAACAAAATAAATACTCACAAAAACTAATTAATCAAACGCAATACGAGTAAACTAAAGAAGCAATCAATATAAAACTAATCAAATTAATCATAAAAACTAAAATAGATAATTAGAACAAAAATGGACTATTTAAAAATGTTAATTGTAATTCTAGATCCTTTATCAGGACCTAGATGTTGATTAAGTTTAGGTTTAAGTTTTTTAATCATAATAGCCTCTACTGCAAGTAAGATATTTCTATTTTTACAAAATTTAATTACCTCAAAACAATTAAAAATATCATTATGATTCTGACAGATTCTACATTGTTCTATATGTGAAAAAACTGCGCTATTTGTAGGTTTTGTATGTTCTTTAATTCTGACGAACAGTTGTCGCTCCGTTTCTCCAATATATTGGGTATCCAGGTCACCTGGACATTGAAACTTATAAACGATGCAACTTCTGTAGAGTTTGTTGATCTTTTCTTTCAGTGAAAAATAGTTTCCCACTTTAGATGTTCTGAAAGCTACTTTGATGTTGATTCCAATTGTTTCCAAATTTTTTGTTATATTTTTGCTGAATTTTTCTGAAACCTTTTTTATATAAGGAACTGTTAGATACTGTTGTTTAGGAATTTGTTGCTTATCTTCTAATTTTTGAAGTTTTTCTATTTCATTGTTTATGAAGTTAATCGGATAACCGTTTCTCAAAAGAAGATTCTTTATTCTGTTTGTTTCTATGTTCTGTAGTTCTTCTGACACTAATCTTTTGTTTCTGATGAACAACTCTCTAACTAAGTTTTTCTTCCATGACTTCGGGGTACAAGAGTGAAAATTTAATAGTACATCTGTGTTTGATGGTTTCTTGTAAATTGAGGTAGTAAATTTGTTCTCTTCCAGCTTAACACTTATGTCAAGAAAAGGAAGTTTACCTGATGTACATGTTTCCATTGTGAAAACAAGATCTTGATGTAGAGTATTTAATTTTTGATTGAATTCATTTGACATTTCTTCATTTGAAAAGATAGTAAAAATGTCGTCCACATATCTCGTGTACATTTTAGGTTGAATTTCATTTAGAAGACTTGTTTCTAATTTGCTAACGAACCAATTGGCCAAAAGGGGGGCCAAAGGCGATCCCATAGATAGTCCATCTATTTGTTTAAATACTTGATTATTAAAACAGAAGATGCTCTGTGAGCAAGTTTTCAGTATGTTCTTGAATACTTTTTTCGTTATTTTTGATTTTGTGAATACTGAAAGATTTTCTTTTGAGTATACATCGTCTGCTACCATGTTTATCGTTTCCTCTAATGGAACACTTGTATATAAACTTTTTATGTCAAAAGTTCTACAAACATCACCTTCTTTTGGCTTTATGGTTTTTAAAGAATCCATAAACTCAATATTTGAGTTTATTATCCATTTACTATTCAGTAAAGGTTTAAGTTGTATTTCTAACCATTTGCACAATCTATATTCAGGTGTGTCTATAGCAGATAGGACTGGTCGAAGTGGACAGCCAGTTTTATGATGTTTGGCCATTCCATACATTTTTCCTGGCTGACTACCTTTAGGAATTAGACTGAAGTAAACTTTTTCATCCACTATTGGTTTAATATATTTATTGATGTAACTATATATACTTTTTTCTTTTTTATACCAAGGTGCTTTTTCATAACTGTGATTATTACCATTTAAGTTAAAATCAAGTTTTTTAAACTTTTTTGTATCATCTAGAATAACACTCATCTTCTTAATGTATTCAGTAGTATTTAATAAAACTATTCCATTTCCTTTGTCCATTTTAAGACATTTGATCCTTTCATTTTGTGATAAATTTTTCAGTGTTCTGTGCAGCGCTTTATTTTTCCTGGTTGAGCAAACTTTCTTGCTTTCAGAGATGAATTTAATGGTGTTAGTTCTAATTTGCTCAGTAACGTCATAAGTTAATGTTTTATTTTCCTTTTTAGTAATTTGTTTAATTTGGAATTCGATTGAAGCTTTAATATTAATCTCATCTATAGTTTTTGGTAAAATGGAATGCTTGAGGCCAAACATTAATGCATTTGATTCACTAATTGTTAATTCATGACTACTGTTGTTTATGATACAGTTTGGAGTTTTACTTTTACGTTGGTTGTTCCATAATGAAGCTAATTTTTTCTTATGTCTCTGCCTTTTGTCCAATATTTTTTCTTTAATACTTTTTTCCTTAATAGAACTCAAGAGAAGGTGATACTGACTAATGCTAGTGTTGTTGCGGACAACTTTTAGTATTTCATTTCTGTTGTTTTTAGCTATATTATACTGAGTTCTTGCAATTTTTAATTGTTCTAAAAGAACTTTTCTATAGAATCTATCAACATTATCGTACACTAACAATTTTGGAGGTTTGAATTTTAAAAACTCTGGAATTATTCCAAGTTCTTCACATTTAGTTAAATATTTAATATCCATAAATCTCATTACTGTTCTAATCATACTATTTTCAAGGTTCCTTAACTGAGACAAAGAAATACCAGTCTTTCGAGCAATTTTTATATAAACAGAGTATAGCGAAAGGTGTTTACATGACTTTATGTACCAATTAATTGCTAATAACAAAACTTTTTTCATTTAAACGGTTTATTGAGCAATGCTTTCAAAATTTAACTAATTTCCTTGTCAAAACAAAATAAATACTCACAAAAACTAATTAATCAAACGCAATACGAGTAAACTAAAGAAGCAATCAATATAAAACTAATCAAATTAATCATAAAAACTAAAATAGATAATTAGAACAAAAATGGACTATTTAAAAATGTTAATTGTAATTCTAGATCCTTTATCAGGACCTAGATGTTGATTAAGTTTAGGTTTAAGTTTTTTAATCGTAATAGCCTCTACTGCAAGTAAGATATTTCTATTTTTACAAAATTTAATTACCTCAAAACAATTAAAAATATCATTATGATTCTGACAGATTCTACATTGTTCTATATGTGAAAAAACTGCGCTATTTGTAGGTTTTGTATGTTCTTTAATTCTGACGAACAGTTGTCGCTCCGTTTCTCCAATATATTGATGTATTTTTTTAACTAACTTAAAAACCAAAGTATCTATTTATTTAGGAAAGATTGTCTAAAAATAAATAAATAGATAACTTACAAACATTGCTGAATTACTTAGAATAACTGAAATATTAAAACAAAAACTAACTAGAAGAGATGAGTGATCCTGGGACAATAAAATCCTATTTGTTTTGCAACTTTGACAGGCACTATCAAATTGAAACATTATCTCGAAATCTTAACTAACTTTTTGCGGTTGGCTTAACTGAAATCAGCGCTTTATGAACTCCTGTTAATTCAAAAAGGTTTTTAAAATAGATTAAGTTGAACTAGAACAAATAAATTTTGTGAAAAAACATTTGTGGTCAAAATGATTTTAAAAGTGAAAATAATTGACAACTTTTTAGGGATTTAAAAAAATTAATCTTTTCTGTTTCACTGTTTACTTACAGGTTAATTTGTTTAAACTTAGTTAATTGATTTTAATAAATTTTTTACATATAATTTTTCTTCAACTTAAATTTATCTGGTAATGCCAATCTTATTAGAAAGCATCAACTCTTCATATTTATGTTTATTTTATGTTGTAAAATCATTACAATTTTAATACTATTTTTAGAATTATAAAGAAATTCAGCCCATGGGCTGGCAAATGGCTATTGAACATTTTAGTAACTTTAAAATTAAACCCAGAGATTTAGTTAGTTATTTATAGCTAGGCTTCCTTTTTTTAAATTGGCTTTGATTCTATTCTGCTTGAAGTTTAATAAAAGTTTTGTAAGCTTAAATGTAGCAAATTTTTACTTTTTTGAAATAGAAAATAAGTTGAAAAAACCTCAAATTTATGTCAAAATTAAGGCCAACAGCAACTACTAAAAATTACTTTAGAAGCTTTTATATAAAAATTTTTTTTTAGACTTTTTGTTTTCTTCGGTTTAGTGTTAAAAAATGCCTGAATTCTTTGAAAATTTGAAAAAAAAAGGTATATTTTCTCATTAGAAAATTGATACTCTTTTGAAAATTTCATTGATGTATTTATGGTAATAAACTACAAAGTATTTCTAAAAGAGAATATTTTGACTTCTTGGTGCTGAAATATCTTCATTTTTTTTATGTTTTAGCATATATGATAAGAATTCTATATACAATTTTACAAAATAAAACAATCAATAGGAAATTAACTAATTTTAAGTTTATACAAGCAACATCCTGATGCCTATTTGCACTTTTTCTTTTTAAATATCAAATAAAAAAATTAAATTAAAAATTAAGTTTTTAAATAACTTATTGTATTTACCAATACTATTTCAACAAAGTTTAAGAAAAATGCTAAAAAAGTTTCTCTAAATTAGTCTTACAGAAACTTTTCTCTAACATTCTGTAAGAAAATTTTGTCAAAACTATGAAGAATTTGGAGTAGTTTTCAAACCGTATAGGCAAAAACTAGTTGGATTTAAACTTACATAATTTCTTAAATACTTAGAGCAGAAAAACAACAAAACTAATTTAAAACAAAGAAATCAAAATTTGTTAAACTATGTTTAACTCTTTGTACAAATTTTTTTCAGCGAGATTATTTTATCATACTTAATGGACGACTGTGTTCAGGTAAAGTTTATACAAAATGATAATATTTTAGAAAACAAGCATGCTTAATTAGGCCCATTTATGAAAAAAATTAATGAATTAACCTGTTACTGAAGTTTTAATCATGAATATCTATAAAAACTACATGCAAATAGAGCAGTATGAAAATTAACTTAGTTATCTTTAAAACCAAGAAATGCTAACAAATTTTAATAAAAGTATCAAAGGCATGGGGGGGTTAAACACTTTTTTCACATTTTGATCTTATTTTATTGAGTTTTTAAGCTACAAGATGGTTTTTACTGATTATAATAATAAAAAACAATTTTTGAGATATAACAGGTCAAAGTGGGAGGCAACAATAGGTTCCTTTTGGAAAGGGCAAACTAAAACAGCAAAAAAAGACTACTTCACTAAAAATCTATATTCTCTTACGTTTTTTGAGATAAATACCTCAAACTTTCAGGATATGTTGTCTAAAGTACTTTAAAACTTTGTCAGAAAGAATGTTTTTAAAATTAAAAAAATAAAATTATAAAAAATAAACAGAAAACAAATAGTTTTTTTTTTGTTTTTTTGTCACAAATTATTTACTTTTATTTGTTTAAATTCTCTTCCAACACAATTTTTTAAAAATTGCAAGGAGCATATTCTGAAAGTTTGTGGCATTTATCTCGAAAAACGTAGAAGAAGATAGATTTTTAGTGAAATAGTCTTTTTTTGCTGTTTTAGTTTGCCCCTCCCCAAAGGAACCTATTGTTGTCGTCCAATTTGACCTGCTATATCTCAAAAAGTAATTTGATTTTTTTTAATTTGTAAAAAGCAACTTGTAGCTTACTTAAAATTTAATATTATAAGACTAAATTGTAAAAATGGTGATCTACATCCCTAAGCCCTTAACATGTTTTTAATTGTTATTCAAACTTTTTGGTAGGATGATTAGTTAAAAGTAAGTTTTTAATTGTTATTCAAAATTTTTGGTAGGATGATTAGTTAAAAGTAATTTTTTCAAATGTTGGCTAGTATTAGCATGGTATTTAAGACTTGAGCATTTTGCTTGTAATCTCTTCTTACAATGTCTACATCTTACCTGGTATGAACTAGATACATCAGGCATAATCCAGTCTATTACAGGGTTCGTGCGCAAAATTCCTTTTCATTTAGCCTGACATTTTTTCAAAGTAGAAAAAATCACTTTCAGAAGGCATTTTGGGTATCAGGGGGTCTTAATTAGCAAATTAACGCAATAAAAGTATTCACAAAACTACTTTTAAAGAAAATAAAAATATAAATGAATTGTTTTTCAACATCTATCAATCCCTTACCCAGCAACTTGAATATTTTTAACTGGTCATTATAATTTCTGCTTCAATGAATTCATACCTTTATAAAATTTTGGGGCTTAGTTACATCCACCACTTATCACCCATATACAAGGTTCGTGTCAATTAGTACTTGAATTCGTCAATCATAAGTTACATGACTGGACCAGAAGCTTTTATTAAAACAGAAATGTGAATAAGTCTGTAAAAGAAAAACAAAATGTAATTAAACACATCTCTCAAAAACTTTATGTTATCATTAAAGCATCTTAATTTTTTAAATAACTAATTAAAATAACCATGATATTACATAAGTAATTTTTTAGTCTTGTGAATATCTCTAATAACTTTGAATAAACAGAAAATAAAATATGTAAACAAACTGCTAAGAGTATTAATCTATAAAGTATTTGGTATAAAGCCTTTATATTAGAAATTAAAACAGTTTAACCAACTAAGCTCTGAAAAACAAAGCTCATGTAAACAAATTCAAACAAACAGTCAAGTTGTTGAACTAAACTGTAATGTTTAAACTGTACTGTTTTATGAATTTTTACAATTATGACGTATATAATCTACTAAAAACAAAATATGAAGATTCTTAAAATTAATTTAGAGATTCAAAAAAAGGTTTTAAGCACTTATTTTTACAAATACTGACTGATTTTGTCTTTAATAACTAAATCTTTATTTAGAAATAAATTCACATCTCAATTTGATCTTAATTAAAAAAATTTCATGCATTTGAACTGACAAAAACTGAGATTCTCAAATTTTTAAACACAAAAACTGATTTAGCCTGACGTTTTTCAACTTTTTTCAAAAAAACTGATTTAGCCTGATTTAGCCTGACTTAGCCTGACGCGCACGAACCCTGCTATTAGTAAAATCATATTCTGTATTTAATAGATAAGTCTTATTTATGTAAAGCAATAAACATCTACTTTACCTTTAAACTCAGGAACAGATTTCCATTTAGAAGTGTATTTTTGTTTATTCTTCCTAGTAGATGCTTCAACTTCGACTGTTATCATTTTTAACCAGCTGTGACAAATAAATGTTTTAGTGCTTTATATTAAATATGCTGTTATAAAGTTAACTATCATAAAATAACAAATAATATTTTCTTAGTATTTTGGATTAAATAAATCTTGGGAATCATAATTGTACATATTTTTTACTAATATTGTTACTTTTTTCAAATTAATCAATTTAAAGTTCTTGAATTAAATGCCTATTTCAATATTTTGTTTTTAATTTCATTTTACTTCCATTTATTTGATCAATTTTTTTTTCAGATTTGTTAACAACAACTGAGCATCTCCTATATGCAAATATAGGAGTAAAACATTGTTTTGTTAGTAATAAGGTATTAAAATAAATATTAAATTGTTTTTTACTTAATAAAAATTCATTAGTTAGTTAGATAGATGTTTTTCCTACTTTTTAAACAACTTACAAATGTATACTTTGCTTTTAACTATTCTAACTACTAAGTTGAAATAATCATAATTTAGCTGAGTTAATAATAATCAGAATTGCCACTCTTTGAGGCAAAATAGTCATCCTGTGTTACCTGAGACTAATTAGAGTTTATAATTAAATAGAAACAAAACGTTTTTGTTATAAAATTTTTGATTACAAATAATACTAATTAAGTTTAAATACAAAAAGATACCTAAATAATTACAGAAGAACTTTAAAAATCAATATTTGTAAGAAATAAGAAATAATTAAGGCATAAAAACTAGTATGAGATACTTAAAAATCAATACTAGCATGAGATTTCAAAAAAAGTACATACTAGCCTAAGAGTGCCACACACAGTATGTATCTGAAACTTTTGTTAACTGAATATATCTTAAAAGTTAATTGAAACTGTTTTTGGTTGTATAAAAAATCTTACTATAGACTTTATGGATGATACTATAAAAAAACTAATCTACTGAGGTTAAATTTCTACATTATACAAACAAATTTTAAAACTAAAACATTAATTTTTAGCACAATCATTTTATCTTAAGTCCACCACAAAAATTAATGTACATTTTCATTGACTATTTGAATGCTTTAAAAGACAAAATTTTATTTTTTGCTCATATATTGTAGGATATGGGAAATGTGAGCTGAAAACTTTTTTAATGAAGCAAATCCATCAAGTTTTTTTAATGAATATTTTATTAAAACTGTTCTTAATGATTCCTTTTTGTAACAATTAGATGATTAAGATCAATTATTTAACTACCATTTTAATATACTTAATACACAAAACTTATTTTTAAATTGTTTAGGATTGTTTTACATAATACTTTGTTAATTTTTTTTAGTGAATAAAAGACATTGTTTAGATTTTGATTTAAACACAGCTGTTTTTAGAAAAATTTGTACACTTCTAAACTTGAGCTATAAAATCATAACTTCTAGAATTCTTGAAAAACATGATTTATCAAAACCAAAATTGAAACAAAAATATTTATCAAATAAGAGAAGAACTTATTTTAGAAATCAAAGAAGAGCTAAATAGAGTAAATAAAGTGTTAAATATTAAAAAGAAATCATTATATAACTGTTAAGTTCTAAAATAATACGTAAAATGTTTTTTACTAGTCTAAAGTCATTTAGCTAATTCTTGAATAATTAATAAGTATACAGTTAAAATATTTAGTTGTTACAAAAGGAGAGTCTTTAAAGATATTTTTAATAAGAGTTAGCTTATAAAACTGGACTAACTTAATAACACATGTTAACCAACTTTATTATTTTAATGGTTAACACAGTTATGCACATTTGTAGGCTACTTTGTATATGGCTACTGTACAAACAGTCCTAGACTTTAAAAATGTGTGGCATAATTAAATTAAATTTTGCACATAGGATGTTTCAAGAAATCTTATTTACCCATTTCATTAAGACTCAATCTATTGTTTTTTTTTTAGGTAAATAGTGACCAGCAAAAATGTGCAAAAATTAAGTCAAAGAGACATTTCTAAAAATTAAAAAAAAATTTAAACAATATTTTTGTTTTTGAAAAAATGATAAACTTATGTTTGAATAAATAGTAACTTGAAATTTAATCAAGTCATTTAGAAATTCATTATAACATTCAAATATATAAAATAGAATACAAAAATTAAACTAAAAAGAAAACTTTTTGATAAAAACCTTTAAGTATTTTAAGACTTTAATCACAATTTATTATTTTATTTCTAAGATATTTTAATTTTTTATGGAAGAAAGCCATCAGATTTACTTTACCCTATATTTTGCTTCTTAACATTAAATTGAACACTTTGTAAATTAAAAAATTTGTATTTTCAGTGTAATTAAGGATTTGGCAATGTTTCATAAATAACTTACTAAGCTTAATATTTTGCTGAATATATTTCGTCTTATTTTCGTTAAACAATATAAAAAAGTTTAAATAAGTATAAATTTACATTTAAATACATTATTTAATTTTCTACCTGAAAAAATGAAAAATATATATAACTAATTGAAATTTTAAAACATACTAAAAATTGCTTTTTAATACTGATGATTTTTTTATAAAAGTTATGAGCATGAGCATTTTTTAAATATTTCCAAATTTAATTTATTTGAAGACCAGTGTTCCTTTAATACTTTTATAATGTTTTAACTTGTTACAGTTAAAATTTATTATTTTAAACCTTACAATACAATTTGTAGTTACAAGCATTGTTACTACAGTTTCTAAACTTTGATAGATTATTTTTCAAAATGTTTTTTTTACAACGGGACTCCCCTTTACGTTTATGTGACGCCCCTTGAGGCCGTTCTGCTATAAAAGTCAAAATTTAGGTTAAAAGAGGTTTATGCTAAGCTAACAGCTATTGTGGAAAATAGCTCATTTTTTAACAAATTTTCCGCGTTTCAGCTACATTTGGCTTCTATGCTTACAAAACATTAGTGTTATTACTATCAATTAATAAAACTAGCTTATTAATCACACAACTTTTATAAATATTTTAGGCGATGTTTGCGTACAAATTTTTTTCAACGAAAATTATTAAAAAATAATGGGCTATATCTCACTTTAAATTAAACATTAGTGCTGTAGAAAAATTGATATTGCTTTTTATTGTAACTAAAAGCTTACAGTTGCAAGATTTTTATGAGAATAATTCGTTAATAAAGTTTTAAGTAAAAAGAAAAGTTTAACAAGTATCTAAAATACTTAATTTTATATTTTTTTAGTCTTAACAAGAGAGTTTAGTTTTAAAAAGGGTCAATATCTTTTTTAGTCTGAGGGCTAAACTAAATTGTTTACTGAACGAAAACTAAAAAAGAGCGCTGAAGTATTTGGTTTTAAGAAAAGGTGCACAAAAAACTTTTTGTTTATCGAGTCGTATACCAACTTTATACTTTTAACGTCTTTACTTTATTTTTTATAGAAGTTTTAAAACGCCGTATAATTTAAAAAGAATTTCTTAATAAAAAGTTCCGGAGAAGCGAAGTTGTAGGAAGATAATTGTAGGTTTAATTAAAAATATTGTTTTCTAAAAATCGTATTAAGAGAATAATGTATCTTATTAGTTATAGAAAAGTTTTATTTGTTTGTTCTGAAAAATTTCTTAATCTTAAAAATACGTTACAGACTTTATATTGCTAACTCTTAGTAAGTGAATATTATTATGATTGTGAGTGAAGAATGGCAGTTTTCTTATACCTAATTTATTTATTACAAAGAACTGTGTGAAAAAGAAGAAAACTGTTGATATACGGCAGGGGTCGGAAAACTGCGGCCTGCGGGCTAAATGTGGCCCGCGAGGTACATTTCAGCTAAAAACATTCTTCTTTAAAATATTAGAAAAAAATTTTTTTTTGGTGAAAACTTACAACTAGGTTTATTTAAAATAATTACTCATTTTTAGTGCAGTTTTATAGCTTGTTTTGCCCAAGTTTTTGCTTTAATTTGTAATATTTATTACATTTTTTTATTTAAACTGAGACCCGCGAAGACTTTTTCTGTAAAGTGGGGCCCGCGAGAATTCTTTTTTAAAAACTTGGCTTGCTAGCTATATAAGGCAGCGGAAATCTGTAGTTAAATTGTCATTTAGACAAATGATAATATTTTAAACTTAATTTCTATAAAAAATACATATAAAAGATTAATAAAACTACTTAAATTCTCATAACTTTTTTTCATTAAATAATGTTATAGAAACTATCTCAAAAAAGATCTAAAAAGGATGGTCACTTTTTGGTAATTAGAAAACAATTTGAAATTTGGTAACAATATATGATTTATAAAATAACTATATAGTTGAATAAGTAAACTTTTTTTTTGCTCAGTTAAAGTTAATAGCAAGTGGTTTTATCGATAAATAACGAAAAGTACAAAACTATATTAATAAAAGTAATTCCAAAAAGGCTTTATAAAAATATGCAAACACAATGTATCAAATTGCTTTAGTTTTAAATATATGCAGCAAGTCATATATTAATACAATCCTAAATTTATTGGTTTAATAGTTGTACTGTTTTTGTGTCTGTAAGTTGTTCTGTTAATTAGTACTGAAATAAACGCTTAGTGACATAATTTCAACTCAATTGTAAATTAAAATGACCTTTCTAAAATTGTTTTTCTTCGAAGTTATAACCGTTTTAATCTAAATTGTAACCACAGTTAAATAAAATATATTAACTCGCAAATTAATTAATGTTACAATATCGACCCGTTACATAAATCTTTAAATTTAATATAGTAACTTGTATTTTGTTTTTATTTATATACATTTATATAGAAATATATTTAGAGTTACCAAATATAACAGAGACACCATCAATTAACTAAATTTATTCTACGAACGTAACTTATAGATGTTAACTAAAATTTGCAAATTAACGAAATCGAATTATAAACATTCACATAAAAGCAAGGCAAAGTTGACTCCGATGACTTTACATCCCTCGTGAGTTTCTGTAAAAATAAAGTTTATGTCATTATAATATTAAAATATATACATACTTGTATGATATAAGAATATGCAATCGATTATGTTGGAAAAAATAATTAGTTTTTGTGTTCAAAGACCTAATTTATATAATCAATTATTTTGAACAATGTGCTTGAAATAAATAAGTTGAACTAATTGGCTTAAGTCTTAATTTAAGTATATTTTAACTAAATTTATAAACTCTTTCTTAAAATTTTGCACTCCAATAAAACACTTTAGTTTCACATTTAAAACAAAACTAAATTTATTTTACCCAACTATACATTTTAAACTTATAAACTCAAAATAATATTTAACAGTCATTAATAAATGATCTCAGCAAAAAATCTAATCTGGTATTCTTTTTTTTAACATTTGCTCAAAGAAAAACAAACACACAACAAACAGATCAAAACATACTGAATTAGCTAACATTAACTAAAAAAATGTACAAGTCATTTGTACTCTATATTAGAAAACTTAGATTAAAAACATAAAAGAATTAAAAATATTAAAAAAAAAACAACATGTAATTAAAACAATAAAAACCTGGACCACTCGACCTTCAGCACGAGGTGGTCGAACTTGTGGCCGTCCAATTTCTCCAGCGCCGCCTCCGCGTCCTTCCTCCGGTAGTAGGTGACGAACGCGAACCCCCTCGACAGCCCCGTGGCCTTGTCGGTGGCCAGGAAGATGCGCTGCGTGCTGCCGAACCTCTGGAACAGGTCTTGCACGTCCTGCTGGCGGGTTTCCTGGGACAGGTTGGTCACCCGCAGAGTGTAAAGTTCCCTGTCTGTAATTTTTTACGTTTCAGTGATATCTTTTCACAAATTTATTCATTTCTTAGTCATTAGTTAAGCAGTATAGTTTGTTAAGGTAAAACAAAACAAGCGTTGAAAAATTTTTGTACAATGTTTAAAATTGTAAAAAAAAAACTTATAAGTAATCATTTTGCTTAATTCAATAGAATATGCAACACAATTAAAGTGAGAAATATTGTTTTAAAGCAGCTGTGGTAGCAAAATTTAACCATAAAACATCTTTGTTAATGCAACTGAAGACGTGACAGTCGTAATTGCATAAAAACAGCCGAAGAAGACAAAACTTGTCCAACCCTGACAGTTTAACAAACATGGGGATTGAGAACCAAACGTTTATTAAAACTTTATATTTAAAACAACACCAAATCAAAATTACCTCGGTAAGTTCTAGGTGCCGAGGACGGTGCTGCTGCTGCGTTATCCCCATCGCGCCTGTTGGGAGGAACGTACTTTCCTCCGCTTGAAGTCGCTGTTGCTGCACTAGTATCTTCTGTTTGAAGTAAGTTGATTTTTGCTAACGCTTTTCATATTATAAAAATCAAGGCGCATGCTTAATCGGTTGTTTATAATATGATGGTTTATGCTCTATTTTAGTATAAAAACTGTTTTTGCTGCGGTTACGGTTGTTTAGTTCAAAAATTAGGAAGTAATTATTGATCTTTATATGACTGTTAAGCTGATCAATAGTAAAATATACATAAAGTTGTAAATAAAAAAGTTTAAAAGCACTATTAGTAGACGAACTTTCGTAATACGGAAAAACAAAACATATCACTTAGATAGTTATTTTAACTCGCCGAAGTAAAACAAATGTTTAGTCAATATCAAAAATACTAACACTTGAAAATAAACTTCAAAGTGCAAAACTCCGAATTGGCACTTTTTCTTTTACTTTTAAACACTTGTATAAATATAATACTAAATGATCAAAATGTATTTAAATGTTTTATTTAAGATAGCTTTAACTGAAATAATCTTAAAAAAAGTACTTAAATGTTTTTTTGAACAGTAATACTAAAACCTTTAGATAATTTATTACTAAAAAATTCATAAACTGTAGTTAAATTAACATTTGAAATTCATATATAATATATGTATACATATATATGCTAGGTGTACAATTTCAATTCATATAATTATACACCTGTTTAATTCATCTTTACTTCTTGTTAATATAACCTAGGATGCAGCGGATAACTTATTACACTTAAATAAAGTTTAAGTTTTGGAATAAAAGTATTTAACAGCCGCTTAGCTTTGCATAGAAGTTTTTTATTTGTTTACGTCGTTAAACGTTGTCGCTCTGGCAATACTGAAGTTCTTATATTTAAACATAAGTATTTATAACATAAATAAAACTAAAGCAAATAACAAAAACTAGACTTATAGTTAAAATAAACATCGCACCTTTTTGGGTGACTTTGAAGAACCTCATTTGCCGCCTGAGGTTTGCGATTTCCTTGTCCGATTCCACCTGTGCTATCTCCCCGTAGTTACAAGTGATAAACTGCATGTTTACTTCCTGAAAAAAAATAAAAAAGGTTAGGTAATCACCTTAAAACTGCTTGAGAAGTTTTTGTTTTTCACTGCTGAAAAAACATGCATAAGCATATTGTTCAGTACTTGAAACGTTACCTATTTTTGTTCAAGGAATATCATAGTGTTGTATAAAAAATAAAATATTTTTAAAAAAGTCACATACTATGAAGTAAGTAAGACTGTTACCTGTTGAAAAAAAATTAGGAATGCATTATTTGGTACTAAACATAAGATTTGTTGTTTTAGAACACAAAAAATTAACTTTTTTAATTTAAAAACATAATTTTTTGGAACTGATGCATTCTAGAACAAAAAAAAAACTCCGATAGTATGGTTAGTGTTTGTTTTTTTATTTATAAATAAAAGTGTTAACTGACCTCAATGAATAAATTAGAGCTTTTCAGTTTATACTTTTTAAAGTTCTTCAGTATAGAAAGTAAATACTTGTCTCGAAGTTTTAATTCAAACTCCTCTGGCGAAAGTAGACGCTTTCAAGACACGAGTCTGATTTTTAGTCAAGTAGTGATAAAAGTTAACTTACGTCAGCAACGAAAGTGGTGGACTTGTTGATGCCCGGCCCGTCGTTTTCAGAATCGCCGAACTTCGGCAGCTTCCTCCTGCGGGCAGCCGACTTTGAAACCGTCGTCTTCACAATTTTGTACTTACTGGTCACCTTGATGTTTGATTTTATTACAAAAAAATCAGCGTTTAGTTTTTAGGCTAGATTTGAACCGTGCTATTTAATCGCTGTTGTAATTTTAGAAAACTATAGTAGAATTATTGTATGTAGATGTTTGCAATAAAGTTATAATGCCTTATAGGAATTAACCTTAGAAAACACAGCTATGTATTTTAAGAAGGTTCTTTGAACAGCGTAGTTTTTCAAGTTAGTGTTTATACATTTTGGATATGTGTTTGCAAATGTAAGTGTTAAGTTTTTAAATGTATACTTACTCAAATTTTTTTTTTTATTTACAGATAGTATAAGTGTAGATTTTTTTCATACATATAGTTTAACGAACGACAAAGTAAGTGCTCAAAATATGTGGTCTTTGGACCTGGTGCACGAATAAACCTTTCGTTTAATCGAGTTGCACACCACTTGGATACCTTTTAATATTCAGGACTACAAAGTCAGGCCACTAAAAGTTAATAAATTTTACTTACTCTGACTTTTTCTCCTTTTTCGTTGTACTTGTACTCAACAACGGTTTTAAGTTCCCCACACGGCGATATTGTTTCTACTCGCGCTGGCAAAACGTTTTTTTGTTCCTCCTTTTCAACTTCTTCCACCCAACTGATAGTTTCTCTGAAAATTTTGAATACCGTTTCTAATTTTTGTATAACAAAGGAGATTTCGGTAAAGTAAGTAGAGAAAAATATAAAGAAGTTTAGTAAGTCTTACAAGATGTTGTTAAGCTACATTTAAAAAAGAATATTTAAAATTTAGACATCTTAATTATTTTTTATGAAAAAAAAAGTCTTAACTATCATTTGATGAAAAAAAATTATAACGTTTCTTTCATAACAAAATTTTATTTAGTTATTGAAAAAAAGTCTCAGTTTGAAAATAGAGAAAAAACTAGTTTAATTCGCTAATTTTTACATTAGTGTATGACAAACTAATGTTATAAAATTATTACGCGATAATCCGAGTTACAGTTTATGAAGTATCAAAAAAAATTAACTTACCGTTTTTCTACCATATTTGTATTTGAAGATGCTTCAAGTAAATCAGTTAACTAAATATTTAACTGCAAAACTATTAAATTTATTTAAGTAACTTTATAATTATATTTAAATTTTTAATGAAAAATAAATCATAATACTTAAGAATGGCATCAGAAAAATATTTATAAAAAATAGCTTGATATCTTATTTTTAAGCCTAACTCGGTTGAAAACTTTAAGTTTTTTTAGAACAACACTAGATTTGAGATAAAAAAAAAGCATAAATTTTTCATACTGCTCCGCGCATTGTAGAAGACCTCTTCTTATTTTTTAGTAGCCATAAAATAGTTAGTAGTATACAAGCATACCACTTTTTTAGTATTAATATAATAAGTAATAACCCTAAATCAAACTACTTCATATTTTCCATTTTTCTTTCCTAAATTACGGTTTTTTATATAATTAAAAAAAAAAAATAAATACCAGATACTTCGCAAGAAGACGTCATAAAGGGTAAAGAACTTTCAATACATTAATTACTTAAGCCTAAAAGTTCTATTTAAATTTTTAATTTGTTTTTTACATAACTACACTTTGAACTTACAAATGAAATACTGTTTGAATAAGTTTAAATTATTTCATACCCAGAAACATAAGTATATGACGTCATCACGGAATACTTTTGATGAATAAATTTAATTTCAAAGCTATTTCAAACAAATATGTTATATTGAAAGGTTTTCTTGCTTAAAATTGAATAAAATTTACTTTAATAAGTTTCAGTTCACTAGAAGTTTTAGTTTATTTAAAATTTTTAACTTCAACTTAAAGTAAGTTTATTTTTGTTAGATGACAAGTCTACTCAGTAATGATTTTTTAAAATTAAAAAAAATAAAGGTCAGTTTTATTATTATTTTTAAAATAAAAAATTTTTTTAGTATCTCTACAAAACTCAAGTGAAATCAAAATTACCAATTACAATTAAAAAAAAAAGCTAGCTAAGTAGAGTTGAATGTTTACTAACTATGATAATATTATTAGTGTTTTAAATTGAGTACAAATACACCTTTAAACAATTTGTTAAAGTATGCAACTTTACATTGTTAGTTAATAGTTTTTGAGCATGCTAAAGACCACTGTTGTAATAAGGATGTCAAGCATAGTTTCCAGATAATAAATAGTTAAAATCAAAATGTTCAAGCAAAAAACTTACTGACCTACCCGGTTGTGTTTAAACTTTCATACCTTTTATTAGTAACAATATTAAAACAAATCATGCTATTTTAAATCTTTTTGAATATAAATAAGACTAGTTTCATAAACCTACTATTGAAGATTTATATTTAATATTTTATTATTAATAAATGATTTTAAATTTTTATAGAACTAAAACGAAATGAAGTTGGCTACTATAATACAAAATGAAATTATCTACAAAGTTAGTTATTAAGCACGATATTGTAAATTTTAAGTTATTTTTAAGTTGCTTGTGGAAAGTTGTACTACATTTTAGCAGGGTTGCCACTCTATGGGTCAAAAATACTATCCTAAACTACTAAAAGCTGTAAGTGACCTTAAACTATCTAGGGTCATAAAAATAAAAAAAAATCTAAAAACAACTTTTCTTCTGTGGAACTAACTACTTATACATGAAGTTCATTTCGATTCTAATTAATAAAAATAAAAGCCAGATTTTAAATACTTCTATATTTTATATTTAAATAAATATAATTGTATAAAATAGCATTTTATTTAAACTGGATTAACTAAGTTATATAGAGCACACCGAGTATTTTAAAAGCTTGTCTTAGTAATTAGATGTTTTAATATAATATTCACAACTCATTAAAATAAAGTTATGGAAAATTTTAAGTGATAAAAAATGAAGACTTTTAAAAATTTCTAGATAAAATTATTATGAAAATTAAAAAAATAGACAATTCCTTAAAAAAAAAATTGAATACTTGAAAATATCTCAGAAAATTACATGAACTATAGAATGCTTTATTTAGAAAAGAAAACTTTATCATGTTTTCAAGCAAAAAAATCAGTTACAAAATCAATTAATCTACTAATGGTTATGCTTTTATTTTTCAAATCATACTGCATAATTTAGAACCTGTCTGATTAACATTTATGTTAGTTAAAAAAAAAAAAAACTTCAATTATGAAAAAAATCTTTTATTATAACTTTTATCTGTAGTGTAATTTTGATTATTATTTAACCTTTACTACAGTCTATTTTACCTTGATAGTATACTTGTTAGATTGTATGTTGATAATTAAGTGTGATAAAACTTGATTCATCTTGAGTTTTTCAAAAAATTTCTAACAAGCCTAATTAACCTTATATTAAAAAAAAAAATTAAGCTGTACTGAGTATACCAAGACAGAAGAAATCAGCTTGTTTTTGATTAGTCTACTTTTTAAGTCTTTTTTTCAAGAAACTAATACTACCTTTACTTTTTTATATTTCAGAGGTTAATTTTTTTCTGAGTCTGTTTGCTCAGTTGGACATTCAACCTAATAAAATGCACATTGTGAACACTAGGTCCCATCTTTTCTAGGATAAGTTTTAATCAAAATAATATTTTTTGGTCTTTTAGTTTGCTTCTACCACAATAAACATAAAAAATTTACAAACCTTGATTGCTCATATTTCAAAAATAGCTGTAAAATGAAACATATAACGTGAAAAAAACTCAACAAAAGAAAGCTAACAAACCACCTTGCTAAACTTATAAAATACCAATAAAAATCATTTTTATAAGAATCATTAGCTCTAAAAGGCTAAAAGCTATTTTTTGTGCTATTTTTATATGATTTGCCACGCAAAAATTTATATTTAGCTTAATTTCAGGAACAAATACACTCTTATATACATTTACTTCAAGAGATACAACAAAAATATGATTGGCATTTCAGCTAAATTTGTTTTAAAGGCTTTTTTATCTTTGCAGGGTTGCCACTTGTTTTTTCAAATTTTTTTCCAAGTTTTTTAAAGTACACATTTTTAGGTCTATTTTTAGTTTAAAGTTAAGTCTAAGGTAAGAAACTGTGTTAAACAGTATAAAAACATTGAAAAGATAATGTAAAGCTACTTTGAATATGTTTTTTAATAAAAAATTTTTTTGATGATGACAATTTTTTTTATTTATATGATAGATTTTTTGAGTCAAATTGAAAATTTACTACTGAACGTGTGAAAATTGTTAAAATTATGTTTTTTCCTGGTCTTTTATGTTTTTTTAGTGATTTTTGATCAAAATTCAAGGTTTTTCCAGGTATTTTTCAGAATTTATCAAGTTCCAGGTTTTTCCAGGTTATTTTTGCCTAAATTGTCAAATTCCAGGTTTTCAAGGTTTTTCCAGGTTTCCAGGTAAAGTGGCAACCCTGTCTTTGTTTTATTTTTCATGTCTGATGAAATGTGTATGTTAGTTGTTAGACTGATAGTAAAAGCATTACTAACAGTACTTAGAATGACAGTATAATGCATAATTAAATTATGTTTTAAACATTTAAAACACTTTACCTAATGTAGTCCTTCAAAATACCTGTATTTCAAAGTTTTAATAAACTACCCTGCAAATTATTGTGGACTATAAATTATAAGTTCAGGAGAAGAACAGGTTATAAGAAAGCTGTGAATTTAAGACACAACTATTATAAAACAGTTTTGTAGTAGAAATATATTTACCGGAACTTACATTAGAGCAGAAAAAACTTTAAAATAGTTAGATTTTACTTAGAAACAAAAATTAGATATATCCTATATTGTCATAAACAGTGCAATTTGCAAAGCAGTAACTTTAACTTTTTGTTTTATTTAAGCACTCAAAATTTAACTGAATTTTTAAAAATATTATAGTAGTTCACAAAACCATATTTATAGTGTTTTAGAAAGTTAATATGAAATACTTTAATCCAAAGAGGCAATAATGTTTATGAGCTTTTGCACAAGTTGAAATAAATTTTGTATGTACTTTTTTATTACTTACTACTATACATAACATGAGACCTATAAACCATCCAAGATATAAATGAATATCAGAAATTTAACTATGCTCTCAAAAACTTGACTGATAGTAATTAAAAATTCTGTTGTAATAAAGAAGTTTTTACCTTTTTGACCATAAAGCTATAAAACATTGCTGAGTTAAATAGCAAGCAGTATTGATTACAAGTATATTTCTTATTTTACCTAAGTTTGGCAATCAAAATGTCAATCAAAATATAAAACTTAAAGCAAAACAAAAATATCAAGAAAACATCAGTAGTCTTAGAAAAGTTATAATTTATATTATGATATAAATAAAAAGAGCAACACAATGTTAAAAATAAACTTTCTATGCTAAATATGTATGAAAAACATAGTTAAATTTTTGCTGAATTTTATGAGATATTAACTAAAATAAGCTAACCAGTTGTTTTTGATAAAACTAGAACAATTTTTTTTTATAACACAATGTTTACTCCAAATAGTCAACTAATAGGTTTTGGAAGAGTCTGGTAATAAGTTATAAAATAGAATAATAATTCAAATTATATTTAAGTTTAGTAGTTGATACTTTAGTAAACTATTTATTTTATAAAGCTGGAATTTTAACAAAAATATTTAACATTAAAATATCAAAAACTATTCACAATTTATGTTTGTAAAACTAAAACTTTTGCTTTTGATCAACATGGTAAAAAATAGTACTCAAATACCATTAAGCAAAAATAAAAGAAAACTGTACTATTACTACACTTATATACTATATCTACTAGGTTTTTTAAACAATGAATGGTATAGATTAAAATCTGTTGCTTAGTTAGTTATTTCCTTATACAATTTTAAACTTACACATTAGTAACACTTTATCTCGGTTAAATCTGGAGGACATAATAACTTATCTGATGAAACGCTGGTTAAAATTCTATCTAACAGACTATACAAATTTAGCTTCTAAAAAAATTATTACAGGCATGTTTGATTTAAAATTTAATATTACGGGCATAGCATTAAAGAACTTTTTAGCATATAAAAGCAAAACGAATAAATAGTATTTAGCTGCATTTCGATAATCTAAGGTTTCTCAATGCACAATCGCCATCATATCATAACTATATTTTCAAAACGCTTTTTTATTCGTCATAAAATAAAGCCTTAACTCTTTTATCGAAAACTTTTAGGTTAAACTTTTTATTGTATAAGATTTAGACTGGTAAATATGGTAATGTTTTGCTAAGTTACAAGATTGCCATAAAAAATGAATTTTAAAATTCTAAAACTGATTAAGATTTATAAAATTTAACTTTAAAACAGAAAAGCTATACAGCTCAGAAATGAACTGTCAAATGAAACATAAACCAAGCTTTTTACTCAAAAATCTTTTATCATTTATTTGACATTATCAATGTAACAAATTTGTTAACTTGAAATGTCATGTTTGAGCAATTTTAGTCGATATTCTTTTCGCCACAGTGGCAGCTATAATTAGTAACAGAGTTGAAAAATTCTAATATTACTGTTGTAACTCAACAATGGACACTACATTTATTTGTTTTAATTTTAGAAAAATCGTTTTTGATTTGTGTAATTATATATGTGTATAATCGTTGATACTACGTTTTAATATTGTTATTCTAAATAAAAATCGAAACATCTAAAATGTAATATAGTCAATTCAGGAGTACCTTGACTATCTCGATTCGAAATAATTTTACAATAAAGTACTAATACTTATTTAAAAATACCATACTTTTAAATTGTTATGGAATTTTTTCGACAACAAGCCTTATTCGTAGAGGTAATAACAATTTTTTAACAGTGAAGTATAAACTTATATAATAGGCTACGCATCGATTTAAAAATAAGACATTTGTGTTTTCAGTAATGACTTGACAGTGTCTTAAAATTGCAAATTATTTTCTTTTTGGGATTACACACAAAACGGTTTCAAATACAGTTTTATGTAACGATACACTTCTTCTCCTTTCACTTTTGAAGAGAATCTTCACTCTACTTCTCATTTGCCTTTTTGTTGGAAAATAAACACTCTCCCTTCCATTTAAACTAGAAAAATACAGCTCATTTCAAAATATATTGGTCTTAAAATTGTTTGAGTATTTAACTATTTAACCTAAACGGTGTATTAAAATAAGTTTTTTGTAATAACTCGTTCATAGACAAGCTTTTCGTTTGTAATATTTAGTATAAAAAAGTTTTATAAACAGAAAATGCATTTAAATTTTAGATTATGTTACATTGTAGTTCTATATAGGTGTGGTAAATAATAACCAATAATAAACAATGAACTTTACCGCAAGATCAACAACAACAGCATCCGAGACAATCCTACGACCGGTTTCGTCCTTATTAGGACTCATCAGGCAGGAATAGTCGCGAGAAACCGCTATTGTGATCTTAAACAAGCGGGCTTAAGTACGAAGTACTGAAGCGATGTTTTGTGGGTAAAGTTAAAAAAATGACACAGCTAAATCATTCACAGCCCAACGTCTCAGACATTGTCAGCTTGTTGTGAGATTGTAGTCTGCGCTCGTTTGTAAATAATAACATAATACGAGTGTGGTAGTATTTAAAACACCTTTAATTATAGTGTACTTTGATGTTTACAGTTTTCAGTAGAACGTTTAACAACGTAACACAACTGTACAAACCGTGAACCCTAACCCTATGACGTTATATTGTGTCGTCGCTTCTTTTAATGTAAAGTTAATTATTTATGAATTTATTTTAAATATCTCAACAAATAGAACACAAATGTTGCCTTAGTAGCAATGAGAAGATTTTAAGTAACCTTAAATAATTGATGAATAAAATTCTATACCACAAGAAACGTTCATTGACTTTTAAATATTAATTCATACAAATAGAAAATTATATATAATCTTTTTTACTTTAAGTTATTTTTAATCATTAAATGATTAAAAAATAGTTTGAAAAAAGATTGTATAGTCTTTGGTACTACGTTTCAATATTACTATTGTAAAATATAACCGAAATATTAAAAATGATAAACTTAATTTAGAAAAACTTTTACTGCCTAAATTCGAAACTATTTTACTATCTAGTAGTAGTAAGAACATTTATATTGTTATTTGAAAACAACTTACTTTTTAAATTATTATTATTTTTTTTAACAACGATAACGTTTCTTATTCGTAGCTTATATACGTGTTTTAAGTTATTATTCAGTGCAGTATAAACTTATACAATTAGATATGCGTTAATTTAGAAAAAAATTACTATGTTTTTTCAGCAATGAGTTTATTAAACAGAACTTCACAACGAAAATTAACCAAGTATTTAACTTAAAATAACAAGTCATCAAACCATAAACTTATAACATACTCAACAATGATTCGAAAATTAACTAAGTAGTTATTTTTCAAAAACATCACCTAACATGTCAATTTTGCTTTTGAAATCTTTGTGAACGACATTTGCAGTGATAACAGCATAAACAGTTGCACCATCCTTAATTCTATCATCACATTGCAGCTTTTTACCAACATTGAAACCTTTTCTGTAAAACTCAGCTACACACTCAGAACTTTTCAATTCAATCATCTCAGCGAGCTTCGAGCGAAAATCAGCGACGGTGTTGGATCCAGAAACTTCCACTTCAAAAGACGTTTTCGGATCGTGTATATCCAAGTCTTTTGGAACAAATTGAAAAAAAGTCATAACTGTGATTTTGAACTTCATTTTACACACGATAAAACTGTAAAGAGCAAAGTTTTTCAAATAAGACTGGAGTTTGTTTTTTGAAATTAGTAATATTTGGTTTCATAATTCAGTTTCCGACCGGATTTAACATTTGTTTCATAATCAGTTGCTTTAAAAAACATCAAATATTGTATTTAAAACTATTATATCAAATAAGTTAAAGCAAATCAAATAATATAAACAAATTTAAAACTAACTTTCATATAATTTGTTAAAATATTTTATTATAAAATTTAAAACATAAAAATTATATGTATCTAAACTACTACATTTTTATGTCAATACTCGGGAGTATGCCATCAATGAATGTCATACATTTCTTCTAAATTAGTTTATTTCAATTGCCTTAAATAGGTAAAGCTAAATATTTTAACATCTGTATAGTGATAGAACTAATTATCATTTTAGAGATTGCTTTAAAAAATTACTAGGTTTACCTTAGTAAATGCTCAATTTAAATAACTATATAAAGACGAGCATTAAGTTATTGTTATAGGAAAATTTATTAATTTTTCAAAAAACATAAAACTTTAATGTCAATTATTTTCCTTATCTTAAAAGCTATCTAAAATTTTTTTTTTTATTTTAGAGAACGCACCTTTGCCTTTAATTCAAAAAAAAATTATTTAATTTGGGGTTGGAATTATTTCATGGGGTCCCTCCAAAAATAAAGGTTTTTTTTCGTTTTTTTTTATCAAATGGTATTAGAACCAAAAATAAATATTTTTTTTTAATTTTTTTTTTTTGATTTCCCTTAGTTTGCATGTTATAAAAACTCTTAAATAGTTATTTTATAAATAATGTTAATATCTTTTACGATTTGGCCCAAAATCAAAATGTAGTATATTACACTATCATTTGCCTTGGCCATTTCCTAGATAAAAAATTGATTAAAGGAAAAAAAAAGTTAATAAGAATGTGAATTACATCAAACTAAATTAAAATAAAATAATTTAATTAAATTTGTTGTATATTCACATTCTTATTAAATTTTTTTTTCCTTTTATCAATTTTTTATCTAGGAAATGGCCAAGGCAAATGATAGTGTAATATACTACATTTTGATTTTGAGCCAAATCGTAAAAGATATTAACATTATTTATAAAATAACTATTTAAGAGTTTTTATAACATGCAAACTAAGGGAAATCAAAAAAAAAATTAAAAAAAAATATTTATTTTTGGTTCTAATACCATTTGATAAAAAAAAACGAAAAAAAACCTTTATTTTTGGAGGGACCCCATGAAATAATTCCAACCCCAAATTAAATAATTTTTTTTAAATTAAAGGCAAAGGTGCGTTCTCTAAAATAAAAAAAAAATTTTAGATAGCTTTTAAGATAAGGAAAATAATTGACATTAAAGTTTTATGTTTTTTGAAAAATTAATAAATTTTCCTATAACAATAACTTTATGCTCGTTATATAAAGTAGTGACACTATGAAATTTCTTCAAATCTTTAGACATGTTATTTACTGTTTTGACTTTATTGTATGCTAATTGCAAAAACGTTCTACAGTCTATAACAAAGTTTTATATATATGTTTAAAACTCTAATTATTAAACAAACTAGTTATTATTTATTTTTAAAGATAGATAACCTACAAATTTTATTAATGATAAATTTTCTACAGTTTTGTAATTTATGGTTTGATATTGCTTATAAGTTACTAAAGTATCAATTAACTTCCTTTTTACCAGATTTCAATATCAAAAAAAAAGTACAACCCTAAATGGTTAACCTGCATATAAAATTATTTAATAAAAACATAAATTAATAAAGACTTTGTTTAGAAGTTGTCATTTAATAAGTTTGAAATATTTTTTATAGGTACTAATGTAAATTTATAAATTTTCATATCTTTAGTTTTTATTTAGACACTGTACTAAAGCTATGGACTCAGTTACGAAGTAGTGTTACTTCAAACCTACCAAGACTTATATAGTATAAAATGAATGATTATCAACACAATATAGAGAATAAGTTATAATAACTAATAAACAGTTTTTGACTGCATTAATGCATATGTAGAATTTGTCTTTAGCAAATTCGTGTAAAACATTAATTTGTTTGATATCAAAAATCAAAACCACGCTACTATAACGTTATTATGTAGAAACTAATAAACCTTAAGTATTGATATAGTATTAATATGAGAATTTTCTAATACAATCAAAAAATCTAAACTAATAAAAACAGTTATTTTAATAAAATTAACTAAAAATTTTTAACTATAAGTATCTTACTTTAAGAACTGTGAAATAACGACAATCATCTTAAAACTTATTATCAGCTTTGATTTATACAGAATTATTTAAAAAGAATATTAGTTTTCTTCTTGAATTTTTACATGGTTTTAAGAACAGGTTAAATTTCGTAATTCTTAATTTTTACTTGTTGTCTTATTTTAAATGGTTTTCAACTACTTTAAAACGTTAGAACTATTTTAATAATTAATAAATAATTATTTTTTTTTGATTCTATTTCTTTTCAATGTAAATGTTATTTAGCAACTAAGTAAATTTTATTTTTCTTATTTTTTTTAGTTAATTAATTAAATAAAAAAATTTTATTGAGTAGACTTAGAGTGATTAATAACAAAAATAATATATATTATATACGTTATGAAATGAAATCGGGTTAAAAAGTGTTTAAAATAAATTTTGTGATAAACGTTTTCAAAAACTTCTAAAACTTAAACAACTTTAAATTTCAACGGTTGCACAACGAATGATTTGTTTGAACTATTCAAAAAGAACAAAATGTAAAAAGACAAAAAGTAGCGTTTACTTTCATATGAACTACTACAGACGGTAATACTTCAGCCAGTTATTTTTTTGTACAACTATTTAAATATATGTGAATAAAAGGTAAAACAGCTGTTTTATTGTAATTAATTATTTATGGAAACTTATGCAATAAAATTTATTGTACAAATTAAGTTTTTAAAAGTGTAGTACAATTAAAATACTTTACAGGATTAGTTTTTAGCTTTAAAACAGTTTTAATCTGTTACTGTTTAGAACAGGGTTTTCGATTTTTTTTCATAAAGCCCCTTTGAAAACATTTAAAAACCTATGGCCTCCTCTGACAAGACTTCGCAAAAAAATCCCTTTAATGCGCCCAAGACTTTTTATTTTTTACAATTCATCCCCAACTCGAGAACATTTACTGTAAACTTTAAATGAATTGCTTATGACCTCATTTACAGTTTATGACCCCCAAAGTTTATGAAAAATTCCCGTAATATTTTAGACTTCTTTTTTCATTATTATCAATACCATCATAATCTCATGACCCTTTACTAATCACGCCCCACCTCACCCCCCTTTAGACCCTTTGCAGCATTTGACTCTTAAATTTAAAAAAGGCACCCGAGGGATCCGTATAGCCCACTTTGGGAAACCCTGGTTTAGAACAATCATATTTAAATAACTTTACAATTTAAGTTTAGTTAGACTTCTAGGCACGAAAACTTTATTGATTTAAGTTTAATGTATTTATTCATATAAAGCAACAAAAGTAACATGAAGTTATTTTATAAAACAATTTTATTTTTTAGAAAATTTCTACTATTTACGAGAAAAAAGATTTTTTTTAGTCAAAAACTATTTTCAATAAAAAAAAAAAATATTTTAGTTTTCAAATCCACTGTTAGACTAAAACACTTTTTGCTGCCTATACAGTAATAATAGCTTCACAGAGTCTTGATGAATACATTAAATATAAGCAAGTATAGTAGTTTTTTATTGGTAAAATAGTTTACTAATTATAACAGAAATTAGGTAAGAAATTTGAAAAATCTGTTATTATGAAACAGAAAAGCAAAAACTTTTAAGTTTGCACATTTTTTTACCAGGTAGGTGTCAAAATGCGCGAGGGGACAACTTAGCACAAAGACATTTTTGCATTGGTTAGAATTATTTTTGTTACATTGCTGTTTTTATTATAACTTATTTCTTTTTTTTTACCATTATTGCTACTCCTAACCCTTATCCTAAATCGTTAATTTTTAATAATCAATTCTTCCTTTAATTCTAACTTTCAATGTTACCCCTTACCCTTGTTCTTGGTCAGTTTTTATTTTCTTAATAATACATTTTTTGTTTGTTTTGTTTTTTTGTTTCATTTTCAATATTACATCTAACTCTTACTTTGGTCAGTAATTTTTACTTTTTATTTTGTGCAAATTGTCACTTGTGCATATTTGACCCTACGTGCAAAATTACCCTTCGTGCAAAACTGAACCGTCTCCGTTCGCACAAGTACACTATAGACATTTTGCTTTTAACTTTGTGAAATCAGGCAACTCTGCTGTAGAGTAAAACTCATCTAGTTTTTTTAAATACCTTAAGTTATGTGTTACATGTTAACAAGTGTGGTCTGTGCAAAAGATATAAAAAGTTTTAATCATTGGACTCTTTTTTTTCTAGTGACTAGAAACAAATGAAAAACAAAGCACATTGTTCATGTAACCTTGGAAATTTCCACTTTTAAAAGTAATCAATCTCTTTAGTTCAAACATTCTGAATAAAATTAGTTTTTACAACTAGTATAGTTAACAGACAAGGTACTCAGTTTTATTTGTCTTTCTAAAATATTTTTTTGAGTTCATAAAAAAAGAAGAATTAACTTAAATTAGGAAAAAAGCTTTATGATAAACTTTATTTATGACAAGCTTTGTAATAAATACCAAAATCTTCAGAGGTTTTTGCTTCTAACTTAAACTGAGTTTATAAGAAAAATGTTTCATCCTATTATTCTTACTATGTATGGTATTTCATCATTAAAAACGCAAAGTGTATAATTATTTATTATGAGAACCAGAGAAAAATTAAAAAAATTTAAGTAGTGTACTAAAAAAAATGTCAAAGAAAATCAATAAATCATAAATAATAAAAGTTTAAAACGTATAACAAAAAAAAAAGAAATAAAATCCACATAACAAAAGTAACAAGGTATGATTCCCTTTATTACTATACAATTACCAATAATGTTTTTGAAAAAAATATTTTAAACTAGGGAACATACTTTTCGGTCGGCCCCTTTACAATAAATGATTTTAAACTGCTTAACATATAATTGTTAAATTGCATAAGCTGTTAGAAAGTAATAAGGTGCTATTTTAGACGATTTTATAATCGTATTTTCGTTTTTATCTATATAATAAACTAGTTAATGTTAATGTTTTATAATTTATAACTTTAATCCTTTTTTTTTGTTATTTATGTACTTTTTAAGCTTCTTTTGACACGATTTATTGATAATTTTATGTCTATATTAACAAAATAAGTTTACAAATATATCTGTTTGTGTTTTAATGTGCTTCCGTAATATTTTAGCAACTTTTTTGAGAGTAAACGATTGCAATATTTAAATTGTTCTACGTTTATTAAAAGGAAAAACTAATTTAAATTAAACAATTTTAGAAAATGTATTGACTTGTTTTAAACTTAGCTTTTTTGAGTCATACTTTTTAAAACTATACTAATGTTTAAGCATAGCTATAGCTTTAGGATGTATAGTTTATGGAAGGCTATATATATTAAAAAAAAAAAACTTTAATTCTCATATTATTGTTTAATTTAAATGTAACTTGTATGTAGTTTAAATCTTTTGAAAATATAATTTAAGTTGTTCAATAGTTTCTTTAGCAGTTACAAGGTTACACCGTTCTATTATTTACTAACAAAAAGGTGTAAAATTACAAGATTTCAAAAGTTATACACATGTCAATAAATACATAATGTGTCTTTAATAATACATTCAATTCTATATTAAGTTGAAAATGCAATGACTGACAAAAAAAATATTTCAATTGAATAAATTAAAAATAATATCTAAAAACATTAAAAAAAAAACAAAGGTTGTAAATGTTAGTTTAAACCTAGTTCTTAGTTCACATTTAGCATTGTTATTACTAATAAATAACTCATTATTACAAAGTTTTATTGAGGAGATTAACTAAAACGGTAATATTTTGGAAAGTTGTTGAAAACAAATGAAATTAAAACAGTATATGTATAATAATAAATATTCTTTTGTAATTATTTCAGCTTGGTAAAAAAAGAATATCAAAACAAAAGCAGAAAAAGTTAGTCTGAAACGATTAAAACTAGCTTGGCACTGATTGGTTAAAAATAACTTTGCAGTTTTTAGTCTACTCACATTACTGTAAGTTAGTTGCATAAGTACAGTGGTTTGACTACTATCGCTGCTCGAAAATTTTTTATTGTATGTGCTTTCGAAATAGTATAAAGTTTAAATATCGAGTTTGAGAGTTACTTTAACTTTTTATAGGTTTAACTGCAACTATTTTTTGTTTTGCGAAATCGTTTTTGCAATGGTACTTGTTTTGTTGTTTTGATTAGCTACATTGTTAAATTTTTTGTAACAAAGTGGTATAATTGTTGTGAGTATTTATAAAAGCAAGCTATAAAAATGATTAAATTATTTATCTTAAAGTATGAGTGTTAATGTTTACTAAGCTTAGTCATTTTCATTGCTGTTTTAAATTTATGTTTTTATTATAGTATATTAGTTAATTATGCTGCCTACCTACTTTATTTGATTAATTACTTATATTTCTTTCATATTCTACTTTTCATAATTTTAATTTATTAATACAGTACACAAAACAGTTTTAATCTACAAAAGAAGTTATTTGACTTTTTGTACACAAACTCAAAAGATAAAGGTACAGTGAAATATTTTTTCAGTTACCAACTTTTTACGACTTTTTATTTTATCAACCAACAATCAATGTAATAATTTAATTTTTTAGACTTGTTTGAATAGCATTAAGTAATGGAAAATTCTGACGAAACTGTTAATGGGCTGATGATGAAACAACGTACGGAATGGGTTAAGTTATGCCACCTATTGGAACATGAAAACAAAATGTTGAAGTCTAAGCAGTCAGAAAAGAGGTATGTACTAATTGATTATACAGCTTATATGGTAGTTTTTAAACATTTTGTGATGACGTTCTGAAATGGTTTTAAACGGTAAACAGTAATCCAAAATAATAATTGTAGTTTTATTTGATACTTTCCTATAAGCAAACTATTAACGAAATATAAGTTTATGCGTCACATAATTTTTTTTAGCTTATGCAATACAATAAGCACAAAAGCCTACTTTTTCACATATAGCATGTGTAAAAATTTTATCAAAAAAGTAATGCTCAAATATGTCAAAGGATACAATATGAAATAAAGCTTAATGAAAGATTTATGAAATACACTAGGTGTAGTAAAAAACTGTTAGATAAACAAAGGGGCTAACTATAAAATGTACATTAACATATATTATAAAATATGTTTATAAACTTTATAAAATGTAGTAATTCTAAACTCTCTCATTATTAATTATTTTGTTTAGTTTTACTTTACATTTATCTTATTGTTAAGAATTAAGAAAGCCTTGCTTTATTTTTTTTTCAAATTTGCAGTAGATTTTGAGATATGGAACTTAAAAAGTTTTTTTATTTGATTATTTTTTTAAAACTTGAGTTGTGGTTATTAAAATTTTTTTTTTTAATATTGATAAAGTGAAAACCATATTTGAAAACGAAGTATATTTTATAGTAGACTAATTAAATATGCATTTTGGAAAGCCTAACTGTTTTTTATAAACAAACTAATTTAAAACATATAAATGAAGTCTTAAACAATAACCTTTTTAGATTTAACCTTTTTCCAATGATGAAGATAAATGAACGTATTAAAGTTGTAAAAGAAATTTTACTAATTATGCATAGTGTTCGTTTTACTGACATTTTCAATTTTTGATTAGCTTTTTTATACTTTAACACTTATTTTTAAATTCTACTTTAGATAAATGGATACATCAACAAAATTTTTAGTAGTAATTTTATTTTAAATGATTTTGGTAAAGAAGGATAAAAATAGTATTATTTTACAATTGAGTTTCCTGATAATAAACTAATACTATAAACATTCGAAAAAAAAAGAAATGTATATGTTACTTTAAATTTATTATTACTTCTATTTTTAGTAGCAACAAAAAAGTAGACACATCAACAATTGAAGAAAACAATTCTCTCAAAATTCAATTGTCAGAATTAAAGTAAGTTTGTTTAATTGGTATAGTTTAGATGAAAATTATCAAGTTTAATATTGACTTTATAAGCAAAAGTTTGAACTTATTTTAAACTTAATAAATGAATCAAATTGTTTAAAGTGTATACAAAAAGACTAAAATTTGGAAGTATAAAAAGATAAAATATTATAAAAATAAAACCAAAAAATTTAAGTCAACTAAATGTTTTAACAGTATTTATTTTCCTTTGCAATTGATGTTTATCACTGTTGTTTTGATCATACGATTGTGCTTGTGCATTAAGTTTTAAAACTGTAAAAAAACTTTGAAAAAAAAAACTTTATTCTTTGATTTAGTCTTCTAACCATTTTTAGCATTTAGGACTATTATATCAAAAGAATCAGTTAATATTTTTTATAGTATAGAGTTGTACAATGCTTCACATAAGGCTATTCAGATGTAATACTTATCAAAACTAAAACATACGTTTTTATCGTTTTTTTAAACAGAAACCATTCATGTTTGTGTTAGATATTATGATTTTAAAATAAATAAGACAAAGTTTTAACTTCTAAAAATATTTCTGAGTTATACTTTATTATACTTATTAACATGTGTAGAAAGAAAGGCGAACTAGATGACAAGAAAATTGAAGAGCTACAGAAAGAAATAGCATCTATTCAGTCAGATAGAAAAAAATCAGATGAACTAAAAGAAGCAAAGTAAGTACTATTTATTTGTTACCGATTTTGTAAACACATTTTTTAATGTATGAATAACTGTTAAGTCTATATTTTAACTAATTTATAAAAATAAGCTTTAGTATTAATAAATTAAAGTTAGTTAATTTATTTTAGTTTTGTTCAAAATAAACAACTATTTGTTTATTATCAATTTATTTTCTAAGTAAAAGTGTTTTTCGTTTCTATATTAAAAGTTTTCTTTTGCTATTGAAATGTAAAAATTCTTTATTTAAAAATATCTTAATGTTATACTTTGATTTTTTTAGACTGTAATAAAATAACTTTACTTAAAAATTTTGTATCAAACTTCTTGTGTGTAAGTTGATAAAAAACATTGACAATAAAATTTAACGTTACTTGTAGCTAAACAAAAGTTGTGCGAGTTTTCTAGTTTAAAGTTAATCTCTCTAGAGTTGAAGTCATACAGTTATAAATTAAGTGAACAATAAAAGTTCAAATTAAGATTCACTTATAGCTAAACATAAATTGTTTAAATTTTTTCGATAAAAAAAATTAACTCCCTAGAGTGAAAATTTTGCACTTGTGAACTGAAAGCTTACTAAAACTTGCATTTAACTTATATATGATAAAACACAACTGGTATAGTTTTCTTTGTAATTGTCTTATGTGTTTAAAGCTTTTATAAATGAAGAATTTATTCTTTTATTTTAATTTATCTTCAAAAACTATAAACATTTTCTTATTTGTTGTCAATTTACCTAAAAAACACTGGTTACTTTCTTATTTAATTAGAATTGAAACTAACAAAAAATAGTAAAATTACTTTTTGTCATACTTTAGTATAAACTAAAGCACATGGTTTGTATTATTGCACAATAGTTTTAGATTGTAAAAGTAACAAATCTAAAAATTGTAGTTTTAAATAACAAGTTTTATATTACTTTATTTAATTACTTAAAATTTATCTTTTTTATAAAACTTCATTAAATAAGAGTTATAAATATTTTAAACAATACTTTATCATAAAATTTGTATACTTCTTCTATTTTTTTTAATGTTTTTTGATTATTCTACTATATACATTTTATAATCCGTTTCATTAGATAGTATCATAAAATTATTTAAAAAAAAGCGAAAATCGATGTATCAGTGATATCTAGTTAAAATCTTTAATTAGTTAAACTTTATATTAAATCTTGTTAATGTTTAAATTTAATTTAAGAACCAAAACGGAATCGAACCTATTGCAACTTAAAATAGAAGAAAATAAAGAATTGAAAAAAGAAAATTTGAATCTTAAAGATGAATTGTACAGCTTAAACGACGCAGTAAAGTCGTTGAAGAAGATAAGTTCTCAAGAAAGAAAACAATTGATAATAGAGCTAGAAGGAGATTGGAAAATCAAAAGACAAGGTTTTATAAACAGTCATTATAATAAGCACCATAAGATCTTTTAAAAAATGTTATAAAACAAACTTAAATATTATTTCTTATTAAGTAATAAAAATTAATTATTATAAACTTAACTCTATTAATTTGTTATTTACGTGCGTATGACAAAAACACATAATGGTCTTATCTTCCAGCTTCTTTCAACAATGATGACACAGAGAACAGTTGTGAAAAGAAAGCAAAACACTAGAAGGTTGGAAAAAGCAGTTGTTATGAAGAGTCGATTATTTTATTGAATACTTCACTAATATCACGTTATAGTTATTGTTTTTTATTGTAAGGTTTCTTTGATAGTAATCTGTGCATTTTTTAGATAATAATTCGAATTTTTTGTCCCTATTCAACATTTAACCTTGCGTTTGGTAATATTATAAATTTGACGTTTTAAATCAAGTTGATTTTAACTTGTCTTACAACTAATTTACGTTTTAATTTGACAAATTGCTTGTTCAAACTTGCGGTAAGCATTTGAACTTTAAAGTCATGTAGAGTTCAAGTGTTAATTTAAATTTTTCACATTGAGTTTTGTTTTGAACTTTCAGCAAGTAACGTATAAAAGTAAAAATGATATAGATTAGTTGTTGGTATATAATAAATCTGTTTCAAGTAATTTTGGAGACATAAAAATAAAATATTTTAGCTGATGTTTAGTTTTTTTCAAAATAGTTGTTTAATATAAAGATTATCATCACTTTGGCTTTAAATGTTTTAATTTGTAAAAAAAAATCTAAAACCGGTACATTTTAGCTTAATGTTAAAAAATGTTTGATTTTGCTACTAAATCTGTTTATGTAAACGTATGTTATTGTAAAGGAATAAAAGTGGTTGATATGAACTGCAGTTTTTTATGTTCAATTTGTTTTTAAATTAACTATAATTATAAAATCAAATTAAGGCTTAT
Organism: Thalia democratica; assembly: GCF_965202585.1. NCBI lineage: Eukaryota > Metazoa > Chordata > Thaliacea > Salpida > Salpidae > Thalia > Thalia democratica. Next base: position 39,815,177 of record NC_139165.1, on the reverse strand, counting down.
CATATTGAATATTTTCTAATTTTAGCTACTAAGGAGCAATATTTAGTAAAAGGCAAAAAACTGAATTGATAGTATACTATATCTAAGTCAAGATATTTATTAAAATAGCAATTGATTTTAAAATCATACCAAGTTCTAAAAATCTCGTACATGAATTTCGATTATACACTATAAATAAGTTCAATTAATTATAATCTATAGAATATTAAAGTAAAAAGTTTTGATCTTATAATAGAAAATATTAAGTATATTTCTTATAGAATTTTTTAAGAAAAACCAAACAATTAATTTTCTTATAAGCGTATTCTCGATGGAAAGTTTAATCAAGTTGGAGCTAATATGTAAACGTTTATATTTAGAAAAATGTAAATTATATACTTCTTCTTTCTTAAAACAACATTTAAGGTACTTAAGTTTTAAAGATAAAAATGAATTTAAAAATTTAAATGATAGATTATAAAACAATTTTATGGTCCAAAAGACATTTAGTTATAAAAAAAGAATACATATTTATAATAGCATTCTATTTCATTATTTAGTCTTTCTAGTCCTTTTAAAACTACTCTAGTTTGGTTTGGTATATTGTTTTTTTCGTTTAATTTTGTAAGCTTAATTATATAATTTTGTAACAAACACTATTCAAACTTTTCGAAAAAAAAAACGTCATAAAAAATTAATAAAGTTAGAAAAATTTAACTACTTATCAGCGAAGCACGCAACACTTGAAAAATCATTCAAGATATATTTTGTTATTTAAGATTAATTGCTTGTAAAAGTAGTTCTTCTTACAATAATTTCTATAAACTAGTACAGTAAATTTTAAGTTTATGTATGCTAGTTATCATTTTTCTTTTTAAAGGAAATTAATAAAATCTAAAGAACGTTTTTTGTTAAGATGGTGACGAAGAAATAGTATATTGGTTCAATTTAAAAATAAAAATAGGAGCATAAGCTACATTGAATTGCAACAAACTTTAATTTTTTTAACATACTTTTACTGTCTATTGTTATAAAATATGAATGTTATACAAGTTTTTTTTGTCTCAAGTATGACACTGAGTAGTTACAATATTGAACAATTTAAAAGAACCTTTGTATGTGAATCTTTAAACTGTTTAGTTTAATAGAAAAAATTGTTTTTTTATAGCAATATTGAAAAAGAATGCCTAAAATGAAATGAATAAACATTTAAGACACTATATAAACACTGCATGTAAAAAAATTGTATATATAAAAACTAATCATTATAAATAAACAGTGCAGTTTTTATACAATAGTACAAACTATTATAAACAAAATGCACAAACTGCTGTCAAAAAACCTTACATTAAAGAAAATAACTATAACGTGACATTAATGCAGTATTAAACAAATAAATTGATTCCTCATAAAATCAGCTTGTTCCAACCTTCTAGTGTTTTGCTTTCTTTTCACAACTGCTCTCTGTGTCATCATTGTTGAAAGAAGCTGGAAGATACCACCATTAAGTATTTTTTTCATAAACATTAAAAAAAATCATAGTATTGTGTATATAATAATTGACTTTATTTAATAATTAAGAAAAAAAAACGTAAGTTTATATTATATTATGTTCTTAAAGGTCTTATGGTGCTTATTATAGTGTGTGTTTATAAAACCTCTTCTTTTGATTTTCCAATCTCCATCTAACTTGACTGCTGCTTCGTATCCAAGTTTATTAAAACCGAGACTATTCACTCTTAAATTCTTTATCAACGACTTTACTTCATCGTTTAGGCTGTACAATTCATCTTTAAGATTCAAATTTTCATTTTTCAATTCATTAATTTCTTCAATTTTAAGTTGCAATAGGTTCGATTCCGTTTTGATTCTTAAATTAAGTTTAAACATTAGCAAGATTTGATAAAAAAGTTCAACTTATTTGATACTTTTACTAGAAATCGCTAATCCATCGATAGTCGTTTTTGCTTAAATTAAATTGATGATAATTTCTAATAAAAAGGTTTTCAATTATCAAATATCTATAGTATAATAATCACAAAAAATAAAAGAAGTGTTTAAGTTTTATCATAAAGTATTGTTTAAAATGTTAAAAAGTCTTGCTTATTTAACTTTTATAATAAATTTAATTTGTAAGTAATCAAATAAAGTATTTTAAAAGTTGCTAAATAAAAATACAAACGTTAAGATATAATACAATTAGAGTTTAAAACTATCGTGCTAAAGATACTAACAATATGCTTTTTTTATACTTCAAATACTAAATACAAAAGTAACTTCACTATTTGCAAATTGCATTGAAGTGTATCTTATGTCCCTGTTTTCATTTTTTAAATTTACAAATATTTTATTTCTTCGCCTACATCTAAACAAAAAAAGTTCTTAAGACTTTATTCATTACCTTTGGAAACAAAAAATGGTAACTATTATACATAAAACTGAAAATTAGCTGAATTAATTTACAGAAACTTTTATTAGAGGACTACTTTTACAAGAAAATTAACTTGAATAACAAAATGTTTATTGCATCTTTTTTTAAGCGTCGTTACTAAGCTGATAATTAGTTAACTTTTTCAACGTCGTTAATTGATATTAAGAATATGTTGTTCTTTTAAAAAGTTTAAACAATGTTTGTTAACGAGCTTATAAAATTTAACAAAAAAAAAATGTACTAAACCAAAATAGAGTAATTTTACAAGGACTAGTAACACTGTAGAACGAAATAAAATGCTATGTTAGCTATTTTGTTTTTTAACTGAATATGTCTAATAAAGTATAATCTTGTGTTATAAATACTTTTTTCTAATTATAAATTTGTTTATATCTCTAGAATTTAAGTACTTTAATTGTTGCTGTAAGAAAAAAAAAAGTTTACATCTTACTAAATATATACGATTAAATATTAAGCTTCAACTCTTCAACTTGATTAAACTTTGTATTGAAATTAAGTTTATAAGAAAAATATTGTTAGATTTTTTTTGTGAAAGAAAGCTGTAAGATAGTTACTTAGATTTTTCGTTATAAAAATCAAAATTTATACTTAAAATATTTTATTCAACGAGATAATTTAAGCTTATTCATTGTGTAAAAAGTGTTATTAAACATTTTAAACTACCTACAGTTCAAATTTTAAACGAATGGAAACTTTAAAAACTTTATACGAGATTTTTAAAATTAGTCTGAATTTTAAAAACGACTGCTGTTTTAAAATATATAGCCCCTTAGCTATAGAAAATTATCAATTTAGTTTTTTTCCTTTACTAGATATTGCAAATTAGTAGATAAATTTGGAAAGTATTTAATACAACAAGCGTTAACTTAATTGTTTGATTTTATTTTGTAAAAAAATTAAAATTAATTATAATACACAAAAGTACATATCAACTACTTTTATTTTTTACAATAACGTACGTTTAAATAAACAGATTTAGTAGCAAAAGCAAACATCTTTTATTTTTAGCTAAAATGAATCGATTTTAGAACTTTTTTTACGACTTAAAGTGTTTAAAGCTTAAGTGATGATAATATTCAAATCAAACAACTACTTATACAAAATGAAAATCAAACAAAAACTTTAATGTTCATGTTTCCAAAAGTAATTGAAAAAGATTTATTGTATTCAAACAACTAATTTATAAAATTACTTTTACTCTTAAACTCCCATTGTTAATTGCTAAAAGTTCAAATCAAAACTCAATGTAAAAAATTTAAATTAACACTTGAACTCTACATGACTTTAAAGTTCAAATGCTTACCGCAAGTTTGAACAAGCAATTTGTCAAATTAAAACGTAAATTAGTTGTAATATAAATTAAAAGCAACTTGATTTAAAACGTCAAATTTATGATATTACCAAACTCAAGGTTGAATGTTATATGAGGAGAAAAAAATAGATCCAAATTATCATTAAAAAAAAGCACAATCTACTATCAAAGAAACCTTACATTAAAAGAATAACTATAACTTTATATTAATGATGTATTCAACAAATTAATTGATTCTCACAACAACTGCTCTTTCCAACCTTCTAGTGTTTTGCTTTCTTTTCACAACTGCTCTCTGTGTCATCATTGTTGAAAGAAGCTGAAAGATACGACCATTAAGTATTTTTACCATAAAAATGTTACAAAAAAAATTCATAGTATTGTGTTTATAATATTTGACTTTATTTAATAATTAAGAAAAAAACGTAAGTTTATATTATATTATGTTCTTTAAGGTCTTATGGTGCTTATTATAGTGTGTGTTTATAAAACCTCTTCGTTTGATTTTCCAATCTCCATCTAACTTTACTGCTGCTTCGTATCCAAGTTTATTCAAACCGAGACTATTCGCTCTTAAATTCTTTTTCAACGACTTTACTGCATCGTTTAGGCTGTACAATTCATCTTTAAGATTCGAATTTTTTTTTTTCAATTCATTAATTTCTTCAATTTTAAGTTGCAATAGGTTCGATTTCGTTTTGATTCTTAAATTTAATTAAAACATTAGCAAGATTTGATAAAAAAGTTCAACTTATTTGATACTTTTACTAGAAATCGCTAATACATCGATAGTCGTTTTTGCTTAAATTAAATTGATGATAATTTCTAATAAGAAGGTTTTCAATTATTAAATGTCTATAGTAAAATAATAACAAAAATTTAAAAGAAGTGTTTTAGTTTTATCATAAAGTATTGTTTAAAATTTTAAAAAGTCTTGCTTATTTAACTTTTACAATAAATTTAATTTGTAAGTAATTAAATAAAGTATTTTAAAAGTTGCTAAATAAAATTACAAACGTGAAGATTTAATACACTTAGAGTTTAAAACTATTGTGCTAAAAATACTAACAATATGCTTTTTTTATACTTTAAATACTAAATATAAAAGTAACTTTACTATTTTTAGTTAGTTTCAATCCTAGTCTAATCAAATAAGAAGATAAACAGTGCTTTTGAGACAAATTGACAACTAAAAATACTTTATTTAAATGAATTGAAATTTATATATGAAAATGTTAAATACAAACAACAATTGGAAAAAGTATATATACGTATTGTGTTTTATTACGTACAAAAATAAACTTCAAGTTATAATGGGTATTTTAGTTTTAAATTGCAAAACTTTCGCTCTAGGGAGTTAACTTTTTAATTGGAAAAAATATACAGAAACTTTGTTTAGGAACAAGAGGAGTTTAGTTTGAACTTTTATTTTTGACTTAATTTATAAATTTTTGACTTCAACTCTTGGGAGTTGAGCTTTAAATTAGAAAACTCGCACAACTTGAGTTTAGCTACAAGTTTCGTTAAATTTGATTGTCAATATTTTATAAAACTTACACACTAGAGAGCTAAAATATAATTAAGTAAAGTTATTTTGTTAAGGTTTCAATAAGTAAAAGTATTTTAATCGGATATTTTTCATTAAATTTTTTTTTTATTTCAATAAAGTAAGCAAATTGTTGATACAGAAACCTTAAACATTTTTACTTTGAAAAAGAAATCTCACTAAAAAATTAATTTTTAAGTGTGAATAAAACTAAAATAAAATAACTAACTCAAGTTTATTAATACAACAGCTTAAATTTTACAATCTATTGGGTTTATGTAATTACATATACAATTAAAAGAGTTAATTTATAAAATTGGTAACAATTAAATACTTACTTTGCTTCTTTTAGTTCTTCTAATTTTTTTCTATAAGACTGAATAGATGCAATTTCTTTCTGTAGCACTTCAATTTTCTTGTCATCCAACTCGCTTTTATTTCTATAAAGTTTAAATAAACACAATAAAGTATAAATAAAAAGTATTTTCTAGATATTAAGGTTTTTACTTTTATTTAAAAAAATGAAATACTCACACAAAAGTGAATGGTTTCTTTTAATAAAAAGGAGAAAAACATTTATATTAGTTCCAAAAAGTGTTCAATATGAATAATTTTATCTTAGGCATTGAACAACTTTACACTATGATAAATAAAAGTCCTAAAAAAATAAAAGGAGTTAGTAAAACTTAGCAAACACTTAGTTAAAACAATAAAGTTTTTTTTGAAACTTTTTTTTACAGAATCAAAGTTTAATGTTCAATTATAATGGTTTACTCAAAATAACAGTGTTTAACATAAATTGCAAAGCTAAATAATTATTGTTAAATATATTTTGTTGGTATAAAATCATTAAACTTTTAATTTTATATTTATAATGATTTATGTTTTTATTTTACTAAATGTGAATATTTTTAATACATGTTACATAGTTTAACTATTATATAAAGTTTTAAAATTAGTTTAAACCAATGCTTATAAGGTCAATATTTAATTTGAATACTTTCATCTAAATTCTAAACTATACCAAATGAACAAACTTACTTTATTTCTGACAATTGAATTTTGAGAGAATTGTTTTCTTCAATTGTTGGTGTGTCTTCTTTTTTGTTGTTACTGAGAGTTGAAGTATTAATAAATGAAAAGTTACATATTTGTATTTTGTTTTGCAAAAGTTTAAAGTACTGGTTCTTTATCAGGAAACTCATTTGTAGTATTTAGTAATGTTATTAACCTGTTTTAACAAAAACTATATTTTAAAAAAATAAAAAAACCGCTATGAATTTTATTGACGCATCCATTTATCTAAATTAGGTTTGAAAAACTAATTTTAAAAGTATGAAACAACTTAGCGAAAAATTTGAAAAGTCTGTTGTACGAACACAATGCATACTTCACAATGTGTTTTACTACTTTAATGCGAATATTTATACCATATTATGAAAAAGCTGTATTTGTTAAATTTTAATAAGAATAAATTTCTTGTATAAAATTTTTCAGTCACAACAATAATGATTCTAAAAAGTGTATCGAGTTAAATTCACGTGTAAAACTGTATTGTTTTTAGTTTGCTTTTTATTGGTTTGTTTATGAAAAACAGGGTGTGCAAATAGCAGATTAAACTAGTCTACAATAAAAAATACTTTGTTTCTATATATGTTTTTTACGTTTTCAATATAAAAGAAAAATATGAATATTATCACACTTCTAGTTCAGAAAAAATCTAATAAAAGACTTTTCAAGGTCCACATAAAGAAAATTAATTCAAATTTGAAAAAATACAACATTGCTTTAGTAGGCCTTAATAACAAGATTTTGACATAAAATAAAATTAAACAAAATATATTTTGTATCAGCGAGTTTAAAATGAAAGCATTTAAAAAAGTTTTAAAACTTATTCTAGTTAAATCTAGAGAAAAAATTTAAAAGCTAAATAAGCTTACGTAAGTGTAATAAATTTAAATACAATAGTGTATATATTTATTTAAGCTACAAAGTTTATTTTTAATAACTTAAACTGATAGAAATTTTATCGTCAGAATTCAGATAGATTCACCCAAAAATTTGTTACTTATTGGGAACAAATACTTTATAAGGTAAAACTTAAATTAAATCTAGATGAAAACTATAGTAAATGAAATATATGCTGAAATCGTTATTATTAGTATAATCTATGTTTATATAAATTAATTTATATTTTTCTTTATTAATCCAACAATTTTTTTATACAACTAGCATACTTTATTTAACACTTTCAAAAAGCTTTATTTAGTTTTGTACCTGTTAACATAAAAGAGCTATACTTTTTGAATAAAATTTTTACACATGCCTTATGTAAGTAAGCTTTTAATCACAGTGTATTGTATGATCGAAAAACATGTGAAGCATAAATTTAAGTTTTGTTAAAAGTTTACTTATTGGAAAATTTCTAACAAAATACGATTTTTATTTTGCATATTTTATATCTTAGCTTTTTTCATTTTAAAACCATTTTAGAATATCATTGCAGAATGTTAAGAAACTTAAAAAATACCTGTAACCATCAATTAGTGCATACCTCTTTTCTGACAGCTTAGACTTCAACATTTTGTTTTCATGTTCCAATAGGTGGCATAACTTGACCCATTCCGTACGTTGTTTCATCATCAGCCCATAAACAGTTTCGTCAGAACTTTCCATTACTTAATGCTATTCAAGCTACTTTAAAAAATGAAATTGTTACATATTGGTTGATAAAATAAGAAGTAGTGAAAAGTTGCTATCTAAGATAAATATTTCATTTATCTCTGTAATTTGTATAAAAAAATCAATTAACTTCTTAAGGAGTTTAAAACATTTTTGTGTATTATTTAAACAAATTAAAATTTTGAAAAGTACAACATGTAAGCATTAAAAAAATAAATCAAACAAAGTAAGTAGGTAGCATTGTAAACTAATGTATTCCGTTGAATAAAACAAAAAAAAAGCAATAAAAATGACTTAGCTAAGTAAACATTAACACTCATAATTAAATATAAAAACTTTAATTTTTTCATAGTTAAATCTTATAAGAACTAATGAAAATAATTGCATTAAGTTTACAAGATGTTAACTATGTAGTTAACCAAAACAACAAATAAATTAAAAATACTACAATAAATAAAAATAAAAAGCAATTTGGAAAACCGAAAAAAAAAATGCAGTTTAACCTATAAGAAGTTAAGACAACTCTTAAACTTGATATTTAAACTTTAAACTATTTCGAAAGCACATACGATAAAAATTTTCGAGCAGCGATAGTAGTCAAACCACTGTACTTAAGCAACTAACTTACATTAATGTGAGTAGACTAAAAACTGCGAAATTATTTTTAACCAATCAGCGCTAATCTAGTTTCAATCGTTTCAGACTAACTTTTTCTGTTTTTGTTTGGATATTCATTGCTACTTTTTACCAAACTCAAGTAAACATAAAAGAATATTTATTACTATACATATACGTTTGTCAACGTTATTTATTTTCCATAACTTTTTAAAGATTACCGATCTAGTTGATCTCCTAAATAAACCTTTTGATAAAAATCTATTTATAAGTAATAACAATGCTAAATGTTAACTTAGTTTCTAAGTCTAAAAACTTTGTTTAAAGTAACAATTACTAACTTTGTTTTGTCTTTTTATCAATTTAGACTCTACTTTAAAATTAATTTGTTTGCAATACATATTCATTCTGTCATTGTATATGAAATTTCCAAAAAAATTAAATGTAACATTAAGGACACATTATGTATAACTTGACATGTGTACAACTTTTGAAATCTTGTAATTTTTGTAATTTTACAGCTTTCTAGTTAAATAATTCATAAAACGGTGTAACCTTACAACTGCTTAAGAAACTAATAAAAAAAATTAAATTGTGTTTAAAATAGATTTAAGTTGCACAAAAGTTACATTTTAATCAAATAATATAAATAGATAAAGTATCATATTTTATAAAAATATAGTATTCCATTAAACTATACAACGTGAACCTATAGTCAAGTCAAATAAAAATAAAATATTACTTAAAAAAGAATAAAATAACACTAGTTACTTTTCCTAAAGTTATTTGGTTAAATTTTTTTTACAGTGTTAAAAGCTTAAAGCAATTAAATATTGCTTACTTACAAAACATTGCTAAATTAATATAGAACGACATTGAAACACAAACAGATGTACAAGAACAAAAAATAGTTTCCTTTTTTTAAAGACATAAAAAATGCCGTGAAAATATATCAAAAGAAGCTTAATTAATACATGAAAAGACAGAAATAAATAAAACATGGTTATTTTAGGAATTATAAAATAATTAAACTAACTAGTTTGTTATTCAAAAAAAAAAAACGAAATGCCGATTATAAAAATGTATTAAGTACTTTTTGAAAGGTTTTTGAAATTTTGCTATTATTTATTGAGAAATCTTAAATTGTTTTATAAATTTGTCGACCATAAAAGTATGTTCATGAGTTTTTAGGATTTAATTAAATTATTAATAATAACATAGTAATAAAAGAAACTATACCATGTGTAATTTTGTTTTGTGGGTTTATGGTTTTTTTTTGTTCTACGTTCTAAATTTTTATCATTTATCATTTATTCATATTCTTTAACATTAATTTTAGTTCACTGCTTCAATTTTTAAAGTTTACTCTTGTCCTCATACTAAATTCTTGTACACTTTGCGTCTTTAACGATGACATGCCATGTATAGTAAGAATAACAAGATAAAGAATTTTTTCTTATAAACTAAGTTAAAAGTAAAAGCGAAAACTTCTGAAGAAATTGTTATTTATGTACTCAAATAGAATTTATCATAAAACTTTTACCCAGTTAAAGTTAATTGTTCCTTTTTTATGATTTAAAAAATTTGTTTAAGAAAGACCAATGATAATTAGTGCCTTGTCTCTTAACTTCACTAGTTGTAAAAAATAATCTGAGTCAGTAAAAAATGTATAAACCAAGGAGATTAAATACTTTTTAACTATGGAAATCCTAACCGTTATACGAACAATGAGTTTCATTCTTCATTCGTATTTAATCACTAGACAAAATCTAATAGCTGAATCATTTTATAACTTAAGCATTGACCACACTTGTAAAATTGGGAAGCATAAATTAAGTTTTTTTTTTTAATTTTAGATGAGTTTGAGTCTACAGCGGGGCTGCCTGATTTCATAACGTAAAAGGCAAAATGTATATAGTGTACTTGTGTAAACGGATACGGTTCAGCTTTACACGAAGGGTCAAATATGCACAAGTGACAGTTTGTACGAAATTAAAATAAAAATTACCAATCAAAGTAAGACCTTGTCGTAATATTGAAAATGAAACAAAATATATTAGTATGAAAACAAAAACCAACTAAGAAGAACAAGGTTTTTCAGTTTTGCACGAAGGGTAATTTTGTACGGAGGGTCAAATATACACAAGTGACAATTAGCACGAAACTAAAAATAAAATTTACCGACCAAAGTAAAGGTTAGGTGTAATATTGAAAATGAAACAAAAAACAAAACAAACAAAAAATATACTAGTTATAAAACAGAAACCGACCAAGAATAAGGGTAGAGTACCAGTAAAAGTTAATATTAGAGGCAGAATTAACTATTAAGGATGAGGGTTAGGAATAGCATTGATAGTAAAAAAAGAAATAACTTATAATAAAATCAAATAAAGAAAAAAAATAATTAAAACCAATGCAAAAGTGTTTTTGTGCTCAAATGTCCCCCGCGCATTTTTGACATCTACATGTTTAGAACACGTGCAAATTTAAAAGCTTTTGCTTCTATATTTCGTAGTATCAAAATTTTTCAAATGATTACTTAATTTAAATTAAAATTATTAAACTACATTACCAATCAAAAAATACTATCTTATTTGTATTAAATGTATTCATCAAGACTTTGCAAAGCTATTATCACTGTAAGGGCAGTAAAACGTTTTTAGTCTAACCGTGGGTTTGAAAATTAAAATTTAATTTTTATTGTATAAAGTAGCTTTTGACTAAAATTTTATTTTTTTTGGTAATAGTATAGATTTCTATAAAGATAAAATTGTTTTTATTTTACTTAAAAACTTTCTGCTACTTTTGTTGTTTCATGTAAAGAATTTAAGCTTTTTTTATTGTGAAATCTCGTCAGAAGAAGCCATAGATTTTTCAATTTTTCAAAGGAGGCCTTATAAAAATAAAAAGTTCGGAAACCCTGTTCTAAACATTTATAGATTAAAACTGTTTTAAAGCTAAAAACAAGTACTGTAAAGTATTTGAAACGTTCTACATTTTTGATAATTGAATGTGTACAATAAACGTTATTGCGAAAGTTTTCATAGAACAATTAATTACAAGTGAAACAACTGTTTTATGTTTTAGTGTGCAATGGTTGAAGTTTAAAGTTGTATAAGTTTAAGAAGCCTTTTAAAAACATTTACCACAAAGTTTTTTAATAAACACTTTTTAACCCGATTTCATTTAATAACAATATCTAATATAGCTTAGTTTGTTATGTATTACTCGAACTGTAACCAATTAAGTTTAAATAAATAATTAAGTAACTGGATAAAATATAAAAAATAAAGTTTACTAAGTTGCTAATTAACATTTACATTGCAAAAAAAGGAGCCGAAAAAACTTTTTGTTTCTTAATTATTGAAATTGTTGTAACTTTTTTAAGTAGTTTAAAGCAATTTAAAAATTAGACAACAAATATAAAAAACTAAATACAAAATACAATTTGTTCTTAAAAACGTATTAAGCTTCAAAAAAAAACTATATTTCATTAAAAAAAATCTGTACAAATCAAAGCTGAACCAAAATTCGATGATGATTGTCGTTATTTCATAGTACTTAAAGTAAGTATGCTTATAGTTTAAAATTTTAAGTAGTTTTAACCAAAAACTGTTTTTATAACTTAAAATATTTTGATTGTATTAAAAAAAATCATCTTAATACTAACTATATCATTAATTAAAATTTATTATTTTCTTCATAATAACGTTTAAGTAGCGTGTTTTTAATTAAATAAATTAATGTTTCACACGAATTTGGAAAAGACAAATTCTACATATGCATTAATGCAGTCAAAAACTGTTCATTAGTTATCATAACTTGTTCTCTTAAATATAAACTTAATCATTCTTTTTATAATATATAAGTCTTGATAGATTTAAAATAACACTATTAAGTAATAAAACTAAAATTTTAGAACAATGTTTTAATCCAAGTTAAAAATATGATAATTTGAAAATTTTAGTTTAGTAACTATAAAACGTGTATATACAAGCTTATTAAATACAACTTTAAAACAAAGTTACCACTAACTTATGTTGATTTTATTAAAAATGTTTATATGCTGGCTAACAACTTTATATTAGATTTTTATTTATTTTTTTGATATTAATATACAAAGTTATTTGATTCTTTAGTACCTTATATGACATACCAAACTATAAATTACAAAACTGAAGAAAATTTAATAACATAAAATATGTAGGTTATCTATCTTTAAAAATAAATAAAAACTAATTTAATATTAATATTCTCTCTTTTTTGAATAGCTTTAACTTATATAATACAGTAGTTTTTAAATACAATCTTTGATATTTTTTTAAGCAAATGCTAATAAAACATAGTTTATGACTGTGTTGTTAAAAAATTCTGATATTCAATTGTGAAACTAAATATTGCTAATTTCAAAATACAAACTCAAGTGTTCTTTAGAAAAATTTGCTCTTTACAGTTTTATCGTGTGTAAAATGAAGTTCAAAATCACAGTTATGACATTTTTCCAATTTGTTCCAAAAGACTTGGAAATATACGATCCGAAAACGTCTTTTGAAGTGGAAGTTTCACTTTCTAACACCGTCGCTGATTTTCGCTCGAAGCTCGCTGAGATGATTGAATTAAAAAGTACCGAGTGTGTAGCTGAGTTTTACCGAAAAGGTTTCAATGTTGGCAAAAAGCTGCAATGTGAAGAAAGAATTAAGGATGGTGCAACTGTTTATGCTGTTATCACTGCAAATATCGTTCACAAAGATTTCAAAAGCAAAATTGACATGTTAGGTGATGTTTTTGAAAAATAACTACTTAGTTAATTTTTGAATCATTGTTGAGTATATTATAAGTTTTTGGTTAAATGACTTGATGTTTTACGTTAAACAGTTTGTTTTACGTTTAAAATTTTTACTTCAAATTTTGTTGTGAAGTTCTGTTTAATAAACTCATTGCTAAAAAAGCAAAGTAATTTTTTTCTAAATTTATGCATATTTAATTTTATACTGCACTGCAAAATAACTAAAGGCACGTATATAAGCTACGATTAAGACACGTTATCGTTGTCAAAAAAACTTGATAACAATTAAAGAAGTAAGTTATTTTCAAATAAAAATGTAAAAGTTTTACTAGTACTTGATAGCAAAATAATTTCGAATCTAGATAGTCAAAGTTCTTCTAAATTAACTATATTATTCTTTAATATTTCGATTTTTTTTTACAATAATAGTATTGAAACGTAATACCAAAAACTTAACAATGCCTTTTGAAACTATTTTTTAATCATCTAATGATTAAGAAATAACTTAAAAAGAAAAAAGAAAAAGATTATATATATTAATTTACCATTTGTATAAATTATTATTTAAAAGTTCAATTGTGGTATAGAATTTTATTCATCAATTATTTAAGGTTGTTCGGATATTTAAAGATAATGTCATAATTAATTTTACATTAAATAAAGCGACGACACAATATAACGTCATAGGGTTAGGGTTTACGGTTTGTACAGTTGTGTTACGATGTTAACCGTTTTTACTTAAAACATCAAAGTACACTAAAATTAGAGGTGTTTTAAATTATACCACTCTCGTATTATGTTACTGTTTACCACATCTTTAGAGAAATACGATGAAACATAATTTTAAATTTAATTATGTTTATTTACTTTTTATACTAAATATTACAAACGAAAAACTTGCTTATGTACAGGTTATTACGTAAAAATTATTTTAATACAACGTTTAACGTTTAATAGTAAAACAATCAAACAGTTTTAAGACCAATATATTTTGAAATGAGCTGCATTTTTCTGTTTAAATGAAAGGGAGAGTGTTTATTTTCCAACAAAAAGGCAAAGGAGAAGTAGAGTGAAGATTCTCTTCGAAAGTGAAAGGAGAGAAAGTGTTTAATAAGAAATCCAAGAAAGATTCAATTAACATATTGATGCAATTTTGAGACCGTGTCAAGTAAGGAGCAAATAAAGGGCAGACTAGACGTTTGTGATGTTTTGTTGAATAAAGTTAATACCATAGCTATATAAACCAGCCACAGAGAGTGGTGTGGGCGTTCAGGCCACAGCATGCTGCAGTAAACATGTTATTCATGTTGAATAGACACTTATATTGTTTTTTTTTTGTTATACAAAGTGTTTTTTTGGTGATGTTATAATGTAGTCTTAGGCCTGTAGTAGGAAGTACCTTTAATTGGGGAAAGTCCCCTTTTTTGTGCTAAACGTTTTGAGCGTTTAGCTCTTAAGGCTTTTACTGAAATTACCTTACTCATTAGGTTTAACTTAGTAATTATTAAATGTCTAATGAACTTGATATATATAATTTCCTTAATGAAGTGAGTTCATTGAAAAAATGATATAAATATGATAATTAGAAAACAGAAGTGATAAAGCAGCTAATATATCAGTTAAATCAAATTTCGAAAATAAACACAACAAGTAAACATAGAATTCTACAAATAAAAATATTCTTAATGTTTTGAATGTCACAATCTAAAATACATAAATAGGTCTTACTAGTAACTCAGAGTTTTAAATTGTTATGTGCTTCTTGCACGATCTTACGGCTGAACTAAGCACAATATAATACAATAATGCAAATAAACATCAAGATCTTATAAAATAAAAATCATAAAAAGTTCTTAAATTTAATTAGTTTCTTAAGGTCTTAAATTATAAGTGCCTTCCGTACGGTCTTATGGCTAAACTGAGCGCAATAAAAAACAGTGTTAAAGTTTTATCGGTGTTGATTTGATAAACAATCGTCTAACACCCCTGACGGTCATTTAAAAACAACAAAATATACATTTTAGTTACAACATTTTATCAGAATTGTTTTATATACATTCAAAGTATTTCAATTTTTTTTTATACATTCTTAAAGTATATTCATGTTGGATTAAATATTGTGTAAAAGTTTTGATCATATTTAAAGTATTTTTCAAAGTATGTTGTTCTTTATATATTTTTAGTGTTTGCAAATGTCGTAAGGTATTCAAAAATTTCAAAATATCCTGAGTCACATTAGTATCCTGTTTGTTTGGCAATCCTACTTTAGTGTTTAATCGTTAAAAATAAATATTTAGAACTTATTAAAATCAACTTATAAACAATATTAAGTAAACAAATCTAAGAAATACTTTTGAAAATATAGATACAGTTTTTATGAAAGCTTATTTGATAAAAATGACTTACAGTTCAAAAGAAAAAAAATTAAGTTGTTTTTGCTAATCACATCTATTATAGAACTTTTTTAGAAAAGTAATGCTTTATCATGTTCAAGTAGAAAAAAAGTTTAAAAATCACCAATTTTTTTAAATCAAGGACTTTGTTTTGCATGCTGCCAAAAAAAAGTTTTATTTTTGTCATTTAAATCATGCAATCTATGTATTATACACTCATATTAGTATAAAATACTTAAATAAAAAAACATACAATTTGTCAATAATTTAACTTTTAACTATGGTGTATTTTTTTTACTCTTAAACGTTTTATCCACAGTGAAACCCAGGAGTTAAACTAACATAACAAAACTATTTTAAAACTTATTTTTGCTATTATAGATAGTTTGTAAATATTTTGATTTTGTTTTAAAATAATTCTTATTCGAAACATTGTCAATTTTTTTTCAACAATGAAATTTGTTTTTGACACTTATTTTTTTCTTACCTAATTAGTTTGTTTAAACTTAGTTATAATAAACTGTTACGGGTTCTGTAAAAAAGATATACTTGCGTTTTAAAATTTAAAATAATAAGTTTGCAATCAAATAAGTACCCTAAAATTCTAATCAAGCTCACTTTTTGGTCTTTTTACCAATTTTGCGAAGACCACTTTGGATCTACTTAGTTAATAAAGACATGTCTTCCCAGAAACATAAAAGGAGTACAGGTGTGTGTTTGTCTTATTGTTTTTTAAAGTAAGATTTTATCTTTTTTACATGTCTTAGTCTTAACTTTTACTGTAAATAGTTTGTTACATAAAATAAGTTTAAGCTAAAAACCTTGACAGTTAAGAAATTATGAATACTGTAAGTTATTTTAGTTATGTACTTTTATTAGTATTTCCTTGATTCTGAATTATTAGAGTAATAGTTTTTCTTGAAACTTCATATAAGATTAAAATAAAGATATGGTGATAAGTCTTAAGATTAAAACCTGCTGATGCTCAGTTTTATGTAACCTGGTAAACCTTATACTTAATTTTTTTTTATCAATACCACTTTTTCAAATTTAAGCTTATTTAATTTCTTAAGATAAATCAATACTTACTTCAGATTATTTATCAATATACTAACTATGAATTAGTTTTTACCTAAAAAATCCTGTTTCAAGTGAATTTTACAGTAGTTTTATAAAATTAATATCAGCTTGTCAAATACTCAGGTTAAATCAAAATTTTATAACTATTCAAAATGATTCAGGCTAAAAAAAATCAATTCTGGGTTAACCAGAATAACTTAAGCTGTTATGAAGTTTTTAGTTAACTTGTAAAACTCAGGCTTATTCTGTATTTTTTGTATTTTATTAGATTAGGTTAATTTTGATGTTTATTCAAAACATCCTACTTGTATTTTATTTAATACATTTTATTTTATTACAAAATATTTTTTCTTAGTCTATTGTACACTTGTAAATATTTTATATCTTCCCAGAATAATTGTCTGTAAATAATTTTAGTCATTGGTTCTGAATATTAAATACCACGTTTTTAGTTTATCAAAACTTTAATTTTTCTTACTTAGATAGTATATTTTTAATGAACTGTCAAATATTCTAAAGAAAGACATACTTGTGCTTTAAAATTTAAAATAATAAACTTGCTACAAAATAAGTCCCCTGAAATTCTAAGTAAGCTAACCTTTTGGTCTTTTAAATAATTTTGCGAAGACCATTTTAGTTCTATTTAGTTAATTAATGACATGTTTGCACCGTCATATAAAATGTGTACAGTTAGAGAGATGTTTATCTTATTATATTTTAAAGTAGGTTTTAATCTTTTTTATGTTTATTTAATTTACCAGCCTCTACTTAAAACAATTCAGGTAAAAATCTTCACACATGAAATTTCTTTTAAGTGTCCTTCAAAAAAGAAAGTATTTTTTATTGTTTTTGTTTTAAAAGAAGTCTTAACTTTTACTGTAAATAATCTATTGCATAAAATAAGTTTAAGTAAAAAATCTTGACAGTTAAGAAAATATGAATACTGCAAGTTATTTTAATTATGTACTTTTTTACTAGTAATTCCTTGACCCTGACTTATTACAGTTAAAATCGTTTTGAAACTTTATTTAAGATTAAATTAAGGTTATGCTGAGCTACAGCTTTAAAGTTAATTTAAACTATTGTTATAACTCTCAAAATTTAAAGTTACTGATGCTTAGTTTTTTTTAACCAGGTGAGGTAAAATTTTTTTAAAATGCTAAGATAACTATTTTAAAGTCTAAAGGCTTAATTAATTTCCTAGCATAAATCAATACTTATTTCAGACAATTTATTAACAAACTAAGTGATCATGTTTCAATTGAACTTTATAAAAATAATATCAGCTTGTCAAATACACAGCTTTAGTAAAAATTTTATAAACATTCAAGGTGATTCAGGCTAAAATAAATCAATTCCGGGCTAATCAGAATAACTCAATCTATTGTGAAACTTTTAGTTAGTTTGTAAAACTCAGGCTAACTTTATATTGTTTACTTTTTTAACCAGTTGAGTTTTGTTATTTATCCAAAAAATCGAGTTACTTAAAACCTTTTTCTTTAGTCTTTAAATAATTTATTTTCTTATTCCTAATTTTTAAAACTTTTAACCTTTAAAGCAAGAAGTTAGTAATTTTTTTGTTAAAGGCTTTGTATACCTCTTTTTTATTGTACTAAAATTTAATGAGTAAATTTAGCCAGGTTTGGTTTATATTTCTTATTAACTTTGCTTCAAAAAGTTATGAACTTAAACTATTCTTTCTTTTAAGATACCAGTAACTTTCTTTAATTATATACTTAATATATTTATTAATTTACAGTATATAACAGGGTTGCCATTTGACCTTGGTTCCTGGAATTTGACACCTTAGGCAAAAAAAACCTGAAAAATCCTGGAAGTTTGAACAGAAAGTTTAAAAAAACCTGGAAAACTCTGAGTTTTAACAATTTTCACATGTTTAGTAATTAAATTTCGATTTGACTCAAAAAGTCTATCATCTAAATAAAAAGCCTTTGCTATCATCAAAATTTTATTTATTTAAAAAATATATTTAAATTAGCTTTACAGTATCTTTTTAATTTTTTAATACTATTTAACACAGTTTCCTACCTTAAACTTAATTTTAAACTAAAAATACACCCAAAAATGTGTACTTTAAAAAACCTGAAAGAAGTTTAAAAAACCTGGAAATTTATTTTTTAAATGATTGGCAACCGTGATCAAAGTTTGCACAATTATTTCAGTATGAATTAAATCTATCTAGCAAATTGTAAAGCATTAAAATTAAGTTAAGCATTCACGTGTGACTTTTATTTAAGCTCAATAGTAAAACTAATACCAAAAAGTTACTACTTTTGATAAAATTAAAATGTTTAAATTTTTTTTAAATTTTTAAAACAAAAAGTATTTTTTATTATGTTTTTTATTATAGTTTCTTAAAGTTTCAAACTATGTGTTGTTATTGCTTTTTAATAATGTTTTTTATATATTATAAATGTTTTAAGTGAAGCAATAAAATTATATTTTTTTAATGTTTTAAATTTGACGGTTGATTAAATAAAGCTTTTATTGATTTGGTTTAACAAAATATAATTAGAGTAACAGTATTAAATAGTTAAACCTTAAACAATATTAATTAGTATTTCTTCTTGGTAATATCTGCACTTATTATCGATTAACAACCAAAACTATGTTTTCAGTCTTGCAGCAATTTTCAATTATTTGTGTTTTCAGCTTTTTAAACTACCATGCCAGAGGATTACAGCTACTGCTTCAACCAAGTGACTACCCCCACCGGTGTCTACACCTACCACGACGAGAAAGTGCTAAAGTGCCAGGCGAAGCAGATTTGCGCGGAGAAGGGCGAGGTGCTGGCGGTGCTCAACACAAAAGAGGACAGGGACGCGGTGCGGGCCGGAATCTTCATGGGCCTTCCGATTTGCGTGGACCACGTGAAGGGCACGGACTTCCACGTCGGCGCCGAAGTCGAGTACTGCGGGGGCAAGACCGTCGGGTACACTTCGCAGGGAGAAAAGATCGAGGACCCGCGGTCGTACTTCGACGTGTGGGACATGGACGTGGACTTGCACACGCCGTTGGGTCAGCACGGGTACGACGTCGGCTTCTACCCTCTGTCAATCGCGTCAGACGACCTCGGACACTCCATGGTGGCCGACGCGTGGTACGACCCGAACAAATTGTGGAAGCCGTTCATTTGCATGAAACCGGCGCTACCGAGTATCGGCCAATCACCTGAGGCGAATCCGATTGTCGGCCAATCGACGTTTCCCGTCGCTTTTGTGGTTTTGGGCTGCCTGGCTTGCGCTTTTGTCGTCTCGGCGGTCGGGTTCGCGGTTGGCTTCTATAAGGGAAAGAGGAGCGTGAAAAATGAAAGTAGCGGCCAGCTTGAAGAGTGTTAGAAACTAATTAGTATTATATTTGTCGTTAATAAACTCGTTTAGTAAGATATTGTTTTATATTTGGTGTATTAACATATACTTTTTCAAAACTTTTAGCTTTAGAAGTCTTTTAAAATGGCATAGCCGTGTTACACTTAAAACACGAAATCGACGAATTGCGGCCCGCAAGGTATTTTTAGCTTGAAACTTAAGAAATGCGTTTAAGTATGAGGGTAGTAAAGTTGCCAAAGGGGTCCATGAGATCAAAACTTGAAATTTTGATCTCGTGGTGTAAATGATAAAAAAAAAAAAGTTATAGGCTTTTTAAGTCTCTTTAAACGGGATCTTTTGAAATAGTTTGGGAAACCGTGGTTTAGATGTTTACATATCATCTCAGATAGATAATATCTCAGATTCTTTATGATTTTTCTGTGTACATACTTCAAGACTTTTGATTTATTCCGAAGTAAAATAATTCAGCCAATAGGTATAACTCTTGGCTAGTTTATTAGTCACCCTTTGAAAGATATATCTTTTGGCTGAATTTCTTGCTTAACACAGTAGCAAACCACGACTCTTTCTTTCTTAAATAATTAATAAATCATGCAAGCAATTTTACCTGGAGAACGTTGAAAATCAAAAACCTTGACAAAAAATCGAGTTCGAAATTTCTTTAAATAAGTTTGGAATATTTTAACAAGTTCATTAAGTAAATAAAACTACCTTTTGAAATTTATTATATAAACAAAAGTTAAATTTTTGCCTTCACTATTTGAACTTAAGTTGCAGATTTTTACTTAGAACTAAGTATTGTACCTGCAATACTTTATCTTTGTATTACTTTAATATCCTCAGTAAACATTTAACTTTTCTTTTACACTGTATAAGTAATAACTGTAAAAAAACTACTTGCGGAAAAATAATAATTTTAGAACATTTAGCCGGAGGGCCACTGAGAGATACCCCTTGCATGACATTAGATTCTTAAATTTTCATGTTTTAAGCTGACCTTTCAAACTGCAACTAAGCTAAAAGGGTAGTAAATTTAAAAGTCTTTGTGAAAGTATTAAATTAGGTTTAAAACAACAAATACTAGTTTAAACAGACACTACAGCAATCACTTTAAATTTTATTTAACGAAAAAATTGACCGCTTAACGATTGAGTAATGTCAAAACTTTATTGAAATTAATTGAAGTAATATTGCCTATCTGTTGTGAGTATCACATTTAGTTTATGATATTTTGAAATACTAAACATTTTCAATTTTTTTTTAAAGTACTATCATAATTGAAAATTTACTTGTTTTATCTGCTTGAATATATTTTACCACAAGTACAAGCTAAAAAAGGCAAAAAAATAAACCATAAAACTACTAAGCCATCTAGACATACTATACAAAATAGATATTATAATTTTTTGAGATTGAAGTTTACAAAAAATTTCTTACCAGTATAGTATGCACTGATTTCAAAAACCAAAATTGGTTTAAAATATAATAGCTAATTTTAATTGAATCAATGTCGTTTGTAACAGTCTTTGTACTTTTTACATATTAAAAAAAAACTACATCTTTAGTTGTTACTCTGAGCTACAAATAATTTTTATAGAATGCCTTAAAACAAAATTTCAGTTTTGGATTTTAGTTTATAACTAATTTCAGTTAATAAACTAATAAAAGAACTTTGAAGTACTTATTTATTTTTAACATTTGCATAATTTTTATTAAACTTGCTACTTTTTGAAAGAAAATGGTCTCAAATTTTGCTAGGTGCTTTACTATCGGCTGAAATACATTTTAAAATTAATGATTAATTGTGATGCTAGAGTGAATTCATAATATGTAGAGCTCAGTGGGCTGACCAGCGCCATTGACCATTTTAGCGACTATAAATTAAACCAAGAACTTTTTTAATTGTTTGGAGCTGAGATTTTTTTGTAGAAACTTTGGTTAGAATATATTTTCTTTTAAGTCTACAAAAAGTTACGTAAGCTTTAGTCTAGCTCAAATTTTCTTTTAAAAAAGAAAATTTTTGATTTTTAGGTGTGTTTACAGCTTTTATTTTGAGTGTATAACTTATAGTTGTTGTTGATAATGAACTGAGTATTCCTTTTGTGTGTGTTTTATCAAGGAATAAAGCTTGAGAGTTTTGTTAAATATTTTTGTTACCTTTAACAACACTGTAATGCACTTTGAGTGCGCACACAATATAGCGTATGATGAGTGCATGTGTAGCGAAAGCGTTAGGCTTTTTTAAGTAAGGTAGCACAAATTTTACTTTCTTAATAATGGTATATATTTTAGTAGTTTTTAACAAACCATTTTTATAAAATGAACTAATGTCTATTCGTGTGACCTAGTTAGTAGTTATATTATTAAAAATAAAAGTATGTGTCTTTATGTGTAAATTATTCTATTATCAATGTTTTAAACAAAAATTAACAAATTTTTTTTCGGCTGTTCATTAGCTATTGTTTTTATTTTATTTATTTGTTGCTGAATTTTATTATTTTAATGCAGCAATTTTTAATTTGGGGTAAATTCCTTTGTTTTAGGGGTAAGATTTTTTTATTACAAGTAATGTTTGATAATTGTGTTTTTAGTTTATATCTTAGATTTAACTATAAATTTTTGTTAAGTTAAATAAACTCTTTAAATGTGACAGTTTTTATATTTAATAAGCTTTAAGTTCGAAAAATAAACTTATTTCTTCAGAATTTAACACTATTTTGAATATTGGGGTAAATGTAGTAGTTGACTTCAAAATGGGTAAAACACAGAAAAAAGGTAAAGTACCGCTGGTTTAACACTTCTGAAGTAGTTTTTATATAATAAACTATTCACTTAATTCTTAATCAATTTTTCATTCCTTTTTTTGATGCTAATTATTTTATATTAACCAATTTTACAATCTTTATTCCTTCATGTTATAAATATAAATTACTTAAATTTTCTGTTTTAAGTAATTTCACAAAGCAAAATGTCTGACTAAATAGTTTTATAAAAAATTAATGTACTTATTGGACTTTACATAATAAAGATTACTATATATACTTCAATAACTTAAACTATTTAAAACTAAGTAAATAAAATGGTTACTAAAATAAAACTAAAAATTTATAGTAAACACTTTTTAATTGCTTACTTTTATAAAATGTTTTAGATTATTAACATCGGAAAAAGTCTAAGAATGTAATAATTGTTTTAGTACTCCTATGATTAATTTAAACATTATTTTCTAATACAAACTTTTAACAAACTTATAGATTAACTTCTTATCTATCAGACCTATATGTACAAAGTTTTAATTATTATAATTGTTCATTGAATGATAAAAAAGGCGCCCAAAAAGTTCAGTCTAAGGACCTGGTGTACATATTAGTTAGTTTAGTATTGTTGTTAAACAGTTGCTGCTATTAATATAAAGTGTAAACATTAAGTGACTAAAACAAAAAACAAATAATTATTAAAGCCAAAAATAAAGTAACAAAATTTATAATGTTTTTCTTTAAACTGTTAGTGAGTTTGTATTAATGTAAATTTGTGATTTCCACTTAAAATTTTGTATTGAAGCTAAATCACATTTATGTGAACATGTAAAAAGTTTAAAAAAAACTGGTGAACAGAAAATAAACTTTAGTAATGTTCTAATAGATATAAGTTATGCGTTTTTGATTTTGTATGTTATATCATTTTAAAGTTTAGTCAACATTTTCTATGATTAAAACAAAATTGTTTAAAACAATAAACAATAAAATCTTTACGAATAACTTTAAATGTACAAAATATAAACAAATTTAAAACTTAAACCTTTTTTTATAGTTTAATAGCCAAAACTTATTCATAACAGTTTTTAAATTATTAATAGTCATATTTATACTTTTTGCTTTTAAAACTTTTTTGCACTTTAACGAGCATGATGGTTTTGAGTTTAAGACTAAAATTGTTTTACATTCAGTTTTGTAACTATATCGATTTTTCTTGTAAAAATAACATCAAATTGCATGAAAAAAATTGTTTTGCATGATGAAAAATCTGTTGTATAAAAAGCAAATGTCTCGCGTATGCAGTCAGTTTTTACATGGCTATAGATAGTTTTGTTATTTAGTCTTTTTCATTTGAAATTATTTTTAAAATTTCAATCTAAGTTCAATTTATATATTGGGAGTTAATTTTGCCTGTTTTTTTTTTTTTTGTTTTTGTTGCAGTTATTTAAGATTTTAGTTTTTTAATCTTTAGTCATGAAGCACAAAATTAGTCGTTTTAAAAACAAAACGTAAAATTCAAAAGTTTTTTTTAGGAATTGTTTAAAAGTTATTTCTTGATTTTGATTATTATTAGAATAAAAGCTATAGACTTGAAAATATTAAATTATAGTTAACAATTTTACTTTAACTAACGTTTAAAAAATGTAAAGTCTATATTAATTCACCATGATGTTAAAATTCTATATATTTTTGTACAAACA
Organism: Thalia democratica; assembly: GCF_965202585.1. Lineage (NCBI taxonomy): Eukaryota > Metazoa > Chordata > Thaliacea > Salpida > Salpidae > Thalia > Thalia democratica. Next base: position 39,790,526 of record NC_139165.1, on the reverse strand, counting down.
TCCTAAAATGATTAACAAGTAATGCTGTTTTAATTTTTTTAAATGTAGTAGTAAAAGTTTTCGCTGGCTATAATCTAATTTATTTTTTTCATAAGGTATGCTAATTCACTTTCTCAATTATACATTTCGCAACTTTTTATTCATTGTTAATTTTCGCAGTTATACAAACATATAATAGTTAATTTTAAAAACTAAAATTTTTCTTTTCTTTAAAATAATTTTTTGAAAATATTAATTTTCAGTATTTTTAACATGTATAAAAAAACAGTTTTGTAAAGAAACAATGAAGAATAACAAAATTAAAAGAACGCACTAAAGAAAAACGTTTTTTCTTTATATTTTGAAAAACTTGTATCAGCTCTATAACTTTAAAACTTTATTGTTAAGCGATTTTCGGTCTTTAAAAATAAAACAAAGACTTAAAGATTTAATTAATTTACAATTTAAATGTCTTTCATTAGATTTTTGTCGCAAGCTAATTAGTTTTTGTAAACTATATTATTGTACAGAAACTTTAGTATCGAGTAGATGAATTAAACAGTATAAACTAGAATTAATGTTTCATTCAGTTAAAGTTTTACTTTTTTTAGTACTATTTGTATACAAGTGCAACTAAATAAAATAACAAAATAAAATTTGGATGGGTATCAGCTAAAGTTTTGATAAAAAAATATTCATTAAACGTTTGGTTTTTATTAACGATTGTAGTTACTTAGTTTTAATATGTTACCATCAGCAAAGAAAGTTTAACTTAAGGCTTTATTATATCTGTCTTAAAAGAGTATTTTATAAACAACTAGTAAGTTTTTTTTCTTAAAAGATAAAACGAAAAAGCTTATAAATCTAAAAAATATCAATAAATCTACTTATGATTACTTTAGTTAAAGTAGTTTATAAAAATAGAATTTTGTAACAGAAATTTTTATTACATAATAATTTTTCAAAATTACTTAACAAATTTTAAATTAAAACGTAAATAATTAAAAACAACTACTCACCTATGAGAGTGTTCTAGATAGCTGTAAAATTCAATTGTTTTAGTTTTTTAGTTATGTTGTTATTATAATTTTTCAAATAAAACATAAGTTGTTTTGAAGTTTTAAATAATATGAGCACAAAACACTTATTAAAACATTTTTGATTATTTTATTTATAAAATCATTGACTGTAAATCTAACTCAGAACAAATAACTTATTTGACTTAAATGTTCTTAAAAAAAAAAGAAAAAAAAGTGAAATAAGTTAATTTTATTAAAATCAATATCATTTATAAAAACGACTCCTTAAGCTATAGTCGTTTGTATGTGAAGTTTTAAACTATAATTCACGTTTAAAATGCTTTAGCTATGTAAACAAACTTAGATAAAACTTAGACAATTTTTTGATAGTATAATTATAAAAATTAGTACAACTAATATGTATTAAAAAAATCAATCAAAACAAAACACATACTTACTTTCTAATGTAATGGAAGCTGAAAACAAATCATTAAACTTTGAATAATAAATAAGTACTACTTAAAATAATATTCAAAATATTTTATTAACTACATTTTAGTATGTAAAACGTAACATGTTGGTTTATAACTTTTATCAAACATGATAATCAATATCATGAAAAAAAAAACATTTTGAGTTAAATAACATATATCAGGTATAATGAACATGTTTTTTTTTGATATTAGTAGATATTTAAAAACTATCAAAATTACATTGTAACTGATAACATTTAAAACTTGCTTATATACCAAGAAGTAAACGACTAAAACCTACAAAATTCAACTCAGAATACAGCTTATCCATTTACAACATATAAAGTATTTTCAGAAATTTAAATAAACTAACTACATTGAATGCAGAGCGCACAGAGCTTGATCGAGCAAATAATTTCCCGCCAGCTGTGGCAGCTGGAAGACATCGGCCGCTTGAAGCGCTCGCAACTGACTCCCTACCTGAAGAGGGTCAACAAGACGTCGGCGCAGGGCAGGCGGGTGGTCGAGTTCCTGCTGTGGTGCTACACCCTGCACACCGCTGGCCGGCCCAACGTGGTTTTGCTGGTCGACCGCCGGCACCGCGACACCCTCATGCTCGGCTTGCAGGAGCACGTGGGGGAGGAGAGGGTGGCGAAGCTGAAGGAGGACGCGGAGGGGCTGGGGGTGAGGAGGAGGGAGGGGAGGGATTGGAAGGAGTGGGACTTGAAGAGGTACTGGGGCAGGGCGGTGAGCCACAACAAGCATTACGAGTACAAGATGGTCGAGTGTCAGATCGAAGTAATGGAGTTGATAGAGAAACTGAACTCTATACCGTGAAATTACTTTTGAAAGCTATAACGTTTGTTTAAAGTGATTGGTTTTAGATATAATTCAATTACAAAGTATTTTGGTGAGAAATAAAGGTTGTTGATTTTTTATTCAAAAATAAAACAAATCTTTTTTTGTTTTTTTAGTTGTTGTATTAATTAATTAAGTTATACTTTTTATGAACTTGTAAATGGTTAGACTTGAATTAATCATATTAAAAACACAGTAAACCGTCTACTAGGTACGCACTTTGAAAAAAATACCCAACTGGTAGTGCGTATCTAAGAAATCTAAACTTTTAATTACCTTCTTTAAGCTTATCAAAAACATTATGTATATTAAATAATTCTAGAGTTTTTAAGTATTTGTTTAATGGAAGCATTTTTTTTATGTCTGCAACTGTATTTTTAGCACAAAAAGTTTTTAAATCTGTCTTGGACTACTTCGTTGTACCTTAAACATTTAAACTGTACATATATTTAAATGATAGATTTAATAAATAGTCTAATAATAAAAAGTTTAAACTTTGTTTAAGATTTTTATAAGTATTTTAAACCTCAGGTATGTTACCTGCATTGTTTATTATTTTTATGAATATCTTGTATTACTTTTTCGTATTTTTTTTCCTCTGTTTAAATCAAGGATTATGTGAGTTTGAATTGCATTATTAATTTTTTTGGTTTAAGAAACAAATTTTAATTATTAGTTAAAAATGTGCATTTTATATGGAATTTGTAAGTTTAAAAGTAATTTTCTTGCTTACTTACATTAATTTATTCTTTAATAATTTTTTTTCGTATTACTAATTTCAGTTTTATTTTTAAAGCAAAAAAAAAATAGTTTCATATTGAACACAATGTTTTTTAGCTAAAAAGTGCGTACCATACTGGCAGTACGTATCTAGGTAGTTCGTACTTTAGAAGTATTTTACTGTATTTTATTTTGTGTATATAATATAATAAGCCATTTTGATGTACTTTAACAGAAAAATGTTTAAAGTTTATTGTTGTAGTTGAGTTCAAAAAAAAAACAAAGGTTTTATTGTCAACACCTAATACTATCTTTTATTTATTTTGCAAATAGATTAACCTTATTGTTCCATGAACGTTTTCTTTGTTATTATACAATGTATTTTAAGTTTATAATGTATTTTTATTTAACAAATAAACTGTAGTTATTAGCTTAAAATTTTAATTTGATATGCAACTTGTGAGTTTATAAATTATTTTCTGGTTTTAACTACATTAATTTTCTTTAATCTAGTACAATAAAATTTTAAACAAAACTCTCGTATTACTAATTTCAGGTTTTATTTAAATTTAAAAAAAAAAATTGAATTTTGAAAAGACTGTTTTCGGCTAAAAGGTGCGTACCATACTAGCAGTACGCAGCTAGGTAGTGCGTATCTAAGTGACAGGTTACTGTACTTAAGTTTCTGTCCCTTTAAATAATCAGTCATTTTTAAATGCTTTAATAGAAATTTTTTTAAAGTCTATTGTTGTAGTTAGATTAAAAAAAAGCATAAGTATATAAAACTAGTGTACTATTAACGTTTAATTTAATATTTTACTTAACTTTTTTTACATATAGATCAATTTTATTGTTCCTTTGAACGTTTTCTTTGTTATTATTTAATGTATTTTAAATTGTTTGTTTAACTATTTGGCTTAGTCTACGAATTGTGCATACAATTTTGTGTTTTAACACTAAAACGTACAAGTTAAAACTTTTTACTCAAATAAAACTACTACTTTAACTACTTTATAATTACTTAACACCTATTTTTATGTAAAATATTGCAAATTTCATAATTCCTAATTTAATTAGTAGAATATTGAAAGAAATTCTAACTTAATCCTTAGAAAATTTTGAAACAAACCTAAAAAACCTCCTTTGAAAAAATGATTGTTTCTTTAAGTGTTTGACTCATAATAAAGTATTTTCTAAATACTGGTATAAAACGTTTTAAAAAATAAGAAAATATTTTAATAAGTCTTTATACGAGCTTGATTTTTTTTTATGTTTAGACTAACAAATAATTTAAAATTTTGAATTACTTTATAAAAAAACATACTTTAATAACTAAGTTAGTTCAATTTTAAAAACTTACTCAAGTGTTTAAGTATTTTCATCAAGAAATTTTTAAAATAAAAACTTAAAAGCAACATAACTAGAAAACTATACTCATTTTTTAAATTTTCATTTTTAGATGTCTATTCATTAAAGCTAAAAATATAATTTTTCAACAAAAATACTACTTTATAAAGCTATTTGCGTTTTCTCTTTTTTGAGAGAACGTAATGTTTTTTAAAGCATAAGCTTTGCTTGAACTTGGCTGATTTTAAGTTATCGTTCTTGCTTTAACGGCCATGAACTTATAGTCACTTAACTCATTACTCGCGTAACGATGTCGTATGTTTTAAGTTAGACTGTTAAGCCGTAGTGTTTTTATTCGTTATAATATGTTTAACTTAATATTTGTTATATATGTTATTATTATGTGTTAGTTTTTATTGTTACTTTCTGTTCGCACTTAGTCATTGTTAAATACATCGTTCTATTCACTGACTCGTTTTAAGTTTGAACATTAGTAAAAGTTTAATAAACACTTAATAAACTTATTAGATTTTATAACCAAATTAGTGTAAGGACTAACTTAAGACAGTGAATATACTATATCAGCATGTATCAATATACAACCAAGCACACTTCCACGATGGTTTTAACTTCTTCAAGGACGATGGTATAGTTTTACTATATCTATACGTAATTTAACATTAATATAGTAAACTTATTTTAAAACTGTTTTCAACTTTAACTAAATAAAAGTCATATATGTTTATACATTCTAACCTTAAAAATAATGCTGATAAGTCATTCATCTGTCTTAAAAATTTCATACTCAAAAAAATAGTTTAGACGTTAGACAAAGTTTCGCATAAAATGTATGTTTATTTTTTTTTAAATTTATTGAACAAAATAAAAATTTTAATACGATATCAACAATAAAAACTAAAGTTGTTAAATTTAATAACTGTACAACTTTAAAAAAAAAAAATCTATTTTATTTTTAAAATGTTAACTTTTAAAAGTAAGAATTTAAGAAAAAACAATAATTTAGCAATAAAAAAGGATAAATAAATTTTATATCTAGTTTCTTCTTTTTATTTTAGAGCTGACTGACATTTAAAATTAAAATTAGAAAAACAATGTTTTACTTTTAACTAATTATAAACATAACAAAATAAATAGTCAAAGTTGAGGTAAAGTCGAAATAAAAAATTAATTTTTATTACTTTTAAGTTGTAATATGTCGAATCGTTTATTTTGTAATTAATTAGAAATTTATTTCCATCTATTCAAATCTCTAAATATAATAAAGTACACATAACCAGTATTAACCTGATATCTTTAAAACTTAAAATAAAGTATAAGCAGTCAATAACTCTTTTCTTTGTCTAACATAAATATGCGTTGTAAAGGTATTAGTGACGTAAAAAAATAAATATATTAATGAATCTTACTTCCAACTAAGTATAAACTAAACGTACATTTAATAAACTGCATGTTAGCTTCATCGAATGTGTGATAAAATTTGATAACTACTGGATGTGGTTTTTATTATTTCATATTTTCAGGATAAACCGAATTTTTAAAAGCTTATCTGATTTAAAACTAGTAAAAATTTGGAGTAAAGCGCAAATTAATAGTAAATAGAGTAACCCTTGGTTCTACAAAAAAAAAACAAGTTCCGAAATTCTTGAAAAAGTGGTTTGATGGCCGTCTTGAGAAACCAACTAAAAAATACTTCTCGGCGGTTGAACAACATTTGTTGGACAATCCTGAGGTTGTTAAAAATTATAAAAAGGACAACTTCTCAGTCTTAGTAAGAGCGGAGAACTCTTTTCAATTGCATATTCTGGAAGCCTTATGTATTCAACCTTTAAGGCCCAGTTTATGTAAGCAGAAAAAGTTCGTTTACCAAACTAGACTTTTTAAATCCTTATATTAGTAATTTTAAAGTAATTATTTTCTTGTTTAACTTTATTTTTAAGCATAGTTTTAATTTAAAAATTTTATCGCATCTTTATTTAGATAGTTTTAATTCTACCGAGTTTTATTAGTATACCAAATTTGTAGAGCACTAGCACTTATTTAATTTTTAAAATTTAATTATTACGTCATTTTATATCTTAAAACCTTAAACTGCAGTATAATTTTATTTCAATTTGTATTCATTCTAATTCAGTAGGAAACTATTTCTGACGAGTCCTACTTGAAAGTACTTAAATAAATTTAGAAAATGAAATGTATTCTGTTATATATTTTTAGTGATTTAAAAATTATACAAAAAAGTTGTAAAAATATGTCGCACTGAAAAGTAAATTGAACCGGTAGGTCTTTTTATGGGTACTATTTTATGGGTAGTATTGCTGCAATCAATTCTGCCCATAATTTAATGTGATGTCATTAAAATTATGGGTAGTATTTAGATGTTGCTGCAATTAAATGAACTATAAAATACTGTCCAGGCCTTATATATATATTTCATGGATAGTTTTTGTAATTTTAAATTTATAAACGAACAAATAAAAAATATCTTGAATGCACATAAACCAATAGTTTGGTTTATATTTAAATTATATAACTTATATTTTCAAAAGTGATAGAAGTAGTGGCTAGACTTATTAAAAGTTTATGGATAGTTTTTTTATGAAATAAATAAAAAAGAAAAAAAAAACTCGAATAAACTTAAACCAATTGTTTGATTTATATGTATATTTATGTAATTTATATTTTTATACTAACAAAATTAATGGCTTGGCATATTATAAGTATTTTTTATTTTTTTTTTATTTAAGATTTATAAACAAAATTAAAAAATTAAACTTAAACATATATACCAACTGTTTGATTTGTAGTTGTATATGTATTTTATAATAATAAATTTATAGAAGTAGTGGTTTGGCTTTACAAAAACTAGTTATCATGTACACTATTAAACTCCGGGTTATTTAATTTTTCAACATATTGAACAAAACCATCACCAACTTTTTAAAAACAGTTTTCAAAGTCATTTGCAATATTTTTTCTTTAAACTCCTTGTGCTTAAAATTTACTCTAATTTTAGTATTTTTGATAGTTTTAGTTGATACAATAGGATAATCAATAGTAACTTTTATTTTTCTACTTTTGAAATTTATATCATTTTTAACTTTTTTTATTGACATTCGATCAACTCTTATTTTTATTTTATTTCATGGGTTGTTTACATATGTATTGAAACAAAGCTCTTTTGATAATATTTGAAACTACAACTGTAACTATTCTAACAAATTCTTTATCAAGTGTATGTTTTGTTTTATACCATACAAATTTAGTTATGTCAGGTTCTTTTATTTCATCTGGTAGTTTTATTAGAGTTTCTACAGAACAAGATTTAGACTTTTTGAAACAAACACCATCTTTTTTATTAACTTGAGAGAAACCTGATTTTAGGTAACACAATGATTTATAGTTTTTAGTTTTATAATCCCACTCCCCGCAATTATCATAAAATTTAAAAGGTCTTTTGCTATTTGAAAAATAATAACTGTTCATGTCAACAACAAATTGTTTATTGCTTTTTATAAAGTTTGGTATTTTATCAAAAATTTGATCACAGTTAATTAGTAATTCATATATATCCTTGTTTCGTTTAAATTCTCTGTAAGGTTTAAAAAAGACATTATCCAATTTTTTTTTCTAATTCATTGTTTTTTGTATCTTCAATTGAAACACATTGCTCAATGTTATTACCCGTATTGATTTCTTTATGACCATAAACTGTTTTTAAGTTATTATAAGTTTTACTATAGTTACTTTTAAATTCTTTATAATCAGCATTATTTACAAAAGTATTTTCATCAGAATCATAACTTGTAAAATATTGTGGAGCTTTATTAAATTTATTTTGATTTTTATTATCAACAGTTTTTATAGAATTTTTTGTATTAGCTTCCATACAATTTTTTTTATCATCACTATCATTTACAAAATCATCACTGTCATTTTCATCATTGTCAAGTAACATAACTCCTTGGCTTGGCTAATATTAAATTTATATTTTCTTTTTAGTTTTATCAACTAAACTCTTAAAATGAATAGGTTACCAATAATTTTTTTTGTCAAAAATTATGCTTGACCCTTGAATATTAATGATCACTTTGCTACCAACTGCTTCACAATTATGAATTGTGTTAAGCAGTTTAGCCGTAGTGTTTTCTAATCCATTAGCAAAGGGATAAAAAGTATTTATGTGCACTTCAATGCCATTGCACTGCAAGCAGTATGGGCAACCCCCATCCAAGTTTGTGGTACTCCAACTTGTAGAGTCAGGGAAAAAAATTGAGTCTAATACAAAATACTTGTACTTCTCTTTGACTTGGACTACATTTTCTTTATTTTTTAACATCCAAATAAAAATTTGGAGCCTTAGGTTGTGGTGATTGTCTTCAGTAGTGACTGTGATAGTAGTGACTGTGTGATTTTTTGCCTTGAAGAGGCAGTCCCTAGCTTCAGAGTTTTTAATTGGAATTAACTCTGTACGCAAACCAAATTGCAATTTTTAGCTGTTTTATCAACTTCATGAGTTTCATAAAAGCGAACACTTTTTCTGAACTCACTAAATGGCTTCAAACTTAATTTGGAAAATTCGTTAAAAAAAAGTTTTTTAAACTCATTTTCTTGCAAATGTTTCAATTTAATAATTAAAGAAAAATCTTCTTGTGTCGTAGCTTTTAAAAAAGAAACCTGTTACAACAAATATATAAAACAAACTTAGTAAATGATCTAATTTTGTAGGGTTTAAACCAAGGTATAAATTGCTATTTACTACTTTACAAAGTTCAAATTATTTTTTTGATATTTAACTAATCAAAGGTAGAAACATGGTAAAATCAAGAAACTCAAATAACTAAGAAACTAAGTTCAGTTTGCAAGAACTAAAAACCATATAATCAAACTGTGTAATAACTGTTACCAAAATACAGGGTTGCTACTAGCTTTTAAATTTTTTTCCAGGTTTTCCAAATTTCTTCCAGGTTTTTGAAAGTACACATTTTTGGGTCTATTTTTGTCTAAAGTTAAATTTAAGGTACGATAACTATGTTAAATAGTATAAAAATTGCTGTAGAGCTACTTTAAATTATAAAAACAATTTTTGATGATAATTTTTTTTCTTTATGAAATAGACTTTCTGAATTAAATCACTTTTTTTTTATTGAAAATGCTAAATTGTTAAAAATTCCTGGTTTTATGTCAAAAGTTCAATATTTTTTTCAAGTTTTTTTCAAACTTTTCTAAATTATTATTGCCTAAATTTTCAAACTCCAGGTTTTTCTATGTTTCCAGGTAAAATGGCAACCCTGAAAATAATATTACTATTACAAAAAATACTTTTAATGCGTATTATAACAAATACTTTAACCTAAAAAGTCAACTTAACAGCTGTTTCACTTCCTACATGTTTATTTTCTATATTTTACAAAAATTTAGTTAAAACAAAATTTGTTATATAGTCTCTTATTTTTCTGCTGACACTTTTACTTATTTCAAATTTTATAACTTGTAAATAAATACAAACTATTTCATACAATACAAAATATATAAAATTTGAAAATTGTATTTCCTTGAACAAAATAAGTTTAGTAAGATATTATTTTTTATTTTTATAATGAGAAATAAAAATTTCTAATTTTAAAGACAAACACAGAAAAAAATATTAATCAGTTTTCATAAAAAACTTAAAAGTGACACACTAAATTTTTAAATTAAAATGGGATGAAAAGAGTGTTCCTCTTTTGATTTTAAAGACCAGACAGGATTAAATTTTAGATAAACAAAAACTAAATTTTCAATTGATCTGGCTATTTAATAAAACAAGTATTCATAAACTTAACTACAAGCAAATTTTAAACACTTAAAATTAACTAATGTAATATTTTCAATGTTTTGTTTTAGTCAGTATTATTTATATTGAATAAATACAAACTTAAGTTCAACATTTTAGAGGCCTAGACAGTTTTTGTTTGTTTACAAATGAAAAGTACACTTTTTTTCACTTAATTGCAGCAAATACTACCCATAATTTTGATGACATCACCTAAAACTATGGGCAGATTTAATTGCCGCAATTCTACCTCTAAAATATTACCCAAAAAAAGACTTACCCAATTGAACAATTTTACAATTAAAAGTTCTATAATAAATGGCTTCATTAAAAGCCGTTTTCTATGTGATTTTCAATTGTAAACGAATTCAACAACATCTATATAAATTATAAAAAAACTATTTTAATTGTTTACTAAGTTTAAATAAAATGTAAAGACAGTTATAAAGTGGGTCGTTCTTAATTTCTATGTAATTTTCTTTGAGTCATGTTTACTTAATAAACTTATTTACTAAGTTATAACTACAGAAAAGTACTAATTAAATTGTAATTAATAGTAGTTTTGAAATTATACATTTGAAACTTATTTAACATGATGAAATATGACTTATTCTATGCTATGATTTTCGAATTAAAACATACTTGACCAGTTAATATAATGATTAAAGCCGGTAATGTAATGTGTATTGATAAACTAAAATAAAAAAATAGTTAAAAAATTTAGTTTTAGATTAAATTTAAAGAGACTACTCTCATTTTGTCAAAAACAAAAACCTAGTAAAGTTTTACTTTATTGTAAGCTGTTTAACATAATTATTTAAATAATACTTTAAACAAGCCATGAGAGTTTTAAAATTTATTTTTAACAAGTTTTATTAATTGCTTTTATTTCTAGATAAAGCTAAGTTAAAACTGTAAAATTAATCAATTATAACTATAGAATTTTGTTATACTATAAACTTTAAATCTAATTTAAAGTTAACTTTAGTTGTATACAAAACTATGCATCTCCATTAATTTTATTTAATAAGTAAAGAAATGAAACATTTTCGCATTTAAAAAAAAATATTGTTTTAAATTATGTTACATTTTTCACACACACAACAATTTAAAAAAACGTTATATTTACCTAAATGTATACGATTCATGTTTTATTATAAAACGCAATAAAAAATTAACTAGCTATCTTAAATATTCAAAATAATCCAAATATATTTTGAAAAAATAGTATTTTAAAGGAGAAAAGAAAATACCTATTTATTATACTTTTAAAACTTAAACTTTTTAATATAAAAACAAATAATTTCTTCAAATAAACGTGTTGAATAAGGAATAAAATTAAAAACAGGTTTATTAATCTAAACATACACTCTTTAGCATAAAAAAAGAAGTATCATTAGTCCCACGTAATCCTGTTTAAAATAAGCAATTTTCAGTAATCAATATTAGTACTACTTGATATTTAAACAGAAAATTAACACTAAAAAATCTAATTTAAATGTTTACTGATAGTTATAGATCTTAAAAAAACACAATTCTGATTTATAAAATAAGCAGTTAAGTATGTAACCATAATTTACTTTTAATTATATGGTCAAAAAAAAAAAAGAAATATCATTAGTACTAGATAACTACTTGTGCACTAATAAATTATACAGGCAAATATAGTATTTTAGTTTAATCACAATAAAAGTATGTGAAAAAGAGTTCAAAGAAACTAATTTAAGTGAAGTTCCAAAGTTTGTTTAGGGCCACTTAAAACATGACAAAGTGTACAGTTTGACACATATGAGGTTGATAGAGTTGCTGTCAAATTACAATTGAGATCACCCATAGATAGTATTCCAATCCTAAAAAAATGAATTATCTGAAAGTATTTGCTTAGATTGTCAAGAACAAAGAAGCAGTTGTACAAATAAGAGATACATACACTTTACAATCGACTCACAATTTTCTTAAACAATGTAAGTATGACCACCACAAATGTAAATAAGAGTTGACCACATTGCACGTAGTTGACACTAATTTGACAATCGATATATATACTAATACATTCTACCCACATGTAAATGGTCTAGAAGATATTACAGCCAAATTACTAAACAGTTTTAAATTTTAAAGCTCTTGAAAACCAAGTAAGTATAACAATTCATTGTTAGCAACAAATTTTGGAGCTCCAGGTGGTTGTAAGTTATAAAGATCACACACGCTTTCAATAGTGCTATTTGTTCTTCGTTTCAACACTTCATATTTGGATTTTTTACTCTTTATAATTTCAAACTTCTCTTTAAATTTACAAGGAGAATCTTGCCTGTGCTTTCCGCTTATAACTTTATCAATCTTTCTTAGATGTTTTTTCTTAGAAACTTTTTGTATTTGTGGATTTTGCAAGCTGTATTGAGAAATCTGCATGCTGTTAAGAGAAGAACGTAGGTCTTCAAAATTGATAAAGCAATTTTGGCTTAAATGCTCTTTTGGGGGATTTTTAGGGTTTTTTGAGCAGTTAGCTTGCTGTTTTAAAATGTTTGTTGACCTAAAAAATTTCTATATTTGATTCATCAGTACTATTCATTAATAATAAATAAGTATAAGTTATTAGCAACTACTTGTAATGAGTAATGGTATTAAACTTTTTTTCTTTTACATTTAATATAAAAGTGAAACTCACCGGATGACGGTATTAAATTGCTTTCTTTCATCAGAAACAACATTGATAAGTATTTTGTTTAGTATACCTTTTCAAAATAAAAATATTCAATTGTTGTAGTGACAAAATTTATTAAAATTAGTACTAGAAAATTACAATTTTTTTTTGTAACGACTACGGTTTTCTTTAAAAAACAAATCAATGTTTAAAAGTCATCAACAAATACACTATTAATATAAGTACAACAAAGCTAGACTTCAAAATCAACAAAAACCTAAGCAAGAAGACTATCTTACTCATTTTATTTATAAGCAACAATCTTTTAATATAAAATTTTAAACTACTTTGTTGTATAAATTTTTAATAATGCATCACTAATAACATAAAAGAGAACTATACAAAACATTGAATTATATATTTTTATCATAACTATTTCCTAAAAATAACAAAAAATGTTTTTTATACTATATGTGATGTAAAACAAATTCATGATGTAAAAAACCTAAAACTTAAAAAAAAAGTTTTAAGAAGCTATTAAAGTTAAATCTAGAGCATTAGAAAACATTTTAAGAACTTTTCCTAGTCTAGTTAGGTGTATATCTTTCTATTTGCAGTTCAGAAATTAGTCATATGGTTTTTACACATAAACGATATCAATAAATAATCAGAAAATTAATATTTCTAGATTGTACTTTTATTCTTAATTAGTTCTATTCAACTGATTTTAAACTACTATTATCGAACCATGTACAAGATAGTGGCAAATAGTTATTTCATTATATAATATTGGCCATATAAACAAACAATTTAAAAGTAAAAACTTAAGTGTTTGATAAAGTATTTTGAGAATTCATAAAAAACTAACGAAAAGTGTAAAAAATAAGTCTTGAATATTAACAGCAATACTTAAGAAAAAATAAAATAAAATTAAGTAAATTAAAATCAGTTTTTGCAATAAAACTTTGTATGATGTATGTTTGTATTAAACTAAAACATTGTGTTTAATTGATAAAAACTTCCGACAAAACGGATAATCTCATCTAGTTGACCATGTATATTCTAGTAATAACTTTAAACGACAAGTTGTTTATTTACGTCGTTAACCAGGTAATGTGAAAATGATTAATAGTTTAGAAAGTTTATAAAAATTTAATAAGTGGCCTTTCTTTGAACAAACAAATCGCTTATTCTAAGAGTAATCTCATTTTTAAGCATTGTTTAAGTTCTGAAAAACTATTTTCAAATAAATGTCAGTCATTTAAGTGAAAACAATGTTCAAAATGTTTACCATGGTAAAAATTTAAGAGTAAAATTTTTACAACTAATTAAAACAACTTGCAGACTTCAATGTTTTAAGTAAAAACTAACAATAACAAAAAGTAGCACAACTTCAAAATCTATTGAAGTATAAAAAATCAAAACTTTTACAATGTATTTAATTGTCCATCTCACAATTGTGCTTATCAGCAATTGAAACAAAGTTTTTAGGTTAATTATTTATATGAAACAGCAAGATAAACTATTTTATAAACAATGTCTTGTAAATATGTTTATGACTATCAAAAAACGTATTGTTAATGATGTAAATACTTTCAAAATCAACACTAGACGGGAAAATAATTAGAACTTTCTCATAATTACTCGCATAACTTGCAAGTTATAAAATTATAATAAATAAATAATTATATAATGTTTTAAATTTTATATTAAAAAAAAAAGTGCTTGAGCATAACTCTGCAGCGTTTTATTAGTCGCGCGCCAGTTTTTCTAAAAAGATTTGGTTGCATATACGTATAGTAAAAAGTTTTCTGTAAGCCGTAGTAAATTTTAAAAATTTCTTGTATAAAGAAGTTATTTTTAATTAAGGTAGAACAAAAGTAGGATTAAAATATGAGCATTTTTATGAAAGTTTTTCTATTAATAAAAGTCAGTTTTAATTAATCCCTTACAAACCTACCACTTTTTTCCACTGATTGGTACATTTCAGTAATAGCAAACAAATAACAATAGTTATTTAATAATTGGTTAAGTGTCAAGCGATTATATATTTGTGTTGTAGGAAAAAACTACTACTTAAGAATTTAAGTCAGTAAAATTAAAGCTTTTCAACATATATTCAACATAAACATATGTATGAATGTATAAAACTCATACAAGTTAATCAAATCATAATTTCTTACGTTTTGGCACAGATTTAATCTATTTGAACGCTTCAGTCTCAATTAATGAGATAACCAGAATGTAAAAATAATTTCACAAAATATTTTTCAAAAGCCAGTATAACTTTTTTATGGTTTGTGGTTATCCGCAGCATTTTGTTGGAAAATGATGTTTTAGATCAGTGGTCTTCAAAGTGTGAACAAGTGCACACGGTATTTATTTTGGGGTGCACGGATCGTAACTAGAAAAATTATCTTATACTAAACTTACACTAAATATTCTAGAGTTGATGACGAAAAGAAAAAAAAAAGTCTTATGGGTTTTTAGTAGGAGTTCTAAAACTTATACTAGATTTAATTGACATTTTTTATGAAACCTACCATTAAGTATTCTAAAATTATTGATGGAGAGCAAAATAAAAGATCTTAGGCGGTTTTTATGGTCCTTTTTTTGTGAAATCTTAAGCATAACCTGGATTAAATATTACGGAAAATTTTAAACTTTTACTAGGTACTCGAACATTAGGGTGCACAGATTATTATTTTGCAATATAGGGTGCACTTATTTTGATTAGCTTGAAACCTCTGTTTAAGGTAGCCATATATTTATTAACTGTCAATTATGGAATTTTTTACACTTGACTGAAACACTTTTTACCACTACTATTTTCAAAATAAGAAAGTTTAATGTTTATAAATAATGATTAAAAAAACTAATTCAAAGATTTCAAATAGAAATTACTTCTAGAACTTTAAAAAACTCAACTAGTTATCTTATAAAGCTTAAGGAAAGTTAGAAGTTTTTTAGTTTTTCAACCATTACTTTTTGGTATTTTCTTATTAACCGTATGAATTAGCAAGCTAAAACAGTTAATATAATTTATTTAAAGGATCTGTTTTGCTCTCTTGTTTGTTTTTGACCTTGACCTGTTTTCCTTTTTAGCTTAAAAGAAATTCTAGTGGAACTTTGATAAATCTCTGACGATTCTTTGGGATAAATTAAGGTTTAATTATTTGAATAAAATCAGTTAGTACTACTGTAGTTATCGTATGCAGTTGGTAAATATTTATATTCTTAAGTTAAGTTATTTTAGCTTTTATTGTCGTTGTATGTTATCACAATTTACAAACATATCACTCGTAAGTTTTCAAATTAGATTTAAAGCACTTTGGAAATTTCTATAAGCAAATGATGTTTAAAACACATTTGTTAGTGTAACACAATTTATCTAGATGTCTTAAATTTTAAAACTATATAATTAGTTGCAGTCAGAGTTTTATAAACAACGGCTAAATTTATCAGATTCTAATCTCAAACGATTAATGAAGACGTCTTTAAAATTAAACAAGTGAAGTTGGGTACAGTCAATTAACTTTATTTTAAGTAAAAATCGCGAATACAAACACCAAAAGAAAAAATTAATAACTATTTTAAATATTCTATGTTCATAAGTAAACTAAAGCTTTAATTTCTAAAAATCTATTATGATGAAGATCTTATAAAATTTAACATATTTATCGAGAAAAATAAATAATTAACAATCTTCAGTCTTTAAACGTTTTTTGATGCTATCATCTTCATTTCCCGCTCTGACTTGCTTTGGTGACTGAATTATTTTCCTTTTATTTCTAGTTTTAGCAAAATTCAATTCAGAATCACAGAAACCGTTTTGTAAGTTGTTGCTAGGGTTTTTCTTATTAATTGGCTGATAAAAATAATACAAATACTCGGCTGTTTCTTTCGCTGATTTTTTCGGTAAACTTTTTTTCAAAAAACCAATTTTATCTTTTTTTTTTGCGTAAACGTTCATAATTTTCATGTGCTAAATAAAAACTATCAATTTCATTTTTAGTCCATTTGTCAATCACTTTTTTGCTGTCTGACATCATACTTTGGTCAATTTGCACACGTTGTTTTAAAACTTTGTCACCATAATGCACTTCAGGACTTTTATTCAAAAGGTTAGAGATTTCTGCAGCATTTTTATCAATAAATTTAGGAACTGCAGGTAAGTTGTAGTCAGAAAAATCACCCACACCTTCAATAATATTACTTGATCTTCGCTTCAACATTTCACGTTTGCAGTTTTTACTATTCAATTTTTCCATCTTCCACTTAAGTTCAGTCGGAACACTTCGTTTTTTCTTTTCGCGATCTAGTGTAAGTTTTTTGATATGACATTCAGTGTTTTGAACTTGTTACTGATTAAAAATTGTAAGATTTTTAAACACAATATTATTCTTTTTAAATCAAAGCTCTTAGAAATTACTAATAAAGGAAGTTACTTAAAAAAAATTACTATTTATAAAACTTTATTTTAAACTAACGAGATAAAGGTCTTAAATTGATATTTTCTTTATCTTCTTGGTGTGCCATTTTAATTATTTTCACAAATTGTTAAAAGTTGTTATCTGGTTAAAAAAAGTTTTAAAATTTTGTAGCGAAAGTTTTAATAAAGTTATTCAAATTTATTCGCACTTGTTTTTTTTTAACTTTTGGATTACGTTAATTAATTTTAATCTTATTTAAAGAGAACATTATTAAGTTAACTTTTTAATTCAAAACAAAAACTAAATTAAGCCGTTTATACATAAACTGTTTATGCCTAGACAAAAAATCAACTTCACCTTAAAAATACTTTAAAATTTTGTCTAATGAAATATTTTTTTGATTTCGTTTTAAGCAAAAATTTCTAAATTTAAAACTGTTACCCAAAATTTACAGAAATATACCACATTTGAAATAAAAGCCTAGTTATAGACTAACATGAGATAAATAATGCCTGGCCAAAAAATCTTGCTTGTTAATTGTTATATATTTTTGCTTATAAATAACTTTTGCAGAACAACTAAATTGAGCTTTTTTGATAGCAAATATTTTTAATGTGCTGTCAAATTAGTATTCAGTACCCAATAGTTCTTATTTAACCAAATTAAAAAAAAAATCAAAACTATATTAATACAGTATAATCTTTTAGCTGTTGATGGTAAAAGTACTCAATGTTTTTCTTAACTTTGTCAAAAATTTTGTTGCAAAAATTATGCAAATTACTTAAAAGTAGTTAATGATAACTATCTGACAACTAAAACTTGACTTATCAACTTGTTATATAGTTAATTTTGTGATTTAAATTTTTAACCACTTTTCTTAAACATGGTACAATGGGGATCATAAAAAAATATTAAAATATATAAATTAGATTAGCTTTTGTTTAAATATTGTTCTTTTATTAAAAATACAAAAGTGTCTTTTAGGAAATATTAGGGCATTTTGAGAGCCTTATATCTAATAGTTCTATCATTTATCCTCACTTGATTTTTTCTACCCTAAAGCACATATTTTAGGGAGGCTTAAAACAATATTTTAGAGAAGTTCTCTATATTTAGAACAAACTTTTTTTAAGGTTAATGCTATCAATACTTTAAGGCATACTTACGGAAATTTATAAAACATATAAGATAAATGTTACAAAAAAAAACCATAAAAGTAAATATTTTAAATACTTCTGTGTAACTTAAAATAGTCTTAAATTGAAGATAAGATTATGCAATATTTAGAAGTACTGTTTAACGTTAAAATAATTAATAGTTGGTCTCAGTTATCTAGCTTCTAAAATACTTTCAGCAAGAAAAAACAAAACCACTTTAAAAATAAAAAGAAATCAAGTGCTTTCATTATTTTAGTTTATTCATTACTTGAATTAATTTTCTATTGACTTAAGATGCAAACATGCGTGTGAGCCATAAGTAGTTAATTTAAATAGCATTTAAAAGTTACTTAACTGAACTTATTACTGAAGTAACTAAACTCTTATACTATGAATGTCTTAACGACTAAAAGTCAAAATTTAATCAAAAAATTAACTAGTCTCTAAACTAGGGGTCAGCAACGTGGGAACGGGTCTAAATTGCGAGAAGCCAAAATTTCACTTAGCCAAATTTGCACGAGGGCACAATATTGCACCAAGACGATTTTGCACAAAAGTTCAATTTTGCAAGAGCTACATTTTTCGTACAAGAGTAAAAAAATAATTATTAGTAAAAAAATAAATAGAAAATAAATAGAAATTATTAATTAGAAAAAAAAGACAAAAAAAGTTACTGTCCGAGGGTAAAAGTTAGGGGTAACAGTGATAGTAGAAAAAAAGTATTGATAAAAAACAAATTAATAAAAAAATTAACCCGTGCAAAATTGTCTAAGTGCAAAATTGTTTGCTCGTGCAAAAGTATTTTCGTGCAATTATATCTTCGTCTAATTTTATCCCCCCATGCAAAAATATCTTCGTGCAAAAGTATATTCGTGCAACTTAAACAGCAACTTGAGCAATATACTGATGGGTCCGGCCCGTGGAACAAAAATTTTTGGATCTTAATAATTCAATATTTAATTTACAAGTTATAAGTGAAGTCGACCTGCAAAAGGTAAAACTGTGGCCCGCGAGCATGCAAATATGTCCTAAATTAAACATTAAAGCTTACACTAAATCAGGGTTTCCAAACTTATTATTCAAGATACCCACTAAACGAAAGTTAAAAAGCTTTTGACCCTCAAACAGTATTACTCAAATCACTAACATTAATACCTTTTTATGCTTTTCATCATCAAGTCTAGAATATCTTTTGTAAATTTCAATACTACCAATATTATAAACCCTAGAATATCCAGTGTAAGTTTCAAATTACGACATCATGGCCCTTCTGTAGCCCTTTTACAGCTCAGGGCCCCAAAATTTCTGTCATTGCCCACAAGAAAGCCACTTATCCCATTTTGAGAAACCCTGCATTAGATGTTTCTGATCATAGAATGAACAATAAAACAAAAAAAAGTTTCAGGTACAGGAGGTTTGAAATCTACACTGGATATATTTAAAAAAAGGCACAAAGAACTAGTACTTTATCTTGTACAAAGATAGTTTGTGTGAAAAACTTAGACAAAACCTAACTGAAAAATCTTTTGAAATTGGTTAAAATTTAATCCTAGCTTAATTGACACCACTATAATAGATAAACTTAGAGAAAACTAAAATATATAAATAAATTTCCTAATTCACATGGTATTTTTAGCATTTTAATCTATAACCATTTATAAAGTTACAAAAAAAATTTCTACTCAAAATGTAGTTTATAGTCCTTCAACGTTTTTGATGGTATTTAAAATAGATCAGAACAAACTTATGCCGTAAGTTTTACTCAAAATTATAATTTATTTAAACAAATTAGTATTCTTTAACCATTAAACATAAAATGCATATGTGGTAGAAAATAGTTTTTCTAATGAATATTAGTATAAAACAACAATAGGTTTATTATGTTTTAAGGAATAAAATTCTGGAGGTTTGATCTCTTTTTCAATTAAAAGTTACTTGTTGGTACATACTAATATTTATTAAAAAACTTACTCATAAAGTACTAGGTTCTACACTTAAAACTAAAGTATGTTGATTAAGACCCTCAACAATAAAACATTACTGTCTCAAAAAAAGAATTAAAAGAAAACAAAAAAAGCACATAGATAGAATAAACAAAAAACTTTTGTTGCTTATCACTATGATAAAGAGAAGAGGTCTAAATTAAAAAAAGAAAAAGTATCACGAGAACAAAATTGCACGAGTGCACAAATTGCACGAAGCCAAACTTCCACAAATCCAAATTTGCAAGAGGGCAAAAAATTGCACGAAGACGATTTTGCACCAAGGGACAATTTTGCACGAAGGAAAAAAAAAAACAATAAAAAACTAAAAAAAAATAGTTACTGACCGAGGGTAAAGGTTAGGGGTAACAGCGTTGTAAAATTAAATATAAAAAGTAACTAATAATAATAAATACTAAAAAAAAGATAATAAATAAACTATTAAAAAAAGCTATCGACCGTGGGTAAGGGGGAACAGTGATATTAAAAAATTAAACAATTTAAATTAAAATAAAAAACCTTAAAAAAAAAAAGAAAAAAAAAAAGTTAATATTAATTTTTAAATTAAGAAAAAAAATTTTAACCCGTGCAAAAATGTCTCCGTGCAAAATTGTCTGCTCGTGCAAAAGTATCTCCATGCCATTTTATCGTTGTGCAATTTTGTTTTCTCGTGAACATTACACAGCCACCCATGATATAAACATATAAAACTGCAATTTTGTACAAAAGTTTTTTTTACCTTCAAACAAAATTTAAAAACAGTAAGAAAATTTTTATTTACCCTGACAGAGAATTAAACAAGTGGTTTAATTATTTGTAGCGAAACATAATTTTAGAATTCAAATTATTTTATTTAAATTTAGTCTTGAATTTAAAAAATGTATAATAACATTATTCTAGAAACTTAATATTATACTTATACAGATAAGATACTTTAAATTAGTTTTCATGACACAAAATTGATAACTATAAGTTATAAAAAACAATAAAAACATCACTCTTTGAATTACCATAGTTGTTTATCATTCAACTTGTAAAATCTTCAAAAAACTAAAATTTTTGATTAATTTAGGTAAAACTTAAGGAGGAAGAAAAAACCTGAGTAATTTATTACAATTTTTCTCACAACAAATTGATAAAGTATAGCTTGTAAAACCTAGACTATGGAAAGCAACTAGTACATCAATTAAATTAGAATAAGCTTTTAATAACCTTTTTATTTGTATGATTTACTTAAAATTTTATCAAGTATATATCTAAAAATACTTATTACAACTTTATATACAAAACAAATAACAAACATTATAGCTAGCTTTCATTTAAAACTATTGAAAATATCAATGATTATTTTGTATTTCTGCTGCGACTACTGAAATATAAAATAAATTTTTTTGAATTTTTTTATGCAGTTCTTTTAGCCAAAAAATCAAAAATGCTTCATATAATTTCCTTTTCAGCAACTAAATAAATATTGTTCGACATTCATAACGTAGAATAAATAATTTTTGAATTTAAAATGCGTTGATATTAGTTTTTAAAACTTTTTCACATTCAGTTATCAATTTTAAATAATAAATAATTATAACACAGGAAATCCAACACTTTCTGAGAGATTTTATTATACTTTATTTGTCAGCGTACTTTTTAAGACCTAAGTTTATAGTTCCAATTTGTAATAATATAATACAAAATTATTTTTATTAAGTTTTCTATAATTTTTTAAGCTAAATAACACTCTGCAATATACAATGTTTAAACGAAAACTTGTTAAATAGTTAGAAAGATATATAAAAAGTTGTAAGTTTTGAATAACATTAAAAAATAAACTGGATAATTAAGTAAATAGTATTAGCCTGAGAAGACCTTAATAACTAAACAAATTACCAAACATGAATTTAGAGTAAATTGATAAGGAAGTATAACCTCATAAACTTTAAATATAGAAAGTTGTCACTTAAGAGTGCAAATCATCAACTATAGAAATTTTTTGGGATTATTTATTTATATTGTATAAAAAGAGTTGAATAGGAGACCACAACTTAGAATTAAATTATATATACATATATTTTAATATTTGAAACTCATTAAATACAATTTTATGAGAAAAACACAATATAAGATAAAATGCTTGAAAATTAGTTAAAAAAATGCTTAAGTAGTACTTTAAACAATGAACATTTTTTTAAACATTTAAGAAGTCAAGAACTCTTTCTGTTGAAAAAATAAAAACAAACTATGCAAAACTTTATTTGTCTGTAGACTAAATTTTTGTGGTTAAGTGCACATAACAAAAAAACTTTAAAAGTCTCATTTTGAATAGTAAAACATAAGTTCAAAAATAGTTTAAACGGCTTGTTTGACTTATTCTGCGAAATATAAACTTGTAAAACTAATCACTTATTTTCTATAATACCTTTTAATTATTTTAAATGTTTCATCTAAAAAACAATTAACTATCACTAAAAAACTTTATGACTTAAGATAGGTATAGTGTTTCTTTTCTATAAAACTCATACGGAAAGAGCTTATAAGAGTAAGATAAAATTAATATTTAATTTAAGATGTACTTATTTCATGTAAATTTTTAAACATTTATAAATACTTTGCTGATATTAGTTAACATTAGTGATCTACCTGATCCGGTTCTTTATTTAATTCAAGATCCGGCCAGAATCGGATCCAGATCTTATATTAAAGTTAGAATCCGTATATATTTATTTAAATTTAAGATCCAGCCGGGTCCGCATTCTAAATGTTTTAAGTTTTATATTCTTGCATAAGACAACGAACTTATAAAATTAAACTATTATAGTATTTTGAATTAGTAAAATTTGTATAATACAAGTATTTTGTTAAATTAAAATCACAAAGTTATTGCCTAAATATTTTTGTAGGTTTTTAATTCGTTTTTTAAATTCCAGATTTCCAGGTCACTTGGCAACCCTGAATAAAAAAAAATAACAATATGTTCAGCATAAATTAAAAATGGTTGCCTGTTAAGTTTTAAAACTGTCCTGTTAGACTAGAAACTAGCTTAAGTAATCCTGATTTTTTAATTATCCTAAAAAATATTCCCTTTTCTACATACTACCTTACAAAAATTTTTTTATTTAAAAAATAACAAAAATAGTGTCAATTCTGCTATATATGATGTTTATTAAACTTATATTGTGATAATTTGTCAAAGTGTGAAAAGAGATAGTAACCGGTATAAAAGAAAATTATCTTTTACAATCAAGTCTTTAAATAAAGTTCGTTATATAAAATAAGTAATAAAAAAGTACTGTTACTGGTTCATTTTCTTCTTATTTAGTATATATAAATCAGTTGTGAAGTTAAAAAAAATCTTAGAACTACCCAGATCTTTTTTTAAACTTGGTTAGCGTTAGTTTTTAAGAAAACTTTAATTAGGCATTAGTGTGTTGAGTTATCTAAAATAGTTTACAAATAAAAAAACTCGTATTATTCTTAGTGTACTCAGTATACTGAGTTTGTGGCTGTCATTCTTGTTTGATATAAAAAATATCCTTAAGAAAATACTATATATACATATTTATATATATATATATATATACATATATATAACAAAGTATTTAAAATATTAGGGTACTATAAATTTAAGAGGCAGCATTGGTTTAGATGTTCAAAAAAGTTTAAACTTCTCAGTAAAATATTTTATACTATTTTGCATCTAAACCAGGCTCAAAAAGAAATTGTTTTCTAAAATGAAAAATAAAAGAATGAAAACTTCGTTGAACAATTGCAGCCTCTTAAAGTTCTATGTAATTAAATGAGCTTTATTTGTAAAGTTTTTACACTATCTAAAATATTTAAATGAAAAAGTTTAATTAAATTACAAAGACTTTTATCAAATTGAAACACATTAAAATTTAAAAATTTGTTATATATTAAAAAAAAGGATAAAATTTAGAAGTAGAACTAAATTATAGAGTCTGTGGTACAATCTAACCTGCAAGAAATTTTAAAATAATAAATCTCTAATTTTACTCAAATAAATGTACGTACCTGTATATTTACAACAAATGGTTGAATGAACTAAACTTAATAAGTCTGTTTCGCTTGACTAGTTCTAAATTTATTAAATGTTCAGAACACAATAATCTAAGTGTATAAAACTGAAAGAAACTCATCGCGGAAAACAAAGTCTTTCCAAACTACCTGGACCCGAATCAGGCCAAATCTCAGCTAGGATACGGATCTTTTTTGAAAATAAGTCTAATAATACTTTGTAGGAACAAGTTCAATCTAATCGATTAATTAGTTAAAGTTACTTTAACTAAAGCGATACTATTTTATAGTATTTAGAAATTGAAAATAAAACTTTTTTTCTGCATGTCGTCTTTATACTTGTTGGTAAAAACATATTTAACCAAATAAGACTCTCTTTAATAAAAAAATACATGTAAAACTTCCTTATGCTTAATAAAATGCAGACTAAATTTATATACCAATAAAAACTCAAATACAACAAAGTTAAAAATTCATACAATAAATGCACCTATTTAGATACAATTTCTGTATAAGAACTAAAATCGCTGATAAAAATCAGTATTGTTGCCCTAGAAAATACAAATATCAATGTAAAAGTCTGTAAAAAGGAGCTTTTGCAAAAAGTATGGTTAAATGAACTTCAGTAGTACAATACCCTCATAGAAAAATTGAAAACAGAAAAAAATACAAAATTCATGTACACTTAACAAGTTAGAGTTTGTCTCGGGTAATTTTTACTAATCAAACTATTGTGTCTCAAAAACTGTTATTAGTTATGTCTATGAGTATAATAAACATAAAAATAATTATATTTGGAAAAATTTAAATGTCATACTTCACAATTTTTTTTTGAATTAAATGGTGTCAAAACAATGATCAACCGGATCCAGAAAATTAATATCCGATAGGATCCGGGTAATAATTTCTAATTAGGATCCGACCTGATCCGAATTCCGTATACTGGATCCGGTAGATTATTAATTTGAAATGCTCCGGCCCACTAAGTAATTTAATTTTTCCGGTTCCGGCCTACCGATTAAAAACGTTGCTAACTCCTAGTCTAAAAGAATGAGATAAGCAGAAAATATGTAAAAACGTTTTTCACAGATTCCATAAACTTTTCAGCAAAAAAAATATTTTAGCAGTTTCCAAACATAGAACAGTTGATAACCGGCCTACAATGACACAATAATTAACCATTAAATTATAAATTAGAAAGTATAAACAATTTGTTCTAAAGCAGAAGTTCGGTTCCGTTTAGTAGAAAAATAAGTAGTTTAATAGTATTTATTGTTCAACTTTGATGGAGTTTTGTTGATCTAATTTGGATTAACGTTTTTTAGTTTAATTATCTAATTAATTAATTAATTATTAAGCTTTTTTAGTTTTCAATAGAACTAACTAAAAATTACATTTAGCTAAATATTTTTTTTTTAATAATCAAGGTCGAGTTATAGTAAGAATAAAATAACATTTTTTTTTTTTGGTTGCGACAATATCAATTAAAACAAAACAGAAAATATCTATAAACTTTAAAATTATTTTATTGATATTTAAATATAAACTTAGTGATAATTTCAAATGACAAGACATTTTAAAAACAAACTATTATTCCACAAGACACTTTACATCGGTTAGCGAAAACATATAATTTCAAACTTTTTATTTTCTTTTTACAGTTGTATAATTCAACTACCGCGAGCTTCTAAACAATCTAAAAAACTTTGTTTTGCTATGATTTAGTTTCATTGTAGTTTTTACAATAGTTTTCAAGAACTTGCTAAAGAGCTAGTGTAAAAAATCCTAAATAAGTTTAATAGATAAAACTAAAATTCTTTATCATGCATACTATACTTTTCAATACTTTTTTTTCTATAGACCACTAAATTTTCTAACAAAAGTTTTTTTTTTTAAGCAAAAATTTCTTCAGTCATACACATAAGAACAAATAATCTAACTCTATTTAATTTTAAATACTTCTATTGATGAGTAAAACATCTCTGTTTCATTTTGCAATGTGAACGCAATCAAAGTAATTTTTTTTGTTTATGACCAATGTATAGGACATAAAATTGACTTGTTAGTTAAATATAGTGACACTAAATTTGTAGTGACAACTTATTTTATTAAACATAGACAGGAAAACATAATCAAATATACAAAAAAAAATTAACACATAACCATAAAATACTATTTATAAACATGTTATGTTCATAACGGTATCTAGGGTTTGACTCTAAAAACTATAAGTATTTATACAAAAAATACTAAACAAAGATTGACAAAACAAAACCATAACTCATAACTAGTTTATCGACAATAAAGAACTTAGATCTTCTAAAGCGTTTGCTTTTTAATCTTCATCATTTCGGTATCCGCCTTGAAATTTACCGTTTTGCTTCTGGTCCTAGTTGGTTTCAACTCAGTTTCAAAAATATTTGTTGGTTTTCTGCTGCTAGGATTCTTCTTTTCATCAGGCTGGCAACACAAATACAAATATTCAACTATTTCTCCAGATGTTTTGTTTTGTAAATACTTTTTCAAAAACGTGATTGAGTCTTTATATTCTTTACGGGGTCGCCTTTCAAACTGTTGGTATGCTGAATAAAAACTTTCAATATCATCTTCAGTCCAATTTCCGATCACGTGTTTGTAGTATGACATCATACTTTGGACAATCTGCAAGCGTTTTTCACGTTCTTTGTCACCATAATGCTCTTCAGGACTTTCATTTAAAAGGTCAGGAATTTCTGCAACATTGTTAGCAACAAGTTTTGGAACTGCAGGTTGGTTGAAGTTATAAAGATCACACACGCTTTCAATAGTGCTATTTGTTCTTCGTTTCAACACTTCATGTTTGGATTTTTTACTCTTTATAATTTCAAACTTTTCTTTAAGGTTAAAAGGAGATTCTTGCCTGCGCTTTCTTTTTATAACTATACCAACTTTTTTTAGATTTTTAGTCATATGAGCTTTTTGCATTTGTGGATTTTGCAAGCTGTATTGAGAAACCTGCATACTGTTAAGAGAAGAACGTATGTATTTTTTAATTGGGAAAGCGATTTTGGTTTGAATGCTATTTTGGGGGATCTTCAGGGTTTTTCGAGCAATTGGCTTGTTATTTTGTGGGAGTTTTACTTTTTTGCGACCAGTTGACTTTTTATTTTGAAAAGTTTGTTGACCTAAAATATTATTATATTTATTTATAAGTACTAAACTAAATAAGTATAAGTTATTAGCAACTACTTGTAATGAGTAATGGTATAAAACTTGTTTTCACATTTAATGTAAAAGTGAAACTCACCGGATGACGGTATGAAATTTCTTTCTGTCTTATCAAAAACATTGACATGCATTTTGTTTAGAACACCTGTTTAAAAAAAATATTTAACTTTTGAGGTGGCAAAACATTATTAAAATTAGTACTAGGAAATTACATATTTTTTAGTGTTATTTTGTAACGATTACAGTTTTCTTTAAAGAACAAATCAATGTATAAAAAATATCAACATATACACAACAAATATAAGTACAACAAAGCTAGACTTCAACATCAACAAAAACCTAAGCAAGAAGACTTTCTTACTCATTTTTATTTATGAGCAACCTTCTTTTAATAATAAAACTTTAAACTACTTTTTTGTATAAAACTTGTAATAATGCATCACTATTAACTTTAAAAATATATATAAAACATTGAATTCTATATTTTTATCATAACTATTTTTTGAAAATAACAACAAATGCTTTTTATATTACTTGCGCTGTAAAAATAATTCATTTTGTAAACAACCTTAAACTTAGAAAAAAGTTTTATGAAGCTTTTTAAACTAAATCTAGAGCATTTAAAAAACAGTTCAAGAATTTTTCTTAATTTAATTAAGTGTATCTCTTTCTGTATGCAGCTTAAAAATAAGTCATATGTTTTTTACACTTGTACGACTTCAATAAATTATCAAAAAATTAAATTTTTCATGTCTACTTTTCTTATTAGTTAGTTTTATCAAATTGATTCTAAATTGTTATTAATAAACCATGTGTTGATTATTGGCAACTATTAGTTTATATTAATTATGTGGCCATACAAACAAACAATTAAAATGAAATCACTTAAATAGCTGATTTTTTGATAAACGTTTTTAAACTCAGAAAAAAGTAACTATAGATATTAAAAAAAAAATTAAACACCACGAGCAATAATTAAGAAAAAATAGAGTAAAATTTAGTAAATTAAAATATGTATTTTATGTGTTTATAATAACATAAAATTCTATACTTAAGATAATGTTCATAATAAAGAATACTAAATATCGAAAGTTACTAAAACAAGAGTTATGTTTAACTGACAAAAACTGCATAATTTCAACCTGTTCAGGTTGTAAATTCTAGTAATTATTCTAAATGACAAGTTGTTTATTTACGTCGAAAGTTATTAACAATTTACTAAATAATATACATAAGTTAATAATTTTTTTTCTTTGAACATACAAAACCTTCTTATTCTAAGAGTTATCTCAATTGTTTAGCCTTATTTAAATTGTGAAAAATAGTTTTTAAATAAATTTCAGAGGTTGACCTGAAAATAGCTTTCAAAATATGTACCATGACAAAAATTTAAAAGTAAAAATTGTACAACTAATTGAATAACCTGCAGACTTTAGTCTTTTAAGTAAAAACATTTACAAAAAGTAGCATAACATCAAAATCTATTGAAGTATAAAAAAAATCAAAACTTTTAAAATGTATTTAGTTGTCCATCACACAATTTTGCTCATCAGCAATTGAAACAAAGTTTTTAGGTTAATTATTTACATGAAACAGCGAGATAAACTATTTTATAAACAATGTCTTGTAAATATGTTTATGTCTATCAAAAAACGATTTGTTAATGGTGTAAATACTTTTTAAATCATTACTAGACAGGAAAACAATTAAAACTTTCTCATTATTACTTGCATAACTTGCAAGTTATAAAACAAATATGAGATGTTTTAAATTTGACATTAAGAAAAAATTCTAGAGCATAACTCTGCAGCGTTTTATTAATCGCGCGCCTTTTTATTTATAAAAAAATCGCTTGCGGATACGTATAGCAAAAAGTATTCCGTGGGCCACAGTAAATTTATAAAAATTTCTTGTAAATGTATAAAAATATTATAACGAAGTTGAAAAAAATAATAGTAAAAGTAGGATTAAAATAAGAGCGCATTTGTGAGAGTTTTATTTTTAGAAGATTCAATTTTAATTAATCCATTACAAATCTACCACTGGTTGGTACATTTCAGTAATAGCAAATAAAACAACAATAGTTTTTTAATAATTGATTAAATTTCAAGCGATTATATATTTGTGTTGTAGGAATAAAACTACTATTTAAGAATTTAAGTCAATAAAGTAAAAGCAAATCTGCACAAATTCAACATGTACATACGAAACGTACAAAAACTATCACAAATTAAGCAAGTCATACTTTCTTACGTTTTGGCACAGACTTAATCCTTTTGAGAATCAATTAATGAGATAACAAGAATGTAATTTAAAAATAATTTCACAAATTACTTTTCAGAGTCAATATAATATTTTAATGGTTATTCAATATCCGCAGCATTTTGTTCGAAAACAATGTTTTATATCAGTGGTCTTCAAAGTGTGCACAAGTGCACACGATATTTTTTTTTTGGGTGCACGGATCGTAACGTAAAAATTATCTTAATTTAAACTTAAACTAAATATTCTAGAGTTAAAGATGAAAACCAAATCAAAAAGGTCTTATAAGTTTTTAGTAGAAGTTCTAGAACTTGTACTAGATATAATGGAAAAAAATTATTGACATTTGCTTAAATTTTCTGAAATTATTGATGGAGAGCCAAAAAAAAAAAGATCTAAGGTGGCTTTTATGGTCGTTTTTTGAGAAACCTTAGGGATACCCTGCACTAGATATTACGTGAAATTTTAATTTTGTACTAGATGTTTAAACATTGGGTACACATATTTGTATTTTGCAATATAGGGTGTACAGATTTTGATTAGCTTGAAACAACTGTTTCAGAAAACCATCTTTTTACTAACTGATTGTTTGCACTATTTTTATTCTTGACTGAAAGACTTTTTAACAATATTATTTCCAAAATAAGAAAATTTTATATCATCAAATAAGGACAATAAGGATAAAAATTACAAAATATAATATGAGGTTATTTCAAAGATTTCAAATATAAATAACTTATAAAACCTTATAAAGCTCAACAAAAGTTACAAGCTTTTTAATTAAGCAGGCATAATTTTTTTGTTTTTTCTAACTAACCGTATGCATTAGCTAAATCAGTTAATATAATTTATATAGGGGTTCAACTCTCAAGCCTCTTTTCTTCTTTAGCTTAAAAGAAAGTAAATTTTCCATAAATCTCTCACGACTCCTTTGGATAAAATATGATTTAACTATCTAGCTAAAAGCTTTTAGTACTATTTTAATTATCGTATGCATTTGGTAAAATAACTTACTCTTAAGTTTAGTGTTTTTTTATTTTTACTATCGTTGTATTTTATCACAACTCACACACATATTACCGGTAAGTTTTCAAATTAGCACTTTAAAAGTTTCTTTAAATAAATGATGTTTAATACACATTTGTTAGAGTAACGCAATTTATCAAGATGTCTTAAATATTTAAATTATTGAATAACTTTCAGTCACAATGTTTTATAAACAACGGCTAAATTTATTAAATTATAAAAAATAACTATTGAGGACTCGCTAACTTAAAAATAAACAGAAGTGTTGCAAATTATTCAAAAAGTTAATAAAAAATCTAAAACACTTAAATACAAGACTTCAGGTTTTTTAAATGATCAAAACAGTCAAAACGAACGTTTTTAATAACAAAAAGAATGTAATTATTTTTTTAGCAAGTTTTTATTACAATACGTAGCAAGTTGAATAATTAACCTTGACTGGCCGTGATTGTATACTTATATTTTATTCTTAAATGTATATATCCTTAAGTGTTATCAAAGACGCGACAAGTATATATATGGACATTTTTATTCTTTACCTATAGTAAATCTGAAAAAAACGCATGCAAATCGGTTTGCACAAACTCAAGTGTAAGTTTTAATAACTTTAACATAAATAAAATATACTAGTAAAGTTAGGTAGTCAAATTACTTTATTTTAAGTAAAAATCGACAAATACAAACACCTAAAAAAATTATGACTATTTGAAGTATTCTGTGTTCATAAGTAAACAAAAGCTTTGATTTCTAAAATTCTGTTATGATGAACATCTTATGGAACTAAACATATTTATCGAGATACATCCAAATAGAAACAATCTCCAGTCTTTAAACGTTTTTTGTTGCTATCATTTTCACTTCCGGCTCTGACTTGCTTTGGTGACTGAGTTATTTTCCTTTTACTTCTAGTTTTAGTCAAGTTAAATTTAGATTGACAGAAACCGTTTTGTAAGTTTTTGCTAGGCAATTTCATATTAATTGGCTGATGAAACAAGTACAAATATTCGGCTGTTTCTTTAGCTGATTTGTTCGGTAAACTTTTTTTCAAAAAACCAATCTTATTTTTATCTTTTTTGCGAAAGCGTTCATACTTTTCATGTGCTAAATAAAAACTTTCATTTTCATTTTCAGTCCACTTTTCAATCACCTTTTTGCTGTCTGACATCATACTTTGGTCAATTTGCACTCGTTCTTTTACAACTTTGTCACCATAATGCTCTTCAGGACTTTTATTCAAAAGGTTCGGGATTTTTGCAGCATTTTTATCAATAAACCTAGGAACTGCAGGTGAGTTGAAGCTAGAAAAATCACCCACACTTTCAATAGTGTTGTTTAACATTTCACGTTTGAATATTTTGCTGCTTATATTTTCCATCTTCAACTTAAGTTCAATCGGAACAGTTCGCTTTCTTTTTTTGCGACCTAGAATGAGTTTTTTGATTTAACATTCAGTGTTTTGAAATTGTTACTGATAAAAAATTTTTAGATTTTTATAACACAACTTTATTTTATAGATTCTCTGGAACTTAAAGCTCAGATACTAATAACGGAAGTTACTAAAAATTACTATTTTGAAAAACTTTATTTTAAACTAACGAGATAATGGTCTTAAATTGATATTTATTTCATCTTCTTGGTCTGCCATTTCAGTTTTTTCACAAATTATTAAAACTTGTTATCTGGTTGAAGAATAGGTTTTAAACTCTTGAGGTAAAAGTGTTAATAAAATTATTCAAACAAACTTGCAATTATTTTTTTTAACTTTTGGATTACTTTAACTTTTAAAAAAAGTGTATTACAAATTTTTATTCAGTAACTTAAATTTAAACAAATTTGGAAAAAAAAATCTGAAATATTATTACTAGAACAACACTAAGTATCTAAACTATATTGTTTTAAAAAACTGGTTAAAATAAAACAAAAATGTTTAATGCTTCCAAACAGTGGCGTCGCGTGGTATTTTTTTTAGGTGGTGCAGAATTTAAAAAAAAAATCCCCTTCTTTAAAACTCTTTTTTTATCTTAAATAAAGAACTTTTTCTACAACAATTACATTAAATTGCTAATATAACTTGGGAAATTTTGTTTAAAAATAAAACATTTATTTAAAAAAAAAAAAAATTATTTAAGAAAATAACTTTTTACAGATTTTAAAAATTCAATATACTTTTTTAGATATAGCTGGTCAAAGTCAAAGGCAATAAAAGGTTCCTTATGGGAGGCACAAACTAAAACAGCGCTTAAAAAAAATGTTTTACCCCCTCCCCCTTTTATGCCCTTAAAATCTACTTTAGAATTATTTGACTCAAATTATTTTATAAAGTTTTAATTTAACTACAACTCATCTTTTATCAATATAAAAAATTCATATTAACTTTTGAGATATGGTAACTCACAGTCAGAGGTACAAAGGAATCCTTATTAATATAATATAAACTCAAACAAGAAATAAATCAAATCACTAAAATCATATCTTTTTTTTATAAGTTGGCCTCAAAATCTTTAGATGTTTCTTTTTAAAAAAAAAATGCTGAAATAGATATTTGAAACACTAAGAATAAAAAAGTTATAACAAAAGTTTTTTTTTTGTATATTTAAAAATATATATTGATACTTAAAAATTTAAAATTTCTCTTCAACAAAAGTAAACAAATTTTATAAAACTTAGGATGAAAAAGTTTGATAAAAATTGCTTTAAGAATGATGGAGAATATAGGTTTTCAGTAAAATTGTATTCTTTTGCTGTTTTGATTTGCTTCTTATATAATAAATCATTGTACTCTCTGGCTTTGACCGGTTGTAACTAAAAGTTTAATTGGAAATTTCAAGTTTATTAAAGAGTAACTGTTAGCTTTTTGAAAAAGTTAAAATAAGAACAACATGTAAAAAAGTGCCTATAAACCTTTCCCCCTTACCCCTCACTATTTTGCACTTATTTTTTACAAACATTAAGATTTTTATTAACTTTTTTTCTAATTTTAATGTTTTTTTTTTGGAGGTTTAAAATTCAATAGTTTAAAAGGGTATCTTTTCTTAATTTAATTTTAATATGTTTTTCATTTTGATGTCAGTATTTTTCTCAGGAGCTCAATTTTTTTAAGTTTAGTTGGTGAGGCTGTTGAACTTTTAAAGAATTTTAAAGATAATTTTTTAAATAAGTAACCCTTATAGCAGTAAAAAATTGGTTAGTTAGTTTTCATGTGGCCATAGGGGTAAAACACTTATTTTTTAATTTTAGACAAGCTTGTTATTTTCAGAGTAAAAAACTAAAACTGCTTTAGTCAGCCTGAATATTTTTATAATTTGGTCTGTTTTAATTTATCTTGGGTCATCTTGAGTTTTTAACATTTCTAAGTTATCCTGATTATGAGGCAAGGCAACCATGTTTCAACAATTTTATCTAGAACTTTTGCTTTGTTTATGAAAAAGTTAAACAAAAGTCATATAAAGTAGACTAAATTTTCCTAAAATGTTAAACTACTCTAAGTAATCAAAGTTTCTAAGTTAAGGCTATTTACTTTATTTAAATATGTGACTGTTTCAATAATACTAGTTTTCATTTAATATAAGTCTAAATTATTTTTCTAGTGAACTAGAAGTTAGTAATAAACTTCTTATTTTTTTTTCAGAACTTAAACTTTACATTTAAATATAATTTAAATAAATATTTTATTAACTTTATGATAACAACAATCAATTATAATTAAGTTTATGTATGCAGATTAAAATAAAAAATCAAATTTCTTAGACTTTAGTGATTTAAGGTTCTTTTTTTTTTTTTTTCAAAATATTTAATTCATGACAAGTTTTGATCTTTTATTGTCCAGTTTTAATAGAAGTGATCTGTTAAATTTAAAAAATCATGTGGGTACATAAACTCAAATTAATCCTTTGCAGTAGCTTTGTTTTTATTTTATGTTTACAATAGCTTGTAGATGACACTTAAGCATGTCCTGTTTTAGGGAATTTTCAACTTAGTTTACTTACCGCAAGATATTGATTTTGCGGTAATTCTTGAAGAAATTTTGCTTTTTTGAGTTCATTTGCGGCAGTCAGCTAAGAGTTTGCGGCAGTGAAGTGGGCAAAATGATCGTTTTCAAAATTGGAGTTTTAAAAGAGATTTCGTTCTAAAAAAAAACAAAAACGCTACAGATACTTTTTTTTTTTTTACAAAATTTCAAGGTGGTGCAGTTGCGGCAGTGCAACACCCCACGCGACGCCCCTGCTTCCAAACACTATAAAATTAAAATAAAAAACTTTTTTAGGCTTCTTTTAGAACAAAACATGTTCAAAAAGATTAGTATTGTATACTAAAAATTATTCACCTTTATTTATATAACTCAATAGACTAGAAATAAAAAGTTGTTGTCATTTAATTTTTAAAATGTTATTTTAAAATCCCCCACATTTAAAAAACTTTAATTGTGATAACTTTAGACGATATAAAATTATTACTTGAAATTTACATATCATCTAAAAAAGTTGAACAATATCAAATGTTAACAAAATGCTCAATATTTTATTTAAGAAAGTTGTTTATTTACCATGTAAAAATTTATCTTAGAAAATATATTGAAAAATGACGTCAATAAATATTTAGTTTCGCTGTTAAAGATTCTAAGTAACTTAGTTAAAACTGTTCTGTACTTAGAGCAATAAGTATTTTGAGTTTTGAGTATTTTTAAATCATTTAAAAAGAACATTATCTAGTAAACTTTGTTTAATTCAGTACAAAAACTAAAATAAGCCCTGTATACATGTATTCATTAACTGTTTATGCATCAACAAAACAATCATTTTCACTTTAAAAATACTTTAAACTTTTGTCTAATAAAATATTTTCTATGGTTTTATTTGATGCAGAAATCTTTAAATTTAAAATTACTAACCAAAATTTACAGAAATATATCATAATTGAAATAAATACTAAGATTTAGGCTAACATGAGAAAAATAATACCTGGCAAAAGAAATCTCGCTTGTTATGTATTTTTGCTTATAAATAACTTTTGCAGAATAACTAAGTTGAGTTTTTTGATAGCAAATATATTTAATGTTCTGTCAAATTAGTTTGCAGTACCCAATAGTGCTTATTTAATGAATATTTAAAAAAAAGTTCAAAATTATCTTAATACAGTAAAATATTTTAGCTGTTCATGGTTTAATTACTCAAAGTTTTTTCAACTTTTGTCAAATAATTGCTTGTAAAAATTATAAAATTAACTTATTGATAACTTAATTTACTTTAATTATCTGACAACTAAGAGTATACTAATCAACTTGTTATATAATTAAATTTGTATTTTATATTTTCAAATAACTTTTCTTATACATGGTACAATGCGAATCAAAAAAAAGGTTATTAAAACATGAAAATGAGATTAGTTTTTGTCTGAATATAATTTTAATTAAATTGCCTTTGGAAATATTAGGGAGTTTTTAGAGCCTTATAGCTAACAGTTCCATCATAAAACCTCACCTGATTTTATCCATCATCCTAAAGCACATATTTTATTGAGGCTAAAACAAGTTTCTAGAGAAACTCTTTATAACAAACTCATTTGGAGGCCAATGCAATCAATGCTTTATGGCATACTTACGGGAATTTATAATTTATATTAATGATATAAATAAAACCAAAAAAGTAAAGATTTTAGATACTTTAATGTAGCTTAAAAAAATTTTCAAATCAAAAATAAGATTATGCAATATTTAGAAGTACAGTTTAACCTTAAAATAACTAATAATTAGTCACAATTATCTAACTTCTAAAATACTTTGTGCAAGAAAAATCAAAGCCTTTTAAAAAAGCGAGAGATCAAGTTCTTTAAAACTTTAATAAATAATTGAATTGATTTTCTATTGACTCAAGATGCCAACATGTGTTTGTAAGTCCACAATGTTAGCCATACGAAATTGATTTAAAAAGCTTTTAAAAGTTAGTTAAATAAACTTATTACTAAACTAACTAAACTTTTATACTATAAAAGTCTTAATGACTAAATAAAGTCAAAACTTGAATAATAAAAAGTCTCTAAACTAGGGGTCAGCAACGTAGGAACAGGTCTAAATTACACGAAGCCAAAATTGCTCTAAGCCAGATTTGCATGAGGGCATCAAATTGCACGAGGGAACAATTTGTACGAAGACGATTTTTGCACCAATGGTCAATTTTGCACGAGAGTACAAAATTAAAAAGTAGAAAATTTTAAAAGACAAAAAAAAAATTATTAATTTAATAAAAAAAAAAAAAGTTACTGATCGAGGGTAAGGGTTATGATAGTAAATGTAAAAACAAAAAATTAACAAATAAAAGTAGTATTAAAAAACAAAAAACAAATAAAATTATATTTAGAAAAAAAAAGCTACTGACCGAGGGTAAGGGTTAGGGTTAACAGTGATAGTAAAAAAAAGTGCAAATATTAAACCCGTGCAAAATTGTGCTATCGTGCAAAAGTTACCCTTCGTACAAAAGTATTTTAGTTCAATTTTGTCTTCGTCTAATTTTATTCCTCGTGCAAAAATATTTTCGTGCAACTTGGTGTACTTGTGCAATTTTGTTCCCTCGTGCAATTTAGACAGCTAACCGAGCAACGTACGGCTGGGTCCGGCCCGTGGAACGAAAATATCTGGATCGCAATAAATCAATGTTGGATTTACAAGTTATTTGTGGAATCGTCCTGCAAAAGGTAAAACTGTGGCCTGCGAGCATGCAAATCTGTCCTAAACCAAACATTAAACCTTACACTAGATCAGGGTTTCCCCAACTTTTATTTTCAAAATGCCCACTAAACAGAAATTAAAAAACTATGGCCCTCTCAAACAAGATTACTCAAACAACTAACATTTAAACAATTATTTCTCATTATCATTCAGTTCAGATCATTTAGTGTATATTTTAAAACTACCAATAAAAACACCTAAGATTTTTTTGCTGTTCATTATCAACTCTAGAATATCTAGTGTAAAATTTATGTAATGAATTTATGGCCCTTCTGTAGGTCGATATACAGCTCAGGGCCCCAACATTTCTCTCATTGCCCATAAGAAGGCCACTTGGCCCACTTTGAGAAACCCTGTATTAGATGTTCCTGACCATAGAATGAACAGCAAAACAAAAAAAAAGTTTCAAGTAAAAAATGTTAGAAATTTACACTGGATATAGTAGAAAAAGGCAAAAAGAACTGATAGTTTGTATTATAATTGATATATTGTGATCTAAATATAGTTAAAATTTTAAGGCCTGCTAACGACTAATTTTTTCAACATCTCTTGGCCCACCGACTTATAACGTTGCCAACCTCTACTCTAAGCGTTAAATGGTTTTACAATAAGTAGCATAAAAAGATACAAAGATATTTTTTGTGCAAATTTAGATAAAACCTAACTGTAAAATTTTTCCAAATGATTGAAAATTAATCCTAACTTAGTTGGAACCGCTTCAGTAGATAAATTTAGAGAAAGTTAAAATAATTAAACACATTTCCTGATTCAATGCATTTGTAATCGATAGCCATTTGCAAAATTACAAATAAATTGTTCTACCGAAAATATAGATAAAGTCCATTCAACTTTTTTATTAGTATCAAAAAAAAAACATATTTACTTTTTAAGCTTTACTCAAGTTTGTAATTTATTTAAACAAATTGGTAATCTTTAACCATTAAACATTCAATGCATATGTGGTAGAAAAAAAAATTTTCAATGAACAATTTTATAAAACAAAAATAGTTTTGTAAAGTTTTAAGGAATAAAGGTCTGGATGGTTTGATCTATTTTTTATTTAAATGTAACTTGTTGGTACTAATATTTGTTAAAAAATTAAACATTACGACTAGGTTCTACACTCAAAAACAAAATGTTTTCATTAAGATCCTCAGGAATAGATTATTACTGTCTAAAATAGTAGTGTCAAGAGATTAAAAAAGTACATAGATAGAATAAACAATTTTGTTTTGCCTACCCTTATTGATAATAACATAAAAAATACTATTTTTTACAATTTTTTTTTCAGTCTTAAACAAAATTTAAAAACAATTAGAAATTTTACTTACCTGGACACAGAATTAAACAAGTGGATTTCTAATTTATTTATTATATGACCTATGCAAGTATTACATATAGTCATAGCACTTGAGCAAGAAGTTTTCTAAACAATGTAAACTATGGTATGAATTTATGTAAAACTTGCATAGGTCATATAGTAACAAATAAAAAAACTGGAAAAAATAATAATTTCTTAATAAAAACTTAATTAAATAAGCAAACTAATTATTTTTTTTAAATTTTTTTATATTTGCAGTAAAGCTTTGAAAAATTTTAACATTTTAAAACAAAAATTTAAAGAGAAATTTCATATCTTTTAAAATAATTTAAAGGTAAAAAAAAACCTTAATAATCAACTTAGTTCAACTAGTAAGTTTAAATAAACATATATTATTTGTTTTTTTTGAGAAGAGCTAAAATAAGTAAAAAAAATTAAAAAAATGTAACATATTTAAAGGGGCCCCACTCAAAAATTCAAACCCCAATCAACTGGATATTTTTAAAAAATTAAGGAAACGTTTGAGAATAATAAAAAAGTTCCAAGTTAGCTTTAAAGATAAGGAAAATAATTGGATCTAAATATTGGACATTTTTAAAAAATTGCAAAAAGAAAGCTATTCTAGCCTAAGTAACTCTCGTATTTCCTTTTGTATTATTAAATAAACATTGTTCGACATTCATAATTTATAATAAATGATTGTCAAAGTAAAAATGCGTTGATATTTACCTTTAAAACTTTTTCACGTAATTATTAGTTTTTAATAACACATAAACTAAAACTTTTTCTGAGGGTTTTTAGTATGCATTTTTTGTCAGCGTACTTTTTTAAGACTTGCATTTATAATCAGAATTTGTACTCACATAACTTAACTTTTTTTATCTAATATTTTGTATAACTTTTTAAACTAAACAATACTTTTTATTATTTAGTATTTAAACGTTAAAACTTTTCAAATACTTAGAAAGATATATATAAAGTTGTCAATTTTGAACATCATTTGAAAAATTAACTGGTTAGTGAAGTAAATATTATAAGCCTGAGAAGACCTTAATAACTCAACAAGTTGCCAAACATAAATTTAGAGTAAATTGATTTTAAAATAAAAGCTAACGAAACTTTAAATGAAGAAGTTACCTTAAATTATTCAGTTATATTGTCTAAAAAACAATTAAAAGGTTGAGACTACATCTTCGAACTAACTTATATATACATATATTGCACGAGCGTACAAAATTGTACGAGGGAACAAAGTTGCACGAGTGCACAAATTTGCACGAACATACTTTTGCACGAGGGGATATAATAGCACGAAATAAAACGGCACGGAGACATTTTTGCACAAGTTATTTTTTATTTATTTACTATTTTTTTTTTTAATTTTATTACTTTTTTTTTTTTTTTTTTCTATCACTGTTACCCTTAACCCTTATTTTCGGTCGGTAGCTTTTTTTATGTAAATATTTTTTTTTTTATTAGTTTTAATAGTTTGATTTCTATATTATTTTTACTACCACTGTTACCTCTAGCCCTTACCCTTGCTTAGTAATTTTCATTTATTAAATTATCTTATAGTTTTTTTATTGTTTTACTTTTATTTTTTATGTTTTCGGTATTTTCTACTGTCGTGCGAAAATGTAATTCGTGCAAATTTGATTCCGTGCAGTTTAGTTCTCGTGCAATTTAGTCCTCTCGAGCATTTTAGTTACCTTGTTCAATTTTGTCTTCGTTCAATTTAGACCCGTTCCCACATTTATTAGCTTTAATATTTTAAACTTATTGAATACAACTTAAAAAGAAAAACACAATTTAAGATTAAAACCACTGTAAATTATAAAGAATAAATATGGGTTTTCTCAAAAATAAAGATTTTTTTTGTTTTAAAAATACTTTATACAATGAATAATTTTTAAAAGATTCAAGATTTCATATATTTTATCTGTTGAAAGCAAAACACAAACTATTCACAATTTTATTGCTCTTTAGACTAATTTTTGTGTATAGGTGCACATAACAAAATTTTTTTTAAAGTCATTATTATTTCGAATAGTACTACAAAAGTTTAAAAAAAGTTTAAACTTTTTGGCTAGAGTTTAAAAATTAAATAAAGTTTAAAGCTCGGTGTGCACAATAAATGTCTAGTTTACAACAAAAATGTCTAAAAGTTAAAACACACAACAAACTCTGGGTACCATTGTCTAGATCAGGGGTCGGCAGGCAGTTAGTGCTCGCGGGCCAAATTTCAAGTTTTCATTATTTTCGCGGGCAACAGTTTTAGTTTTAGTGATATTTTAGAATGTATTGGCTTTAGTTTTGGTCACACAAGAGATAGCTTTACTTATATTCAATTAATTACTTTAAATGTCTTTTAGCTACACATAGAATGCCTGTTTATTATATAAATATCTATTGTATTAGAATTTAAATTGTTTAATATATTTAAGTCTTAATAAACCGTATACTTTCTTAAACACTTAATAGGATAAACTTAATATAATACTTTTATTATTCTACTTACAACCTAACTCTCTATAAAAACCGAGCTTGAAAAACATTTATGGGTCACTTTTATACATTGTTTAGTTTTTGCGTCTTAAATAGTTTGCACTCTTTAGAAAATTAAGTAATTAGTTAATTAAAAAAAATTTATACCTATTTATACTGTACATAAGCTAAATCAATTTTTTTAGCATAATTAATGCTTGAATATTATAATAAAATACCTTATTAGTAATTAATAAGTCTTTTACACGGTTGCCACATTAAAAGCAAAAATGTCTGAATTATATTTTAAGTTTTCTAAAAGTTAAAATAGTTAAAAACTTTCTGTTAATCAAGCTTAAATACATAACTAAAAAATCATTTTTATAAAAAAAGGCACAACATGTAAATAGACAAAAAATTTCAATTCGTGTACTACACTTCAGTCATAAAAACTATTCTGTAAATTCGAAGATTTGTTTGAAATCTTTGAAATAAAAGTTTCAGATACACCTGATTTTATAAAAATCAATTAAACAGCTTTAACCTAGTCTGAATTAAAAAAAAACTAGCCTGTTTGTTTGGCAACCTTGTTTAAAATAAAGTTCACAACATAAAGAAGTATAGAAGTATATAAACAGTAAATTAATTATATAACTAAAAACATTATTGTAATTCAGCTTGAATGGACAATTAAGTTTATAAATATTTTAAACAAATGTATAAAAATTTATTAACCTATTTTTTAATGAGCATTATAGTAATTCTTTAACTGCAATAAAAATATTACATTTAAAAAGAGCAAATGAGAATTATAATACGAGCTGTTAGGACTATAATAAGTTAGTTTGGAGTTATCGCGAAAAACGAAAAAAAAAAACGAATCGTTTAAGTAGGTTTCAACAACGCACATAATTATTTTCAGTAACTCATGATCAGAAAAAGCTGTTTAAGCAAGTTATAAAGTAGCAAAAGTAACTACTAATAAAAGATACCGTTGATAGTTGAAAGCGTATTTAAATAATTTGTGTTTGCGTTAGTAATATTTTTTTGTTTATTTCTTCAATATCAACAAGAAATCGTGTTTAGGAAATGTCTGAAGATTATAAGCCGCATAAACCAAATTAGGACTTAAACTAATCTGTTAAGATGCGACAACTGATACAACAGATGTTGCTAGTTAAGAATTTTTTTTACAGGTGGTTTTACGAATTTTGACAACTTAGAAGAAGTTCTAGGTTTAGTTCTAATACGAAGCACAACAATAGGTAAATACGTTTTAAAAGCAAAAGTGCAATGCACCAATATAAAGTTTTTAAAAGTACAACTTTTTGCTTCTATTTTTAGTAAAGAATTAAGTTAAAGGTAAATAAAAACTGTCTTAAATAATATTACAAAAATAAATGATACTGTTAAAATAGTTTATAAGGGTTTTTTAAAAGAAAATATTTATATGGTAGATTTTTTGTGTCGTATCGAAATTTCATTACTTTACATGTAAAAATTGTTAAAAATTCCGGGTTTTTTCATATTTTTAAGTACAAATTGTCAAATTCCAAGGTTTTTCGGGATTTTTTAGCAACACTTACTGTTCACACTTATATGTAAACAATTAATTTAAAAAATAATTCAATTTATATCAGCTGAAAGACTTAACATTTGAAATATATTCTAATTCAAACAACCCTGTGCATTAAACAAAACATACATCATAAATTTAATTTACCATTCTTTAAAGCAAAAAGGTCAGTCCGAGTGACCAAAACTAGCCTGATATTTAAGCATACAAAAAGCAATATAAGCCAAAAACTGAAAATTACTAAATTGGCCTGAGATTTGAAGTCTTTAAATAGTCATAATCTGATTGTGTGGCAACTTTTGTTTGTTTATTTGATCGAATTTGAACTATTTTGATTAAAAATGTACAAACTTAATAAATTACCATTTCTCAATCTAGTTTGCATTAAATAGGTAGCTCCAAAAAAAAACAACTGTTTATATTAGTATGCGACGCATAAAAATTAACTTATTTTGCCAAAAAACATCGTATGAAAAATCAAAAAGTATACCTAACAAATTTTTTTTTAATTTATGTCATATATATTGTTTTAATTATTTCTGTACTCACTTAGATGTTACATGTAGAAACAATATTGTTAGAAAGTTATTCATAAACTAAATTTTATCTCGTTAAGTATTAATTAAAAAGTGGCTTAAAATATTAACATAATTCTTTATTGTTGTGCACAGGAATTAATGAAAAATGCTAAGTAAACTTCTAAAAAGTCATAGGTCTCAAAACCAAAATAAAATTAACCTTATTTCTTTTTAATATTAATATTATGCTATTTTAATTGTTTCTGTGTAAACTAGAATATAACATTTAGAAATAAAATATTTGTAATAAAAATTTAGGTATAAAAAACATTTAAAAAATACTAAACTAAAGAAATGACATTTTAGTTAATTACTGTGCATTACTTTTGTACAAAACGGAAAACATTTGTCTTTAGATTTTACCAAATAAGTATTATACGACTATTTTACTAATTCAAAGCACTTTTTACTTTTGTTTTTCAGAAAATAGTTTGATGTTGCAAGAATAAAGTTATTATTTAACTGAAAACCTGGTAGAATGGTAATCTGTCTTTTTCACATTTTTAAGCTAAGTCAGTAAAGTCTTTTA
This sequence comes from Thalia democratica, assembly GCF_965202585.1. Lineage (NCBI taxonomy): Eukaryota > Metazoa > Chordata > Thaliacea > Salpida > Salpidae > Thalia > Thalia democratica. The sequence continues at coordinate 39,746,348 of NC_139165.1, read as the reverse complement.
ATTGTTTCAAAATGTTATACAGGAACTTAAAACAAAAATTATCAGACAAAATTAACTCAAAATACGTTTTTGCTAGGCGGGCCACATTTACATGCTTGCGGGCCGCAAATTTTTTTTTGCAGGCCGCATTCTATTCAAAAAAATAACGTGCTCGCGGGTCGCAGTTTGCCGACCCCTGGTCTAGATGATTTTAAAACTTTATATTAGTAAATTTAAAACTTAATTAAAAAGCAAAAGCTACTTGAAGTTAGAATGAATTTGAAAAAAAAACTACTGCTTTATTTGGAATTTTTAAATGTTGAGTAAAAAACCATCAGCCTTAAGCTTTTATAACTTACTCAAGTAAATTTTTTATGTTATATTTTCTCTGAAAAATGATTAGTGTTTATTATTTAATACTATTGCGTAATTACCTGTAATTAATTTTTGATTTAAAAATAAAGTTAAATTTTAATTATATTCTTAAGTGGGTTACGTATAACATATATTTTCAACAAGTATAATAATAACAAGTTTTTAAGCTACTGTGGTTAAATTAGTTATTGAATTTAGAAGTTGTCATTTTTTTGGATTTTAGATATTAAATTGTTTTATAAAACTTTTATTATTTTTTACATTGGAAAATTTGTTGTATAATTTAACTTCATTAGTAGAGTTTATAAGCATTATTAAAAGCACAAACTTTTGACAAACTTTAATGTACATGTTTTCATTTGTAAAATAAAAATAAAAAATATTAGAAAATAAACTTTTCATTAGGTAAATTATCAGCTAGCAAATAATTGTCTCTATTGGTATACAAAATACTTTAGTTTTTCTAAAATTTCAAATGTTTAACTATTGATAAATTTTCAGTTACTAATTCTTTTAATTTTTTATCTCTATGTTTTATTAGATTTATTATTCTTTTATTCAACTATTTAAAGCATTTGTTTTTTATATAAAATGTCTTATAGATCAGTTTTAGAGTTTTAGATCCAAATAATTTTAGCACCAATCGATACACATTGTTAATCAAAAAATTCTAACTGTAATCTAATTTTTCATAAAATTAAAGTTTTTAAAAAAGCTAAGCGTTAATTTATAATTTACTTGCTACATTCTTATAGTATAATAGTCGCTTGGTTTAAAAAAAGTTAAAAAATTAAAAATATAAATCGTATTATAAAATTCATTTAGCCAGAAGTCGGCAGCCTTTTTTAAGTCTTCAAGTTAATAATTTTGTATAATGTTTAAAGTTAACTTATGATTTTAACTTATTACCATTGTAAATATATATTTTTTAATTAACATTTTTGTAACTATTTTATTTTTCTTTAAACATTTTACAACTTTTGAATAAGGAACATTACCAAATCCAAAAGAAATTGTAAAAAATTAACACATAATATTTATTGTTTTGTACTAGCCACGATTATTTTTTGTTTTAAATAGTATTGTTTAAAATATAAGTAGTTTTGAAAAGTTTTTTAAATATTGCCTAGTGCGAAAGTCGGCAATCTGTATCTTTTGATGTTTTTTCAGTTGATAACAAATCATTAAAAAAAACATGAAAATATAAAGTTTTAGCAGTAAAACATTTACAGTTAGGCAAATAGATTGTTAATCAGTGGTCAGTAGTGCCTTAGTATTGTTTTGCTTATCATTTTTGTGGTTTTAAACGGTATTTTTGTTATTGAGTACTACAAAAAATAAATTACTAAACTTCGCAAAAACTTCTCTAGGAAAATTGGCCTATAGCTTATAAAGACTGCTGACCACTTGCATACTGCATGAAATGTTGTTTATTCAAAAAACTGTAAATCTTAACTTTAACTCAAGTATCAATTATTTTCTACAAGTAGAGCGCAAACATAATTAACTTTATAAAGATTTAGTTTTAGTCTTTGATATGTGAAAAGGTCTAAAGTCTAGACGTCGAATAATTTTTGCCCATTTCTACTAAATGCTTCCACATCTAGCTAAAAAACAAAAAAACTTTTCTAATCCTGTTGTAGATTATTGAAAAAATTTTTTTAACTTGAGCTTATAAACAAAAAGATTATCGAATAAAAAAAATGGTTACTGTTATTTGATATAGATATGTATATTATTACAAGTTAATCAAACAACATGTTTTTTTTAATAAAAAATTTCAAGTAAACTGCAAGAAAATAAAAACAATGTATTTTTTTTTTAATATTTTAAGCTACAAAATATTGTTTATGATTTTTCGTCAACTTACAATAAATACAAATTACAGTTTGTAAAAGGACTAATATTGTAAATTTATTGATGCTTAATGATTTTACTGTGTCATTTTAATGACTAACAACAAAAAATAGAGTTTAGCTTCTGTAAAAACAAAAAAAACTACCAAACATCTATATTTATATTTCTTAGTTCTTCAAACATATAAGATAATGAATTAAAAAAATATTTTTTATTGAAAAAAATAATAGTTTGTGAATTTAGATTTATTTCAGTTATTTTTGATTTAAGTAAGAAAACCTTAGTTAAAGACCAAAATAAAAAAAACCTGTGGCCTATGTTTCAAAAAATATTAGATTTTTATAAAAAGCTTATTAACTGACTACTAAAAAAATTACTGAATAATATTTAAAAAAAGAATAAAGTTTATTTTTCGAGATATGTCGCGAGGACTAAATAAATCTTCAATTTCCTACTTTTTCAATGGGTTCTAGCACTGACGCATTAAACTTCAACACAAAATACTTTTATTGTTCCATTAAGCTATTAAAATCTGTAAAAAAATAATGTTCTTTAAGAAAAAAACTATGATGTTATGAAATTTATAAGTCGAGAAAAATGATTTAAGGTTCCCCTTATTTTAGAATGGTTGTCTTCTGTGCTCAGTTAATAATTAAACAGAAAGTGCATATTTTTTATGTAACAAAGCCTATCTTACCATAATTTAAAAACATTTGTAAGTGCAAAATATGTTATTAATTGTTACTAGTAATCCAAAACGCTTTTAAATACAATATTTTAGTGTAGTGTTAGGTAATTTTTCTAGTTGGTGGGCAAAATTTAGTAAAAAAGAATCATTTAATGGTCGAGCCTGTCGTAATTACTCTTTTAGATCACAACAAAAATAAAATATGTACTCAATTGATCATTTATTGGGTACTACTAAGTGTGATTTAAACAAAATCCAGAGCTTTTTTCTGGTAATCTTTATAAGTTTTTATTAGTTTCAAAATTTGTTGTATTTAAGGTAAAAAACACACTGCTGTTTATAAATTTACTCTGGCGGGTCGTAAGTTCCCCAACCCTTGGAACAAATACCTGGGTCATATACTTTTGTTTATTATAAAAACAGCGAACTTGTATGTGTTCGCACTTATTTGCGCAGACAGACAAATACAACATTGCTTAAAAATGCATAAACGTAGTTGTTGGCAACAGTGTTTACCTAGATAAGCAAGAAAATAAAAATATAAAGCATTCAAGTTAAAAGAGATTATAAGTTACAATTTCAAAGGTCTAATATTGCAGTGTAAGCGTCTTATTTTGTCTACATTTTGTTTTTGTTTTAAAAAAGTTATCTTAAGTAATATTTTAGAAATTTTAAATTAAAAATTTAACTACTTTTCAAACGGATTGTTTAAATACGTTGAAAAATATATTTCTTGAACGGCAGTATTGTCAAACAACCTCATTTATTTATGTTAGATATTTCTGCGGAAAGAAGTTATTCTTAAAAAAGTTAAAAGTATAAATCATTATCGCCAGCTATGATAAATCCAACTTTATAAATTTAAGACTTTTATGAGTGTTAGTTTCGGACTAAAACTAGCAGTTGTTACAAGCCCGTGGTACATCAATGGTATATCTTAATTATATTCAAAGCTTTCTTTTATTTTGTCAACTTTGACGATAATTATAAAATTGATTTTAGAAAAACACATTGCAAGTAAAGCGCCTTAAGAAAAAATGTTTTGACATTGCCTATCCGTTTGGCTCTATCTAAACGGAAATAAAAATCGTCCATTGTATCAGAAAATCAAAGCTCACTGAAGCAGGTTTTAAATGTTAAATAAAGATAACGGCTTTAACTTTAAAAGTATGTACAACATCTCTACAAAGTAGTTCCTTGAGTATTTAAGTTGTCCTAATATGTTTGATTACTAAGTTTATACTTATTAACACGCTGTATATAAAGTAATTTGCAATAGTTTTGTAATTACTATACAACCTTTTTTTTCAAATGCAAACTTCGTTTAACTCAACTTGTTAAAAGCATATTCTGAGAAAAAAAGAATACTGCTTTAACTTAAAAAAATATTGCATAAAAATATAAACTTGTAATTAAGATAAACCTCAACTGAAATGTTTATTTTACGCTTTAATATTTAAAGTAAGGATTAAAAAAAATATTGTAATAGTAATTAAAATATAACGTAAGTAAAGGAATTTGAGAAAGTCTAAAGTAAACATAGTAGTGTTTTTAGAAGAAGCAAAGTCATCATCTTAGTTTGCGAAAATGGTTTAGCTTTTCCTATAAAATAAAACGATTTAAACTTTTGTGATATTAAGTAGGTAAGAACAAGATGTTAAGTTCAAAAAATAGAATTATGTGTATTTAAATGAGGGTTGTAATTGTATTATTAGACGTTGGTAGAAAATATTTTATACATTTGTTCATTTAATTTTTTTTTCTTTATGCTAAGTTTTACAGTTATTAAGCATTTTATCATTCAACTCAAAGAAACCGCTTTGTGTAAATAATTTAAGGTAGAATCATACAACACTATACTTAAAATAAAATATAAAATTGTTTACAACTCGTTCTAATAAACAATGCAAACTAACCAGAGCTACTCTCTTCATTTTCGTTTTCTATGTCGTCAGTAGTAGTAATAGCTGTAATAATTTTTAAAATTCTTATAGAAACTTTGACTTATTTTAATAACTAGGTTTACTTTAAATTTAACTTATTTTAAGTTTATTTTTTCAATAATTTTAGTTATAGATATTACTTACTTATATGTCAGTTATATTAAAATTCATAAACGTAGTAATTAATCCTAAATGACTTTAAACGTTTAGTTATGTACTTATGTGCTATTCAAAACTCAAATTTTACTTATATGAAGTTATTTCAACGAAGCTAGAAACTTTTATGTTAAACGCAAATAGTCTACACTTTTATATTCATTAGTGGTTAATAACTTTAGTGATGCATTTAAATTTGTTTTGTTATCGATTTATTTGTTGTAAAGTTCTTATTTTGATTATATCTCTAAAAAAATTTTCGTTTTAGATGCCCTAATCAATTTTATATACATATAATACTGTCAGGTTTTTTTTTTACTTTAGTTCAATCCTATCTAATACATACCGACACTTTAAGCTGTGTGTGAAGAAATCATTTGTTAGTTAAAACTTAAAAAGCTAATTCTGAAATTGAATTAAAGAAGCTCTACAATTGAAAAAAAAAAACAACTTACGATTTTGAGAGTCATTCTCTATTTGAACATTCTGATTAGTAATACTTCTTGTAGGTTTGTCGACAACTAAATAGGTAAAAAATTAAAGTAATTTTTAATGGTTAAATACTTTATGAAAATTTTAAACATCAACCTTTTGATAAAACTATATTTATTAATGCCGTTTTCAAGAAAAACGCTATATAAATTACAAAGAAATACTAATCTATTGAAAATATTGACAGTTATTTTGTTAATATTTATAAATCTTTAATTTTAAAAACAGTTAAGTAAAACAGCGATTCTTCAAACTTTAAAATCAAAGTTGAAACTAATAAAAAAAATTTTATTAATATCAATACCTTCCCATTGCACTTGCAGATCTGGCGAAGCGATTCCAACTCTGACTCGAAGTTTGTTGCTCATTGACTGGTACTGTTCGATTCTATCATTGCACAAACTTATCACGTGCTCCTGTATAAGTTGAATGTTTTTATTAATAGTATATACAATCACTTTATTGTTCATCAAACGTGAAACAATACTGGTTGTTTTCAACTTTTAATTGTTTTGTTTTATTTTTTCATAATTTTTATGTTTGACACCTAAATAACAATGTAACTTTTGACCTGGGTTAACTATGACCTACTTTTAATTTTACATTTTAGTTTGCAACAATGTTTACATTGCATTGAATGATTATTGTAATCAAACGAAACTTGTACTAGATTACCATTTTTACGATTCACAATTATAACTAGGAAAAAAAATCTCTACCTAGATTAGTAGAATTTAAAACTTAACGATTAGTTTTCCTATCACAAAACCTCTTAGTATGTTACATATTATAGTAATGTTTAAAAGAAACACAAGTTTAGCAAAACAAACAAAACTAACAGATTGTCCTTCTAAAATTGAAATGTTATACGGACAATGAATTCCTTTATATTCAAAAGAACTTTTGTTGTTGTCTTTCTTTTCTTCTACTCTTGTTGTAAGCTTTACTTTCTTTAAAAAATATTTTAGTAGTTTTTGTAGCAAAGAAGCTTGTCATAAACAATAGTATATCAAACACAAAATCAAGTCATCATTGCAACAAAACTACTCTTTACTTTATAAATCCGATTTTTCTTTATTAATTAACTTTCCAATATATTAAAAATATAGTATTACCAATTATTTTAAATATACTTTTATACAAAAACATCTTTAATCAATAACTCGATCACAACTGTCCATCGTCGACATTTATTGACTTGGAGCAGTTGTTCAATTTGTTTCTTGCGGCCAACTTTTTCAAATACACCAGTTCTCCAAAAGAACCGTCCGTACTTGAACCTTCATCACATAAATTGACTGTGAACAAAAATGATATTGTATTAACAAAACACTTAAGTTTTGTTAAACTAGTTTAAAATTGTTTTCAAAACTGTTGGTTTAAAAGTTGTACTTGTAATCATAAAAGGCAAAAGTTTTTAGATAATTTAAACCTCAGCTTTCTCCACATAAGTTGACTGTGAGTGATTTATATAGTTAAATAACAATAGAAGTAAAATAAAAACATTTATAAAAAATGTAGTAAAATTAAAGTTTTGTTTATGTGAGATATTTACTGAAAAAAACTGAAGTTCAAAGCAACTCACCTGACTTAAACGACTCCGACCCAGTAACTGTGAAATAAAAAGTACACCATTACAACACTTTAAAATAATAATTTTCTGTGGCTTAGTAACTAATAATAACTCGATTTCAATACAAAAGAAGCTCATTTTAATATATTTTTAAGTTTTATCTATTATATTTTGCATTCAACTTTGAAACCTACTGAATGCGTCAGAAAATATAGTGTTGATATTAGTGGTGTACGGCCCGCGGAATGAAAACTACCCGTCTGCCAATACTTACAAAATTTAAGTGGAATCTGGCCAGGGAAAAGTAAACGTGTGGCCCGCAAGCATGTTTATATCGCCCGCTAAAATAAACTTTGAAATTTTTACTAACTAATCTGGTACTTGAAGTGAAGAGCAAAAAAAGGTCTAAATTACGAAATTTGGGAGATTTAAAACTCATGAGATTAAAAAAAAGAAAGCCACATAGACTTAATACTTTCCCGAAATTAATTATTTTTCATGAATTAAATAAAACTGAAATGCGTTGGTCCGCCATTGATTAAAACTTTCCACATCTGGCTCGTTGACTAAAAAAATTGCCAACCCCTTGTTCATATGGTATATATTTTTATTTAATATTACACTGCAAAAATCATTATATATAAAGAAAAGCGAAAAATATTAATAAACACAAACTGTTTAATTAGTCGTACAGGTTTAATACGTCATACCACTTGTAAAACTTGTATAAATTCTCACTTGCATGAATTTATCATTGTGTCTAAAAATAGTTTGACGCTTGAATATTTAACTTGAAACCGACATTAAACACTTTTTGTTTTTTAATTCTAAAGTGTTTTACTTGTTTGAGTGTAGCATTAAGTATTATCAATCTATATTAGTCAATTTTACTAAACTAATTATTTAATAGATAAGTATGCAGTTTACATTCATATATAAATTACATGAAAAAAAATATTTTAAATATAAAAACAAACTTTTAGCGACCAAGTCGTATATGCCACTTGTTTTAGTGTAAACGCCGGGATATTTCGCCAGACCGCATCCGACCCTATAAGACACGATTCCCACCTGAAACCAGGTCCTTCCCTTGTACAAACACATCAGCGGTCCCCCACTGTCTCCCTGTACGGTTGGAAACGTGATTAAACTAAGATTTTTGCTATTTTTGTTAACTTCAAAGTTTTAACATATTTTTTAGAAAGTTGAGTAAAGTTTGTTTTAACAATTACTTGCAAAAATAGTTAATGCTATTAGAAATCAAAGTAGTCACATACTTTAACCAATCAAGTTACTTATACTGATTACTTTTCAACCAACAAAAAACCTGGCACGCGTCGGCTCCTCCGTGCTCCAAATTTCCCGCGCAAACGTGCGAGTCCCTTTGTGGTGGGGGGTTTCCCGGGTACGACCGTGAAAATTCCTTATAAGGCTCATAGCACTGCTGGAATGTGGTCAGCGGAACCCGGACCTGCTGGAGCGTGACTGCCCCGCTGAAATCCCTGCTTTCTGTATAAGCGTTTTTGAATCTTTAGTTTTACAAAAAAAAATCTAAATTGGAATTTAATATGCTCGAAGTTCTTATAGCTTAAGTATTATCAGCTTTAGATTTCATGTCATGGGTATAAAACCAACAGTTGATAAATTTCTCATGTAAAAAAAATATACAGAAAACATTAGCCAACATAATACACATAATCTATTTAAAAAATTAAGTTAAGTTTGTATTGATGATACAAGTTTAGAAAATTTTGTTCATATTGCTTCCCAATTTTTATCACTATCGCTCCAAAAATACTTTAACCAATTTTTCTAATCATTTTTTAGCTTATATTAAATTCATTGATATTAGGATAGTTTGATGGTGTACTGACAAAAAAAAACAACTTAAAAAATAAAACTATTCAAAACTTTGTTGTTTACTTAATAGTTTTATAACATAGTTATTTCCATACCTTCCAATCCCCACCCTGTGGTAATGCATTCTACTTTCTCATCGTTGACATCTACCGGTTGAAATGCTTTCATGTTGGGGTGAGTGAGGCAAATTGGAAGCACGAACTTGTTGTATATTATTTCAGACTTCAACAAGATCAGTGTTGCGTCCCACGCTGAGAAACTTGAACTGTTAATGGGACACAAGTATTAATTGTAGTAATCAGAACTTGAAAAATATTAATACAAGTAGTTAGTATAAACATCCTGTACTGAGAAAGATGTACAAACTATCAATCAAATATCATAAAATCTTTAATAAAATTTTATGAGTTAAAACCACTGAGTGTACCCCTAAGCTTTCCCTAATTTACTCGAAATCAACCATTTCAAATAGAAAGATATCATGAAAATAAAAAAAGTTAAATAGCAACTTACAACGACGGACAACTTACAGTAATAGTATGTAGTTTAGACAAAAATATACAATTTTTCTACTTTAGAAAGATTAATGTTAGCAAAAGTTCAGAATTAAATGACAAGAAATTAAATACTAGGTACCACATTCAAAAGTTGATTTGATTACATTGAAAACTAAATAACGAAAAAAGTTAGGCTTAATTTATTAGAAGGAAAGTAAAGTATCTGTGAATTTTATTTTTACAAATAAAATGTTTTCTCTAAAAATATAGAACAACTGTTTTATTCTACTAAATCCTTAAACTTACAAAAAATAGTTTAAAACTAAAAAATAACAATTTAGAAAGAATAGTTTATAAAAAACAAACGTGAAGTATCCTTGGTGATGAATAAGCTGCTGAACTTTGTGAACTTGTGAGTTTTCATCAACTTTTTTTCGGTTGTGAAGTCCCAATATGACCACTACTTCATTTGCTCTTAAATACAATGCCACTATAAAGTAGAACATAAAAAAACTTTCACTCTAAAAACTGTGTTTAAAAGGTTACCATAACTCAACAAAAAACATAAATTTGAGGTTTTAATTAATAAAGACTTATGACTAGTTATTAAAACGTCTCCCTTTTAAACTAAAATTATTAAACTAATATTATATTTTCTGCAAGCTAACAACTCTATTAATATTGAAATAAATATTTTCATATAAAGTAGAAACTAGGTATAGCAGAAACAAGCACATCTGTCATCCATCATAAAAGTTTGTAAATAGTTAGTATCAAAAAACACAAAAACTTTTTGCTTTTTCCCCTCTGATCAACGAAGCAGTGGGCTGCAGACAGAATCCACCTTCTTTTCACCACCGAGCCTCCGCAATAGTTTCCCCACGTAAGCTTGCCACGGGAACGAACCTCGGCGAACCGCAGATCCTCCCACTATGCGGCTAGCCTGTAAGGAATTTTTTTTTTGTTTTTTTACAAACTTTTACAGTGATTAAATAATGTAAAAATTTAATTTACATTTATAGAATTTAAAAAGGAACTACTTAACATTAAAACTAAAAACGGATACAGTTTGAAACTTTTACGCAAAGCAGTTAAATTGTCTGATCGTATTAGTTTTTATTTGCTATATAAAAATAAACGAAATTGAAAAATAATTTTTATTTAATATACAACTAGAAACAAACCAATTTAAAATCAGGAGAAATAGCTGTTCTTCCACATTGACCATCAGAAAACCTTTCTTGTTCTGAAAGATACTTGGTATTAGGGTATTTGACATTTTTTCAGTTAACACAAAAATACATTGCTTAGTATAAATTCGGTATAAATATTTTGATATTTAGCTTAAAATTTTGTTTTAAGTTATCAACAGAATATACTATTAAAAGTTTACTGTTTGAAAACAAAATTATGTTATTAAAGTCTAAATGTAATTTTAACTTTAAAACTTAAAAACTAGACAAAATATAAAAGATGTAAAGTACACACGAGCCAAAAATAACTTATTTCTTTAAAATAAATTTTAATTTTTATTTTCAATATAGTTTTGGAACACATAAGTCCATAAAAAAAAACTTTAATGAAAACCTTGCTTAAACTAAACATTAGGAAAATAACAAAACAAAGTTTAGAAATAGCATTAAGGATTAGATTGGTTCTAATGAATTTAGACGCTATTCACAAACTAGTAAGAACTTCGTATCGAAAATTCTTTTTATACAAAAAAGTAGCTTTGAAATGACCGCTTCAACTTTTTCACTCTTTTTCTATACAAACTTACTAATAAATAAATTAATTGTCAGTTAGAGTTGTTTAAAAACTTGTTATAGTTTCTAAAATAACATTTGTATTTGTAAATAATCTAACACTAACTACACTGAATTTCATCAGAATTGTCCGAACAATCTTTGTAACCATCACATTTTCCTATCAAATTTATGCATTCTCCGTTCCAACATGAAAATGTACCAGAGGGACACCTTTCTGTTTTTATAAAAATATACATAGTTTAAATGCATGTATTAATATTTGGTTACATACCATACTTTTTTAACGTAACAAAAATAAAATAGACGCTTACACAAAGCATTTAAAAAGTTTCGAATCATTAAAAATCATGCTACGGTTAATGTAGAACAGTTTAGTTTACTGAACTCAAATAAAAAACGCAATATTCGGTCAAAAGACATGATGTATAGAGGACCCTTTCAGTCATAAATGTATTTAAAGTTTTAATTAAACATTTTTAGTAACACTAGAAGTAAAATTTCTGTACAAATAAAAAGTATGCACTGTTTTATATTAAAGTTTAGTAACATTTGTTACAAATTTGATATTTATAAAATTTCATTTCATAAAACAATGTTTAGCCGTGTAGTGTTTCAATTAAAATTAATTAATTTTTCAAGCTGATAAATTATTCAGACTACAACTTTTAAAAAACCTGGCGCTTTACAGCATTGATAATCTGCAAAGCATTTCAAACAATAAATTCCAAAACTTTTTGAAGCTTCTTTGATAAGATAGTTACAATTTAACTTTTAATAAAACTTATTGATTTAGTTTCGTCTTCTCAAACATATATAATAACCTCTTGCTTGCCACTGTATGAGGAAGCCTCTTCTGCTGTAAACTTTATCCGAGTTGAACTTGATTGTGACGTTGTTGGTGAATGACGTGAAATTTAGTGACGAGCTTCCGCTTCCGCAGTGACGCGCGTTTCCTACCTGTGAATTGGGATAAATTTTGAAAATTTTCCAACTTTTACTTGGATGGTTTTTATACAATATTTCCAGTGGTTTTCTCAAACCTCACCTTATAGAAATGTACAAGCTATATTAGTTTTTAAACAAACTGCAGTTTTAAAAATGTGCGAGAAAAAATCTTGCAAAATAGTTTAAATTATATAATACTTCTGAAAGCAAATTACTTTAAGTTTGCGGCATAAAATTTTAATACTACTGTTACCTTAAAACAAGAAAGAATATAAACGGACAATCGTTATTATATTAAAGTTTACAAATCACTAATCGTACATAACACCAACCTTAAATTTATAATCGAAAAGTTCGATGTAGTCGAGACATCCGACTTGGGTGGGATACCTTCTTTCAAGATCAAAATCAATAACATTCAGTCTGATTACCTGTTTCCAAATAAACTCTAATTAACTTATCTATTGTTTATCAAAAATTGTAAATTTTCAATAGTTTTTATTTTTAGATTGACTCTCGTTTTTGTAGTAAAAAATTAAGTTTTGCTTAAGTATAGTTACAATAAATTAAAATGCAAAGAAAGTGGTTTTTAAACTATTAAAACTGTAGCTAAATCAGTTTTAACAACAAAAATAAATGAAAATTAACAGTAGTTTTACTGTTCGAATCATTCAGTTAATCGTTTTTAAACTGTAAGATTTTATTTTAATCAAAAACTAACTGCTTTCGTTAATTCATTTCAAATAAATAAGTTTTTTAGTTAAAAACTGTAAATTTACAATTTTAATATATACACATAAGTGTCTAAAGTTAATTGTAGAAAAAATTTGAAAACTCCATGTTAAGTATTAATACTTTTTCTAATCGTAACCTTGTCACTGTTCACGGTGATAGTTGTTTCGCATTGCACGCTTGTGGGGTAATTTAACGGGTAGTTGGGAGAAGATACGCGCCCTTTCTTCTCCTCAAAACCTTTGATTTGTGTCCGGTTACACACACTAACTGTATGTTTGTTGCAAATTTAATAACAAACATCTAAATTATCTTTTGTATAGAATGAGTTTTTTCTACTATAACTTACTAAAAAATTTATGAGCAAGTCTACCTAAAGTTTCAGATGTTTTTTTAACTAGGTAATTTGAATTTATTAAAGGAAAAGCTTTGTTTTGAACCTAAAGTAAGATTTAGCCCTTAATAAAGTTAATTAAAGTTTTCCAGCAAAACAAATGCTTTAAGTAAAAATTTTTAATTTAAAATTAGGAATTTTTTGTAAAGTTTGGAAAATATTGCAAAATTAAAGTCACAACAGTTTTTTTTTATAAACTGAAAATTAAAATTTTTTAAATAAGTTTATTATTTTTTGTCACTTTTAAACTTTAATTTATTTTATAATTTTGTATCTTTAAGTATACAAGAACAATACTTTTTGCTAACAACTAAACTTATAATTGAACCTAATCTTTAAAACTATCTGTTTAGAGAAACGTAGTCAGTGTATTGGAGTTGAGCACAATAAAGAATTTTTTTAACATAAGTAATTAAGTAAGTTATGTGTTAGATATATATAAAAGTTTACACGTTTAGAAATTTATTAAACTTTCCATTAGAAATTAGAAATTAAGCAGACTGAAAATAAACTAACTAGTGTTTACTTTCTCTTCTGTGTCTAACTGTCTCTTTGAGCGACCTGTAAAAGTTCATAGTATTGTGGTAGCTATATACTCCGACTTGAATTCATTAGAGCTCAATAAAAAAATATTGAATAAAACTTACAAAACTAATTTTACCTGCAATAGCATAATTCCTATAATCTTCAGATAAGAAAACAGCCAGTAGAAAACAAGTGCTTAGTTTTAACATTTTTTTAAATGTTTACTAAATTCCGAAAATTATTTTGACGAAAAAGCAAGGGTTTCTATTATATTACGTCATAGTTAAGATTGCTTTATCTACGTAAATCGTAAAATTAAGAAATTTAGTTTATTCAGTACACTGGGTAATTTAATAAATTTTAGTTGTATATCCCTGGAAATAAATATAATTTAAAAATATTTTGATTTGATATGATATTTGTGTATAAAGTTATAATCAATATTGTTGAAAAGAACAATAAAATGTAAAATTTTCTACTCTCTTTCTTTATCTCTAATATCGATTTCAACAAAATCGAACAAATAAACTCACATAACACGTTTTAAAAATAAAGCCAACATGCTGATTTTTATTTAAGAAGTGTTGTTAAGCTAAAATTATTTGAAAGTAAAGAAAATTCTAGTTTTAAACTTACAAAATCAAATATACTTTAAGTTGTAGTTTAAGAGCTTGGTACTAAGGCTTTAAGTCAGCTTCCAAAAAACTCTAAAAAACTTATTTTAATTTATACATGCCTTGCGTAAAAACGAACTTATTGAGCAAATTTTAGATAAAACTATAAAAGGAACAGTCATTTGAATAAAACAAATAGATGATTTGATACTATATTGTACAAGCATTCAAGTATTATTACAAGACATTTTAAAATTGTTTTTCATTATATTTTGTACCCAACTGTAAAAAAACTACATTACTTCTTTTTTAATTTTGATTTACATATTAATAATAAACAAGATTTTGAAGATTTATTTTCGTTTAAGCATAACATTTATTTTGTTTTTATATTGAAGTTACATATTATTACATTACTTTTTAACATTATTTTTCATTACTAATGTTTTTTAAACTAATTAAAATGCTTTAAAAGCTTTTTAGACTTCATAAGTTATTTTATTTTTCTGTAAAACATTTTCGAAATATTAAATACTTAAAAAAATTAAATTAAAAAAATCTAGTAAAATTAATAAAAATGTGTTTACACTTGTTATTACTAATATACCTCAATTATATGTACTTATATTAAGATCACGAAGTACTTTGTTTATTATACTAAGTTTGTTTGCTATAACAACTTATTTACAAGTAGAAAAAAGTACAAAACTAAAATATTCTAAAATCATTTTTTACCAGTATTTTAGTTAGTAATTTAAATACTCGGTATTTTAAATCATTACATCAAAGACTTTGTAAGCTTACCTATACAAAACAAGTACTAATTAAAATATCTTTAATGGTATAAGTTTGACTTAAGATAATAGTCTTTGATATTACCTAGACTGGATCAATGTCATCAGAACCCAACTATTGCCCGCCAAATAACATTTGGTCCTAGGGCCTGGTGCACGAAGAACCTTTCATTTATCGAGTCAAACACCACGGATACCTTTTAAAATCTTGTCCAGGACGTATGTAAAGAGGCTGTAGCATTTATCGGTAATTTCCTAAAACATAAAAAAATAATTCATAATTGTTAAATATATATAGTTTAAGCTTACCATTTTTTTCTGTTGAATGTGTCTCAGATTGACCTGGCAGCTTACAAAATGACCGCAATTTTTAAAGTTGTAAGGCATATTAGTTTAGACTCTAGAGCAGGGTTTCCCAAACTCATTTACTAAATCGCCCCCTTTTCAGTAACTTGAAAAAAAAATCGCCCCAACGATTTTACAAAGTAGTTTTTCTTTTAATACAAACTTTTGAGCTAAAATAAGTTGTGTTCGAAATGTAATTTAGTCTTGTACTTCTTATGCACGCACTTTTGTGTTCAAAATAGTTTACATGGCTTGAGAAAATAATTTACTGTTATTTTCTTAGAAGCCGAGTAAAGTTTATTAAAATACTTAATTATTAAAAAGCCTTGAGTAATCTGTTATCTATTCTTTTTAAATATGATCTGTTTTAAAACTATTGAAACTTTTAGGTCAGTGGTGGACAACTTTTGTAGTCAGCAATTCATATTTACTAAAAAATATTTTCTATTTTCAGCTCGTTAGAAAATGTAATTGCGGGCTGCATGATTTAGAAAAATTACAAATAAGAAAATTAAAAAACTCGAGTAAAATTGTAATAAAATGATTTATTATTATTGTGATCTAGGAAATACTTTTGTGAACTGAAAACGAAATGAAAGCGTATATCAAAATGTTAAATATCAAAAAACTAAATTTTATTTCTTTTGCACAAGTAGTTTTAAATTTACTTAGCGGGTCTAAATTCGACTGGATCTGCGACTGGATCTGAGCCGTACGTTACCCACCTGAAATCTTAACTTAAACCTGACATTTTAATAACATCTCATATAACAAATTTCGGAAATTTAGAAGTTAATTATAATTAACTTATTTTAGCCGCACAAAATACTTAAATTACTTTATAAATAGGCTTATTTAAAATATCTATAACAGAGATTAAAAAACTATAAAAGAATTAATAGTTTTATTTACACAAGATGAAATAAGTATTAAAACATTATTTCTGATCTAGTTAAAGGAAGTTTGACCGACTGGTTGATTATCTCACATGAAAAGTGGTTTCATCAACAGCTTCAGCTAATGCAGTAAATTTACTAACTTCAATGCTAAGATATATTGTAAGCAAGTTAGTTGTAAAGTTAAAAATTCAATTTTTAACTTTTTAAACTATTTGTTTCGTATTAGAATACCATGAAATAGCATTTGACTTGGAATAATCTTTACGGAACTAAACCTTAAATTTAACATTTTTTTTTTCTTTGTTTAAATTAAAAAAAAAACTCCAATGTTTCACAGTTAATTCTGTGAACAGAAAGTAATCAATTAAAAAAAAACTTTTAACTAGGTTTAAATTTTGTTTTGTAACTGTAGCAGTCTTTTTGATGGCTTATTTAATTCTGTTTAAAAATTTTTTTTTCTAGCTATTAGCCTACAATAATTTAACAGAGGGAAATAGTGAAAAACTAAAAGCTAGTGTTGAAGTATTAAAATAAACTAAATATATTCTAATTGCTAATATATACTGAATTAAGATAAAACAAAAAAAAGTTGTATTAATAGTTTAAAACTCCTTATATTATAATAAACTTTTGAACAATAATAAATCAAGTTAGAAAATAAAATTGTGTTTAAGAAACTTTTAAATGAAAAAGAATAAGTCATTTCAAATAGAGACCTCAAATTTGTACTATTTTAAAACCAAAAAAATCTTTTTAGAAATAAAAACTTTAATGGTTGTCAAAATATTACAATCAGATAATAGATTTATAGTGATATAAGTTGTATACAGATTAAACTAGTAATAACAAAAACCTGTCAAGTAAAGGTCTTTCAAACAAATATTTTAATCACTATGCTATAAAAATATTTAGTGTAATGTAAAACAACGAATATCAACTACAAAATTAACCAGGTCAAAATAAAATTCTTAAAATCTTTAAAAAAAAAATTATTTAATAAATATAGTAGACTTCCGCTTGAGTTCGCACTTTGAAAAAAATCTAAAAGTGCAAACTCAACAAATTATTACCATATTTTTTTTACAAAATGACGAATATAAATATGTTATATGCAATGATGTTATGAATAAACATGAAATCCACTAAAACATAAAACAAACTTTCATAAAAAAAAGATCTATGTAAGCTACTAAATATTATATATATTTTGTTTTATTAATATTTAGTTAGTAATAGACTTTACTTTAGTTAAATCTAACAAATGTAAATTTGCACTTTTTTTGGGTAAAAAGTGCGAACTCAAGAGGAAGTCTACCGTAAATAATATTTATTAGGCATTATGCAAACCTGTTGTAGAATAAATAGCTTAATAAAGTTGTTATTAAAAAAGACTACTTAAATACAATACAAACCAGCTTAAATAAGAAATGCTTCAAAAGATCAAATAAAATTAAAAAACTTTCATATGATAATGTCTGCTACTGAAGTGTAATATAATGTGAAGGATGAGGAATATGACTGCTTGCAAGTTTTTCTAATCTGATTCTTAATTAGTAAAATAGAGCCTTAAGTCACCTCCTTTATATTTATCTAGATTAGACCTTTTGCTCAAGATGTTGATACCTGAACTGAAAGCTTTCTCAACAACATAGCTAAAAAGAAAAGCTATAAACAACAATCAAAATTCCTCTAAAATGATTGGATACTTTTGCCTTAGTTTTTGTTGAGTCCAAAAGCTTTCATATCGTTCTTTGGAAGAATTTACTTTAAGTTCAAGGTCAGTTTGTAAGTCAGAGAAGGTTTCCTGTAAGTTGTTTACTTCAAAAGTATTTGCCTCGAAGGGATCCTTACTTTTATCTATATGATAGCTTTTTTGTGTCAAATCTAAATTTTACTACTTAATATGTTAAAATCGTTAAAAATTCCAAATGTTTTCCAGGTTTTTTTTGCTTAAATTGTCAAATTCTAGGTTTTTCCAGGTTTCTAGGTAAATTGGCAACCCTGTATTGTTTTATTTCTTAGTCTAACTTAGTGACTTTTCAAAAAGCAACTGGAAATATCATGAGGTGATAGTTAGTAATAAATAACATAGATTTTTACAAACCATTTATAACCCCAAATAACATATATGTCAGGTTATAAAAAGTGAGAGGGATTCCAATCGATTATGATATATGTTATTGTTTAATATGGAAATATATAAATGAAAATATAGTATTTACTTGAAAGTAGGAGTCATAAGCACTAGATTTTTTTTCTTTTTTTTTTCAAAAATAAAATAAACTTTTTTGTTTAAGTTTACCCTCAGGGTCAAATAATTAATAGCAAGCTAAAATTAGTGATTTAGCAAGAAAAATAGTAAAGATCTTATGACAACCCAAAATTTTAAAATCGCCCCCTTTTCACCCCCTTACTAGTTATCGCCCACCCTTTCACCCTCTTACTAATTATCGCCCCCCAAAATACTAAAATCGTCTCCAGGGGGGCGATATCGCCCACTTTGGGAAACCCTGCTCTAGAGTCTACTCTCTAATATACCAGTGATTTTTCTCATGTGTATAACAACTTGGTAAAACAAAAATTAAATATCTCGAAACTATCTGAATCTATTTGAAGTCTATCTACATTTTGAAATAATACTTAAAGTTAAATTCTAAATCATGTTTAATTTTGTACTTAAAGAAACCTAGCTTTTGTTTAGAAAATTTTAAACAGTCGTTTTATATTTAAATTTTTACCTTTATCATATCTTTTTGTAATGAAAACGTCTAAAAGCTCTATAGGCAGTATAGGCAAATGATGAATGTAACAATTTTTACATTTCACTATACTAATAAAAGTTTTTATACAATTCAAAATATTTAGTTCTTTATTTTAGCTAGGCTTTTTAAAAGTTATTATGATACATTTTTAAAAAACTGTTGAATATTAAAATGTTTAAAAAGTAAAGTCAAAAAATGTCATATGTTTAACTTAATAGATAAATACGCTTAAAATACTACTTAGTTGTTGAAATCTACAACTTGACTTTTTTTTAACTATCTTTTTCAAGTGTTGTGTTGTGATTTACTTAACGATATACTATCGATTAAAGCTTTGAAAAACATCAAATTCTTTCTAACAAATAAAAACACTAAAACTAATCCATCGTCAATTAAAAATAAGCGTTAGATTGTACAGGTATAACATAAATAAGTCAACTTGTTAAATTCATTTAATTTATAAATTTTGTACTAAACGCTATCTTGAACACATAAACTAAAAACATAAATCAATAATCTAACTCTTATCGTTTAACATACAAATTTTGACCTTCAACCTTAAGTTCTTAACTCTCAACGCCACACTTTTGAAACTATAACTATTTATTGTAAGTTAAAGCCACACCGAAAAATTTTTATAAATAAGATTAGTTGTTCAGACTATAAAAACGAGTCTTCACTCAGTTTAGAAATCCTTTGAATCAAATGGTTTAGATTAAATATTTTTCAAAACTTGTTTGTAAGTTAGCAAAGTAGCTGTAAACTTCTCAGCAGTTTTATTAGTTTTTCATTATCTTTTTAATTATAGTTAGTATATTTAAGGTAATCCTTGATATAATATTCTATTTTATTTTTACGAAATGAAATTAGTTTGTAACTGAGTATCTTATTATACTTAATATTTATTTAGGTGACACTGTTTAATGAAAGAAATCTTTTTTTTTTTGTTTCTCTCCACACCAACCCATTGACCATAGTTGTAAATGTTCTTAATTTCTTTCTTTCTGAAACATTCATATAGTTCCGTTGAATAAATTATCCAGTCATATATAAAAGTTATTGTTACCACAACTAAAAGTAAAGTACTTTTTTTAGGTTTGTACGGCAAATTATAATTTAGGTTGTTGTGTAAATAAATTATCAGTGTTTTGTAATTAAAAATATTGTAGTTCTTGGTAATCTACCGCATACGACTAGATCCAGCTAAATCTGGGTCCAGCCGTACCCGGACTTGTAAAAATGCAGATCTCTAATTAAAAACAAATCTAAATTAAATTAATCTTGTAAAAAAGGTATTAACTTTTATTTAAAAAGTCACTATACTTTAAAATCAACATTAAATAAATAACACAAACAGACACATTAAATCACGTCATCACAAATAAACATTTCATAAATATTAGGTATTTAAAAAAACTGCATTTTATGTGCATTGTCGATTTACAAATTATTTAATAATAGTGTTTAACTAGCATTTTTTTGCATACGTATGTATAAGTTCCCTAATTGAATAAGTACAACCATGTTGCCTGATTTATTATAAGTATGTTTGATTTATTCGTTTCATTTACAACATAGGTGGTAAACACGCTAAATATCTTTATTTTATTAAAAAACAGCAATTTAGAGTTATGCAACTTTTAAAATCTGTGAGCAAAATTTACTGTAAACACTATGCCGGCCAATTAGTATTTAAAAAGGAATTATAAAAAAAGTAAAACAAATTTCAGCAGCAAAAGTATTAGGGTATCATTGATTTATATTTATATCAATATACATTTCTGTAAAGTACTATGTGTAGAATTTTCGTGTTTTGTTTATAAAAGATACTAAAAAACTAAATATAAACCAATTTATGGTTAAGTTCAAAAGCTTAAGTTTTTTCATAAAAAAAGTATCGTAAACAACAAAAATAAAACTTTAACAAAAACTTTTGAACATCCGATAAAATAACAAAATCTTTTGAAAACACTGTTTGTTTTATTACATAACTAAGAACTATCACAAATATATTTAAACATATGTATGTAAGATATAACTATTACTTATAAACCGTTCATAAACAAAAAACTAATCTATATCTAAAAAAGTATTAGTCTAAATTTATACCGCCTTTTGGTTACTTTTGTGTACATAAAATTCATTCTTTTATAACTTAAAAACGCTTTGAAGGAATCCTAACTAATCGTTTTAACTTTCTACATAGATCTTTGAATTTTGCGCGTAATAGTATTAAAATCTGGTATAAAAATGAAATAGAAACCAAGACTTTAGCTTTTACATTGATTATTAGATAAATGGATCCCTGTATAATACGTTTCAAAAAATATTTTAAAATTACTAGTAACAGTCAATTACTAAATATTTTTTATGCCGACAGCTACGTCATAGCAGTCGACTAAGTGGGCAACAACTGCGTTGAATTCTTACACTTCATCGCGCGCGAAATTCAAGAGGTGAAAGTGACGTGGAAATTATCAAGAAAAAATTTTATGCGGTCAAAGCAGAGCTGCGTACTTTTTTTGAAAAACACAAAAAATGTTTCTGTTTGCTCAGAGTTTCGGTTTATTTAAGCGACGATTCGGCCAACTGTTTTGTAGGACGCTTTCTTTAATTTGTTAATATGAACTAAAAAGTACGAAAAAGGAGCATTACAAGCAATTATTTTAGGAGTTTATACAATGAACATAGCAGAAAGGTATAAGTAAGTTCTGAAAAAAACCAAGCAAATGATAAAAATGTGAAAAAATAATTCGAATTTTTTTTTTTGTGGACGATGTAGGGCCAAAACGAAATATTTAACATATGGAAAGCTGCGAGACCGAATACAAAGAAGAATTTACAGATACTGCTACTTTCGGTTATTGTTGAAAGAATCGATGAAATGTGTTTTAAATTCGAGAGTTAAAAAGAAAAACCTATAGATCAAATGACTTGCAATGTCTGCTTCAACGGTTTTGAAAGCGGTCAAGAAGTATGTCGTTTGCGACCATTTCTTGTGCAGAGAATGCAGCATAATTGTTTTAAATTCCAGAAAATAGTTCGGGTTTAAATTTTCAGTGTCTCTTCTGCCAGAATGACTATACTTAATAAATATTTTAATAAAAAAATAACAAATGTAAGTAATTAAAAAAATAACGTTTTGAAACTTTTAACGATGTAATAATATAAATAAAAGTGCAAGCATTAACCTATAAATAAATATTATATACCAAACATTCTTTAATTAAAAATCTATTCGTTCAAATAAGTTTAAAGATTTAAAATAACAATTATAATATTAAACAAAGTGTTTTGCTATAAACAAAATTAAAAATAAAGCTTAAACAAAACAATTACGTTTGCTTAAAATCTTTGTAATGAATCGATTTGAAGCTCAACCTAAATTCCCTTTATAGTTTTTATAATTCTTTGAAACTTTAAAGACCGTAACTTTAATGATATTTCTTGAAAACTTATTTTAATCAGAAAAAAGTCTCTTCAGATCTTTAAAAACTGTGCTGAAAATCTTCATAAAATAATTTACAGACTATTTATATATATACATATATGTATATATATATTGTTAGCATAACAAAATTCTCTTTTATAGGTTGGTAAACTCTAATTTTATGTTATAGTTTTTGATAAAACTTTACTATTTTAAATGAAAGTCAAACTTATTAAATATACATACTAAAAAATTTTATTTTTCTATTTCCAAGTTTATTTAGACTAAGTTTACCGATGTCGAATATAATAGGAATTAAAGCTAAATAATTGTATACACTTACTATTTTAAACTGAAATAACAACAAACACAAAGTTAACAAAAATTAACTATGGTAGTGCAAACATTTATCAATTTTTAAGTGCAAATACCATAAACGTTCATAAGTCTCACAAGACTACTTTTACTTTAGTTTCAATTTGAAAAAAACAAAGTTGCAGTAGAGGAATGTGTTCATCAGCCACCGTTCAACGCAACCACGACAAAACACGTGTCTTCTACCGCATCATTTTCCTTCAAAGTCTTCAAGACACACTCTGGATTGATCCCCGACTTTATCTGCTTCAAATTGGTAAAATTGCTCAAATATTGCCTTTGAAAGGCCGTTTTTCGATTGTTTCTTGTCGTTTATTGCTCTTTCAAGGATTCACTCCTTCGCACAAACTCCTCGTATAATTTTTGAAGCTTCTTGAAAGACGTTTCGAGACGAAAAAATTTATGAAAAGTACCTTTGCCACTAACTTATTCTACATCTGTATGAAACATAAATTTATTGTTCATAAGCGAAACTTGTAATTGTCTCAATTTAAACTAGAATTAAGCATTTAAAAAAGATCAAATTAGTTTGTATACCCCGAGTGTTCTTTAGCATTGGTTTTTCTAATAAATCAAAATAAACTGAACCAATTAGTATATTAAAACTAGCAGCGTGAATTAAATAGTTTATATATTAAGTTATATCTAAACTAAGTACAGATACTCAATGTTTACAATCATGATAAAATAAATAAATACCCATGTGTGATGAGTTAAATAGTTTCGTATATTTTGTATAACATTAATTTAAGTTTTGTAAATTTTATAAATGTAGATATTTACTTTATTCAGTTATTTAAATAACTTTAAAAACATTAAACGCAACTAAGAGTAGAGTATAGTTGCTTTACTGAAATTAAAACTAGTATTTTAAAATTCTGGCTCAGAAGTTACCAAGTTTGTAAACACGTTTATTTTTAAAAGTCATTGGAGTAGTTTTCAATCAAAAAATATAGCCTTGGAAAATAATATGTATAACTTGCTACTTTGTTATAATCTTAAAAAAAAGTATTATAGCTAATTATCAATCAAACAATTGTACAGTTGTTTTGTGAGCTATTCATTTATTATTACTGTTTTTTTTTTAAATATTATTTCGGAAAGCAAGAGTTTGTTACTTTGTTAAATACTTAATTTTTTGGAGGAACACTATTAAATAAAAAAAGGCAGAATTAACAGAATTTCAAAATTTAATTACTCCTAATAATGAAAAAACTCTTGAATTTTTAAAATTTACACTGCTTGAGTAGTATTGAGTCAGGTTTCTGATAGAATTCTGTCAACTTTGATAACTTGGTTGCCCCAGAATTAAATTAAGACACTTAGCAGGGTGTAGAAGTAATTTTTTAATATAGTCTTAAAACATATAAAAATAAATTTTCAATGTAACTTTTATTAACATTGTAACATATGTACAAGACAGTGACATAATTAATTTAATTTAACAAGTATCAACTTTAACATTTTACTTACTTTTTACATAATTTTTTTTAAGTGTTACCTTTTAAAATACAACTATAGTACGTTAGCATTCAACAAGGTTTTGTTTATTTATCTTTTCAATCTGTTACATAAATAGTGTCTCACTTGATAATCTAATAAGTAAAAACATATTTTAAAAATCATTCAGTTCATTTAGTTGATAAAATGTTGTTAGTACACATTAACTATTAGTTTAAATTTAATTAAAGACAAAACAGTTTAAAAAGTTGAAACAAGTACTAATACAATCTTGAGTCATTATTTATAAATAAATTATATACATATCAGGTGAGTTCACTTTGGACTATAATGCTTAATAACATATAAAATCAGGACCTTTTGTTAGGAATATCCTGCATAGTACCTATATATAATTAAGCTACTTAACTGTTCTTTTAGTAAATTGTCTCTAAGACCTTAAATCTAAGATATTACTTTACAAAATCATCCTGATTTTATAAGTTATTAGACATATCAGTCTAGAATGTAGAACTTTGATATGGTAGGCTGCTAGATAATTATGCCCATGATAGCAGAACTTAATAAGAAAACGTTTTTATTTGAAAATTTTTTTGAATGTTTATGTACTTTACTGTTTCATGTGTTCAGGCTTTTTCAAGTAAGGTACTGCAGTTTTTTTTATTAATTAATAAAGTTTTATATTTTTGAAACCTTTTAACAAAACCTTAATAATTTAGGTAAGTGACTATTATCATATAACATAGTTTTAACTTATTTCCTGTTTCCTGTGCATCTCTTGATAGAAAAAATAAGTATAAAGAAAAAAGCTTATGTTGTTCAATTAAACAACCGGAGACTTTGGAAATTTTGATAAAATTAAATTGCTGTTTTGTTAAACTTTTGACTTATGTTGAGCTAATATGACGTAGGTTTTGTAAGAATTATGTTGAATAAAAGTAAAAGCTGTATAAAAATGATAAAATTGCAAAAGTTGCATATAGAAAAAACTAAGATTTTGATACAAAATTAGCCAATCAAAATTGTTTAAAAAACTACCTTAAAATGATGTCTCAACTCAAAGAGTTTTATTTTAACTTTGAAATATTTCACTTTTGTTTATACTACGTCTTTTAAACCATATAATGTTTTTAATTTTTGCTAAATGATTTAAACTGGAAATGTTTGGCTTATCAATTTATTTACATATCATTGAACACGTTTTACAAACATTAAGACAAGTTAGTTGCTAACTTTGTTCAGTTCTTTGTTTTTAGTTTCTTATTTATAAAAGTTTTCGTTATTCATTATAGCTTTACAATGTAAGGCAAAATTTTCACATTGTCAATAATAACAGGACTCAGATACTTATTTATTTTTAAATTTAAAGAACTGGATTACTTGTCAACATTTTGCATTCTGTTTAACTGGTATTTAAAATTTTTTGAAAGCTTTTAATGTAATGCGTCTCTTATATGATCCTCCATTGTCGAGTGCTCGAATGCTAAGTTTAACAAAATCAGTCAACTAGAAAGCAAGTCTCTCAGGCTTTTATATCATTATTAAGATATAAAGTCAAAATATAAGACCTAAAGATTAAAATTAAGACCTATATTTTTTAGTAAAAACTATATTCAAGTTTATCAAAGTTTTTTATGGTTCAAGTATAAGAAGTATTATTTAAACACTTTTTAATTGTTTTTTAGTTGTTTAATAATCTAAAGTTTACATTATTTAAAATTTAAATATATTTTTCACTTAAAATGTTATTAAGTTTTGTTAATTACAAGTTATTTATAAAAGTACCTTAAACTTTTTAAAAGTTTTTTATGGTTTGTTTATATAATAGATACATTAATTAAACTGTCTTTTCTGATTCATATGATGTAGACTAAAATAGAATTTATCATTTATAAGATAGTAATTAAATAACGTAGGGTTTAGCTATGATGAGTATTACCAATAAAGTAAGTGTACCAATATCCACAGGTTACAAGTTAAAAAAAATGTAGCTGCGAAAATTTTGGACATTAGAAAACTAATAGAAGACAATTATGTGAACTTCTAATGTGTATTATTATAAGCTACTAAAGAAAATACTCTATTTAGGAACAAAAACAACTTTGCAGCCCCACTGAAAAAATCCTAGACACGCCACCCATGTTATGTAACAGAGGATTTTTAAGTAGCACTTTGAACAAAAGCATATTTCAATAAAATGATACCCATACCTTTGAAGTGGACTTTGCTTTCAGCTTTATCATTTAGTTTTTTCTCTAAAAAATTGTTAAATTTCTCCAACTGATATAGACATTAAGATTTTAATTTCATTTTTAAAGCAATACCCATTAATTTAATGAATTAAAATTAAGACTGTAACAGTTGTTTATAAATAAAGTTTTAGATATTGTTAAATTTTAGATATATATAGATAGTTGCTATAGTATCCTTTAAAGTTTTATTCAAAGTTAGATTTTCAGTTTCTTTATATTAACATAAATATTTTTTAATTGGATCAGTTATTTTAAACATTTTAGTTTAATTTACAAAATTTTAAAGTAGCAATTAAAAAAATGTTGTTTTTGCATAAAACATTAGTTATACAGACAAATGATAATTTTTTTACCAGTTGTAACAGGATATCAAATTGCACATGATAACTGTTTAGACCTGGTGGAAAGCTTTGAGCTAAAATACTTGTTCATCCAAGCGTGTAAGAGAAGTTCCTGTGTGATGTTGAATAAAGTTAAGAACATTGCTATATTAACAAGCCACAGAAAGTGATGAGTCCATTCTAGCCACAATCTGCTCCAGTAAACATGTTATTCAAGAAAAGACATTTATGTTGTTTGACTGTTTTGTATAAAATTTTTGTTTAATAATGTTTTCTTTGCATAAATGTTTTATTTTAATTTAGCTTCTAGCAGTTAATTCTCATTTTAATGTAAATAATCTCAAAGTATAGTTACTTTTAGATTTAGTTCTTTTTTGAAAGTTTTGGTTGCCTTTTAAGTGTTTTCTAAACTTGATGTTCTTTATAAATTTGTTAGTGTTTGCAACTGTTATTTTAAACAACATGTTTATTCATTGTCATATCTAGTTTTATATAAAGCAGTTTTTAGTGAACTGACCATGTTTGTAATAGATTTAAACCATTTTCATCTTTATTTATTTTTAAAGTTATTGTTATGTATTTTTGAATTGGTTTTAATTAAGAATATGAATTTGTGTGAGAAAAATGAAGGAATTATTTTTGACTTCATCTGTGGTAACCCAACTTTTAATTTTTTTAATATCCAAACCATTTAAAAACTTAAAAGCTTAAGTCAGTGGTATGAATTCATATTAAAATATATATCATTATGTTACTTTTATTATTTTTATTTTAAGATTATGAAAGGCTTAAATATTTGATACAATAAAACAATTATTTAGTCTATGTGTGGGAAATAAATAAGTTAAGTTATTGTTTATATTACCTTATTAAAGGACTCCATACTTTATAAAACCTTAGGCTAAGTCAAGCTTGTTTATCACTATTGTATAACTTAGTTTAGTTTCTACAACTTTGAAAAATGTTTAGGCTAGTTTTTATATCTAAAATGTTTGTACTGTGTAATTTTTGATATAATTTTGTTTGATATTGTACTGGAATGCATCTTTCATATGCTTATATGAATATGCTTATCATTAAACATGTGGTATTTTATTAGTGTATTTTTTGGTTTAATATAAGAATTATTGTTTAAATATCCTTTGTTCTTAAAGTATTTCAAAATTCTCAAACTAGTTGAAGTCTTAAAAGTAGTTTTCACTTGAACTTAAATTGTTTAAGTTTTATCTACTACACTTGATTTACTAAAATTTTAGATATTTTTTTGTTGTTTTTTTTTACAATAGGTACATTGCTTAAACTGTCTTGTCTGGTTTATATAAAGTAATATCTAGTATTTATAAGACAGTAATTAAATAAGTAAATATGACTAGTAGTCTCAAAAAATTAAGAAAACCAACATTCATGGGTTACAGTATAATTATGATCTCAATACGTTTGTCATATAAAAAACTCAGGCTTTTGTTTTTGATCACTCAAGCTGGCTTTTATGCTTAAAATAGTAACGGTCCTGTTTGAGATTAAATTTTAACGTGAGTTGAAAAGTTGATGTTTTGGAATTCTTAATAAATTAAAAAAAAATAATAATAATTTATTAATAAATTTATTGTGTATACAGGGTTTCCACTTTACCTGGAAACCTGGAAAAACCTTGAATAAACCTGGAATTCGATAATTTAGGCAAAAATAACCTGGAAAAACCTGGAATTAGAAAAATTTTGAAAAAAACCTGGAATTTGAAAAATTTTCACATGTTCAGTAGTAAAATTTTGATTTGACTCAAAAATCTATCATATAAATGAAAAAAATTTTTCAACCTCAAACATTTTTTTTTTGTTAAAAAACATATTTAAAATACCTTAACATTATCTTTTTAATGTTTTTATACTATTGAACACCGTTTCTTACCTTAGACTTAACTTTAAACTAAAAATAGACCAAAAATGTGTACTTAAAAAAACCTGAAAGAAATTTGGAAAACCTGGAAAATTTTTGAAAAACAAGTGGCAACCTTGTATATACAAAGCAACAGTACATATAAAGTTAATATTTTTTTTTATTTTTCGCTTTTGCCTTTTATTAGGAATCTATTGAACTCCACAACTTTGCTTTTTATATTTTAGGTGTCTTAGCCCCACAGTATACTTTAAAGTGAAAAAAGTTCAATTAATCACAATACTTATGGCACAAAGTTTCGTTTAAACTAAATAAGTATCTTAGTTCTATCTATTTTAACTGAAAATCTTAAGTAATACCATGCAAGAAAAGTTTAATCTTAGGTGAGCAAGAAACAAAAAAGAACATTGTATAGGCATAAAAACTTTTACTTTTCTGTAAACTTTAATGCAAACTATCTTTTATAAAAAAGTAGGAAGTCCCTAAATTGTATTTACTCAAACGCATATTATGAAGAAAGCCAGTACAACAGGCTACACCTCGATTAGTTACGTTTTCTCGTTTAGTTAACATTTTTGATGTAGACACATTGCGTGTAGATTCACGATAGGTGACTGTAAATGGTTTTTGAAATTGTCTGATTACATTAGTTTTAAAAAGTAAACACCCTAAACGATATGTATATGTTAAATTAATAAAACCAAGTTGTTAGTAAACCAATAATTTGCTAAATAAATATATTAAACTTTTATACAACAATTTACAGATTTTATCTAATTATAAACAACATGAGTAATAATAAAGAAACTACTAACGATCTTGATGATAAATGGCCGCAACACTTAGAAGAAAGCAACGGGTTCCCGGGAATCCCCAACCTGGGAGTGACTTGTTTCGCCAACTGCAAGATGCAGGTGTTGAACCACACGCCAGCGTTCATGAACCACTTCAGAAAATTGCAGTGCGACTGCAAGCAGGTGCAAGAACGCACGAAGGCGAGGATGAGGCTGCGGAAGCAGCTCCGCAAGCAGCAGCAGGGACGGAAGAGGAAGCAAAACAACAGAAAGGGCGGCAGAAAGGGGAGAAGGAACAAGCAACAAACAGAGAGTGAAAACGAAGAATTAGATGACGTACATTCTCCGGAAAATGATTGTTACAACTGCGTCATGAAAGAGTACGTGGACCAGTTCAAACGCTGCCACGAGGCGAAAGCTCCGATCGAGTCAAAAAAGTTCTTCAGCTTCGTCATGAGGTACACGAAGAACATAAGGATCAACTCCATGAGCGACTCGGAAGGATTTTTCATGCACCTGGCCGCCAAGCTGGAAGAGTCGAAGAACAAGATCATGTACGACGTCTTCTTCACCAGGATTGCCAGGGTGACGCGCTGCAAAACGTGCGACCACGAGTGGAGCTCCGTGCTGCCCGACCGCGTGCTGCTGTTCAAAGGAAATTTAATGAAGAGACTGGCTGGTTGGAGCAAAGTGGAAGATTTGGACGAAAAGCGCACCTGCGACAAATGCGAAGAACTGAAAGATTGCACCGAGAAAACCGTCATTGAGAGCCCGCCCCACGTTCTGTGGATAAAAATAAACTTCAAGTACAGTCTGAAGACGGGGCGTAAACTGTCAGAAGACAAAACTTACTTTCCCGCCGCCGTCAACATAAGACCCTACATGAAAGTCAACGAAGGGCCCGCGGTGGTGTACGAGCTGTACGCAGTAGTGATTCACGCGGCTATTCACTACTACTCCTACTGCAAAGCACCCAACGGTCAATGGAACATTTGCAACGACAGCACGGTCGCTCCGGTGACTCTCGATCACGTTATGGAAAGCGATCCTTACGCGCTGTTCTACAAGAGGTCGCCCGAACTCGATGAAAGCTGGGTCGAGCCGACTCCGAGTTTCAGTGATGAAGAAGACAGCGACTCATCGTCTTCTGGTGACAGTGAAAATTCAGATGATATGTTCGATATTTTAGACGGTCTAAATCTTGTCGACTCAGAAACTGAAGGAACAAGTGCGCCAAAGATAAAGGGGACAGATAAAGTAAGAAAGCAGTGGTACGCCACAGTAGGAAGTTCCGATGAAGAAGAAATTTCTGACAGCAGCTCATCAACAATTTATAACGATGAAGAAGAAGAACTTTTTCGCCAATTATTTTAGCCTTAATGAGTAGTAAAAGAGAGTTAAACTAAAAAAATGATTTACAATTTTATAGCAGTTTTAAGTTTTATTTTGTTTTAAAGATACTTTAAATAATTTTATTTTTTATTTAATTGATAAATTATGTTAAGACTGAGGTATATTGTAAAACTTAACCGAATAAATTTATAAAGTAATACTTGTTTGTTTTTATTACTGATTAAACTAGTTTTTGTTTTTAGTATTTTGCTTTCAATAAACCTAATAGCTTATCAAATAACATGATTTTAAAAGTAACTTCCGTTATAAACGTTAAGTTTTGTAAATAAAGACGCGTAAATTTCAAAACATGTTAAATAGCATAAAATCTTGTAAAAATCACATTTATTTATCCATCAGAGATTTACTATTTTTTATAAAACAACTAAAGATTTATAAAATGAGCGGTTGTCAAAAAAAAAACTTAAAACTTTTATTTCTTGAACTATCTATTTATGTATTATATTTAATAGGCGTAATACAAATAGGGTAATTTGTTTACATTTATTATATTGTAAATTTTGTATAGACAACTTTTTCTTATTTTAAAACTCTGAGTACAAATCAATTAACGAACTCCAACAAAAAACCTAGAAACTTTTTACTTCAAACTTAATTGCTTAACACGAATTTCAACTTAACGTTAAACCCTGAACTTCTGGAAAGCTTAATTTCTAACTTTTGATGCCAAACCATTTTTTTTTCTCAGTCAAACTGAGTTTTTATTACTTTACATGTAAAAATAGTTTGAAATTCTAGGTTTTTACAAAAATTCTCAAATTAAAGTTTTTTCCAGATCTTTTAAGCATAAGTTGTCAAATTCAAAGTTTTTCAGGGATTCAAGTTTTTTTGCAACACTAATTGTACACACTTATATGTAAATAATATTTCAAACTATATCAGCTGCAAGACTTATGTTTAACATATATTATTATTTTAACCAAAACTGTGAATTGAAAAAACATACATCATAAGTTTAATTTGCAACTCATTAACGCAAAAAAGCCAGCCTGAATGACTAAAAACTAGCCTGATATTTTCGTATACAAAAAGCAATTCAAGCCAAAAAATAAAAAAAAAGACTAAATTGGCCTTAGATTAGAAGTCTTCAAGTAGTCATGGTCGGAAAGTGTGGTAATGTTTAGTTTGCTATTTGCTTGAATTTAAACTATTTTGGTTAACAACGTACAACTTAATTTAATTGCCATCCCTAAATTTAGCTTGTATTAAATAGGTAGTTACAAAAAACAGCAATTGTTTGTATTAGTATGCATAAGCAACGCATAAAATTAACTTAATTTGCCATAAAAACTTTGTTTGAAAAATGAAAACATATACCTGAAAAACTATTTTAATTTGTTTCATATATATTGTTTTATATGTGTCGATTAACAATTAAATATTACATGTAGAAACTATAATGTTAGAAAATTATGCATAAACTAAACTTAAACTAATTAAGTAAAAAAAAAAGTGGTTTAAACATGAGTATCTTTTTAAATTGGTGTTCATAAGAATTAAATCAAAGTGCAAAGGAAACTCTTAAAAAGACAAAATGCGTCAATACCAAAATCAAATAAATCTAGTTTCTCATTATTATGTTATTTTAAATACTTTTGTGTACACTCAAATATACCTTTTAGTAATAAAACATCTATAAAATAAACTTCGGCATATAAAAAAATTTAAAAAATATCTAAACTGTAAAAAAAAATTTAAGTCAATTACTGAGCTTTACTTTTGTACAAAATTGAAAATATTTGCATTTAGTTTATTTACTAATTAGATATTATATAAGTAACTAATTAAGTTTAAGCATTCTTTACATTCTTTTTTCAGATAATTACTTGCTGTTGTAAAAAGAAAGTTATTATGAAACTTAGAAAAAAACCTTTTAGGATGCTAATCTTTCTTTTTCACAGTTTTAATCCAATGCAGTAAAGTCTTCTAATTATTCTAAAATGTTATACAGGTACATAAAACGAAATGAATCAAATTAAATCAAATTACCGAAAAAAAATTAACTTAAAATATATTTTATGCTTAGCGGGCCACATTTACACGCTCGCTGGCCAAAAAAAAATTCTTTCGCGGGCCGCATTCCATTCAAAAATAAAACGTTGAGCAGTTTGCCGACCCCTGCTAGACTAAACTTTATGACAATCATTTCTTCTACATGTAGCTAGATAACTTTTGTTTAAACTGTGATCTAATCTTGAGCTTTCGAACTTAAACATTAAGAGCTATCTATAACTAAAAAACAACAAATCTAAAATCATAAAATAAATAGTATTCACACGTGGATTGTTAACTCGACATAGAAATAAAATTATTTTATTTTAGAAACTAATTTACATAAAAAGCCAAGATATTAACGCCTTTAAGTTTTCAAACAAATTTTAAAAGTTCGTTTACAATAGAAGCTGTGCCAATAGGAGTGGGAACAGTTAAAATTCTTTTGCAGAAATAATTTTTTGATATTTTTAAAAACTTGAAACTAATTGTCAAAGAAAAATAATACAAAAAATTTAGTTTTTTTAGTAAGGAACTTTTTTTTGTTACTTTACTAAAAGTAATTTCAAATTTGGTATACAAAATTTACAAAAAAGAATATATATATTAAAAAAAAAATTTCCTCTATAAGTTTTTGCCATAAATACAGTACAAAATAGATAATTTACGTAATACCCTCAACAACTAAATATGTAAATGAATATATATTTTTCAAACATTGATCTTAGTAGAGGAAAAAACCTCAATATTATTTATTAATTTATTGCTATATATATACTCAAAAATAAAGTTCTACAAAAATTGTGTTTAAGAAAGTTTATTTTAAATAATAAACACACCGTATTATTTATAAAAACTGTATAAACAAAACTATACAATAAACTACATTAAACGAACTTTTGTATAAAACCGTTAATATCATAAAGTTTTTTGGTAAAGTATTAAGGGAATTTTTGAAGTTTTCAAGCAATAAAATATGAAAACTCTATTTATAAAAAAAATTGTATGTTGTTTTGAATATTTTTTTTTTACTTATCATATTTGTGTATGTTGTTTTGTTGTAGAAACTTTGAAAGACTAAATTAAAAGAACAATAATATGGCACTTTACATAGACACAAATTACAAATACAAAAGATAATAAGTCAAATACAGTTTATATAAAAGTTTTGTTACAATTGTATTCCGAAATTTTATTTTTAAATATTTTTAAATACTACGACCTAAACGATAATATTAAGTATACGCACCTTAAAATTACATTCATTATAATTCTATCTTTTATATAAGACCTTCAAAAAACACACGTAAAGTTTATATATTTTAAAAATCAACTACTTTTAAAAGTATAAAATTATATGAAGCTTTCAGGTTGATAAAAAAAGTGTTTGAAATATTTCACCAAGAGTTTTAATTTACAAAAAAAAATATTTTGGTAGATGATAAAACGTTTTAACTTATTGACTAAACATAGACTTGGCAAATTTATGGACGAAAAACTATTTTATTATAAATATTTTGGCAAATAAAGTATTGAATACCAAAAAAAAAATGGGGAGGTGCAAATTTCCTTGGTTGTTGTAAACCATTTATCTTCATCCATATCATAAGTCGGAATGTTCACGATTTTACTATAGTTGTCAAACTGATACATGCGATTAAGAACAAAAATCTTACTTCCTTCTGGAAACAAAAACTTCCCATAACAATTTCGCGTTATGCTTCCAGGCAAACTTGGGGCTATGAAAGAGAACTGCTCCGTCCGGCAGTCATACACTTCGTTGCTCTCAATGTCACTGTCACCTGCAATCACGTAGAGTTTGTTTCCCTTGGCCAGCAACCCCGGCTGGTACCTGCCCTTGTTCATCTTGGGCAACATGGTCCACTCGTCCAGATGGTGGTCGTACGCTTCAACGCACCTCGACAACTTCATGCGGTTGTGACGCGTGCCGGTGTACCAGCCCCCCACGACCGTGCACCGCCCGTTGAAAACAACCGAGGAAGGGTTGCACCTGTTCGGCTTGACCATGTCGGCGATCTCGCGCCAGCTGTCGTTGTCCGGGTCGTACGCCAAGCTGCCAGCCGAGCGCCTCCCGCCAAACACGTATATCCCGCCCATGAAAGAGCTCGCGCAGTAGTCTGTTCTGTGACCGGGAATTTTGGTTAAACGCTTCCAAAGATCAGTTCTTCGGCAGTAAACTTTGAAAGGCCGGCTCGTCACCCCGCGAACGTATTCGTGACCGAAAATGCAGTAGACTTTTGTGCCTACTTCAATAGCCACACACACCTTAGTTTGGTCGTTGACTTGGTTTGTTATTTCTGTTTCATTTATGGTCAGGCTATCTGTTCTAAAGGTAAAAGCTTTTCTTGGTTCCTCACCACAATTTTCACCTCCCAGAAAATATATTTTGTTGCAGTTGAGTTTTGGACAGTAGTACCGATTTTCTAACCAAGTTTCAGAAGAAAACTGTTTATTGCGTCTTTTGACTTTCAAAGCTTTCTTTATTATAGTTTCACACTCAGGGTTCTTTGAGCATAGTGGGTGTGCCTGTACTTCATTAATTAGTATTTCTTCTCTTAATAAAGGTAACTAAACTAAAACCAACAGTTTATCAATGTACCTTACGTTCATTTTTTTTGTAACTTATCCAATCGATTACACAATAGAATACTTCCAACTCTGAATCAACTTGTAAATTAGATGAAGCGATAAGTGTTGCTAGATCTGTATAACTTAAATCGCAGAAATAACTTAAATTTAATTTAGTTAAGTAATACTTGAAGAACAAATTTAATAAAAAGTCGTGCAAGTTTTCTAAATTAAACAGCTTAGAAAGTTCTAAATAAAAGAAACAAGTTTTTGTTTTTAACCTTTTAACAATGTTTTCACAAATGTAATGTTTCAAATTAGAATTTTCAAGTAAAAGCTCCGCTTCAAGTAAATCAATCGAGTTAAATTCATTTATTTCTGTTTGACCTTTAATAGTTTAATTACTTTTAAATATATTTAAAGTTAAAGATTTTGGTACTTTTTTTTTCATATTTTCAAAAGTAGTTTGTAGTTATACAGTTTACAATTTGCAATTTGTACCTAAAAAATGTTTGAAAACTTCTAGTCATAGGATAATTAAAATCTAGTTATAGTTATTAACACATCAAGAAGTTAAGACTATTAGCGAACGAAATTTTAGTTGTAGCCAGGGGCGTAGCGTGGGAAGGGACGCTGGCGCATGCGTGTCACCCAAAAAATAAATATGTAAAAAAAATACAATGTCTTTATCCTTTATTGTTTATTTTTTTTGCTTAATTTGCCTTTTTTCAACTATGTTTTTCTACTAGTCGGAAAGTAAAACGAAATTTCGAATACCAATTAGTGACAAGTTAGGGAAATACCCAGTATACTGACTCGGTGCTTAATTGCAAATGCGCACCGATGTTGATGAAAAACTCCATAAGGAAAAATTTTATAACTTCATTAACTTCATAAGAATTTAGACTCAAACAGTACGCAACTAGTTAGTGCACCGCAGTAGTATAACCTTATGACAGATTTTTTTACAAGGACAAATGCTAACGTTTTGTTAACAAACCATAAAGCTAAACCTGTTTTATAGTGACAATGATTCAAGAATAAACAAATTGTAGTAAAAATAGCAATAAACAACTGCTAATAAAACAAAAATAAATTGATTTTAAAAATAAAAAATACTAACAACATAATTTAAAAGAAAAATGAAAAAAAAAAACAGAAAAAAAAAATTAAAACAAATAATAAACAAACAATTCATACTGTGATTACAGTTTAAATCTCACTATACAAAAAATATTGTTTAAATTAACTAAACTTAAAATATTTTTTTAAGTATTTTTTTTTATTAAGATAACAAACAAATCAACATTTGTTATTTTATCAGCCATAAAGTTTAAAAATTAATCAATTTTTGTAGCAAGTTATTTTAAAATTTCTTTAGTCACATCATGAATAAATTTGTAGCAACTTGTAAACCAGAATTTTTACAATCAATTTTTAGTCTAAAAGACATAATTGATTAATTTTAAATTTAAGTTTATTTTGTTTTAAATCAAATTTTAAATGATATTTAAAAAAAAACTTCTTTCTACCAACTGTTTGTAGTATTTAAAAAATGCTATTCCCTAAAGATCTTTGAAAAACTGACTTTAAGATAAGTGAAAAGTTATATTTCTTGTGAATTTTTAAAAGCATTGAAAAAGTTGACCTTAAAAAATTTATCTTTCAAACATTTTGTTTTGTATCAGAAACAATTAGTAAAATCTTTCCACACACTCAGGATAACTCAGGATTTTATGAAGTTTTGGAAAACTTTAGTATGACTCAGTAAAAATCATGATAACTCTGAATGTTTTAAGTATTTTTAAGCTCAGGCTGACTAAGGATAGACTTGTTTTTTTTTTTAACTCAGGGTAGATTTAGTGGTTTTAGAAAGCTTTGTTATAAAGCTTAGTTTCTATTAGTTTAAAAACAATAACAAAATTCTGTAAAAGAATTTAAAATGCTTATGATGACACATGACATTTTTAAACTAACTCAGGACAGTTATTTTGACTTAAAGAGTGGCAAGGCAATCCTGATATCTTCAAAGTTAATTGTTTTTTGTTTTTTTTTTGTAAAATATGTTTCATAATACTAAAGAAAAAGTAAATATTTGTTTTCATTGATTTTTAGATTATTATTTAAAATAATATGCAAAGTAATATTGTATGGAATGTTGCATGTATAAAAATATGTCAGGTAGGAAAATTATCTGAAGTTCAAAAGCTTGAATTGAAAAATAGCAGACCAACACCAGATATTACTATTACTCAAGATTGCAGTTCAAGTGGTATGAAATTTTTAATTTAAATTTTGTTTATATTTTAGATTTTCTTTATTTATTAAGATTTATTATTACAGTTTTATATTGTAATATAGGTAAAAATGTAGAAGTTAAAAAAAAAACTAGCTCTTTAGATTTCTCCTACAAAAAATTTAAAATTTTCAATTTAAATACTAAAGATTAAACATTTTTATATAAAAGATAAAAATAGTATATTAAAAGCTGCAACAAACTAAAAGTATGAGTTATTTTGATTAATACAATTCTTTTTTGTTGATATATAATAGATATTGAACATTATTTAGAAATTGCACAGTGAAAAATGCTTTGAAGTATTAATTATCATACTTAGTTGACTATCTATTTGTAGTATAAGGCTATAGGGGGTTAAGCAATGTTTTTTAGAAGTTTATCTTATTTGAAATAATTTTTTTAAAGCTTTAAGATGCTTTTTATTGTTCTAAAAAATTCGAATTATATTTTGAGATATGACCAGTCAAAGTCGGGCCGCATAATAGGTTACCTATTGGAAGGAAAAACTAAAACAGCAAAAAAAGGCTAGTTTGTTTAAAATCTATCTCCTCCTACATTTTTCAAGCAATCTTCTTTAAACTTTAACAGTTTAATATCTATACAATAACAGACAAACCTTACTTGTGAATTTAAAAATTTGTAGTAAAAATATTTTTTTTTGAAAGAAAAAGACTATTTTTTTATAATTTTTGTGGTAAAACTTTTATTTATTTTAATTATCTAAATTCATAAGTAACATTTTTTCTTGTAATTTAAGAAACATTTTCTAAAATTTGAAGAAGATTGCTTGAAAAATGAAGTAGGAGCTAGATTTTTAGTAATTTTTTAAATTTCCGAGAAAATTGACCCCGAAAAATTTGCGGCCAAAAAATTTTAATTTAGGGGATTTTTTGAAAAAAATTTGCGCACCCCCTGACCAAAATGGGAGCCGATCATTTCTAACCCGCTATCATTTCTAACCTGATCACTTCTAACCCGATCATTTCTAACCCAATCATTTCTAACCCGATCATTTCTAACCCGATCACTTCTAACCCGATCACTTCTAACCCGATCATTTCTAACCCGATCACTTCTAACCCGATCACTTCTAACACGATCACTTCTAACCCGATCACTTCTAACCCGATCACTTCTAACCCGATCACTTCTAACACGATCATTTCTAACCCGATCATTTCTAACCTGATCACTTGTAACCCGATCACTTCTAACACGATCATTTCTAACCCGATCACTTCTAACCCGATCATTTCTAACACGATCACTTCTAACCCGATCACTTCTAACCCGATCATTTCTAACAAGATCACTTCTAACCCGATTATTTCTAACCCAGTTTAGCCCGATCATTTCTAACCCGATCATTTCTAACCCGATAATTTCTAACCCGATTACTTCTAACCCGATCACTTCTAATCTGATAACTTCTAGCCTGATCGTTTCTGGTCCGATTTTTCTTGTTTGTTTACATTTACTTGTTTTAAGGATTTAATTATAAACCAACAAATCATAATAAAGTAATTAAACTAATTTAAAAACTTTCAATTTCTAATTTTTTTAAAACATGATGATTTAATGTGTTACGTATAAAATATTTTTTGTATAATTTGTTATTTTAGTACAAAATTAGCATAATATTGATTTTCTTTTTTTACCTCATTTTTTAAGTTGTAAAAACGAATGTATTAATTTATATTTATAATTCATACATAATGATCGCTAAATAATCTAAAGTTTTTGTGTTTTTGGAAATCTGTAGGATAATAACTTTTTAAAGATATTAAGAAAAATATTAATAAAGTTTTTACTATTAATCTTGTAAAATTATTTTTGCAATTCTAAAAAAAATAAAATAACAAGTTTTCGACACTTAACTTTTATATTTAAGTTTAACATATAATATTTCTCACTTAATCTTTATATATAATTTACTATTGGCTAAAAGAAAGAAAATCTAATTTAATTTCTAGTAAATGACAGAGTATACTTATAAAACAATTAAACGTTTACCTCTACTTTTTACTTTGTGTTATACAGTATACACTTTCGTTTAAAGAACTTGTAATTTAATGATGATAGTTTTAAATTAAATTACCATACTAATTTCGATTACTAAATTTTAACTGTATTATTTAAGTTTCATATATACTCATACTAATACTCTTAAAAAATGTTTTTTCGTTTAAATTTGCCCTAAATTTGAATGCAACTTGCCAATCTGGTCTCCATACTTAGAATTTATACTAACCATATAAAATATCTTCAAAAAAAGTAAAGAATAGTCTTTAACCGCTGCAATGCTCATTATATTTCTTAAATTGACGACTATCAAAACTTAATATTTAATCTTTAGAATTCAGAAGACTTATACTTTTCCTATTGCTTTTAAAACTAAAAACTACAGTTAATTTATAATCAATTTTTGAACCCTATTAAAATAATTAATTATCACGAAAATAAATCGAAAAATGCATGCAGTCATAAAAATCTTTCAGTTTAAATGTGGACTTAGCTTTTAAACAAAACTAATCTTCACATAAAGTTGAACAAATTTGATTAAGGCTTACTTGATTAAAATAAGATAATTTATATTAGAAACTATCAGTAATTTAACAAATTTTATACTTATGAACCATTGATATAATATGTAGGATTTTGTTCATTCTACAATTTGATTTTATTATAATGGCCTTTCCTATGTAAATAATAAATCATTTTCTAATGTTTCCGATAAATGTTTA
Source organism: Thalia democratica (assembly GCF_965202585.1). Taxonomy (NCBI): domain Eukaryota; kingdom Metazoa; phylum Chordata; class Thaliacea; order Salpida; family Salpidae; genus Thalia; species Thalia democratica. Next base: position 39,705,563 of record NC_139165.1, on the reverse strand, counting down.
TTTGACCTGTATTATTAATGTGCTTTGGACTTAAGGTTTTAAACTTAGTGGTTAGTCAATGTATTTAAATTTTTCGATTATGCTTTGGCAAAGCTACAAAAAAAATGGAAATAAAAACAATGAAATACCAAACGGTTGCACAAATGTGCAGAACCTAACTCTAAAAGTTAGGATGTGAAAACCTAGTAGATGTATAAACAAGAAGAAGTTTTATTCATAAGTTTTTGTAGTTTGTTTGAATTCTTACACTGTAGTATAATCTAAATGAATTTTACAAAAGTAACCTATTCAGACTATTTTGCTGATTGCTGAACTAAAATCATAGAAGAAATTTACTAAATTGTCTCAATATGTATAGCTGAATTTTGCAGAGAAGGTTGTTTGTTGAAACAAAATTGAAGTTAATTCTAAAATGAAAGATTGTGAGCTGTGTTTTATTTTATTGGAGCTTACTGATCGTTGAACGAGTTAATATTTAAATTGTTTATTATAGAATTAAAACTAAGTTTGTTAAAAATTTTCTCATTCGAATCATATTTTAAGTTAATTAGTCTTATACTAAGTGTTGATTTTTTTTGCTGTTAATCTAAAAAAAAATAAAACTGTAGTTTTTGATTTTAAGATATATAAATTTTTGTCTCTTCGTTATGTGCTATTTAGTTAAAGCTGCCCAGATTTTTATTTATGTGTAGGTCTAGCGAAGAAAAAAAAAACTTCCAATAACAATTAACACCAAAAATCGTTTTTTTAAGCTATCTAAACATTAAGTTTTACTTTAAACAAAATAAACTAAATTTCGATAAAAAAAAACAACTTTGTTGAGATTATTTTGTTTTTAAAACAAATCTTTACTTTATTACAATAAAACATAAACATATTAATACAGATCGAACTAGTAACAGTCGGGTTAGAAAAGATCAGGTTAGAAATGATCGGGTTAGAAATGATCGGGTTAGAAATGATAGGCTTAAATCGGGTTAGAAGTGATCGGGTTAGAAGTGATCGGGTAAGAAATGATCGGGTTAGAAGTGATCGGGTTAGAAATGATTGGGTTAGAAGTGATCGGGTTAGAAATGATCGTGTTAGAAGTGATCGGGTTAGAAGTGATCGGGTTACAAGTGATCGGGTTAGAAATGATCGTGTTAGAAGTGATCGGGTTAGAAGTGATCGGGTTACAAGTGATCGGGTTAGAAATGATCGGGTTAGAAGTGATCAGGTTAGAAATGATCGGGTTAGAAGTGATCGGGTTAGAAATGATCGGGTTAGAAGTGATTGAGTTAGAAATAATCGGGTTAGAAATGATCGGGTTAGAAATGATCGTGTTAGAAGTGATCGGGTTAGAAATGATCGGGTTAGAAATGATAGCGAGTTAGAAATGATAGTAAACCGACCAAAATACCACGCTACGCCACTGGTTGTAGCCAAATATTTGCTAGATTCTCCGAAATTTCATTTGAAATTATAGTACACATTTTTTGTTATTTTTGAATTAAAGTTAACATCATTTTAAAGCTACCACTAAAGTTTAATAAATTGCTTAACTTTTGCAAACCTAATATAAGTTTTAAACCTTTCAAATATTTTGTAAGAAACAGATTTTAAAGCTAAATATTTGCCGTTGAAAAAATACTACATAAGCACTTGATTTTATAATATTGCTTACCTTGTTTTGAAAACTCTAACATTTTTAGCATAATACATCTTGATATTGTAGGTAGCTGTATAGACACTACTGCATCATGGAAACAATTTTGTAAATACTTTTTCTTTCTGAAGTAGCCAAAACTTTTAATCAAAAAATCTAAAGATACGTATAGTTTGCTCTGCTTACAGCCCAGCACCAATAACATTTGTTTTTTAGAGCTTTTACAACAAGATGTTTTTTTGAAATTTTTCATTTGATTTTTTCACACAGTTAACTCTAATATCTTGACTTCAGTTGTTTTAAATGTTATTTACATCACTCAAAGTTCATTTTTTACTTTTCTTATATAAGTTCGTCGACCAAAAAGTATTATTTTAGTTAGTCCTTTAAATTTTTAAGTAAAAAAAACTAAATTTTAGTTGTCGGTATTAATCAAACTTCAATGATAATTAGTTTCTTCATTACTTTTTCTACTTGTAAAACTACTTTACAGAACGGCTTACTTTTTGCTTATAAGTTTTTGAACTGAAGAAACTGCTAATTATTGGTTTAAGATAATTTTCGTCTAACAACAAAAAATTTAAGTTTTATCATACCTACTTAATAAGTAAACTAAACGAACAGATATAAGAAAACTCAGTAACTATCGTTCTTACATACATAATTTGTCCTTAGAACATGTTTAATGAATAAGTTTTTATTTAAACAACCAGCAAATTGAGACAAAAAAAACTTAAATTTCGTGTTTAATAAAAGTATTTTTCAAAGTATAAGACATTAAATCAAAAGAATTTCGAAGAAAAAGTTATTTACTTTTAAGCCTGTATTTTATAATTTTTTTAATAGATTTAGTATATTTTTAGATAAAACTCAAATGTTTTAATTGCTAAGATAATATGTACAATGTTATATATATAATTATTATTTTTAAGAGATTATAAACATAATCAAAAAACTTATACTTTAGCAGTTAAGTACATAGTTGTCTGTTGTATTAATAAATACTAATCTTTTTCGTTTAAACACTCAATCAATAACAGTAAAGTAAATTCAAAATAGACAAAAAATAATAAATCAGGTAATATTTTTTTAATTCAAGATAAATGTAAATAGTGTTTTTCTTTGTTGTTACTTAGACTTTATAAACTTAAAAAATCTACTATAAATAAAATTTATCTTTTTATCTTTATTCTTTACCTAAGAAACTTAAGCTTAAAACAAACCTTTTTACAACTTAGTTAGGTAGGTGCACTATCTTTTGCTTAACAAGCATTTTTCACAAAAAGCCGTTTTATTCTGTCATAGTATAACTAATTAGTACTTATTTTGTATAGGTAAGCTTATTAAGTCTTTGATGTAAATGATTCAAAATACTGAATATTTAAATAACTAACTAAATTACTGTTAAAAAACTGATTTTAAAACATCTATCTTTGTACTTATTTTGTTCTTGTAAATAAATTGTAATAGCAAACTAACTTGGTGTAACAACGAAGTACTTTGTTATCTCAATATAAATACATATAATTGGGGTATATTAGTAATAACAAGTGTAAACACATTTTTAGTTATTTTACTCAAGTTTTTTAAGTTAATTTTTTAAAGTATTTAATATTTTGAAAACATTTTACTGAAAAATAAAATAACTTATAAAATCTAAAAAGCTTTCAAAGCATTTTAATTATTATCAAAAACAATAGTAATGAAAACTAATGTTGATAAGTAATGTAATGGTATGTAACTTCAGTGAAAAAAAGAATAAATCTTTGCTTAAACAAAAATAGATCTTCAAAATCTTGATTATAATTAGTAGGTAAATCAAAACTAAAAAAAAGTAATGTAGTTTTTTACAGTTGGGTAAACAGTACAATGAAAAACTATTTATATAAAGGTTTTATACTAATACTTGAATGCCTGTACGATATACTATCAAAACCTCCATTTGTTTTATTCAAATGACGTTTTTTTTTTTCTTAGTTTTATTTAAAATTTGCTCGATAAGTTGGTTTTTAAGCAAGGCATGTTTAAATTAAAATAAGTTATTTAGAGTTTTTTGAAAGCTGACTTAAAGCCTTAGAACCAAGCTCTTAAACTACCACTTAAAGTATATTTGGTTTTGTGAGTTGTAAACTAGAATTGTCTCTACTTTCAAATTTTTTAGCTTATCAACAAATCTTAAATAAAAACAGCTAGCTTTATTTTTCGAACGTGTTATGTGAGTTCATTTGTTAGATTTTGTTAAAATCAGATGTTTAAAATCATATAAAGAAAGACAGTAGAATATGTTACATTTTACTGTTCTTTTCAGCAATATTGATCGTAACTTAGTAGAAAAATATAAGATCAACAGATTATAAGTTATTATATATAATTTTTCTAAATGTGTAATCTTTTATAGTCAGTGCATAAGTTTTTATATGAGGATTTATTTCGTTTTGTTTTTTGTGCAAACTAAGTTATAATTGATCATACATTTGATCATATTATAGATAATTTGTTTGTATTTTTTTACTATGTTATGTTTAGATTTTTAATTTTCATTAAATATAATTTGTTTCATTTTTCGTCTGTTCAAGCGGCTCAAGTTTTAATGCCCGAGTCCATCTTCGCACAATAAACTCCAATAATAATATCAAACCAAAACATTTTCTAATTATATTTATTTTCATTGGTATACAACTCAAATTTAGTAAATTAGCCAGTGTACTGAATAAACAAAATTTCTTAATTTTACAATTTACGTAGATTAAGCTCTGTAATTATGACGTAATATTATAGAAACCCTTGCTTTTTCGTCAAAATAATTTTCGGAATTTAGTAAACACAAAAAAAATGTTAAAATTAAGCACTTGTTTTCTACTGGCTGTTTTCTTAACTGAAGATTATAGCAATTATGCTACTGCAGGTAAAATTAATTTGGTAAATATTAATCAATATTTTTTTATTGAACTCTAATGAATTGGAGTCGGAGTACATAGCTACTTCAATACTATGAACTTTTACAGGTCGCTCAAAGAGACAGTTAGACACAGAAGAGAAAGTAAACACTAGTTAGTTTATTTACAGTCTGCTTAATTTATAATTTATAATGGAAAGTGCAATAAACTTAAAACCTGTAAACTTTCATATATATTTAACGCATAAATTACTTATGTTTAAAAATGCTTCATTGTGCTCAACTTCAATACACTGACTACGTATTTCTAAATAGATGGTTTAAAAGTTTAGTTTCATTATAAGCTTAGTTGTTAGCAAAAAGTATTGTTCTTGTAAACTTAAATATACAAAATTAACAAATAAAGTAAAGTTTAAAGGTTTCAAATATTAATAAACCTGTTTTAAAGATTTTAATGTTCAGTTTATAAAAAAAAACTGTTGTGACTTTAGTTTTGCAATATCTTCGAAACCTTACAAAATATTACTAATAATACAAAAAAAATCATACTTAAAGCATTTATTTTGCTTGAAAACTTAAAATAATTTTGTTAAGGGCTAAAACTTACATTTAGGTTCAAAACAAAGCTTTTACTTTAATAAATTCAAATTACTTAGTTCAAAAAGCATCTGAAACTTTAGGTTGATTTGCTCGTAAAATTATTTAAAAAGTTGTGGTAGAAAAAAACTCATTTTATACAAAAGATAATGTAGATGATTGTTATTAAATTTGCAATAAACATACAGTTGATGTGTGTAACCAGACACAAATTGAAGGTTTTGAGGAGAAGAAAGGGCGCGTATCTTCTCCAAACTACCCGTTAAATTACCCCACAAACATGCAATGCGAAACAACTATCACCGTGGACAGTGACAAGGTTACGATTAGATAAAGTTTTAATATTTTACATAAATTTTTAAGTTTAGTTCTACATTTAATTTTAGACACTTATGTGTATATATTAAAATCATTAATTTACAGTTTTTAACTAAAAAACTTATTTATTTCAAATGAATTACCGAAAGCAGTTAGTTTTTGATTAGAATAAAATATTACAATTTAAAAACGGATAACTGAATAAATCAAACAATAAAACTACTATAAATAATTATATATTTTTGTTGTTAAAACTGATTTAGCTACAGTTTTATTGGTTTAAAAACCACTTTCTTTGCATTGTTATTTACTTTAATTGTAGTTAAGCAAAACGTTGATGTTTTCTACAAAAAAGAAACTATTCAATCTAAAAATAAAAACTCTTGAAAGTTTACTATTTTTGATAAATAATAGATAAGTTAATTAGAATTTATTTTGAAACAGGTAATCAGACTGAGTGTTATTGATTTCGATCTTGAAAGAAGGTATCCCACCCAAGTCGGGTGTCTCGACTACATCGAACTTTTCGATTATAAATTTAAGGTTGGTGTTATTTACGTAAATGAAACTTACATATAAAAACGACTGTCCTATATACTTTTCCGTTTTGTGATGATAATAAAATTAAAATTTTTGGCCGTAAACTTAAATTAATTACTATGTCATTTGCTTTCAAAAGTATTATATAATTTAAACTGTTTTGCAAGAATCTCTTTTTGTATATTGTTGCAACTGCAGTTTGATCCAAAACTGATATAGCTTGAAGATTTCTTATAAGGTCATGTTTAACAAAACCACTGGAAATGAAAAACCATCCGAGTAAAAATGAGAAATTTTTAACAAATTATTCCAATGCACAGGTAGGAAACGCGCGTCACTGCGGAAGCGGAAGCTCGTCACTAAATTTCACGTCATTCACCAACAACGTCACAATCAAGTTCAACTCGGATAAAGTTTACAGCAGAAGAGGCTTCCTCATACAGTGGCAAGCAAGAGGTTATTATATATTGTTTGAATAGACGAAATTAAAGTAAATAAGTTTCACCAAAAAATAAATAGTATCCTTCTTATGAAAGATGCTTCAAAAAGTTGTTTAGTTTATTGTTTTAAATGCTTTGGAGATTATCAATTTAGTCAAGTGACAGTTTTTTTAGACTTGTAGTTTTAATAATAAATCAATTTGAAAATTAACCTAATTACAATTGAAACACTGCAAGGCTATTTATTGTTTTATAAGAAGTTTTGAAATACTTAACTCTTAATAAATATTACTAAACTTATATATAAAACAGTACATACATTTCATTTTTATAAAAAAATTACTCTTATTACCTAGTTTAATTAAGATTATAAGTGTATTTATGACAAATAGTTTTTTTCTATACACCAAGATTTTTGACCGAAATATTGTTTTTTTTTTAAGTTTAATAAATTAAAAGTTTCTAAATTAACCTAAGCAAATTTTTTTTAAATGGTTTATTTATGATTTTAAATATTTTAAATGCTTTGCGTAGGTATCTTTATTGTTTTTGTTACGTTAAAAAGTATTAAAGGTTTCAGTCAAATAAAAATACATGCATTGAAACTATGTATACTTTTATTAAAAAGAAAGATGTCCCTCTGGTACATTTTCATGTTGGAACGGAGAATGCATAAATATGATAGGAAAATGTGATGGTTACAAAGATTGTGCGGACAATTCTGACGAAATTCAGTGTGGTTAGTGTTAGTTTATTTACAAATACAAATGTTATTTAGAAACTATAATAAAACTCTCTAATAAATATAACTGGTAATTAAAAGTTTTTTTGTTGAGTTTATATAGAAAAAGTAGAAAATAAAAATGAAGCTGTAATTTCCAAGCTACTATTTTGTATAGAAATTTTTTTTAATGATTTGTCAATATCGTCGAAGATCATTTGAACCAATCTAATGATTTGTACTATTACTTAACTTTGTTTTGCTATTTTCCAAGTGTTTAGTTTAGGCAAGGTTATCATTAAAGTGTTGTTTTTTTATACTTAAGTGTTCCAAAACTATAACAAAAATTAAAGTGTGTTCGATAAAAACAAGTTATTCTTTGCATGTATATACTTAACCTCTTTTATATGTTGTCTATTTTTATAGTTTTTAAGTTGTTTTATTGCATTTAGACTTTAATTACATAAATTTTTTTTCAAACTATAAACTTTTATTGATAGATTCTGCTAATAACTAAAACCAAAATTTAAAGCTAAAAATCAAAATATTTATGCCGAATTATTACTAAGCAATATATTTTTGTGTTACTGAAAAAGTGTCAAACACCCTAATATCAAGTATCTTACAGAACAAGAAAGGTTTTCTGATGGTCAATGTGGAAGAACAGCTATTCCACCTGATTTTAAATTGGTTTGTTTCTATTGGTTTATTAGATAAAAATTATTTCATTCATATTTATATAGCAAAAGAAACTAATACTGTCAGACAATTTTACTACTAATGTAAAAGTTCTAAATTGTAGTCCGTTTTTAGTTTTAATGTTAAGTAGTTACTTTTTAAATTTTTTAAATGTAAATTAATCTTTTTTATTATTTAATCATTGTAAAAGATTGTGAAAAAAACTTCATTACAGGCAAGCCGCATAGTGGGAGGATCTGCCGTTCGCCGAGGTTCGTTCCCGTGGCAGGCTTACGTGGGGATTACCCCCAACTATTGCGGAGGTTCGGTGGTGAAAAGAAGGTGGATTCTGTCTGCCGCCCACTGCTTCGTCGATCAGAGGGGAAAAAGCAAAAAGTTTTTTTTTTTCTTATGAAATATTTAAAAATATTTATGATGGCTGAAAAAAGTTCTATTTTTCTGCTATACCTAGTTTCTACTGTATATAAAAATATTTATTTCAATATTAATAGAGTTGTTAGCTAGCAGAAAATATAATACTGTATAGATATTTCTTGTTTAAAATGAGACGTTTTTAATAATTATTCAAAGTTAATTATTAATTAACAGCCTAAAAATATGTTTTTTGTTTTGTTGAGTTATGATAAGTTTTTAAATTCAGTCTTTAGAATAAACGACTTTTTTTCTGATCTTTTTTAAAATAGCATCGTATTTAAGAGCAAATGAAGTAGTGGTCATATTGGGACTTCACAACCGAAAAAAAGTTGATGAAAACTCACAAGTTCACAAAGTTCAGCAACTTATTCACCACGAAGGATACTTCGGGTTTGTTTTTTATTGACTGTATTTTCTTAATTGTTATTGTTTAGTTTAACATTTTTTTATTGTAAGTTTAAGGATTTAGTAGAATAAAACAGTTCTTCTATATTTTTAGTTTAATCATTTTATTTGTAGAAATAAATTCTTACAGATATTTTACTTTCGTTCTCATTAAATCAACTTTTTTGTATGTGCTCTTTAACCAAGCCGCAATGCTTTTAACTTAAAAAATATTTCTTCACAGACAAGGAAAGTGATAGATAGTATGTACATCTTTCACAGTACAGGATGTTTATACTAACTACTTATATTAATATTTTACAAATTCAAGTTCTGATTACTACGATTAATACTTGGATTCCATTAACAGTTCAAGTTTCTCAGCGTGGGACGCGACACTGATCTTGTTGAAATCTGAAATAATATACAACAAGTTCGTGCTTCCAATTTGCCTCACTCACCCCAACATGAAAGCATTTCAACCGGTAGATGTCAACGATGAGAAAGTAGAATGCATTACCACAGGGTGGGGACTGGAAGGTATGAAAATAACGGTGTTATAAAACTATTACCTAAACAATAAAATTTTGAATAGATTATTTTTTGAATAATTAAAGTTAAAAGGATCGGAAGATTTGGTTTAAAGTATTTTTGAAGTACTGAATTAAAGTTTAAATAAAGACTCTAAACTAGTATCATCGCTACAGAATTAAATTAGTTTCAATTGATATATTGTAGGTATTATATTGCCTAATAATTTCGTATACTTTTTACGAGAGAAATTTATCAACTGTTGGTTTTATTACCATGACATGAAATCTAAAGCTGATAATACATAAGCTATAAGAACTTCGAGCATAAAAAATTTCAAATTAGAAGTTTTTTATTGAACTAAAGCTATTGAAATCTCTCACACAGAAAGCAAGGATTTCAGCGGGGCGGTCACGCTCCAGCAGGTCCGGGTTCCGCTGACCACATTCAAGCAGTGTTACGAGCCTTATAAGGAATTTTCACGGTCGTACCCGGGAAACCCCCCACCACGAAGGGACTCGCACGTTTGCGCGGGAAATTTGGAGCACGGAGGAGCCGACGCGTGCCAGGTTTTTTGTTGGTTGAAAAGTAATCGGTTAAAGTAACTTGATTGGTTAAAGTATGTGACTACTTTGATGTGTAACAGCATTTACTATTTTGCGTGTAACTGTTAAAACTAACTTTAAGAAATATGTTGAAAATAGGAAGTTAACAAAAATGGAAAAAGTTTAAATTTAATCATGTTTCCCATCGTACAGGGAGACAGTGGGGGACCACTGATGTGTTTGTACAAGGGAAGGACCTGGTTTCAGGTGGGAATCGTGTCTTATGGGGTCGGATGCGGTCTGGCGAAATATCCAGGCGTTTACACTAAAACAAGTGGCATTTACGACTGGGTCACTAAAAGTTTGTTTTTATGTTTTATTTCATGTAATTTATTTATGAGTGTAAACTGCAAACTTATTTATTAAATATTTAGTTCAGTTAAATTTACTAATATAGAGTGATAATATTTAATTATTACACTTAAACAATTAAATCACTTATGTTTCTATACATGTTTGAATTAAAAAAAAACTGTTTAATGTCGGTTTCAAGTAAAATATTCAAGCATCACACTATTTTTAAATACGCTGATAAATTCATGCGAGTGAGAATTTATACAAATTTTACAAATGGTATGACGTATTAAACCCATACGACTAATTAAGCTGTTTTTTTTTATTAACGTTTTTCGCTCTTCTTTATATATAATGAATTTTGCAGTGTAATATTAATTAAAATTATATACCATATGAACAAGGGGTGGGCAAATTTTTTAGTCAACGGGCCAGATGTGGAAAGTTTTAATCAATGGCGGACCAACGCATTTCAATTTTATTTAACTCATAAAAAATAATTAATTATCTGATTCATTTCGGGAAAGTACTAAATCTATGTGACTTTATTTTTCTATATCTAATGAGTTTCAAATCTCCCAAACTTCCTACTCTAGACCTTTTTTGCTCTCCATTTCAAATGCCAGATTATGTAGCATGAATTTCAAAATTAGTTTTAGCGGGCGATTGTGCGAGTTTACTTTTCCCTGGCCGAATTCCACTTAAATTTTGTAAGCATTGGCAGGCGGGTTACTTTCACTCTGCGGGCCGTACGTTGCCAACCTCTAATGTCAACGCTATATTTTCTTATGCATTCCTTAGGTTTCAAGTTAAATGCAAAATATAATAGATAATACTTAAAAAAAAATATTCAAATGAGCTTGTTTGTATTGAAATTGAGTTATTATTAGTTACTAAGCTACAGATAATTATTATTCTAAACTGTTGTAATGGTGTTCTTTTTATTTCACAGTTACTGGGTCGGAGTCGTTTAAATCAGGTGAGTTGCTTTAAACTTCAGTTTTTGTCAATAAAACTTTCACATAAACAAAGCTTTAATTTTGCAATATATTTTTATACAAAACTGTATTGTTAGTTACCTATATAAATCACTCAAAGTCAACTTATGTGGAAAAAGCTGAAATTTAAATTATCTAAAAAAGTTGAGCCTTCTATGGTTACAAGTAGAACTTTTAGATCATAAGGCCACCAATTTTGAAAACAGTTTTAAATTAATTTAACAAAACAAAAAAGTTTTATTAGTACAATTTATACTTCTTTCCAGTTAACTTATGTGATGAAAGTTCAAGTACGGACGGTCCTTTTGGAGAACTGGTGTATTTGAACGAGTTGGCCGCAAGAAACAAATTGAACAACTGCTCCAAGTCAATAAATGTCGACGATGGACAGGTTTGATCGAATTTTTGTTTAGAAATATTTTTACATACAAGTATATTTTTAAAATGTCGATAATATTGTATTTAACATATAAGAAAGCTATTTAATAAAGCAAAATCGGGTTTAAAAAATAAAGAGTAGTTTTGTTGCAATAATGACTTAAACTTGTGTTTTATATGCTATTGTTTATGAGAAGCTTTTTTGCAACAAAAAGTATTAAAAATTGCTTTACAGAAAGTTAAGCTTACAACAAGAGTAGAAGAAAATATTGACAGCAACAAAAGTTCTTTTGAATATAAAGGAATTCATTGCCCGTACAACATTTCAATTTTAGAAGGACAATCTGTTAGTTTTGTTTGTTTTGCTAAATTTGTGTCTCCTTTAGACATTCGTATAATATGTAACATTTTTAGGATTTTTGTGTTAGAAAAACTAATTTTTTGATTTTAAGTTCTTCTAATCTAAAAAGAGATATTTTTTTTCATTTCATAGTTATTTTTGTGAAGCGTGAAAATGGTAATCTAGTACAAGTTTTGTATAATTTCAATAACCATTTAATACAATTTGAACGTTATGTAGGTATCAAAAAACAAAACAATCAAAAGCTGCAAACAATCAGTTTTGTTTTAAGTTTGATGAACAACAAAGTGATTTTGTATTCTATTAATAAAAACATTCAATTTATATAGGAGCATGTGATAAGTTTGTGCAATGACAGGATCGAACAATACCAATCAATGAGCAACAAACTTCAAGTCAGAGTCGGAATCGCTTCGCCAGATCTGCAAGTGCAATGGGAAGGTATTGATATTAGTAATTTTTTTTTGTTATTAGTTTCAACTTTGATTTTAAAGTTTGAAGAATCGCTGTTTTACTTCACTGTTTCTAAAAATAAAGATTTACATATATTAACAAAATAACTGTCGATATTTTCAATAGATTAGTATTTCTTTGTAATTTGTATAGCGTTTTTCTTGAAAACGACTTTAATAAATATGGTTATATCAAAAGGTTGATGTTTAAAATTTTCATAAAGTATTTAATCATTAAAAATTACTTCAACTTTTTACCTATTTAGTTGTCGACAAACCTACAAGAAGTATTACTAATCAGAATGTTCAAATAGAGAATGACTCTCAAGATCGTAAGTTGTTTTTTTCAATTGTAGAGCTTCTTTAATTTAATTTCAGAAATAGCTTCTTAAGTTTTAACTAACAAATGATTTCTTCACACACAGCTTAAAGTGTCGGTATGTATACAATAAGATTAAACCAAAGTAAATAAAAAACCTGACAGTATTATATGTATATAGAATTAGGTAGGGTATATAAAACGAAAAATTTTTAGAGATATAATCGAAATAAGAATTTTACAACAAATAAATCGACAACAAAACAAATTTAAATGTATCACTAAAGTTATTAACCATTAATGAATATAAAAGTGTAGACTATTTGTGTTTAACACAAAAGTTTCTAGCTTCGTTGAAATAACTTCATATAAGTAAAATATGAGTTTTTAATAGCACATAAGTACAAAGCTAAACATTTAAAGTCATTAAGGATTAATTACTATGTTTTTGAAATTTATATAACTGTTCTGTAAATAAGTAATAACTACAACTAAAATTTTTGAAAAAATAAACTTAAAATGAGTAAAATTTAAAGTAAATCTAGTTATTAAAATTAGTCAAAGTTTCTATAAGCATTTTTTAAATTATTATAGCTGTCACTTCTACTGACAACATGAAAAACGAAAATGAAGAGATTAGCTCTGGTTAGTTTGAATTGTTTATTAGAACGAGTTGTAAAGAATTTTATTTTTATTTTAAGTAAAGTGTTGTAGGATTCTACCTTAAATTAGTTACACAAAGCCTTTTCTTTGAGTTGAATGATAAAATGCTTAATAACTGTAAAACTTAGCACAAAGAAAAAAAAATAAAAATGTACAAATGTATAAAATATTTTCTACCAATAACTAATGTTTAATTATAACCCGTCTTTAAATACACATAATTATATTTTCTAAACTTAACATCTTGTTCTTAACTACTTAATTTCACAAAAATTTAAATCGTTTTTTTTTTATAGGAAAAGCTAAACCAGTTTCGCAAATTAAGATGATGATTTTGCTTCTTCTAAAAACAGTACTATGTTTACTTTAGACTTTCTCAAATTCCTTTACCTACCTTCTATTTTCATTACTACTATAATTTTTTTTTTTAATCCTTACCTTAAATATTAAAGCGTAAAATAAACATTTCAGTTGAGGTGTATCTTAATTACAAACCTCTTGACTAGTTGGTTTATATTTGTATGCAATATTTTTTTAAGTTAAAGCAGTATTATTTTTTTCTCAGAATATGCTTTTTACAAGTTGAGTTAAACGAAGTTTGCACTAAAAAAAAAAGATTGTATAGTAATTACAAAACTATTGTTAAATACTTTATATACAGCGTGTTAATAAGTATAAACTAAGTAATCAAACATATTAGGACAACTTAAATACTTAAGAAACTACTTTGTAGAGATGTTGTACATACTTTAATAGTTAAAGCCGTTATCTTTATTTAACATTTAAAACCTGCTTCAGTTAGCTTTGATTTTTTGATACAATGGACGATTTTTATTCCCGTAAAGATAGAGCCAAAAGGCAATGTCAAAACATTTTTTTAAGGCGCTTTACTTGCATTGTGTTTTTATAAAACCAATTTTATAACTATCGTCAAAGTTGATTAAATAAAAGAAAGCTTTGAATTTAAATAAGGTATACCATTGATATACCACGGGTTTGTAACAACTGCTAGTTTTAGTCCGAAATTAACACTCATAAAAGTCTTAAATTTGTAGGGTATGATTTATCATAGCTGGCGAAAATAGTTTATATTTTTAACTTTATTAAGAATAACTTCTTTAAAACCATAACTTCTAACTTTAAGAATATCCAACATAAATAAATCAGGTTGTTTGGCAATACTGCCGTTTAGGAAATATATTTATTCAAGTATTTAAACATCCGTTTGAGAAGTAGTTAAATTGTTTAACTTAAAATTACTAAAATTATTACTTAACATAACTTTTGTAAAACAAAAACAAAATTTAGACAAAACAAGACGCTTACACTGCAATCTTAGACCTTTGAATTGTAATTTATAATCTATTTTAACTTGAATGCTTTATATTTTTATTTTCTTGCTCATCTAGGTAAACACTGTTGCTAACAATTACGTTTATGTATCTTTAAGCAATTTTGTATTTGTCTGTCTGCGCAAATAAGTGCGAACACATACAAGTTCGCTGTTTTTATAATAAACAAAAGTATATGACCCAGGTATTTGTTCCAAGGGTTGGGCAACTTGCGACCCGCCAGAGTAAATTTATAAACAGCAGTGTGTTTTTTACCTTAAATACAACAAATTTTGAAACTGATAAAAACTTATAAAGATTACCAGAAAAAAGCTCTGGATTTTATTTTAAGTCACTAATTTTTTTTTTTTTAAACCAAGCGACTATTATACTATAAGAATGTAGCAAGTAAATTATAAATTAACGCTTAGCTTTTTTTTAACTTTAATTTTATGAAAAATTTGATTACAGTTAGAATTTTTTAATTAACAATGTGTATCGATGGGTGCTAAAATAATTTGGATCTAAAAAAATTTCCAATAGGCTAAAACTGAGCTATAAAACATTTTTTTATGAAAAACAAATGCATTAAATAGTTAATAAAAAATCTTAATAAAACAATAATAAAGCAAATAAAACATAGAGATTAAAAATAAAAGAATTAGTAACTGAAAATTTATAAACAGTTCAACATTTGAAATTTTAGAAAAACTAAAGTGTTTTGTATACCAATAAAGACAATTATTTGCTAACTGATAATTTACCTAATGATTTTTTTTTTTACTAAATTTTTTTTAATTTTACTAATGAAAACATGTACATTAAAGTTTGTCAAAAGTTTGTGCTAAACTCTACTATTGAAGTTAAAATTATACAACAAATGTTCCAATGTACAAAATAATGAAAGTTTTATAAAACAATTTAATATCTAAAATCCAAAAAAATGACAACTTCTAATTTCAATAACTAATTTAACCACAGTAGCTATAAAACTTGTTATTATTATACTTGTTAAAAATATATGTTATGCGTAATCCACTTAAGAATATAATTAAAATTTAACTTTATTTTTAAATCAAAAATTAATTACAGGTTATTACGCAATAGTATTAAATAATAAACACTAATTATTTTTCAGAGAAAATATAACATAAAAATTTACTTGAGTAAGTAATAAAAGCTTAAGGCTGATGGTTTTTTACTCAACGTTTGAAAATTCCATCTAAAGCAGTAGATTTTTTTTCAAATTTATTGCAACTTCAAGTAGCTTTTTATTTTTTATTAAGTTTTAAAATTGTTATTATAAATTTTTAAAATCATCTAGACCAGGGGTCAGCAAACTGCGCCCCGCGAGCACGTTATTTTTTTGAATGGAATGCGGCCCGCGAAAAAAAATGTTGCGGCCCGCAAGCATAAAATGTGGTCCGCTGAGCAAAAATATATTTTGAGTTAATTTTGTCTGATAATTTTTGTTTTAAGTTCCTGTATAACATTTTAAAACAATTAAAAGACTTTACTGGTTTAGCTTAAAAATGTGAAAAAAACAGGCTAGCATTCTACCAAGTTTTTTATTCTCAATTTAATAATAACTTTATTCTTGCAACATCAAATTATTTTCTGGTAAAAAAAAAAGTAAAAAATGCTTTAAATTAGTGAAATATTTGTATAATACCTATTTGGTAAAAACTAAATGCAAATGTTTTTCGTTTTGTACAAAAGTAATGCACGGTAATTAACTAAAATATCATTTCTTTAGTTTAGTTTTTTTTAACACGTTTTAAAATACCTAAGTTTCTATTACAGATATTTTATTTCTAAATGTTATATTCTAGTTTACACAAAAACAATTAAAATAACATAATATTAATATTGAAAGGAAATAAGGTTAATTTTATTTTGGTTTTGACACCTATGATTTTTTAAAAGTTTCCTTTGCATTTTTCAATAATTTCTGTGCACAACAATGAACAAGTATGCTAATATTTTAAACCACTTTTTATTTAATACTTAACGAGATAAAATTTAGTTTATGCATATTTTTCTAACAATATTTTTTCTACATGTAATATCTAAAAATGTACAGAAATAATTAAAACAACATATATGACATAAATTAAAAAAGACTTTGTTAGGTATACTTTTTGATTTTTTATACGATGTTTTTTGGCAAAATAAGTTAATTTACAATATAACTGAATAATTTAATGTAATTTCTTCAGTTGATGCTTTGCTGAGTTATGACTTTCTTTATTTAAAGTGTCGTAAGCTTTTATTTTAAAATCTATTTATTCTAAATTTATGTTTGGCAACTTGTTGAGTTATTAAGGTCTTCTCAGGACTATAATATTTACTTAACTAACCAGTTTATTATTCAAATGATGTCCAAAATTGACAACTTTATCTATCTATATAATATATAAATCTTTCTAAGTATATAAAAATTTTTAAACTTTAAATATTAAACAATAAAAAAAGTTGTTTAGTTTTAAAAGTTATACAAAATATTAGATGAAAAAAATTATATTATGTGAGTACAAATTCTGATTATAAATGTAAGTCTTAAAAAAGTACGCTGACAAAAAATGCATACTAAAAACCCTCAGAAAGTGTTTTAGTTTCTGTGTTATTAAAAACTGATAATTACGTGAGAAAGTTTTAAAGGTAAATATCAACGCATTTTTACTTTGACAATTATTTATTATAAATTATGAATGTCGAACAATGTTTATTTAAAAATACAAAAGGAAATACGAGAGTTACTTTGGATAGAATAGCTTTTTTTGCAATTTTTAAAAAATGTCTAATCTTTAGATCCAATTATTTTCCTTAACTTTAAAGCTAACTTTGAACTTTTTTTTTATTCTAAATAACGTTTCCTTAATTTTAAAAAGCATCCAGTTAATTGAGGTTTGAATTTTTGAGTTGGGCCCCTTTAAAAATGCTATATTTTTTAAATATTTTTTACTTATTTTAGCTTTTCTCAAAAAAACAAATAATATATGTTTATTTAAACTTACTAATTAAACTAAGTTAACTATTAAGGTTTTTTTTTCCTTAAAATTTTTTTATAAGATATGACACTTTCCCTTTAAATTTTTGTTTTAAAAATGTTAAAATTTGTCATAGCTTTACTGCAAATATAAATAATTTTTGAAAAAAAAAGTTATTTTCAATTTGCTTATTTAACTAAGTTTTTTTTGAGAAATTATTAATTTTTCCAATTTTTCATTTTTTATTATATGACCTATGCAAGTTTTACATAAATTCATACCATAGTTTACATTATTTGGAAGACTTCTTGCTCAAGTGCTATGACTATATGTAATACTTGCATAGGTAATATAATAAATAAATCAGAAATCCACTTGTTTAATTCTGTGTCCAGGTAGGTAAATTTTTAAACAAAATGTTTGTTTAAACAAAAAAAAAAATTTGTAAAAAGTGTTATTTTTTATGTTATTACAATAAGGGTAGGCAAAAAACAATTTGTATATTCTATCAATGTACTTTATTAAATCTCTTTTTACACTACTATTTTAGATAGTAATAATCTATTCCTGAGAATCTTAATGAAAACATTTTATTTTTGAGTGTAGAACCTAGTACATATTGTGTAAATTTTTTAACAAATATTAGTACCAACAAGTTACATTTAAATAAGAAATAGATCAAACCATCCAGAACTTTATTCCTTAAAACTTTACAAAACTATTTTTATGTTATACAATTGTTTATTGAAAAAACATTTTCTACCACATAAGCATTGAATATTTAATGGTTAAAGAATACCAATTTGTTTAAATAAATTACAAACTTAAGTAAAGCTTAAAAAATAAAAATATGTTTTTATTATTTGATACCATTGAAAAAGTTGAATGGACTTTATCTATATTTTAGGTATAAAATATTATTTGTAATTTTACAAATGGCTATTGATTACAAATGCAGAGATTCAGGAAATGTGTTTAATTATTTTAACTTTCTCTAAATTTATCTACTATAGCGGTGTCAATTAAGTTAGGACTAATTTTCAATCATTTGGAAAGATTTTACAGTTAGGTTTTATCTAAATTTGCACACAAAATATATTTTTATGCTACTTATTGTAAAACCATTTAACGCTTAGAGTAGAGGTTGGCAACGTTATAAGTCGCTGGGCCAAAAGATGTTGAAAAAATTAGTCCTTAGCAGGCCAAAAAACTTTAACTATATTTAGATCACAATATATCAATTATTAGACAAAATATTAGTTCTTCGTGCCTTTTTCTACTATATCTAGTGTAAATTTCTAACCTTTTGTACCTGAAACTTTTTTTTGTTTTGCTGTTCAATCTATGGTCAGGAACATCTAGTGCAGGGTTTCTCAAAGTGGGCCAAGTGGCATTCTCGGGGGCAATGAAAGAAGTTAAGGGGCTATGAGCTGTAAAGGACCTACAGAAGGGCCATGAGTTCATAACTTAAAACTTACACTAGATATTCTAGAGTAGTTGATGAACAGCAAAAAAAAAATCTTAGGTGTTTTTATTGGTAGTTTTAGAATATACACTAAATGTTCTGGACTTTAAGATAATGAGGAAAAATTGTTTTAATGTTAGTTGTTTGAGTAATCTTGTTTGAGAGGGCCATAGTTTTTTAATTTCTGTTTAGTTGGCATTTTGAAAATAAAAGTTGGGGAAACTCTGATCTAGTGTAAGCTTTAATGTTTAGTTTAGGACAGATTTGCATGCTCGCAGGCCACAGTTTTACCTTTTGCAGGACGATTCCACCAATAACTTTTAACCCAATATTGATTTATTGCGGCCAGATATTTTCGTTGCACGGGCCGGACCCCGCCGTACGTTGCTCGGGTAGCTGTCTAAATTGCACGAGGGAATAAAATTGCACGAAAATACTTTTGCACGAGGGGATAAAATTGGACGAAGACAAAATTGCACGAAAATACTTTTGCACGAAGGGTAAATTTTGCACGAGAGCACAATTTTGCACGGGTTTAATATCTACATTTTTTCTACTATCATTGTTAACCCTAACCCTTACTCTCGGTCAGTAGCTTTTTTTTTAACTAAAATTTTATTTATTTTTTTTTATTACTACTTTTATTCGTTAATTTTTTGTTTTTACTTTTATATCATTACCCTTACCCTTGATCAGTAACTTTTTTTTTTTATTAAATTAATAATTCTTTTCTTTTGTCTTTTAATATTTTCTATTTTTTTATTTTTTGTACTCTCGTTCAAAATATTTAACTCGTGCAAAATCGACCATTGGTGCAAAAATCGTCTTCGTGCAAAATTGTTCACTCGTGCAATTTTGTTCCTCGTGCAAATTTGGCTTAGAGCAGTTTTGGCTTCGTGTAATTTAGACCCGTTCCCACGTTGCTGACCCTAGTTTAGAGACTATTTATTATTCAAGTTTTGACTTTATTTAGTCATTAAGACTTTTATAGTATATAAGTTAAGTTACTTTAGTGATAAGTTTATTTAACTAATTTTTGAAAGTTTTTTAAAACAACTTCGTATGGCTTATATTGTGGGCTTACAAACACATGTTGGCATCAAAAGTCAATAGAAAATCAGTTCAAGTAATAATTAAAGCTTGAAAGAACTTGATCTCTTGTTTTTTTTTAAAGTGGTTTTGTTTTTTACTGCTCAAAGTATTTTAAAAGTTAGATAATTGTGACTAGTGATTAATTATTTTAAGGTTCTTCTAAATGTTGCATAATATTATTTCTGATTTTAGAATTTTTTTTTAAGCTACATTAAAGTATCTAAAATCTTTACTTTTATGGTTTTTTTATATCATTTATATCAATTATAAATTCCCGTAAATAAGCCTCAAAGTATTAATGCATTGGCCTCCAAGTGAGTTTGTTATAAAGAGTCTCTCTATAAATTTGTTTTAGCCTCCATAAAATATGTGCTTTAGGAGAGAAAAAAATCAGTTGAGGTTTTATGATGGAACTGTTAGCTATAAGGCTCTCAAAATTCCCTAATATTAACAAAGATCCAAGAATATTAGCTACCTAGCTCTGAAGATCCTTTTTTAGGTGAAACCGGGTTAGCAGGGTAGCAATTTTTGTCAATAAATTATTAATTAACTTAGCTCTCTATTTCTAGATTGAGCACTGTTATTCATTTGGTTTCCAAATTATTTTATAATATTTCCAAAAAGACCCTTTTGTATTTTTGAAGAAAAGTTATATTTAGACAAAAACTAATCTAGTTTTCATATTTTAATAACTTTTTTTTGATCTGCATTGTACCATGTATAAGAAAACTTATTTGAAAATATAAGTTAAAAACTTAATTATATAACAAGCTGGTTAGTATACTTTTAGTTGTCAGATAATTAAAGTAAATTAAGTTATTAATAAGTAAACTTTATAGCTTTTAAAAGCAGTTTTTTGACAAAAGTTGAAAAAACTTTGAGTAATTAAACCATGAAAAGCTAAAAGATTTTACTGTAGTAATATAATTTTGAATTTTTTTTTCATTAACTAAGCACTATTGGGTACTGAAAACTATTTTGACAGCACATTAAAAATATTTGTTATCAAAAAAGCTCAATTTAGTTGTTCTGCAAAAGTTATTTTTAAGCAAAAATACATAACAAGCAAGATTTTTTGCCAGGCATAATTTTTCTCATGTTAGCCTAAATCTTAGTATTTATATCATTTATGATATATTTCTGTAATTTTAGGTAATATTTTTAAATTCAAAGATTTTTGCATGAAATAAAACCATAGAAAATATTTTATTAGACAAAAGTTTAAAGTATTTTTAAAGTGAAGATAATTGTTTTGTTTATGTATAAACAGTTAATGTATAAAGGGCTTAACTTAGTTTTTGTACTGAATTAAACAAAGTTTACTAAAAAATGTTCTATTTTAAGGAGATAAAAATGCTCAAACATCAAAAAAACTGCTCTAAGTACTGAACAGTTTTAACTAAATTACTTAGAATCTATAAAAGCGAAGCTTAATATTTATTGACGGCATTTTTCAATATATTTTCCAAGATAAATTTGGTATGGTAAATAAACAACTTTCTCAAATAAAATTTTGAGCATTTTGTTAACATTTGATATTGTTCAACTTTTTCAGATGATATGTAAATTTCAAGTAATAATTTTATATCGTCCATAGTTATCACAGTTAAAGTTTTTTAAATGTAGGGGATTTTAAAATATAATTTTAAAAATTAAATGACAACATTTTTTTTTCTAGTCTATTGAGTTGTTTAAATTAAGGTGAATAAACTATAGTATATAATATTAATCTTTTTGAATATGTTTTGTTCTAAAAGAAGCCTAAAAAAGTTATTTTTTTAAATTTTATCGTGTTTGGAAGCATTAAACATTTTTGTTTTATTTTAACCAGTTTTTTTAAACATTATAGTTTAGATACTTAGTGTTGTTCTAGTAATAATAAATAATTTTTTTTTCCAAATTTGTTTAAATTTAAGTTACTGAATAAAAATTTGTAACATACTTTTTTAAAAAGTTAACGTAATTTAAAAGTTAAAAAAATAATTGCGAGCTTATTTGAATAATTTTATTAACACTTTCACTACAACATTTTAAAACTTATTCTTCAACCAGATAACAAGTTTTAATAATTTGTGAAAATAACTGAAATGGCAGACCAAGAAGATAAAATAAATATCAATTTAAGACCATTATCTCGTTAGTTTTAAATAAAGTTTTTCAAAATAGTAAATTATTTTTAGTAACTTCCGTTATTAGTAATTGCTAAGAGCTTTAACTTTCAGAGAATCAATAAAATAAAGTTGTGTTAAAAAAATTTTCAATTATTAAAATTTTTTATCAGTAACAATTTCAAAACACTGAATATTAAATCAAAAAACTCATTCTAGGTCGCGAAAAAAGAAAGCGAACTGTTCCGATTGAACTTAAGTTGAAGATGGAAAATATAAACAGCAAAATATTCAAACGTGAAATGTCAAATAATATTATTGAAAGTGTGGATGATCTTTCTAGCTTCAACTCACCTGCAGTTCCTAGGTTTATTGATAAAAATGCTGCAGAAATCCCGAACCTTTTGAATAAAAGTCCTGAAGAGCATTATGGTGACAAAATTGTAAAAGAATGTGTGCAAATTGACCAAAGTATGATGACAGACAGCAAAACGCTGATTGAAAAGTGGACTGAAAATGAAAGTGAAAGTTTTTATTTAGCACATGAAAAGTATGAACGCTTACGCAAAAAAAGTAAAGATAAAATTGGTTTTTTGAAAAAAAGTTTACCGAACAAATCAGCTAAAGAAATAGCCGAATACTTATACTTGTTTCATCAGCCAATTAATAAGAAAATGCCTAGCAAAAACTTACAAAATGATTTCTGTGAATCTAAATTTAACTTGACTAAAACTAAAAGTAAAAGGAAAATAGTTCAGTCACCAAAGCAAGTCGAAGCCGGAAGTGAATATGATAGCAACAACAAACGTTTAAAGACTGGAGATGGTTTCTTTGTGGATGTATCTCGATAAATATGTTTAATTCCATAAGAGGCTCATCATAACAGAATTTTGAAATTAAAGCTTTAGTTTACTTATGAACATAGAGTATTTTCAATAGTTATTAATTTTTTCTTTTGGTGCTTGTGTTTGTCGGTTTTTACTTAAAATAAATTTAATTGACTGTACCAAAATTGACTAGTTTACTTTGTTATGACAAGTTTATAAAAATTTTTGTGTTATTTAAATTAAAGACGTCTTCATTAATAATTTAAGATTAGAATCTTAAAAATTCACCCGTTGTTTTTAAAATACTGACTGCAGTAAATTACATAAGTTTAAGATTTAAGACATCTAGATAAATTGTTTTACACTAACAATTCTGTTTTAAACATCACATTTTATAGAAAATTTTAAAATGTT
The DNA here is from genome assembly GCF_965202585.1 of Thalia democratica. Classification (NCBI taxonomy): domain Eukaryota; kingdom Metazoa; phylum Chordata; class Thaliacea; order Salpida; family Salpidae; genus Thalia; species Thalia democratica. Next base: position 39,682,081 of record NC_139165.1, on the reverse strand, counting down.
TTAAATCCAATTTGAAAACTTACCCGTGATCTGTGTGTAAAAATTGTGATAACATACAACGATAGTAAAAATAAAAAGCACTAAACTAAGAACAAATTATTTTACTAACTGCATACGATAATTAAAGTAGTACTAACAGCTGTTAGTCAGATAATTATATCATTACTTAACCAAAAGAATCGTTAGAGGTTTATCATAATTACATTGGAATTTTCTTTAAGCTAAAGAATAAAACAGGCTTAAGAGTAAATCCCTTATCTGAATTATATTATCTGTTTTGCTTGCTAATGTATACGGTTAATTAGAAAATACAAAAAAATAATGCCTGAAAAATTAAAATGCTTGTAATTTTCGTTAAGCTCGTAAAGTTTTAAAAGTTATTTATATTTGAAATCTATAAAATAACTTTTTATTAACTTTTGTAACTTCTGTTTACTTATACTATTTCTTCCTATTTACTTATATTAAACTATTATAAGTTAAAATGTTATATGTAAAAAGTGTATCAGTCAAGAATAAAAGATAGCACAATTAATCAGTTAATAAAAAGATGGTTATTTAAAACAGTGGTTTCAAGGTAATCAAAATCTGTGCACCCTATATTGCAAAATTAAAATTTTGTGCACATTAGTGTTAAGAAATCTAGTATAAGTTTAAAATTTCTCTTAGTATCTAGAGCAGAGCATCCCTAAAATTTCTCAAAAACCGACCATAAAAACCGCCTGAAGTCTTTATTTGTCCTCTCCATCAATAATTTCAGAATATTAGTGGTAAATTTCAATATTTTTTCTGTTATATCTAGTATAAGTTTTAGAACTCCCACTAAAAACCCATAAGACCTTTTTTTGTTTTCCATCATCTATTCTAAAATATTTAGTGTAAGTTTATTCTAAGATAGTTTTTCTAGATACGATCCGTGCACCCCAAAATAAATATGGTGTGCACCGGTGCACACTTTAAAGACAACTAATATAAAACATCGTTTTCGTACAAAATGCTTCGGATAACCACGAACCATTAAAAATTTATATCGACTTTTGAAAAGTAGTTTGTGAAATTATCTTAAATTCTCGTTATCTCATTAATTGAGAGTGAAGCCTTCAAAAAGGTTAAGTATGTGCCAAAACGTAAGAAAGTATGATTAGCTTAATTTGTTAGAGTTTCATACATTCATAAGTTTGTGATGAGTTTATGCTGAAAAGCTTATACTTTATTGACTCAAATTCTTAAACAGTGGTTCTTTTCCTACAACACAAAAATATAATCGCTTAACATTTAATTAATTATTAAAAAATTTATGATGTTTGATTTGCTATTACTGAAATGTACCAACCAGTGGCAACAAGAGGTATATTTGTGAGGGATTAATTAAAACTGACCTTTTTTAATAAGAAAACTCTTACTAATACGCTCTTATTTTAATCCTGCTTTTACTAATAATTTGTTCTACTTTAGTTAAAAATAGCTTTCTTATTCATTGACAAGAAGTTTAAAAAATCTACTGCGGCTAACAGAAGACTTTTTACTATACATATCTGCAACCAATTTTTTTATAGAAAATTTGGCCTGCAGAATTGTGCTCTAGGACTTTTTTTTGTGAACTTAAAAACATTTCATAGTTATTTACAATTTGCAAGTTATGCGAGTAATTATGAGAAAGTTCTAATTGTTTTCCCGTCTAAGGTTGATTTTAAAAGTATTTACATCATTAACAATACGTTTTTAGATAGTTGTAAGCATTTTTATAAAACATTATTAATCAAAAATTTTTTTAATTACTAACAAGCACAACTGTGGGATGGACAACTAAATACATTATAAAAGATTTCATTTTTTCACATCAATAGATTTAGTAGTTATACTACTTTTATCAATAAAATGTTAGTTTTTACTTATAAGATTACTCAAGTTACTTTGCTGAGCTGCAAGTTATTTTAATCAGTTTTATAAGTTATACTTCTTAAATTTTAACCATGGTAAACATTTTAAAACTTATTTTCAGGTAAATGCCTGACATTTATTTAAAATTTATTCTTCAGAACTTTAACAATGCTAATAAAAATTGATATAACTCTTGGAATAAGCATCAGGTTTCGTTTTATCAAAGAAAGGCCACTTATTAAATTATGTATGGTACATAGTAAACTATTAATCAATTTCACATTACTTGGTTAACGACGTACATAAACAACTTGTCGTTAAAAATCATTACTAGAATTTACAGGCTCAACAAGTTGAAATTATTCTTTATGTATGCAGTTTTTGTCAGTTAAAAAAACTCTTCTTTTAGTAAATTTTGATATTTATTATTCTGTATTATGTACATTATCCAAGTATAGAACTTTATGTTATTTTAAACATACGAAATACAAACTTTTATTGTAAAAATAAATATTAATTCACTAAATTTTGTTCTATTTTTTCTAAAATATTGCTTTTGGTGTTTAACACATTTTTTTGATACTTATAGTTACTTTTTTCTTAGTTAAAAAAACATTTCTCAGCGAATCAGCTACTTAAGTGATTTCTTTTTATTTATTTGTTTTTATGGCCACACATTTGTTAGAAATAATTATTTGCCACTGATTTACTTATGGTTTAATAATAACAATTCAAAATCAATTTGATAAAACTAGTTAAGAAAATAAAAGAACAACCTAGGAAGTTTAATTTTCTGATAAATTATTGATATCGTACAAGTGTGAAAACATACGACTAATTTCTAAACTACAAATAGAAAGAGATACACTTAATTAGGTTAAGAAAAATTCTTGATTTATTTTTTTTAATGTTCTTGATTTAGTTTAAAAAGCTTAATAAAAATATTATTTTAAAGTTTTAGTCTGTTTACATAATTAATTTGTTATAGAGCGCAAGTTATATAAAAAGCACTTGTTGTTATTTTCAGGAAATAGTTATGATAAAACATAGAAATCAATGTTTTATATAACTTTTTTTAAGTTGTTAGTGATGCATTATTACAAATTTTATACAACAAATTAGTTTTAAACTTTATTGTTAAAAGATAGTTAATATAAATAAAATGAGTAAAATAGTCATCTTGCTTAGGTTTTTGTTGATGTTGAAGTCTAGCTTCGTTGTACTTATATTGGTAGTGTATTTGTTGATATATTTTAAACATTGATTTTTTCTTTAAATAAAACCGTAATCGTTACAAAAAAAAAACAAAAAATATTTAATTTCCCAGTACTAGTTTTAATAAAGTTTTGTCAACACAAGAATTATACTTTTTTTAATTTAAACAGGTATTCTTAACAAAATGCATATCAATGTTTTTGATAAGACATAAAGAAATTTCATACCATCATCCGGTGAGTTTCACTTTTGCTTTAATTCTAAAAATTCGTTTAATACCATTATACATTACAAATAGTTGTTAATAACTTACACTTATTTATAATTAATGAATAAAGTTTAGTACTGATAAATCAAATATAATAATTTTTTAGGTCAAGAAACTTTTCAAATTAACAAGCCAACTGATCGAAAAAAAGTAAAAATCCCACAAAATAATAAGCCAACTGCTCGAAAATCTTAAAAATCCCCCAAAGTAGCATTCAAACCCAAATTTCTTTATCAATTTTAAAAGACATACGTTTATCTCTTAACAGCATGCAGGTTTCTCAATACAGCTTGCAAAATTCAAAACTTCGAAAAGCTGCTATGAACAAACACTTAAAAAAGAGTGATAAAGTTATGAAAAGAAAGCGCAGGCAAGATTCTCTTTGTAAACTTAATGAGAAGTTTGAAATTACAAAGAGTAAAAAATCCAAATATGAAGTGTTGAAACGAAGAACAAATAGCTCTATTGAAAGCGTGTGTGATCTATATAACTTCAACCCACCTGCAGTTCAAAAATTTGTTGCTAACAATTCTGCAGAAATTCCTGACCTTTTAGATAAAAGTCCTGAAGAGCATTATGGTGACAAAGAACGTGAAAAACGCTTGCAGATTGTCCGAAGTATGATGTCAGACTACAAACACGTGTTTGGGAATTGGAGTAAAGATGATGTTGAAAGCTTTTATTCAGCACACCAACAGTTTGAAAAGCGACCCCGTAAAAAAGATAAAGACACAATCTCGTTTTTGAAAAAGTATTTACAGAACAAAGCAGCTGGAGAAATAGTTGAGTACTTGTGTTACCAGCCTGATGAAAAGGAGAATCCTAGCAGCAAGAAGCCAACAAATATTTTTGAAACTGATATGAAACCAACTAGGACCAGAAGCAAAACGGTAAATTTCAAGGCAGATACCGAAATGATGGAGATTAAAAAGAAAACGCTGTAGACAATCAAAGTTTTTTGTTGTTGTAAAAATAGTTATTAATTTTGGTTATGTTTTGTCAACCTTTGTTTATTAATTTTGTATAAAAGCTTATAATTTTAAGATTATAAACCCCGGGTACTTTTATGAACATAACATGTTTATAAATTGTAGTTAATGATTATGTTTTTTTTTATTGTATATGTGGTTATGTTTGCCTGTCTATGTATAATAAAATAAGTTGTCACTACAAATTTATTTTTACTATATAATATAATATATTAACTATACAATTAAATTTTCTGTCCTTTACAATGGTCATTACTAAAAAGTTTACTCAGGAGATTGCGTTCACATTGCAAAATAAAACAGATGTTTTACATATCAATAGATGTATTTATGGTTAAATAGCGTTAGGTTATTTGTCCCCATGTGTATGACTGAAGAAATTTTTGCTTCAAAAATAAAACTATTGCTAGAAAGTTTAGTGGTCTATGGAAAAACAAGTTTAGACTTAAAAAGTATAGTATGCATGATAATGAATTTTAGTTTTATCTATCAAACTTGTGTACGAGTTTTTACATAAGTTTCTAATAGCCAAATTCTTGTAAATAATTTGTGAACAAGTACAATGAAACTAAATCATAGCAAAACATTTATTTTTAGATTGTATAGAAGCTCGCGGTAGTTGTATTATATAACTGTGATCAAAAGTAATTAAAAAGTTTTATACTAAATGAGTTGTTTTAGCTAACCGATGTAAATTGTTTTGTGGAATAATGGTTTGTTATAAAATGTCTTTTCATTCGAACTTATCACAGAATCTAAATTATCAACAATGTACTCGTCATGCTTATAATTTTTTTTTGTTTTGTATTATTAAGTTTTATTGTCGCAACAAAGTAAAAAATAAACTAGTTCTTATTGTATTTTTTGTTTGACATAAACTATAACTCATAGACCCTAATTTTCGAAAAAAAAATAATCATTTAGCTCGGTGTAATCTTTAGTTACTTCTATAGAAAACTAAAAAATATATAAAAACGCTTATCCAAATTAGATCTACAAAACTTTATGCATTTTATTATTTTACTAAACAGAACAAAACTTCTGTTTTTGAAAAGTTTAACTAAACCTTCTAAATTTTAATCTAATGGGGAATTATTTTGTCATTGAAGGCCGGTTATCAGCTGTTGTAAGTTTATAAACTGCTGAAATAAATTCTGGCTGAGAAGCTTTTAGAATCCGTGAAAAAATTTATTACACATTTACTGCTTATCTCGTTTTTTTAGACTAGGAGTGGGCAACGTTTTTAATCGGTGGGCCGGATCAGAAAAAATAAACTCCTTGTTGGGCCGGAGCATTTCAGATTAATAATCTACCGGATCCAATATACGGAATTCGGATCTGGTCGGATCTTAGTTAGAAATTATTATCCCGATCCGGCCGGATACTAACTTTATGGATCAAAAGTCATACCATAAATATGTAGTTTTTTCAGTTTTCAGTTTTTCTATGAGGGTATTGCTTTGCTAAAGTTCCTCGTCACACCAAACTCATTTTCAGCTAAAACTATGACACTAATTTACTTTTCTGTTGGTATCACTGATTATTTTGTATTTACAAGTGTTGCGAAATTCGTTAAGTTATTCTTACTGAGATAGGGAGAAATAGGTTTTACTTTAACCATTATGCCTTAAAGAAGAGTACTTTTTACGAGGAAAATTACCGTTCCCCATTAGTTTAGTATTCAGTTCGTTTATGTGCTTAAATAATTTTAACATTTCTTAAAATTGATGTAAACAACTTAAAATTTTTTTGGGAAAAATAGTCATTTTTGAATTGTCCATTGTTTACAAATATCATTGACATTGTAGATTTACAAACGTAAAAAGCTAAATATGAGATATAAAATAAACACTTTACTTAAGGCAATTTGAATAAAGAATAATCCAACAGAGTTTAAATAAAAAAAAATGTTAGGAAAAATTGTGTTATTATTACTACACATATATTATATAATAAATTTGACATGTTTTTATGTTTTAACTCTTACTTTTGTTTTCTAAAAACTTGATACAAAGTTTTATACAAGTTTTGTTATATTGACCTTGGCGGGCTGATCGCTTTACTCATGGGCCGTACGTTGCCCACCCCTATTTTAGACCTATTTTAGTTAATTTTAGAGACTACATTGATTTATACTATTTTAAAAAGTAACAGATCAATTCAAGTTCAAACATTTCAAATTCCGACAATTCAATTAAAAAAAAAATGTTAAAGAGGCTATATTTCGAAGCGAAACATATTTATGAAAAAAAAACTTATGTAATTTTTATTAACATCTACAAGCCAATTTTTTTTTTGCAAAAACTGATATACATTTTAAGATATTTAAAACCTACAAAAAATCAATATATGTTAAAACTTATTTTAGTCATATTTATAAAACTAATTTAAGTTTAGCAAAAAGAAAAAAAAAACTATTTATATACAAGACTTACATAGGTTTTTTTAACATACATTACTTTTTGACTTGTAGCCCTATAAATTTTTATTAAGAACTTTAACCTTCGGATTTAGAACTGTCCGAATTGGAACATTTGTGCATCCATTAAAAAAAAAACAAGCATCTCTTTAGTAGAATATATGTTTTGATATACAAGATGTTTTTGTACCTAAATCTTAAGTTGTAATGTTAAAATAACCCAAATGAAAACATCAAGTGGATTTCTATGAAACAAAAGTTAAACAGTATACTAGTTTGCTGATCTTTCTTTGTAAAAACAATATTTTACAAATGTCTAACTTATCTATAAGTAGTTTTATAACTTATTCTTTAATTATAATTTTTTTATTTATTAATTTGATAACATTATAAAAAATACTTGAAGATATTAAGTAATTTCACAACTCAAAATCATGTTAGTTAAATTTATCAAAACAAACATTATTACCGTAAAAAAAAACAAACCAAAAGGTTTATATAACCGAGTAAACTTAAATTAAAGAAAACATATTAGACACTGGATTAAGAAAAAAATCTATGAAATTTAAGCAGCAGTAGTAACTAGAACGATGCCGACATTTAATAAGGGGATTGTTGAAAAATATTTTATCATGCGTTGTCAAGGCGTTTATATAAAAACTAAACTCGATGGCGAATCTTAAAGTAGCTTAGTGTAAAAAATTATGTTTCAAAAAAGAAAAAAAATGATTACAGTACTTAAAACTTGTTTCACACATTTTAGTTAAATGTTTAGGTAATCTTAATATTAAATTTTTATATATATTGTTAAAGACGGTTAAATTTAAACTTAATACTTGTTCTCTTCTCTCGGAGAAAATGAATCAGGTTTTAGTTAAAAACCTAACGCTGTAAATAGTACTATAACCTTGTGTTTATGTACTTTTTGTACCCCTTTGGTCATAACTTACAATAATTAACCTTTCTTAACTATTTTCATTTACTAATAGAAACTTTTTTCTCTAGCAGTCACTTTTTTTTTATAGGGTATAACTCAATTTATAATTCGATATCATTTGTAAGACAAATTTCCTCAGTAAGTAATACTTATAGTTTCAGTGTTTTTAAATTTCCTTTTTACCCTGTCCAATGATAATGAGGTTGGTGCTTTAGTATATAAATGTTGTAATTGTTGATTGAAAATTTAAGGTTCTTGATGTACTTTACTGTTTGTCTCTATTTTACTGTATTTGTGATAATTTAAACAAATTATATTTCTAACTAAATAGTGCATATTCCCGTTAGTACAGAAAAAAATTGTGTAAAAGTGTACTTTATTTTTCTAATGATTTTAACTTATGTTTCCTAGTTTTATATAAATTTAACCTTTTGTGTTTTTCTTTTCGTCTCTTTTCGTGTGTCTTTTAGTTTTAGTGACAAAGGTTTTGATGCCTGGTTCCAGCGTTGGGAAACAAGCTTGCAATAATAAAGTTTTTCATTCTCAATGTAACTGCTAATTTTTACTTAAGCTTTTACAACAATAAATAATAGTCTAAAGAAATAGTTCTATTCTAATAAGTGTTTAATAAAACGGAGCTTGAAATTTGGTTAAAATTTTAAGTTGCTACAGACTTTAGAAAAATACTGCCTAAGCGAATAAAGAAAAATAAATCATAACATAGACAGAGCTATTTTTATTCTTTACTTTTGAAACCAATTCAGAATTCGCACCCTGGAGAACCATCAGTGCACACTCCAACAAGCTTACTACGACTAAATTAAGTTTTTGTCAAAAAATCATTCAGAACTTTAAAAAATCAACTGCTTTTGATGTTGCTTTCAGATGTTTGCAGAAAATAAACTCCTCATTGGTTCTACTATCACCAAAACATATTTTGTTTTTTATTTTTAGCTAAGAAAACTATAAACCAGAACTGTAAACGTGGTCTTATTTGGTTAAATAACCGTTGAGCTAGAACTTAGCAACACAAACTTTATATGATAGTTTAAAAACTTTTATATAAATATTGCACAATTTTGTTAACTATCGTTTGTAAATAGATGTTTTATTTAGAAAAAAAATTACTCTTAAACAAGAAAATTTATCCTCTGGAGTAAATTTGTCAAAGGTTTGTAGTTGCTGCAACAGTGTAGGTATATAACTTTTATAATTTAAAAGCATAAGTTTGAAGTTTTAGTTATAAAATTTAATTGTAAGAAATTAAATTTTATAAATACTACAAACCGACATAGAAATGTCAATTCTACCGCACTATTGGTCAGTTTGTTTAAAAATTACTTTCTTCGACACTTCCACCTTTTTAGAAGTCGTAAGTCATGATCGCCAGATTTTCATTAGGGAATGAAAATATTTTTTATTTATAAGGTAAACATTTGTTTAGATTAAAACAAGCTTTAAGAAGTTTGTAAAAAAATGTAATTGTCTTAACCTCATACGCAAACGTAGAAAAAACTTTTAGATTATAACTCTTAAACATACTTTAAGAAAAAGCTCGTTTTTACAAACTTTTATATTGACATTTGATTTTTTAGGGAAACAATACAGGCTTTTATCAGCGATTTTGATGTTTATAGAAGAAACTGTGTCTAAATAGGTGTATTTACTATATGAACTTATAATTTTTTGTAATTAAACTTTTATTTGTAAATAAATTTAGACTGTATTTTAGTGAGTTCTAGTTGTAGTTTTCTTTTAAAGAGAGTTTTATTTGGTTAAATATGTTTTCACCAACAAGTATAAAGACGACATGCAGACAAAACGTTTTATTTGCAATTTCTAAATAACTAAAAAGTAGTATAGCTTTATGTTAAAATAACTTTAACTAATTAGTCAATTTTTAAATTTAACAAAGCAGTTTCGCTTTTATATTAAAATAACTTTAAGAAGTTAGTTGATTAGATTGAATTTTTTCCTACAAAGTACTTTTTAATTTTCAAAAAAGATCCAGATCTTAGCTGAAATTTGGCCTGAACCATATCCAGTTAGTTTGGAAAGACTTTAATTTCCGCGATCAGCTTATTTCAGTTTAATATATTTAGACTATTGTGTTTTTAATATTTAATATATATAAAGTTAGTCAAGCGAAACAGGCTAATTAAAGTTTAGTTAATTCAATCATTTGCTATAAACATCGAGGTACATACATATATTTAAATAAAAATAGTGAATTGTTATTTTAAAGTTTATATAAATTAGTCCAATTTAAAATTTTGAATTTGTTTTGTAATCTTAATGTATTTCAACTTGGTGAAAGTCTGTACAACTTAAATTTAACTATTTTAATATAATTTAAATATATCAAATAATGTAAAAACTCTACCACAATAGTTCATTTGATGTTTAGTTATTATATTTTTAAGAGGCAGCAATTGCTCAATTAAATGTTCATTCTTTAGTTTTTCATTTTAGAAAATAAATTTCTTTTTAACCATGGTTTAGATGAAAATATTTCAGTGAGAAGTTTAAAATTTGTTGAATATCTGCTGACTCTTGAAGTTATAGTAATAGTACCCTAATACTTTAAATACTTTGTTCTGTATATATACATATAAAATATTTCTTAAGGATAATTTCTATATCAAACAAAAATGGGAGCCACAAAACTCAGTATACTAGGTACACTCAGGATAATTCTAGTTATTATTTTATTTGTTAAGTTTTTTAGATAACTCAAAACACTAATACCTAGGTACACATTTAAAAAATAATATTAATAGCTAAGTTAAAAAAAAGTCTGGGTAGTTTTAAGATTTTTAAAAAACTCACAACTGATTTTTCATATAAGAATAAAATAAACCAGTAACAATATTTTGTTATTACTTATTTTGTTTTGTATAACCAACTTTATCTAAAGGCTTGATTATAAAAGTTAATTTAACTTTCTTTTCTACCAGTTGTTATATCTTTTTACACTTTGAAAAATTAACACAAATTTTGACAATTTATCAAAATTTAAGTTTAATAAACATCAATATAGCATAATTTACTTATTTTTTGTTATTTTGAAAAGGAAAACTTTTATAAGGTAATATGTAGAAAGAGGAATATTTTTTAGGATATTTAAAAATCAGGATAACGCAGACTAGTTCTAGGTTACAAAATACAATTTTTAGTCTATCAGGACAGTTTTTAAACTTAACAGGCAAACATATTTAAATTTATGCTAAACATACTTTTTTTTTATACAGGGTGACAAAATAACCTAGAAACTTGCAATTTAAAAACTTAAGTAAACAAACCTGCAAAAATATTTTAACAATAATATTGTGTTTTTATTACTTGTATTAAACAGTTTATACTAATTAATAGTACTAAAATAATTATATTCTATAAGTTTGTTCTCTATTGCAACAACACAAAGCTTAGATTATGTAGAATACAGATCCGGTTGGACCCTAATTTGTAAAAACAGATACAGATTTTAATTTAAAATTAGATCCAGCCGGATCTAAATTAAAAAAAAAGTTGATCGGGTAGATCACTATTATTGGCTACTGTCAGCTAAGTGTATTTGAACTTAACTAATTACATAAAAAAAATTGAAGAAAAATTCTACCTACTAGTTTATGAACAATACATAAAAATTATTTGTTTGCGTTGAACATCATTTTATTGTATGAGATCTTATGTTGAAAAAAATTAGAAATACAAAAGTTACACAACTTAAAAAAAAAACTTTTCATTTAGAAGTATTTTATAAAAAGTTTTTTAAAAACTTTTTTTAAATGGTATTCTATCTAACAGACAGTAATTTTTAACATTGAAAACCTTTGATCAAATCACACATTTAACTTGTTTTTAAAAAAATTAAAAAGAGCAATTTTACTAGTAAGTGTAACAATTTATTCAACAATTTGTGTAACAACTGTTCAAGCCTGCTATTAGTTTGTTTTCACAAATAGATTAGATTTTAAGCATTACCATCTTAACTATAACTCAAGTTAATCACTAATTTTTATCAATACTTCGTTTTTAGTTTCTTATGTATCAATATTTCATTAAACATGTTACCTTCACGATTTTGAATTCCGTTTTAATAGAATTTTCAAATTGTTAAAAGTTTAGAAATGTTTGTACCTGAGAAATTTTAAAGTGTATTATTAAAGCTACTTTAGAAAATTTTTTATTAGTGAACATAAATATTGTGCATCCCGGCTGAAAAAAGTCTAGACACGTCCCTGGTGTACAGGAAACAATTAAAAACGCGCCCTGACTAGTTCTTCTACTTTATCGGGGAGTTTTTTAATTAAAAACTACAGAAAAAACATCAGAGTATGCTAAAAAATTAGCATTTTTGTTTCAAATTAAGTACTTTTAAGATAAATTAGAATATAAAAACAATAGTAAGTAACTAATTCATTTTATAAATAAATGGTCATATATACTTTGTCTTAAAATGTAATAATATAAATTTTATTATAAAAAAAAACAGTTTTACTTTACTAAGTTTTTTAAGTTATTCTACATTTAATGTTCTGCATGATTATTTTTTAATATGTGAAAATAGTACTTCTTATCTTATTTATGCTCCTAAATTGTTTTTTATTTTATCTAACTTTTAATAAACTATAGCTCGATACTGCATAGTTTTAAAAACTTAATTAAAATGGGCTAAGGATTTGGTTGCTGTATTTTTTTTATATAGTTTATAATATTGGTTTTTTTAATTACAATAAATCTATAAAATTAAGTAGTTTAAACTTATACTAGTATTAAATCAAAACAGTATGACAATATTAATAATGAATATACTTACAAACATTATAAAAAACGTTAACAAATACAAGAGTGAAAAGCTTGGTTGTGATTCAGACGAACGAAAATTCGTAAAAAGTTACCTTGACAAAACGACTGTTAATTTTAACCATTCGCGAAAAAGTTTAGCTGATTTTAACGTCTACAAGATAACGGAAAACAATCCAATAAAAATATTTGATGCAAAACGCAATAATTTAATGTTATTTCACGGTACAGCAGATGAAGGCGTAAAAAGAATAATAAAAGAAGGTTTTAAAAACTCTGAAAAGGGTTGGTTTGAAAAAGGTGTGTATATGACCGACTGTTCAAGAACTGCCTCATATTATTGTGATCTTAAAAACAAATATATGTTCGTCAACGAAGTTTTTGAATCAGATAGTCTACAAACCTTCAAACACGGGGATTATTATTCAATGGTTGATCGTGAATTCAAACCCGAGAACCAATTTGAAAATCACGTTTTCGAGGGAGGCCAGCAACTGACTGAAACAGAGTACAAGGAAGATGCTCTGGGAAGAAGATACAGAGACATTGCAGTGAGTTTTAAAAGTGAAGATGATGAGTATGTGGCAGATGAACGCGTTGTAGTTCCAAGATACTTGATTGTGATTGGTTCTCCACCGGAGTGTTTGTATGAAGACAAAATTTCGAATGTTGAACGTGAACTGAACAAAGGTGGAACTTCGGTTATATTTTTATTATTAAAGAACCTTGGTACGTTAAATATCTACAGGTTAAATTTTTTGACGTTGTCGATGAACAAATTAAAAAACTGATGTGTTTGTAAAATTATTTGGTGACTAGTTGATAAAATTAGTGAAAATATATTTTATTTAACTTTGTTTATTGCAGTATAAGAAACATAGTTTTATATTTGTAAAGTTTTCAAAAGCTTTTCTTTTCGTATGTTTTTAATAAACTTTATTAACATCAGTCTAATATATATAAAAATTTTAACAATTGTATAACTCTTTATGCATTCATTTAAAATAATTAGTTATAAAATGTACAACAATTCACTGTTTAATTATGTTAAGTACTTTATTTTAAATTTAAATATGTTTTTCTTACATGATAATTTTATTTTAGATAGTATAAAAGTACTTATATTAAACTTTTACTATGTCATGATTTATCTAAGTATCCAAGGTTTTCGTACATTATTTGTATAACGTGTTAATACATAGTCATGAGATGTTTAATGAAATAAATACTAACAGACACAATCAAATAGTTATAAGCGTTTATTTAAGCCCATAAGTTTTAAGTTTGCGATCGTTAAATAACTTGTAAAAAACTTAAATTAAATGGCCAAAATTGTTATAAAAGTATAAAATACTTTTGTTTCTATTATTTTCTTTGTAAATAATTAAAAGATGGGTTTAAAATAGCCTCAAATACTTTTATAAGACATCGTATGCTATTGTAAATTATTGATTTTAGGTTACTTTTTGAACTATATATAAGTTAAGTTATGTTGTTATCAAGTCGATTGAAAATAAAATTACAAAAATACTTAAGATTCCTGAGAATTATAATATGTAAAAATACGATTAATATCTTAGTTGTCTTAAATAAGTAAAATGACATTGACAATTACTTAGAATCTACTAAGTTATTTAGTTTTTAAAGTTTCAACTTATTCGTTTTTTTTTTTTGTCTTTAAAACTACTAAATATAATGTACTTGAGAATAATTTTAAACTATAACGTTTAAAGCGAAGTACTTTTGTTGGTCAAACATAAAATATTCAGCGGGGTGTTTCCAAAAAAAAAAGCAATTTTAGTAAAGGTTTTAAATAAAACTGAAGCTAATAATTAAACACTTTCAACTCTTAAACTGTATTTTTAAACACCGAAGAAAACATCGGCAAAAATCTACGGAGCTATAACCTGGATATTTGTATGACGTGAGATACTTGTACTCTATTTGTATGCTCAAGTTAACATATAAGTCTGATCGAATTCTTATATCTAGAGTTTATGTAAAACAAATAGAGTTATTTTTTTTTAGTCGGATAATAAAAACTGTTTTCAATTCAACTATTCTAATAAAAATTTTAAAAATTTGATATTTAAAACCAGTTTTGTCAACTTAAGGACGTTTATGTTAGATAAAACGTTTAAAATAAGTTATTTTAAAATAGGCCAGTAGCAATTGTTTAGCTAGTATATATTTGGTTTAAATTTTAATCTAAACAGCGTTTTTAGAAAACTTATTTGTTGCTAGTTATAAAAACCACAAACTAGTGAAAAATTTAGGTTTTAGTTTATGCATATCAGAATTTTCAAACCGTTTTTTTTTTTAAACTAGTATCAATTTTACCTAAATATACTCTGATATGCTTGAATTTTCGAATATGCAACATTTTTGTTTTTGCTTATATTCTTCACGCATGAATAAGTTTTTAAACAACAGTATAATCAACTAACATTGTTATATACAGTTTCATATTCTATTTGTGCTTGAAAAGGTCGCAATCTCTTGCCACCGAAACCGGTCGCGAAAAAAATATAGAATTTTTATAAATCTATTCAAACCAAACTATCGAATTTATTTTACTGTTGCTTTCAACTTTACTTTTCTGTTTTTTTATTTCATAAATATTTAAGGTAACCCCAGATAATGTTTCAAATAAAACGTTGCATCACAGTTACTTTGTCAAATTAGTTTGTTTACTTGTGATCATCACTTTAGCGTGAAACAATTGTTAAGTAATATACTCGATTTAACTTTTGTCTTAATTGTACTACGTCAAATTACCATACTAAATTTAAGTAGTTATAAAACTTTTTTTCTTTTTTTTACACACCCGTCTTTTTACAATTTCAAGTAGTTTTCAAAAGGTTATTCTGTTTGTATATTCAAATTTTTTAGTAAAATACATTTAAGAAGATGGTTTTTTTAGAGTTATCTTAGTTTAGGAATTTACATAAGGTATTTAATTAAAAGCAGTTTATTTTTTGTTTAATGGAAATATTTAGTACAAGGTGTTTTTTTATAATTGCCACATGTAAAACAATTTCCAGGTAAAAAAAGTTTTCCTGAGTAAAATATTAGTATGAAAGTTTTCTTAAATCAGCTTGAGTTTTGCATATAGTACTTTAGTTTTGGGAAACGTTCAGTTCCAACCTGCGATCAACTCCCATCCGCACAATTCACACCCGATCAAATAAGAGATCCACTTATCGAGTACGGGTAAGGGGGTTACATTGATAGTAAAAAAATATATAACTAATGAAAATGAAACAAAAAGATAAAAAATACTAGTAAATAAAGAAAATATGTGAAAAATTTGGGTGGGAATTGTGTGCAGGTGGGAATTGATCGCGGTCGGAAATTGTCAGTTACCATAAACCAAAAAATTCAACCTTGGAGTTTTCACCTGAAAGCTGTTTTACAGATTACAATCGTTATAACAACTTCTCGTGCAAAGCTTTACTTGGTCATCAAAACCTTCATAAATTGGCTGTTTTCCAATTTGTTCTTAAGAAGACAACTATTTAAACTGTATTAACACAAAATTTGACCAATAATAACAACCAAATAAGACCAAAAAAATGATAGAAATATTTCAAATAATTTTAGTTTTTAATTAATTCATACTAATATTTATCAACATTGTATAGTAATTCAATCTTATAACAATTATACTATTGCTTGTAATTTTTTTTAGTTATCAAATTAGTAAAAATTACGGAGTGTTATCTTACTTTGTTATTTTGTGACATTATGTAGTCAAATGCTGCCAGCACTTAAAGTGTGGCCGAATTCGCCTGTACACGGGCCCTGAACATACGTTTATACTTTTATTAAGTTAAATTTCTGCTAATAAACAATGTTTAATTTTTCAAGGAAGCTAGTTAGACGCTAAATGCTTGTAAAGTTTATAATATAAAAATGCCTCATTGTACTATAACTATTTATTGGACGACAAAAAAAGCTCTCAAAGGTCTGGTACAAGAACTTAAAATTATAATTAAAACTAAATTTAGTTATAAATATTAAAAACTAGCTTTGAAATTAAAACGCATCATTAATTTCATGAGAAAATGTTTTAACAAGAAGTATATAAATATAAAAATACAACTTATTTTCAAAAAAAAAAAACGATTAAAACTATTTAAAGTAGACATAAATTTATACTAATAAGTTTATTTCAATAATTGCCTAATAGTGAAACAAACACAAGCGATCACTAATTTTTCTTCTTCTTCGTCGGTATGCCGCTGTAGAACTTGCTGGTGGGTTCGTGCACCCGCTTGTTCGCGTTCCTGTGCTTCAAGCTGGCCGCGTGCTGTTCCGCCTCAGTGGACATCTTGCTCATCTTCTTCATCACTTCGGCTTCCAGTTTGTTGGCGGGTTTCGACAGGTTACGCTTCAGCAGTTTCACTTGAGCGTCGCCGAGGCACTTCTTCAGTGAGAGCAGTTCAAAATTTCAAAATTAAGCAGTTCTGATTACTGAATATACTTTTGTTTGTTTTAAAATTATAATGCAATGCTTGAGTAATTATGTGATTGTTTGCCGATTGAGTCTAAGAATTTTGCTTTACTACAGTTTAAAAAATTAAAAAGTAGTTAATAGGCTTTAGATTATTGATTTCCTATAATAAGTTGATTTAACAATTACATTAAAGAGCAGGTCAACTATTCACGAAGACACCTTTGCACAAAGGCTCAAATATGTATGAAGGGTCACTTTTAAACAAAAGGTCATTTTTACAAGAGAATAAAAACAGATAAATAAATAAAAAATATCTAAAATTAAAAAAAAAAAACAATAAGTTACCGACCGAGGGTAAGGGTTAGGGTGACAGTGATAAAAAAAAAATCAATATAGTAAAAAATTAGTAAATATATATGTTAGAATTATTAGAAAGTTTATTAACTTTGAAATAAAATTTGACCTGTGCAATTTTTTTTCGTGTAAAAAAGTATTCGTGCAAAAGTGACTATTCGCGCAAAAGTATTCCTTCGTGCATATTTGACTCCTACCAACAACATTAAGATGTTAAACCTAGTAAACAATTTACTTTTGCTTGTTATTCAACAATAAGTATTTTAGTAATTAGAAACATTATTTTTCTATTAAAATAACTATAACTAAATTTTATTATTGAAAGTTATGAATTTAACGAGTGTGAAGTTGGTTTAGTAACGTTTTTCAAAAGCTTTTTAAAAATGTCCAAACTTTGGACCCAATTGTTTTTCTTATCTTAATAGGTAATTTTTTTTGTATTCTAGAGAACATTCCTTTGCTTTTAATTAAACAAAAAGTCATTAGGTTTGAGTTTGACTTTAAGTGTGGGGTCCCTTAGAAAATTTTGAGTTTTGTTATCAATTTCTACTTAGCTTGAACAAAAAAAAAATAAATTTTTTTTTTATACTTAATTTTATATGTTAATTAAAGTTATATATTTTTTTTTCAACTGTTAATATTTTGTACTATTTAGCCTTATTCCAGAATTCCTTTTTCCGGAATAAGGCCAAATAAAACAAAATATTAACATTTGAAAAAAAAAAGTCTGTTTTGCATCTAGTCACATATAAATATGAATATTAAAAAAAAAATATATAATAATATAATATAATAATATAATTCGAGAAAAGTAAAAATCGATAACAAAACTCATTTTTTTCTAAGAGGCCCCACACTAAAAGCTAAATCCCAACCCAATGAATCTTTTAAGAAATTAGAAGCAAAGGACCGTTTTCCAATAGACAAAAAAGAAGTGAATTAGCTATTATGATAAGGAAAAAAAAAGGTCCGAAGTTGCTCATTTAAAAAAAAAATCTTGAAAAACATTACCGAGCCAGCTTCACACTCGTAAGAATTTATACAATAGAGTAATTTCCATTTAAAAGTTATTTAAACTATATTTATGATGAGGATAAAAAATCATAGGATGTACATAAATATTTAAACTCATGAAAGCAACACTTTTGTTTTTTTTTAATTAAAATTTAAAAACTATCTATCTACTATTTGTAATCCATAAAAGTAGTAGGTTAACTTTTAAATTAAACTCAAAATAATTTACTTTTATATAACTAAAGTTTTTACGATAGTTTTAAAAATAAATTGTATCTAGTAATAGTATGTATAAATAGGATAACAGATGCTCTTATGTTGTATATATTTTGATAGCATTGTTTGTTGGTTGTTGCGCTCAAAATATTTTTTTCAAGTACTGGTTGTACGAACCTTTCGGTTATCGAGTCGTACATCACTTTAATACAGTAAAATAATATTTTTCATGTTCATAAAATTAAACATAATATAAATTAATAATGTTATGAAACTATTTAAAATTTAGACTTTTTTGGTAACGTCATTTAATGTTAGAAAATTCTAAAACTTACTTTGTAAATATACAACAATTAAATTTCTTGACTTCAAAGACAAGTAAGCCTTTAATTATTATTTAAAAAAATGATTACGAATGTTTAAAAGATTGTTTCTAACTTATAAAAGTTTCCTATAAAAAAAAATTATTTATAAAATGAATTAACCGAATGATAATGTTTGTTTTTACAAACAAGTTTTCTTTTTAAAATTTAGTTTAAACTATCATTTAAAGTAATTGCTATCGCTTAACAAAAGTTGAAAACTAAGACATTTCTGTGTTGTTAACATCAAAAAAATATTTTTTTATTTAATAGTCAAATTGAGTTAGTTGAAATTTAACTCTAATTGCTTTCTTTAGTTTACTTATTTTTAAATATTTGCTTAGTTATTAGTAATTAAATAAGTAATATTATTTAAAGTTTTATAGAAGTTTAAGCAAACATTTTCACCATATAAAGTTAGCAGCTGTAAGTTTTTGATCAACAAAAACTAAAACTGAATAACAAAGCTTAAACAAGTTTGATGAACAAAACTTAAGCTTCAAAGTAGTAAACGTTAATAATTTATCATTAAAACTAAAATTTAGTGATAAAGCAGAAAATATAACAACTTTTCTAGCAGTTTTTATAAAAAGTAAAGAATATTAAATTGTATACCTGCGGCTAGATATATCAAAATGACATAAACAATAATTATTGCTAAAAGCATTCAATTGTAAAAAGTTAATTTGATTTGAAATATATTTTATAACCTTCGAGTCGCGTCTAAACACGTTTACTTTACTGTATAAAATTTCAAAATTTTATAAGTTATGTTTCCAAAGATGACTTAACTTTTGACTTTTAGTCTTCCGTACCGAGGATAAAGTAAGCCATTTTTCAATCCTAGAAAGTTTACTCGGGCTTGTCATTTTAAGTTAAAATAAACTAATGCTTTTAAAGCGTTTATGTTAAGTTAGCAGAGCAACACATTAGTATATTATCAACACTCTCAAGTACTGTCAGTACTTATTTTACAAGAACATTATTTTAATTTAAGTTACTTAACAAGTAATAAACTGTAAAAATTATATTTTGAAATATAGCTTTAATAATTGTTTAAACAAACCTAAATCGTACTTTCAAAAAACATGTTATTACTTCTTTTTTAAAATGAATGTCAAACGTTTTATACATTTAATAAAACAGCTCGTTGAAAAGTTTTTATATCAAAAAAAAACTTTAAAGTCTGCAGATACTTGAAAAAACTCAATTAAAAGTAGTTTATATAAATTAAATTTTAGTAAAAAAAGTATTTGATATGATTCATTTTCTAAATCAGGTAAATAGTACACGTTCAAAAAGTTTAGCAGCTTGATTATAGTTTAACTCCAAATGTACTTTTACAATGGTCAGATGCTGGTAATTTTATAATTAACTACAATCTCAGTGAAAAAAGTGCTTCATTTAATCTCCTCTTTATAATCTTATTTGTTTTAAGTTGTGGTTCATTTATTTTTCATTTATTCAAAGCTCAAATAGTTTTTTCCGTTCATTGAGTTTCTTCAAAGTTGTATGAACTATGTTTTTATACTATTATGTTGTACATTTTTCTAAAATCTAAATCTGGAACAATATAAATTATTAAATAATAGTATGTTTGCTGTACAGCAGGCTTTTGCAGTATATATAATCTATGGTCTGAATAAGGTGCTAATATGAGATTTTTGTATAAGACTAGAGTTTAGTAAAACTGAGTTAACTAGATGAAGCTAAGTAGTTTTAGAGGTTCTTCCACTATTATCTTATTCTATAATCTAGATCCTTTTAATTTCTATTTGAGCGACTTTGCGTTCTTACTTAGATCATTACTTTTTGTTGACTCTTTTATGTTACTTTTATTGTTTACATTTTACAAATTTTAGTTTATTAATCTTAGTATTGTTATGTTATGATGTAAGCATCTAGACATCTAGCTAGAGAATATATCAACAACGTACTTATAAAATATTGGTTATCTTTTACAATCATTTTATTTCAAGCTGTTTTTGAACAAAATAATCTAATCTGGTTTAAATATTTAAAAAATAAAAATTTTTTTTAAGCATGAATAAAGTAATTAGAAAAGCTAAAAGTAGTTATAATATTAGGAACAAGTTATTATCCTTATATTTTATTCTAGGCTTCCACTACCATGCATTAAACCTTCATTAATAAAACTTGTTTGTGCATAACTCAAACATTGTTTTAGTTTTCACTTTTGATTATTAACACTTGTGGTTTAAAATTTAACTTAAAAGCTAAATTTTTCATTAAAATGAAAAAAAAGAAAATTTGATAAATATTGTTTAATTAAGGCTTTTATTCAGAACATTCCTGTCTTCTTGTGAAATCTTTAAGAACATTATAACAGTTGTTATAAGTGGAAAACTTGATAGTATTGTTTAAAAAGGAAAAAAATCATAATCATTTTTTGCGTATCAAAACTTTTCAAATGTTATACTTAAGAAAGTTTGTGTGTAGCTCTATTTTACGATTGTCTTTTGTTTTTAAGCAGACATAGACAAACGTTTATAATTAATCTTTATAGTTTTAATCATATTAAGAAAATTATAAAAATTCTTAAAAGTATATACCATTTGGTGTCGTCCTAAAACTCTAAATTAGTGGTTTGGGAGAATATAACTAGAAAAACTCTAACTTGCTATAAGAAGCTTTTCTTGGAACTCGTATACTGTTTTAATGGCTTATGTTCTTATGTTGGCTTAAACTAGTCATTTTAGTAAAACAGAATGTAAAGATAAAATAATCATACAAATATTTTTAACTTTAGTTTAACAATTTTCATTATTGTTTGATAAGGAAAAAAATAATAATCAAATTTTGCGTATTAAAACTTTTTAAATACTTTAGAACGTTTGTATGTAGCTCTATTTTACGAGTGTCTTTTGTTTTTAAGCAGACATAGACAAGCGTTCATAATTAATCTACATAGTTTTAATCATATTGAGAAAATTCTAAAAAGGCTTTAAAGTATACACCATTAGACGTCGTCCTAAAACTCTAAGATAGTGATTTGGGAGAATTTAACTCGAAAAGTTTAACTCTAACTTGCTATAAGAAGCTTTTCTTAAAACTCGTATGCTGTTGTAATGGATAATGTTCTTATGTTGTCTAAAACTGGTCATTTTAGTAAAACAGAATGTAAAGATAAAAAAAATCATACAAACATTTTTAACTTTAATTTAACAACTTTTACTCTATAAGTTTATTTGAACACTTAATGATATATTTTTGAACATTAGGTTAATAATGATAGATATTTTTTTTTAATTTGAAATGCTTATAAGTTTATACTAAATATAAACTTATATGACAGATGTTTTGAATCTAATATAATTTTATACTATATAAACTTTGTTTCAAAGTTCTAAAAACTTAAAATTAATTATGTTTTGTTTCTGTTATTTGTAAATTTATTGCTTACGTATATTTGATCTTTTCAATTTTAACTTAATTTATTTTCTTTCGCAGATTGTTAATTAGAATTTAAAATAGAAGAATTCAAAAAGAAAAGGAAGGTAAATCAGCAAAAAAAAATCGTTTATTACCAGGTTTGTTTACTCTGACATCTTACACCAGACTTCTTTGCTAGTGAAAAGACTTGAAATACAGTATATAATTGTTT
Source organism: Thalia democratica (assembly GCF_965202585.1). NCBI lineage: Eukaryota > Metazoa > Chordata > Thaliacea > Salpida > Salpidae > Thalia > Thalia democratica. The sequence continues at coordinate 39,659,536 of NC_139165.1, read as the reverse complement.
TTATGATTACTTTTGAAATCTTAATGTTTCAAAAAAAATTTCAATTTTTTTTGCTCAAAGATAAAAATATAAATTGTTTAAAACTATTAACTATTACATTATGTTTGTGAAACACCTCAGACCGTTATCAGTTTTTATACATAATGATCTGCTTTTAGCGGTGAAACAGTGTCTTATCAAACAAATATGCCAAAAAATAGTTATTGCTTTTGTTGCCCACCATTTTAAAGCCTAAGCTTTTTAAGTTTGTCTAGTTAGAAACTCAGTATAAGTGTTAGTTCTTTATTTTTATTGTGTAAACTCTGTTAGTGTCATAAATTCAACCACTGATGTTTATAGATACCAAATTAAATTTTTTAACATGTTAGTTTTTACCTAAATTTTTTGTTCATTTGTTATTGGACTTCCAAGAGTTGGCATTTTTAAAAACTATGGAAGCCATAAGCTAGAAAAAGGCATAGACCATCATTTAAAATTTAGAACAAAAATTCATGTTGTTATGAAGAGCAAAAAAAAAACAGTTTTCTAAAATATTAGGGGGTCTTTATTTTTTAATTTTGCTTCAAAGGCTGGCTTTATAAAAAACAAATTTTTGAGCTCTAATCTTTGTTACATTACAAAAATTAGTTATTACTTTTGTATCTTTTAGTTAGCTTATTGGGAAAACATAAACTTGCTTTTTTTAACCGTAGTAGAGTTTTGTTCAGATTTATAAATGTTTGTTTACCCTTGCTTATATTTTATATATTTTATTAGTCTGTACTACTTGTTAAATTTTTATCATTTATCTAAAAATTAGTCTAAATGATTTCATCAAGTTTGTTTTCGTGTTTAAATTTTCAGTATGTCACTATTTGAAGTTTATGTACTTTTAGGACAACATATATTGTCCTTATTGTATTGAACGGCAAAAAAAAACGCTAAAAATATTTGATCCTAGGACCTGATGTACGAAGGAACCTTTTGGTTATCAAGTTGCAAACCTTTTAAATACCTTTTTACGTCTTTTCCAGGACTCGTCTAAACTTAACTATGTAGTTTTTAAGTTTTTTTTTTGTGGGCGTTAATAGCTTATTTTAATTGCACAATCTGCAAATTTAAACTAAAGCATCTCATTTACATGAGAGTAGAAAGCCACTCATGCGATTTGTAATTAGTTCAACTTTTATTAAAAAGATGCAATGTTTTTTTATAACCTTTAAGCTAATTCATAAGCTGTTTAAATAAGCTAATTATAGTTAGAGTTAAGAAGTTTAAAAAAATTTGTACTTCAAATAACTGATACTTAAAATCAAACATTTTTAAACTGTTTACTAATAGCTTCATTTAAAAAAAAGTTAAGTCTTTTTTTATAGCTTTTAAATAGCATACGAATTTTTCTTTAGAATAAACATTTTTGTAAGCTTTTAAGTTTTTAATTAAAAACACAACTAATTTTTGTTCTATTTGTAATGGAATGTTTTTAACAAACTAAATAAGCTCATTACTTCAAAATTGTACAAACCTCATGTAAAGAATGTTGTATCAGTAGCATACCATAAAAAGAAAATCCTTATTAATAAAGAATTTTAAAAATTATAGTTTTTTTTATACACATTGGTTTGGTAGTTTTAATTTATTAATAATTTTTTTTTAGGTTTTTTTTAATAATATTTTTTTACTATCACTGTTATCCCTAACCCTTACTTTCAGTCGGTAAATTAAAAAAATCTTTTTTAACTTAAAAACCATTTTTTCTTTTTGTATATTTTTTTATATTTTTTTTTACTCTCACTGTTACTTTTAACCCTTACCTTCAGTCGGTAAGTAAAAAAATCTTTTTTAATTTTTTTTTAAATAATTTTTTTTTCTGAATTAAAAAAAATTTTTTTAATTAATTTTTTTTTACTCTTACTGTTACCCCTAACCATTTTGATCAGTAGCTTAATAGTAATATTTTTTTTTGGTTTAAATTATTTTTTTATTAATATTTTATTTATTTATAGTATCACTGTTTCCCCTAACCCTCACCCTTGGTTAGTATTTTTGTTTATTATATTATTTTATTGTATTTTGTTTCTGTTTTTTTAAATTTTAATTTTTCTTCATTTTTTTACTCACGTGCAAAAATGTAATTCGTACAATTTTAGCATTGTGCAAATTTGACTTCGTGCAATTTTATGCACTCGTTCAATTTTATTCTCTTGCAGTTTAGTCTCCTCGTGCAATTTAGTAACCTCATGCATTTTTGTCTTCGTGCAATTTAGACCCGTTCCCCTACAGTACAGGGTGTCCACATACTTTGACCTAAAAATAAAAGAAAATATTATCTAAACCAAAAGCTTTCTGGTAACTCCGAGTCATTCAACTTTTTTAAACTAAAGTATTAAATATTTTTTATAAATTTTATCTTAACTTTTAGTTTTAATAACATATCATTTTTTTTTTAGGTTTTAATACTAATTTAAAGTTAATTAATTTTTACAAAACGAAATAAAGTAAATAAAGTTCATCATGAGCCAAAACACTAACATTATCGAGTGGGACGATCCTGTTGAGAACGCTGAAGATAATCCCAACTGGAATGAAGAATTCCTGAACCATGATTTCGAGCAAATGCGCCTTGAGAGAAGAAATGAATGGATGAGAGAAAGAAATGAAGCAGACGTATGGATAAGGTTAAGACAGATCAATGAAAGAGTGCAGGAATTTCGTAGATCATTAATGTTCATGGAGCTTCTCGACAGGATGAGGCCGTACGATCCGAGCAGGAATCAGCCAGTCTTTGGAGGTAATTTAGGAAGTTTCAACTAAAAACTAAAGTACATTATATAGTAGGAATAATGAAAATTTCAAAATGCTTTATATAACCTTTAAAAGGAGATTTAAAAACACATAGTTCAACATAAGTTGTTTAGAGATAACTAGGAATCAGCCAGCTATCAGAAGTAATTTTTGCAATTTGATTCAAATTCTTTTTAAATTAACATTGACTTTATGAATAAAAATTATAATTTTTAAGTAAAGTCAAAAAAACTTCGAAATAAAGTAATTTAATAAAATCTTTATAATGAAAATTTTAGTTTATAATTAGTTTTTTGAAAAGTAAAAACTAAATATGTTATCAGGCTATCTACGAAGACAGCTTAGACCACGCACGAGGTTGAACTCGGTGGGTGAGCATTTAGATGAAGAAGAAGATCTTCCAACTGAACAACTTATGAGCAGAATAACTATTGATCCTCAGCAGAACAATAATGTTGCAGGTAGCGGTAAATTCAAAATTATATATTTTTTTAGTTGCTGAAAACATAAAAAAAACCACTAACTTATAATTTCAGGCTCTTTGCAGATACCTCGTATATATCCTGTCGCTATCAGGGTTCACGGTAGTTCTCCTCGAAACAGCAATACTGTAGATGATACCCCTTGGGTTACTCATGATCCAGACCAAGATGAAATGGTTCGAGAAAGTTTCAATAATCTCTTTCTTCGTCGTTAATAAATCGGCTGCGCAATAAACTGGATGCTAGATATTTAAATTGTGTTTTTTTTTACAAGCTTAAAATTTTTTTAGTTTAAATTTTTATACGGAATAAAGTTTGAATCTCGCACGTCTTAAGAAAAAGACTAGTTAAAAAATTTGAAAATAATTGGTATATTGATCGATTTTATTATTGACGTCACCAATAAGTTTACAATTTTTGTCAAACATCATTTAACAGAACTTATGTTTTGAATAAGAAAAATAACTATCATAATAGCAAACTAAAAAAAATATAAAAGTAGCTTATGTAAACAATGAGCAATCATACGAGAATAAATAAAAAGTTTAATGATAGTTCTTTGCATTTGCCCTTACTATCCAAAAAATTTTTTTTTATAAAAATTTTATTTGCATTTGCTTAAATATAACACCTAGCTACTTAAAATTTAAAAAAAATACAGATAATATTGTTTGAGTTCTCGAAAAATTTTAATAACAAATAAAACACATATTTTTATAATAAAGAAGTCTAATTTCAAATTAAATATTGTCTTTTAAAATATTTTGTTAAAATACGCTCAAATAAAAAAAATAAAGACATATATTTGACACATAGTTGCTATAGTTTTTAATTTCATTTTAGTATTACACCTTTTTTAAAAAATTAACTAGAAATAAAAATTTGTTTTTTAATGACCAACCACTGACTTAAAAATAAATTAAGTTACTTAACTACAAAACTGTAAACAATTTCTTTAAAAATACTTCTATGCTTACAAAAAAGTAAACTAGTACAAAAAATATTTACTAGTAAACACAAGATAAAGGTTTCAAAAACACAATCTTATAATGACTTCATTGCGAGAAGTTAAATAGTTAACCGCCCTTTTTAATAAATATCGCCCCTGTACTGTATTAATACCGAGTTACTTTTTTTTCCTTCCTAGCGTTTCTTGCCCACTTTAAGAAATTTTACTTAAAAAGAAAGCTTCTATTTTTTTTTATCTGTTACTAAATAAATTTTAAGAAGTTTTAACTGAGTTAGTATTGTTTTTTAAGTATATCCTGGCAGAACTTTTAAAAACTAATCTTTGTAAAGTATCAAAACTCCTAAAGAGTATCTAACGCTCGCTTAGTAGCTAATTCCTAATTTGTAACAAACTCAAATTTGGTACTTAACTCTTACTTAGTAGCTCACTTTTACTTGGTAGTTAACTCTTACTTGGTAGCTAATGAAAATTTGTAAATAACTCCTACTTAACAGCTAAATCTTACTTGGTAGCTAGTTATAGTTGGTAGATAACTCTTACTTAGTATATAATTTGTTCTTGGTAGCTTACTCTTACTTTCTAGCTTAATATTTCCCGGTAACTAAGTATACTTAGTTATTAATATCTACTTGGTAGCTACCTCTTAATTTGTAGCTAACTCCTACTTATCTGATAGTAAAAGTTCATTTATCCTGCCTAGTACATTGCTTATTATTTAGAGTACTACTAGACTCACAAGTGTTGGCTAAATAATAGTTTACTAGTACAAATTGAACCAAGGCTTCTCGAACTCATTTATTAAATCGCCTCCTTTTCAGAAATTAAAAAAAATCGCCCCCCATGATTTAATAGTTTTTTTTTTCTTCTTGAGTACGCACTTTTGAGCAATAAAAGTTGTAATCGAAGCGTAATTTAGTCTGGAACTTCTTAAGCGCGCACTTTTGGGCTGTGTTCAAAATAATTTACAGGTCTTAAAAAAATTATTTACAGTTATTTTGTTATAAGCCTAGTAAATTGTGTTAAAATAATTAAATATCAAAAAGCCTTTTGTAGTCTGTAATCAATTCTGTTTGAATATAAAATTGTTTATAAACTATTGAAACCTTTAGGGTAGTTGTGGACAAATTTTGTATTGAAATGAAAACCAAACTGAAATCGTATTTAAAAGTATTAAGTATCAAAAGCTAAACTTTTTTTCTTTTGCATAAGTAGTTTTCAAATAACTAAGCGGCCGAAATTTTATCGGATCTATACCGTACGTTACCCATCTAAAATCTTAACTGAAACCAGACATTATAATAATCTCTTATATAATGAGTTTGGGACATTTTGAAGTGACGGCGAAGTAACTTATTTAAGTCGCACAACTTACTTAAATTATTTTTAAATAAGCATATTCTAAAACTATTTAACCATATATTAAAAAACTACAAAAAATGAACAGCTTCATTTACACATAATGAAATAATAATAAAACCATTATTGCTGATCTAATTTTAGGAAGTTTGACCGAATCGTTGATTATCTCACATGAAAAGCGGTTTAGCTTCTGTTAATGCAGAAAAATCATTAGTTTTAATTTTAATGCTAAAAGATATTATAAGTTAGTTGTAAAGTAAAACAGTTTATTTTAAACTTTTTAAACTATATGTTTTGTAGTAGAATACCATGTAACAGTATTTGACTTAGAATAACCCTTAAAAAACTAAACCTTAATCGTAACAATGTTTTTTTTTTTAGTTTAAATTTAAAGAAAAATTAAAGGTTTTGCAGTAAAGGTTTTGTTTTGTGAACAGAAAATAATCAATAATTTATTTTTTATTAGATTTAAATTTTGTTTTTTAACTGTAGCAGTCTTTTTGATGGCTTATTTAATCTGTTTAAAAATTAATTTGTTTTTTAGCTATCAACCTATAATATTTATTAAGCAGAAAAAAATGAAAAATTAAAAGCTAGGGTTAAAATAATGAAATAAACAACACATTTTAATTTTCAAAATGTTTTGAATTTAGATAAAACAAAAACAGTTGTACTAATATTTTAAAGTTTCTTAATTTACAGGTTTTTAAGAATAATAAATCAAGTTAAAAAATAAAACTGATTTTAAGAATCTTTTTAGTGAAATAGTTTAATTCATTTCAAATAAAGACTTCAAGTCTATACTCTTTTAAAGTCGAATCTATTTTGAAATGAAAACTTTTATGGTTTACAAGATTTTTATACTTATACAGATTAAACAAGTAATAACGAAAAACTGTCAAATAAATATCTTTTAACCAAATATTTTATTCACTATGCTATAAAAACTTTTAGTGGAATGTTGAACGACAAATATAAACTAAAAAATTATCCAAGTCAAAACGTAACTGTTAATAACTTTAAAACATAAACCACTCAATAAATACATTAGACTTCTGCTTGAATTTTCAATTGTAACAAAATCAAAAAATTTGAACTCAAAAATGCATTATCATTTTTTTACAGATTGGCAAGTTTTAATATGTTATAATGCAATAATGTTATAAACAAACGTAAATTCCACTAAAACATAAAATAAACATTTATTAAAAATATTGATCTATATAAGCTACTAAGTAAAGTAAAACTTTTTTTTATAAATATTTAGTTAGTTATATACTTTAAATAGTTGAATTTAAAAAGTTATAACTTTGCACTTTTTTCGGGTAAAAAGTGCGAACTCAAGAGGAAGTCTACAGTAGTTAAAATTTATTAGGCATTAAGAAAACCTGTTGTAAAATAAATAACTTAATAAAATTGTTATTATAAAACGACTACTTAAAAACAATACAAACGAGCTTCAATAAGAAATCTTTTAAACTAAATTTGAAGACCTTACAGAAAATAGTGTCTGCAACTGAAGTCTAATCTTATGTGAAGGATGAGCTCCATGACTGCTTGCAATTTTCTCTACATCTGGTTCAATATCAGTCAAGTAAAGCTTATAGTCACCTCCTTAACAAAAATCTAAATTATATATTTTGCTCAAGATGTTGATAACTGAACTGAAAGCTTTCTTAACAACATATTTTTAAGGAAAAGCTATAAACAATAATCTAACTGCCCCCAAATGAATGGACACTTTTGCCATATGTTTTGTTGAGCCCTAAGCTTTCATAAGGTTATTTGAAAAAATTTACTTTAAGTTTGTAAGTTTACTTTCTTGAAAAAATTTACTTTCAGTTTGTAAGTCTGAGAAAGTCTGCTGCAAGTCAACGTTTACTTCAAAAAGATCTAAAGATCTGCTCCGAAGGGATCCACAATCTACTTCGGGATGTTTAATTGAAAAACGTCAGTAAGCTATTTATCAATATCACATTTAAACTGTTCCAGATGAGATGAAAATAATTCTACTTCAGCTTCATTTATTTGAATTTTTAAGTTTTCAAAACTTGCAAACTGTAAAAACTGATTATTTTTGAAATTTTATCCATACAGTTCAAGTTGGTTTCTGAAAGTACTTATTTAACTTTTGACTTTTGCAAGACTAAAGTTTTACCTTGTAAAGTTTTTTTCGGATTGTTTATCTTACAATATAAGTCTGACATCTAAGCAATATCTTTTTTTCTGTTAACAAGACAGTCTGCCAATACATTACCCTTTTCAGAAATAAAATCAATGGTTGAGTTAAAAACAGCCAAAAACTTTCTAAACAGTTTCCTTCTGATAACCATTTCACTTCTGTATACATTATCAACTTATCAAAAACCTTATCATTGTCAGTGCACAGCTTTTTTAACAGACGAATTTGTTAAGCATGCCTTTTTTTTGTTGACAGCTTTTATTAAAAAGTTTAATGAGTCATTTAAACGGACGTTAAATTTTTTTGCAGCTTAATGTTGGCGATGTATATCGTAATGAGTAGTAACTATATCAGGGTTTGAATCTTTTTAATATCTGATTAGTTCACGATACTTTCCTTTCAAGGACGAAGCACCATCTGTTCCAATTCCTATAAGATGTCTCGAAGGTATTTTATTTACTTCAAAATATCTTTTATTTTATTTAACACAAACCTTCCTGTGCTATGCGTTTCTATTAGTTGGGAGAACGTTAGATCTTCGTATGTTGTATCATCAACTATTAAAGATACGCAAACAAGAAAAAGACATTTATCTTCCGGAAAAGTGGACTCGTCAACCTGCATCGAAAAAAAGTTATTACACATCATTCGAACTAACTTTTGTTCAACACATTCTGACATTTCATCAATACGTGTTTTCACAGTGTTGTTACTCAAAAAATAGAACGTAAAACATTACTGGTGTTTTTATAATAGATAACTTTTTACAGAACTGTTTTTAAAACAAAAATAAACGTTTTTTACTTAATGGTGTGAGGCAGTCCTTGTTTAGCAACTACGAGAGACAGAATATTAAAAGCTAGTTGTCCATTTCCAATACTTTGTATAGATTTCTTGAAAATGTTTGTGATTTTACACTGTTTTGTTTTCTCGTGTCAACGTTTTTAGAAAACTCTACATTCTTATCGACATGCTTGGAATGAAATATACTTTACGCAAACAAAATGGACTTTTTCTGTTAAAGTTTTACCTCGGGGTCAAACATTTAATGACAAACTAAAGTTAGTAAAATAACAAGATAGAAAGTAAAAATTTTATGGCTGCCCAAAATTATAAAATAGCTCCCCATTAGCCCATTACTTGTTATTGTCCCAACCCCCTTTCCCCCTTCACTAAAATTCCCTTCCCGACTTGCTAAAATCACCCCCAGGGGAACGATATCGCCCACTTTGGGAATCCCTGGTTTGAAGATAACGTGCAAAACGAAAACAAGAAACAAAAAAGTTTAAATTAAATAAATAATAATATCACAATTAAAATGATGTTAGCGGGACCTAACCTTAAAAAATATCACAGCAAACTTTCGAATGTTATTCGTAAGTATCTGGGTGTGGGCAGAGATGACTTAATTTTTGTTTTTTAAATTTCGGATTTAGTGTTATTGTTTTGTTTCCATTGACTAAGTGGCTAAATATAGATTTGTTTAGTCGTTATTTTAACTAATTAAATTTTAATATCAATTTATGAATTAGAATTTTAGATGAATAGAGTTCTTTTTTACAGAGGTACAAAATTTTATTTAACTATATTTAATAATTTGAAGTTTGTTTTCTTATTAGATTATTAATATTATCATTAAAAGTTCACTATACAACAGCTTATGAGTCCACTATACAAGTAATAAAAAATTCAAGTATGTACTGTATTATTTGATAGCGTATTTATTATTAATATTTTTTTAAGTATAAAAAAGATTCTAATGATCCATCATCAAGTTTACTATAAAAGTTTTGTTTTACTTGTAAACTTGTTTTTACGTAAATTTTATTAGACATTTTTTGATTTTTTTTTATGTTTAGTTCGTTAGATGTCTGTTTTTTTTTAAGTATATTTGTACATTAAAAGTATGATTTCTTTTAAGGTAGGTATTTACAATTCCTTAAGTTTTTACAACTAATATATTTTTGAAAGTTAGCAATCATAATTGAGCAATAACATATATTAGAAGTTTTTTATATAAGTTTTTTTTATAAATATTTTAAACTAAAGCACATACTAAGAAAATTCACAGATATTATTAAAGTATAGTATAATTTACAGTTTTTGTTTTATACTCATCTTAAACCTATTTTTATATTCAAAGATGAGATATATGTATTTGTCTCTGCATTTCTACGACTTCTCCCTTTTTATGTTAATATGAAACTTTATTTTGCATTTTTCGTGGTTGTTGCTGTAAAAAGAGCAACGAAAAAAATGTGAACGTATATAATCGTAGAAATCGAAATCTAAGGGGAGGAGATGGTGTGGTGACCATGGTAGACTATGCTTTTCATAGTCAATATTGGCAGAAATGGGTATGAAAAAAAGTGCACACCAATTTTTTTCTTTCAAAAATAATTCCGTTTTGAGTTAATTGAGTTAATAATACTTTGAAATAAAACTAATTAGTACTCATGTTGATCTTTTATTGATTTTAAGTTTCTTTTTTATTGTTTTAATTAAAACTGCTCAAATAAAGTTATAAAATGTATGGTGTCAGGCTCGATGACCAAAAGGTCTTTCTCCACTCCAGTTTTTTGACCATAGTTGTGAGTGTTCAAATTTTCCTTTCTTCTATAACCTAAAATTCAACAATGTAAGTATTACATACAGTAAAGTAAAGACATCGATAAATTACACAATTTACTATTTTACAATTACGTGAAGTTTCTTAATATGGTTGAAATGTTTTTTCCATTCTTTAAGAATTAGTTCTATTTTTAATTAATTTGTTTAAAATTAATAACTTTATTTGCAATACGTTCAATGAAAATTTGTATTTAGGCCCTGGTAGTTGTAATTAAAAGATCAAAATGAAAACTCTCAAAAACGTTTCTGTAAAAAGAAATAGTACCTAAACTCATATATTATTAGTATTTTATGCGCCAAGAATTTTTGTACCAATAAAATAACTTTAATAAATTGTTTATTTTATAACTGTTTTATAAAATAAATTGAATTACGTCTCTTATTATGATTTTAACTTTTTGTTTACTGTGTACTGTAATAATAAAGTTTATAGTGTTATAGCATAGGACTATAGGTAGTATAATGTGATAGACTAACCAAATTAAATAAAGCTTTTTTTTTGTAAAACCTTTTTTAATTATTTTTATCTTGTAGTATTTTTGTTTAATTACATAAATATTTCTTGAAAGTACTTGTCTGGTTTTAATAGTTTTAATACAAGTTTTTACTGAATGTATATAAACTTTGTAGAGAAGTTAGTTGAGGTATTATGTTTGTTACCTCCAAATGTTTTTTATCTTATTATTATATTGAGTTTTCCTATAATGAGGTTTTCCGTCAATTTCAAAACAATAAAAAGTTCACAGTGAAAAGATAAATTAATTTGACAAGGAACAATGCTTAAAAAACAGTTAAAAAATGACTTTGATAAAATTCTTAATATTCTAAAACAAAATATAAAGGTATTATGAAAAAAAAAACCAATAGAGCATTAAAAAATGACTAAATAACATAGTTTCCACATGGTCAGGAATTTTGAAAAAGTCAGGAAATCTAAAATAGATTACCAAAGTCAGCAAAAGTCAGAAAAAATGGGGGTTTTTGAAAAAAGCCAGGGAAGGTCAGAAAACTTAAGAAAATTAAAAAAAAAGTTTTATATTGACAGTTCAAGTTTACAAAATTCCTTATTTGCTAAATCCTTTAAATGGTAAAAATGAATTAAAAATTCTTATTTCAGACTAAATTGTAAAATTTTCCTAAAATTTACATAATTACTTAAACTCCAATATATTCCTGGTATAGATTAATAAAATATCCTTTATAAAACTTCAACATTTTTGTACTAATGTATTAAACAACTACCCTACTCAAATAAGCAGATTTTGTATGCTTTTTTTTATTGATAATCTGTGCAGGGTTGCCAAAAACTTTAAAACCTAGAAAAACCTGGAGTTTTTAACAATTTTAACATATGTTATGAAGTAAAATTTTTATTTGACTCCAAAAATCTATCATACTAATAAATTTATTATGTCATCATATAGCATTTTTTTTATATTTAAAAACACACTTAAAGAATGTTTTAGAATTCTTTTCCATATTGCTTTACTACATAACACAGTTTTTTTTTCCTTAAACTTATCTTTAAACTAAAAATAAACCCTAAAATGCCAATTTAAAAGCCTTAAGGAAATTTTTGAAAGCTGGAGAATTGAGAGCTGACAAAAATGTTTGGCAACCCTGTCTGTGGCAAAAACAATTCCACAGTCAAACTGTGATATATACACAAAAGTTTATCTTGCTGAAGTTTAACATCAAAGTGTTATTTGCTTTAGTAAACAATAAAGTTCTTTATAAAGCACGTATTTTAGTATTTTATGTAGCAAGTTTATGTGTATACTATACCTCTTTATAGGTTTTTTAAGTTGTTTAAATTTGAAAAATAAGTTATAAGAGAAGTATATTTCATTGTAGTTTACTTATTCGTAATTTTTTGTAGAATAATTAATTTTTTAAAATAAATAAGGGTATATTTATTTGTTTCAAATTTTATACTAGATAATAGAAAGAAATGTTTTATAAAACAGATATATAGTTTACTTTTTTATGTAACTTTTATAGTTACTTAAGTGTATTATTATTTTATAATTTTTAATTTAAGGATTTTATATAACATGATTTAGGCAGTACGACTTTATTTTGCTGATAGAGCTGTTTATTAAAAATACATCAATCATACACAGATGGTCCAAAAGATAAAATCATTGAATTCAGCAAAAAAATGTTGAGTTAACCTGTATAAAAGTAAGACTAAAAGCTTTAGATAGTTTTATGTGTTTGATTATGTATTTTAGAATCAGTTTTAATTAAGAGTTTGTATTATAAGTAAGAAAAATTTTAGTAAAAAGTCAGGAAAAAGTCAGGAAAAGTCAGGAAATTTTTCTCGGCTTGACTGTGACAACCCTGTAATGATTAAAAGGGATAATTTTTGTTTTTACAAACAAGTGTTACTTTTCTTTAATCATAAAATATCTCGTAAACAGGGTTGCCACAGATCAACCTGAGAAATTTTTCTGAGTTTTTACTAAACTTTTCTTGACTTATATTAATCAATCTCTTAGTTTAAACTTATTTTAAAATACATAATAAAACACTTGTTATAACATTAGTTTTTTTTTGCAAAATTCAATCATCTAACTTCCATTTCATCACTTCAACCATCTGTGTATAATTGATGTATTTTCAATAAACAGCTTTATCAGCAAAATATAGTCAGACTTAGCATAAAAGTCATAGAATAATCTAGAAGGTAATATATATGAAAATTTTTAATAAAATATTTTTATCTTAAACATGTAATACAGTAACCTATCGCTTATTTACGCACAACGTGTCCACAGAAAAAGTGCGTAAAGATAAGATAGATCGTAAAGATACGTAAGGTACCAAAAATACTTACTGTAATGGCGGTTTTTTGATACTACTTCTAGTTAAAAGCAGACTTTGGACTTTTCCACTTTTAAAAATTTGTTTACTTTATTTATAATTATGAAAACAAATGATAAAACTATACACAATAAAAAAGATTTAGATTTATATATAATAATACTTTTAGAAAAATTTAACTAGCTTTAATATTAGGCATATTTTATCTTTTACTTATTTATATGTGACTTATTTGATACTAACATTTAAATTCTATTTTACTTAGCAAATTCAATTTATAATTAAGCATTTATTTACAATTAAGACTTAATGTGGTATCTATATTAAAATTACTTTCTATAGCCTTTTCCAAAAATATGCATTTAGTGCTGCATGGATTTTTTCTTTTGAACAAAAATATATAAAATATATGAAAAATGTTTAATTAAAATTATTTATGTTACTATAACTTTTTTTTAATTTAATCTTCTATTGTTAAAAAAATTTCTAATAAACTGAGGTAAAACTAAATGTTAATCAATTAGTCAAGGAACATAAATTTACATAGTCTAAAGATGTAGAGAGGTGATTTAACATTTAAAAGCATATTTTGAATTAAAAAAATACAATAAACCTAATTTATGCAACATTAAAAAAAAATAAAAGTTTTATATTTTGAAATTTTTAAAATTCTAAAATGCATAACAAGATTGCGTAACGTCATGAGTACGTAAGATGCGAGAGGTTACTGTACTTACATAAAATGTTTACTTAAGTTAAAATAGTACCTAATCTATTTAATAAATAATCCTTAAATTAGTTGTCTACCGAATCAAAGATTCGGATTCGGTCGAATTATAATTTCAAAATAAGATTCGGATTCGGACTCGGTAGACCACTTTAAACTTTTTAATGTAACTTAACTGTTTGTCAAAAGTTAAATGAAATATAAAACTAGTTTATGATTTCACGCTTGAGTGATTAAACACGGGGCTTTCTCACTTATAAAAGCATTATTTAATTAGATTTGGAGTACTGCACACAGTATAAAATTTATGATATATTATTTTTTTTAAACTCGCAAAAAAAGTTTAAAAAAAGTTAAGGTGTTTTATCTAAGCTTTTTGATAACTACTCTTACTTATTCATCATATGTTTAGTTTTTTTTTATGTTGCTCGTTGTTATAAACTGCTGCTTTATTTAAACAAATTAAATAAATGTAATTTAAATATGTAACATTTAAGTAGATGCTTAAATACTTGTACCTATATATTTTATTACTTATAATTTTAATTTATGGTATATATGTTATAACTCTAAAAATTTCAATATTTATCTTAAAAACAATGTTTTAATAGTAAAAAAATGTGTTAACAATAAAATTTTAATTAAATTGCAATGAACTGCTGCAACTACTTCCATTATTCATTGTTGACTCTGAATATTAAGAGAATATTTATAGCTTACTGCAGTAATGCAGTAAATAAGGCTTAAAATAAACGGTGCAATATTTCATTAGAAAAATATTAGCCTAGTGATTTATAAAAGTTTTGAAAGCAGCTTATATTTTTTGAGAAGGAAGTTTTATAAAACTGTTGCGTGGTTTTTTTTTTTGCATTATAAATATTTCTCCCATACTATATTGCCTAATTTAAATAAAGTAGTCTAGAATAGTCTTTAGTATTAATAGATAAAATTCACTGATACATTATGATAAGTTAGTATAAAAGCATTTTATTATTATCATGTCTAATTTAAATGATACAAAAACTGCCCGCAGAGGAACCTAAGCATAAACGTGCTAGAAAGAAATATGGGAAAAAAAGTCAGGTAGACAATCTTCCCACAGACATTTAAACAGACCCAACTGAGACTTTTTATTTTTGAGCTATGGATGTTGTTGGACCAACATCCATAGTTCACAAATAAAAAGTATCTTATTTTTAATTTGATGTTCTATTTTTTAGAGTAGAAAATTGTTATGAAAACTAAATCTTAAAATTATTAAAGTTATATAACTGTCTAAAAGGGTTGCCAAAAAACTTGAAACCCAGGAATTTAACAAGTTAGACCGAAAAACCTAAAAAAATTTGAATTTTTGAAATTAAAAAAAAAAACCTGGAATTTTGAACAAAATCACTTAAAAACTTGGAATTTTAACAGTATTTAGATGTTAAAAAGTAAAATTTTGATTTGGCATGAAAACTATCATAAAGATAATTTTTTTAGCATTATCAAAAGTCTTTTTAGAAAATAACAGATTTAAAGAAGCTTTACAGTAACTTTTAATTGTTTGCATACAATTTAAAACAGTTTTTAATCTTAAAGTAAATATAAAACTAAAAATAGACCCAAAAATAAGTACTTTTGAAAGTCATGAGGAACTTTTGAAAACCTGAAGAAAATTTGCCAAAAACATTTAGCAATCCTGTATTTAGCAATAAGTGGAGACCTTTATTTATTATATATCTTAAAAGACAACAGCTTTAAATAATTGATTTTGCTAATTTTGTACTGTATTTAGTGCAGAAGTATAGTTTACAAAAACCATATATTTTTAGACAAATTGTTTATTATCTTCTATTAATTATAGCAATTAAGGTTTGCCAAACACTCAGGGTACACAAGAAAACATAGGGTATTCTAAAAGTTTAAAAATCTTCTGGAGGTTCTGGGAAACTCAAGGTAAACTTAATTTTTAATAAGTACATTAGGGTAGTTTTAAGACTTTTAAAATTTTAGGCTAGTATTCATATATATTAAATGAGATTTAGTTTAGTTATGTTCAATACTTTGTTTAATAACCAATTTTGTTAAAAACTTGATTTTTATTAATGTCGAAAGATGTTAATTTTTTATAAGGATTTGAAAAAATCTACAGGTGACTCAGGACTGTTTAAACTTTAAACAGTCCTGAGTCACCTGTAGATTTTTGCCCAGGTGTTCTTTAAAGTCACTCAGGGCAGATTTTTTGACTTATAGAGTGTCAACCCTGATTAATATAAATGTTGTTGGTAGTTTGGTTATGATAAATCATTTTTTTGTATTTTCTCACAATTCTATGAAGCTTATTTTGTTAATTTGTCCATTTTGAAGATTCTGTTAGTAGATTTTAAAAATGTTTTATATTTAAAGTTTTTTACTTAATGTCAGACATTTATGCCAAGAAAAATAAATAAATTTAATTTTTAAAATAATAAAAATTAAATTATATTGAAGCAGGTTTTCGCAAGTTTTTAGCTCTATATTACTATGCTTACATTAAATTATTTCTATTTTTCTTCTGTTAGAAATTTAAATACATATAAGTGCTAAAATACAATGAAATCAAACTTAACGTTAAATTCAGTTGTTAATTTTATAAAATAAGTTTTACTCACTGGTCAGTATAAATAAAGCTTGATCTTTTTGTTAGCATAAGTTTAATAATTAGTTGAAGATTTATTGGTTTGTATTTTGTAGTATCATGTTTTGCATAGTAGTTTGTAGTACAGGTTTTTGTATCCATAAATTTTTTTATTTAAATAAAAACATAATTTAAGAACAAGACTTCTACGACTTATATTAACAGCTTTATCAATGTGTAGTTTACACAACATAGAAATTACTACTTAGAATTTAGGTTTGTTAATTTTAATTTTATAAAACTATCATATTATTATTCTTTAATTATTTTTGTTGTACAATATTAATAATGTCTTAAATATTCTTGCAATATTTTATATAAGTTAGGAAGATATCTCCATCGCAGTATGCAGTATCTGCGGATCTAAGATAAAAAGAGGAAGTAGCAAGTCTAATTTCTGTATTATCTCTTCTATGCACGAGCATTTGAAAACTCAACACAGCGAGAGTTACAAAAAGTCTCAAAGTTAATCTTTAGACAAAGATAGAAGTTATACTGCACCTGAACCTCCGAAGAAAAGGAAGCTTGAAGCTATCAGGCAAACTAGCCTTGATGGTTAAAAGTCTATGAAACCATCTCACATTAAGTATTCAAAAGCAATTAAAGTTTATAAAAAATTATAAAACTATTTGGACTCGAATTCGGACTCGGATTCGGACTCAGATTCGGCCAAATCCAAATTTAAAAAATAAGATTCGGATTCGGACTTGGCCGAATTCTAATTTGAAAATTAAACTCGTATTCGGCCGAATCCGAAATTTTTGGCCTCTGTAGATCACTACTGTAAATTCAAAATCGGTTACAAAATAATATATATAAGTAACTGTAAAAAAAAAATGTATAAAACCGTTAACTATATATCTGTTAAATAAAATATATCCTCTTATCATTTAGTATAAAGTATGTAAAAAATAAATTTACACTTATTTATTAAAAAAAAAATATTCTATTACAAAATACCAATAATTTAAATTATCATGGAATATACTTCTCTTATAACTAATATTCAAGTTTAAACAACCTTAATAGACATAAAGAGGTATAGCAAACACATAAACTTACACACAAAACACTAAACTTAGTGCTTAATAATTAAGAACTCATTGTTTACTTAAACAAACATCGCTTTGATGTTAAATTTCAGCAAGATAAACTTTTGTGTGTATATCACAGTTTCAATGTGAAACTGTCATTGCCACAGATCAGCAATACTAAAAAAAATACAGAGATTTCCTATTTATGTTCAATATATTGTTAGAAAAATTTTGCAGCTTTTTAAAGGATATTTTATCAATTTATAGTAATGAAGGCATTAGAAATGAAGTAATTTTGTAATTTTAAAGAAAAAATTTGCAAGTATAGTCTGACAAAAGAATTTGTAATTAATTTTACAATTTCAAGTCTTTAAAAAATAAGGAGTTTGTAAATTTTAGCTGACAATATCTAACTTTTTTTTTTTTGTTAACTTTTAACTTTTCCTGACTTTTTCTTATTTCCTGATTTTTCCTGACCTTGTGGCAGCCCTGTGTAAAAAGACTATCGAATAATAAAATTCTGTAACTAATGCAGGGCTTTTAAACTTAAAAAAAAAATTTTAAGAAAATAAAACTATTTCTACAAACAAGATTACTCTTTTAATTTTGTTGCTCTTCATCATCAACTCTAGAATATGAAGAGTAATTTTCAACTTGTTACCAAATGGCTTCCCTGTAATTTCTTTACTGCCCATACCCCCTCCTCCTTGGCTCCTTTGCTGCTCATGGCCCTAAAAAAGTCTTAAGGTCTTGGTCTTTGTCTCATGGCTTACTTTGGGAAACACTGAACTAGTAAGTCATTTATGTTTATATAAGCTTTTGTCATAAAAGATATTAACATATAACACAATAATTTAAAAAAATATAGCTAAGTTGTTTGAGACTGACAAACAACTAAAGCTAGTTTAAAACAGCATTTTACTATTAAAAAATCACAAAAAACTAGCACAGTTTAAGATATTTTCTAAATAGTGAACTACCAGCATATTACTATGCGAATACTGCAACCTAACAGTGCTTAATAACACTCCTTATTAATTTGTTTCAGTTTGTTACCTGTTACTGTTGTGCTCTTGCTAAAATGTAAATATAAATATTTGCAGGTTTATCAACTTTATTTATTATTTTTTTTCGACATATTTATATTTTTTTTCAGACATTTGATATCGGTAGCTTTTTAAGAGGAACGGGCCGAAAAAATTTACTTGCAAACCACTTTAAAAAGTTAGGTTTTTACGGGTAAACGTATTTTAAAAAAGGAAAAAATAATAAAAAAACAAAGAAAGAATATAAAAAAGTAGGAAATTAGCACCAAATTACTTAATAAAAAAAGCATACTTTTATTTTTATAATGTTGATATAAATTTTATTGCGTTGCTTCTTTTTACTGCTGAAAATGTTTAACCTGATTGCTGGACCATGGCTCATTTAGCTGTATTCTCTGGCCTACAAATCACTTATTAGCTTGAAAACAGCTTATGTAAAACATAATTTTTTAAATGTGGTTTTGATTGATTTTCGGTACACAAGTAAATTCATTACACAGTTCATTGTTTGATCAATTATTTTTTATTATAAATACTCTTAAGACTTAGCTTTCTAATTTTTTTGTAACTATTCCAAATATGGTAGCCGCCAAAAACTTTTTCAGATGTGGTTTATTCAAGTATTAAACGTAAATAAAATAATAGTTTCATATCAATATATTTTAAAATTTTGTTTGTTTATTTATAAGTTATCTATAAATATTTTAAAATGTATAGTTTGGCAATATGAGTAAAATTTTGTCTCTTTTGCACGTTTTTACATTACTAGTTTTACATTTTATATTTGTACTACAGTAGTTTATAGTTTTTATACTAAATTAAAATTTAAGTTATAGACAGTTTTAAAGAGTTATATGTGATCATTTTATACTATATGACTATCTGCTTAAGTAATTTTTGTTAGCATGGTGTTGATTTTTTTAAAGAGATTTCCTAATTTTGTGTTGTAGAAATGCCAGGTATGTTATAAGTTCACTTTTTTAACCATAAAATTTGGTAAATTTTATATCTTATGTAGTGATGTACTGGACTTTTGCCACTTTTGTCTGATGTCCGGATCCAGCTGGATCTTGATATGAAAAAAAGATCCGGATCCGGCCGAATCTCGATTAAAAAAAAGATCCGGATCCAGTTCTTGCCGGACTTTGAATTAAAAACATGTTCGGACCCGGTTCCGACCAGATCCTGACAGAGATCCGGCCGATTCGGATGTAGTTAGTAAAAAAGAGCATACAGAAAAGTACTTTTTCAAAAACAAACCCTATGTAAATCAAAAAGAGTCATTTTCTTAAATAAAAATTATAAACCTACCGTGATTGGCTCATTTTGTACACTTAAATAATTTACATTTGTTTACATTTAAACTATGAAGTAAACATTTCAGAAATGCAACTCTTTACCTATGTTGTAAAATTAAAAACTTTACTACCAAATTGTCAAACTTGTGGCTAGCTGTTCTACTGATTATTAGATTAAAGTAATTTTAGATTTAGGCTCAATTATACTCTCTCTAGCTAGTTTTTTTATTTTTTTGACTTAAACAGTGGCAACCCTGCTAGTTCGAAAATCTTTTGAAACTTTTTAAGTCTTAGGCTGCCTCAGGCTAGTTTAGTTTTTCATAAAAACTGAGACTAGTTTTAAGATTTTTTTAAAATCTGAGGCTAGTTTTTTTAGATTTTGAATGAGTTTGAGCTAATCCAGTTTTCAATATTTTGTGATTTTGTAGTTAACTTTGTTCAAAAGCTTGATTTCAGATTGTTAATTGTAAATGTTTCCTAAAATTGTCAACCTTGTTGCTAGCTGTTTTACTTATTATTAGATTTTTTTTTCAATTTTTAAAAACCTCATTCTGATTTAGGCTAGTTTGTACTCACTTTACAGTGTTCCCATATCCCTAAATTTATATAGGTATCCCTAGATTATTGCAATTTTTCAAAAAAAAACCTATATATCCTTAAATAAAATTGAAAAAAACAGGAATTTCCCTAGATTTCTCAGATTTTACTTTTTCATTTAGTGCTGGACCAATTTTTAAGATAAATATATATATATATATATAATATAACATAACTTTTTTATAAAGTATATTTATAATCTAGTTCTGGTCCAGATGAGGCCAAATATTGATATAAAAAAACATCCGGATGCGGTTCCGGCCGAATTCAAATTTGAAAAAACTATCCGGATCCGGGTCAGACCAGATTCAAATTTGAAAAAAAAAACTATCCGGATCCGGGTCCAGTACATCACTAATCTTATGTAATAATTTCGTTTTTAGAAGTACTTAGTTTTCATTTTTATCATTAATGCTTATTAGTAGGCATATAGCTTGGTACATTTCTGTAAATTTGCAGAAACGTATACTTATGTGCGAAAAAATTGCTTTTGTTTCAGCTTGAAAAGACTCTCCTTCCTAGCAATAGTATTCGTTTATAATTAGTTATGCACTCCTGAAAGATATTTTAAAAATATTTGTAATCTTTTAGTGTCGTAAAAACCAAACGAGTTAAAAACATTTAATTGTGTACATTGAGCGCATTAAAGATTGAGTTTGTCTCAAAGCTGCATTGCAAAATTGATTCTAATAAACGCTGTAGCTTTTTCTTCAAAATTTAAAATCATACAATTTTGTGTTACAAAAATTTGCATAATTTAATATTGTATCTATTGACTACATTAATATTTGATTTTGAAAACGATATAAAATTTTTTGATTCAAAACGTGATTTTCTTATACTTATTTTCAAAGTTTTTTAGGTTTACACAAGAGGCAACACATTAAGAGTCATAGGGGATGTTGACTAAAATAAATTGCCTAGTATACAGTTATCACTCATACTTCAACATTCTATTTTTGAAGTATTTACATAAATGCATATTTTCATATTAAACTCAATAACATTAGAGGTAGTTTAAAGTGCTGTGAACCCGCCAGGACGTTACCACGCGTCATTTCAGATGTTAAAGTTTTTCAGATTTGTAATTTTTTTGAGCTAGCTACGTCCCTGCTTAGTAGTAACAAAAAAATATTTTTGTTTTTCTTCAGGTTTTGTTTTGATTTTTCACCAGTGTTTTTTTAAATAACGTACTTATAAAAATGTTTAAATGTTGAGGAAGACAAAATGTTTTTCTTTTAATCAGGTAGTGAAGCTTGATAAAAACAGATGTTAATTTACTTTTACTGCTTTAAAAGGATTAAAGACTTTTTATCTTTATTCATACCTTCAGTGTTTCGGGAATATGTCAGGTAAAGCAATACAGTTGCCTTTCATATTTTGTTTTCAGAAGTGAATTTTATTGGAACGGGTCAAAATTGCACGAAGACAAATTTGCACGAGGGAACATAACTCCACGAGGTCACAACATTACATGAAGGGACGAAATTGCACAAAGACAAATTTGCACTGGGGACAAAACTGGACGATGGTACAAAACTGCATGAAGATAATTTTGCATTAAGGCTCAATTTTGCACGAGTTACAATTTTGCTGGAGGTTCATTTTCGCACGAGAGTAAATTAAAACAGAAAAAAAATATAAGAAAAAAAGCAGAATAAACTAACTAAAGGAATTAAAAAAAAAATACTGACAGAGGTAAAGGATTAAGGATAACAGTGATAAAGAAATAAAATAAAATAATAACCAATTAAAGAAATTATAAAAACAAAAACTTTATAAAAATAAATTGATTAAAAAAGAGAAAAAAAATCTACAGACAGAGGGTAAGGGTTAGGGGTAACAGTGAAAGTAAAAAAAAATATTTAAGGAAGAACACAAAAAAGGTTAATAAAACAAAAGTTACCGACTGAGGGTAAGGGTTAAGGGTAACAATGAAAGTAAAAAATAACAAGAAAAAAATCAATAAAAAAGAAAAATTAACCCCTGCAAAAATATATCTGCACAAAATTGTCTTCTGCTCGTGCAAAAGTGACTTTGTGCAAAAGTTATCCTCAGATTAAAAGTGTCTCCATGCAAAAGTAGCTTGATGCAATTTTGTGGACTCGTGCAATATTGTCCCCTCGTGCAATTTTGTCAGCTACCCGAATTTTATAGTTGTAAGCATTTGAACTTGACCACAATTTTTTTCTTTATATCAACTTATCATTGGTTTTAACTATTGTAAAATGGTTAAAAGTTATGTTTTAAACGAGCGTAAAACATTGTTTGTTTGTTTTTTTTACTTACTTTTTTATAGTAAAAACACTCTTTTGTAATATAATTTTGGTTAACCTTGTTGTTTCAAAGTAAACTGTGTAAATTAAAAAAAAGTTTGTACTACTTTGAAATAGAAATGTAAAAATTAAACAAGTTTTTAGAGCTAAAATGTATATACACATTACAATGAACTATCTAATGCTTAAATAACCAGTTTATAGTGTTAAAAAAAATTATTCTAAATTTGATTAACCAATACAAAGATAAGTTGTAACATGAAGAAAAGCTCAGAGAAAAAGTTTTTAAACTTTGCTGATGAAAACAACCAGAAACAAAATGATTTTCTGAAGAAAGAACATTTTATAGAGGTTTATATTGAAGACAATTTAATTGGGTGTAACAAACAAGAAAGTTACATAGAAGTGAGCAAGCAGTGGGCAGTTAAAAAATTCCAAAGTTTGCAACAGTTTAAGGGTAAAAGAGGTAAATGTATTTTCGGTTTCTTTCATTTTGTTTATTTAACCTAAGTCAATACAAACTTGTATTAAAACGTTTTTTAGTAAACGTTTAAGATTTAACGTAAAGGAAGAAGGAAAAAAATTTCTTAATGAAAGCAATTTAATGTTGTTTTATTTAATTGTTTTTCAAACTAACAACAAAGTTAAATAGTAAAGTTTATCTAACAGTTTTATTTTATTTTAGTAGCTGTATTGAAGGTGCTTGCAATCAAAGAAGTTTTAACTAAAATTGTCTTACTATTACTTTATATTTTCTTATAAACTTGATAAAAAATTTACTTGCATATCATATTTACTGGAAAGCCTAACCCTTTTTATTTTCTATCTGTATAAATAAAACTATTTTAAAAACATTTTATAAATGAAAAGTCTATAAACTTTTGAAAGTTGCTCTTAGTATGAATTGTTTCAATGTTAATTACTTATGTCTTACGCAAAGTTAATACGATAACCGTTAGTAAAAAAGTCTTTAATTGCTTTATTTTTTTAGTTTCGATGGACAATTAAAATTAAAGAAAATTAAAATTATTACAACTGGTAAAACTAGTATTCACAAAAACGTAATCGAAACTATACTTACGTACAACAGGGTGGTAGGTTAAAGTAAAGAAACTAGATATTTAGATCAAGGGTTTAGCTAAGGCAGTGGTTCCCAACCTTTTTGATGCCCCGCACCCCTAAAATATTTTAATTTGCTTTCGCACCCCTTTCAGTACATGTAATGAAAGAACAATTTTATAGAAAATGGTAAAGATTTGTTTATCAATTGTTTTATAATGGTCCATATTAACAAGAATTAAGTATATGGAAATTAAAAATACAACAAACTGCTTTTTTTTTCTAAGGTAAAAAACAGCAGAACTCACACTCCTTCTGCAACGATAAACGTTTTCTGAAGGTCGAGCAAGTGAGTTTAAAGCTCATCACTCGTTTTTCTACCTGCCCGATCTTTAAATAAGTTGAAAAAAATAATTAATTTTTACTCAAAGAAATAAAAATGAATCTATATTTCAATTCGAAAACAAAACTTTTTTTTTTAACTAACGAAAAAAAACGAAAACTAATCCTATTTTTTCAATATAACTCCTATTGACACGTCGTTTGGCAAAAACTCATAACGAATTTAGTGGAAAATTAAGTTTTTATTTATGCTAGGTTTTCTTGAAAAGGTTTAGAAATCAACAAAAGATCCACATTAAATTTAATGACCAGTTTTTCTTATTTATTATTAAATTACAAATAAATGTTATTCTTTATTACTAAATTAATATTAAACTTATAAGCCTAGATAAAAATTATTAAATTATACTATGGCGTAACCAATTTTTTTTTCTAATGATTTAAATTGCTTATTAGCTTTAAAAATCGATAGTTATGTTTAGTGAACGAAGTTTTAGCTTACAGTCTCCCAACTTAAAGAAAAACTTTCTTATCTATCAAACAAAATTTAAAAGCCATCTTGCACCCTCGAATGCTGCCTCGTACTACCAAGGGATGTGAGCACCCCTAATTGGGAAACCCTAAGCGTTAGGGGACAGTTTCTAACTTAAATGCAGTTTAGCATCTATTCAACTGTTATTTTTTTATTATAGAACAGTTTATTTTTTATTTATAAGGTTAAATAAATTGTCACCACGTGTAAGCAAGGCAAAAAAAATGTATCTTTATCAAACTCATACAAAAATTTTTGTAAAAATTTAGTTAATGTAAAAAATATAAAAACTTTAAATTTAAGTGAATACTATTAAATTGCTTTAAAAACGTAACGTATTCTATTTAATACTAAGCCAGACATATAACATTTGTAACGACTTAAAAAATTATAAAAATATAATTGTTATTATACATCGAATAATCAAAGCGTATATGTCTGACGTAACCTTTGTCTGTTAATTTTTTGTACAAATGCATGAACTTGTTTAAATGTTAAGAATGATAAAGTTTTAATGAAGGTAATTATTAAATTTTTTTCAACTTTTTTAGTCTTTTTTAACTTTTGACCCGAATAACTTAAGAAATTTTTTTAGAAAAAAAGTAAATATATTTTAGGTTTATAGCTTTCATTATAATTTAATCTTTAACTTAGTACTAGTACATGACTTTTTTTTTTGAGCTGTTAAAACCTACGTAGGATAAAGCCACATACAAGTTTAATTGATTAAAAACTTATTTTAATTTAATTTAGTAAAAGATGACAAAGAAACGATTCCAGCTATAAAATTGAGTAAAATTTCTCTAAACGAAAGTTTGGCAAGTAAAGTTGGCAGAAATTTTTCAAAGAATCTTAAGATTGATAACGCCTTGACCTTTCATCAGTTTGCAAGCGTTTTTAATTTATCAAAAGCAACGCGAAGCTACGTGGAGCGTTGCTTTTTGATTTTAGTTAAAACTAAAACCTTTTTGGAGCTAGATTTCGCTCTGCTTTTGAAAATACTGGCGAGCTCTGAACTTTTCATAACTTCAGAACGCGAAGTGTTGGATGCGACCATCAAATGGCTGTGTTACAATTTCAAAAAACGCAGCAAATTTGGGAGCAAACTCTTACAGAAGGTTCGCCTTCACTTGCTGTTTGAAAAAATTCCAGAGCGCTTCGAAAGCAGCTCCCTGTCTGCGGACGAAAACAAAAAATGCCACGAAATGCTGAAGGAAGCTTACAAGCGCAACAAAAACGTTGACCGCGAGAGCAGATATTGCAGTCAAAACTCGTTCGGAGTGATCGTTTGCGGAGGCATGCCGTCACAAGGTGAAAACGCCGCCACTGCATACGCGAGCCAGCTCCGCTTGTCAGACCTGAACCTCGAAGCCGAAGTCTTGCCTCCCATGAAAGAGAGGCGGCACCATTTCAAAGCGGTCTGGTCGAAAGGCGACGTTTACGTTTTCGGGGGACTGCCGGACTGGCGACAAAACGAAGTCTATCAAGTAGAAAAATACTCGACGGCCGCAGGGCGTTGGGACGACGTAGCGGTCATGGTTGACTACCGCCAACGGGTCTGCGCGTGCGCCTTTGCCGACAAAATTTTTATCTTCGGTGGCCATCATTACGCTTATTATAGTACCTATGACGACGACGTTGAACGGTCGTGCCTGGAGTTCGACACCGAGAGCTATCAGTTCGGTGAAAAGGCGCAGATGAGGTTGGGGAGGCACAACGCCGCCTGCGTCGTTTTCAAAGAAAGACTGGTGGTTTGCGGGGGGATGGATAGGAGGCGTTCGCGCCTGCGCAGCGTCGAGAGCTTTGACGTCACGACAAACAAGTGGACGGACATGGCCGACATGACGTCAACGAGAACATGTCACAGTGCGGTAGTCGTCGGCAGCAAGCTGTTTGCCGTCGGCGGGGGGGAAGAGCCAAGGGGGAAGTGCGAAGTTTACGACGACCAATCGGAAGCGTTCGTTGAACTGGCCAGCACGCAAGACCAATGGCCGTTGGACCTTTGCGACGCCATGTCTGTGGGAAGAAAAATCTTTGTGTTCGATAAGCTCCTGAGCGTGGTGAGCGTTTACGACGTCGATAAGAACGAGTGGTCACGGGAAGCTTGCAAAGATATATACAACAAGAGGATGAAGAATTTCTCCTGTGTCAAGCTACCTTTTTGTTGAAAAAAAAAGTTAAACATTTAAACGGTAAAAAATGAAAAGTATTTTAGTTCATTTACATATTTGCTCAAATAAATGGCACGCGAAAAAATTCTGTCTTCGTATTATTTTTAAAATTTATCTTAGAAATAATCCAAAAAATTATTAGTTAAGAGGTTTATTAGATGATAATTAATGCAGTATACTATAATTAGTTAGTAAAATAATATGGTTAGGATGTATTTTAACAAAATAAAATTACTATATCTAAAAAAGCATTTTAAACTGTAGAGTTGTTCATATTATCTGTCATAGTAGTTAGATATAAATTTTTAATTTTTTATATAATAATATTCGATTGCAGTTTTACTCTGTATATTACTTATAAGTATTTTTCAGTATGTTTTATTTTAACATAGTTATATTCATTTAAAAATTTTTTTTTGGTCATAACAAGTTATAAGCTACCGTAAAAAACAATAACAACTTAGTTACAAAGGTTCTTTTTACCAAAAAATCATACAAAAAGAATTTAAACTAACCTTTAAGCGCGTGCAAGTTAAGTTCCTTTAAAAACTTCCACCAAAACAAATAATATAGTAAAAGTAACTAAACATAATAACTTTGATAAAAAAAAACGATTAAAGATTAGTTATAAAATATAAAAGCTAAAAGTGTTCTATTTTGTTAATTTTTTTTTTGAATATTCTAGTGTTTACGATTTTTATATTTTTTTCAAATGATATGTTATCTTTAACAATGATTTGATATATTAATCTACTTAAGTTTGTCGTTAAACATCTTGCAGTACAGAAACTGCTAAATATTTGGCTTGTTTAACATAAAGTTCGTTAAATATAAATTTTATGCATTTCATTATCTATAGTTCAGGTTTAATAACATTTTATTAACACTGATGAAAAAGTATTTCAATATAGCTTTAGTTTTAAATTTACTTTTGGTAAAAAACAAAACATTTCAGCTAACCTTTTCAGACATGCCACAAAAAAAGTTAGTTATAATGATACGTTACGCTAGTGTTTCGCAGTTTTGATAATATTCACTGATAATATACTGAATTTTGGGAACATTTAATTTAATTTGATTGTTAGATATTAAATTTTTTAATATTTAGGCCAGGTCTTTTGATCTCAATTTTATATTTGCCCACTAGGCAAAAACTTGAAAAACAATCGCCCTTCTTAGTTATAAAACGCACTTAATCAAATTTCTTATTATTTGCCTTTACTTTTTAGCTCTCTTACTAGTTTATACTCCTGGTAAAAAAATCGCATAATTCGGGAAAACCTGCGTTAAACTCTTTAATTGTTTATGCTAATAGTATTTAAAAATTTTTGCTGCGTGCAATAGTTTAGGTTCTAGCAACGTACGGCCTGAAGGCCAAATCCGAAACGCAGATTTGAAAAGATCAGCTCCCTAACATTTTTAAAACTTCATTGGAATCTGGATCGCAGATGAAAATTACCGGCCTGCGAGTGAAGTGACCGGCCCGCCAAGATTAACATTACAAAATCTGTATAAAACTTTGTACCATATTTGTACATAACAAAATGTATAAGTTAAACTCTAAAAACATGATTAACAGTGTTTTTTATTTTAATTTATGTATAGTTATAACAAATCGTGTTGTCCTAATATTTTGTTTTGTTAAAACTCATTTGGAATACCTTTTGTCAATTACCTAAAGAAATATTTTTATTTAAGTCTGATATTTTACATATAAACCTTTGGCAATCTATCATTTTAATGACATTTATAAAAAATATACGGGTCAAAAATGACACTCTTTCCGAATAAATAGAGAGTTGTTTGTGTTGTTATTAACAAAAGTAGTTTTTTAATATTTTCTAACTTAACTATTTAACTAAACTAAACTTTATTAAAATGTACTCAACTTTACATTTTAGTAAAGTTTAAAAAAAGTTTTAAGACGCGTTTGGAACCTAAAACCGCAAATTCGGAAATTTGTTTAAACGAAATAAAAGATTAAAATTTTTTATTAATTTTCCAGTAAGGATTGTCTTTACTATTTTGCATTAATGCTAAATAAATTTAATCTGTAGTAAAGGCATTAAGGTTAAGGTTGAAACATCTTTCTCGCTATTACAGTAAGAATAACTTGATGCATTTTGCAACACTTGATATCAACGGAAAAGTATATCAATATGTTTTACTTTACAATGAGTTAGGTGTGACGATAGACTTCAGTTTGACTAAATCCTCTTAAAATGAAATTAAAAGAATTGAAAAAAATTATGTTAAACTTAACAAAAATATTGGCGAAAACCTGCAAAACAGAAGCTTGAACTTTTCTTAGCCGTGAGACAAGCACAAGTTTAACAAAGGCTTGATCATGCCAATTCGTTCATTAGACCACATGCCTTTGGTAGACTGGGACCGGTTTCGTCCTTAATAGGATTCTGATTAGGCTGTGACTTACTGATATATCCTAACAATGACAAAACCGGTCCCAGTATATGGAAGAATAAAATTCAATTAGTAATTAATACAACATATTTTACACATAATAAACTAAAAATGAAGTTCTTATCAATATAAATAATTAATTTTTCTAAAATCTATATTCTAACAAAATTATAAAACTACTTCATTTTTGACATAGTTCCTTTAAAATATTAACTAAACTTTACTTGAAAAAAAACAATTAACTTATAGATTTAAAATATCAAAAAGATATTTTAAAATAAAACTGCTATGAGAACCGCTATTCTATTTTTGAAAATCGGCACTTAACTACCAAACTCTGATACTTAAATAAAATGAACCGATTTTTTTATAAGGAGGCGATTATGAAAATAAATAGTGAAAGTCCCGGTTAAAACTTAAACTTTTAATCTAATAAATTTGACCTAAACCGTGAAAATTACATTTTTAAATGTTATTTTTAACATATTTCATTTAAAATTTTTCAACTTTTAGAATTGGCAAAAGGTATAAATTGTTAACTAAATTACTGCAGTTTAGGAGTTAAAATAAGTTTTAAATTACTTTCAGCAAAGTCTTATAAATAAAGTAGGATACTTATTGTTTTTTTTTTAATTTTCGGGCCCAATCCTGTTTAATTGATGACTTAAACTTTAAAGCGCCAGTAACCTAAGCCAAAATTGGTTGACTAATATTGTCATCAAACAAACTCAAGAAACTAGTTCTTCGACAAGACTCAAGTTATTGCACTTAACGCAAAAGTTGCACAAAACTTATCAGTACTTTTGTATTTTTGAAGTGTTATTAACAGATCCATGTCGTTGTTAGGAGCTGCTGAATCTACATTTAAGTTGATTCAATAGGAAAGGTAGCATTTTGTGCAAAAGTTAACAAAACGTTTCAGTTTTTTTTAAAAAAGTGGTGTCTAAAATTGTTTTTAATTAGTCCTGTTGTGAAAGCAAAACTATTTTAAGAGCGTAAATGATTTTTCTCATCCATCTAGCTCTAGAAACAGCTCCAGAATGTTGACTTGTTAAAAATTGCGAGGACTGAAGTTTAATGTAAATTAAGGCTAGTTTGAGACCTCTTTATAATCATCACTTTAACAAAGCAATTGCAGTTTTTCACATTTTTGATTAATTTTAGAAGTAACTTTAAATTCAAAACATAATTTTCATCAAAGTGTTGCAAGGTATTTTTCCAATGATCCTTAAATTTTTTGAAGAAATTTATCTCTGGTGTTTTTGATTTTTCTATAGCTAAAAAATTGAAAACAATATAAACTATCTATTCTAATTTGCCTGCAAGCTAGCCAAAACATTGGCTTACTAAGACTGTTTTGGAACGTCATATAAGCGCCTTTGCAAATCCCTGTATTAGAATTAGTAGTGTCAAAAACCATATCTTTATACATTTGCATTCTCAAAGAAGACCAACCACTTTAATATGAAATGTTTCGCCGTAAGTATTTTTCAATTTATTTAGTAAAGAAGGAGCTCCTATAAGCTTAAGTTGTTTTTCCTGAGACAGAAACAGACAAGCGGTTGCCACTCTTCATATCTTCTTACTTGGTTTATTCTAGTAACTTTGTAAATTGGTGTTTTTTGTGTCCAGTTGTAAACAAAAGTTATTGCAAATTTTTCAATCAATTTGACCTCCAATAATAAAATGTTATTCATAAATCCAAAAACATTGTAATGAATTGTACATCATACATATCAGCTACCATGTCCCGATTATTAGTTTTAACTGTGTGTATATCAATATAGTTTATGAAATCATTGTTTTCGTCAATACCATGAAAAAAGAAAACTTCATTTTTTATACAAACTGCTTTAGAATAAGAATGCGCTTGTTTTAATGAGGGCAATGCTTTGAAATTTTCTAAAATTCTACTGTTACTAGATTAACTTTTGTAATATGTTTTCATTTTGTTTCATACAAACCTACACAGAATAAAATGTTTGAACGATTATGACTACAACACCTGTTTATAAATAGTGCTAAGTTTGTATCTAATTTTTTTTTTTAATTTTTTAACACTTTTTTAACAATCTTATAACAATTTGATCTTTTTAATCAAAAAAGATTTCTTTAAAACACATCTCAAATCATAATTTGACAGCAAAGAAAGTCGAACTTTTAATGATAAATCTTTAGAATAGAAATGTTTAATTACTTATGACCAAACCAAGCATATGCAGAATTGGATATGTAAAGTGTACCTGAGAACTTTGATGTATTTTTGCAACAAGATCTTAGTCTAACTCTAAAAAGTTTGAAATATCAGCTACTTTTGTAAAGCAGTTCTCAATATAACTTAAAAAAATTTCTAAGGAAATAGAAAGTTGAAAATCCTCGTTATTTTTTAAGTTGTCAGCAAATCTTTCGTGCTCATAAGATTATATTTCTTTTTCAACTCTGAACTCTAAACTTTTATCAGGGAATAACTATATCTTTTTATAGCTGAAACAATATCACTGTTTTTAAAAGTAGTATTTGTAAGTTATTAAGTTTTATAAGTATTATCTTGTATTTTTATGTTAAACAAACTGCTTTAAAAGTTATCGACATAACGAAAAGAACACAAAAGAAAGCTAACTACAAAAGATACATATTTTATGAGGGTAGCTGTCAAAATTGCACGAGGGGACAAATGCAGGAAGACACTTTTGCACGAAGGGTCACTTTTGAATGAAGACACTATTGCACGAGCAGACAATTTCGCACGGAGACATTTATTTGTTTTTATTTACTTTTTGTTTTTTATTTACTTAACTTAGTTTATTTTTTTTTATCACCAAAACCAAAAGCCTTAATCTCAGTTGATATTTTTTTTTTCTTCTTTCTAATTAATTAATTTTTATTAATTATTTTTTTAAGTTATTTTTTGTTTCAGTTTTTACTATCACTGTTACCCTTAACCCTTGCCATCCGTAAGTATTTTTTTTTATTAACTTGTTATTTAATTTTTTTTCTGTTTATTTTTTGCTCTCATGCAAAATGATCTCTGTGCAATATTGACCCTTGGTGCAAAATTGTCCTCGTACAATTTTGTCCCTTCGTGCAAATTTTTCTTCGTGCAAAAGTATCTTCTAGCAATTTTAGGCCTTCGTACAATTTAGTCCCCTTGTGCAGTTTTGTCTTCGTGCAACTTTTACCCGTTTCCATTTCATGAAAGTGTAGTGTATTAAACCTCAATTAAACTTATAAAAATACATACACAATCTTAATAGATATTAATAAAAATAGGTAATATAACTAATTAAGCTTTATTACTAAACATAACACAAGTTCATCTCAAAAATTCTCTCTTTAAAATAAACTATAATCTCAAAAGTAAACAAGATATTAACAATAAAACATTAACATTTCATAAGCTCAAAAAATTAAGTTCTAGAGTTTTATCTTTATCAAAAATTAGATTAGCTATTTATTTTTTCGAATAAGCTTTGTTCATAAAGAAAGTGTAAAGTTATACTCGAATAAGTTTTATTTAACAACTGAAGATCTGTTAGAGATTACTGTAGGAGTAAGTCACAATGTTTTTTTAATAATCTACAAAAATAAAACCTAATTCGTTTCCTTATATACAAGTGAGTTGAGAAATCTTAGATGTTCAATTTAACACATTAATTTAAGTACAAAATTCTAATTAACTAATGAACAAAGAATGAGAGTATATATAATAAGAACTAATAATTTTCTTACTATTTTTATAATTTAAAATTATGATATTACCCGTTTAAGGAAATTTTTGTTTAATGTAAAGTTTTGAATTCTGTTTCTAGCGAAAATCCGGAAAAAAAAATTCTAGCGAAGACGATAGACTTCAGTTTGACTAAATCCTCTTAAAATGAAATTAAAAGAATTGAAAAAAATTATGTTAAACTTAACAAAAATATTGGCGAAAACCTGCAAAACAGAAGCTTGAACTTTTCTTAGCCGTGAGACAAGCACAAGTTTAACAAAGGCTTGATCATGCCAATTCGTTCATTAGACCACATGCCTTTGGTAGACTGGGACCGGTTTCGTCCTTAATAGGATTCTGATTAGGCTGTGACTTACTGATATATCCTAACAATGACAAAACCGGTCCCAGTATATGGAAGAATAAAATTCAATTAGTAATTAATACAACATATTTTACACATAATAAACTAAAAATGAAGTTCTTATCAATATAAATAATTAATTTTTCTAAAATCTATATTCTAACAAAATTATAAAACTACTTCATTTTTGACATAGTTCCTTTAAAATATTAACTAAACTTTACTTGAAAAAAAACAATTAACTTATAGATTTAAAATATCAAAAAGATATTTTAAAATAAAACTGCTATGAGAACCGCTATTCTATTTTTGAAAATCGGCACTTAACTACCAAACTCTGATACTTAAATAAAATGAACCGATTTTTTTATAAGGAGGCGATTATGAAAATAAATAGTGAAAGTCCCGGTTAAAACTTAAACTTTTAATCTAATAAATTTGACCTAAACCGTGAAAATTACATTTTTAAATGTTATTTTTAACATATTTCATTTAAAATTTTTCAACTTTTAGAATTGGCAAAAGGTATAAATTGTTAACTAAATTACTGCAGTTTAGGAGTTAAAATAAGTTTTAAATTACTTTCAGCAAAGTCTTATAAATAAAGTAGGATACTTATTGTTTTTTTTTTAATTTTCGGGCCCAATCCTGTTTAATTGATGACTTAAACTTTAAAGCGCCAGTAACCTAAGCCAAAATTGGTTGACTAATATTGTCATCAAACAAACTCAAGAAACTAGTTCTTCGACAAGACTCAAGTTATTGCACTTAACGCAAAAGTTGCACAAAACTTATCAGTACTTTTGTATTTTTGAAGTGTTATTAACAGATCCATGTCGTTGTTAGGAGCTGCTGAATCTACATTTAAGTTGATTCAATAGGAAAGGTAGCATTTTGTGCAAAAGTTAACAAAACGTTTCAGTTTTTTTTAAAAAAGTGGTGTCTAAAATTGTTTTTAATTAGTCCTGTTGTGAAAGCAAAACTATTTTAAGAGCGTAAATGATTTTTCTCATCCATCTAGCTCTAGAAACAGCTCCAGAATGTTGACTTGTTAAAAATTGCGAGGACTGAAGTTTAATGTAAATTAAGGCTAGTTTGAGACCTCTTTATAATCATCACTTTAACAAAGCAATTGCAGTTTTTCACATTTTTGATTAATTTTAGAAGTAACTTTAAATTCAAAACATAATTTTCATCAAAGTGTTGCAAGGTATTTTTCCAATGATCCTTAAATTTTTTGAAGAAATTTATCTCTGGTGTTTTTGATTTTTCTATAGCTAAAAAATTGAAAACAATATAAACTATCTATTCTAATTTGCCTGCAAGCTAGCCAAAACATTGGCTTACTAAGACTGTTTTGGAACGTCATATAAGCGCCTTTGCAAATCCCTGTATTAGAATTAGTAGTGTCAAAAACCATATCTTTATACATTTGCATTCTCAAAGAAGACCAACCACTTTAATATGAAATGTTTCGCCGTAAGTATTTTTCAATTTATTTAGTAAAGAAGGAGCTCCTATAAGCTTAAGTTGTTTTTCCTGAGACAGAAACAGACAAGCGGTTGCCACTCTTCATATCTTCTTACTTGGTTTATTCTAGTAACTTTGTAAATTGGTGTTTTTTGTGTCCAGTTGTAAACAAAAGTTATTGCAAATTTTTCAATCAATTTGACCTCCAATAATAAAATGTTATTCATAAATCCAAAAACATTGTAATGAATTGTACATCATACATATCAGCTACCATGTCCCGATTATTAGTTTTAACTGTGTGTATATCAATATAGTTTATGAAATCATTGTTTTCGTCAATACCATGAAAAAAGAAAACTTCATTTTTTATACAAACTGCTTTAGAATAAGAATGCGCTTGTTTTAATGAGGGCAATGCTTTGAAATTTTCTAAAATTCTACTGTTACTAGATTAACTTTTGTAATATGTTTTCATTTTGTTTCATACAAACCTACACAGAATAAAATGTTTGAACGATTATGACTACAACACCTGTTTATAAATAGTGCTAAGTTTGTATCTAATTTTTTTTTTTAATTTTTTAACACTTTTTTAACAATCTTATAACAATTTGATCTTTTTAATCAAAAAAGATTTCTTTAAAACACATCTCAAATCATAATTTGACAGCAAAGAAAGTCGAACTTTTAATGATAAATCTTTAGAATAGAAATGTTTAATTACTTATGACCAAACCAAGCATATGCAGAATTGGATATGTAAAGTGTACCTGAGAACTTTGATGTATTTTTGCAACAAGATCTTAGTCTAACTCTAAAAAGTTTGAAATATCAGCTACTTTTGTAAAGCAGTTCTCAATATAACTTAAAAAAATTTCTAAGGAAATAGAAAGTTGAAAATCCTCGTTATTTTTTAAGTTGTCAGCAAATCTTTCGTGCTCATAAGATTATATTTCTTTTTCAACTCTGAACTCTAAACTTTTATCAGGGAATAACTATATCTTTTTATAGCTGAAACAATATCACTGTTTTTAAAAGTAGTATTTGTAAGTTATTAAGTTTTATAAGTATTATCTTGTATTTTTATGTTAAACAAACTGCTTTAAAAGTTATCGACATAACGAAAAGAACACAAAAGAAAGCTAACTACAAAAGATACATATTTTATGAGGGTAGCTGTCAAAATTGCACGAGGGGACAAATGCAGGAAGACACTTTTGCACGAAGGGTCACTTTTGAATGAAGACACTATTGCACGAGCAGACAATTTCGCACGGAGACATTTATTTGTTTTTATTTACTTTTTGTTTTTTATTTACTTAACTTAGTTTATTTTTTTTTATCACCAAAACCAAAAGCCTTAATCTCAGTTGATATTTTTTTTTTCTTCTTTCTAATTAATTAATTTTTATTAATTATTTTTTTAAGTTATTTTTTGTTTCAGTTTTTACTATCACTGTTACCCTTAACCCTTGCCATCCGTAAGTATTTTTTTTTATTAACTTGTTATTTAATTTTTTTTCTGTTTATTTTTTGCTCTCATGCAAAATGATCTCTGTGCAATATTGACCCTTGGTGCAAAATTGTCCTCGTACAATTTTGTCCCTTCGTGCAAATTTTTCTTCGTGCAAAAGTATCTTCTAGCAATTTTAGGCCTTCGTACAATTTAGTCCCCTTGTGCAGTTTTGTCTTCGTGCAACTTTTACCCGTTTCCATTTCATGAAAGTGTAGTGTATTAAACCTCAATTAAACTTATAAAAATACATACACAATCTTAATAGATATTAATAAAAATAGGTAATATAACTAATTAAGCTTTATTACTAAACATAACACAAGTTCATCTCAAAAATTCTCTCTTTAAAATAAACTATAATCTCAAAAGTAAACAAGATATTAACAATAAAACATTAACATTTCATAAGCTCAAAAAATTAAGTTCTAGAGTTTTATCTTTATCAAAAATTAGATTAGCTATTTATTTTTTCGAATAAGCTTTGTTCATAAAGAAAGTGTAAAGTTATACTCGAATAAGTTTTATTTAACAACTGAAGATCTGTTAGAGATTACTGTAGGAGTAAGTCACAATGTTTTTTTAATAATCTACAAAAATAAAACCTAATTCGTTTCCTTATATACAAGTGAGTTGAGAAATCTTAGATGTTCAATTTAACACATTAATTTAAGTACAAAATTCTAATTAACTAATGAACAAAGAATGAGAGTATATATAATAAGAACTAATAATTTTCTTACTATTTTTATAATTTAAAATTATGATATTACCCGTTTAAGGAAATTTTTGTTTAATGTAAAGTTTTGAATTCTGTTTCTAGCGAAAATCCAAAAAATCAATAAGTTTAAGTTTATTGCTAATGATTTAATTTTTGATTTCTTCTTTAAATTTTCTTTTATTTGTATCATTTTCATATTTTTCTGCTTGCACTGTTTGTTTGTGTTTGAATAAGTTTTAAATCATTTTATTAATTTTGTAGCAACTAAAATTGTAGTTTTTCAATAGAAATTAAATTTTTAAACTGTTGTTTAACTAATAATATAAACTTCAGTATAGTGAACTATAAAGTAAATAGTAATTTTTTAGAACATTTCACTTTTGATAATTTTATAATAAAGTTTACAAAACTTGTATTACATAACTAAACTTTATAAAATTTATAATATCGAACCAAGGACGATTCAAGAGTATTTAAGAGAGGTCTGATTTAATTTGGAAGGTAATGTGCTTTACTTAAATACCTTTTAATTATATGCTTTGTATAAGTAACTTCGAGTTTATTACTTTGTTAAAAGGTTTTTTAATATTCATAAGATAAACGTAATAAAATGTTATTTAAGATAATGTTGAAATTATATTTATATCTAAAATTTTAATAAATCTACAGTATACAATGTAAAGATTTGAAAATAAATAAATTAAATGCCTGTTTACTAAAAATCTATGATTTATTGTTATAAACTGATGATGACAGTTTAACTTTTACAGGGTTACTACTCTTTTAAATAGAAAGGTCATCCTAAATGGCATTTTGTCGGAACTCAACTAAACTACAGCCTCTAAGTTTATGATAAAACTCAAAATATAGAAGTAGAAGCCAAAAACAAAACTGTTAATAATGTTGAACACTTAGAAGATGCTATTAATAATAAAACAGAGTCAAAATTTAGAACTAAACATTATTTACAAGGAGAGGTATTCTATTTATATATGATAGGTGCCTGGTTTATAATACAAAGTGTGCTTTAACCTATATAAAAAATGCCCCAAAGCTAACGCTTAAACTATATTTGTTAAATAGACTGATATGACTTACTTACTATTTACTAAAGGTTTTATAAATAAATAAATTATACTATTGCTATACGTAATTCGAGTCTGTGGTGGTCAATTGTACTTACTAGGAAATTAAGAAACAAAAAGATGATAAAATACTATACAATACAATACACCAATAAATCGAATTATCAATTCTTTTTAAAAACTAAAATACATGAGTCAAAGAAGCTTAAAACTAAGTTTTGGTTTAAACTAAACTCACGAAACAAAATAAAAGCGAATTAACAGTTTGCTTAAACAACATTAAATCGATTCACAAAATGAATGCAGCAAAAAGCCTCCAAAAATAATGGCTTACAGTGAACTGCAAAACAGTAAACTAAAAAGCCCACGGCTTAAAGCTGAGTGCAAGGCAGCAAAAACTCAAAAGCCAAGCTCAAGCGTAGCCTGAGCTTATTTACAAAATATGCTCGCTCAAAAAGAAAAAAATGCAAACGAAATTACAACATGACAAAAAATCTAGTTAAACAAAATAGCCTGGTAAAACAAAGAGCAATTTAAATCAAAAGTTTTAGTTGATTTACAAGATACACTAGTTCAACTTATACCATAAACGAAAAAAGCAAAACATTTTTCTCTAAATTATAAAATAAAATTATAATGCCTAAGTTTTATTAATAAAAACAGTAAGTATAACTACTTATGTCAATGATCTTGAGTTTATGAAAGTGTTTTAATTTTCATTTGGCTCTATACTTCTTTTAAACAATTTTGACATCTTATGAAATCTATTACTCTAAACCAGGGGTCGGCAGGCAGTTGGTGCTCGCGGGCCAAATTTCAAGTTTCCAAAATCTTTGCGGGCCGCAGTTTTAGTGATATTTGAATAATATTTTGGCTTTAGTATTGGTCACACCAGAGATAGTCTTACTTTTGTTCACTTTATTACTTTAAATAACTTTTAGCTACACATAGAATGCCTGTTTAATATATAAATATCTATTATAATGTAATTTACAATGTTTAATATAATTAAGTCTTAATAAAATATATACTTTTTTATACACTTAATAAGTTAAACTTCATAAAATTTTTGTTTTTTTTTTACTTACAACCTAACTCTCTATAAAAACCAAGCTTGTAAATCATTTATGGGTCACTTTTATACATTTTTTATATTATAAACCACCTTTTCATATTATAAAAAATGTTAACAATAAATAGTTTTTGCGTCTTAAATAGTTTGCAGTTTGCACTCTTTTGAAAATTAGTTAATTAAATAAAATTAGTAACTATTTGTACTCTCGATAAGCTAAATCAAATTTTTTAACATATTTAATGTTAAAATACTTTAATAAAATACCTTATAAGTAATTGACTAGTCTTTTACACGGTTGCCACTTTAAAAGCAAAAATGTCTGAATTAAATTAAAAGTTTACTAAAAGATAAATTAGCTAAAAACTTTCTGTTGATCAAGCTTATATACATAACTAATATATCATTATATAAAAAAAGCACAATATGTAAATAGACAAAAAAAATACAATTAGTAAACTACACTACAGTCATAAAAACTATTCTGAGAATTCGAAGAATTATTAAAAGTGTTTCAAATAAACTTTCAGATACCCCTAAGTTTTAAAAAAAATTCTTAAACAGCTTTAACCGATTCTGTATTTTATAAAGTTTTTAAACTAGCCTGTTTGTTTAGCAACCCTGTTTAAAATCAAGTTCACAAAATAAAAAAATACCGAAGTTTATTAACAGTGAATTAACTAAAAAAAAACTAAAATATAACTAAAAAAATATTTTAATTCAGCTTGAATGGATACTTAAGTTTTTAAACATTTTTAACAAATGTATAAAAAAATTATTAAGCTATTAAAGAGTTTGAAAATCCTGTTTTTATTGAGAATTATAACAATTCTTTATCTCCATCAAAATTTTGTATTTAAAAAAAGCGAATGTAAGTTATAAGACGTGCTACAAAAATTATAATACGTTAGTTTCGAGTTATTGCAAGAAACGAAAAGGAAACTTTTGTCAGCTTCAACATCGCACATGATTATTTTTAGTAACTTCAGACTGATCAGAAAAAACCTTCAAGGCAAGTTATAATGTAAAAATATTGATTATTAAAAAAAGATACCGTTTAGAGTTGGAAACTTATTTAAATAATTTGTGTTGGGGTTAGTAAAATGTTTTTGTTTATATCTTCAACATCAACAAGAAGTCGTGTTTAGGAAATGTCTTAAGATTATAAAGCAGCATAAAACATTTAAGGACTTAAATCAATCTGTTAAGATGTTAGAACTTATATAACAGATATTGTTCATTTTAGAATTTTTAAACAGGTGTTTTACTAATTTTGACATTTTAGAAGAATTTCTAGGTTTAGTTCCAATACAAAACACAAAAATAGGTAAAGACATTTTAAAAGCAAAAGTGCAATGCACCAATATAAAATTTTTAAAAGTACAACATTTTGCTTCTATTTTTAGTATATAATTAAGTTAAAGTTTATAAAAAAAAACGTTTTAAATAATATAGAAAAGTTTAAAAAATACTGTTAAGCTACTTTAAATGTGTTTTTGAATAAGAAATATTTACATGGTAGATTTTTGTGTCAAATCGAAATTTGATTACTTTACATGTAAAAATTGTTTAAAATTACAGGTTTTTTTCAATAATTTTCAAATTCAAGGCTTTTACAGATTTTTTAAGTATAAATTGTTAAATTCCATGCTTTTCCGGGATTTTTTTGGTAACACTTATTGTTCAGACTTATATGTATACAATTAATATAACTAATAATAGTTGAAATTATATCAGCTGCAAGATTTAAAATTTAAAACAAATTTTAATTTAAACCAACACTACGCATTGAACATAACAAACATCATGTATTTAATTTACCACTCTTTAAAGGAAAAAAAATCAGTCCGAGTGACCAAAACTAGCTGGATATTTCAGCATACAAAAAGCAATTCAAGCTAAAAACTGAAAAATGACTAAACTGGCCTGAGATTTGAAGTCTTCAAATAGTCATAGTCTGAGTGTGTGACTATTTTTATTTATTTATTTGATCAAATTTATACTATTTTAATAAAAAATGTACAAACTTAATAAATTACCATTTCTCAATCTAGTTTGTATTAAATAGGTAGTTACAAAAAACAGCAACTGTTTATATTAGTATGCAACGCATACAAATTAACTTATTTTTTCAAAATACATTGTTTAAAAATCAAAAAGTATACCTAACAAAAACTTTTTTTATTTGTGTCATATATATTGTTTTAAATGTATCTGTACACACTTAGATATTACATGTAGAAACATGATGTTAGAAAATTATGCTTAAACTAAATTTTATCTCGTTAAGTATTAAAAAAAGTGGTTTAAAATATAAGCATCTTTGTTCAATGGTGTACATAAGAATTAATATAAGATGCAAAAAAAAATCTTCTAGAAAATCAAAGGCGTCAAGACCAAAATAAAGTTAATCTTATTTCTTGTTATTGCTAATATGTTATTTTTAAGTTTTTTTGCACACAAAAATATAAAATTTAGTAACAAAACATCTGTAATATAAACTTAGGTACAAAAAACGTGTTAAAAAACTCAACTGTAAACAAAAAACATTTTAATTAATTACTGTGCTTATTTTTGTACAAAACGGAAAACATTTGCATTTTTTTTTACAAATAGGTATTATATAACTATCTTACTAATTTAACGCCTTTTAACCTGTTTTTTTCACATTTTCAGCCAAATCAGTAAAGTCTTTTAATTATTTAAAGTATTATACAGGAACTTAAAACTCAATTAATCTAATAAATTTAACTTAAAAAATATTTTTGCTCAGCGGGCCACATTTACGTGGTCGCGGGCCGCAAAATTTTCTTTCGCGGGCCGCATTTTATTCAAAAAATAACGTGCTCACGGGCCGCAGATTTATCCTTCGCGGGCCGCATTTGGCCCGCGGGCCGCAGTTTGCCGACCCCTGCTCTAAACTCTACACCATTTAAGGCAAGAGCTCTCTATTATCGTAATATTTCTAATCTAATGTTTTCTTTGAAACTTTAGCAAGAAAACAGAATCAAATAACTATTAAACATTCATACTTACTAAGTTTAACATATTTTTGGTAAGTAACTTATAATATTCCAGTTTTTCCTCTCTTTTATTCAGGGATAGCACTCCGAAACAAGCCTATTGCCGGTCCTACACAAAACAACATACTTAAAGAAAATATGCATTAATTTGAGAACAACATAAACTGCCCTAACAATAATTAATAACAAAAATAGGTAAATTTTTACCAAAAATAGCATACAAATGAAAATATTAATGAAGAACTCATAATTATTTATTGCAAACGATGTTTTATTGAATTATGAGTTTATAAATATAAGTAATCAATAAATGGTATATTAAAATCTTGATAATTTTTTGATTCTTAAAATTTACATGTAATCATTTTAGGTGTTTAAAATTAATTTTTGTCCAGATAATCCAATAAAAAAATAATTTTGTTAAAACTACTTATACATCCTAAAAAAACATAACTAGTTAAAAGCGTTATTTGAAACAGTTAAGTTTATAACATTTTAAAAGTTTTAAAACCAAACTTAAGTTTAAGCGGACCTAGTACTAATAAAACCTAAAAGATTTATAAAACTAAAAGTTACAAGGTAAGTATTAAACTTGACTATCGATTTAGTTTACAATAAAAAATATAACGAAGTTAGTAACTAATAAGGACAAAAATGGATTAATAAGATATGTGTTCATATAACGGCATAAATTTTTTAACTTGTTTACATTTAATAGAATTTTAAACTTACAGTAACAATTTTAACATTTCAAGTTTAAAAGCCTCTGCTTTAAATAACTTTTATACTTTAATATTAAAAAAGTAGCACATGTTTTATGAAACCAGTTTCAAGCTTTTTATGCAATTAACTAAATAATTTACTAAATAAAGTTATCAAAAATACATAAAGTTTATATAATACAAAACATCTACACACAAATTGATATTAAGACAGGTTACCTTTTCCCATATAATATATTTCTAATAAAATAAAAGTACAAACAATTTATAAAAATATACTTTAAATATGTCGGTATCTTATGTTAAAGATATCAAATTAGGTTTATTTTTTATACCTCTATAAAATACTTTTAATGTTTAAAATATTAAACTATCAAAATGATAATTTTTATTATTATGTCACTTAACAAAAGTTTACACACTTTAAAACAGTTTTTAAAGTATTTATATTAAAAACTATTTCCTAAAGGTGTTGTTATATAAATCAGTTAATTCTTTTTTTTAGTTATTGAAAAGTTTGACTTAGAAAACTTTAAAATTTATAAAGTTTTTAAAGTTTATGAAATTTAAAGATTACATACTAAAAATCAAACGTTTTTTAAAACTTATTTATAGTTGTTATAGCTTTATTATACCAACATAGACCAAAAAGGATTAAGTTTAGGCAGAGGTAGAACTAAAACTAAAGGAAACATTATTTATTTATACTAACTAAGCTTGCAATATCATTTTATAACCATGTCAACGAAGGCCTGACAGATAATTTTTATATTAACTGTACTCTCTAACACTTTTAGTGTCGTAAATATTGAACAAATTGAATATATCTAAATTGTATACAAATTGCATGGTGTAGCTTTCTATTATCAAATAGCAAACTATGGTAAAAATACAGTTAAAAGCTGTATATTTGGTTTAAATGATGTGAAAGAATAGAAAAGTAAGTGTGAGAGAGGATCTTGTACCAGGGGCGTGTTTTGACTGGTGTCCTGTTTCCTAGGAACCCCTGAAAAAAAAAGAAAAGAAAAAAGAAAAAAAGATTCTTAGAATATCACTAAAAACGTTGTTTATTGACTTTGTTTGGTTATGAAATAAACTTTGAATAATGAATGTTTAATTTATAAAACTGAAGGATTAAAAAGTTTCCTTAACAAAAAATGCTCTTTTTTGCCCAGCTGAAATAGATTTTAAATAAAGTTTTAATTGTGACGTCTAGGTATATAGGTAAAAGTTT
This sequence comes from Thalia democratica, assembly GCF_965202585.1. Classification (NCBI taxonomy): domain Eukaryota; kingdom Metazoa; phylum Chordata; class Thaliacea; order Salpida; family Salpidae; genus Thalia; species Thalia democratica. The sequence goes on along the minus strand of NC_139165.1, from coordinate 39,615,224 downwards.
TAAAGTAGCATTTTATTTCTAGGAAACTTTTTACTAAGATGCTCTTAGTTCAAACTATAAATTGTTACTTAGTGTAAATAACTTTTAATACAGTATTGTTTTTGAACTAGTAAGTACAATTTTACTTAAAAAATGTCCAATATAATAACTTAAATTCTATTTTACTTATTTGGTTGTATATAATAATGTTGTGTGAAGCTTTTGTACTTTAAAGTTTATATTTTTTGTTTATGTGTCCACCAACTTGGTTTAAACCTTGAAAAGTTCAATTTATTCTTGTATAATTTAATGGTATTTTATAATTTTTTTTAACTTAAGTTGTTTTATTTTTGTATATCTTTAGGCGACAAAATTAATTCTTGATTTTTTGAAGTTTTATCTTAGAGACATTTCAAAATCATTCTTAGAATTCCTGCACCATCAGGTAAACATTTAATTATAACTAAAAGGTATTTTAATTGTAAACGTTGTTTAGTTGTAAACGTCTAAAAATAATTATTACGGTAATTAACTAGGATGATGTTGCACAAATATCAAGCTGAAATTATATCGTGTTTAATATCTTTTTGAACCATAGTTTTAGGCTTATTATTATATAATAAAAATTAATATTTTAAGCCTTGTATGATTGATCTAAAACTATACTTCGTTTTAAACAATCTATATAAATACATAGTTAGAATAAAATTCATTTGTTTTAAACTAAAATACTTAATTGATTTTATTTTACAATATAGTAATGTATATAAATTGTTGTATCATTTGCTTTATTTCATAAACAAAAGCAATGAAATATTTAAGTTTTATTGGTATATGATAAATAAGTTCTTTTTATGTATTTATAAAATATAATTATTTAGCCTAAAACCTATGATAAAAAAGATTACTTAAAAAATGACAAAATTGAATTTAATATAATTTTAGTTTGATATTGGTGAAACATCATCCTAGGCAATTACCCATTTTTTTAGTGAAATTTAAATTTTTATAGATGAAATTACTTGAAAAAATGTTTTTATTATAAATACACTTTTTTTCCGGCTCTTTTAGTTTTAATTTATCTAAATTTAATTAAGCACAAAAAAGCATTTTAAACACAGAGTTTTTCGGCCAAATATTGCGTGCTTAACTGGCAGTACATACCTAAGGAATGCGTACTTAGGAAGTTAGGAAGAAAAAAAAAGTTGTGAACCCCCTTTGAAAAAAGTCTAGACACGCCCCTGTCTTGTACTATTGAAGTGTTTGTGGTACGTCAAAAACAACTTATTTTTTTGAAATTTACATATTTTTTGTATTACAAATAGCAAATACAGATAGAAGATATACAACAAGATGAATTTCAAAGTAGATGAACGTCAAAGTAAACTAACATGAAGAATTAATTTTTGTTTTAAATCAAATTGACTCTCTGAGTTAAATGTTTTAAGATTAAATCCCTGTGGTTGACAAATATAAAAAAATGAAAAAAATTTGAAACAGTGATGATAATATGATTTCCTGAAGTTTTATCAAGAAGATTAGAATCTATTATGTCTAAAAATATTACACAATAAGACATATAGCTTGCAACAAGAAGACAAACTGAAAAATTCAATAATATAAACATTTTTTCAAGAATAATACAAACAAAATGTATTTTTTCATTTTTATTTTTAGAACTTTATTTTTTAATTCAAACATGTTTAGAAGATTTTATAAATGCTTAAGTTACTTAAAGTTTTTATTTTTTTCAAGATTAATATAAAAAAATTATAGTTTTTTTTATTGTATTTAAGAACTTTATTGTTTTATTAAAACTTGTTTTAAAGATTTGAAAATATTGAGACAGGTCATTTGGTGGCATATCAAATATTTAAAAAATATTTTTTTTTTTAATGTTCTGAAGAGCAGTTAGGTAAATTTTTTAGTAATATTTTAATGAAATTTATCCTTTAATTAATATTAATAAACTTAAGCCATAATTTAAAACTTATTACCAAAGGGATAGCTTGTGTAAAGAACCATTGGAAAAATCGTTTAAAAAAAATATAAAACATAATAGTTTAATTCTTTAATAGATGTTTGATAAATGATAAATGGTTTAAAATAAGTTTTATATAACTTTTTCAATATAAGATTAAAATGAATAAGTTTATACTATTTATTTTAACAAGTCTAAAGTTGTATTATTAGTTCTTAACAAGTTTGAAAAAATAAAAGAATAATATATTTTATGTTTTGAAAACTCAATGTTTGAATTTATTTATATGTTTTAAATTGTATCTCAAAAATATTGGTGTTTAATATTCAAAGTTTGTGGTTATTAAACTAAGTTGTTTTATCTAACAAATTTGTTTTGTAAACAAAAAGTTTGATTCTTTTTTCCAGCTTTTATTTAACAATTTTCTTTTAGTAAGAAAATGATTCATTCTTTTTTACAGCTTAAATTATTTTGCTGCCAAAGCTAAAAATAATTTTTCAAAGACGTGTACTCTTCCTTTCTTAATGAATTATTGTTGATAATAATAAAGTATGTACATCTGAATTTTATCTAATGTTTTGAACGTTTTTATTTTATATATCTTTTGTTGTTTATTCAACTCCTAAAGTTTATGATTTTTATCTATTAAAAGAAACAATTTTTTTCAAATATTTTTTGAATTGGGGAAACTGTTTTCAAAGTTATAGATTTTAGGCCTATCAGTAATACTATTAAAATAAAATTCTTAATAAATATTTTATTTTAAATGAAAGGTTTTATAGGTTTATAAAAGTTGGAACACATCAAGAATTATAGGAGTCATGAGCAGTAAAACTTGCCTTGTATTCAGTTGTTCATTTTGGTTCAACATTCAATTTATTTTAAATATTTAACAAAACTTCACACTTTCATATAAAATTAAAGGTAATTAAAACTACTCTATTTCCGCTATGACGTCATCACACGTTATTCTTGATGTTTCTTGCAGATTCGTACTTTTTTGAGCTAGCTACTTCCCTGGTGTTTAGTAATACTTATTATCATTTTTAACTATAAGATTTTTCTTACTATTTATGATAATTAAATAACTATCGTATTTTTATTACGTTTATTTCAGCTTTTTCAGAGGTCGCAAAGGAAACCAGTCAAAAAACGACTTTAATATAAGGTGTTAAGAATATTACTTCAAATAAGAAGTATTAAAACTTTTTTAATTTTTTTATCAATGATTTTATTATAGTAAAAATAGAAAAGAAATAGTGTTAACATTAAATATATAATTTTCAAATCGAGTTTTGCCTAAAATGTTTGGCTTTGAAAAATAGAATAAACAAAAGAAAGTCAAGTTCTACGCGGCTAATATAAATTCGAGTTCAATTGTATTATATAATCTTATAAAATAGCAACTTGTTAGCCTGACTTTAAAAGAATTTTTCCCTTATCTCCTGATTTCAAGCAGAAGGCTGAACGGCTAAAAAAGAATTTGTAGTTTTTGGAGACAAATAAAAGTGCTTACTTTCCTCTTGTACCGCCTTATGGTCTTAAAATTGCACTTTTTTATAAATGACGATCCCAAAGGTTTTCTGTCATTTCTACTCACGTTTGAAACATAAACAAGTACAGCCACTCACGGAAGCGAGCAACAAGAATCAGTTCCTCAGGTGATAGAGACAGAAGTTAAATTGTTTTTTTTTTGTGAGGATATTTTTTTTCTTAATAATTTAAAGAAACTAGATCACTAGTCAAAAAATAGCTACAAATTTTTTTTTTTGTTTCAGTAAACTTTAATTTTCCAAGTCTCTCCGCAGATTCCAAATAACTCGTGAGGTGTTACCAATGTTTTCTGTGACTTAATGATGTCATAGACAACTCTGGTAGATTCATTCAGTCTAAAAAGTGTTTATATCAAGTTGCATTTATATGTTATAAGTGTGGGATACTTGAATCTCATTTAATGTTTTGGTAACGTTTTACAAGATCAAGTTTTAAAAAATAATTCTTAGAACAAAGTTGCTAGTGGTGGTAAATTTTTAAACACAGTCAAAAAAAATAAAAATACAGCAATTATAACCAGCAAAATAACCAGTTATTTTCACAATTGTTCAAATTATTGTTTATTATTACTATTTTATCTTTTCTATAAGTTAATACGTTTAAATATTTTGAAATAGAAAACTACTTTTCAAATACTAGTAGTTTTGTTTTTTTAATGTACTCAGTAATTTAATAGTGTAACTAAAACATAATCGAATGTCTAAATCTGTTTACTTTTATTCTTTTATTTTAAGTTCTTCAGTTATCAATTTTATACAATATACTTACATAAATATATTTATGCCAATTTTATATTTTATTCGCGACCGGTTTCGGTGGCAAGAGATTGCGACCTTTTCAAGCAAAAATAAAAGATGATACTGCATATAACAATGTTAGTTAATTATACTGTTGTTGAAAAACTTATTCATGCGTGAATAATATAAACAAAAATAAAAATGTTGCATATTCGAAAATTCAAGCATATCAGAGTATATTTAGGTAAAATTGGTACTAGTTTAAAAAAAACGGATTGGATTAATATTAATATAATGAGTCAAAATAAAAACAAACTGAATCCAGAGCTTTTCTTTAAAAAAAAAATAATAAGAATAATGAAATATTTATACCTTTTCTTTAAAAAAAAATAATAATAAAATATTTATACTTGAAATTTATCTAAATGAAATTAAGAATTGTCTAAAGTTGTGGTTTTAAGCCAAGAGTGAACAAAACATTAATAAAACTCAAAGTCGCTGAAGAATTGAAAATCTAATTTGTGTTAAGTTAACATAACAGTCAAAATTTAGACGGATTAAATAACTATCTAAAAAAAATTATAAAAATTTATCTAAGTTGAATTAAAAACTGTTTAAAAAGACACCTTGCCACCGAAACCAGTCGCGAATAAAATATAAAATTTGCATAAATCTATTTATATAAGCTCTTTACATCCCAGTAAATTGAGCATTCTTTTTTAGTTAAGGCAAATAACTATACAATATACTTACTAAATATTACACATTTTTCAGTTTAAAACAAAGCTTTTGTATTTTTAAAAATAAAATATTTAGTGCAACTATAAAAAATATATATCAAGTTAACAAATAATTATGTTATAAAGAAAATAATTTAGAAAGTGAAACTAAATTAAGATTTTTTATATTTTTACTTAAGACTGTTAACTAAATACATTCTTTTACTGAGGACTTGAATTTTAGTTTTGTGCTGTAAAATATGCATGTATCAACAAATTTTGTTTAAATGTGTAAGATACACGACGTACTAAATAATATCTCTTTTCTAGTTTTAGCATATAATTAATTATTCTTTTGGTTGTATAAAGTAGTTGCAGTTTCAGTACCAGTTAAGACAGTTTAGCCCTAGCTTTTATTAATTGGTACACAACTAAATTAAAATGTAGTTTATGATATCATGTGCTTTAGAATAATGAAAAAAAACTACCAACATAAAAATAAAATGAAAAACTAGCAAAATAATTACTATTAATTATAATTTAATGAAAAGGTAATTGTATAAAAGGATCAAAACACCAACGTTTCACTTATTGAAAACCTATACTCTTAAATACCTGGTTAAAAATCTCACTACATTACATGGTTTTATAGAATACATTTTTAAAAATTAAGTTTTATTTTCCTTTAATTACCTAAAGTCTTTGTAAATGTGACTTAAGTTTCAATTTTTTTTTGATCAATCAATAAGATAAGACGTTAATAATTTGAAAAGTATGTACTAATCGGTATAAACTGACCTTTTTAACAGTTCTTAAACATTAAAAATGAAAACTAATCTAAAAATTTCAATAGATTTTAAATTATTTTAAATATTGTAAAGTATTCAAAACGATTAAAGTAATAAAACTCAAAGCATGTATTTTGTATTTATTATTAGTAAAAATAGTCACTTATGCTGAATTAGCTTACTACTTCGTCCAACTAAGCTAATCTTAGAGTAAGAGCCAAAATGTTTGAAAAATTTTTGTTTAAACTAAATTACATGATTCTTTTTATTACTTTACATAGTATTATGCAGTTTTCATATAAGTAGTTAGATTTTAAACTAACTTTGATATGTATGTAGTTTTATTTTAAAGTAGGTTTTATAGTTTAACAAATTTTATATTTTAGAAGAAAATGTTTAGATAATAGTTAAATGATTTGAACAGCTTAGAGTAAATTTAACACTTATAGCATTTTATATAATTTTACCACTACTCACTTATATAATTTGATTTATGTTAGATGTTTGATATAAGACTTGCCCTCAAACAGAAGCCTTGTGCCGTTTTTATTTTTATAATTGTAAAACTTTAGTACAAAAGAAAAATTTTTTAAGCTTTTTTAAAATAAATTTTTGATGTACAAAGTTTGATTTTGGGTAAAATAAAAGCTTGTTTAAAAGTGCTGTTGCTATTGTTTAAACTAAAGAGTTTAATTAACGTATCTGTACAATTTTTAAACTTATGTTGGTCTGCTAATAGTTTTTTTTTAAACTTAACCTGCAAAATACATTTTGACAAAATCTGATCTGTTACTTGTAACATGTTGTCGACCTATACTGTGAATTATTAAATATGATTTAATTTAAGACAGAAGCACATATTTAGACTTTTGTTATACTTATGGTTTTTGTAAAATCATCTATTTACTTATTTGTAAAAATTGTAATCTTAGTTAAAACCATGATTTGTGATATCAACTAATAAAATTTTAAAATACTAGTCTTCTCAGTAATTATCATGGACAATAAGCACACCTCTCCTGTTGGTGCAGAAATTGATGCGGTAAAAAATAGTGGTGAAAAGGTATGTTCTTCTAATGCTATAACAATAAATATTGATTTAAGTACTGAGGATTTCAAAAATAAATTAGGAGTTGACCTTGAGGAAAAAATTAGTAATTATATGAAGGGAAGGAAGGATGTTCCATTTCTTAAAATTCTGAATGAAATAGAAAATTGGGTTTATGGTCTAGTTGATAGGAATCCATTAATTGAAAAACATAAACTAGATAAAGATATGATTATTAAATTTCTTCATAAAAGGGCTGGAATTTACTGCGGGGCCAACTTTTCTGAAAATATTAAATTTAAAAACCAACGTAATTCATTTAGGCTAAACTGGGAATATGGTTATAAAACAAGGCCTTCTGCTGGGGTCATTTTGCGTAACAATGATTTTGAAATTCTTTTTACTGTCACCACTAAGGGCATATTAAATTTTCCTATGGGTAAACGTGATTTCAATGACGGTGACAGTTTTAAAACTACAGCCCTTAGGGAGCTTTATGAGGAGGCGGGCCATTATTGGGAGGCAGACAAGGCTAATCAGGAAGTTACGTGTTATTCAGATACCCCGTATTTTGTAAGTGTAACAAGTCTCTCAGGCAAAAAAAAAGAATACATAGATAAAGCACAACGTTTTTACTTCGTTGATGATTTTGAAAAAGAATTAATTAATCTTGACTACCAAAAACCTTATGAGATTAAAAAAATTTTATGGTTAGATATTAAACAAATAACAAAATCCTTTAAGGATTCGAATTTTACGTCTCGTAAAGTAACAAAATTTACTCAAAGAATTAATTTTGATGATTTTGTGCATAATAAAAATATAGAAGTAGAAAACGAAGTGTATGAGCTTGCAGACTCTGTTATAAACTTTCTAATACGCAAATCACCATTGAGGGACTATGTGCTTAGTCTAAGTAAGTCTAGTTTAGACAAAGTTGACCGTGATAATTCAGAAGTTGATAAGAGTTACCTGTCATTAAAACCAATAACTAGTCAGTAATTTACTTTGTTCAGTTATAGTTTCTAACTAAGTTTCTTTTTATAAAATATATTTTTTGTTACGTTTTATTTTTGGTTAAATGTGTCTGCTTCTGTGGTAATTTTTTTTTTATTTTATAAGTTAATAAGTGTTCTTTTCGTAAGCTTTAAAGTAAAACTACGGTTATGATGTTTTTCTAAGTGCTGAGTGTGTATGCCTGTTCTTAATTGTTAGCTGTTTAAACCATTTTTTTTTTATAAATCCTGTTAGCATATACAAACTTAAACTAATTAAATTATCAAATTTAAACTAAAACAATGCTTCTGCAAGCTGATGTTCATCTGCTTAAAGATATTTATACTACCACTCAGACATTTTGTATGTAGTAAATTGTTAAAGAATAGTAATTTTAAGTTAACCAAGACAATTAGCATCTAACTGATCCGCACGACCATCAATAACTGCCCATGGGACATTCTGCGGCCTGGTTCCGTTCTCATCGGGACTCATCAGGCAGACATAGTTGATATACTGTAGCGATCAAACAAAGTTTACTCCAGTAATTTCGCATTGAAAAAATAAATCAGTATAGTCATAAAAAAAAAAAAAAGAAAAAATGAAAAATAAAAAATATCAAAAAATGATATCAGAAAAAAAAAAAAAAAAAAAAAAAACAATTAAAACGAAAATGATTGTAAAATGAAAAATAAAAAAATAAAATTAAACAAAATAGATATAAAAAAAAATGAAAATCGAAAAAATTTGAAAATAAGTACAAAAAAAAAATTGAAAAACTGAAAAAAAAAAATAAATTGAAAAAAAAAAATTGAGAACAAAATAAAAAGGCGTTTCAGTGCGAGAGTTTTAAAGCAAACGTAGTTTGATTTACACAATCTATCTTTACGATGTTTTCCCGATAAGTCCCAATGAGAACGAAACCAGGCCGCAGAATTACACATGGGTTGTTGTTGATGGTAGTGCAGTTCAATAAGTGCTAAGTACTACTAAAGTTATTGACTCTATTTAAAATATTTTTATAGAGTTTTAACTTATTTAAATCATAATTAAAAACAAACGACGAACATCAGTTTGCAAAAGCATTTAAAATTTAAAAACACAGTGGATGATACGGCCGGGGAAACCCGGTGAAACCACCACTTTAAAAAAAGGTAACCCGTGCCACGATGCTGACCTCAGCGTGGCGGCACGGTCCAGTAGCTACTTTGAGATGCAGTTGAATAAAAATGAGTTAATTTTAATTTAAAAAGAAACTGTTGTTTTATTTTTCTGATCATTTTTCAGTTGTATCTCAAAGTAGTGAAGCGAACAGCATCAACAAATTAAAAAATATAAAACTTTAATCCATATTGCTAAACTATTTTACACAGATTTTACCTTAAATTAACTTTTAACTAGCTCTAAAACGTCTAATTTTAAAAGCCTGGAGAAAACTTTGAAAACTTGGAAAAAAATTGACATAAACATTTGGCAACTCTGTATATGGCAGGGAAACTTCTATAGTTAAGCTGTGATATATACACAAAAGTTTATCTTGCAGAATTTGAGAATTAAAGTGTTTTTTGTTCAAGTAACTATTAAGTTCTTCATAATTAAGCACTAAGTTTAGTATTTCATGTAGCAAGTTAATGTCAATACTATATCTCTTTATAGATTTTTGTGTTTAAACTTGAATAATAAGTTTATAATTCAAATTTTATACTAAATAATAAGAAGAAATGTTATATATACAGTATATAGTTTACATTTTTATGTAATTTTTAAAGTTACTTAAGTATATTATTTTATTATTTATTTTTAATTTAAGGATTTTATATAATATGGTTTAGGTAGTACTTTTTTAAGCAATTGAAGAACTTATATAAGTATTACATGTTTTAGATAATTATTTCTTATTGTTATATATTATTAGCTTTAGCTTATTCTACAATTTTATGATAACTCTGACTACATTTTGCTCAAAGAGCTGTTTATTGAAAATACATCAATCATACACAGATAGCTCAAGTGATAAAATGGAAGCTAGAAGTTTGAATTCAGCAAAAAATGTTGAGTTAACCTATATAAAAATAAAACTAAAAGCTTTAGATAGTTTTAAGTGTTTGATTATGTATTTTAAAATACGTTTTTATCAAGAATTTGATTTAGAAAAGTCAGGAAATTTTTGTAAAAAGTCAGAAAAAAGTCAGGAAAAGAGAGGAAATTGTTCTCAGCTTGATCTGTGGCAACCCTGTTATAATTTATATGGGTAATTTTTGTTCTTACAAACAAGTGTTACTTTTATTTAATCATAAAAAATCTCGTAAACAGGGTTGCTACAGATCAGTCTGAGAAAATTTTCCTGACTTTTTGCTAAAATTTTCTGATTTGTATAAACCAAATTCTTAATTAAAACTTATTCTAAAATACAAAATCGAACACTTGAAACTATCAATCTCAGTTTTATAAAGGTTATAACATTTTATTTGTTCAATCATCTAACTTCCATTTCATCACTTGAACCATCTGTGTATGATTGATGTATTTTCAATAAACAGCTCTATCAGCAAAATATAGTCAGACTTAGCATAAAATTGTAAAATAAACTAGAAGGTAATATATATGCATATTTTATAATAAAATTCTTTATCTAAAACATGTAATACTTATATAAAATACTCACTTACTTTATTAAATTACTACCTGAAATATTTTATATATAATCTTTAAATCATAAATTAATTAGAAATTAATATATTTAAGTAACTGTAAACGAAAATACATAAAATACTAAACTACATACCTGTTAGAAGGAATGTACCCTCTTATCATTTAGTATAAAGTTTGTAACAAATAAATCCACCCTTTATTATTTAAAAAAATTAAGTTATTCTACAAAAAAAATACAAATAACGGAACATCTAGTGTAAGTTTCAAACTATGACCACATGGCCCCTGTGTGACTCTTTTACTGCCCATGGCCCCCTCCCTATTTTGCCTCTTTGCTGCTTTTGGCCCCAAAAGGGACGACTTGGCTTACTTTGGGAAACCCTGAACTAGTAAATAGTCATTTAAATTTATATTGGCTTTAATCATGAAAGGTATTATCATTTAATTAAAAAAAGTTTAGCAAAGTTGTTTAATACTGACAAACAACTTTAGGTAGTTTAAAACAGCATTTTACAAATTAAAAAAAATCACAAAACTAGCACAGTTTAGGATATTTTCTGTAGACTGAACTACCGGCATATTAAGATGCGAATACTGCAACCTAACAGTGCTTAATAACACTCCTTATGTAATTTGTTCCAGTTTGTAACCTTTTACTATTGTGCTTTTGCTAAAATGTAAAAATAAATAATTGCAGACCTATCAATTTTATTTAATTTTTTAAACATATTTATATATTTTTAGACATTTAATGTCGGTAGCTTTTTAAGAGGAACGGGCCGAATAAATTTTCTTGCAAATCACATTAAAGAGTTAGGTTTTTACGGGTAAACGTATTTTTAAAAAGGAAAAAAAAAAAACAAGAAAGAATATAAAAAATTAGGAAATTAGCACAAACTTACTTACTAAAAAACAGCATAGTTTAATTTTTTAATCTTGTTATAAATTTCATTGCATTACTTCTTTTCACTGCTGAAAATGTTTAACCTGCTTGCTGGACCATGGCTCATTTAGCTGTATTCTCTGGCCTACAAATCACTTAATAGCTTTAAAACAGCTTAAGTAAAACAAATAGATTTGTTTTTGTACAAAAATAACTTAAAATGTTGGTTTTGTTTGATTTTCGGTACACAAATAAATTCATTAAACACTTCAAGGTGTGATCATTGATTTTTTCATTATAATTGCACCTAAAACTGTGCTTTCTTAATATTTAATTTTATATTTCGAATATGGTACCATGCGAAAAAACTTTTCCAGATGTGGTTTATTCAAATATTAAACATAGTTAAAATAATACTTTCATATCCAATATAAAAACTTCTGTTTGTTTATTTATAAGCTACCTACTAACATTTAAAATTGTTTAGTTTGGCCATATGACTAAAATTTTGTCTTTTTTGCACGTTTTTACATTACTAGTTTTACAATATTTTATTTGTACTACAGAAATTCATAGTTTTTATACTAAATTCAATTTAAGTTATAGACAGTTTTGAAGATTTATATGTGATCATTATATACCATAAGACTTTGTTAGCAGGGTGTTGATTTATTTTTAGAGATTTCCTGATTTGGTGTTGTAGAAAGGCTTGGAAAGTTATAACTTCACTTTTTTTAGCATAAAATTTGGTAAAAGTTTAAATCTCATGTATTAATTTCGATTTTTAGAAGTACAGTAACCTCTCGCTTATTTACACATATTGTGTCCACTAAAAAGTGCGTAAAGATACGAGAGATCGTAAAGATACGAAAGCTACCAAATATACTTACTATAATGGCTGTTTTTTGTAATTGCTTCTAGTTTAAAGCAGACTAGTCCCACTTTTAACAATTTGTTTACTTTATTTATAACTATGAAAACAAGAGATAAAATTATACATATACTAAAAAAATAACGATTTTGATTTATATAAAATTATAATGCTTGTAAAAAAAAATCAATGCTTGCTGAGCAATGCAAGTGTTACAGAAAAAAAAAAATAATTAGAAAATACGTTTCCGAAAAAAACAATTAGATTTGTGTTAAGTGTAAGCTCTATATTTATTAAATATAACCGCCACTTTTTGCTAGGAAGTTTCATTAGATTTCTTTTTAAAATGTTTGTTCATATATAGGGCAAGAGTGCTGTACTATTTACTTGTGTTTTAAACTCTCATTATTTTATTATACTTTCATTATTTAACACAGTCATGTTTCTTTCAGAATTTAAATTTAATTTCTTATTGTTAACAAAGTTTCTAATATACTGAGTTATAACTAAATGCTTATCAGTTACTCAAGGTACATAAGTTTACTATCTCTCAAGATATAGAGAGGCGAGTTAGCATTTAAAAACATATGTTAAATAAAAAGTATACAATAAACCTATATTGTGCAATTTTAAAAAAAAGTTAAAAGTTTTACTTTTTTAATTCTTAAATGCGTAAGTAAACGAGAGTGCGTAAAGATGCGAGAAGTTGCTGTACTTAATTTTCACTTTTATAGTTGTACCTAGTTTTCCATTTTCTTATTTTTACAGTAATGCTTAGTAGTAAAAAAAAATCCTTTTGTATTTCTTCTGTTTTTGTCGGCATTTAAAAGTATCAACAAAGTTTATTTTCGAATAACATACTTATAAAAATGTTTAAAATCTGAGGTCGACAAAATGTTTTTCTTTTAATTAGGTAGTGAAGCTTGATAAAAACAAATGTTAATTAACTTTCACAGCTTTATGGCATTAAAAACTTTTTATCTTTATTAATACATTAGTGTTTCGGGAATATGTCAGGTATAGCAATACAGTTGCCTTTCATATTTTGTTTTCATAAGTGAATTATATGGGAACAGGTCAAATTTGCACGAAGGGACAAAATTGCACGAAGACATATTTGAACGAGGGGACAGTACTGCATGAAGATTTTTTTGCACGAAGGTTCATTTTTGCACGAGAGTAAATTAAAACAGATAAAAAATATAAATAAAGAAAAGAAACTGACTAAAGATAAATTGATAATTAAAAAAGACAAAAATAGTTACTGACAGAGGGTAAGGGTTAGGGATAACAGTGATAGTAAAAATATAAATAAAAAATAACCAATTAAAAAATTTATAAAAACAAAAGAATTGCTAAAAAAAAATTAAATAAAAACGAAAAAAATACCGATCGAGGGTAAGGGTTAGGGGTAACAGTGAAAGTAAAACAAATAAGGAAAAAAACAAAAAAATAATAAAAATAAAAGTTACTGACTGAGGGTAAGGGTTAAGGGTAACAGTGATACTAAAAAAAAAGTCTATAAAAAAGAAAAATCAACCCCTGCAAAAATATCTCTGCACAAAATTGTCGTCTGCTCGTGTAAAAGTGTCTTTGTGCAAAAGTGACCCTTATTGTAAAAGTGTGTCCGTGCAAAAGCACCTTTGTGCAATTTTGTGTACTCGTGCAATTTTTCCCCTCTTGCAATTTTGTGTTCTGGTGCAAATTTGTCAGCTATCCGAATTTCATAGTTGTAAGCATTTGTAACTTGAGCGTTTTGCGATCTTAATTAGCGTTAAAACTGAGTTATTTCAATAAAATTGCAAAATGTTGTTTTTTTTTCTTTATATCAACTTATCATTGGTTTTAAACATTGTTAGAAAAATTAAGTTTTAAACGAGCGTAAAACATTGTTTGTTTTTATTTTAAATTGTTTTTTTACAGTACAAATACTCTTTGGTAAGCCTTATTTGTAAAAATATAATTAAAATAAAGCTTGTACTACTTTGAAACAGAAATTTTAAAGTTAAACAAGTTTTTAGAGTTAAAATGTATATACACATTAAAATGAATTATCTAAGTGTTAAATTACTAGTTTATAGTGTTAAAATAAAAAATATCATTCTAAATTTCATTGACTGCTACTTAACGCTATTAAAATTATCATTAAGTTAAACCCTTTAAAAAAACATTATATTTGCGACTACAAACATGTAAATTATTTTCTTACATAATATTTGTTTTATAAGTAATAGTTTTAAATAGATAAATAGATTTATGCAAACTTTATATTTTATTCGCGACCGCTTTCAGTGGCAAGAGATTGCGACCTTTTCAAGCAAAAATAAAATATGAAACTGCATATAACAATGTTAGTTAATTATACTGTTGTTGAAAAACTTATTCATGCGTGAAGAATATAAACAAAAACAAAAATGTTGCATATTCGAAAATTCAAGCATATCAGAGTATATTTAGGTAAAATTGGTACTAGTTTAAAAAAAAAAAGGATTGAATTAATATTAATATAATGAGTCAAATAAAAAAACTGAATCCAGAGCTTTTCTTTAAAAAAACAATAATAATAAAATATTTATACCTTTTCTTTTAAAAAAATAATAATAATCAAATATTTATACCTTGAAATTTATCTAAATGAAATTAAGAATTGTCTAAAATTGTGGTTTTAAGCCAAGAGTCAACAAAACATTAATAAAACTCAAAATCGCTGAAGATTTCAAAATCTAATTTGTGTTAAGTTAACATAACAGTCAAAATTTAAACGGATTTAAGAACTATCTAAAAAGTATTCTAAAAATTTATCTAAATTGAATTAAGAACTGTCTATAAAAACTTTTTTTCCAATTTAAGTCAAATGTTTACAAAAACTCAATGAAAAAATCAAGAAAAATAACCTATTTTTTACTTTAATTATGATTTGGTTTAAGTTTTGTCTGCTTTCCAGTTTATTAGTAAAATACTGTTTCTGTGTCTGCATGAGTTCATTAAATCCGTTCTTTTGTTGATGCAATTTGTACCGGATTCAAGGATTAGTAAAGCTTCTTTTAAGCATAACCTGCATGTCATAATTCCTAGTTTTGATTTTTTCTCCCTTTGTAATATTTTCCAATTTATTTTGTATTTCTTATTTTCATTTTTTAATTTATGGGTCAATTTTGAGAGTTCAGTTGCTTGTTTATACTGAAGGTAGTTTTTGTCATTTGGATTGCTTTTTATTGTTGTGTTGTGTGTAGATATGCGTTTTTTAAGTTGTAAATAAGTAATAGTAATAGTTTTAATAAGTTATAGTTTTAGAAACAATTATGTTTTAAAACATTCTTCGGGTATTTTAAAGCAAGGACTAACAAACAAAAACTAAATTTTAATATATGTTTTAAAAATATTTTTTATTTACGAACCTTTGTTTTTTAAGCTTCCAATAAATTTAGTACAAGCAATATAGTTTTTCTAAAACAGATAAACTTGTTTTAATACAATATACAATTAAAATGCTACACTAATTTGTTTGATAGTTATACAATAAAACTTTGTTTGAAAATTTACGTTGTAAAGTTTATGATCAAATGCTTAAAAATTGACAAAATACAAAGAATAGTTATTTTCTAACTGTGATACGCAAAGATAAGGTAATATTTAGGACATGTTACTCAGCATTATTTACTCAGCATTATTTACTCAGCATTGTTTACTCAACATTAGTTACTTAAATTTTCACAAATAACCCAAAATTTAAATCTGACAATAAATACTTGCACTGCAAAGTTTAACTTTTCGAAACTAAAAAATATAATTCATAAAGATCCTACAACAAAGTTTCTTAGCATAAAAAACATTAAGTTTATAAGCATAACAGTAATTAGTTAAAAAAAGTTTTTTTATTTGCTGTATTTAAGTTAGATATAAAATTTAACTTTAGTAAAAATGTTACATAAACTTGTTTTATTGCATAAACTTAAACTGTTTTTAAACCGGTTTTCCTATTAGATATTTTAAATAGTAACTTACGTTAAACCTAGAAAGATACTAACTAATTACTTCTGAAAAACAGTCAAGTTTTCATTCATACGTAAGGTTTTCAAAGCTTCAATGTCTAGTTAGAACTAAACAACAACAAAAAAATTAAACAAATACTTTCTTATGTAAATTTTCTGTTTCGTCTTTTCGGTTCAGAAAATTCTAAAATATTTTTTGTTTGAATATTTTATAGTATAAAACTTGTTTAGTTGAAACAATTAATTTCATAAAACTTGTAATTTAAATTTGTTTTGGTACAAACTTTAAATAAAAGTTCAAACTTTAAAATAGCTGAAATAGTATTGTTTGTAAACATACATTTAAAATATATATTTATAAAATTTCGTGTTATACAGGTTTTAAAACTAGCTTATCCTATAATATCAATATTTGTTAACAATTAGTGAAATCAAACCACATGTTAAAACTGAGATATTTTTCAATTAAGTTTCCATCATCGTATAGAATATATTTAGATGATAAGCTTTGTTAAAATTTGCGATTTAAATCATTTGTATTTGATATACTTTTTAAACTAAATATCTAAATATATTAATACATTAAATTACTTATTACTCTTACTTAAGCTAAAATTAAAGGTTATACGAAGTAAAAGCATTTACAATGTCTTTACTATTACCTGCCTTGAGATAATAAAACAGAATAAATCCAAAAATTGATTTTTTTCTAGAAATTATTGTATAACTTAAATGGTTAACCATCATTCATGCTTAAGCATTTTTGTTGTTGTGGTTGTTTTTTTTTAAACTTTATTTGGTAAAAAAACTTAAATAACTAAACATAAACGAACTAAAGTTCAATAAGCTGTTAACATTACTTTAAACTAAGAGATAAAATATAAATTTTATTAATCTTGTTAAATATTATTATTATAATAATTGTTATAATGTTATAGTTATTTATATGTTATTTGAAAAAAGTGGAGTTTTGTTTTTATGATACATTAAACTAAAGAAACAAAAAAAAACGCTGTTTTAATTCTTAAGTTACTAGTTTAACTTTCAATAAATAACTTACTCAAATTAACTTAAGTTAAAAAAATTGTTTACTAATATATAAACAAGCCGCTTAAAACATAATTAAGTTTTTTATTAGATTAATAAAAATATAACTTGAAAGAATTACAAATGTTTTATATTACAAATTTTTTGATCAACCAATGAAGCATTTTTCTTGCCATTTAAAAAATCTTCGATGCAGTTCGTATTCCAATGTTAATCATATAGTTTAAACACTGTATATAACTAAAACAAAAAGAGCACTAAAAGTAAATTTCATCTCAGCTTTACAAAAAATTAGACATTAGGTAATATGCATTAGACATTACCTAAGAAATCGTTAGATCGTATATTTTCTTGGAAAGATTTAAAATAACTTGTTATTTTAATCTGCCTTAAATATTCTATAGACCGCATCACGCACAGAACTTTTGCTAGACGTTATGTAAGTGCTCACTCTACCATGAATGTTAAACTGCAATTAAGCTCGTACTATCTACAACTACATGAAAACAAAAATGGTAAAGATTTTGAAAATTGTAGTAGCTTTGGTGTTGATAGACTCGCTCAACTTTGTGCTGAGTCAGCAAAATAGTCATAATTGTTTGTGATGAAGAACAGGCAAAACCAGAATCTGTAGGTCCTAGCTACCTCTCAAGAGGTAAAATGGGAGAAAAAAGAGAGAAAGGAGATGTCGGTAGTCCGTGTCAGAAAGGAGAAAGTAACAAACACGTGATTTCAACACATGTAAGAAAATTGAAATATTGGAAACGAAAATTCAAGAACAGTTGTAAAACTGTCTGATATGCTACAAAATAACTCTATTTTAATGAAAAGGAGATCAGAAATTAATGAAACTAATTCTAATTGATTAAAAACTTGTCTAAAATTCAGACTGATAAATCTGAAATTTTGATGACCTGTCAAGTGAGATTTTAAGTAAAAATAATTTAAAACCAAAATTATATTTACTTTTTAAAATGAATGAAGTTTAAGTTACAGATTAAGAATGTAGTTTTAAAACTGAAAATAATTATTAATTCGAAAAAAAAATTTTTGTAAAACGTTTTTTTAGTAAAATATAATTAAAAATAAACTTAAACCGAATTTATACAGTATAAAAAGAGTAACGTTTCAATTTAAGCTGGTTTTAAAGTTTAACATTAAGTAATACAACTGGTTTTTATTTATTAAATGATCCAAAGTAAATATAAACTAAACAACATATTGAAAATATTTTCTCTTGTTTTATTAAGTAAATTGTAAAACAAACAAATTCAAAAACATTCTTTTCACCAATCATTTTCCAATAATCTTTACACAATTTCATTTCCACGATTTACACATAGATTTTTAGCATTATAGTAGTTGGTAGATGTTGAGACAATTTCAAAACGAAAACAAGTGTCTGTAGTAAAATATCTAATTATATTCGACTAAATACACTTTAAAAGTTTTTAAGTTTGTTTTTAGATAATTTTTTTTGGCTTAGTATCACCAGTTTAATATTTTTTTTTCCAAATAATATAGTTATAGTTTGATTGGTTATAACTATAAGTATGGAAGAATTTACTGCATTTAATTAGATAATAACATATGTGTCTGTTTAAACTTGAACATTAAGTATTATTGTTTTATGTTTTCAGAACTAAATTCAAACTACTAAATAATACTCTAAAATTCTATATAATTAATTTTTAGTTGTTATGGCAAAAGTTTCCTAATCATTTAAAAGGTTATGGTTTTTTATTTGTATCAGAATTTTTCTTATGAATGCATTGTAAAAAACAGCATAAACTGAGTCTGATTTTAAAATAGTTATTGAACTGTTCTATATCTAAGATATTTGAAAATACAGTTCACATTTGTTACAAAAAAAAACTTTAAAAGGACTTCAGAGACCATCTAGTTCACAGTCTATTCCTCCGTATCCGTACTTGCATGTACATTCGTAAATTTCATCAGTTGTTGTAAAGATTCCATTGTTTAATCACAGGTTTACATCCCTGCAATATTCTATTAAAGGGCAAATTAAGTAAAACTGTCATCTCAATAAAACAAACTTTTATGACTTATGAGTTTTAAACTAAAACATAAAAATACTGCTTTTATCATGCTGTAATCAGTTAAAAAAATTGTTTAACAATTTAAAAATTTTTAACCGTATAAACATTGATCTCCATAGTATTTTGGTAAACAAGAGCATTCATAACCGTTACCATCTTCTATTGAAATGCATTACCCTTCATTTGAGCAAGGGTTTGATACTTTACAGTGTTCTGAAATTTAAAAAATCAAAACGTAAGAAATATGTGTTCAATAATTGAGTTAAAACAAAAACCTAAATTTAGCAGAAATTTTTTGATTTAGTTAATTTAAGATGAATAAATGTAAATTATTCACAAAAAATATTTGCTTGTATTCTAAAAGTTATTTGTTGCTGACGTAATAAATTATATATTATTGACATTTAACTACTCTTATTTTAACATTTAATGAAGTTGTAAGTTATTAATATTTGTTTTAGTATAGTAAATTGACTTAAAAAAAAAGTACCGTGTTCACATTGATCTCCATAATATTTTGGCAATTAAGTGCATTTATAACCAGTACCGTCTTCAGTAGGGTTACATTCTTCATTATTTAAACAAGGCTCATCGTCGATACAGTGTTCTAGAAGAGGTGAATTTTAATTTTTGATAACTATTCTTGTGAAATTAAAACTAAAAAGTATGTGTTTTTAGTATATAAACTTAATCAAAATTGCTAAAATATAAACCTATGTATTAAATTAAAATAAAAACTTCTGAAAAAGTGTTCATTGAATTCTTTTTCAAATAAAGTTTTAAAATTTAAGTTAGTGGTTAAAAAAATTTATTTAAATAAATATAGACCAAAATAATGTTATTCAAGTTTGTAAGTTTAGTACAAACGTTTTTTCAGTTATCGCCAAAGTACGGTGCCTGACAAAAACACTTGTAAAAACGTCAAAAATATTGCTTTGTAAAAATAAATAAAACTCAATAGTTATTCTAAAAGACATTATTTACGCTAATGTGTTTTGTTGCACTACTTAAGTTATAAAGTATTCTAGTTTAAGCTTAAATAAGTTGATGATTTTTATACAATCAAAATCACTAAAAAAAAATATTAATCTTTTAATATTTTTTCTTATTGATTATATATTATATAGCTTACTCTTTTTATTTATTATAAGTATAACTTATATTTAATTGTAATTTTCTTACCAATACAATTAAATGATTAGGTTTTAAAAGGCGGTAGAATTCTCCCTCTTGAAAACCTTCTAGTAGATAAACTTTCGCTTACATACCCGTCATTATTGTATTTAACAATTTCATTATGGCGTAATAGTTTTGTAGAATTTTCACTTTTTCTTGTTATGTTGCTTGTCGCGTTATCTACATGTTTAGCTTCACATTCTAAAAACATGTTTCTTTTCGAAATAAGCTAGCTGTTGTTTAATATCTTTCTTTGAAACAAAACAAAACTTTAGAAAAAATAATATTTAAAGCGTTGTAACTATGTATATTGTTTTTTTTTTATAGATTAAGCTTTCTTCTATCTAAATATGTTTTTGAATTTGTTTGTTTTACAATTTACTTAATAAAACAAGAGAAACTATTTTCAATATGTTGTTTAGTTTATATTTACTTTGGATCATTTAATAAATAAAAACCAATTTTATTACTTAATGTTAAACTTTAAAACAAGCTTAAATTTAAACGTTACTCTTTTTATACTGTATAAATTCGGTTTAAGTTTATTTTTAAGTATATTTTACTAAAAAAACGTTTTAAACTTATTTTCGAATTAATAATTATTTTCAGTTTCAAAACTCCATTCTTAATCTGTAACTTAAACTTCATTCATTTTAAAAAGTAAATATAATTTTGGTTTTAAATTATTTTTACTTAAAATCTCACTTGACAAGTCATCAAAAATTCAGATTTATCAGTCTGAATTTTAGACAAGTTTTTAATCAATTAGAATTAGTTTCATTAATTTCTGATCTCCTTTTCATTAAAATAGAGTTATTTTGTAGCATATCAGACAGTTTTACAACTGTTCTTGAATTTTCGTTTCCAATATTTCAATTTTCTTACATGTGTTGAAATTACGTGTTTGTTACTTTCTCCTTTCTGACACGGACTACCGACATCTCCTTTCTCTCCTTTTTCTCCCATTTTACCTCTTGAGAGGTAGCTAGGACCTACAGATTCTGGTTCTGCCTGTTTTTCATCACAAACAATTATGACTATTTTGCTGACTCAGCACAAAGTTGAGCGAGTCTATCAACACCAAAGCTACTACAATTTTCAAAATCTTTACCATTTTTGTTTTCATGTAGTTGTAGATAGTACGAGCTTAATTGCAGTTTAACATTCATGGTAGAGTGAGCACTTACATAACGTCTAGCAAAAGTTCTGTGCGTGATGCGGTCTATAGAATATTTAAGGCAGATTAAAATAACAAGTTATTTTAAATCTTTCCAAGAAAAATATACGATCTGACGATTTCTTAGGTAATGTCTAATGCATATTACCTAATGTCTAATTTTTTGTAAAGCTAAGATGAAATTTACTTTTAGTGCTCTTTTTGTTTTAGTTATATACAGTGTTTAAACTATATGATTAACATTAGAATACGAAGTGCATCGAAGATTTTTTAAATGGCAAGAAAAATGCTTCATTGGTTGGTCAAAAAATTTGTAATATAAAACATATGTAAATCTTTCAAGTTATATTTTTATTAATCTAATAAAAAACTTAATTGTGTTTTAAGCGGCTTGTTTATATATTAGTAAACAATTTTTTTGACTTAAGTTAATTTGAGTAAGTTATTTATTGAAAGTTAAACTAGTAACTTAAGAATTAAAACAGCGTTTTTTTTTGTTTCTTTAGTTTTATGTATCATAAAAACAAAACTCCACTTTTTTCAAATAACATATAAATAACTATAACATTATAACAATTATTCTAATAATATTTAACAAAATTAATAAAATTTATATTTTATCTCTTAGTTTAAAGTAATGTTAACAGCTTATTGAACTTTAGTTTGTTTATGTTTAGTTATTTAAGTTTTTTTACCAAATAAAGTTTAAAAAAAAACAACCACAACAACAAAAATGCTTAAGCATGAATGATGGTTAACCATTTAAGTTATACAATAATTTCTAGAAAAAAATCAATTTTTGGATATATTAAGCTTTATTATCTCAAGGCAGGTAATAGTAAAGACATTGTAAATGCTTTTACTTCGTATAACCTTTAATTTCAGCTTAAGTAAGAGTAATAAGTAATTTAATGTATTAATATATTTAGATATTTAGTTTAAAAAGTATATCAAATGCAAATGATTTAAATCGCAAATTTTAACAAAACTTATCATCTAAATATATTCTATACGATGATGGAAACTTAATTGAAATATATTTCAGTTTTCCACATGTGGTTCGGTTTCACTAATTGTTAACAAATATTGATATTATAGGATAAGCTAGTTTTAAAACCTGTATAACACGAAATTTTGTAAATGTATATTTTAAATGTATGTTAGCAAACAATACTAATTCAGCTATTTTGTAGTTTGAAATTTTATTTAAAGTTAGTACCAAAACATATTTAAATTACAAGTTTTATGAAATTAATTACTTCAACTAAACAAGTTTTATACTATAAAATGTCACAACAACAAATATTTTAGAGTTTTCTGAACCGAAAAGACGAAACAGATAATTTACATAAACAAATATTTGTTTTAGCTTTGAAAATTTTACATATGAATGAAAACTTGACTGTTTTTCAGAACTAATTAGTTAGTATCTTTATAGGTTTAACGTAAGTTACTATTTAAAATATTTAATAGGAAAATTTAATTTATAATTATTAACTACTGTGATATGATAGTTGTATACTCCTCACAACTGTGAAGTGACTGATGAAAACTCCTCACTACTGTGATGTGATAGTTGTAAATTCCTTACTACTGTGATGTGATAGTTGTAATTCTTACTTATGTGATGTGATTGTTGTAAACTCTTCACTACTGTGATGTGAATGTTTTATATAGTTACTTTAAAGGCTGATTTCTTAAATTTCAAAATTTCTATGACTTGACGGTTTTACACGTTATAATTCTTCATAAAGCTGAGATCTATATGTTGTAAACTCTGTTATATTGCGGACAGTTGTGATGTGAGATTTGTGTAAAAAACAAATAAAAACAAATAATTAAAGTACACTAATCAATTGTTGTTTTGTAACTGTATACAATGTTTTTAACTTTTATATTATTTAAATTGGATCTATCAATCAGTCACAACCGAAAGACTTGTAGTCATTAAATTACAACCGGCTTAATATGACAATTTAGTACGAGCGTACTTGTTGTCTTGCCTAGTGGACAATACATTTAACATTGCACGGCTAAAGACAATGTTGACGTCACTGAACAATACCAGCAAACGGCCGCTTTATAATTTATCAGGATAAAACGTTTCTAGATTGATGACTACAATTATTTCAGTTGTGACTGATTTATGAATCCTAATTAGGATGAAACCAGTCTCAGCCTACCAAAGGCTTAGGGTCTGATGATTGAATTGGTATGATCAAACTTTGTTAACTTGAGATTGTTTTACGGCATACGAAAGTCCAGGCTTCGGCTTTTTAGACTTTCGCCAATGTTTTTGTTGACTGTTTTTATAATGTAGAAAAAGATTTAATTCGACAACACTGGTATAAGTAGTAAAAGAAACAACACTGCATTAAAATATAAAATTAACTCTTCATATATTGTAAAATATAAATTATAAGGAAAATCAAATAGATAAGAAAGAGGTAGAATTTAAAAGTTTTAAACAGTTGTACACTTTCTTTTACTAAAATAAAAATCTTTTAAAATTTAGACAATTTTGAACTTTAAGCTTTTGAAATGTAAGAAAAATCTTAAAATTTATCGAGTTTATTTAACTTTAAAAAAATTGCAGTTAAGTTATAACTAACAAATTAAAAAAGCTTTTAATAAACATTAATTTAAATAACTTGTGTTTAAGAAAGTTTACCTCCTAAAACAAGAAAATTTACCCGAAGTTACGAATTGCTGTTATAAAACTTGTCAATTTTTTTGCAAAACTTCTTTAAATGATTTGTAAAACGTTTCTACTGTTTAAACATCGAACAAGAAACTATTTCTTAATAAAAAATCACACTGATTTAAGTGAAAACTCACAAAACGTTTTTATTAACTACTTCATGTCAACGAAATAAAGCAAAAAGCGGTGACATTTCCTCTTTTTTTAGCAATTTTAGTAAGTCAGGGGTAATAAATACTAAGGAGGTAAGGTTTGACTTTTAAACTTTAAGCAGTAAAAGGGTGATAATTAGCAAAGCCACAACAACGGACTTACACTAGATATTATGAATATTTAAAGAAAAGGGCAGTTAAATTATATTTTTTAAAGTACAAAGTGTTGGATAGAAATTAGGGTTTAAAACGAAAAAAGTCTTGAAATTATATAAACTATAATTATTTTATTACGATAAGATTTGACTTAAAGTAATAAGGACATGCCTTACTTAATCAAGATTTTTTTTTGTATAACACTAAAGCTGATTTTACCTAGTTAATATTTTAAAGTATTTCAAAATTTATAATGAAAGTTTAATCTGTTTTCACTTATTGTGTTACTAAAAGTATTTAAAAAAGTACTAGGTTTAATTAGTGTTAAATACAAAAAAAACTAATTTAATTTATTATTTACACAAAATAACTTGTATGTAGTATACTAAAACCTTTTATACTACTAATATGTTTTCAAAATCAAATTTAAAAAAATTAATCATCAACACATTCTGTTAGGAACTTGACACATAACCCCTTGTGAGGTAGCTGTTTTATGACAAGGACCGTCATTCATTCTTTTGTTGCTGTAAAAAACACAGTCTTCGTTACCTTGGTTATTTGGTTCATCATAGCGCCGTAAAAATATTAGATTGTTAGCGGGCTGGCCGTTTGTGGTTAACCACCTACCTTCTGAATATGCGTCTTAGATACCGATTTAAAAATAGTAGCTATAACTGTTAGCAACTCTTTTTATTTCACTTAATGTTACAACAAGTTGATGTTTATTTGCAATGATTTAGACGCGTTTTGAGTAAGAAATCAAAAAATTGCTTGTAGTTAAAAAAGTAACATATAACATAGAAATAATTAGTTTTATTTCTCTTTAACAAATTTTGCAAACATAAATGAAATTTTTTATGGTTCAAATTTTATAAGTAGTCATAAAACTGTTGTACGCTTAATACAAACGACAAAATTTCAAACGATCCTGTGATAATTAAAACCATCATTTCCCAATTATCTTGACATCATTTCACCTCCATGGTTTGCGCATTGATTTTTAGCGTTGTAGTAGTTGCCTCTTGAGAAGTAACTACATTAAAATTTAACTTTTATTTTTACTTAGTTTTTTGTAATCAATAAATAATTTTATTTTAAAGATAAACTAAAACTATAAATAAAAGTACTAAAAACATGAAATTAAAAAAGCGTATTAAAAAAAAAAGAGTTGTATACCTTCAGCATACATAGACAATTTCTTTTAAATTATAATGTTTCATTAATTTTTTTATAAACTAAAATACTATTAAGTACAGTTAATTAGTTTGAAATATTAAATACACATGCTTATGCAGAATACAAACATTTAATTTTTTTTTTTTTTTGTAAATTTAGTTAGACTTACATTAAACCTATAATTATATATATTTACTTTTGCTCTTTCTTTTTAATAAAACTAAATGTAATAGTTTTGTTTCAATATTAAAGTAAACAACCAAAGCATAAAACAGTATAAGTTTATAAGAAAACCTTAGTAAAATATTTAGAATTACACAAACTTCAAATACTTGTTGAGTATTTTAAGATGATAAACTCTCAAGTCCAATAAGTGAGGTATTGAATGATTTTTTTTATGTAACAAAAACAATCACAGTCAAAATATATTTGAAACTACTTGAGTGCAGCTTTAGTTTTTTACCTTGTGAAACTTACTTTTGTTTTTTCTTTGTTTGAACTAATTACCTGTACTTAGTTACTGCTTTTAACAATGAAAGTAAATGTTTAATAGAAAACATTATCACTATCACCTTTTAATTTGTTAAACGAATGATATAATTTGTAGTTTATAAACTAAATACTCTTAACAATCTTAATGACTAAATAGATAAATAAAACTAACAAGAGTAATTTTTTCTCAATAATATGTAATTAACCGGATAAACTTCAGACTTAAACTACACAAAGGGTTCAAGACTATTCAAATTCAGACTAGTAAATTTCCCAAAATTCAAGTTATCATAAAAAATTAAGAGGATGTGTCATCTTTTCTATAAAATTCTACCTGTTCTAAATTGTCCAAAGCAGCGGTTCTTAAAATTTTTTGATTCTTACTCCTTTTTGGAACGTAATTATCAAATTTACTCTTAGTTTACAAAAAAGTATTTAATTTTGATAAAAATAAACTAGATCTTTTGAACTTTGAGCTTTATAACTTAAATTTTTTTAATTCATAAACTTTTTTTAATTTAAAATAATTGCAGTTAAATTTACCTTATAAATTTAAAAGGAGTTTATAAACATTAACTTAAATAACTTGAAACAAAAAAAAATTACCCCCTAATCAAGGAAATTTACCCCCATGGATAAGTGAAACCCAGGTTAAAAATTGGTGGTCAAGTGTTTTGCAAAACTTATTAATATTATTTTTATATAACTTTTGTTCTGTTTAAAAAAATAAGCAAGAAACTGTTCCTTAAAATAAAAACACAAAAATATAAGTAAAAAAAGTCACAAAACGTTTCTATTAACTACTTTATCTGAACGACATAAAGCAAATAGGGGCGACATTTCCTCCTTTTCATTGTTTTTAGTAAGTCAGGGCCTAGGGGTAATGAATATTAAGTAGGTAAGGTTTAACTCTGAAACTTTAAGCAGTGAAGGGGTCATAATTAGTAAAGCCACACCAACGGGCTTACACAAGATATTATGACTATTGTAAAAGAGAGGGGCGATCAGTTTTTATTTTCAAAGTACAAGTTATTGGAAAAAAATTAGGGATTAAAATTTAAAAAATATTAAATTTATGCAAACTATACTTTCTTAATTACAACAAGTATTAACTTGAAGTAATAAGTTGTCTTTATTTTATCAACATAATTTTTTGTACACCAATAAAGCTGAACATATCTAGTTGTTATTTAATTTCAATGAAACTATAACCTATTTTTCACTTTTTAACTTATTGTGTTACTGAAAGTAATAAAAAACAACTGTTAAATTTAGTTATAGTTTAATACAAAAAAATGATAAATTTATTGCTCAACGAAAAAAACAATATCTAGTATACTAAAACCTTTTATAGTTCTAAAAAAATTCAAAATCACAATTAAGAAAATCAATCATTAACACATTCCATTAGGAACTTGACACATAACCCCTTGTATGTTACGTGTTTTATGACAACCACTATCATTCAATCTTTTGTTGCCGTAAACACAAACACAGTCTTCGTCACCATCGTTATTTGGTTCACCATAGTGCCATGAAAATATCAGATTGTTAGCAGGTTGACCGTTTGTAAATAACCAACTACCTTCTGAATAAGCGTCTGAGACACCAATCCAAAAGTCGTAGTTGTAACTGTTAGCAACTCTTCTTATTTCACTGTAAAATTTACAACAAGTTGACTTGTGTTTATTTGCAATGATTTGGACGCGTTTTGAGTAAGAAAACAAAAAAAATCATACAATTAAAAAAAAAAACACTTAATATATATTAAATTTTAGTTTTATTTTCTTTGATAGATTTTCAAACAATAACAAAATCTTTTATAAATTAAGGATTCGTTTAGCAGAATTCTTCAATAATTACAGAATAAGTTGATAGTTTTTATATGGAGTAATACAAATGTTGTGCACTTAATACAAAGACAAGATTTTAAACGAACCTGTGATAATTAACACCATCATTTCCCAACAATCTTGAAACAATTTCACCGCCACGATTTACACATTGATTTTTAGCGTTGTAGTAGTTGGTAGATATTGAAACAATTTCAAAACGAAAACAAGTGTCTGTAATTAAATATTTAATTATATTCGACTAAAATCACTTTTAAAGTTTATTTTTAGATAAATTTTGTTGGCTTAGTATCAACAGTTTAATGTTTTGTTTCCAAATATATATAGCCTGATTGGTTATAACAATAAGTATGGAAGAAGTTAATGCATTTAATTAGATAATAACTAATTTGTTTAAATTAGAATAGATTCAAACCTGTTTAAACTTGAACATTATGTATTATTATTTTTTGTTATCAGAACTAAATCCAAACTACTAAATGATACTCTTAAATTCCACATAATTAATTTTTATATGTTTTAACAAAAGCTTTCGAACCATTTAATAGGTTATGGCTTTTTTATTTGTTTCTGAATTTTTCTTATGAATGCATTGTAAAAAAGTCATAAACTGAGTCTGATTATGAAATAATTGTTTAACTATTCTATATTTAAAATAGTTGAAAATACAGTTCACATTTCTTACTAAAAAAAGCTTAAAAACGGACTTCAAAGACCAACCTAGTTCACAGTTTACTCCTCCGTATCCATACTCACATGAACATTCGTAATTATCATCAGATGTTGTACAAATTCCATTGTTTAAACATGGGTTTACATCTTTGCAATATTCTATTTAAAGATAATTTAAGACTAAAATCTCAGTAAAACAAATTTTTATGTCTTGGTTATATTTTATATTGAAAAATAAAAATACTGCTTTCATTCTTAATGTATTCAGTTAGAGAAATTATATAAAAGTTTTAAAATTTTTAACCGTATTGACATTGATCTCCATAGTATTTTGGTACACAAGAACATTCATAACTGTTACCATCTTCTGTAGAAATGCATTCTCCTTCATTTGAGCAAGGGTTTGAGTCTTTACAGTACTCTGGTATTAAATAAAATTATAAAATATAAAATATGTGTTCAGTAATTGAGTTAAAACAAAAACCTAAATTTAGCAGATACTTTTTTGATTTGGTTAGTTTAAGATGAATAAATGTATATCATACACAAAACAATATTTGCTTGTGTTTTAATACTTATTTTTTATTGACGAAATACATTATATGTTGTTGAAATATAACTACTTTTGTTTTAACATTTAATGAAGTTTTAGATTTTTAATGTTTGTTTTAGTATAAAAAATGACTTAGAAAAAATTACCGTGTTCACATTGATCTCCATAATACTTTGGCAAACAAGTGCATTTATAACCGGTACCATCTTCAGTTGGATCACATTCTCCATTGTTAAAACAAGGTTCATCGTCAATACAGTGTTCTAAAAGGGGTGAATTTTAGTTTTTGATAAGTATTCTTGTGAAATTAAAAGTAAAAAGTATGTGCTTTTTAGTATATAAACTTAGTTAAAATTCTTAAAGTATAAACCTATGTATTAAATTAAAACAAAAATTTCTGAAAAGTGTTTATTGCATTCTTTTTCAATAAAAGTTTTAAAAATCAAGTTATTGATTGAAAAAATTAAAAACCAGCAAATAAAGACCAAAATAATGTAATTCAAGTTTTTATGTTTAGTACAAACTTTTTTCGCAGTTATCGCCAAAGTACGGTGCCTGACAAAAACATTTGTAAAAATTTTCTTTGTTCACATCTAAGTTACATGTTCCGTTGTTTTTGCATGGTGTTTGTGAACATACGTCTAAAATATTGATTTGTAAGTTTGTTATAAAACTCAATATATATTCTAAAAAACATAATTTACGCTCATATGTTTTGTTGTAATGCTTAAATTATAAAGTATTCTAGTTTAAACTTAAATAAGTTGCTGATTTTTATACAATAATAACCAGTAAAAAAAAGATTAATCTTTTAACATTTTTTTATTATTGCTTATATGTTATATAGTTTACACTTTTAATTACTATAAGTATAACTTTTTTTTAACTTTTATTTTCTTACCAATACAAGTGAATAGTTGGGTTTTAAAAGACGGTAGAATTCTCCCTCTAGAACACCTTCTAGTTGATAAACCTTCGCTTACATAACCGTCATTACATTTGTATTTAACAACTTCATTATGACGTAATAGTTTTGTAGAGTTTTCACTATTTCTTGTTATGTTGCTTGACGCGTTTTCTATTTGTTCATTTTCACATTCTAAAAACATATTTTTATTCAAAATAAGCTGTTGTTAAATATCTTTCTTTGAAACAAAACAAAACTTTAGAAAAAAATGTTATTTAAAGCGTTGTGACTATGTAAATTGTATTTTTTTAAATAGTTTAAGCTTTCTACTATCTAAATATGTTTTTGAATCATTTTTTTTTACAATTTACTTAATAAAAAAAGAAACTATTTTCAATATTTTGGTTAGTTTATACTTACTTTGGATCATTTAGTAAATAAAAAACAATTTTATTACTTAATGTTAAACTTTAAAATCAACTTAAAATGAAACATTACTCTTTTTATACTGTATAAATTCAGTTTAAGTTTATTTTTAGCTGTATTTTACTATAAAAACAACGTTTTACAAAACATTTACTTTCAAACTAATAGTTATTTTAAATTTCAAAATTCATTTATTAATTCAGTTAATCTTAAACTTCATTTATTTTCCAAAGTTAGTATAATGTTGGTTTTAAATTATTATTTAACTATAAATCTCACTTGATAGGTCATCAATCAAAACAGATTTATTATTCAGAATATCAGATAAATTTTTAATCAACATGGAATTGTTTTCAGTAATTTCTGATCCCCTTTTCATTAAGATAGAGTTATTTTGTAGCATTTCAGACAGTTTTGCGATTACTCCTGACTGTTCTTGAATTTTCGTTTCCAATATTTCGATTTTTTTTGCATGTTTTGAAATCACGTGTTTGTTACTTTCTCCTTTCTGACCCGGACTTCCGACATCTCCTTTATCTCCTTTTTCTCCCATTTTACCTCTTGAGAGGTAACTGGGACCTACAGGTTCTGGTTCTGCTTGTTCCTCATCACAGACAATTCTGCACTGACTGAGACTATTTTGCTGACTCAGCACAAAATTGAAAAAGTTTATGAACACCAAAGCTACTACAATTATCAAAATCTTTATCATTTTTGTTTTCATGTGGTTGTAGATAGTATAGTACGAGCTTATATAAAGTTTGCTGTTTCATGGTAGAGTGAGCATTTACATAACGTCTAGCAAAAATTTTGTGCGTGATGCGGTTCATACAACATTTAAGGCAGATTAAAATAACAAGTTGTTTTAAAGCATTCCAAGAAAATTATACGGTTTAAAGATTTCTAATGTAATGTCTAACGCATATTACCTAATGTCAAGTTTTTTATAAACCTAAGATGAAGTTTAGCTTTAAGTGCTATTTTTGTTAAAATTATATGTAGTGTTTAAACTATATGATTAACATTAGAATACGAAGTGCATCGAATATTTTTTAATTGGCAAGAAAAATTCTTCATTAGTTGGTCAAGAAATTTGTAATATAAAAAAAACATTTGTAAATTTTTCAAAATATATTTTTATTAATTTACTAAAAAATTTAACTGTGTTTTAAGCGGCTTGTTTATATATTAGTAAATATTAAGTTAATTTGAGTAAATTTTTTTATTGAAAATTAAACTAGTATCTTAAAAATTAAAACAGCGTTTTTTTTTTTGTTTTTCTTTTTTATGTATCATAAAAAAAAACTCCACTTTTTTCAAATAACATATAAATAACTATAACATTATAACAATTATTATTATAACAATATTTAATAAAATTAATCAAATTTATATTTTAACTTGTTAGTTTAAAGTAATGTTAACAGCTTATTGAACTTTAGTTCGTTTATGTTTAGTGATTTAAGTTTTTTTACCAAATAAAGTTAAAAAAAAACAACAACAACAACAAAAATGCTTAAGCATGAATGATGATTAACCATTTAAGTTATACAATACTTTTTAGAAAAAAATCAATGTTTGGATATATTAAGCTTTATTATCTCAAGGCAGGTAATAGTAAAGACATTATAAATTCTTCTACTTCGTATAACCTTAAATTTCGGCTGAAGTGAGAGTAATAAGTAATTTAATGTATTAATATATTCAATCTAAAAATATATTTCAAATACAAATGATTTAAATCGCAAATTTTAACAAAATTTATCCTCTAAATATTTTTCAAACAATAATGGAAACTAAACTAAAATATAATATTTTTTAGATGTGGTTCGTTTTCACTAATTGTTAATAAATATTGATATTATAGGACAAGCTAGTTTTAAAACCTGTATAACACGAAATTTAACAAATCTATATTCTAAATGTATGTTTACAAACAATACTATTTTAGTTTTTTTGTAGTTTGAACTTTTATTTAAAGTTAGTACCAAAACAGATTTAAATCACAAGTTTTATGAAATTAATTATTTCAACTAAACAAGTTTTATACTATAAAATGTCCAAACAACAAATATTTTAGAATTTTCTGAACCGAAAAAACGAAACAGAAAGTTTACATAATAAAAAAATTGTTTAATTTTTTTGTTGTTGTTTAGTTCTAACTAGACATTGAAGCTTTGAAAATTTTACATATGAATGAAAACTTGACTGTTTTTCAGAACTAATTAGTTAGTATCTTTCTAGGTTTAACGTAAGTTACTATTTAATATCAAATAGGAAAACCGGTTTAAAAACAGTTTAAGTTTATGCAATAAAACAAGTTTATTGTAACATTTTTACTAAAGTTGAATTTTATATCTAACACAAATACAGCAAAAAAAAAACTTTTTTTAACTAATTATTTTTATGCTTATAAACTTAATGTTTTTTATGCTAAGAAACTTTGTTTTAGGATTTTTATGAATTATATTTTTTTAGTTTCAAAAGGTTAAACTTTGCAGTGCAAGTGTTTATTGTCAGATTTAAATTTTGGGTTATTTGTGAAAAGTTAAGTAACCAATGCTGAGTAGACATGTCCTAAATATTACCTTATCTTTGCGTATCACAGTTAGAAAATAACTATTCATTGTATTTTGTCAATTACTAAGTATTTGATTAAAACTTTACCACGTAATTTTTCAATTCAAGTTTTATTGTAAAGTATCAACCAACTTCGTGGGTGCACGACTATTCAAATTCGGACAATTCAAATTCCGACAATTCAAATTCTTAAAAAAATTGAAACAGCCACAAATAAAAAAGTAATGCATATTTGCCAAGTATAAAAAATACATATGTAGGTCATATTAATATCTACAAGCAATTTTTTTATTTTAGTAAAACATTAAATATTTTTTGAGATATGGATTAAATAAAGTAAAAATCATAATTATTTTTAGTAATTTTTAAAAATATCTTGAAAAGTATGCTACGTTTTGAAAAAAAGAAAAAGTGGCTTGTAGATATTAATAAGATCTACGTATATATTTTTTATTTTTTTCAAACTTATATTACTTATTGAGATATAGTCTTTTAAATATTTTTTTAAGAATTTGAATTGTCGGAATTTGAGTTGTCCGAATTTGAATTGTCATGTAACCCAACTTCGTGTAGCATTTTAATTGTATGTCGTATTATAACAAATTTATCTGTTTGAGAAAAATTATATTGCTTGTATTTAATGTATTGGATGTTTAAAAACATAATTATTTCTAAAACTACTACTTATAAAACAAATATAATGTAAGAAAATAACTTACATGTTGGTAGTCGCAAGCATAGTCTTTTTTTAAAGTGTCTAATTTAATGATAATTTTAATAGCATTAGGTAGTAGTCAATCAAATTTAGAATGATATTTTTTTATTTTAACAGTATAAACTAGTAATTTAACATTTAGATAATTCATTTTAATGTGTATATACATTTTAACTCTAAAAACTTGTTTTTTAACATTTCTGTTTCAAAGTAGTACAAGCTTTATTTTAATTATATTTTTACATATAAGGCTTACCAAAATATTATTACTAAAGAGTATTTTTACTGTAAAAAATAATTTAAAATAAAAATAAACACTGTTTTACGCTCGTTTAAAACGTAATTTTTCTAACAATGGTTAAAACCAATGATAAGTTGATATAAAGAAGAAAAAAAACAACATTTTGCAATTTTATTGAAATAACTCAGTTTTAACGCTAATTAAGATCGCAACGGCTCAAGTTACAAATGCTTACAACTATGAAATTCGGGTGGCTGACAAATTTGCACGAGCATACAAAATTGCATGAGGGGACAATATTGCACGAGTTCACAAAATTACACAAAGATGCTTTTGCACGGAGAAACTTTTACACTGAGTGTCACTTTTGTACGAGCAGACGACAATTTTGTGCAAAGATATTTTGCAGGGGTTTATTTTTCTTTTAGTTAATTTTTTTTTGTTATTTTTACTATCGAAGTTACCCTTAACCATTATTTCAGTCGGTAACTTTTATTTTTATTATTTTTTTTGTTTTCTTCCTTATTGTTTTTATTTTCACTGTTACCCCTAACCCTTACCCTCGGTCGGTAGATTTTTTTTATCTTTTTTAATTTAATATTTTTTATTTTAATTTTTTGTTTTTTTTAATTTTTTTATTGGTAATTTTTTTTTTTACTTTCCCCATTATCCCTAACCCTTACCCTTAGTCAGTAACTTTTTTTGTCTTTTTTCATTATCAATTTATATTTTAGTTAGTTTCTTCTATTTATTATATATATTTTTATTTCTGTTTTTATTTACTGTCGTGCAAAAATGAACCTCCGTGCAAAATTGTAACTCGTGCAAAATTATCTTCATACAGTTTTATCCCACCGTGTGGTTTTTTTCCCTCGTGCAAATTTCTCTTCGTGCAATTTTGTCCCCTCGTGTAATTTTATGACCTTGTGGAACTATGCTCCCTCGTGCAAATTTGTGTTCGTACAAAAGTAACTTCGTGCAATTTTGTGCCCTCGTGCGATTTTGTCTTCGTGCAATTAAGTAACCACGTGCAAACTTGTCTTCGTGCAATTTTGACCCGTTCCCATAAAATTCACTTATGAAAACAAAACATGAAAGGCAACTGTATGGCTATACCTGACATATTCCCGAAACACTAAACGTATTAATAAAGATAAGAAGTCTTTAATGTTTTTAAAGCTGTAAAAGGTAATTAACATCTGTTTTTATCAAGCTTCAATACCTAATTAAAAGAAAAACTTTTTGTTTACCTCAAACTTTAAACATTTTTATAAGTACCTTAATCAAAAAACCACTATTGATACTTTTATGTGCCGACAAAACCAGAAGAAAAATCTAGAAATTTTTTTTTGTAACTACTAAGCATTAATGATAAAAATGAAAACTAAGTACTTCTAAAAACGAAATTATTACATGAGATTTAAACTTTTACCAAATTTTATGCTAAAAAAAGTGAACTCACAACTTTCCGATCCTTTCTACAACACAAAATCGGGAAATATCAAAAAATAAACCAAACTCATGCTAACAAAGATTAATTAAGAAGAAAGTCATATGCAATATTATGATCACATATAACAAGATTAAAAAAATAAAAGTATGCTTTTTTTATTTGTAAATAAATTGGTGCTAATTTGCTACTTTTTTATATTCTTTCTTTGTTTTATTTATTTTTTTCTTTTTTATTACTCCGTTTACCCGTAATTATCTAACTCTTTAATGTTGTTTGCAATTATTTTATTCGGCCCATTCCTCTTAAAAAGCTACAAACATCAAATGTCTAAAGAAATAAAAATAGGTTTTTAAAATTTGATAAGCCAGAATTTATTTATATTTATATTTTAGCAAGAGCACAACAGTAACAGGTAACAAACTGAAACAAATTATATAAGGAGTGTTATTAAGCACTGTTAGGTTGCAGTATTCGCATTTTAATATGCAGGTAGTTCACATTTTATAAAATATCTTAAACTGTGCTAGTTTTTTGTGATGTATTTAAATAAGTCAAATGCTGTTTTAAACTACCTAAATTTTTTTGTCAGTCTCTAACAACTTTGCTAAATTTTGTTTAATTAAATGATAATACCTTTCATGATAAAAGCTTATATAAATATAAATGACTATTTACTAGTTCAGGGTTTTCCCAAAGTAAGCCAAGTGGCCCCTTTTGGGGCCATGAGCAGCAGAGGGGCAAAATGGGGAGGAAGCATGGGCAGTAAAGGAGTCACATGGGAGCCATGTGGTCATAGTTTGAAACTTACACTAGATGTTCTAAAGTTGATGATGAAAAGCATTAAAATTAAAAAAAGAAAAATCTTGTTTGTAGAAATACTTTTAATTTCTTTAAATAGTGCAATTTGAAAAAATGTTTGGAAAGTCGTGCACTAGTCACAGCACTTCATTATTTTGTTTATCTCATTACGCATGGCTGCCACAAGGTCAGAAAAAGTCAGGAAATAAAGAAAAGTCAGGAAAAGTAAAGCATTTAACAAAATTAAAGAAAAAATTAGACATTGTCAGTTAAAATCTACAAAACTCCTTACTTTTCAAAGCCTTTAAATAGTATAAGTCTATTACAAACTTTTTTTGTCAGACTAAAGTTGCAATATTTTGCTATAATTCTACAAAATTACTTAATTTCTAATGCATTCATGTGGTATAAATTAATGAAATTTTCTTTATAAAACTGCAAAATTTTCTATTAATATGTTGGGCAACTACCCTACTTGAATAGGAAACTTTTGTATGCTTTTTCGTATTGATGATCTGTGGTAATGACACTTCCATAGTGAAACTGTGATATATACACAAAAGTTTATCTTGCAGAAATTTAACAACAAAGTGTTTTTTGTTTAAATAAACAATTAAGTTCTTTATAATCAAGCACTAAGTATAGTATTTTTTGTAACAATTTTATGCGTATGCTATACTTCTTTATGTTTTTTTAGGTTGTTTAAACTTGAATTAAGTTATAAGAGAAGTATATTACATGATAAGTTAAATTTTTTGTAGTTTTTATAGAATAACTTATATTTTTAAAATAAATTAGAGTACATTTATTTGTTATAAACTTTATACTAAATGATAAGAGAAAATATTTTATTTAACAGATATATAGTTTACTTTTTTATGTATTTTTTTACAGTTACTTAAATATATTATTTTCTAATTATTTTTGAACTTAAAGATTATATATGAAGTAGTTTAGGTAGTATTTTATTAAAGTAAGGGAACAATTTATAAAAGTGTTACATGTTTTTGATAAAAAATTCTTATAAGATATGCATATATATTACCATCTAGTTTATTTTAGAATTTTATCCTAAGTCTGACTATATTTTGCTGATAGAGCTATTTATTGAAAATACATTAATTATACACAGATGGTTTAAGTGATGAAATAGAAGTCAGATGATTGTATAAAAAACTAATATTATAACCTTTATAAAACTAAGATTAAAAGTTTAAATAGTTAAGTGTTTGATTATGTATTTTAGAACAAGTTTAAATTAAGAGTTTGATTTATTTTAGTCAGAAAATTTTAGTAAAAAGTCAGGAAAGTTTTCTCTGACTGATCTGTAGCAACCCTGTATACAATATATTCTATGATTAAATAAAAGTAACACTTGTATGAAAGAATAAAAATTACCCATATAAATTATAACAGGGTTGCCACAGATCAAGCTGAGAACAATTTCCTGTCTTTTTCCTGACTTTTTACTAAAATTTTCCTGACTTTTATAAATCAAACTCTTAAAAAAAAACTTATTCTAAAGTATGTAATCAAACACATTAAACTATCTAAAGCTTTTAGTCTTATTTTTATACAGGTTAACTCAACATTGTTTGCTGAATTCGATTATCTAACTTCCATTTCATCGCTTGAACCATCTGTGTATAATTGATGTATTTTAAATAAACAGCTCTATCAGCAAAATTTAGTCAGACTTAACATAAAGTTGTAGAAAAACCTGAAGGTAATTATATCTAACAATAAGAGATATTTATCTAAAACATGTAATACTTATATAAGTTGTTCACTTGCTTTAAAAAAATACTACCTAAACAATGTAGTATAAAATTCTTAAAATTTAAATCAACTGAAAAATAATATACTTAAGTAACTTTTAAATTTACATAAAAATGTTAACTATATATATGTTTCTTCTTATTATTGAGTATAAAATTTAAAACAAATAAATCTACTCTTGTTTATTTTAAAAACTTAAGTTATTAAACAAAAAATTACAAATAAGTTAATTTACAATGGTTTATACTTATCTTATAACTTATTATTCAAGTTTAAACACAAATATC
This sequence comes from Thalia democratica, assembly GCF_965202585.1. Classification (NCBI taxonomy): domain Eukaryota; kingdom Metazoa; phylum Chordata; class Thaliacea; order Salpida; family Salpidae; genus Thalia; species Thalia democratica. The sequence continues at coordinate 39,576,620 of NC_139165.1, read as the reverse complement.
TATAAAGAGGTTAAGTATACACAATAACTTGCTACATGAAATACTAAACTTAGTGCTTAATTATGAAGAACGTAATAATTACTTAAACAAAAAACACTTTTGTTCTTAAATTCTACAAGATAAACTTTTCTGTATATATCACATTTTCTATATGGAAGTGTCCTTGCCACATACAGGGTTACCAAACATTTTTGTCAAGTTTTCTCCAGGTTTTCAAAATTTCCTCCAGGCTGTTGAAATTAGACGTTTTACAGTTTATTTTTAGTTAAAAGTTAATTTAAGGTAAAATCTGTGTAAAATAGTTTAACATTATGGATAAGAATTTCATATTTTTTAATTTGTTGATGCTGTTAGCTTCGCTACTTTGAGATACAACTGTAATCAACAACAACCCATGTGAAATTCTGTTGCTTGGTTTCGTTCTCATTGGGACTTATCGTGAAAACATCGTAAAGATAGATTGTATAAATCAAACTACGTTTGCTTTAAAACTCTCGCACTGAAACGCCTTTTTATTTTGTTCTCTATTTTTTTTTTCAATTTATTTTTTTATTTTTCAATTTTTCAATTTTTTTATTTATACTTATTTTCAAATTTTTTCGATTTTCATTTTTTTTATATCTATTTTGTTTAATTTTTTTTTTTTTTCATTTTACAATCATTTTCGTTTAATTTTTTTATTTTTTTTTTCTGATATTATTTACTATTTTTTTTTTTCCCTGTTTGTTTTTTTTTTTTTTATGACTATACTGATTTATTTTTTCAATGCGAAATTACTGGAGTAAACTTTGTTTGATCGCTACAGTATATCAACTATGTCTGCCTGATGAGTCCCGATGAGAACGGAACCAGGCCGCAGAATGTCCCATGGGCAGTTATTGATGGTCGTGCGGATCAGTTAGATGCTAATTGTCTTGGTTAACTTAAAATTACTATTCTTTAACAATTTACTACATACAAAATGTCTGAGTGGTAGTATAAATATCTTTAAGCAGATGAACATCAGCTTGCAAAAGCATTGTTTTAGTTTAAATTTGATAGTTTAATTAGTTTAAGTTTATATATGCTAACAGGATTTACAAAAAAATTGGTTTAAACAGCTAACAAGTAAGAACAGGCATACACACACAGCACTTAGAAAAACATCATAACTGTAGTTTTACTTTAAATGCTTACGAAAAGAACACTTTTTAACTTATAAAATAAAAAAAAATACCACAGAAGCACACACATTTAACAAAAAATAAAACGTAACAAAAAATATATTTTATAAAAAGGAACTTAGTTAGAAACTATAACTGAACAAAGTAAATTACTGACTAGTTTTTGGTTTTAATGACAGGTAACTCTTATTAACTTCTGAATTATCACGGTCAATTCTATTTATATCAGAATGACGAAATAGCACATAGTCCCTTAATGGTGAATTGCGTTTTAGAAAGTTTATAACAGAGTCTGCAACCTTATACACTTTTTTTTCAATTTTATATATTTATTATTCCCGACATCATTAAAATTAATCCTTTCAGTAGAATGTACTTTACGAGACTCAAATTTCCGACCCTTAAAGAATTCTGTTATTTGCTTAATATCTAACCATAAGATTTCTTTAGTCTCATAAAGTTTTTTGTATTCAAGGTTGATTTTTTCTTTTTCAAAGTTTACAACAAAGTAAAAACGTTGTGTTTTAGATACGTATTCATTATTTTTGCCTGAGATACTTGTTACACTTACAACGAACGGGGTATCTGAATAACACGTAACTTCCTGGTTGGCCTTGTCTGCCTCCCAGTAATGGCCCGCCTCCTCATAAAGCTCCCTCAGGGCTGTAGTTTTAAAACTGTCACCGTCCTTAAAGTCACGTTTACCCATAGGAAAATTTATAATGCCCTTAGTGGTGACAGTAAAAAGAATTTCAAAATTATTGTTACGCAAAATGACCCCAGCAGAAGGCCTTGTTTTACAACCATATTCCCAGTTTAGCCTAAATGAAATACGTTGGTTTTTAAACTTAATATTTTCAGAAAAGTTGGCCCCGCAGTAAATTCAAGCCCTTTTATGAAGAAATTTAATAATCTTATCTTTATCTAGTTTGTGTTTTTTAATGAATGGATTCCTATCAACTAGACCATAAACCCAATTTTCTATTTCATTCAGAATTTTAAGAAATGGAACATCCTTCCTTCCCTTCATATAATTACTAATTTTTTCCTCAAGGTCAACTCCTAATTTATTTTTGAAATCCTTAATACTTTTTCTACCAATAAAAACTGTTATTTCATTAGAAGAACTTACCTTTTTACAACTATTTTTTACCGCATCAATTTCTGCACCAACAGGAGAGGTGTGCTTATTGTCCATAATAATTACTGAAAAGACTAGTATTTAAAAATATAAAAAAATAAAATTAAAAATAATACTCTCAGATCAGTCAGAGAAAACTTTCCTGACTTTTTACTAAAATTTTCTGACTAAAATAAATCAAACTCTTAATTTAAACTTGTTCTAAAATACATAATCAAACACTTAACTATTTAAACTTTTAATCTTAGTTTTATAAAGGTTATAATATTAGTTTTTTATACAATCATCTGACTTCTATTTCATCACTTAAACCATCTGTGTATAATTAATGTATTTTCAATAAATAGCTCTATCAGCAAAATATAGTCAGACTTAGGATAAAATTCTAAAATAAACTAGATGGTAATATATATGCATATCTTATAAGAATTTTTTATCAAAAACATGTAACACTTTTATAAATTGTTCCCTTACTTTAATAAAATACTACCTAAACTACTTCATATATAATCTTTAAGTTCAAAAATAATTAGAAAATAATATATTTAAGTAACTGTAAAAAAATACATAAAAAAGTAAACTATATATCTGTTAAATAAAATATTTTCTCTTATCATTTAGTATAAAGTTTATAACAAATAAATGTACTCTAATTTATTTTAAAAATATAAGTTATTCTATAAAAACTACAAAAAATTTAACTTATCATGTAATATACTTCTCTTATAACTTAATTCAAGTTTAAACAACCTAAAAAAACAAAAAGAAGTATAGCATACGCATAAAATTGTTACAAAAAATACTATACTTAGTGCTTGATTATAAAGAACTTAATTGTTTATTTAAACAAAAAACACTTTGTTGTTAAATTTCTGCAAGATAAACTTTTGTGTATATATCACAGTTTCACTATGGAAGTGTCATTACCACAGATCATCAATACGAAAAAGCATACAAAAGTTTCCTATTCAAGTAGGGTAGTTGCCCAACATATTAATAGAAAATTTTGCAGTTTTATAAAGAAAATTTCATTAATTTATACCACATGAATGCATTAGAAATTAAGTAATTTTGTAGAATTATAGCAAAATATTGCAACTTTAGTCTGACAAAAAAAGTTTGTAATAGACTTATACTATTTAAAGGCTTTGAAAAGTAAGGAGTTTTGTAGATTTTAACTGACAATGTCTAATTTTTTCTTTAATTTTGTTAAATGCTTTACTTTTCCTGACTTTTCTTTATTTCCTGACTTTTTCTGACCTTGTGGCAGCCATGCGTAATGAGATAAACAAAATAATGAAGTGCTGTGACTAGTGCACGACTTTCCAAACATTTTTTCAAATTGCACTATTTAAAGAAATTAAAAGTATTTCTACAAACAAGATTTTTCTTTTTTTAATTTTAATGCTTTTCATCATCAACTTTAGAACATCTAGTGTAAGTTTCAAACTATGACCACATGGCTCCCATGTGACTCCTTTACTGCCCATGCTTCCTCCCCATTTTGCCCCTCTGCTGCTCATGGCCCCAAAAGGGGCCACTTGGCTTACTTTGGGAAAACCCTGAACTAGTAAATAGTCATTTATATTTATATAAGCTTTTATCATGAAAGGTATTATCATTTAATTAAACAAAATTTAGCAAAGTTGTTAGAGACTGACAAAAAAATTTAGGTAGTTTAAAACAGCATTTGACTTATTTAAATACATCACAAAAAACTAGCACAGTTTAAGATATTTTATAAAATGTGAACTACCTGCATATTAAAATGCGAATACTGCAACCTAACAGTGCTTAATAACACTCCTTATATAATTTGTTTCAGTTTGTTACCTGTTACTGTTGTGCTCTTGCTAAAATATAAATATAAATAAATTCTGGCTTATCAAATTTTAAAAACCTATTTTTATTTCTTTAGACATTTGATGTTTGTAGCTTTTTAAGAGGAATGGGCCGAATAAAATAATTGCAAACAACATTAAAGAGTTAGATAATTACGGGTAAACGGAGTAATAAAAAAGAAAAAAATAAATAAAACAAAGAAAGAATATAAAAAAGTAGCAAATTAGCACCAATTTATTTACAAATAAAAAAAGCATACTTTTATTTTTTTAATCTTGTTATATGTGATCATAATATTGCATATGACTTTCTTCTTAATTAATCTTTGTTAGCATGAGTTTGGTTTATTTTTTGATATTTCCCGATTTTGTGTTGTAGAAAGGATCGGAAAGTTGTGAGTTCACTTTTTTTAGCATAAAATTTGGTAAAAGTTTAAATCTCATGTAATAATTTCGTTTTTAGAAGTACTTAGTTTTCATTTTTATCATTAATGCTTAGTAGTTACAAAAAAAAATTTCTAGATTTTTCTTCTGGTTTTGTCGGCACATAAAAGTATCAATAGTGGTTTTTTGATTAAGGTACTTATAAAAATGTTTAAAGTTTGAGGTAAACAAAAAGTTTTTCTTTTAATTAGGTATTGAAGCTTGATAAAAACAGATGTTAATTACCTTTTACAGCTTTAAAAACATTAAAGACTTCTTATCTTTATTAATACGTTTAGTGTTTCGGGAATATGTCAGGTATAGCCATACAGTTGCCTTTCATGTTTTGTTTTCATAAGTGAATTTTATGGGAACGGGTCAAAATTGCACGAAGACAAGTTTGCACGTGGTTACTTAATTGCACGAAGACAAAATCGCACGAGGGCACAAAATTGCACGAAGTTACTTTTGTACGAACACAAATTTGCACGAGGGAGCATAGTTCCACAAGGTCATAAAATTACACGAGGGGACAAAATTGCACGAAGAGAAATTTGCACGAGGGAAAAAAACCACACGGTGGGATAAAACTGTATGAAGATAATTTTGCACGAGTTACAATTTTGCACGGAGGTTCATTTTTGCACGACAGTAAATAAAAACAGAAATAAAAATATATATAATAAATAGAAGAAACTAACTAAAATATAAATTGATAATGAAAAAAGACAAAAAAAGTTACTGACTAAGGGTAAGGGTTAGGGATAATGGGGAAAGTAAAAAAAAAAATTACCAATAAAAAAATTAAAAAAAACAAAAAATTAAAATAAAAAATATTAAATTAAAAAAGATAAAAAAAATCTACCGACCGAGGGTAAGGGTTAGGGGTAACAGTGAAAATAAAAACAATAAGGAAGAAAACAAAAAAAATAATAAAAATAAAAGTTACCGACTGAAATAATGGTTAAGGGTAACTTCGATAGTAAAAATAACAAAAAAAAATTAACTAAAAGAAAAATAAACCCCTGCAAAATATCTTTGCACAAAATTGTCGTCTGCTCGTACAAAAGTGACACTCAGTGTAAAAGTTTCTCCGTGCAAAAGCATCTTTGTGTAATTTTGTGAACTCGTGCAATATTGTCCCCTCATGCAATTTTGTATGCTCGTGCAAATTTGTCAGCCACCCGAATTTCATAGTTGTAAGCATTTGTAACTTGAGCCGTTGCGATCTTAATTAGCGTTAAAACTGAGTTATTTCAATAAAATTGCAAAATGTTGTTTTTTTTCTTCTTTATATCAACTTATCATTGGTTTTAACCATTGTTAGAAAAATTACGTTTTAAACGAGCGTAAAACAGTGTTTATTTTTATTTTAAATTATTTTTTACAGTAAAAATACTCTTTAGTAATAATATTTTGGTAAGCCTTATATGTAAAAATATAATTAAAATAAAGCTTGTACTACTTTGAAACAGAAATGTTAAAAAACAAGTTTTTAGAGTTAAAATGTATATACACATTAAAATGAATTATCTAAATGTTAAATTACTAGTTTATACTGTTAAAATAAAAAAATATCATTCTAAATTTGATTGACTACTACCTAATGCTATTAAAATTATCATTAAATTAGACACTTTAAAAAAAGACTATGCTTGCGACTACCAACATGTAAGTTATTTTCTTACATTATATTTGTTTTATAAGTAGTAGTTTTAGAAATAATTATGTTTTTAAACATCCAATACATTAAATACAAGCAATATAATTTTTCTCAAACAGATAAATTTGTTATAATACGACATACAATTAAAATGCTACACGAAGTTGGGTTACATGACAATTCAAATTCGGACAACTCAAATTCCGACAATTCAAATTCTTAAAAAAATATTTAAAAGACTATATCTCAATAAGTAATATAAGTTTGAAAAAAATAAAAAATATATACGTAGATCTTATTAATATCTACAAGCCACTTTTTCTTTTTTTCAAAACGTAGCATACTTTTCAAGATATTTTTAAAAATTACTAAAAATAATTATGATTTTTACTTTATTTAATCCATATCTCAAAAAATATTTAATGTTTTACTAAAATAAAAAAATTGCTTGTAGATATTAATATGACCTACATATGTATTTTTTATACTTGGCAAATATGCATTACTTTTTTATTTGTGGCTGTTTCAATTTTTTTAAGAATTTGAATTGTCGGAATTTGAATTGTCCGAATTTGAATAGTCGTGCACCCACGAAGTTGGTTGATACTTTACAATAAAACTTGAATTGAAAAATTACGTGGTAAAGTTTTAATCAAATACTTAGTAATTGACAAAATACAATGAATAGTTATTTTCTAACTGTGATACGCAAAGATAAGGTAATATTTAGGACATGTCTACTCAGCATTGGTTACTTAACTTTTCACAAATAACCCAAAATTTAAATCTGACAATAAACACTTGCACTGCAAAGTTTAACCTTTTGAAACTAAAAAAATATAATTCATAAAAATCCTAAAACAAAGTTTCTTAGCATAAAAAACATTAAGTTTATAAGCATAAAAATAATTAGTTAAAAAAAGTTTTTTTTTTGCTGTATTTGTGTTAGATATAAAATTCAACTTTAGTAAAAATGTTACAATAAACTTGTTTTATTGCATAAACTTAAACTGTTTTTAAACCGGTTTTCCTATTTGATATTAAATAGTAACTTACGTTAAACCTAGAAAGATACTAACTAATTAGTTCTGAAAAACAGTCAAGTTTTCATTCATATGTAAAATTTTCAAAGCTTCAATGTCTAGTTAGAACTAAACAACAACAAAAAAATTAAACAATTTTTTTATTATGTAAACTTTCTGTTTCGTTTTTTCGGTTCAGAAAATTCTAAAATATTTGTTGTTTGGACATTTTATAGTATAAAACTTGTTTAGTTGAAATAATTAATTTCATAAAACTTGTGATTTAAATCTGTTTTGGTACTAACTTTAAATAAAAGTTCAAACTACAAAAAAACTAAAATAGTATTGTTTGTAAACATACATTTAGAATATAGATTTGTTAAATTTCGTGTTATACAGGTTTTAAAACTAGCTTGTCCTATAATATCAATATTTATTAACAATTAGTGAAAACGAACCACATCTAAAAAATATTATATTTTAGTTTAGTTTCCATTATTGTTTGAAAAATATTTAGAGGATAAATTTTGTTAAAATTTGCGATTTAAATCATTTGTATTTGAAATATATTTTTAGATTAAATATATTAATACATTAAATTACTTATTACTCTCACTTCAGCCGAAATTTAAGGTTATACGAAGTAGAAGAATTTATAATGTCTTTACTATTACCTGCCTTGAGATAATAAAGCTTAATATATCCAAACATTGATTTTTTTCTAAAAAGTATTGTATAACTTAAATGGTTAATCATCATTCATGCTTAAGCATTTTTGTTGTTGTTGTTGTTTTTTTTTAACTTTATTTGGTAAAAAAACTTAAATCACTAAACATAAACGAACTAAAGTTCAATAAGCTGTTAACATTACTTTAAACTAACAAGTTAAAATATAAATTTGATTAATTTTATTAAATATTGTTATAATAATAATTGTTATAATGTTATAGTTATTTATATGTTATTTGAAAAAAGTGGAGTTTTTTTTTATGATACATAAAAAAGAAAAACAAAAAAAAAAACGCTGTTTTAATTTTTAAGATACTAGTTTAATTTTCAATAAAAAAATTTACTCAAATTAACTTAATATTTACTAATATATAAACAAGCCGCTTAAAACACAGTTAAATTTTTTAGTAAATTAATAAAAATATATTTTGAAAAATTTACAAATGTTTTTTTTATATTACAAATTTCTTGACCAACTAATGAAGAATTTTTCTTGCCAATTAAAAAATATTCGATGCACTTCGTATTCTAATGTTAATCATATAGTTTAAACACTACATATAATTTTAACAAAAATAGCACTTAAAGCTAAACTTCATCTTAGGTTTATAAAAAACTTGACATTAGGTAATATGCGTTAGACATTACATTAGAAATCTTTAAACCGTATAATTTTCTTGGAATGCTTTAAAACAACTTGTTATTTTAATCTGCCTTAAATGTTGTATGAACCGCATCACGCACAAAATTTTTGCTAGACGTTATGTAAATGCTCACTCTACCATGAAACAGCAAACTTTATATAAGCTCGTACTATACTATCTACAACCACATGAAAACAAAAATGATAAAGATTTTGATAATTGTAGTAGCTTTGGTGTTCATAAACTTTTTCAATTTTGTGCTGAGTCAGCAAAATAGTCTCAGTCAGTGCAGAATTGTCTGTGATGAGGAACAAGCAGAACCAGAACCTGTAGGTCCCAGTTACCTCTCAAGAGGTAAAATGGGAGAAAAAGGAGATAAAGGAGATGTCGGAAGTCCGGGTCAGAAAGGAGAAAGTAACAAACACGTGATTTCAAAACATGCAAAAAAAATCGAAATATTGGAAACGAAAATTCAAGAACAGTCAGGAGTAATCGCAAAACTGTCTGAAATGCTACAAAATAACTCTATCTTAATGAAAAGGGGATCAGAAATTACTGAAAACAATTCCATGTTGATTAAAAATTTATCTGATATTCTGAATAATAAATCTGTTTTGATTGATGACCTATCAAGTGAGATTTATAGTTAAATAATAATTTAAAACCAACATTATACTAACTTTGGAAAATAAATGAAGTTTAAGATTAACTGAATTAATAAATGAATTTTGAAATTTAAAATAACTATTAGTTTGAAAGTAAATGTTTTGTAAAACGTTGTTTTTATAGTAAAATACAGCTAAAAATAAACTTAAACTGAATTTATACAGTATAAAAAGAGTAATGTTTCATTTTAAGTTGATTTTAAAGTTTAACATTAAGTAATAAAATTGTTTTTTATTTACTAAATGATCCAAAGTAAGTATAAACTAACCAAAATATTGAAAATAGTTTCTTTTTTTATTAAGTAAATTGTAAAAAAAAATGATTCAAAAACATATTTAGATAGTAGAAAGCTTAAACTATTTAAAAAAATACAATTTACATAGTCACAACGCTTTAAATAACATTTTTTTCTAAAGTTTTGTTTTGTTTCAAAGAAAGATATTTAACAACAGCTTATTTTGAATAAAAATATGTTTTTAGAATGTGAAAATGAACAAATAGAAAACGCGTCAAGCAACATAACAAGAAATAGTGAAAACTCTACAAAACTATTACGTCATAATGAAGTTGTTAAATACAAATGTAATGACGGTTATGTAAGCGAAGGTTTATCAACTAGAAGGTGTTCTAGAGGGAGAATTCTACCGTCTTTTAAAACCCAACTATTCACTTGTATTGGTAAGAAAATAAAAGTTAAAAAAAAGTTATACTTATAGTAATTAAAAGTGTAAACTATATAACATATAAGCAATAATAAAAAAATGTTAAAAGATTAATCTTTTTTTTACTGGTTATTATTGTATAAAAATCAGCAACTTATTTAAGTTTAAACTAGAATACTTTATAATTTAAGCATTACAACAAAACATATGAGCGTAAATTATGTTTTTTAGAATATATATTGAGTTTTATAACAAACTTACAAATCAATATTTTAGACGTATGTTCACAAACACCATGCAAAAACAACGGAACATGTAACTTAGATGTGAACAAAGAAAATTTTTACAAATGTTTTTGTCAGGCACCGTACTTTGGCGATAACTGCGAAAAAAGTTTGTACTAAACATAAAAACTTGAATTACATTATTTTGGTCTTTATTTGCTGGTTTTTAATTTTTTCAATCAATAACTTGATTTTTAAAACTTTTATTGAAAAAGAATGCAATAAACACTTTTCAGAAATTTTTGTTTTAATTTAATACATAGGTTTATACTTTAAGAATTTTAACTAAGTTTATATACTAAAAAGCACATACTTTTTACTTTTAATTTCACAAGAATACTTATCAAAAACTAAAATTCACCCCTTTTAGAACACTGTATTGACGATGAACCTTGTTTTAACAATGGAGAATGTGATCCAACTGAAGATGGTACCGGTTATAAATGCACTTGTTTGCCAAAGTATTATGGAGATCAATGTGAACACGGTAATTTTTTCTAAGTCATTTTTTATACTAAAACAAACATTAAAAATCTAAAACTTCATTAAATGTTAAAACAAAAGTAGTTATATTTCAACAACATATAATGTATTTCGTCAATAAAAAATAAGTATTAAAACACAAGCAAATATTGTTTTGTGTATGATATACATTTATTCATCTTAAACTAACCAAATCAAAAAAGTATCTGCTAAATTTAGGTTTTTGTTTTAACTCAATTACTGAACACATATTTTATATTTTATAATTTTATTTAATACCAGAGTACTGTAAAGACTCAAACCCTTGCTCAAATGAAGGAGAATGCATTTCTACAGAAGATGGTAACAGTTATGAATGTTCTTGTGTACCAAAATACTATGGAGATCAATGTCAATACGGTTAAAAATTTTAAAACTTTTATATAATTTCTCTAACTGAATACATTAAGAATGAAAGCAGTATTTTTATTTTTCAATATAAAATATAACCAAGACATAAAAATTTGTTTTACTGAGATTTTAGTCTTAAATTATCTTTAAATAGAATATTGCAAAGATGTAAACCCATGTTTAAACAATGGAATTTGTACAACATCTGATGATAATTACGAATGTTCATGTGAGTATGGATACGGAGGAGTAAACTGTGAACTAGGTTGGTCTTTGAAGTCCGTTTTTAAGCTTTTTTTAGTAAGAAATGTGAACTGTATTTTCAACTATTTTAAATATAGAATAGTTAAACAATTATTTCATAATCAGACTCAGTTTATGACTTTTTTACAATGCATTCATAAGAAAAATTCAGAAACAAATAAAAAAGCCATAACCTATTAAATGGTTCGAAAGCTTTTGTTAAAACATATAAAAATTAATTATGTGGAATTTAAGAGTATCATTTAGTAGTTTGGATTTAGTTCTGATAACAAAAAATAATAATACATAATGTTCAAGTTTAAACAGGTTTGAATCTATTCTAATTTAAACAAATTAGTTATTATCTAATTAAATGCATTAACTTCTTCCATACTTATTGTTATAACCAATCAGGCTATATATATTTGGAAACAAAACATTAAACTGTTGATACTAAGCCAACAAAATTTATCTAAAAATAAACTTTAAAAGTGATTTTAGTCGAATATAATTAAATATTTAATTACAGACACTTGTTTTCGTTTTGAAATTGTTTCAATATCTACCAACTACTACAACGCTAAAAATCAATGTGTAAATCGTGGCGGTGAAATTGTTTCAAGATTGTTGGGAAATGATGGTGTTAATTATCACAGGTTCGTTTAAAATCTTGTCTTTGTATTAAGTGCACAACATTTGTATTACTCCATATAAAAACTATCAACTTATTCTGTAATTATTGAAGAATTCTGCTAAACGAATCCTTAATTTATAAAAGATTTTGTTATTGTTTGAAAATCTATCAAAGAAAATAAAACTAAAATTTAATATATATTAAGTGTTTTTTTTTTTAATTGTATGATTTTTTTTGTTTTCTTACTCAAAACGCGTCCAAATCATTGCAAATAAACACAAGTCAACTTGTTGTAAATTTTACAGTGAAATAAGAAGAGTTGCTAACAGTTACAACTACGACTTTTGGATTGGTGTCTCAGACGCTTATTCAGAAGGTAGTTGGTTATTTACAAACGGTCAACCTGCTAACAATCTGATATTTTCATGGCACTATGGTGAACCAAATAACGATGGTGACGAAGACTGTGTTTGTGTTTACGGCAACAAAAGATTGAATGATAGTGGTTGTCATAAAACACGTAACATACAAGGGGTTATGTGTCAAGTTCCTAATGGAATGTGTTAATGATTGATTTTCTTAATTGTGATTTTGAATTTTTTTAGAACTATAAAAGGTTTTAGTATACTAGATATTGTTTTTTTCGTTGAGCAATAAATTTATCATTTTTTTGTATTAAACTATAACTAAATTTAACAGTTGTTTTTTATTACTTTCAGTAACACAATAAGTTAAAAAGTGAAAAATAGGTTATAGTTTCATTGAAATTAAATAACAACTAGATATGTTCAGCTTTATTGGTGTACAAAAAATTATGTTGATAAAATAAAGACAACTTATTACTTCAAGTTAATACTTGTTGTAATTAAGAAAGTATAGTTTGCATAAATTTAATATTTTTTAAATTTTAATCCCTAATTTTTTTCCAATAACTTGTACTTTGAAAATAAAAACTGATCGCCCCTCTCTTTTACAATAGTCATAATATCTTGTGTAAGCCCGTTGGTGTGGCTTTACTAATTATGACCCCTTCACTGCTTAAAGTTTCAGAGTTAAACCTTACCTACTTAATATTCATTACCCCTAGGCCCTGACTTACTAAAAACAATGAAAAGGAGGAAATGTCGCCCCTATTTGCTTTATGTCGTTCAGATAAAGTAGTTAATAGAAACGTTTTGTGACTTTTTTTACTTATATTTTTGTGTTTTTATTTTAAGGAACAGTTTCTTGCTTATTTTTTTAAACAGAACAAAAGTTATATAAAAATAATATTAATAAGTTTTGCAAAACACTTGACCACCAATTTTTAACCTGGGTTTCACTTATCCATGGGGGTAAATTTCCTTGATTAGGGGGTAATTTTTTTTTGTTTCAAGTTATTTAAGTTAATGTTTATAAACTCCTTTTAAATTTATAAGGTAAATTTAACTGCAATTATTTTAAATTAAAAAAAGTTTATGAATTAAAAAAATTTAAGTTATAAAGCTCAAAGTTCAAAAGATCTAGTTTATTTTTATCAAAATTAAATACTTTTTTGTAAACTAAGAGTAAATTTGATAATTACGTTCCAAAAAGGAGTAAGAATCAAAAAATTTTAAGAACCGCTGCTTTGGACAATTTAGAACAGGTAGAATTTTATAGAAAAGATGACACATCCTCTTAATTTTTTATGATAACTTGAATTTTGGGAAATTTACTAGTCTGAATTTGAATAGTCTTGAACCCTTTGTGTAGTTTAAGTCTGAAGTTTATCCGGTTAATTACATATTATTGAGAAAAAATTACTCTTGTTAGTTTTATTTATCTATTTAGTCATTAAGATTGTTAAGAGTATTTAGTTTATAAACTACAAATTATATCATTCGTTTAACAAATTAAAAGGTGATAGTGATAATGTTTTCTATTAAACATTTACTTTCATTGTTAAAAGCAGTAACTAAGTACAGGTAATTAGTTCAAACAAAGAAAAAACAAAAGTAAGTTTCACAAGGTAAAAAACTAAAGCTGCACTCAAGTAGTTTCAAATATATTTTGACTGTGATTGTTTTTGTTACATAAAAAAAATCATTCAATACCTCACTTATTGGACTTGAGAGTTTATCATCTTAAAATACTCAACAAGTATTTGAAGTTTGTGTAATTCTAAATATTTTACTAAGGTTTTCTTATAAACTTATACTGTTTTATGCTTTGGTTGTTTACTTTAATATTGAAACAAAACTATTACATTTAGTTTTATTAAAAAGAAAGAGCAAAAGTAAATATATATAATTATAGGTTTAATGTAAGTCTAACTAAATTTACAAAAAAAAAAAAAAATTAAATGTTTGTATTCTGCATAAGCATGTGTATTTAATATTTCAAACTAATTAACTGTACTTAATAGTATTTTAGTTTATAAAAAAATTAATGAAACATTATAATTTAAAAGAAATTGTCTATGTATGCTGAAGGTATACAACTCTTTTTTTTTTAATACGCTTTTTTAATTTCATGTTTTTAGTACTTTTATTTATAGTTTTAGTTTATCTTTAAAATAAAATTATTTATTGATTACAAAAAACTAAGTAAAAATAAAAGTTAAATTTTAATGTAGTTACTTCTCAAGAGGCAACTACTACAACGCTAAAAATCAATGCGCAAACCATGGAGGTGAAATGATGTCAAGATAATTGGGAAATGATGGTTTTAATTATCACAGGATCGTTTGAAATTTTGTCGTTTGTATTAAGCGTACAACAGTTTTATGACTACTTATAAAATTTGAACCATAAAAAATTTCATTTATGTTTGCAAAATTTGTTAAAGAGAAATAAAACTAATTATTTCTATGTTATATGTTACTTTTTTAACTACAAGCAATTTTTTGATTTCTTACTCAAAACGCGTCTAAATCATTGCAAATAAACATCAACTTGTTGTAACATTAAGTGAAATAAAAAGAGTTGCTAACAGTTATAGCTACTATTTTTAAATCGGTATCTAAGACGCATATTCAGAAGGTAGGTGGTTAACCACAAACGGCCAGCCCGCTAACAATCTAATATTTTTACGGCGCTATGATGAACCAAATAACCAAGGTAACGAAGACTGTGTTTTTTACAGCAACAAAAGAATGAATGACGGTCCTTGTCATAAAACAGCTACCTCACAAGGGGTTATGTGTCAAGTTCCTAACAGAATGTGTTGATGATTAATTTTTTTAAATTTGATTTTGAAAACATATTAGTAGTATAAAAGGTTTTAGTATACTACATACAAGTTATTTTGTGTAAATAATAAATTAAATTAGTTTTTTTTGTATTTAACACTAATTAAACCTAGTACTTTTTTAAATACTTTTAGTAACACAATAAGTGAAAACAGATTAAACTTTCATTATAAATTTTGAAATACTTTAAAATATTAACTAGGTAAAATCAGCTTTAGTGTTATACAAAAAAAAATCTTGATTAAGTAAGGCATGTCCTTATTACTTTAAGTCAAATCTTATCGTAATAAAATAATTATAGTTTATATAATTTCAAGACTTTTTTCGTTTTAAACCCTAATTTCTATCCAACACTTTGTACTTTAAAAAATATAATTTAACTGCCCTTTTCTTTAAATATTCATAATATCTAGTGTAAGTCCGTTGTTGTGGCTTTGCTAATTATCACCCTTTTACTGCTTAAAGTTTAAAAGTCAAACCTTACCTCCTTAGTATTTATTACCCCTGACTTACTAAAATTGCTAAAAAAAGAGGAAATGTCACCGCTTTTTGCTTTATTTCGTTGACATGAAGTAGTTAATAAAAACGTTTTGTGAGTTTTCACTTAAATCAGTGTGATTTTTTATTAAGAAATAGTTTCTTGTTCGATGTTTAAACAGTAGAAACGTTTTACAAATCATTTAAAGAAGTTTTGCAAAAAAATTGACAAGTTTTATAACAGCAATTCGTAACTTCGGGTAAATTTTCTTGTTTTAGGAGGTAAACTTTCTTAAACACAAGTTATTTAAATTAATGTTTATTAAAAGCTTTTTTAATTTGTTAGTTATAACTTAACTGCAATTTTTTTAAAGTTAAATAAACTCGATAAATTTTAAGATTTTTCTTACATTTCAAAAGCTTAAAGTTCAAAATTGTCTAAATTTTAAAAGATTTTTATTTTAGTAAAAGAAAGTGTACAACTGTTTAAAACTTTTAAATTCTACCTCTTTCTTATCTATTTGATTTTCCTTATAATTTATATTTTACAATATATGAAGAGTTAATTTTATATTTTAATGCAGTGTTGTTTCTTTTACTACTTATACCAGTGTTGTCGAATTAAATCTTTTTCTACATTATAAAAACAGTCAACAAAAACATTGGCGAAAGTCTAAAAAGCCGAAGCCTGGACTTTCGTATGCCGTAAAACAATCTCAAGTTAACAAAGTTTGATCATACCAATTCAATCATCAGACCCTAAGCCTTTGGTAGGCTGAGACTGGTTTCATCCTAATTAGGATTCATAAATCAGTCACAACTGAAATAATTGTAGTCATCAATCTAGAAACGTTTTATCCTGATAAATTATAAAGCGGCCGTTTGCTGGTATTGTTCAGTGACGTCAACATTGTCTTTAGCCGTGCAATGTTAAATGTATTGTCCACTAGGCAAGACAACAAGTACGCTCGTACTAAATTGTCATATTAAGCCGGTTGTAATTTAATGACTACAAGTCTTTCGGTTGTGACTGATTGATAGATCCAATTTAAATAATATAAAAGTTAAAAACATTGTATACAGTTACAAAACAACAATTGATTAGTGTACTTTAATTATTTGTTTTTATTTGTTTTTTACACAAATCTCACATCACAACTGTCCGCAATATAACAGAGTTTACAACATATAGATCTCAGCTTTATGAAGAATTATAACGTGTAAAACCGTCAAGTCATAGAAATTTTGAAATTTAAGAAATCAGCCTTTAAAGTAACTATATAAAACATTCACATCACAGTAGTGAAGAGTTTACAACAATCACATCACATAAGTAAGAATTACAACTATCACATCACAGTAGTAAGGAATTTACAACTATCACATCACAGTAGTGAGGAGTTTTCATCAGTCACTTCACAGTTGTGAGGAGTATACAACTATCATATCACAGTAGTTAATAATTATAAATTAAATTTTCCTATTAAATATTTTAAATAGTAACTTACGTTAAACCTATAAAGATACTAACTAATTAGTTCTGAAAAACAGTCAAGTTTTCATTCATATGTAAAATTTTCAAAGCTAAAACAAATATTTGTTTATGTAAATTATCTGTTTCGTCTTTTCGGTTCAGAAAACTCTAAAATATTTGTTGTTGTGACATTTTATAGTATAAAACTTGTTTAGTTGAAGTAATTAATTTCATAAAACTTGTAATTTAAATATGTTTTGGTATTAACTTTAAATAAAATTTCAAACTACAAAATAGCTGAATTAGTATTGTTTGCTAACATACATTTAAAATATACATTTACAAAATTTCGTGTTATACAGGTTTTAAAACTAGCTTATCCTATAATATCAATATTTGTTAACAATTAGTGAAACCGAACCACATGTGGAAAACTGAAATATATTTCAATTAAGTTTCCATCATCGTATAGAATATATTTAGATGATAAGTTTTGTTAAAATTTGCGATTTAAATCATTTGCATTTGATATACTTTTTAAACTAAATATCTAAATATATTAATACATTAAATTACTTATTACTCTTACTTAAGCTGAAATTAAAGGTTATACGAAGTAAAAGCATTTACAATGTCTTTACTATTACCTGCCTTGAGATAATAAAGCTTAATATATCCAAAAATTGATTTTTTTCTAGAAATTATTGTATAACTTAAATGGTTAACCATCATTCATGCTTAAGCATTTTTGTTGTTGTGGTTGTTTTTTTTTAAACTTTATTTGGTAAAAAAACTTAAATAACTAAACATAAACAAACTAAAGTTCAATAAGCTGTTAACATTACTTTAAACTAAGAGATAAAATATAAATTTTATTAATTTTGTTAAATATTATTAGAATAATTGTTATAATGTTATAGTTATTTATATGTTATTTGAAAAAAGTGGAGTTTTGTTTTTATGATACATAAAACTAAAGAAACAAAAAAAAACGCTGTTTTAATTCTTAAGTTACTAGTTTAACTTTCAATAAATAACTTACTCAAATTAACTTAAGTCAAAAAAATTGTTTACTAATATATAAACAAGCCGCTTAAAACACAATTAAGTTTTTTATTAGATTAATAAAAATATAACTTGAAAGATTTACATATGTTTTATATTACAAATTTTTTGACCAACCAATGAAGCATTTTTCTTGCCATTTAAAAAATCTTCGATGCACTTCGTATTCTAATGTTAATCATATAGTTTAAACACTGTATATAACTAAAACAAAAAGAGCACTAAAAGTAAATTTCATCTTAGCTTTACAAAAAATTAGACATTAGGTAATATGCATTAGACATTACCTAAGAAATCGTCAGATCGTATATTTTTCTTGGAAAGATTTAAAATAACTTGTTATTTTAATCTGCCTTAAATATTCTATAGACCGCATCACGCACAGAACTTTTGCTAGACGTTATGTAAGTGCTCACTCTACCATGAATGTTAAACTGCAATTAAGCTCGTACTATCTACAACTACATGAAAACAAAAATGGTAAAGATTTTGAAAATTGTAGTAGCTTTGGTGTTGATAGACTCGCTCAACTTTGTGCTGAGTCAGCAAAATAGTCATAATTGTTTGTGATGAAAAACAGGCAGAACCAGAATCTGTAGGTCCTAGCTACCTCTCAAGAGGTAAAATGGGAGAAAAAGGAGAGAAAGGAGATGTCGGTAGTCCGTGTCAGAAAGGAGAAAGTAACAAACACGTAATTTCAACACATGTAAGAAAATTGAAATATTGGAAACGAAAATTCAAGAACAGTTGTAAAACTGTCTGATATGCTACAAAATAACTCTATTTTAATGAAAAGGAGATCAGAAATTAATGAAACTAATTCTAATTGATTAAAAACTTGTCTAAAATTCAGACTGATAAATCTGAATTTTTGATGACTTGTCAAGTGAGATTTTAAGTAAAAATAATTTAAAACCAAAATTATATTTACTTTTTAAAATGAATGAAGTTTAAGTTACAGATTAAGAATGGAGTTTTGAAACTGAAAATAATTATTAATTCGAAAATAAGTTTAAAACGTTTTTTTAGTAAAATATACTTAAAAATAAACTTAAACCGAATTTATACAGTATAAAAAGAGTAACGTTTAAATTTAAGCTTGTTTTAAAGTTTAACATTAAGTAATAAAATTGGTTTTTATTTATTAAATGATCCAAAGTAAATATAAACTAAACAACATATTGAAAATAGTTTCTCTTGTTTTATTAAGTAAATTGTAAAACAAACAAATTCAAAAACATATTTAGATAGAAGAAAGCTTAATCTATAAAAAAAAAACAATATACATAGTTACAACGCTTTAAATATTATTTTTTTCTAAAGTTTTGTTTTGTTTCAAAGAAAGATATTAAACAACAGCTAGCTTATTTCGAAAAGAAACATGTTTTTAGAATGTGAAGCTAAACATGTAGATAACGCGACAAGCAACATAACAAGAAAAAGTGAAAATTCTACAAAACTATTACGCCATAATGAAATTGTTAAATACAATAATGACGGGTATGTAAGCGAAAGTTTATCTACTAGAAGGTTTTCAAGAGGGAGAATTCTACCGCCTTTTAAAACCTAATCATTTAATTGTATTGGTAAGAAAATTACAATTAAATATAAGTTATACTTATAATAAATAAAAAGAGTAAGCTATATAATATATAATCAATAAGAAAAAATATTAAAAGATTAATATTTTTTTTTAGTGATTTTGATTGTATAAAAATCATCAACTTATTTAAGCTTAAACTAGAATACTTTATAACTTAAGTAGTGCAACAAAACACATTAGCGTAAATAATGTCTTTTAGAATAACTATTGAGTTTTATTTATTTTTACAAAGCAATATTTTTGACGTTTTTACAAGTGTTTTTGTCAGGCACCGTACTTTGGCGATAACTGAAAAAACGTTTGTACTAAACTTACAAACTTGAATAACATTATTTTGGTCTATATTTATTTAAATAAATTTTTTTAACCACTAACTTAAATTTTAAAACTTTATTTGAAAAAGAATTCAATGAACACTTTTTCAGAAGTTTTTATTTTAATTTAATACATAGGTTTATATTTTAGCAATTTTGATTAAGTTTATATACTAAAAACACATACTTTTTAGTTTTAATTTCACAAGAATAGTTATCAAAAATTAAAATTCACCTCTTCTAGAACACTGTATCGACGATGAGCCTTGTTTAAATAATGAAGAATGTAACCCTACTGAAGACGGTACTGGTTATAAATGCACTTAATTGCCAAAATATTATGGAGATCAATGTGAACACGGTACTTTTTTTTTAAGTCAATTTACTATACTAAAACAAATATTAATAACTTACAACTTCATTAAATGTTAAAATAAGAGTAGTTAAATGTCAATAATATATAATTTATTACGTCAGCAACAAATAACTTTTAGAATACAAGCAAATATTTTTTGTGAATAATTTACATTTATTCATCTTAAATTAACTAAATCAAAAAATTTCTGCTAAATTTAGGTTTTTGTTTTAACTCAATTATTGAACACATATTTCTTACGTTTTGATTTTTTAAATTTCAGAACACTGTAAAGTATCAAACCCTTGCTCAAATGAAGGGTAATGCATTTCAATAGAAGATGGTAACGGTTATGAATGCTCTTGTTTACCAAAATACTATGGAGATCAATGTTTATACGGTTAAAAATTTTTAAATTGTTAAACAATTTTTTTAACTGATTACAGCATGATAAAAGCAGTATTTTTATGTTTTAGTTTAAAACTCATAAGTCATAAAAGTTTGTTTTATTGAGATGACAGTTTTACTTAATTTGCCCTTTAATAGAATATTGCAGGGATGTAAACCTGTGATTAAACAATGGAATCTTTACAACAACTGATGATATTTACGAATGTACATGCAAGTACGGATACGGAGGAATAGACTGTGAACTAGATGGTCTCTGAAGTCCTTTTAAAGTTTTTTTTTGTAACAAATGTGAACTGTATTTTCAAATATCTTAGATATAGAACAGTTCAATAACTATTTTAAAATCAGACTCAGTTTATGCTGTTTTTTACAATGCATTCATAAGAAAAATTCTGATACAAATAAAAAACCATAACCTTTTAAATGATTAGGAAACTTTTGCCATAACAACTAAAAATTAATTATATAGAATTTTAGAGTATTATTTAGTAGTTTGAATTTAGTTCTGAAAACATAAAACAATAATACTTAATGTTCAAGTTTAAACAGACACATATGTTATTATCTAATTAAATGCAGTAAATTCTTCCATACTTATAGTTATAACCAATCAAACTATAACTATATTATTTGGAAAAAAAAATATTAAACTGGTGATACTAAGCCAAAAAAAATTATCTAAAAACAAACTTAAAAACTTTTAAAGTGTATTTAGTCGAATATAATTAGATATTTTACTACAGACACTTGTTTTCGTTTTGAAATTGTCTCAACATCTACCAACTACTATAATGCTAAAAATCTATGTGTAAATCGTGGAAATGAAATTGTGTAAAGATTATTGGAAAATGATTGGTGAAAAGAATGTTTTTGAATTTGTTTGTTTTACAATTTACTTAATAAAACAAGAGAAAATATTTTCAATATGTTGTTTAGTTTATATTTACTTTGGATCATTTAATAAATAAAAACCAGTTGTATTACTTAATGTTAAACTTTAAAACCAGCTTAAATTGAAACGTTACTCTTTTTATACTGTATAAATTCGGTTTAAGTTTATTTTTAATTATATTTTACTAAAAAAACGTTTTACAAAAATTTTTTTTTCGAATTAATAATTATTTTCAGTTTTAAAACTACATTCTTAATCTGTAACTTAAACTTCATTCATTTTAAAAAGTAAATATAATTTTGGTTTTAAATTATTTTTACTTAAAATCTCACTTGACAGGTCATCAAAATTTCAGATTTATCAGTCTGAATTTTAGACAAGTTTTTAATCAATTAGAATTAGTTTCATTAATTTCTGATCTCCTTTTCATTAAAATAGAGTTATTTTGTAGCATATCAGACAGTTTTACAACTGTTCTTGAATTTTCGTTTCCAATATTTCAATTTTCTTACATGTGTTGAAATCACGTGTTTGTTACTTTCTCCTTTCTGACACGGACTACCGACATCTCCTTTCTCTCTTTTTTCTCCCATTTTACCTCTTGAGAGGTAGCTAGGACCTACAGATTCTGGTTTTGCCTGTTCTTCATCACAAACAATTATGACTATTTTGCTGACTCAGCACAAAGTTGAGCGAGTCTATCAACACCAAAGCTACTACAATTTTCAAAATCTTTACCATTTTTGTTTTCATGTAGTTGTAGATAGTACGAGCTTAATTGCAGTTTAACATTCATGGTAGAGTGAGCACTTACATAACGTCTAGCAAAAGTTCTGTGCGTGATGCGGTCTATAGAATATTTAAGGCAGATTAAAATAACAAGTTATTTTAAATCTTTCCAAGAAAATATACGATCTAACGATTTCTTAGGTAATGTCTAATGCATATTACCTAATGTCTAATTTTTTGTAAAGCTGAGATGAAATTTACTTTTAGTGCTCTTTTTGTTTTAGTTATATACAGTGTTTAAACTATATGATTAACATTGGAATACGAACTGCATCGAAGATTTTTTAAATGGCAAGAAAAATGCTTCATTGGTTGATCAAAAAATTTGTAATATAAAACATTTGTAATTCTTTCAAGTTATATTTTTATTAATCTAATAAAAAACTTAATTATGTTTTAAGCGGCTTGTTTATATATTAGTAAACAATTTTTTTAACTTAAGTTAATTTGAGTAAGTTGTTTATTGAAAGTTAAACTAGTAACTTAAGAATTAAAACAGCGTTTTTTTTTGTTTCTTTAGTTTAATGTATCATAAAAACAAAACTCCACTTTTTTCAAATAACATATAAATAACTATAACATTATAACAATTATTATAATAATAATATTTAACAAGATTAATAAAATTTATATTTTATCTCTTAGTTTAAAGTAATGTTAACAGCTTATTGAACTTTAGTTCGTTTATGTTTAGTTATTTAAGTTTTTTTACCAAATAAAGTTTAAAAAAAAACAACCACAACAACAAAAATGCTTAAGCATGAATGATGGTTAACCATTTAAGTTATACAATAATTTCTAGAAAAAAATCAATTTTTGGATTTATTCTGTTTTATTATCTCAAGGCAGGTAATAGTAAAGACATTGTAAATGCTTTTACTTCGTATAACCTTTAATTTTAGCTTAAGTAAGAGTAATAAGTAATTTAATGTATTAATATATTTAGATATTTAGTTTAAAAAGTATATCAAATACAAATGATTTAAATCGCAAATTTTAACAAAGCTTATCATCTAAATATATTCTATACGATGATGGAAACTTAATTGAAAAATATCTCAGTTTTAACATGTGGTTTGATTTCACTAATTGTTAACAAATATTGATATTATAGGATAAGCTAGTTTTAAAACCTGTATAACACGAAATTTTATAAATATATATTTTAAATGTATGTTTACAAACAATACTATTTCAGCTATTTTAAAGTTTGAACTTTTATTTAAAGTTTGTACCAAAACAAATTTAAATTACAAGTTTTATGAAATTAATTGTTTCAACTAAACAAGTTTTATACTATAAAATATTCAAACAAAAAATATTTTAGAATTTTCTGAACCGAAAAGACGAAACAGAAAATTTACATAAGAAAGTATTTGTTTAATTTTTTTGTTGTTGTTTAGTTCTAACTAGACATTGAAGCTTTGAAAACCTTACGTATGAATGAAAACTTGACTGTTTTTCAGAAGTAATTAGTTAGTATCTTTCTAGGTTTAACGTAAGTTACTATTTAAAATATCTAATAGGAAAACCGGTTTAAAAACAGTTTAAGTTTATGCAATAAAACAAGTTTATGTAACATTTTTACTAAAGTTAAATTTTATATCTAACTTAAATACAGCAAATAAAAAAACTTTTTTTAACTAATTACTGTTATGCTTATAAACTTAATGTTTTTTATGCTAAGAAACTTTGTTGTAGGATCTTTATGAATTATATTTTTTAGTTTCGAAAAGTTAAACTTTGCAGTGCAAGTATTTATTGTCAGATTTAAATTTTGGGTTATTTGTGAAAATTTAAGTAACTAATGTTGAGTAAACAATGCTGAGTAAATAATGCTGAGTAAATAATGCTGAGTAACATGTCCTAAATATTACCTTATCTTTGCGTATCACAGTTAGAAAATAACTATTCTTTGTATTTTGTCAATTTTTAAGCATTTGATCATAAACTTTACAACGTAAATTTTCAAACAAAGTTTTATTGTATAACTATCAAACAAATTAGTGTAGCATTTTAATTGTATATTGTATTAAAACAAGTTTATCTGTTTTAGAAAAACTATATTGCTTGTACTAAATTTATTGGAAGCTTAAAAAACAAAGGTTCGTAAATAAAAAATATTTTTAAAACATATATTAAAATTTAGTTTTTGTTTGTTAGTCCTTGCTTTAAAATACCCGAAGAATGTTTTAAAACATAATTGTTTCTAAAACTATAACTTATTAAAACTATTACTATTACTTATTTACAACTTAAAAAACGCATATCTACACACAACACAACAATAAAAAGCAATCCAAATGACAAAAACTACCTTCAGTATAAACAAGCAACTGAACTCTCAAAATTGACCCATAAATTAAAAAATGAAAATAAGAAATACAAAATAAATTGGAAAATATTACAAAGGGAGAAAAAATCAAAACTAGGAATTATGACATGCAGGTTATGCTTAAAAGAAGCTTTACTAATCCTTGAATCCGGTACAAATTGCATCAACAAAAGAACGGATTTAATGAACTCATGCAGACACAGAAACAGTATTTTACTAATAAACTGGAAAGCAGACAAAACTTAAACCAAATCATAATTAAAGTAAAAAATAGGTTATTTTTCTTGATTTTTTCATTGAGTTTTTGTAAACATTTGACTTAAATTGGAAAAAAAGTTTTTATAGACAGTTCTTAATTCAATTTAGATAAATTTTTAGAATACTTTTTAGATAGTTCTTAAATCCGTTTAAATTTTGACTGTTATGTTAACTTAACACAAATTAGATTTTGAAATCTTCAGCGATTTTGAGTTTTATTAATGTTTTGTTGACTCTTGGCTTAAAACCACAATTTTAGACAATTCTTAATTTCATTTAGATAAATTTCAAGGTATAAATATTTGATTATTATTATTTTTTTAAAAGAAAAGGTATAAATATTTTATTATTATTGTTTTTTTAAAGAAAAGCTCTGGATTCAGTTTTTTTATTTGACTCATTATATTAATATTAATTCAATCCTTTTTTTTTTTAAACTAGTACCAATTTTACCTAAATATACTCTGATATGCTTGAATTTTCGAATATGCAACATTTTTGTTTTTGTTTATATTCTTCACGCATGAATAAGTTTTTCAACAACAGTATAATTAACTAACATTGTTATATGCAGTTTCATATTTTATTTTTGCTTGAAAAGGTCGCAATCTCTTGCCACTGAAAGCGGTCGCGAATAAAATATAAAGTTTGCATAAATCTATTTATCTATTTAAAACTATTACTTATAAAACAAATATTATGTAAGAAAATAATTTACATGTTTGTAGTCGCAAATATAATGTTTTTTTAAAGGGTTTAACTTAATGATAATTTTAATAGCGTTAAGTAGCAGTCAATGAAATTTAGAATGATATTTTTTATTTTAACACTATAAACTAGTAATTTAACACTTAGATAATTCATTTTAATGTGTATATACATTTTAACTCTAAAAACTTGTTTAACTTTAAAATTTCTGTTTCAAAGTAGTACAAGCTTTATTTTAATTATATTTTTACAAATAAGGCTTACCAAAGAGTATTTGTACTGTAAAAAAACAATTTAAAATAAAAACAAACAATGTTTTACGCTCGTTTAAAACTTAATTTTTCTAACAATGTTTAAAACCAATGATAAGTTGATATAAAGAAAAAAAAACAACATTTTGCAATTTTATTGAAATAACTCAGTTTTAACGCTAATTAAGATCGCAAAACGCTCAAGTTACAAATGCTTACAACTATGAAATTCGGATAGCTGACAAATTTGCACCAGAACACAAAATTGCAAGAGGGGAAAAATTGCACGAGTACACAAAATTGCACAAAGGTGCTTTTGCACGGACACACTTTTACAATAAGGGTCACTTTTGCACAAAGACACTTTTACACGAGCAGACGACAATTTTGTGCAGAGATATTTTTGCAGGGGTTGATTTTTCTTTTTTATAGACTTTTTTTTTAGTATCACTGTTACCCTTAACCCTTACCCTCAGTCAGTAACTTTTATTTTTATTATTTTTTTGTTTTTTTCCTTATTTGTTTTACTTTCACTGTTACCCCTAACCCTTACCCTCGATCGGTATTTTTTTCGTTTTTATTTAATTTTTTTTTAGCAATTCTTTTGTTTTTATAAATTTTTTAATTGGTTATTTTTTATTTATATTTTTACTATCACTGTTATCCCTAACCCTTACCCTCTGTCAGTAACTATTTTTGTCTTTTTTAATTATCAATTTATCTTTAGTCAGTTTCTTTTCTTTATTTATATTTTTTATCTGTTTTAATTTACTCTCGTGCAAAAATGAACCTTCGTGCAAAAAAATCTTCATGCAGTACTGTCCCCTCGTTCAAATATGTCTTCGTGCAATTTTGTCCCTTCGTGCAAATTTGACCTGTTCCCATATAATTCACTTATGAAAACAAAATATGAAAGGCAACTGTATTGCTATACCTGACATATTCCCGAAACACTAATGTATTAATAAAGATAAAAAGTTTTTAATGCCATAAAGCTGTGAAAGTTAATTAACATTTGTTTTTATCAAGCTTCACTACCTAATTAAAAGAAAAACATTTTGTCGACCTCAGATTTTAAACATTTTTATAAGTATGTTATTCGAAAATAAACTTTGTTGATACTTTTAAATGCCGACAAAAACAGAAGAAATACAAAAGGATTTTTTTTTACTACTAAGCATTACTGTAAAAATAAGAAAATGGAAAACTAGGTACAACTATAAAAGTGAAAATTAAGTACAGCAACTTCTCGCATCTTTACGCACTCTCGTTTACTTACGCATTTAAGAATTAAAAAAGTAAAACTTTTAACTTTTTTTTAATATTGCACAATATAGGTTTATTGTATACTTTTTATTTAACATATGTTTTTAAATGCTAACTCGCCTCTCTATATCTTGAGAGATAGTAAACTTATGTACCTTGAGTAACTGATAAGCATTTAGTTATAACTCAGTATATTAGAAACTTTGTTAACAATAAGAAATTAAATTTAAATTCTGAAAGAAACATGACTGTGTTAAATAATGAAAGTATAATAAAATAATGAGAGTTTAAAACACAAGTAAATAGTACAGCACTCTTGCCCTATATATGAACAAACATTTTAAAAAGAAATCTAATGAAACTTCCTAGCAAAAAGTGGCGGTTATATTTAATAAATATAGAGCTTACACTTAACACAAATCTAATTGTTTTTTTCGGAAACGTATTTTCTAATTAATTTTTTTTTTCTGTAACACTTGCATTGCTCAGCAAGCATTGATTTTTTTTTACAAGTATTATAATTTTATATAAATCAAAATCGTTATTTTTTTAGTATATGTATAATTTTATCTCTTGTTTTCATAGTTATAAATAAAGTAAACAAATTGTTAAAAGTGGGACTAGTCTGCTTTAAACTAGAAGCAATTACAAAAAACAGCCATTATAGTAAGTATATTTGGTAGCTTTCGTATCTTTACGATCTCTCGTATCTTTACGCACTTTTTAGTGGACACAATATGTGTAAATAAGCGAGAGGTTACTGTACTTCTAAAAATCGAAATTAATACATGAGATTTAAACTTTTACCAAATTTTATGCTAAAAAAAGTGAAGTTATAACTTTCCAAGCCTTTCTACAACACCAAATCAGGAAATCTCTAAAAATAAATCAACACCCTGCTAACAAAGTCTTATGGTATATAATGATCACATATAAATCTTCAAAACTGTCTATAACTTAAATTGAATTTAGTATAAAAACTATGAATTTCTGTAGTACAAATAAAATATTGTAAAACTAGTAATGTAAAAACGTGCAAAAAAGACAAAATTTTAGTCATATGGCCAAACTAAACAATTTTAAATGTTAGTAGGTAGCTTATAAATAAACAAACAGAAGTTTTTATATTGGATATGAAAGTATTATTTTAACTATGTTTAATATTTGAATAAACCACATCTGGAAAAGTTTTTTCGCATGGTACCATATTCGAAATATAAAATTAAATATTAAGAAAGCACAGTTTTAGGTGCAATTATAATGAAAAAATCAATGATCACACCTTGAAGTGTTTAATGAATTTATTTGTGTACCGAAAATCAAACAAAACCAACATTTTAAGTTATTTTTGTACAAAAACAAATCTATTTGTTTTACTTAAGCTGTTTTAAAGCTATTAAGTGATTTGTAGGCCAGAGAATACAGCTAAATGAGCCATGGTCCAGCAAGCAGGTTAAACATTTTCAGCAGTGAAAAGAAGTAATGCAATGAAATTTATAACAAGATTAAAAAATTAAACTATGCTGTTTTTTAGTAAGTAAGTTTGTGCTAATTTCCTAATTTTTTATATTCTTTCTTGTTTTTTTTTTTTTCCTTTTTAAAAATACGTTTACCCGTAAAAACCTAACTCTTTAATGTGATTTGCAAGAAAATTTATTCGGCCCGTTCCTCTTAAAAAGCTACCGACATTAAATGTCTAAAAATATATAAATATGTTTAAAAAATTAAATAAAATTGATAGGTCTGCAATTATTTATTTTTACATTTTAGCAAAAGCACAATAGTAAAAGGTTACAAACTGGAACAAATTACATAAGGAGTGTTATTAAGCACTGTTAGGTTGCAGTATTCGCATCTTAATATGCCGGTAGTTCAGTCTACAGAAAATATCCTAAACTGTGCTAGTTTTGTGATTTTTTTTAATTTGTAAAATGCTGTTTTAAACTACCTAAAGTTGTTTGTCAGTATTAAACAACTTTGCTAAACTTTTTTTAATTAAATGATAATACCTTTCATGATTAAAGCCAATATAAATTTAAATGACTATTTACTAGTTCAGGGTTTCCCAAAGTAAGCCAAGTCGTCCCTTTTGGGGCCAAAAGCAGCAAAGAGGCAAAATAGGGAGGGGGCCATGGGCAGTAAAAGAGTCACACAGGGGCCATGTGGTCATAGTTTGAAACTTACACTAGATGTTCCGTTATTTGTATTTTTTTTGTAGAATAACTTAATTTTTTTAAATAATAAAGGGTGGATTTATTTGTTACAAACTTTATACTAAATGATAAGAGGGTACATTCCTTCTAACAGGTATGTAGTTTAGTATTTTATGTATTTTCGTTTACAGTTACTTAAATATATTAATTTCTAATTAATTTATGATTTAAAGATTATATATAAAATATTTCAGGTAGTAATTTAATAAAGTAAGTGAGTATTTTATATAAGTATTACATGTTTTAGATAAAGAATTTTATTATAAAATATGCATATATATTACCTTCTAGTTTATTTTACAATTTTATGCTAAGTCTGACTATATTTTGCTGATAGAGCTGTTTATTGAAAATACATCAATCATACACAGATGGTTCAAGTGATGAAATGGAAGTTAGATGATTGAACAAATAAAATGTTATAACCTTTATAAAACTGAGATTGATAGTTTCAAGTGTTCGATTTTGTATTTTAGAATAAGTTTTAATTAAGAATTTGGTTTATACAAATCAGAAAATTTTAGCAAAAAGTCAGGAAAATTTTCTCAGACTGATCTGTAGCAACCCTGTTTACGAGATTTTTTATGATTAAATAAAAGTAACACTTGTTTGTAAGAACAAAAATTACCCATATAAATTATAACAGGGTTGCCACAGATCAAGCTGAGAACAATTTCCTCTCTTTTCCTGACTTTTTTCTGACTTTTTACAAAAATTTCCTGACTTTTCTAAATCAAATTCTTGATAAAAACGTATTTTAAAATACATAATCAAACACTTAAAACTATCTAAAGCTTTTAGTTTTATTTTTATATAGGTTAACTCAACATTTTTTGCTGAATTCAAACTTCTAGCTTCCATTTTATCACTTGAGCTATCTGTGTATGATTGATGTATTTTCAATAAACAGCTCTTTGAGCAAAATGTAGTCAGAGTTATCATAAAATTGTAGAATAAGCTAAAGCTAATAATATATAACAATAAGAAATAATTATCTAAAACATGTAATACTTATATAAGTTCTTCAATTGCTTAAAAAAGTACTACCTAAACCATATTATATAAAATCCTTAAATTAAAAATAAATAATAAAATAATATACTTAAGTAACTTTAAAAATTACATAAAAATGTAAACTATATACTGTATATATAACATTTCTTCTTATTATTTAGTATAAAATTTGAATTATAAACTTATTATTCAAGTTTAAACACAAAAATCTATAAAGAGATATAGTATTGACATTAACTTGCTACATGAAATACTAAACTTAGTGCTTAATTATGAAGAACTTAATAGTTACTTGAACAAAAAACACTTTAATTCTCAAATTCTGCAAGATAAACTTTTGTGTATATATCACAGCTTAACTATAGAAGTTTCCCTGCCATATACAGAGTTGCCAAATGTTTATGTCAATTTTTTTCCAAGTTTTCAAAGTTTTCTCCAGGCTTTTAAAATTAGACGTTTTAGAGCTAGTTAAAAGTTAATTTAAGGTAAAATCTGTGTAAAATAGTTTAGCAATATGGATTAAAGTTTTATATTTTTTAATTTGTTGATGCTGTTCGCTTCACTACTTTGAGATACAACTGAAAAATGATCAGAAAAATAAAACAACAGTTTTTTTTTAAATTAAAATTAACTCATTTTTATTCAACTGCATCTCAAAGTAGCTACTGGACCGTGCCGCCACGCTGAGGCCAGCATCGTGGCACGGGTTACCTTTTTTTAAAGTGGTGGTTTCACCGGGTTTCCCCGGCCGTATCATCCACTGTGTTTTTAAATTTTAAATGCTTTTGCAAACTGATGTTCGTCGTTTGTTTTTAATTATGATTTAAATAAGTTAAAACTCTATAAAAATATTTTAAATAGAGTCAATAACTTTAGTAGTACTTAGCACTTATTGAACTGCACTACCATCAACAACAACCCATGTGTAATTCTGCGGCCTGGTTTCGTTCTCATTGGGACTTATCGGGAAAACATCGTAAAGATAGATTGTATAAATCAAACTACGTTTGCTTTAAAACTCTCGCACTGAAACGCCTTTTTATTTTGTTCTCAATTTTTTTTTCAATTTATTTTTTTTTTTTCAATTTTTCAATTTTTTTATTTATACTTATTTTCAATTTTTTTCAATTTTCAATTTTTTTTATATCTATTTTGTGATCAGTTTTCATTGTTTTTTTTTTTCATTTTACAATCATTTTCGTTTTAATTGTTTTTTTTTTTTTTTTTTTTTTTCTGATATCATTTTTTGATTTTTTTAATTTTCATTGTTTTTTTTTTTTTTTATGACTATACTGATTTATTTTTTCAATGCGAAATTACTGGAGTGAACTTTGTTTGATCGCTACAGTATATCAACTATGTCTGCCTGATGAGTCCCGATGAGAACGGAACCAGGCCGCAGAATGTCCCATGGGCTGTTATTGATGGTCGTGCGGATCAGTTAGATGCTAATTGTCTTGGTTAACTTAAAATTACTATTCTTTAACAATTTACTATATACAAAATGTCTGAGTGGTAGTATAAATATCTTTAAGCAGATGAACATCAGCTTGCAGAAGCATTGTTTTAGTTTAAATTTGATAATTTAATTAGTTTAAGTTTGTATATGCTAACAGGATTTATAAAAAAAAAAAGGTTTAAACAGCTAACAATTAAGAACAGGCATACACACTCAGCACTTAGAAAAACATCATAACCGTAGTTTTACTTTAAAGCTTACGAAAAGAACACTTATTAACTTATAAAATAAAAAAAAAATTACCACAGAAGCAGACACATTTAACCAAAAATAAAACGTAACAAAAAATATATTTTATAAAAAGAAACTTAGTTAGAAACTATAACTGAACAAAGTAAATTACTGACTAGTTATTGGTTTTAATGACAGGTAACTCTTATCAACTTCTGAATTATCACGGTCAACTTTGTCTAAACTAGACTTACTTAGACTAAGCACATAGTCCCTCAATGGTGATTTGCGTATTAGAAAGTTTATAACAGAGTCTGCAAGCTCATACACTTCGTTTTCTACTTCTATATTTTTATTATGCACAAAATCATCAAAATTAATTCTTTGAGTAAATTTTGTTACTTTACGAGACGTAAAATTCGAATCCTTAAAGGATTTTGTTATTTGTTTAATATCTAACCATAAAATTTTTTTAATCTCATAAGGTTTTTGGTAGTCAAGATTAATTAATTCTTTTTCAAAATCATCAACGAAGTAAAAACGTTGTGCTTTATCTATGTATTCTTTTTTTTTGCCTGAGAGACTTGTTACACTTACAAAATACGGGGTATCTGAATAACACGTAACTTCCTGATTAGCCTTGTCTGCCTCCCAATAATGGCCCGCCTCCTCATAAAGCTCCCTAAGGGCTGTAGTTTTAAAACTGTCACCGTCATTGAAATCACGTTTACCCATAGGAAAATTTAATATGCCCTTAGTGGTGACAGTAAAAAGAATTTCAAAATCATTGTTACGCAAAATGACCCCAGCAGAAGGCCTTGTTTTATAACCATATTCCCAGTTTAGCCTAAATGAATTACGTTGGTTTTTAAATTTAATATTTTCAGAAAAGTTGGCCCCGCAGTAAATTCCAGCCCTTTTATGAAGAAATTTAATAATCATATCTTTATCTAGTTTGTGTTTTTCAATTAATGGATTCCTATCAACTAGACCATAAACCCAATTTTCTATTTCATTCAGAATTTTAAGAAATGGAACATCCTTCCTTCCCTTCATATAATTACTAATTTTTTCCTCAAGGTCAACTCCTAATTTATTTTTGAAATCCTCAGTACTTAAATCAATATTTATTGTTATAGCATTAGAAGAACATACCTTTTCACCACTATTTTTTACCGCATCAATTTCTGCACCAACAGGAGAGGTGTGCTTATTGTCCATGATAATTACTGAAAACACTAGTGTTTAAAATTATATTAATTGATATCTTAAATCATGGTTTTAACTAAGATTACAATTTTTACAAATAAGTAAATAGATGAATTTACAAAAACCATAAGTATAACTAAAGTCTAAATATGTGCTTCTGTCTTAAATTAAATCATATTTAATAATTCACAGTATAGGTCGACAACATGTTACAAGTAACAGATCAGATTTTGTCAAAATGTATTTTGCAGGTTAAGTTTAAAAAAAAACTATTAGCAGACCAACATAAGTTTAAAAATTGTACAGATACGTTAATTAAACTCTTTAGTTTAAACAATAGCAACAGCACTTTTAAACAAGCTTTTATTTTACCCAAAATCAAACTTTGTACATCAAAAATTTATTTTACAAAAGCTTAAAAAATTTTTCTTTTGTACTAAAGTTTTACAATTATAAAAATAAAAACGGCACAAGGCTTCTGTTTGAGGGCAAGTCTTATATCAAACATCTAACATAAATCAAATTATATAAGTGAGTAGTGGTAAAATTATATAAAATGCTATAAGTGTTAAATTTACTCTAAGCTGTTCAAATCATTTAACTATTATCTAAACATTTTCTTCTAAAATATAAAATTTGTTAAACTATAAAACCTACTTTAAAATAAAACTACATACATATCAAAGTTAGTTTAAAATCTAACTACTTATATGAAAACTGCATAATACTATGTAAAGTAATAAAAAGAATCATGTAATTTAGTTTAAACAAAAATTTTTCAAACATTTTGGCTCTTACTCTAAGATTAGCTTAGTTGGACGAAGTAGTAAGCTAATTCAGCATAAGTGACTATTTTTACTAATAATAAATACAAAATACATGCTTTGAGTTTTATTACTTTAATCGTTTTGAATACTTTACAATATTTAAAATAATTTAAAATCTATTGAAATTTTTAGATTAGTTTTCATTTTTAATGTTTAAGAACTGTTAAAAAGGTCAGTTTATACCGATTAGTACATACTTTTCAAATTATTAACGTCTTATCTTATTGATTGATCAAAAAAAAATTGAAACTTAAGTCACATTTACAAAGACTTTAGGTAATTAAAGGAAAATAAAACTTAATTTTTAAAAATGTATTCTATAAAACCATGTAATGTAGTGAGATTTTTAACCAGGTATTTAAGAGTATAGGTTTTCAATAAGTGAAACGTTGGTGTTTTGATCCTTTTATACAATTACCTTTTCATTAAATTATAATTAATAGTAATTATTTTGCTAGTTTTTCATTTTATTTTTATGTTGGTAGTTTTTTTTCATTATTCTAAAGCACATGATATCATAAACTACATTTTAATTTAGTTGTGTACCAATTAATAAAAGCTAGGGCTAAACTGTCTTAACTGGTACTGAAACTGCAACTACTTTATACAACCAAAAGAATAATTAATTATATGCTAAAACTAGAAAAGAGATATTATTTAGTACGTCGTGTATCTTACACATTTAAACAAAATTTGTTGATACATGCATATTTTACAGCACAAAACTAAAATTCAAGTCCTCAGTAAAAGAATGTATTTAGTTAACAGTCTTAAGTAAAAATATAAAAAATCTTAATTTAGTTTCACTTTCTAAATTATTTTCTTTATAACATAATTATTTGTTAACTTGATATATATTTTTTATAGTTGCACTAAATATTTTATTTTTAAAAATACAAAAGCTTTGTTTTAAACTGAAAAATGTGTAATATTTAGTAAGTATATTGTATAGTTATTTGCCTTAACTAAAAAAGAATGCTCAATTTACTGGGATGTAAAGAGCTTATATAAATAGATTTATGCAAATTTTATATTTTATTCGCGACTGGTTTCGGTGGCAAGGTGTCTTTTTAAACAGTTTTTAATTCAACTTAGATAAATTTTTATAATTTTTTTTAGATAGTTATTTAATCCGTCTAAATTTTGACTGTTATGTTAACTTAACACAAATTAGATTTTCAATTCTTCAGCGACTTTGAGTTTTATTAATGTTTTGTTCACTCTTGGCTTAAAACCACAACTTTAGACAATTCTTAATTTCATTTAGATAAATTTCAAGTATAAATATTTTATTATTATTTTTTTTTAAAGAAAAGGTATAAATATTTCATTATTCTTATTATTTTTTTTTAAAGAAAAGCTCTGGATTCAGTTTGTTTTTATTTTGACTCATTATATTAATATTAATCCAATCCGTTTTTTTTAAACTAGTACCAATTTTACCTAAATATACTCTGATATGCTTGAATTTTCGAATATGCAACATTTTTATTTTTGTTTATATTATTCACGCATGAATAAGTTTTTCAACAACAGTATAATTAACTAACATTGTTATATGCAGTATCATCTTTTATTTTTGCTTGAAAAGGTCGCAATCTCTTGCCACCGAAACCGGTCGCGAATAAAATATAAAATTGGCATAAATATATTTATGTAAGTATATTGTATAAAATTGATAACTGAAGAACTTAAACTAAAAGAATAAAAGTAAACAGATTTAGACATTCGATTATGTTTTAGTTACACTATTAAATTACTGAGTACATTAAAAAAACAAAACTACTAGTATTTGAAAAGTAGTTTTCTATTTCAAAATATTTAAACGTATTAACTTATAGAAAAGATAAAATAGTAATAATAAACAATAATTTGAACAATTGTGAAAATAACTGGTTATTTTGCTGGTTATAATTGCTGTATTTTTATTTTTTTTGACTGTGTTTAAAAATTTACCACCACTAGCAACTTTGTTCTAAGAATTATTTTTTAAAACTTGATCTTGTAAAACGTTACCAAAACATTAAATGAGATTCAAGTATCCCACACTTATAACATATAAATGCAACTTGATATAAACACTTTTTAGACTGAATGAATCTACCAGAGTTGTCTATGACATCATTAAGTCACAGAAAACATTGGTAACACCTCACGAGTTATTTGGAATCTGCGGAGAGACTTGGAAAATTAAAGTTTACTGAAACAAAAAAAAAAATTTGTAGCTATTTTTTGACTAGTGATCTAGTTTCTTTAAATTATTAAGAAAAAAAATATCCTCACAAAAAAAAAACAATTTAACTTCTGTCTCTATCACCTGAGGAACTGATTCTTGTTGCTCGCTTCCGTGAGTGGCTGTACTTGTTTATGTTTCAAACGTGAGTAGAAATGACAGAAAACCTTTGGGATCGTCATTTATAAAAAAGTGCAATTTTAAGACCATAAGGCGGTACAAGAGGAAAGTAAGCACTTTTATTTGTCTCCAAAAACTACAAATTCTTTTTTAGCCGTTCAGCCTTCTGCTTGAAATCAGGAGATAAGGGAAAAATTCTTTTAAAGTCAGGCTAACAAGTTGCTATTTTATAAGATAATATAATACAATTGAACTCGAATTTATATTAGCCGCGTAGAACTTGACTTTCTTTTGTTTATTCTATTTTTCAAAGCCAAACATTTTAGGCAAAACTCGATTTGAAAATTATATATTTAATGTTAACACTATTTCTTTTCTATTTTTACTATAATAAAATCATTGATAAAAAAATTAAAAAAGTTTTAATACTTCTTATTTGAAGTAATATTCTTAACACCTTATATTAAAGTCGTTTTTTGACTGGTTTCCTTTGCGACCTCTGAAAAAGCTGAAATAAACGTAATAAAAATACGATAGTTATTTAATTATCATAAATAGTAAGAAAAATCTTATAGTTAAAAATGATAATAAGTATTACTAAACACCAGGGACGTAGCTAGCTCAAAAAAGTACGAATCTGCAAGAAACATCAAGAATAACGTGTGATGACGTCATAGCGGAAATAGAGTAGTTTTAATTACCTTTAATTTTATATGAAAGTGTGAAGTTTTGTTAAATATTTAAAATAAATTGAATGTTGAACCAAAATGAACAACTGAATACAAGGCAAGTTTTACTGCTCATGACTCCTATAATTCTTGATGTGTTCCAACTTTTATAAACCTATAAAACCTTTCATTTAAAATAAAATATTTATTAAGAATTTTATTTTAATAGTATTACTGATAGGCCTAAAATCTATAACTTTGAAAACAGTTT
This sequence comes from Thalia democratica, assembly GCF_965202585.1. NCBI lineage: Eukaryota > Metazoa > Chordata > Thaliacea > Salpida > Salpidae > Thalia > Thalia democratica. Next base: position 39,538,978 of record NC_139165.1, on the reverse strand, counting down.
CCCCAATTCAAAAAATATTTGAAAAAAATTGTTTCTTTTAATAGATAAAAATCATAAACTTTAGGAGTTGAATAAACAACAAAAGATATATAAAATAAAAACGTTCAAAACATTAGATAAAATTCAGATGTACATACTTTATTATTATCAACAATAATTCATTAAGAAAGGAAGAGTACACGTCTTTGAAAAATTATTTTTAGCTTTGGCAGCAAAATAATTTAAGCTGTAAAAAAGAATGAATCATTTTCTTACTAAAAGAAAATTGTTAAATAAAAGCTGGAAAAAAGAATCAAACTTTTTGTTTACAAAACAAATTTGTTAGATAAAACAACTTAGTTTAATAACCACAAACTTTGAATATTAAACACCAATATTTTTGAGATACAATTTAAAACATATAAATAAATTCAAACATTGAGTTTTCAAAACATAAAATATATTATTCTTTTATTTTTTCAAACTTGTTAAGAACTAATAATACAACTTTAGACTTGTTAAAATAAATAGTATAAACTTATTCATTTTAATCTTATATTGAAAAAGTTATATAAAACTTATTTTAAACCATTTATCATTTATCAAACATCTATTAAAGAATTAAACTATTATGTTTTATATTTTTTTTAAACGATTTTTCCAATGGTTCTTTACACAAGCTATCCCTTTGGTAATAAGTTTTAAATTATGGCTTAAGTTTATTAATATTAATTAAAGGATAAATTTCATTAAAATATTACTAAAAAATTTACCTAACTGCTCTTCAGAACATTAAAAAAAAAATATTTTTTAAATATTTGATATGCCACCAAATGACCTGTCTCAATATTTTCAAATCTTTAAAACAAGTTTTAATAAAACAATAAAGTTCTTAAATACAATAAAAAAAACTATAATTTTTTTATATTAATCTTGAAAAAAATAAAAACTTTAAGTAACTTAAGCATTTATAAAATCTTCTAAACATGTTTGAATTAAAAAATAAAGTTCTAAAAATAAAAATGAAAAAATATATTTTGTTTGTATTATTCTTGAAAAAATGTTTATATTATTGAATTTTTCAGTTTGTCTTCTTGTTGCAAGCTATATGTCTTATTGTGTAATATTTTTAGACATAATAGATTCTAATCTTCTTGATAAAACTTTAGGAAATCATATTATCATCACTGTTTCAAATTTTTTTCATTTTTTTATATTTGTCAACCACAGGGATTTAATCTTAAAACATTTAACTCAGAGAGTCAATTTGATTTAAAACAAAAATTAATTCTTCATGTTAGTTTACTTTGACGTTCATTTACTTTGAAATTCATCTTGTTGTATATCTTCTATCTGTATTTGCTATTTGTAATACAAAAAATATGTAAATTTCAAAAAAATAAGTTGTTTTTGACGTACCACAAACACTTCAATAGTACAAGACAGGGGCGTGTCTAGACTTTTTTCAAAGGGGGTTCACAACTTTTTTTTTCTTCCTAACTTCCTAAGTACGCATTCCTTAGGTATGTACTGCCAGTTAAGCACGCAATATTTGGCCGAAAAACTCTGTGTTTAAAATGCTTTTTTGTGCTTAATTAAATTTAGATAAATTAAAACTAAAAGAGCCGGAAAAAAAGTGTATTTATAATAAAAACATTTTTTCAAGTAATTTCATCTATAAAAATTTAAATTTCACTAAAAAAATGGGTAATTGCCTAGGATGATGTTTCACCAATATCAAACTAAAATTATATTAAATTCAATTTTGTCATTTTTTAAGTAATCTTTTTTATCATAGGTTTTAGGCTAAATAATTATATTTTATAAATACATAAAAAGAACTTATTTATCATATACCAATAAAACTTAAATATTTCATTGCTTTTGTTTATGAAATAAAGCAAATGATACAACAATTTATATACATTACTATATTGTAAAATAAAATCAATTAAGTATTTTAGTTTAAAACAAATGAATTTTATTCTAACTATGTATTTATATAGATTGTTTAAAACGAAGTATAGTTTTAGATCAATCATACAAGGCTTAAAATATTAATTTTTATTATATAATAATAAGCCTAAAACTATGGTTCAAAAAGATATTAAACACGATATAATTTCAGCTTGATATTTGTGCAACATCATCCTAGTTAATTACCGTAATAATTATTTTTAGACGTTTACAACTAAACAACTTTTACAATTAAAATACCTTTTAGTTATAATTAAATGTTTACCTGATGGTGCAGGAATTCTAAGAATGATTTTGAAATGTCTCTAAGATAAAACTTCAAAAAATCAAGAATTAATTTTGTCGCCTAAAGATATACAAAAATAAAACAACTTAAGTTAAAAAAAATTATAAAATACCATTAAATTATACAAGAATAAATTGAACTTTTCAAGGTTTAAACCAAGTTGGTGGACACATAAACAAAAAATATAAACTTTAAAGTACAAAAGCTTCACACAACATTATTATATACAACCAAATAAGTAAAATAGAATTTAAGTTATTATATTGGACATTTTTTAAGTAAAATTGTACTTACTAGTTCAAAAACAATACTGTATTAAAAGTTATTTACACTAAGTAACAATTTATAGTTTGAACTAAGAGCATCTTAGTAAAAAGTTTCCTAGAAATAAAATGCTACTTTAAAACTTTTACCTATATACCTAGACGTCACAATTAAAACTTTATTTAAAATCTATTTCAGCTGGGCAAAAAAGAGCATTTTTTGTTAAGGAAACTTTTTAATCCTTCAGTTTTATAAATTAAACATTCATTATTCAAAGTTTATTTCATAACCAAAACAAAGTCAATAAACAACGTTTTTAGTGATATTCTAAGAATCTTTTTTTCTTTTTTCTTTTCTTTTTTTTTCAGGGGTTCCTAGGAAACAGGACACCAGTCAAAACACGCCCCTGGTACAAGATCCTCTCTCACACTTACTTTTCTATTCTTTCACATCATTTAAACCAAATATACAGCTTTTAACTGTATTTTTACCATAGTTTGCTATTTGATAATAGAAAGCTACACCATGCAATTTGTATACAATTTAGATATATTCAATTTGTTCAATATTTACGACACTAAAAGTGTTAGAGAGTACAGTTAATATAAAAATTATCTGTCAGGCCTGCGTTGACATGGTTATAAAATGATATTGCAAGCTTAGTTAGTATAAATAAATAATGTTTCCTTTAGTTTTAGTTCTACCTCTGCCTAAACTTAATCCTTTTTGGTCTATGTTGGTATAATAAAGCTATAACAACTATAAATAAGTTTTAAAAAACGTTTGATTTTTAGTATGTAATCTTTAAATTTCATAAACTTTAAAAACTTTATAAATTTTAAAGTTTTCTAAGTCAAACTTTTCAATAACTAAAAAAAAGAATTAACTGATTTATATAACAACACCTTTAGGAAATAGTTTTTAATATAAATACTTTAAAAACTGTTTTAAAGTGTGTAAACTTTTGTTAAGTGACATAATAATAAAAATTATCATTTTGATAGTTTAATATTTTAAACATTAAAAGTATTTTATAGAGGTATAAAAAATAAACCTAATTTGATATCTTTAACATAAGATACCGACATATTTAAAGTATATTTTTATAAATTGTTTGTACTTTTATTTTATTAGAAATATATTATATGGGAAAAGGTAACCTGTCTTAATATCAATTTGTGTGTAGATGTTTTGTATTATATAAACTTTATGTATTTTTGATAACTTTATTTAGTAAATTATTTAGTTAATTGCATAAAAAGCTTGAAACTGGTTTCATAAAACATGTGCTACTTTTTTAATATTAAAGTATAAAAGTTATTTAAAGCAGAGGCTTTTAAACTTGAAATGTTAAAATTGTTACTGTAAGTTTAAAATTCTATTAAATGTAAACAAGTTAAAAAATTTATGCCGTTATATGAACACATATCTTATTAATCCATTTTTGTCCTTATTAGTTACTAACTTCGTTATATTTTTTATTGTAAACTAAATCGATAGTCAAGTTTAATACTTACCTTGTAACTTTTAGTTTTATAAATCTTTTAGGTTTTATTAGTACTAGGTCCGCTTAAACTTAAGTTTGGTTTTAAAACTTTTAAAATGTTATAAACTTAACTGTTTCAAATAACGCTTTTAACTAGTTATGTTTTTTTAGGATGTATAAGTAGTTTTAACAAAATTATTTTTTTATTGGATTATCTGGACAAAAATTAATTTTAAACACCTAAAATGATTACATGTAAATTTTAAGAATCAAAAAATTATCAAGATTTTAATATACCATTTATTGATTACTTATATTTATAAACTCATAATTCAATAAAACATCGTTTGCAATAAATAGTTATGAGTTCTTCATTAATATTTTCATTTGTATGCTATTTTTGGTAAAAATTTACCTATTTTTGTTATTAATTATTGTTAGGGCAGTTTATGTTGTTCTCAAATTAATGCATATTTTCTTTAAGTATGTTGTTTTGTGTAGGACCGGCAATAGGCTTGTTTCGGAGTGCTATCCCTGAATAAAAGAGAGGAAAAACTGGAATATTATAAGTTACTTACCAAAAATATGTTAAACTTAGTAAGTATGAATGTTTAATAGTTATTTGATTCTGTTTTCTTGCTAAAGTTTCAAAGAAAACATTAGATTAGAAATATTACGATAATAGAGAGCTCTTGCCTTAAATGGTGTAGAGTTTAGAGCAGGGGTCGGCAAACTGCGGCCCGCGGGCCAAATGCGGCCCGCGAAGGATAAATCTGCGGCCCGCGAGCACGTTATTTTTTGAATAAAATGCGGCCCGCGAAAGAAAATTTTGCGGCCCGCGACCACGTAAATGTGGCCCGCTGAGCAAAAATATTTTTTAAGTTAAATTTATTAGATTAATTGAGTTTTAAGTTCCTGTATAATACTTTAAATAATTAAAAGACTTTACTGATTTGGCTGAAAATGTGAAAAAAACAGGTTAAAAGGCGTTAAATTAGTAAGATAGTTATATAATACCTATTTGTAAAAAAAAATGCAAATGTTTTCCGTTTTGTACAAAAATAAGCACAGTAATTAATTAAAATGTTTTTTGTTTACAGTTGAGTTTTTTAACACGTTTTTTGTACCTAAGTTTATATTACAGATGTTTTGTTACTAAATTTTATATTTTTGTGTGCAAAAAAACTTAAAAATAACATATTAGCAATAACAAGAAATAAGATTAACTTTATTTTGGTCTTGACGCCTTTGATTTTCTAGAAGATTTTTTTTTGCATCTTATATTAATTCTTATGTACACCATTGAACAAAGATGCTTATATTTTAAACCACTTTTTTTAATACTTAACGAGATAAAATTTAGTTTAAGCATAATTTTCTAACATCATGTTTCTACATGTAATATCTAAGTGTGTACAGATACATTTAAAACAATATATATGACACAAATAAAAAAAGTTTTTGTTAGGTATACTTTTTGATTTTTAAACAATGTATTTTGAAAAAATAAGTTAATTTGTATGCGTTGCATACTAATATAAACAGTTGCTGTTTTTTGTAACTACCTATTTAATACAAACTAGATTGAGAAATGGTAATTTATTAAGTTTGTACATTTTTTATTAAAATAGTATAAATTTGATCAAATAAATAAATAAAAATAGTCACACACTCAGACTATGACTATTTGAAGACTTCAAATCTCAGGCCAGTTTAGTCATTTTTCAGTTTTTAGCTTGAATTGCTTTTTGTATGCTGAAATATCCAGCTAGTTTTGGTCACTCGGACTGATTTTTTTTTCCTTTAAAGAGTGGTAAATTAAATACATGATGTTTGTTATGTTCAATGCATAGTGTTGGTTTAAATTAAAATTTGTTTTAAATTTTAAATCTTGCAGCTGATATAATTTCAACTATTATTAGTTATATTAATTGTATACATATAAGTCTGAACAATAAGTGTTACCAAAAAAATCCCGGAAAAGCATGGAATTTGACAATTTATACTTAAAAAATCTGTAAAAGCCTTGAATTTGAAAATTATTGAAAAAAACCTGTAATTTTAAACAATTTTTACATGTAAAGTAATCAAATTTCGATTTGACACAAAAATCTACCATGTAAATATTTCTTATTCAAAAACACATTTAAAGTAGCTTAACAGTATTTTTTAAACTTTTCTATATTATTTAAAACGTTTTTTTTTATAAACTTTAACTTAATTATATACTAAAAATAGAAGCAAAATGTTGTACTTTTAAAAATTTTATATTGGTGCATTGCACTTTTGCTTTTAAAATGTCTTTACCTATTTTTGTGTTTTGTATTGGAACTAAACCTAGAAATTCTTCTAAAATGTCAAAATTAGTAAAACACCTGTTTAAAAATTCTAAAATGAACAATATCTGTTATATAAGTTCTAACATCTTAACAGATTGATTTAAGTCCTTAAATGTTTTATGCTGCTTTATAATCTTAAGACATTTCCTAAACACGACTTCTTGTTGATGTTGAAGATATAAACAAAAACATTTTACTAACCCCAACACAAATTATTTAAATAAGTTTCCAACTCTAAACGGTATCTTTTTTTAATAATCAATATTTTTACATTATAACTTGCCTTGAAGGTTTTTTCTGATCAGTCTGAAGTTACTAAAAATAATCATGTGCGATGTTGAAGCTGACAAAAGTTTCCTTTTCGTTTCTTGCAATAACTCGAAACTAACGTATTATAATTTTTGTAGCACGTCTTATAACTTACATTCGCTTTTTTTAAATACAAAATTTTGATGGAGATAAAGAATTGCTATAATTCTCAATAAAAACAGGATTTTCAAACTCTTTAATAGCTTAATAATTTTTTTATACATTTGTTAAAAATGTTTAAAAACTTAAGTATCCATTCAAGCTGAATTAAAATATTTTTTTAGTTATATTTTAGTTTTTTTTTAGTTAATTCACTGTTAATAAACTTCGGTATTTTTTTATTTTGTGAACTTGATTTTAAACAGGGTTGCTAAACAAACAGGCTAGTTTAAAAACTTTATAAAATACAGAATCGGTTAAAGCTGTTTAAGAATTTTTTTTAAAATTTAGGGGTATCTGAAAGTTTATTTGAAACACTTTTAATAATTCTTCGAATTCTCAGAATAGTTTTTATGACTGTAGTGTAGTTTACTAATTGTATTTTTTTTGTCTATTTACATATTGTGCTTTTTTTATATAATGATATATTAGTTATGTATATAAGCTTGATCAACAGAAAGTTTTTAGCTAATTTATCTTTTAGTAAACTTTTAATTTAATTCAGACATTTTTGCTTTTAAAGTGGCAACCGTGTAAAAGACTAGTCAATTACTTATAAGGTATTTTATTAAAGTATTTTAACATTAAATATGTTAAAAAATTTGATTTAGCTTATCGAGAGTACAAATAGTTACTAATTTTATTTAATTAACTAATTTTCAAAAGAGTGCAAACTGCAAACTATTTAAGACGCAAAAACTATTTATTGTTAACATTTTTTATAATATGAAAAGGTGGTTTATAATATAAAAAATGTATAAAAGTGACCCATAAATGATTTACAAGCTTGGTTTTTATAGAGAGTTAGGTTGTAAGTAAAAAAAAAACAAAAATTTTATGAAGTTTAACTTATTAAGTGTATAAAAAAGTATATATTTTATTAAGACTTAATTATATTAAACATTGTAAATTACATTATAATAGATATTTATATATTAAACAGGCATTCTATGTGTAGCTAAAAGTTATTTAAAGTAATAAAGTGAACAAAAGTAAGACTATCTCTGGTGTGACCAATACTAAAGCCAAAATATTATTCAAATATCACTAAAACTGCGGCCCGCAAAGATTTTGGAAACTTGAAATTTGGCCCGCGAGCACCAACTGCCTGCCGACCCCTGGTTTAGAGTAATAGATTTCATAAGATGTCAAAATTGTTTAAAAGAAGTATAGAGCCAAATGAAAATTAAAACACTTTCATAAACTCAAGATCATTGACATAAGTAGTTATACTTACTGTTTTTATTAATAAAACTTAGGCATTATAATTTTATTTTATAATTTAGAGAAAAATGTTTTGCTTTTTTCGTTTATGGTATAAGTTGAACTAGTGTATCTTGTAAATCAACTAAAACTTTTGATTTAAATTGCTCTTTGTTTTACCAGGCTATTTTGTTTAACTAGATTTTTTGTCATGTTGTAATTTCGTTTGCATTTTTTTCTTTTTGAGCGAGCATATTTTGTAAATAAGCTCAGGCTACGCTTGAGCTTGGCTTTTGAGTTTTTGCTGCCTTGCACTCAGCTTTAAGCCGTGGGCTTTTTAGTTTACTGTTTTGCAGTTCACTGTAAGCCATTATTTTTGGAGGCTTTTTGCTGCATTCATTTTGTGAATCGATTTAATGTTGTTTAAGCAAACTGTTAATTCGCTTTTATTTTGTTTCGTGAGTTTAGTTTAAACCAAAACTTAGTTTTAAGCTTCTTTGACTCATGTATTTTAGTTTTTAAAAAGAATTGATAATTCGATTTATTGGTGTATTGTATAGTATTTTATCATCTTTTTGTTTCTTAATTTCCTAGTAAGTACAATTGACCACCACAGACTCGAATTACGTATAGCAATAGTATAATTTATTTATTTATAAAACCTTTAGTAAATAGTAAGTAAGTCATATCAGTCTATTTAACAAATATAGTTTAAGCGTTAGCTTTGGGGCATTTTTTATATAGGTTAAAGCACACTTTGTATTATAAACCAGGCACCTATCATATATAAATAGAATACCTCTCCTTGTAAATAATGTTTAGTTCTAAATTTTGACTCTGTTTTATTATTAATAGCATCTTCTAAGTGTTCAACATTATTAACAGTTTTGTTTTTGGCTTCTACTTCTATATTTTGAGTTTTATCATAAACTTAGAGGCTGTAGTTTAGTTTAGTTCCGACAAAATGCCATTTAGGATGACCTTTCTATTTAAAAGAGTAGTAACCCTGTAAAAGTTAAACTGTCATCATCAGTTTATAACAATAAATCATAGATTTTTAGTAAACAGGCATTTAATTTATTTATTTTCAAATCTTTACATTGTATACTGTAGATTTATTAAAATTTTAGATATAAATATAATTTCAACATTATCTTAAATAACATTTTATTACGTTTATCTTATGAATATTAAAAAACCTTTTAACAAAGTAATAAACTCGAAGTTACTTATACAAAGCATATAATTAAAAGGTATTTAAGTAAAGCACATTACCTTCCAAATTAAATCAGACCTCTCTTAAATACTCTTGAATCGTCCTTGGTTCGATATTATAAATTTTATAAAGTTTAGTTATGTAATACAAGTTTTGTAAACTTTATTATAAAATTATCAAAAGTGAAATGTTCTAAAAAATTACTATTTACTTTATAGTTCACTATACTGAAGTTTATATTATTAGTTAAACAACAGTTTAAAAATTTAATTTCTATTGAAAAACTACAATTTTAGTTGCTACAAAATTAATAAAATGATTTAAAACTTATTCAAACACAAACAAACAGTGCAAGCAGAAAAATATGAAAATGATACAAATAAAAGAAAATTTAAAGAAGAAATCAAAAATTAAATCATTAGCAATAAACTTAAACTTATTGATTTTTTGGATTTTCGCTAGAAACAGAATTCAAAACTTTACATTAAACAAAAATTTCCTTAAACGGGTAATATCATAATTTTAAATTATAAAAATAGTAAGAAAATTATTAGTTCTTATTATATATACTCTCATTCTTTGTTCATTAGTTAATTAGAATTTTGTACTTAAATTAATGTGTTAAATTGAACATCTAAGATTTCTCAACTCACTTGTATATAAGGAAACGAATTAGGTTTTATTTTTGTAGATTATTAAAAAAACATTGTGACTTACTCCTACAGTAATCTCTAACAGATCTTCAGTTGTTAAATAAAACTTATTCGAGTATAACTTTACACTTTCTTTATGAACAAAGCTTATTCGAAAAAATAAATAGCTAATCTAATTTTTGATAAAGATAAAACTCTAGAACTTAATTTTTTGAGCTTATGAAATGTTAATGTTTTATTGTTAATATCTTGTTTACTTTTGAGATTATAGTTTATATTAAAGAGAGAATTTTTGAGATGAACTTGTGTTATGTTTAGTAATAAAGCTTAATTAGTTATATTACCTATTTTTATTAATATCTATTAAGATTGTGTATGTATTTTTATAAGTTTAATTGAGGTTTAATACACTACACTTTCATGAAATGGAAACGGGTAAAAGTTGCACGAAGACAAAACTGCACAAGGGGACTAAATTGTACGAAGGCCTAAAATTGCTAGAAGATACTTTTGCACGAAGAAAAATTTGCACGAAGGGACAAAATTGTACGAGGACAATTTTGCACCAAGGGTCAATATTGCACAGAGATCATTTTGCATGAGAGCAAAAAATAAACAGAAAAAAAATTAAATAACAAGTTAATAAAAAAAAAATACTTACGGATGGCAAGGGTTAAGGGTAACAGTGATAGTAAAAACTGAAACAAAAAATAACTTAAAAAAATAATTAATAAAAATTAATTAATTAGAAAGAAGAAAAAAAAAATATCAACTGAGATTAAGGCTTTTGGTTTTGGTGATAAAAAAAAATAAACTAAGTTAAGTAAATAAAAAACAAAAAGTAAATAAAAACAAATAAATGTCTCCGTGCGAAATTGTCTGCTCGTGCAATAGTGTCTTCATTCAAAAGTGACCCTTCGTGCAAAAGTGTCTTCCTGCATTTGTCCCCTCGTGCAATTTTGACAGCTACCCTCATAAAATATGTATCTTTTGTAAATAGCTTTCTTTTGTGTTCTTTTCGTTATGTCGATAACTTTTAAAGCAGTTTGTTTAACATAAAAATACAAGATAATACTTATAAAACTTAATAACTTACAAATACTACTTTTAAAAACAGTGATATTGTTTCAGCTATAAAAAGATATAGTTATTCCCTGATAAAAGTTTAGAGTTCAGAGTTGAAAAAGAAATATAATCTTATGAGCACGAAAGATTTGCTGACAACTTAAAAAATAACGAGGATTTTCAACTTTCTATTTCCTTAGAAATTTTTTTAAGTTATATTGAGAACTGCTTTACAAAAGTAGCTGATATTTCAAACTTTTTAGAGTTAGACTAAGATCTTGTTGCAAAAATACATCAAAGTTCTCAGGTACACTTTACATATCCAATTCTGCATATGCTTGGTTTGGTCATAAGTAATTAAACATTTCTATTCTAAAGATTTATCATTAAAAGTTCGACTTTCTTTGCTGTCAAATTATGATTTGAGATGTGTTTTAAAGAAATCTTTTTTGATTAAAAAGATCAAATTGTTATAAGATTGTTAAAAAAGTGTTAAAAAATTTAAAAAAAAAATTAGATACAAACTTAGCACTATTTATAAACAGGTGTTGTAGTCATAATCGTTCAAACATTTTATTCTGTGTAGGTTTGTATGAAACAAAATGAAAACATATTACAAAAGTTAATCTAGTAACAGTAGAATTTTAGAAAATTTCAAAGCATTGCCCTCATTAAAACAAGCGCATTCTTATTCTAAAGCAGTTTGTATAAAAAATGAAGTTTTCTTTTTTCATGGTATTGACGAAAACAATGATTTCATAAACTATATTGATATACACACAGTTAAAACTAATAATCGGGACATGGTAGCTGATATGTATGATGTACAATTCATTACAATGTTTTTGGATTTATGAATAACATTTTATTATTGGAGGTCAAATTGATTGAAAAATTTGCAATAACTTTTGTTTACAACTGGACACAAAAAACACCAATTTACAAAGTTACTAGAATAAACCAAGTAAGAAGATATGAAGAGTGGCAACCGCTTGTCTGTTTCTGTCTCAGGAAAAACAACTTAAGCTTATAGGAGCTCCTTCTTTACTAAATAAATTGAAAAATACTTACGGCGAAACATTTCATATTAAAGTGGTTGGTCTTCTTTGAGAATGCAAATGTATAAAGATATGGTTTTTGACACTACTAATTCTAATACAGGGATTTGCAAAGGCGCTTATATGACGTTCCAAAACAGTCTTAGTAAGCCAATGTTTTGGCTAGCTTGCAGGCAAATTAGAATAGATAGTTTATATTGTTTTCAATTTTTTAGCTATAGAAAAATCAAAAACACCAGAGATAAATTTCTTCAAAAAATTTAAGGATCATTGGAAAAATACCTTGCAACACTTTGATGAAAATTATGTTTTGAATTTGAAGTTACTTCTAAAATTAATCAAAAATGTGAAAAACTGCAATTGCTTTGTTAAAGTGATGATTATAAAGAGGTCTCAAACTAGCCTTAATTTACATTAAACTTCAGCCCTCGCAATTTTTAACAAGTCAACATTCTGGAGCTGTTTCTAGAGCTAGATGGATGAGAAAAATCATTTACGCTCTTAAAATAGTTTTGCTTTCACAACAGGACTAATTAAAAACAATTTTAGACACCACTTTTTTAAAAAAAACTGAAACGTTTTGTTAACTTTTGCACAAAATGCTACCTTTCCTATTGAATCAACTTAAATGTAGATTCAGCAGCTCCTAACAACGACATGGATCTGTTAATAACACTTCAAAAATACAAAAGTACTGATAAGTTTTGTGCAACTTTTGCGTTAAGTGCAATAACTTGAGTCTTGTCGAAGAACTAGTTTCTTGAGTTTGTTTGATGACAATATTAGTCAACCAATTTTGGCTTAGGTTACTGGCGCTTTAAAGTTTAAGTCATCAATTAAACAGGATTGGGCCCGAAAATTAAAAAAAAAAACAATAAGTATCCTACTTTATTTATAAGACTTTGCTGAAAGTAATTTAAAACTTATTTTAACTCCTAAACTGCAGTAATTTAGTTAACAATTTATACCTTTTGCCAATTCTAAAAGTTGAAAAATTTTAAATGAAATATGTTAAAAATAACATTTAAAAATGTAATTTTCACGGTTTAGGTCAAATTTATTAGATTAAAAGTTTAAGTTTTAACCGGGACTTTCACTATTTATTTTCATAATCGCCTCCTTATAAAAAAATCGGTTCATTTTATTTAAGTATCAGAGTTTGGTAGTTAAGTGCCGATTTTCAAAAATAGAATAGCGGTTCTCATAGCAGTTTTATTTTAAAATATCTTTTTGATATTTTAAATCTATAAGTTAATTGTTTTTTTTCAAGTAAAGTTTAGTTAATATTTTAAAGGAACTATGTCAAAAATGAAGTAGTTTTATAATTTTGTTAGAATATAGATTTTAGAAAAATTAATTATTTATATTGATAAGAACTTCATTTTTAGTTTATTATGTGTAAAATATGTTGTATTCATTACTAATTGAATTTTATTCTTCCATATACTGGGACCGGTTTTGTCATTGTTAGGATATATCAGTAAGTCACAGCCTAATCAGAATCCTATTAAGGACGAAACCGGTCCCAGTCTACCAAAGGCATGTGGTCTAATGAACGAATTGGCATGATCAAGCCTTTGTTAAACTTGTGCTTGTCTCACGGCTAAGAAAAGTTCAAGCTTCTGTTTTGCAGGTTTTCGCCAATATTTTTGTTAAGTTTAACATAATTTTTTTCAATTCTTTTAATTTCATTTTAAGAGGATTTAGTCAAACTGAAGTCTATCGTCACACCTAACTCATTGTAAAGTAAAACATATTGATATACTTTTCCGTTGATATCAAGTGTTGCAAAATGCATCAAGTTATTCTTACTGTAATAGCGAGAAAGATGTTTCAACCTTAACCTTAATGCCTTTACTACAGATTAAATTTATTTAGCATTAATGCAAAATAGTAAAGACAATCCTTACTGGAAAATTAATAAAAAATTTTAATCTTTTATTTCGTTTAAACAAATTTCCGAATTTGCGGTTTTAGGTTCCAAACGCGTCTTAAAACTTTTTTTAAACTTTACTAAAATGTAAAGTTGAGTACATTTTAATAAAGTTTAGTTTAGTTAAAGAGTTAAGTTAGAAAATATTAAAAAACTACTTTTGTTAATAACAACACAAACAACTCTCTATTTATTCGGAAAGAGTGTCATTTTTGACCCGTATATTTTTTATAAATGTCATTAAAATGATAGATTGCCAAAGGTTTATATGTAAAATATCAGACTTAAATAAAAATATTTCTTTAGGTAATTGACAAAAGGTATTCCAAATGAGTTTTAACAAAACAAAATATTAGGACAACACGATTTGTTATAACTATACATAAATTAAAATAAAAAACACTGTTAATCATGTTTTTAGAGTTTAACTTATACATTTTGTTATGTACAAATATGGTACAAAGTTTTATACAGATTTTGTAATGTTAATCTTGGCGGGCCGGTCACTTCACTCGCAGGCCGGTAATTTTCATCTGCGATCCAGATTCCAATGAAGTTTTAAAAATGTTAGGGAGCTGATCTTTTCAAATCTGCGTTTCGGATTTGGCCTTCAGGCCGTACGTTGCTAGAACCTAAACTATTGCACGCAGCAAAAATTTTTAAATACTATTAGCATAAACAATTAAAGAGTTTAACGCAGGTTTTCCCGAATTATGCGATTTTTTTACCAGGAGTATAAACTAGTAAGAGAGCTAAAAAGTAAAGGCAAATAATAAGAAATTTGATTAAGTGCGTTTTATAACTAAGAAGGGCGATTGTTTTTCAAGTTTTTGCCTAGTGGGCAAATATAAAATTGAGATCAAAAGACCTGGCCTAAAGATTAAAAAATTTAATATCTAACAATCAAATTAAATTAAATGTTCCCAAAATTCAGTATATTATCAGTGAATATTATCAAAACTGCGAAACACTAGCGTAACGTATCATTATAACTAACTTTTTTTGTGGCATGTCTGAAAAGGTTAGCTGAAATGTTTTGTTTTTTACCAAAAGTAAATTTAAAACTAAAGCTATATTGAAATACTTTTTCATCAGTGTTAATAAAATGTTATTAAACCTGAACTATAGATAATGAAATGCATAAAATTTATATTTAACGAACTTTATGTTAAACAAGCTAAATATTTAGCAGTTTCTGTACTGCAAGATGTTTAACGACAAACTTAAGTAGATTAATATATCAAATCATTGTTAAAGATAACATATCATTTGAAAAAAATATAAAAATCGTAAACACTAGAATATTCAAAAAAAAAATTAACAAAATAGAACACTTTTAGCTTTTATATTTTATAACTAATCTTTAATCGTTTTTTTTTATCAAAGTTATTATGTTTAGTTACTTTTACTATATTATTTGTTTTGGTGGAAGTTTTTAAAGGAACTTAACTTGCACGCGCTTAAAGGTTAGTTTAAATTCTTTTTGTATGATTTTTTGGTAAAAAGAACCTTTGTAACTAAGTTGTTATTGTTTTTTACGGTAGCTTATAACTTGTTATGACCAAAAAAAAATTTTTAAATGAATATAACTATGTTAAAATAAAACATACTGAAAAATACTTATAAGTAATATACAGAGTAAAACTGCAATCGAATATTATTATATAAAAAATTAAAAATTTATATCTAACTACTATGACAGATAATATGAACAACTCTACAGTTTAAAATGCTTTTTTAGATATAGTAATTTTATTTTGTTAAAATACATCCTAACCATATTATTTTACTAACTAATTATAGTATACTGCATTAATTATCATCTAATAAACCTCTTAACTAATAATTTTTTGGATTATTTCTAAGATAAATTTTAAAAATAATAAGAAGACAGAATTTTTTCGCGTGCCATTTATTTGAGCAAATATGTAAATGAACTAAAATACTTTTCATTTTTTACCGTTTAAATGTTTAACTTTTTTTTTCAACAAAAAGGTAGCTTGACACAGGAGAAATTCTTCATCCTCTTGTTGTATATATCTTTGCAAGCTTCCCGTGACCACTCGTTCTTATCGACGTCGTAAACGCTCACCACGCTCAGGAGCTTATCGAACACAAAGATTTTTCTTCCCACAGACATGGCGTCGCAAAGGTCCAACGGCCATTGGTCTTGCGTGCTGGCCAGTTCAATGAACGCTTCCGATTGGTCGTCGTAAACTTCGCACTTCCCCCTTGGCTCTTCCCCCCCGCCGACGGCAAACAGCTTGCTGCCGACGACTACCGCACTGTGACATGTTCTCGGTGACGTCATGTCGGCCATCTCCGTCCACTTGTTTGTCGTGACGTCAAAGCTCTCGACGCTGCGCAGGCGCGAACGCCTCCTATCCATCCCCCCGCAAACCACCAGTTTTTCTTTGAAAACGACGCAGGCGGCGTTGTGCCTCCCCAACCTCATCTGCGCCTTTTCATCGAACTGATAGCTCTCGGTGTCGAACTCCAGGCACGACCGTTCAACGTCGTCGTCATAGGTACTATAATAAGCGTAATGATGGCCACCGAAGATAAAAATTTTGTCGGCAAAGGCGCACGCGCAGACCCGTTGGCGGTAGTCAACCATGACCGCTACGTCGTCCCAACGCCCTGCGGCCGTCGAGTATTTTTCTACTTGATAGACTTCGTTTTGTCGCCAGTCCGGCAGTCCCCCGAAAACGTAAACGTCGCCTTTCGACCAGACCGCTTTGAAATGGTGCCGCCTCTCTTTCATGGGAGGCAAGACTTCGGCTTCGAGGTTCAGGTCTGACAAGCGGAGCTGGCTCGCGTATGCAGTGGCGGCGTTTTCACCTTTTGACGGCATGCCTCCGCAAACGATCACTCCGAACGAGTTTTGACTGCAATATCTGCTCTCGCGGTCAACGTTTTTGTTGCGCTTGTAAGCTTCCTTCAGCATTTCGTGGCATTTTTTGTTTTCGTCCGCAGACAGGGAGCTGCTTTCGAAGCGCTCTGGAATTTTTTCAAACAGCAAGTGAAGGCGAACCTTCTGTAAGAGTTTGCTCCCAAATTTGCTGCGTTTTTTGAAATTGTAACACAGCCATTTGATGGTCGCATCCAACACTTCGCGTTCTGAAGTTATGAAAAGTTCAGAGCTCGCCAGTATTTTCAAAAGCAGAGCGAAATCTAGCTCCAAAAAGGTTTTAGTTTTAACTAAAATCAAAAAGCAACGCTCCACGTAGCTTCGCGTTGCTTTTGATAAATTAAAAACGCTTGCAAACTGATGAAAGGTCAAGGCGTTATCAATCTTAAGATTCTTTGAAAAATTTCTGCCAACTTTACTTGCCAAACTTTCGTTTAGAGAAATTTTACTCAATTTTATAGCTGGAATCGTTTCTTTGTCATCTTTTACTAAATTAAATTAAAATAAGTTTTTAATCAATTAAACTTGTATGTGGCTTTATCCTACGTAGGTTTTAACAGCTCAAAAAAAAAAGTCATGTACTAGTACTAAGTTAAAGATTAAATTATAATGAAAGCTATAAACCTAAAATACATTTACTTTTTTTCTAAAAAAATTTCTTAAGTTATTCGGGTCAAAAGTTAAAAAAGACTAAAAAAGTTGAAAAAAATTTAATAATTACCTTCATTAAAACTTAATCATTCTTAACATTTAAACAAGTTCATGCGTTTGTACAAAAAATTAACAGATAAAGGTTACGTCAGACATATACGCTTTGATTATTCGATGTATAATAACAATTATATTTTTATAACTTTTTAATTCGTTACAAATGTTATATGTCTGGCTTAGTATTAAATAGAATACGTTACGTTTCTAAAGCAATTTAATAGTATTCACTTAAATTTAAAGTTTTTATATTTTTTACATCAACTAAATTTTTACAAAATTTTTGTATGAGTTTGATAAAGATACATTTTTTTTTTTGCCTTGCTTACACGTAGTGACAATTTATTTAACCTTATAAATAAAAAATAAACTGTTCTGTAATAAAAAAAATAACAGTTGAATAGATGCTAAACTGCATTTAATATCAAAACTGTCCCCTAACGCTTAGGGTTTCCCAATTAGGGGTGCTCACATCCCTTGGTAGTACGAGGCAGCATTCAAGGGTGCAAGATGGCTTTTAAATTCTATTTGATAGATAAGGAAGTTTTTCTTTAAGTTGGGTGACTGTAAGCTAAAACTTCGTTCACTAAACATAACTATCGATTTTTAAAACTAATAAGCAATTCAAATCATTAAAAAAAAATTTGGTTACGCCATAGTATGATTGAACAATTTTTATCTAAGCTTTCAAATTTAACACTAATTTAGTATAAAAGAATAACATTTATTTGTAATTTAATAATAAATAGAAAAAAAATGGTCATTAAATTTAATGTGGATCTTTTGTTGATTTCTAAATCCTTTCAAGAAAATCTAGCATAAATAAAAACTTAATTTTCCATTAAATTCGTTGTGAGTTTTTGCCAAACGACGTGTCAATAGGAGTTATATTGAAAAATTAGGATTAGTTTTCGTTTTTTTTTTCGTTAGTTAAAAAAAAAGTTTTGTTTTTGAATTGAAATATAGATTCATTTTTATTTCATTTGAGTAAAAATTAATTATTTTTTTCAACTTATTTAAAGATTGGGCAGGTAGAAAAACGAGTGATGAGCTTAAAACTCACTTGCCTGACCTTCAGAAAACGTTTATCATTGCAGAAGGAGTGTGAGTTCTGCTGTTTTTTACCTTAGAAAAAAAAAAGCAGTTTGTTGTATTTTTATTTCCATATACTTAATTCTTTTTAGTATGGACCACTATAAAAAAATATATAAACAAATCTTTACCGTTTTCTATAAAATTGTTCTTAAATAAATCATTACATGTACTGAAAGGGGTGCGAAAGCAAATTAAAATATTTCAGGGGTGCGGGACATCAAAAAGGTTGGGAACCACTGCCTTAGCTAAGTACCCCTGATCTAAATATTTAGTTTCTTTACTTTAACCTACCACCCTGTTGTAAGTAAGTATAGTTTCGATTACGTTCTTGTGAATATTAGTTTTACCAATTTTTATAATTTTAATTATCTTAAATTTTGATTGTCCATCCAAACTAAAAAAAATAAAGCAATTAAAGACTTTTATACTAACGGCTATCGTGTTAACTTTGCATAAACTATAAGTAATTAACATTGTATGATTTAAACAGTTCATACCAGTGGCGTCGCGTGGTATTTTTTTTAGGTGAAGCAGAATTTAGAAAAAAAATCCCCTACTTTAAAACTCTTTTTATCTTAAATGAAGACTTTTTTCTACAATAATTACATTAAATTGCTAATGTAACCTGGGAAATTTTGTTTAGAAATAAAACATTTATTTTTTCAAAAAAATTATGTAAGAAAATAACTTTAAAAAAAAAAGGTAAATACTTTGAAAATTTTAGTAAATATAAGAATATAAGAAAAATAATTATTTTAAGTAATTTACAAGACTCAAAAAATGTTAGTTTACTTATGAGTATTAAGAAGGCTTTAAAATTTAGACTAACAGTAGAAAAAAATTTGGACAAAACAAATTTTTATTATATTGAAAAACACAGCAACTTTAATAGTTTTTCTTTTGCTTCAACTTAATTTAGAAAATATTTGATTAAACATCATACTGAGAATGGTTATTTTACTAATATTTAACTTGACAAAAAAAAGAAATGTCTTATTAGACTTGGCAAGAACATTAAAAAGTCTACAAACAAACAAAAAAATGTTAAGTACAAACTGCAAGTTTATTTTAAGTAAAATTTATTAAAACTCAGTAGAAAATAATTGCTTATTTACTGATGAATAATGAAAAAAATAAACTATTATCAACTTATAATTAATTAAAATTTTTATGTTTTAAAAAAAAACAGCTTGACTACTAAGTTAAAAACACAAAAGTAAAATAAGCAAGCTCATAAATATCAAATTTTACGAAGTCTCTAACTTACAAGTTAGATTAAACAGATTAATATTATAATAAGAAAATACAGCAACTGCAATAATATTTTTTTAGCCTCAACTTTAGTTAAAAAATATTGGATTAATTAAATATCAAACTATTAATAATTGTTTTACTAATATTTAATAAAAAAAAGTCTAATTATACTTAGCAAATAAATTAAAAAGTCTACAAACAAATAAAATGTTGTGTAGAAATTGATTTTTTTTTAAAGAACAACTTACATTACTCAGTAAAGAAATTTAAAATTCATTTATGATAAAAAAAAAGTAAATAAGTAAAAAACTCAAAAATAAAACAAGCAAACTAAATAATATTAAGTTTTAAAAAGGCTCTAAAGTTAAAACTAAAAGTAGCTTACAATTTAGATATAAGATACTTATATTATAATAAAAAACACAGCAACTATAATAATATTTTATTTTAGCTTCAACTTTACTTGAAAAATATTGGATTAAATACCAAACTAAAAATAATATTTTTACTTATTTTTAACTAAACAAAAAAAGGAATGCATAATGAAGCTTGGCAAGTAAATTAAAAAGTCTACAAACAAAGAAAAATTTATGTACAAATTACAACTTTTTAAAGAAAAACTAAACTTGCTTAGTACAGAAAATAGTTACTACTGAATGTCTACCTAAAAAATTAAATCTAAAGTCTTACTTTGCAAACATAAATACTTGGACTATTACTTTTCACTTTTATAACTAAAAATCATTCTTCTCTCCTTTTGGCTGATAAATTTCTGCATCACTTCTTCTTTGAAACTAGTACAGTTTTTAAGTAAGTCTCTACCAATCGAAATTACACTTAAAGAATTTAATCTTGACTGACCCATGGTGTTTCTCAAAAAATTTTTTATCCTTTTCAAAGATGAAAATGTTCTTTCAGCGTCTACACTAGTCATGGGAATAGTTATCAAAGTTCTAAGAAGCTTTGTAGTTTCGTTAAATATTTTAGTCAGGTTATGTTCTTCAAGATATAACAGTATTTTCACTAAATTATCCTGATAGATGTGAATAAAATGTTTTCAGTTCTTTTTCTAACTGTTTACATTCAACTACATGATAACCCTTCTTCACTGTTTCTATAAGTTCTAAAGGAAAACAGGATTTATAAACAGTAAAACATTTTGCTAACAATAACTGTGAAATTCTTAAATTGTTCTAACTATACAGAGTAAACTAATAAATAATTTCAATATTAAAAAAAAATTAAAATAAAAGCAAGGTTGCCACTCTTTGAGTCAAAAGAAACTGTCCTGAGTGACCTTGAAATGCCCGGAGTCACCATGTGTTTTTGAGAAAAATCAAAATATCCTGAGTTTCCCTGAGATTTTTTAGAACTTAAAATATCATTAAGTTTCACTGAGTACCCTGAGTGTGTGGCAATCCTGAATATAGCTAAAAAAAACATTAAAATAATTTCAAAAACAAAGAGTTTCATTTTATCAATAACTTTAAGGACATAAGGATAATTTTTTTTTAATATATTTTTACTATCAAGTTCGAAAACAACTAAACTTTTGCTACAACTGAAGATAAGCTTTGCTTTTAAGGGCATAGGGAGGATGAAACACTTTCTTCACAATTTGATCTTATTTTATGAAGTTTTTACATATTTTAAAAATTCAAAATACTTTTTTAGATATAGCAGGTCAAAGTCGAAGGCAACAAAAGGTTCCTAACAGGAGGCACAAACTAAAACAGCGTTTAAAAAAAAAGTGTTTTACCCCCCTTTTATGCCCTTAACATATACTTTAGAGTTATTTTACTGAACTTATTTTATACAGTTTTAATTTAACTGCAAGGCATTTTTTATCAATATAAAAAATCATATTAATTTTTGAGATATGGTAATTCACAGTCAGAGATACAAAAAGAGTCCTTATTAATATAATATAAACTCAAACAACAAATAAATCAAATCACTAAAATAATATCTTTTTTTATAAGTTGGCCTCAAAATCTTTAGATGTTTATTTTATAAAATAAAACAATTTGCTAAAATAGATATTTAAAACACTAAGAAAAAAAAGTTATAACAAAAGTAATATTTATTTTGTATATATAAAAATGTATATTGATAGTTAAAAATTTAAAACTTCTCTTCAACAAAAGTTTAAAATTTTATAAAGATTAGGATGAAAAAGTTTGATAAAAATTGCTTTAAAAATGATGGAGAATATAGGTTTTCAGTAAAATTGTATTTGTTTGCTGTTTTAGTTTGCTCCTTGTATAATAAATCAATGTAATCTCTGGCCTGACCGGTTGTATCTAAAAGTTTAATTGGAAGTTTTAAGTTTATTAAAGAGTAACTATTAGCATTCTTAAACTTAGAATTAGAACAACATGTAGAAAATTGCCTATACATCCCCCCCTTACCCCTCACTATTTTGCACAATTTTTTTCAACAAACTTTAAGATTTTTATTAACTTATTTTCTAAACTTAATGTTTTTTGTTGGAGGTTTAAATTCAATAGTTTTTTAAGGGTATCTTTTCTGTATTTAAATTTTTTTTTTTTTTCATTTTGATGACAGTATTTTTCTCAGGAGCTTAACTTTTTAAAGTTTAGTTGGTGAGGCTGATGAACTTTTCAAAAAATTTAAAGATAATTAATAAATATGTAACCATTATAACAGTAAAAAATTGGTTAGTTAGTTTTCATGTGGCCATAGGGGTAAAACACTTATATTTTATTTTAAATAAATTTGTTATTTTCAGAGTAAAAAACTAAAACTGCTTTAGTCAGCCTGAATATTTTCTAATTTGGTCAGTTTTAATTTATCTTGGGTCATCTTGAGTTTTTTTAACATTTCTTTGTTATCCTGATTATGAGGCAAGGCAACCATGTTTCAACAATTTTATCTAAAATTTTTGCTTTGTTTATGAAAAAATTAAACCAAAAGTCATATAAAGTAGACTAAAATGTTAAACTACTCTTAAGTAATCAAAGTTTTTAGGGAAGTCAGACCAATATTCTAAGTTAAGGCTATTTACTTTATTTAAATATGTGACTGTTTCAATAATAATAATTTTTATTTAATATAAATCTAAATTATTTTTTTGTAAGAGTTAACTAGAAGTTTATAATAAACTGCTTAACATTTTTTTCAGAACCCAAATTTTACATTTAAATATTATTTTGTTAAATATTTTATTAACTTTATGATTACAATAATCAGTTATAGTTAAGTTTATGTATGCAGATTAAAATAAAAAATCGAATTTCTTAGATTTTGGTGATTTAAGTTCATTAACTTTTTTTTTCAAAATATTTAATTTATGACAAGTTTAAACTTAAAAAATCATGTGAGTACATAAACTCAAGTTTAATCCTTTGCAGTAGCTTAGCTTTGTTTTTATTTTATGTTTACAATAGCTTGTAGATGATACTTAAGCATGTCCTATTTTAGGGAATTTTCAACTTAACTTGCTTTTTTGAGTTCATTTGCGGCAGTCAGCTAAGAGTTTGCGGCAGTGAAGTGGGCAAAATGGTCGTTTTCTAAATTGGAGTTTTAAAAGAGATTTCGTTCCAAAAAATAACGAAAATATTATAGATACTTAATTTTTTCCTTACAAAATTTCCAGGTAGTGCAGTTACGGTAGTGCAACACCCCACGCGACGCCCCTGGTTCATACTAAGAGCAACTTTAAAAATTTCATGGATTTTTTATCTATAAAATGTTTTTGAAAGAGTTCACTTTATACAGATAAAAAATAAAAAGGGTTAGGCATTCCAGTAAATATGATATGCAAGTATTTTTTTATCAAATTAATAAGAAAGTTTAAAGTAATTGTAAGACAACTTTAGTTAGACCTTCTTTGTTCGCAAGCACCTTCAATACAGTTACTAAAAAAAACTGTTAGATAAACTTTCCTATTTTAACTTTATTAAATAAATAGTTTCAAAAACAGTTAAATAAAACAACATAAAATTGCTTTCATTAAGAAATTTTTTTCCTTCTTCTTTTACGTTAAATCTTAAACGCTTACTAAAAAACGTTTAAATACAAGTTTGTATTGACTTAGGTCAAGTAAACAAAATGAAAGAAACAGAAAATACATTTACCTCGTTTACCCTTAAACTGTTGCAAACTTTGGAATTTTTTAACAGCCCACTGCTTGCTCACTTCTATGTAACTTTCTTGTTCGTTACACCCAATTAAATTTTCTTCAATATAAACCTCTATAAAACTTTCTTTCTTCAGAAGATCATTTTGTTTCTGGTTGTTTTCATCAGCAAAGTTTAAAAACTTTTTCTCTGAGCTTTTTTTCATGTTACAATTTATCTTTGTATTGGTCAATCAAATTTAGAATGATATTTTTTATTTTAACACTATAAACTGGCTATTTAAAATTTAGATAGTACATTGTAATGTGTATATACATTAAAAACTTGTTTAATTTTTACATTTCTATTTCAAAGTAGTACAAACTTTTTTTTAATTTACACAGTTTACTTTGAAACAACAAGGTTAACCAAAATTATATTACAAAAGAGTAGTTTTACTATAAAAAAGTAAGTAAAAAAAAAAACAATGTTTTACGCTCGTTTAAAACGTAATTTTTAACCATTTTACAATAGTTTAAACCAATGATAAGTTGATATAAAGAAAAAAATGGTGCTTAAGTTCGAATGCTTACAACTATAAAATTCGGGTAGCTGACAAATTTGCACGAGAATACAAAATTGCACGAGGGGACAATATTGTACGAGGGAATAGAATTGCACGAGGGGACAATATTACACGAGTCCACAAAATTGCACAAAGATACTTTTGCACGGACACACTTTTACACTGAGGGTCACTTTTGCACGGAGACACTTTTAAACTGAGGGTTACTTTTGCACAAAGACAGTTTGCACGAGCAGACGACAATTTTGTGCAGACTTATTTTTGCAGGGGTTAATTTTTCTTTTTTATTGATTTTTTTCTTGTTGTTTTTTACTTTCATTGTTACCCTTAACCCTTACCCCCAGTCAGTAACTTTTTTTATCAACTTTTTTGTGTTCTTCCTTAAATATTTTTTTTTACTTTCACTGTTACTCCTAACCCTTACCCTCTGTCGGTAGGTTTTTTTCTCTTTTTTAATCAGTTTATTTTTATAAATTTTTTGTTTTTATAATTTTTTTTATTTGTTATTATTTTATTTTTATTTCTTTGTCACTCTTATCCTTAATCCTTTACCTCCGTCAGTAATTTTTTTTTAAATCTTTTAGTTAGCTTATTAATTTTTTTTTTTTTTTTTCTGTTTTAATTGACTCTCGTGCGAAAATGAACCTCCATGCAAAATTGACCCTCTATGTAAATTATCTTCATGCAGTTTTGTCCCTTCATCCAGTTTTGTCCCCAGTGCAAATTTTACTTCGTTCAATTTTGTCCCTTCATGTAGTGTTGTGACCTCGTGGAATTATGTTCCCTCGTGCAAATTTGTCTTCGTGAAATTTTGACCCGTTCCCATAAAATTCACTTATGAAAACAAAATATGAAAGGCAACTGTACGGCTATACCTGACATATTCCCGAAACACTAAATGTATTAATAAAGATAAAAAGTTTTTAATGCCATAAAGCTGTGAAAGTTAATTAACATTTGTTTTAACAAGCTTCACTATCTAATTAAAAGAAAAACATTTTGTCTACCTCAACATTTAAACATGTTTATAAGTACATTATTCAAAAAAACACTGTTGATAATTTTGAGTGCCAACAAAACCTGAAGCAAAACTAGAAGATTATTTTTTGTTACTACTTAGCAGGGACGTAGCTAGCTCAAAAAAGTTACAAATCTTAAAATTTTTAACATCTGAAATGACGTGTGGTAACGCCCTGGCGGGAACAGAGCACTTTAAACTACCTCTAACGTTATTGAGTTTAATATGAAAAATGCATTTATTTAAACACTTCAAAAATGGAATGTTGAAGTATGAGTGATAACTGTATACTAGGCAATTTATTTTACTAAACATCCCTTATGACTCTTTATGTGTTGCCTCTTGTGTAAACCTATAAAACTTTCATTGAAAATAAGTATAAGAAAATCACAATTTAAATCAAAAACATTTATATCGTTTTCAAAATCAAATATTAATGTAGTCAATAGATACAATATTAAATTATGCAAATTTTTGTAACAAAAAATTGTATGGTTTTAAATTTTGAAGAAAAAAGCTACAGCGTTCATTAGAATCAATTTTGTACTGCATTTTTGAGACATACTAAATCTTTAATGCGCTCAATGTATACAATTTAGATGTTATTAACTTGTTTGGTTTTTACGACACTAAAAGATTACAGATATTTTAAAATTATCTTTTAGGAGTGCATAACTAAGTATAAATGAATACTATAGCTAGGAAGGAGAGTCTTTTCGAGCTGAAACAAAAGCAATTTGTTTCGCACATAAGTATACGTTTCTGCAAATTTGCAGAAATGTACCAAGCTATATGCCTACTAATAAGCATTAATGATAAATATGAAAACTAAGTGTTTCTGAAAACGAAATTATTACAAAAGTTTAGTGATG
Organism: Thalia democratica; assembly: GCF_965202585.1. NCBI lineage: Eukaryota > Metazoa > Chordata > Thaliacea > Salpida > Salpidae > Thalia > Thalia democratica. The sequence continues at coordinate 39,512,525 of NC_139165.1, read as the reverse complement.
TACCGGACCCACAATTTCGGGTCCGGTCGGACCCGGATCCGAACTTTTTTTTCAAATTAGGATGCGGCCTGACCCGGATCCGGATAGTTTTTTCAAATTTGAATCCGGCCGGAACCGCATCCAGATCTTTTTTTTTATATCAATATTCGGCCGGATCTAGATTATAAATATACTTTATAAAAAAAGTTATGTTATATTATAGATATATATATAAATCTTAAAAATTGGTCCAGCACTAAATGAAAAAGTAAAGTCTGAGAAATCTAGGGAAATTCATGATTTTTTCAATTTTATTTAGGGATATATAGGTTTTTTTTGGAAAATTGCAATAATCTAGTGATACCTGTATAAATCTAGGGATATGGGAGCCCTGTAAAGTGAGTACAAACTAGCCTAAGTCAGAATGAGGTTTTTAAAAAATTAAAAAAAAAATAATAAGTAAAACCGGTAGCCACAAGGTTGACAATATTAGGTAATATTTACAATTAGCAATCTGAAATCAAGTTCTTAAACAAAGTTAACTAGAAAATCACAAAATATTGAAAACTGAATCAGCTCAAACTCATTCAAAATCTAAAAGAAACTAGCCTGAGTTTTTCAAAAAAATCTTAAAACTAGCCTGAGTCAGCCTTAGATTTAAAAAGTTCAAAAGATTTTCGAACTAGCAAGGTTGCCACTGTTTAAGTCAAAAAAAACTAGCTAAAGAGAACATAAACTAGCCTAAGTCTAAAATTACTTTAATCTAATAATAGAACAGCTAGCCACAAGCTTGACAATTTGGTAGTAAAGTTTTTAATTTTACAACATAGGTAAAGAGTTGCATTTCTGAAATGTTTATTTCATAGTTTAAATGTAAACAAATGTAAATTATTCAAGTGTACAAAATGAGCCAATCACGGTAGGTTTTTAATTTTAATTTAAGAAAATGACTCTCTTTAATTTACACAGGGTTTGTTTTTGAAAAGGTACTTTTCTGTATGCTCTTTTTTACTAACTACATCCGAATCGGCCGGATCTCTGTCAGGATCTGGTCGGAACCGGGTCCGAACATGTTTTTAATTCAAAATCCGGCAAGAACTGGATCCGGATCTTTTTTTTATATCGAGATTCGGCCGGATCCGGATATTTTTTTCATATCAAGATCCAACTGGATCCGGACATCAGACAAAAGTGGCAAAAGTCCAGTACATCACTACATAAGACATAACATTTACCAAATTTTTTTCTTAAAAAATTGAACTTGTAACTTACCAGGCCTTTCTACAACACAAAATCAGGAAATCTCATTAAAAAAATCAACACAATGCTAACAAAAATTACTTAAGCAGATAGTCTTATAGTATGAAATGATCACATATAACTCTTCAAAACTGTCTATAACTTAAATTTAATTTAGTATAAAAACTATAAAATACTGTAGTACAAGTAAAAAATGTAAAACTAGTAATGTAAAAACGTGTAAAAGAGACAACATTTTACTCATATGGTCAAACTATACATTTTAAAATATTTATAGATAACTTATAAGTAAACAAAAAAAAATTTAATATACTTTGATATGAAACCATAACTTTAATTACGTTAAATATTTGAATAAACCACACCTGAAAAAGTTTTTGGCGGGCTACCTTATTTGGAATAGTTATAAAAAAATTAGAAAGCTAAGTCTTAAGAGTAATTATAATAAAAAATAATTGATCAAACAATGAACTGTGTAATGAATTTACTTGTTTACCGAAAATCAATCAAAACCAACTTTAAAAAAATCTGTTTTACATAAGCTGTTTTCAAGCTAATAAGTGATTTGTAGGCCAGAGAATACAGCTAAATGATCCATGGTCCAGCAAGCAGGTTAAACATTTTCTATTAAAGCAGTAAAAAGAAGTAACGAAATCAAATTTATAACAAGATTTAAAAATAAAATTATGCTTTTTTTTTAGTAACTAATTTAGTGCTAGTTTCCTACTTTTTTATATTCTTTCTTTGTTTTTTTTTTATTTTTTCCTTTTTAAAAATACGTTCACCCGTAAAAACAAAACTTTTTAATGTGGTTTTCAAGGAAATTTTTTCGGCCCATTTCTCTTAAAAAGCTACCGACATCAAATGTCTGAAAAAAATATAAATATGTTGAAAAAAAAAAATAAAGTTGATAAACCTGCAAATATTTATATTTACATTTTAGCAAGAGCACAACATTAACAGGTAACAAACTGAAACAAATTAATAAGGAGTGTTATTAAGCACTGTTAGGTTGCAGTATTCGCATCGTAATATGCTGGTAGTTCACTTTTTATAAAATATCTTAAACTGTGCTAGTTTTTTGTGATTTTTTTAATTAGTAAAATGCTGTTTTAAACTAGCTAAAGTTGTTTGTCAGTCTCAAACAACTTAGCTATATTTTTTTAAATTATTGTGTTATATGTTAATATCTTTTATGATAAAAGGTTATATAAACATAAATGACTTACTAGTTCGGTGTTTCCCAAAGTAAGCCAAGAGACAAAGACCAAGACCTTAAGACCCTTTTGGGGCCATGAGCAGCAAAAGGGCCAAGAAGGAGGGGGTATGGGCAGTAAAGAAATTACAGGGAAGCCATTTGGTAATAAGTTGAAAATTACCCTTCATATTCTAGAGTTGATGATGAGCGACAAAATTAAAAGAGTAATCTTGTTTGTAGAAATAGTTTTATTTTCTTTAAAAATATATTTTTTTTATAATTTGAAAAGCCCTGCACTAGTTACAGAACTTTATTATTTGATAGTCTTTTTACACAGGGCTGCCACAAGGTCAGGAAAAATCAGGAAATAAGAAAAAGTCAGGAAAAACTAAAAAAGATGAAAAAAGTCAGGAAAAGTTAAAAGTTAACAAAAAAAAAAGTTAGATATTGTCAGCTAAAATTTACAAACTCTTTATTTTTCAAAGACTTGAAATTGTAAAATTAATTACAAATTCTTTTGTCAGACTATACTTGCAATTTTTTTCTTTAAATTTACAAAATTACTTCATTTCTAATGCCTTCATCTAGTATAAATTGATAAAATATCCTTTAAAAAGCTGCAAAATTTTTCTAACAATATATTGAACATAAATAACGATTTAAGGTAGTGATCTACAGAGGCCAAAATTTTCGAATTCGGCCGAATCCGAGTTTAATTTTCAAATTAGAATTCGGCCAAGTCCGAATCCGAATCTTATTTTTTAAATTTGGATTTGGCCGAATCAGAGTCCGAATTCGAGTCCGAATTCGAAGTCCGAATTCGAGTCCAAATAGTTTTATAATTTTTTATATACTTTAATTTCTTTTGAATACTAATGTGAGATAGATTCATAGACTTTTAATCATCAAGGCTAGTTTGACTGATAGCTTCAAGCTTTCTTTTCTTCGGAGGTTCAGGTGCAGTATAACTTCTATTTTTGTCTAAAGATTAACTTTGAAACTTTTTGTAACTCTCGCTGTGTTGAGTTTTCAAATGCTCCTGCATGGAAGAGATAATATAGAAATTAGACTTGCTACTTCCTCTTTTTATCTTAGATCCGCAGATATTGCATACTGCGATGTAGATATCTCCCTAACTTATATAAAATATTGCAAGAATATTTAAGACATTATTAATATTGTAAAACAAAAATAACTAAAGAATAATAATATGATAGTATTATAAAAATAAAATTAACAAGCCTAAATTCTAAGTAGTAATTTCTATGTTGTGTAAACTACACATTGATAAAGCTGTTAATATAAGTTGTAGAAGTCTTGTTCTTAAATTATGTTTTTATTTATATAAAAAAATTTATGGATACAAAAACCTGTATTTCAAACTACTATGCAAAACATGATACTACAAAATACAAACGAAAAAATCTTCAACTAATTGTTAAGCTGATGCTAACAAAAAGATCAAGCTTTATTTATACTGACCTAGTGAGTCAAACTTATTTTATAAAATTAACAACTGAATTTAACGTTAACTTTGATTACATTGTATTATAGCACTTATATGTATTTAAATTTCTAACAGAAGAAAAATAGAAATAATCTAATGTAAGCATAGTAATATAGAGCTAAAAACTTCCAAAAACCTGCTTCAATATAATTTAATTTTTATTATTTTAATAATTAAATTTATTTATTTTTCTTGGCATAAATGTCTGACATTAAGTAAAAAAACTTTAAATATGAAACATTTTTAAAATCTACTAACAGAATCTTCAAAATGGAAAAATTAACAAAATAAGCTTCATAGAATTGTGAGAAAATACAAAAAAAAATGATTTATCATAACCAAACTACCAACAACATTTATATTAATCAGGGTTGACACTCTTTAAGTCAAAAAATCTGCCCTGAGTGACTTTAAACAGTCCTAAGTCACCTGTAGATTTTTCAAATCCTTATAAAAAATTAACATCTTTCGACATTAATAAAAATCAAGTTTATAACAAAATTGGTTATTAAACAATGTATTAAACATAACTAAACTAAATCTAATTTAATATATATGAATACTAGCCTAAAATTTTAAAAGTCTTAAAACTTTCCTAATGTACTTATTAAAAATTAAATTTACCTTGAGTTTCCCAGAACCTCCAAAAGATTTTTAAACTTTTAGAATACCCTATGTTTTCTTGTGTACCCTGAGTGTTTGGCAACCCTTAATTGCTATAATTAATAAAATATAATAAACAAATTATCTAAAAATATATGGTTTTTGTAAACTATACTTCTGCACTAAATACAGTACAAAATTAGCAAAATCAATTATTTAAAGCTGTTGTCTTTCAAGATATATAATAAATAAAGGTCTCCACTTATTGCTAAATACAGGGTTGCCAAATGTTTTTGGCAAATTTTCTTCAGGTTTTCAAAAATTCCTCCAGGTTTTCAAAAGTACTTATTTTTGGGTCTATTTTAAGTTTAATATTTACTTTAAGGTTAAAAACTGTTTTAAATTGTATGCAAACATTTAAAAGATACTGTAAAGCTTTTTTAAATCTGTTTTTTTCTAAAAAGATTTTTGATGATGCTAAAAAAATTATCTTTATGATAGATTTCATGCCAAATCAAAATTTTACTTTTTAACATCTAGATATTGTTAAAATTCCAAGTTTTTAAGTGATTTTTGTTCAAAATTCCAGGTTTTTTTTTTTATTTCAAAAATTCAAATTTTTTTAGGTTTTTCGGTCTAACTTGTCAAATTCCTGGATTTCAAGTTTTTTGCCAACCCTTAAAGACAGTTATTTAACTTTAATTATTTTAAGATATTGTTTTCATAACAATTTTCTACTCCAAAAAATAGAACATCAAATTAAAAATAAGGAACTAAAAATTTGTGAGCTATGGATGTTGGTCCACACAAAAGGTCACAAATAAATAGTCTCAGTTGGGTCTGTTTGAATGTCTGTGGGAAGATTGTCTACCTGACTTTTTTCCCATATTTTTCCTGCAGATGGGGGACTTTATAGCACGTTTATGCTTAGGTTCCTCTACGGGCAGTTTGATATTTGTATTATTTAAATTAGACATGATAATAATAAAATGCTTTTATACTAACTTATCATAATGTATCAGTGAATTTTATCTATTAATACTAAAGACTATTCTAGACAACTTTATATAAATTAGGCAATATAGTATGGGTGAAGTATCTATAATGCAAAAAAAACCAAGCAACAGTTTTATAAAACTTCTTCCTTAAAAAATATAAGCTGCTTTCAAAACTTTTATAAATCACTAGGCTAATATTTTTTTAATGAAATGTTGCACCGTTTATTTTAAGCCTTATTTCTCATTACTGCAGTAAGCTATAAATATTCTCTTAATATTCACAGTCAACAATGAATAATGGAAGTAGTTGCAGCAGTTCATTGCAATTCAATTAGAATTTTATTGTTAACACATTTTTTTGTTACTATTAGAACATTGTTTTTAATATAAATATTGAAATTTTTAGAGTTATAGCATATATACCATAAATTAAAATTAAAAGTTAAATCAGTAATAAATTATATAGGTACAAGTATTTAAGCATCTACTTAAATGTTACATATTTAAGTTACATTTATTTTGTTTGGTTTAAATAAAGCAGCAGTTTATAACAACGAGCAACATAAAAAAAACTAAACATATGATGAATAAGTAAGAGTAGTTATCAAAAAAGCTGAGATAAAACGCCTTAACTTTTTTTATATTTTGTTGAAAGTTTAAAAAAATAATATATCATAAATTTTATACTGTGTGCAATAATCCAAATCTAATTTAATAATGCTTTTACAAGTGAGAAAGCCCTGTTTTTAATCACTAAAGCGTGAAATCATTAACTAGTTTTATATTTCATTTAACTTTTGACAAACAGTTAAGTTATATTAAAAAGTTTAAAGTGGTCTACCGAGACCGAATCCGAGTCTTATTTTGAAATTAGGATTCGACCGAATCCGAATCTTTGATTCGGTAGACAACTAATTTAAGGATTATATATTAGATAGTTTAGGTACTATTTTAAACCAAGTAAACATTTTATATAAGTACAGTAACCTCTCGCATCTTTACGTACTCATGACGTTACGCAATCTTGTTTAGTTACGCATTTTATAATTCTAAAAATTTCAACATATAATTTTTTTTTTTTTTAATATTGCATAAATTAGGTTTATTGTATATTTTTAATTTAAAATATGCTTTTAAATGTTAAATCACCTCTCTACATCTTTAGACTATGTAAATTTATGTTCCTTGACTAATTGATTAACATTTAGTTTTACCTCAGTTTATCAGAAATTTTGTTAACAATAAGAGATTAAATTAAAAAAATTTATAGTAACATAAATAATTTTTATTAAACATTTTTCATATATGTTATATATTTTTGTTCAAAGGAAGAAATCGATACAGCACCAAATGCATGTTTTTGTAAAAGGCTATAAAAACTTATTTTAATATAGACACTACACCATTTCTTAATTTTAAATAAATGCTTAATTATAAATTGAGTTTGCTAAGTAGAATAGAATATAAATGTAAAGTATCAAATAAGTCACATATAAATAAGTAAAAATATGCCTAATATTAAAGTTAGTTAAATTTTTCTAAAAGTATTATTATATATAAATCTAAATCTTTTTTATTGTGTATAGTTTTATCATTTGTTTTCATAATTATAAAAAAAGTAAACAAATTGTTAAAAGTGGGAAAGTCCCAAGTCTGCTTTTAACTAGAAGTAATATCGAAAAACCGCCATTACAAGTAAGTATATTTGGTACCTCACGTACCTTTACGATCTCTCTTATCTTTACGCACTTTTTATGTTGACACATTGTGCGTAAATAAGCGATAGGTACTGTATCACATGTTTAAGATAAAAATCTTTTATTATAAGATTTTCATATATATTACCTTCTAGATTATTCTATGACTTTTATGCTAAGTCGGACTATATTTTGCTGATAAAGCTGTTTATTGAAAATCCATCAATTAAACACAGATGGTTGAAGTGATGAAATGGAAGTTAGATGATTGAATTTTGCAAGAAAAAACTAATGTCATAACCTTTATAAAACTAAGATTGAAAGTTTTAGATAGTTTCAAGTGTTTTATTATGTATTTTAAAATAAGCTTACACTAAGAGATTGATTAATATAAGTCAGGAAAAGTTTAGTAAAAACTCAGAAAAACTTTATCAGTTTGATCTGTGGCCACCCTGTTTACGAAATATTTTATGATTAAAGAAAAGTAACACTTGTTTGTAAGAACAAAAATTATCCCTTTTAATTATTACAGGGTTGCCACAGTTCAAGCCGAGAAAAATTTCTTGACTTTTTCTGACTTTTTACCAAAATTTTTCTTACTTTTATAAATCAAACTCTTAATTAAAACTTATTCTAGAATGCATAATCAAACACGTGAAACTATCTAAAGCTTTTAGTCTTACTTTTATACAACTAACTCAACATTTTTTTGCTGAATTCAATCATTTCATCACTTGGACCATCTGTGTATGATTGATGTATTTTTAATAAACAGCTCTATCAGCAAAATAAAGTCATACTACTTAAATCATGTTATATAAAATCCTTAAATTAAAAATAATAAAATAATAATACACTTAAGTAACTATAAAAGTTACATAAAAAAGTAAACTATATATCTGTTATATAAAACATTTCCTCATATTATCTAGTATAAAATTTGAAACAAATAAATCCACCCTAAATTATTTAAAAAAATTAAGTTATTCTACAAAAAATTACAAATAAGTTAAACTACAATGAAATATACTTCTCTTATAACTTTTTTTTCAAGTTTAAACAACTTAAAGAATTTATATAGAGGTATAGTATACACATAAATTTGCTACATAAAATACTAAACTTAGTGCTTAATTATAAAGAACTTTATAGTTTACTAAAGCAAATAACACTTTGATGTTAAATTTCAGCAAGATAAACTTTTGTGTATATATCACAGTTTGACTGTGGAATTTTCTTTGCCACAGACAGGGTTGCCAAACATTTTTGTTAAATTTTCTCCAGGTTTGAAAAATTTCCTTGAGGCTTTTAAATTTGCATTTTAGAGTTTATTTTTAGTTTAGAGATAAGTATAAGGAAAAAAAAACTGTGTTAAGTATTAAAGCAATATGGAAAAGAAATCTTAAAGATTCTTTAAGTGTGTTTTTAAATAAAAAAAATGCTATATGATGACATAATAAATTTATTAATATGATAGATTTTTGGAGTCAAATCAAAGTTTTACTTCATAACATATGTTCAAATTAATAAAAACTCCAGGTTTTTCTAGGTTTTAAAGTTTTTGGCAACCCTGCACAGATTATCAATAAAAAAAAATATACAAAATCTGCTCATTTGAGTAGGGTAGTTGTTCAATACATTAGTAGAAAATTTTTTTAGTTTTACAAAGGATATTTTATTAATTTATACCAGATAAATACATTTAAAATTAAGTAATTATGTAAATTTTAGGAAAATTTTACAATTTAGTCTGAAATAAGAGTTTTTAATTCATTTTTACCATTTAAAGGCTTTAACAAATAAGGAATTTGGAAAATTTTAACTGCCAATATTAAAACTTTTCTTAAATTTTCTGACTTTCCCTAACCTTTTTTTCAAAAACCCCCATTTTTTCTGACTTTTCCTGACTTTGGTAATTTATTTTAAATTTCCTGAATTTTTCTAATTTCCTGACCATGTGGAAACTATGTGATTAAGTCATTTTTTAATGCTCCATAGGTTTTTTTTATAATACCTTTATATTTTGTTTTAGAAATATAAAAATTTTATCAAATTTTTTTTTTTTTAATGTATTTTAAGCATTTTATCTTGTCAAATTAATTTATCTTTTTACTGTAAACTTTTTATTGTTTTGAAATTGACGGAAAACCTCATTATAGGAAAACTCAATATAATAATAAGATAAAAAACATTTGGAGGTAACAAACATAATACCTCAACTAACTTCTTTACAAAGTTTATATAGATTTAATAAAAACTTGTGTTAAAACTATTAAAACCAGACAAGTACTTTCAAAAAAATTTCTGTAATTAAACAAACATACTATAAGATAAAAATAATTATGTAAACAAAAACTTTAACAAAAGAAAACTTTATATAATTTGGTTAGTCTATCATATTATACTACCTATACTATAATACTATAAACTTTATTATTACAGTACACAGTAAACAAAAAGTTTAAATCACTATAAGAGACATAATTCAATATATTTTATAAACCAGTTATAAAATAAACAATTTATTAAAGTTATGTTATTGATACCAAAACTCTTGGTATCAATAATATATGAGTTTAGGTACTATTTCTTTTTACAGAAACGTTTTTGTGAGTTTTCATTTTAACCTTTTAATTACAACTACCAGGGCCTAAATACAAATTTTCATTGAACGTACTGCAAATAAAATTATTAATTTTAAACAAATTAATTAAAAATAGAACTAATTGTTAAAGAATGGAAAAAAGATTTTAAACATATCAAAAATCTTCACGTATTTGTAAAATAGTAAATTGTGTAATTTATCGATGTCTTTACTGTATGTAATATGACATTACTTAATTTTAAGTTATAGAAAGAAAGAAAAATTTGAACACTTACAAGTCACAACTATGGTCAAATAACTGGTGTGGAGAAAGACCTTTCGGTCATCGAGCCTCACACCATACATTTTATAACTTTATTTGAGCAGTTTTAATTAAAACAATAAAGAAGAAACTTAAGATCAAAAAAAGATCAATATGAGTATTAATTAGTTTTATTTTAAAGTGTTATTAATTCAATTAACTCAAAACGGAATTATTTTTGAAAGAAAAAAATTGGTGTGCACTTTTTTTCATACCCATTTCTGCCAATATTGACTATGAAAACCATAGTCTACTATGGGCACCACACCATCTCCTCCCCTTATATTTTGATTTTTACGATCATGTACGTTTACATTTTTCTCGTTGCTCTATTTACAACAACAACCACGAAAAATGCAACATAAAGTTTCATAATAACATAAAAAGGGAGAAGTCGTAGAAATGCACTGACAAAAACATATATCTCATCTTTGAATATAAAAATAGGTTTAAGATGAGTATAAAACAAAAACTATAAATTATACTATACTTAAAAAATATCTGTAAATTTTCTTAGTATGTGTTTTAGTTTAAAATATTTATAAAAAAAACTTATGTAATAAACTTATATATATGTTATTGCTTAATTATGATTGCTAATTTTCACAAATATAATTGTTGTAAAAACTTAAGGAATTGTAAATACCTACCTTAAAAGAAATCATACTTTTAATGTACAAATATATTTAAAAAAAACAGACATCTAACGAACTAAACATAAAAAGAAATCAAAAAATAGCTGATAAAATTTACGTAAAAACAAGTTTACAAGTAAAATATAACTTTTATAGTAAACTTGATGATGGATCATTACAATTTTTTTTATAGTTAAAAAAATAGTAATAAATACGCTATCAAATAATAAAGTACATACTTGAATACTTTATTACTTGTATAGTGGACTTATCAGCTGTTTACTTTTTAATGATAATATTATGAATCTAATAAGGAAATAAACCTCAAATTATTAAAGATAATTGACAAAACTTTGTACCTCCGTAAAACAGAACTCTACTCATCTAACATTCTAATTCATGAATTGATATCAGAATTTAGTTAAGTAAAATAAAAACTTAGCAAACCTATTTTTAGCCACAAAGTCAATGGAGACAAAGCAGTAACACTAAATCCCAAATTTAAAAAACAAAACCAAGCCATCTCTGCCTAATAATTACAAATAACATTCAAAAGTATGCTATGATATTTTTTAAGGTTAGATCCGGCTAACATCAATTTAATTGGGATATTATTATTTATTTTATTTAAACTTTTTTGTTTCTTGTTTTCGTTTTGCACGTTATCTTTAAACCAGGGATTCCCAAAGTGGGCGAGATCGTTTCCCTGGGAGCGATTTTAGCAAGTCGGGAAGGGAATTGTAGTGAAGGGGGGAAAGGGGGGGGGGAACAATAACAAGTAAAGGGGGAAATGGTAGGCTATTTTATAATTTTGGGCAGCAATAAAATTTTTACTTTCCATATTGTTATTTTACTAACTTCAGTTTGCCATTAAATGTTTGACCCTGAGGTAAAACTAAAACAGAAAAAGTACATTTTGTTTGCGTAAAGTATATTTCATTCCAATCATGTAGATAAGAGTGTAGAGTTTTTTTAGAAAACGTTGAGACAAGAAAACAAAACAGTGTAAAATCACAAAGATTTTCAAGAAATCTATACAAAGTATTGAAAATGGACAACTAGCTTTTAATTTTCTGTTTCTCGTAGTTGCTAAACAAGGACTGCCTCTCACTATTGGGTAAAAAACGTTTATTCCTGTCTTGAAAACAGTTCTATAAAAAGTTATCCATTATAAAAACACCCGTAATGTTTTACGTTCTATTTTTTAAGCAACAACACTGTAGAAGACGTATTGATGAAATGTCAGAATGTGTTGAACAAAAGTTATTTCGAATGATGTGTAATAACTTTTTTTCGATGCAGGTTGACGAGTCCTTTTTTCCGGAAAATCAATGTCTTTTTCTTGTTTGCGTATTTTTAATAGTTGATGATACAACATATGAAGAACTAGCATTCTCCTAACTAATAGAAACGCACAGCACAGGAAGGTTTGTGTTAAATAAAATAAAAGATATTTTGAAGTAAATAAAATACCTTCGAAACATCTTATAGTAATTGCAACAGATGGTGATTCGTCCTTGAAATGAAAGTATCGTGAACTAATCAGATATTACAAAGATTCAAACCCTGATATAATTACTACTCATTGCGATATACATCGCCAATATTGAGCTGCAAAAAAATTTAACGTCCGTTTAAATGACTCATTAAACTTTGTAATAAAAGCTGTCAACAAAAAAAAAGGCATGTTTAACAAACTCGTCTGTTAAAACAGCTGTGCACTGACAATGATAAAGTTTTTGAAAAGTTGATAATGTATACAGAAGTGAAATGGTTATCAGAAGGAAACTGTTTAGAAAGTTTTTGGCTGTTTTTAATTCAGCCATTGATTTTATTTCTGAAAAGGATAATATATTGGCAGACTATCTTCTTAAAAGAAAAAAGATATTGCTTACATGTCAGAATTATATTGTAAGATAAACAATCCGAACAAAACTTTACAAGGTAAAACTTGAATCTTGTAAAAGTCAAAAGTTAGATAAGTACTTTCAAAAACCAACTTGAACTGTATGGAAAAAATTTCAAAAATTATAAGTTTTCACAGTTTGCAAGTTTTTGAAACTTGAAAATTCAAATAATAAAAGCTGAAGTAGAAGTATTTTCATCTCATCAGGAACAGTTTAAATGTGATATTGATAAATAGTTTACTGACGTTTTTCAATTAAACATCCCGAAGTAGATTGTAGATCACTTTGGAGCAGATCTTTAGATCTTTTTGAAGTAAATGTTGACTTGCAGCAGACTTTTTCAGACTTACAAACTGACCTTAAACTTAAAGTAAATTTTTTCAAAGAACGTTATGAAAGCTTGGGGCTCAACAAAACCTTGGGCAAAAGTATCCATTCATTTGGGGGTAGTTAGATTATTGTTTATATTTTTTCCTTAAAAATATGTTGTTAAGATAGCTTTCAGTTATCAACATCTTGAGCAGATATATAATTTAGATTTTTGTTAAGGAGGTGACTATAAGCTTTACTTGACTGATATTAAACCATATGTAGAGAAAATTGCAAGCAGTCATGAAGCTCATCTTTCACATAAGAATAGACTTCAGTTGCAGACGTTATTTTCTGTAAGGTCTTCAATTTTAGTTTAAAAGATTTCTTATTGAAGCTCGTTTGTATTCTATTTAAGTAGTCGTTTTATAATAACAATTTTATTAAGTTATTTATTCTACAACAGGTTTTCTTAATGCCTAATGAATATTAATTACGGTAGACTTCCTCTTGAGTTCGCACTTTTTAACCGAAAAAAGTGCAAAGTTGTAACTTCTTAAATTCAACTAATTAAAGTATATAACTAACTAAAATTTATAAAAATAAAGTTTTACTATACTTAGTAGCTGATATAGATCAATATTTTTAATAAATGTATGTTTCATGTTTTAGTGGATTTTACGTTTGTTTATAACATCATTGCATTATAATATATTAAAACTTGCCAATCTCTAAAAAAATGATAATGCATATTTGAGTTCAATTTTTTTGATTTTGTTTAAAGTGAAAATTCAAGCGGAAGTCTACTGTATTTATTGAGTGGTTTATGTTTTAAAGTTACGTTTCAGTTACGTTTTGACTCGGATAATTTTTTAGTTTATATTTGTCGTTCAACATTCCACTAAAAGTTTTTATAGCATAGTGAATAAAATATTTGTTTAAAAGATATTTATTTGAAAGTTTTCGTTTTTACTTGTTTAATCTGTATAAGTATAAAATGTTGTAAACCATTAAAGTTTTCATTTCAAAAAAGATTTGACTTCAAAAGAGTATAGACTTGAAGTCTTTATTTGAAATGACTTTAACTATTTCACTAAAAAGATACTTAAAATCAGTTTTATTTTCTAACTTGATTTATTATTGTTAAAAAATCTGTAAATAAAGAAATTTTAAACTAGTAGTACAACTGTTTTTTTTTTTATCTTAATTCAAAATATTCTGAAATTTAATATGTGTTGTTTATTTCATTATTTTAACCCTAGATTTTAATTTTTCACTTTTTTCTGCTAACAAAATATTATAAGTTGATAGCTAGAAAACAAATTAATTTTTGAACAGAATTAAATAAGCAATCAAAAAGACTGCTACAGTTAAAAAACAAAATTTAAATCTAATAAAAAAAATATTGATTATTTTCTGTTCACAAAACAAAACCTTTACTGCAAGACCTTTAATTTTTCTTAAATTTAAATAAAAAAATAAAACATTGTTACGATTAAGGTTTAGTTTTTTAAGGGTTATTCCAAGTCAAATACTGTTTCATGGTATTCTACTACAAAACATATAATTTAAAAAGTTTAAAATAAGCTGTTCATTTTTTGTAGTTTTTTAATATGGCTGGGTGTCAGAATGACACAGCGACAAATTGACACGATGCGTCACTTTGGCACGGTGCGTCACTTCGACACGGAGGGTCACTTTGGCACGACGACAAAATGACACGGTGCGTCACTTTGGCACAGCGACAAAATGACACGGTGCGTCACTTTGGCACGGAGGGTCACTTTGGCACGGCGACAAAATGACACGGTGCGTCACTTTGGCACAGCGACAAAATGACACCATGCGTCACTTTGGCACAGAGGGTCACTTTGGCACAGCGACAAAACGACACGGTGCGTCACTTTGGCACGGAGGGTTACTTTTGCACAGCGACAAAATGACACGAACGTCACTTTGGCACAGCGAAAAAAAGACACGGTGCGTCACTTTGGCACATAGGGTCACTTTGGCACAGCGACAAAACGACACTATGTGTCACTTTGGCACAGCGACAAAATGACACGATGCGTCACTTTGGCACAGCGACAAAATGACACGATACGTCACTTTGACACAGCGACAAAATGACACGGTGCGTCACTATAGCATGGAATAACAAACTTATAAGCAAAACTAAACTTCTTCAGTATTATAACTTTTAAATGCAAAATTTTGATAGTACAGTAACCTCTCGGATCTTTACGCACTCATGACGTTACGCACTCTCGTTTAGTTACGCATTTCAGAATTCTATAAAATTCAGAAAATAAAAATTTTAATTTTTTAAATATTGCACAAATTAGGTCTAATGTATATTTTTAAATTAAAATATGTTTTTGAATGCTAACACACCTCTCTATATCTTTAGACTTTGTAATTTTATATTCCTTGACTAATTGATAAACATTTAGTTATACCTCAGTATATTAGAAATTTTGTTAACAATAAGAGATTAAATCAAAATTCTGAAATAAATTGACTGTGCTTAATAATGAAACTATAATAAAATAATGAGAGTTTAAAACACAAAGAAATAATACAGCAGTTTTGCCCTATATATTAATAAACACCATTTTATAATTGTAAAGAAATGTTCAATTATAAATTGAATTTGCAAAGTAGAATAGAATATAAATGTTTATGTCACATATAAGTAAAGATAAAGATAATTTCTACTTATTATTAAAATAATAAAATTATTTCTACTCGTATTAATATTATTTTATAGAATTTCAAATCCTTTTTTTTAATATATGTATAGTTTTATCTGTTGTTTTCATATTTATAAATGAAGAAAACAAATTGTTAAAAGTGGGAAAGTGCCCAGTCTGCTTTTAATTAGAAGCAATATCAAAAAACAGTCATTATAGTGAGTATGTTTGGTACCTCTCGTTTCTTTACGATCTCTCATATCCTTACGCACTTTTTCTGTGGACACAATGTGCGTAAATAAGCGAGAGGTTACTGTAATTAGTTAAACAAAAGATTTATTATATTTTTTCCAAGCTATAGTAGCTTGATACATTTGAAACTATATATGATACATTGCTTTAAAATTTAAGTCATGATATAAAAACAAAAATATTCATAAGTTTAATTTTTTACGTTTCACGACTTTTCATATTTATGTAATGAATAAAAATTAGTACTTTTTGTTAAACGTTTAATTAATTATTATCAGGAATTGTTATAAAAAATAACTAAGATTTGATTTAATACAGAGTTATTTCGTAGTAAGAATAGGTCATGCGTGTTTTTTCTAGTTTTTAAAGATACAAATACTTTTGTAGTAACTAGTCATTTATATTAAATATGTAAATATATTTATATTCAACAAAAGTTAATAAGTTAGGATGTTTACCTAAAACTCTGTATTAAAAATGCATATTAAACTTGTCTAAAAGCAAATAGTTAAAATAAACAGTCCTGCAGCCTAAATTTATGAAAAAGTTAAAAATAGTATTATGAACAGTTGAGAAAAAATTAAGAGTCTGATGCAACCATTTATGAGAGTTTATATATTTATCACTTTAAAAAAATAATCACTAGAGGCTATACATACAACGTTGCTGCTGCAGCCTTCTAATTAAAGCTGCAGCTATTCTATTAAAGTTAATACTATAAATCTTTTTTATTTTTACAAAACTTTTTAGTCTAAAATATAAAAAATTAAACTTAGAGTATGACAGATATTATAGTATTTTATTTCATATAAGGAATTAAATAGCATTTATATTTAATACAAAATAGGTAAATAAATTTCATAACAATACAGTAAAAGCAGGTTTTAATTTGCTTGTAAAACATTTCTGCTACTTTATATTCTTGAGTTTTGGTACAAAGTTTTAAAAAACTCGGTTTTGTTATAACTCTGTTATGAAAATAATATTTAATTGTCTATTTTTAATCTTGCGAATAAAAAAAGGACTTTTTGGTAAAAATAAATACATTTTCTACGATTTCTAAAATTTTAAAACAATATTATTTATTAATTAGGAGTTAATTTCTTTCTGACGAAAAAGTAAAAAAAGAAATTTTATTTGCTTTTGATATAAAATAGACAACATTTTGAAAGTATGGGGCATTCAATAGTAATTGCTGAAAGCGATGTGCTATTTACCTAATTATCATGGGCAACTCGTGGTCTCCAATATCTGTATTGAGATATTGGAGACCACGAGTTGCCTGAGCTTTAGGAATATTATAATAGGAATCAGACACCTAATCCATTAAATAACGCAGCGAGAAAATAGTTTAGATTGTTACTAATCAATTTTTTAACGAGTTTAAAATCTTGACAATATCAATCGCGATAATATTTTATTTTGCGAAGTTTTACTATAATAATAGTTAGAAAAACTGTATTTTGTTAAAGCAAGTCTACAATTGTATTACAAGTGTGTATTAGTGGTTTATTGAGTTTTATGTAAAGAGATGGTTGATGTAGGGAATGTTTTGCTAAAAAAACTAATTTATTGGCGGTTATTTGTACTTATACTTTTATCTATGCATTTTTAGTGCTTAGGTGCACAATTTAATTTGCGAAAGAGCATTATGTTTCTATTTTTAAAAGCACGATATATGTTGCAACTAACATAAGTCGCATAGAGGCGCAAAATTTCGATCTTTTAAGTCAAGTGCACAATGATTTGTTGAAGATGTTGCTACTAGCGTAGGTCGTCAGGGAACGCAGTATTTTAGTTCAAAATTGCAACCTATTAAGTCGCCAAAAGAGCGCAAGTATTAATTTTTTAAAGCATAAAAACGTAAAATAAGAACCACATTAGAATTTAGAATTACAACAGCAGAAAAATTGTTTTCGATAACGTCTGAGTTTTAGTTTATAAAACAAATTTTCCTCTGCATTTACATCTACTAGTTTATTGTTTTGATGTGCTGAATGATTGATCTAAAATGTAGATTGCATTTTTTAAATCAGAATGTTGCTGAAGTTTGAAAATATGTTTATATGAGTTTTTATCTTTCTAGTCGTAAAATGGCTAGTCATTTTATAATTTTTATTAGTCGTTTCAAGTTCTAGTACTAAACTGTGTTTAAGTTTTTCCATTCGAAAGAAATCAAAAGTAAATTCCCTTTAATTTTGGCAGTCGTATTTTGTTTAAAAAAATTTCTGCTTTTGCATCTTTGTGAACGTTGTTTGATACAAACAACAATTTGTCGTTTATTAAGCACAGCTTTTAAGCACACCTAACAGCTTGCTACTGCTTAAAAAATGAGTATGTTGTTTATAAGTACGACGATGGACAATAGAAGGTATAAACATTACGTAATTCACCTTATTTTATGAAGTCACAATCAAAAATTACTGCGGTCTTTTTTTTAAAGTTAATCAATGAATTGTTGCTTGTTCTACAAAACCGGTTAGATGAGAGGAAACCAAAAAGTTTCCTAGAACAATAATATCGTTGTCCATACCAATGAAAATTGAAGTTTCACAACAAATCGTTCCCTCCCTTATTAACCACCGTGTCAATTTGTCGCTGTGCTAAAGTGACCCTCCGTGTCATTTTGTCGCTGCGCTAAAGTGACCCTCCGTGCCTAAGTGACGCACCGTGTCATTTTGTCGCTGTGCCAAAGTGACCCACCGTGCCAAAGTGACGCACCGTATCATTTTGTCGCTGTGCCAAAGTGAACCTCCGTGCCAAAGTGACGCACCGTGTTATTTTGTCGCTGTGCCAAAGTGACGCACCGTGTCGCTTTGTCGCTGTGCCAAAATGACCCTCCGTGCCAAAGTGACGCACCGTGTCGTTTTGTCGCTGTGCCAAAGTGACCCTCCGTGCCAAAGTGACGCACAGTGTCATTTTGTCGCCGTGCCAAAGTGACCCTCCGTGACAAAGTGACGCACCGTGCTAAGGTGACGCACCGTGTCATTTTGTCGCTATGCCAAAGTGACGCACCGTGTCATTTTGTCGCCTTGCCAAAGTGACCCTCCGTGCCAAGGTGACGCACCGTGTCATTTTGTCGCTGTGCCAAAGTGACGCACCGTGTCTATTTGACGACCGTGTCATTTTGTCGCTGTGTCATTCTGACCCGTTCCCTTTTAATGTATGGTAAAGTAGTTTTAGAATATGCTTATTTAAAAAAAATTTAAGTAAGTTGTGCGACTTAAATAAGTTACTTAGCCATCACTTAAAAATGTCCCAAATTCATTATATAAGAGATTATTATAATGTCTGGTTTCAGTTAAGATTTTAGATGGGTAACGTACGGTTTAGAATTTAGAACCAATCAAATTTCGGCCCGCTAAGTTATTTTAAAACTACTTGTGCAAAAGAAAAAAAGTTTAGCTTTTGATACTTTGTCCACAACTACCCTAAAGGTTTCATTAGTTTATAAACAATTTTATATTCAAACAGAATTGATTACAGATTACAAAAGGCTTTTTGATATTTAATTATTTTAACACAATTTACTAGGCTTATAACAAAATAACTGTAAATTATTTTTTTAAGCCCTGTAATTTTTTTTTGAACAGAGCCCAAAAGTGCGCGCTTAAGAAGTTCCAGACTAAATTACGCTTCGAATACAACTTTTATGGCTCAAAAGTGCGTACTCAAGAAGAAAAAAAATTCTTAAATCATGGGGGGCGATTTTTTTTTATTTCTGAAAAGTCGGCGATTTAATAAATGAGTTCGGGAAGCCTTGGTTTAATTTGTACTAGTAAACTATTATTTAGCTAACACTTGTGAGTCTAGTAGTACTATAAATAATAGACAATATACTAGGCAGGATCAATGAACTTTGATTATGAGATAAGTAGGAGTTAGTAACAAATTAAGAGGTTTCTACCAAGTAGATATTAGTTTCTAAGTAGACTTAGTTACCGGGAACGATTTAGCTAGAAAGTAAGAGTGATCTACCAACTATAACTAGCTACCAAGTAAGATTTAGCTGTTAAGTAGGAGTTAGTTACAAATTTGAACTAGCTACCAAGTAAGAATTAACTACCAAGTAAAAGTGAGCTACTAAGTTTGAGTTAACTACTAAATTTGAGTTTGCTACAAAGTAGGAGTTAGCTACTAAGCGTGCGTTAGCTACTCTTTAGGAGTTTTGATACTTTTCAAAGATTAGTTTTTAAAAATTCTGCCAGGATTTACTTAAAAAACAATACTAGCTCAGTTAAAACTTCTTAAAATTTATTTAATAACGAATTAAAAAAAAATAGAAGCTTTATGTTTAAGTAAAATTTCTTTAAGTGGGCAAGAAACTGTAGGAAGGCAAAAAGGTAACTCGGAATTAAAACAGTACGAGGCGATATTTATTAAAAAGGGCGGTTAACTATTTAACTTCTCGCAAGGGAGTCATTATGAGAATGTGTTTTTGAAACCTTTATCTTGTGTATACTAGTAAATATTTTTTGTACTAGTTTACTTTTTCGTAAGCATAGAAGTATTTTTAAAGAAATTGTTTACAGTTTTGTAGTTAAGTAACTTAATTTATTTTTAAATCAGTGGTTGGTCATTATAAAACAAATTTTTATTTCTAGTTAACTTTTTAAAGAAGGTCTAATACTAAAATGAAATTAAAAAACTATAGCAACTATGTGTCAAAATATATGTCTTTAATTTTTTAATTTGAGAATTTATTAACAAAATATTATAAAAGACAATATTATAATTTGAAATCAGACTTCTTTATTATATAAAAATGTGTTTTATTTGTTAATAAAAATATTTCGAGAACTAAAACAATATTATCTGTTTTTTTTCCAATTTTAAGTAGCAAGGTGTTATATTTAAGCAAATGCAAATAAAATTTTTATAGAAAAAAAATTTTTGGATAGTAAGGGCAAATGAAAAGAATTATCATTAAAATTTTGATTTATTCTCGTATGATTGCTCCTTGTTTACATAAGCTACTTTTATTTTTTTTTTATTTAGTTTGCTATTATGATAGTTATTTTTCTTATTCAAAACATAAGTTCTGTTAAACGATGCTTGACAAAAACTGTAAACTTATTGGTGACGTCAATAATAATATCGATCAATATACCAATTATTTTCAAATTATTTAACTAGTCTTATCTTAATACGTGCGAGATTCAAACTTTAATCCATATAAAAATTTAAACTAAAAAAAATTTAAGCTTGTAAAAAAAAACACAATTTAATTATCTAGCAACCAGTTTATTGCGCAACCGATTTATCAACGACGAGGAAAGATAATTATAACTTTCTCGAACCGTTTCATCTTGGTCGGGATCATGAGTAACCAAAGGGGTATCATCTACAGTGTTGCTATTCCGATAAGAACTACCCTGAACCCTGATAGCGACAGGATATATACGAGGTATCTGCAAAGAGCCTGAAATTATAAGTTAGTGTTTTTTCATATGTTTTCAACAACAAAAATAATATATAATTTTGAACTTACCGCTACCTGCAACATTATTGTTCTGCTGAAGATCAGTAGTTGTTCTGCTTATAGGCTCTTCATTTGGAATATTTCCTCCTTCATGTAAATGCTCACCCACCGAGTTTAACCTCGTGCGTGGTCTAAGCTGTCTTTGTAGATTACCTAACAACATATTTGGTTTTTCGTTTTTTCAAAATTAAAAAAATAACTTTTCTTTAAATAGCTTTTATTAGAGTTTATTTTATAAAATAAAAGTTTTCCGCAAGTTTTTATCATTTTAATTAGAAATTATTATTTTTTATTAATAAAGTAAATATTAACATTAATTAATTTTAATTAATTTGCTAAAATTACATCTGATTGCTGGCTGAGTCATAGTTGTCTCTAAATAAATTATGTTGTAACATACATTTTTAAATCTCACTTTAAAGGTCTTATAATGTAGTTTGTAATTTTCATTATTCTTACTATATAATGTACTTCAATTCTTAGTTGAAACTTCCCAAATTACCTCTAATGACTGGCTGATTCCTGCTCGGATCGTACGGCCTCATAATGTCGAGAAGCTCCATGAACATTATTGATCTACGAAATTCCTGCACTCTTTCATTGATCTCTCTTAACCTTATCAATACATCTGCTTCATTTCTTTCTCTCATCCATTCGTTTCTACTCTCAAGGCGCATTTGCTCGAAATCATGGTTCAGGAATTCTTCATTCCAGTTGGGATTATCTTCAGCAATCTCAACAGGAACGTCCCACTCAATAATGTTAGTGTTTTGGCTCATGATGAACTTTATTTACTTTTTTTTGTTTTGTGATATTAAACAACTTAAAATTAGTGTTAACACCTAAAAAAAATATGGTATGTTATTAAAACTAAAAGTTAAGATGAAATTAAAAAATATATATAACACTTTAGTTTAAAAAAGTTAAATGACTTGAAAAAAGCTTTTGGTTTAGATAGTTTCTTCTTATATTTTTAGGTCAAAGTATGTGGACACCCTGTACTGTAGGGGAACGGGTCTAAATTGCACAAAGACGAAAATGCATGAGGTTACTAAATTGCACGAGGAGGCTAAACAGCACGAGAATAAAATTGCACGAGTGCACAAAATTGCACGAAGACGATTTTGCTCCAAGGGTCAATTTTGCACGAGTTACATTTTTGCACGTGAGTAAAAAATGAAGAAAAAGTAAAATTAAAAAAAAAAGAAATAAAATACAATAAAATAATATAATTAAAAAAAAATACTAATCAAGGGTAAGAGTTAGGGGAAACAGTGATATTATAATTAAAAAAATATTAATAAAAAAATAAATTAAAATAAAAAAAATATTAATAATAAGCTATTGATCAAAGGTTATGGTTAGGGGTAACAGTAAGAGTTTAAAAAAAATTAATTAAAAAAAAATTAAAGAAATTCATAAAAAGAAAATAATTTTAAAAGGGTGAAAAAAGATTTTTTTTACTTACCGACTGAAGGTAAGGGTTAGGGTTAACAGTGAGAGTAAAATAAAATATAAAAAAAATTATTAGAAAGAAAAAATTGTTTTTAAGTTAAAAAAGTTTTGTTTTTTTTCCGACTGAAGGTAAGGGTTAGAATAACAGTGATAGTAAAAAAAAAGTATTTTAAAAGAACCTAAAGAAAATTAATTAAAAATAAAATTAACCCATGCAAAATCCTTTGCTTGTGCAAAATAGTCTTCGCGCAAAAATGACCCTTCGTGCAAAAGTATCTTTGTGCAGTTTTATCTTTGTGCAATTTTTTTCCCTCGTGCAATTTTGTAGCTCGAGCAATTTTGACAGCTACCCGTACTGTAGTGTTACACTAACTAACTAACTTGAAATAAATTAACTTAATTTTTGTTGGTATACTTTCGTAGGTCCTTTTTTAATAACCATTATTACCACTACTCTTTTATAATATAAAAGGTTAATTTTTAAGCCATTTAGTTCACTTCAACATTCAACCATTAACTCACATTATCTGCTCCGTAGTAACTTCCTATCGTAACTTGTTTATAACTTCGTTAGTAATAAAAAATGTTATTATGTAGCGCTAATTGTATAAAACTTATTAAACACAATTTCTAAATGCATCTAATAATATTGACTTATGGTTACTTATAGTTACTTATTGCTGGATCCAGATCTTAGCTAAACCTAGAAAGAGGATCAGGTAGATTACTACCAATGTATAAAAAGAAAAAAAAAATTAATTTTATTATAAATAAGGATTTTTATTTTATGGTATGCCACTGATACAACATTCTTTACATGAGTTTTATACAATTTTGAAGTAATGTGCAGAATTGAGCTTAATTAATTTTGTTAAAAGCATTTCATTACATATAGAACATAAATTAGTTATATTTTTAATTAAAAAACTTAAAATCTTACAAAAATGATTGTTCTTAAAAAAAGTTCTTATGGTATTTAAAAGCTATAAAAAAAGACTTAACTTTTTTTTAAATGAAGTTATTAGTAAACAGTTTAAAAATTTTTGTTTTTCAACACCTGTTATTTAAAGTAAAAATATTTTTAAAATTCTAAATTCTAACTATAATTAAATAGCTTATCAATTAGCTTAAAGATTATTAAAAAATTCATCGCTTTATTTAAAACAGCTAACCTAATTAGAAATAGCATGAGTAGCTTTCCAGGTCTCCTTCAACATGCTTTAGATTAAATTTGCAGATTGTGCAATTAGAATATAATATTACTGCCTACAAAAACAATAAAAAAATTCATAGTTAAGTTTAGACGAGTCCTGGACAAGACATTAAAATGTATTTAAGTGGTCTGCAATTTGATAACCAATAGGTTCCTTCGTACATCAGGTCCTAGGATCAAGTATTTTAGCGATTTGTTTTGCTGTTCAATACAATAAGGACAATATATGTCGTCCTAATAGTTAAAAACTTCAAATAGTGACATACTGGAAATTTAAACACGAAAACAAACTTGATGAAAATATTTAGACTTATTTTTAGATAAATGATAGAAACTTAACAAATAGTACACATTAAAATAATATTTAAAATAGGAGCAGGAATAAACAAATATTCCTAAAACTGAAGAAATCTCTACCACAGCTAAAAAGAAGCAAGTTTATGTTTTTCCAACAAGCTATATAAAAGAAAAAAAATAATAACTATTTTTAGTAACTTGATGTAGATTAGAGCTCCAAAACTTGTTTTTTATAAAGCCCCCCTTTAATAAAATTAAAAAATAATGACCCCTTAATTTTTTTAGAAAACTGTTATTTTTTGCTCTTTGTAACTAATTCCAGAATTTTTGTTCTATATTTTAAATGATGGTCTATGCCTTCTTTCTAGCTTATGACTCCCATAATTTTCTAAACATGCCAACTCATGGAAGGTCAATAACAGATGAACAAAAAATTTAGGTAAAAACTAACTTATTAAAAAATTTAATTTAGTATCATAAACATCAGTGGTTGAAGTTGTGATACTAACAAAGTTTACACAATAAAAAAGAACTAACACTTATACTAAGTTTCTAACTAGTCAAATTTAAAGTTCTTAGGCGTTAAAATAGTGGGCAACAAAATCAATGTTAATTTTTTGGCATGTTTGTTTGATAAGACACTGTTTCACCGCTAAAAGCAGATCATTATGTACAAAAACTAATAACGGTCTAAGGTGTTTCACAAACATAATGTAATAGTTAATAGTTTTAAACAATATATATTTTTATCTTTAAGCAAAAAATTTTGAAATTTTTTTTGAAACATTAAGATTTCAAAAGTAATCATAAAAACAATTTTAAACTGTATTTCAAGTCTATTCACTAGCAAAGAAGTTTGGTGTAAGATGTCACAGTAAACAAACCTGGTAATAAACGATTTTTTTTTTGCTGATTTACCTTCCTTTTCTTTTTGAATTCTTCTATTTTAAATATTAATAAACAATTCGCAAAAGAAAATAAATTGAATTAAAATTGATAAGATCAAATATACTTAAGCAACAAGTTTACAAATAACAGAAACAAAACATAATTAACTTCAAGTTTTATGAACTTTGAAATAAAGTTTATATAGTATTAAGTTATATTATATTTAAAACATGTCTCATATAAATATCTATAATAAAAAAATGTCTCATTATATTTAGTATAAACATATAAACATTTCCAATAAAAAAACATATATATTATTATTAACCTAATGTTCAAAAATATATCAATAAGCGTTCAAATAAACTTATAGAGTGAAAGTTGTTGAATTAAAGTTAACAATGTTTGTATGATTTTCTTTTAATCTTTACATTCTGTTTTACTTAAATGACTAGTTTTAGACAACATAAGAACATAAGCCATTAAAACAGCATACGAGTTCCAAGAAAAGCTTCTTATGGCAAGTTAGAGTTAAAAATGTTTGTATGATTTTCTTTTAATCTTTACATTCTGTTTTACTTAAATGACTAGTTTTAGACAACATAAGAACATAAGCCATTAAAACAGCATACGAGTTCCAAGAAAAGCTTCTTATAGCAAGTTAGAGTTAAAAATGTTTGTATAATTTTTTTTATCTTTACATTCTGTTTGACTTAAATGACTAGTTTTAGACAAACATAATTTTTCTAGTTAAATTCTCCCAAATCACTATCTTAGAGTTTTGGGACGATACCTAATGGTATATACTTTTAAGCGTTTTTAGAATTTTCTCAATACGATTAAAACTGGATAGAATAATTATAAACACTTGTCTATGTCTGATTAAAAACAAAAGACAATCGTAAAATAGAGCTACATACAAACGTTCTTAAGTATCAAATTTAAAAAGTTTAGATACGCAGATTATGATTATTATTTTATCCAATATTAAACAATACTATTAAGCTTTTCATTTGTACCAACTGTTATAATGTTCTTAAAGATTTCACAAAAAGACAGGAATGTTTTGAATAAAAGCCTAAATTAAACAATATTTATCAAACTTTTTTTTTATTCAATTTAACTGAAAAATTTACATTTTAAGTTAAATTTTAAATCACAAGTGTTAATAATCAAAAGTGAAAACTAAAACAATGTTTGAGTTATGCACAAACAAGTTTTATTAATGAAGGTTTAATGCATGGTAGTAGAAGCCTAGAATAAAATATAAGGATGCTGATAACTTTTTCCTAATATTATAACAATTTTTAGCTTTTCTAAATACTTTGTTTATGATTGAACGAACGTTTTTACTTTTTAAATATTTAAACCAGATTTGATTAATTTGTTCAAAAAAAACAGCTTTAAATAAAAGGATTGTAAAAGATAACCAATATTTTATAAGTACGTTGTTGATATATTCTCTAGCTAGATATCTAGCTGCTGACAACATAACATAAACTACTAAGATTAATAAACTAAAGTTTGTAATATGTATACAATAGAAATAACATAACAGAGTCAATAAAAAGTAATGATCTAAGTAAGAACGCAAATTCACTCAAATAGAAATTAAAAATATCTAGATAAAAAAATAAAATAATAGTGGA
Organism: Thalia democratica; assembly: GCF_965202585.1. NCBI lineage: Eukaryota > Metazoa > Chordata > Thaliacea > Salpida > Salpidae > Thalia > Thalia democratica. Next base: position 39,485,597 of record NC_139165.1, on the reverse strand, counting down.
AGAACTTCTAAAACTACTTAGCTTTATCTAGTTAACTCAGTTTGACTAATCTCTAGTTTTATACAAAAATCTCATATTAGCACCTTATTCAGACCATAAACTATATATACTGCAAAGCCTGCTGTACAGCAAACATACTTATAGTTAATAGTTTATACTTTTCTAGACTTAGATTATAGAAAAATATGCAACATAATAGAATCAAAACATAGTTCATAAAACTTTAAAGAAGCTCAAAGAACAGAAAAACTCTTTGAGCTTTGAATAAATGAAAAATAAATGAACCATAATTTATCACTAAAAAGATTATGAGAGAGGAGATTAAATTGAGCACTTTTTTCACTGAGTTTGTATTTAACCTTGAAATTACCATTTACTGACCCTTGTAAAAGTACATTTGGAGTTAAATCATAATCAAGCTGCTTAACTTTTTGAACGTGTATTATTTACCTGATTTAGAAAATGAATCATTTTAAATATTTTTTTATCAAAATTTAACTTATATAAACTACTTTTAATTGAGTTTTTTTCAGTATCTGAAGACTTTAAAGCTTTTATTTAAATAAAAACTTTTGAACGAGCTGTTTTACTAAATGTATAAAACGTTTGCCATTCATTTGAAAAAAGTAGTAATAACATTTTTTTTTAAACAGGATTTAGGTTTTTTGTAACAATTAAAAAAGCTATATTTCAAAATTTAATTTTTACAGTTTATTACTTGTTAAGTAACTGAACTTAAAATAATGTTCTTGTACAATAATATCCTGATATTACTTGATAGTGTTGCTAAAATACTAACGTGTTGCTCTGCTAACTTTCCAGTCAAATTAACGTTTGAAAATTGATTGCTTTTAGCAATAAATAATGTTTACCTCATTTTGGTATATATTGCCGCAAGTGTACAATTTTATATTTCTTTACTTTTCATAAAAACTGCTAGAAAAGTTGTTAGATTTTCTGCTTTATCACTAAATTTTCAGTTTTAATGATTAATTATAAATGTTTAACTTCTTTTAAGTTTTAGTTTTGTTCATCAAACTTGTTTAAACTTTGTTAACCAGTTTTAGTTTTGATGATCAAAAACTTACAGCTGCTAACTTTATAAGGTGAAAACTTTTGCTTAAATTTCTATAAAACTTCAAATAATAACACTTATTTAATTACTAATATTTAAGCAAATATTTTAAAATGAGTAAACTAAAGGAAACATTTAGAGTTAATTTTCAACTAACTCAATTTGACTATCTATTTTTTTTTCAATGTTAACACCACAGAAATGTCTTAGTTCTCAACATTTATTAAAAGATGGCAATTACTTTAGAAGAGAGCTTAAAATAAAATAAAGAAAACCTTTTTTTTGTAAAAACAAGCAGTATCATTCGTTTATTTCATTTATTAAATAATTTTCTTTTGTATGGGCCTGTTATAAGTAAGAAACAATCTTTTAAACGTTCGTAAATATATTTTTTTATTAAGAAATAAAGGCTTACTTGTCTTTGAAGTCAAAAATTTCAATTGTTGTTTATTTACAAAGTAAATTTTAGAATTTTCTAACACTAAATAACGTATACAAAAAAATTCTAAATTTCAAAGAGCTTTATACCATTAATAGTTTTAAATAATGTTTTATTGTATGAACATGAAAAATAATATTTCACTGTATTAAAGTGATGTACGGACTCGATAACAGAAAGGTTTGTACACCCGGTACTTTGAAATAATATTTTGAGCGCTGTCAACAAACAAACAATGCTATCAAAATAAATACAACATAAGAGCATCTGTTATCCTATTTATACATACTATTACTTAATACAATTTAGTTTTAAAACTATCGTAAAAATTTTAATTATATCAAAATAAATTATTTTGAGTGTAATTTAAAAGTTAACCTACTACATTTATTCATTACAATAATTAGGTAGATAGTTTTACAAATTTTAATTCAAAAAACAAAAGTGATGCTTTCATAAGTTTAAATGTCTACGTACGTCCCATGATTTTTTATCCTCATCAAAAAATATAGTTTAAATAATTTTTAAATGGAAATTACTGTTGTGTGTAAATTCTTACGAGTGTGAAGTTGGCTTGGTAACGTTTTTCAAGATTTTTTTTAAATGTTCAAACTTTGGACCCAACTATTTTCCTTATTTTAATAGCTAATTATTTTTTTAGTGCATTAGAAAACGGTTCTTTGCTTTTAATTTAAAAAAATCATTTGGTTCTGATTTGCCTTTTAGTGTGGGGCCCTTTATAAAAAAATGAGTTTTGTTTTAAATTTTTACTTAACTCGAATTATTAAATAAAATGTTTTTTTAATGTTCATTTTTATATGTGACTAAATGCCAAACAGATTTTTTTTCAAACTATAATGCTTTGTACTATTTGGCCGTATTCTAGAATTCATATTTCCGGAATAAGGCCAAATAGTACGAAATGTGAGTTTTGTAATCAATTTTACTTAGCTCGAATTATAATTTTTTTTTATTTATTTGTGAACAAATGCCATACAGAATTTTTTATGTTTTCAACTGATAATATTTTGTTTTATTTGGCCTTATTCCGGAAAAATTAATTCTGGAATAAGGCTGAATAGCTCAAAATATTAACAGTTGAAAAAAGAAATAAAATTTATTTACTTATAAATATAAATATTTTAAAAAAATAATTGTTTTGGTTTAAATCAAGCTCAGTAGAAATTGATAACAAATCTCTGTTTTTTCTAAGGGGCCCACACTAAATAAATTTTTTTTCAAGTTCAAAGCATAGGACCGTTCTCTAGAATACAAATAGACAAGGAAAATAATTAAGTCCAAAGTCTGAAAATTATAAAAAAAACCTTGAAACGTTACCAAGCCAACTCCACACTCTTTAAATTCTTTTCATTCAATAATAAAATATAATCATAGATAATTTTTCTAATTATCAAAATATTTTATTGTTGAATAACAAGCAAAAGTAAATTGTATACTAGGTTTTACATCTTAATGTCGTTGGTAGAGTTAAATATGCACGAAGGGATACTTTTGCACAAAGACTTTTTACACGAAATGCTTTGCACGGGGTAAATTTCATTTTAAATTTGTTAAACTTTTTAATAATATAAAATATATATTTATTTTTTTTTACTCAGTTGATTTTTTTTCTATCTCTTTAACCTCCAACCCTTACCCTCGGTCGGTAACTTACTGTTTCTTCGTTTTTTAATTTTTGATGTTTTTTACTTATTTATCTATTTTTTTTCTCGTGCAAAAATGACCCTTCGTGCATATTCCACCCTTTGCGCAAAGGTTTCTTTGTGAATTTTTGACCTGCACCCTTATGTAGTTGTTGGATCGACTAGTTATAGGAAATCAATTAACAAAAGCCAACTAATTACTTTATTCAATTTTAAAATTGTAGTGATCAAAATTCTTAGACACAATCAGCAAACAATTACATAAATACTTAAGCATCGCATTTTGATTTTAAAACAAACAAAAGTATATTCAGTAATCAGAACTGCTTAATTTTGTAATTCTGGTAATAATGTTGTAAAGTCATATTACACTAGCTTCAAATTAAATATTTAACAGTAGTCAATTTGGTTAAGACTAGAGCGTAGAATCAAACTTTCAAACATAACACAAATTTTAGTCAATTTTTAAAATTTTTATGTTGGTCATAGTTTTGTATTTGGATTTGAGTGTTGATATCAGTCCACTTACATCTTATTTGATTTAGATTTGTTTATTGTTTGGACACAAACTCTGTTTTTAATTTTGAACAGTTGAACTTTAACTCAGCAGTTATTTCAAAATAAATAAACATTTTTAACTGCCTGTTTGTACAGTTTTATTAGGGGCTTATACTATAAATTGCTAGGTTTTTAATGTTTGACTTCTTTGCTAACTTATACAGTATTGTTAAGACTGATACTTATTCAAACTATTTTTTTTATAGACTAATTTGCCAATTTTGTAGATTTGTTATTTTTATTAAATTTAAAGCTTAGTAAATTCATTATCTTATATTGTCTGTATATATTAAAATAGATTATCTTAGTCTCAATTATACCTAAGATGGGCACTATTTGTAAACCCCCTTCTAGTCTAGATGTAGCAAAGCTACCCTACAAAACCTTCCGACGACTTAGCATGGCCATAAATGTGTACACCAGCCCGTGGCACTCCCCCGTAAATCACAATGTGATGTGATAGTTGTAAACTCCTCAATACTGTGATGTGATAGTTGTAAACTCCTCACTACTGTGATGTGATAGTTGTAAACTCCTAACTGCTGTGATGTGGTAGTTGTAATTCCTCACTACTGTGATGTGGTAGTTGTAAACTTCTAACTACTGTGATGTGATAGTTGTAATCTTCTCACTACTGTGATGAGATAGTTGTAAACTCCTAACTACTATGATGTGATAGTTGTTAGCTTCTCACTACTGTGATGTGATAGTTGTAAACTTCTCACTACTGTGATGTGATAGTTGTAAACTTCTAAGTACTATGATGTGATAGTTCTAATCTTCTCACAACTGTGATGTGATAGTTGTGAACAACTAACTACTGTGATGTGATAGTTGTAAACTTCCCACTACTGTGATGTGATAGCTGTAAACTCCTCACTACTGTGATGTGATAGTTGTGAACTCAAAACTATTGTGATGTGATAGTTGTAAACTCCTAACTATTGTGATGTGATAGTTAAAGTTCCTAACTATTGTGATGTGATAGTTGTGAACTCCTAACTACTGTGATGTAATAGTTGTAATTCCTCACTACTGTGATGTGAAAGTTGTTTAGCTTGATGGTTTATATATAAAATGTACCATTTTTCGTTGTTAAAAGTTAATTGTAACTGTTATACTACACGGTGCACAAACAACAGTGAGCAGTTTTTCAACACATCTTATATTAAGTTTATGAACTTAATTTAATTTTCTAATGGATTTTTTCATTAAAGCCAGTACACAGTGATAATTACGCACTGAATCTGTATTTTGCTACTAGAAAATCGAATAATTAAACTTTCCAAATGCTACATAAACATAATTAATAAAAAACAATTAAGAAGGGAGTTAATAAACTAAGGATAAAAATAATACATTATTTATTTAAGGAGGCATGCATGCGCCAGTGTCCCTCTGCACGCTACGACCATGTTTTACACTATAATATAAATATAATGCTAAATGGTTTAAAGTGATAATTTTATTAATCTTATATTTATTTATGTGTTTTAAAAAATACCTAAATATTTTTTTTATAGTTAGCAGTTATTATTTATTTGTTTTCAAGTATATTTAATTTAAACAATGCAGTTTTTGAATCAGTTTCACTAAAGAACGACAACAAGTATGTAACAAGTTTTTTGTTGTAAAGAATTCCTAAAACCATACATTAAATAAACTAAAACAAAATAACGACTGTCTAAATTACTTTTAATTTATTTTCTGACAATATAATAACAAAATAAAATACACTTGACCAAATAAACATGCATTTATTTGTCAATTTGGAAATATATTTTCCAAATATTCTTTTTAATTTTAACAATAAAAACAAACTTTATATAAAAAAGTGCTGAAAAGTTTTGTCAAAACTTATCTATTAAAAATTAAAAAGAAAGTACAATTAGGATGTTTTATTGCTTCTAGTATTTCAGCACAAGGAAAACGTTTTTAATTCATTTAAAAACTCAAACAAACACGTGATTACAATAAGGACATGTCTTGTGTTCAACGAACCACTTTTCAACGCAATCCTGACAGAACACGTGTCCACCTTGGCAATCGAGACGCATCATTTTTCTTCCTACTTTAATTTCTTCAAGGCATACTCCGCATTCATCTTCAATCATTGATTCATCGGCTTGAAATTTGTCGAATTGCTGGATTCTTGTGTTAGTCAACCCAATTATTGATTGTATCTTGTCGTCTAAAGCTCTCTGCAAATGTTCACTGTTATGTTTTAACACTTTGTAGTCTTTTTCTAGTTTTTGAAAAGGGATTGAATAACCAAAAACTTTCACAAAAAACTTTGTGCTACTTAGGTGCAATTTTTTATATCGTTATTCAAGCCGGTCGTGTCTTCCTGTAGTAGCGATTTAATATTTTTCAGCTGGTAAATATCTTGTTCATGTTCAGCTGATGCTTCATTCTGCCTGTAAAGTTCCTTCTTCATATACTTTTGTAGTAACATCATTAGAAAGTCCTGTTGTTAAAAATTTCTATTTTTTTAAGTGAATGAAAATTTAATCAGTTAACACCATACTTTCAAATTAGATTGTCGTTTTGTATAACAAATGTTTTTTAACGGATTTTAAAATTCAAAAAAACATAGTGTGCAATTTAAACTGTTCAGTTGGATATCTTTGCTTTTCTTTATTTTAATTAGTGCATATTTAATTGCTGTTAAGCAAGAAAAAACATAGTTTGCATAATATTAGTAGTTCGCAAAACGGTTGAATAAGTGGTTTTTTTTTTTGTTATTGTTAAATCATGACAAAACAGGAAAAAAATTTTAGTACCTAATTTTGTAAACTACTTTTTGTTTTATTTCACTTATTTTAATTAATTGATAATTAACTTTTAATTTGTGCTAAAATTTTGTGTTTATAAAGTAGTATATGCTAAATTTCTTAATATGTTAAAAACGCTATATGGTTACTAAGTTTTGATAATAGTACAAAATTACTGTTTTGATTGCTAAAAAAAAATCGTTTTAAGAACTCAAATATTAACGATGATAAGCATTAACGTAATCACAACTTTTTGTGTATAATATGATTTATAATAGTTTGCTCCGAATAGAAGCTCACATTAAAAAGATTCATACTACGTGAAATTTTTGTTAACCCTAGCAAATAATTATTCACTGAACAATTTTTGTTTTAAATTAAAACTTTAATTAGTATTATTTCGCTGGTCACATTTGCTCTGTTAAAGAAGAATAAAATATTATATTATAAAATAAAAGCAAGCTATTGCATTATTGAAATTAGAATGTTTATACAATACAAAATAAAATACGATAGTTTTTGTTATCTAGTGTTCTTCTTTTCATAACACATAATTACACTTACTGTTACAAAAATAGTAAAAGTAATTAAATTCAAATAAATATATTATCTTTATTGATTTCAGTTTTTTTAGAAAATTTTCCAATAGTTAGTAAACTTACTATGTACTTTATTTTCATTTAGAAATTTTAAACAATGAAAAACTTTCTAACTATATTCTTTGAACATTAAACTATTCTTCTTAATTTTAAAAGTTATTAATTTATAGCACTGAGTAATATCAGTTCAGGGTTAAAATAAATAAAATGGAAACATATAAAAAAATACATTTACTAATTTTCCGACATAAGTTTTACTATTTATAATTTTGTTTAAGGTAAAAATAACTAACATTTTGTAGACTCAACCGATAATATAATATAGGTACAAAGAAAAGAAACAATGGTGTAACTATTCCACATATAAGAATTCCAAGATCAATGTATTCCATGTTTTTAAGGCTATAAACTAAAATTTTTAAATATTGTAAGACAGCTTCATAATGTTAAAGTGTAGCTTTTTATTACTATAACTTACATGTCTTATGCTTATTATTACAAAAACCTATGTAAACTTGACTTCTTTTTAAGTTTTTATTGCAAATAGTTTCTTCTATAAATAGTAAAAAGTACACAATAAGTCACTAAAAATAAAAGTATTCTAAACATTTACAAGTACAACCTATTATAATAAAACTTTATAGTTTATTATGTAAAATTAAAGTTAAGCTTTTAATTCTAAATATCAGCAAAACAGGTAGTTTAGTTATACACTTTAGTAAAAAGTTTTAAGATTTGTTAAAAATGCATTAGTTTTCTTTTTATTGTCCCCATAAAATAATAATAATATGTACAAGGTTAAAATTAAAGTTTTATACTAATTTAACTTTACATTTAAAACCATGATTTTCTTTAGACGTTCTAAAAACAACCTAACTTAAATATTAAATACTATTTATTGTAATGTATTAATTTATTTGGTTTAAGACTTTCAAAAGTAGGTTCAATACTTTCACTTTTTGACATTCTTAAAAACTTAATTAATTTTCTAAAAATAAAAACCTTTTCTAAAAAATAATTTTAAACTTCTTTAAAGATAGTATTAAACACTATCAGAAATAACTATAAAACTGTTTATAGTACTTAAATTAGAGGAAGTGAAAAAAATTGCACGAGTGCACAAAATTACATGAAGATACTTTTGCACGAAGACACTTTTGCACGAGGGGATAAAATTGCACGGAGACAAAATTGCACCTTGATAAAATTGCACAAAAATACTTTTGCACGGAGGCATTATTGTAAAAGATTATTTTTTTTTTAAGTTTTATATTTTAATTTTTGTTAAATTATTTTTTATACTATCACTGTTCCACCTAACCTTTACCCTCGGTCGATAAATTTTTATTTTATCACTTTTACTTTAACCCTTACCATCGGTCGTTTGCTTTTTATTTGTTATACATTTTCTTTTAGTATTGTTTCTCTGTTTTTATCTTACTTTTTTTCTTCTTTTTTTTTACCCTCGTGCAAAATTGACCCTTCGCGCAAAAGTATCTTCGTGCAATTTTGTTCAAGTGCAGTTTAGTCACCTCATCCAACTCAGTAACCTCGTGCAATTTGGTTCCCTCGTGCAATTTTGACCAGGTCCCTATAAATACATGTTTAGTGTATTTTTAAAAACTACAAATAAATTAAATTATATGTGATTATATATTCTATTTAAGGTATATAATCACAACTAGTGGGAAAGAAACAACTCTGCAGGACTTATAAAATTTTATGCCAAATGTTTAAAGAGATCCAAAAATGTTTTAGATAAAATGTCATATAGATAAAAAGTAATTGAGCATAGTTAACTATCAAGTACTAACCTAAAAGTAACTATAACAAAGTTTATGATTTAAGACAAAACCAAATAGTCTTAAAAATTTATTAAAAGTAATATAAAGCCCAATGAAATCATAAAATAGTAAAACCTTTTTAATGAAACAGATAATAAATAGTTTCCTAACTTTTTTCTTGTTTTAAAAACCTGTAAATTTTTATAATTTTCAAACTTATTTGTCTGTTTTTTAACAATTGCAATTGTTAACACTAAATTACTTAGGTATTTAACTAAGATGAAACAAAATAACAAATATATTTAAATATAAAATCCTACAAATTCTATCTATAAAATGAGTTACCAACTATAATAATAAGTAGATAAACTTATTTGTTTAGGCTTACATTTTTATTTAGCAAAATTATAAAAATAATAAAATAAAACAATAAACTATTTACTAAATCTGTAGTGACATTTACAACACTTCTAAAAATTAATTGTTCCTACTAATTATTAAAAAAAATATATTTTTCTTTATATTAAAAATATTTAGAATTTTATATTATTCTTGATGGCAAAAGACAGGTTGAATAACAAATACCTAGCCTGTATAACATGAAACTATTTTGAGTTGCATTAAACTAGCCTTAGTTTGTTTATAAAATGATAATGCTAATTATAATAAATGTAAAAACAGATAGAGTAAAAGTCAAAAAGTTAACAATTTACAAGTAATAAACAATAAAAATTATATCAAATTATAGCATTGATAGAACAAGTTGACATCTAAAAAAATATTAATTTTAAAAAGTGAAAAATTTCTAGTTATAAAAAAAACCTGAAATGTTCAAAAAACTTTTTTAAAGTCTGAGTCAGCATAAGTGGTGTCTTTTACCTCAAAAAATTTTAATCAGGTTCAAATCAAACTGAGTTTAACTTTAAAAGATACAGGATAAGTGTGTAGCAACTTTGTTGATATTATGAAACAACTACCAAATAAGTATTAATAAACATATAAAATAACAAGTTTTTTAAAAGTAATAAAACTAGTTTATGTAAAATATAAAACTACTTTAAATGAAACTAACCTTGATTTTGCTAATTTTATTGACTATAAAATAATAGAGCTAAGTTTAATAAATGTAAACAAAAAGAGTAAAAGTCAAAAGGTTAACAACTTACAAGTAATAAACTAAAAAATTATATCAAACTATAACATTGATAGAACAAGTTGACATCTAACAAAACATTAATTTTAAAAAGTGAAAAATTCTAATTATAAGTTCCATTTATAAGAAAAACCTGAAATATTCAAAAACCTTTTTAATTGAGTGAGCATTAGTAGTATACTTTACCTGAAAAGATTTTAATCAGGTTTTAATCAAACTGAGTTTAACTTCAGAAGATACTGAAAGGATAAGTGTGTAGCAACCTTGTTTATACTATGAAATAACTACCAAATAAGTATTAATAAATACATAAGCTAACAACTTTGATAAAAATAATATTAAGTAAGTAAAATACAAGACTAGTTTAAATAAAATTAGTTTGTTAAATTTACCTTGATTTTGTTAAACTAATTATAATATTTACTTGGTCAGTTTTTTTTTTGAATTTTATTTATTATATTCAAATAAACCTTATTTAAAAAGTAACCTACCAAACCTCATTGAAAAATTCAATAAATATTATGTTTATGCCCAGTAAAAAAGTTATAATGTTAAATTTATCATTAATCTATTATTTTAGGTTCAACATTCATATTAAACCTTTACAAAAACAGTCAACATTGATATACTTTTTAATATGAGTTTGTTTAAAAATAAACGTGTCAGTTTTTGCTTTTTATTTCTTTATTTACTTTTAATAATTATTTTTCTTAGATAAAACTGACAATAATATTTTTTTTTGCTATTAAATATATTTTCCATTCCGATTTAATTAGTTTTAGGTTGGTGATCAAACATTTTAAGATGCTTGTTGCTTAAAGTTCTAGGTCTAAATTAAGTTTTTTTTTTTTATATTGACTGACATTTGTTTTATGTTTTAAATAGTGGTTTTTTAGTCGTTGTTAAATTGACTACTAATAAACAATATATAACTTACAGCGGACTTTGTATGTATTCCAAACAAAACTAAGTAGTTCTAAATAGTAAATATACTTTTGTTTGCTACAAATATAAAATGTAATGCTTGAGTAGTTACGTAACCTTCTGATGATTAAAATCTGAAAATTTTGCGTCAAAAAAGTACTAAACTTTATAAAGCTAACTAGTTGGAAATAATTAATTGATTTCTTGTACTTAGATGCTTAAATCACTACACTAAGATGTAAATCTTAGAAAAAAGTGTACTATTGATTGAAGTTCTAAATAAAATAAATGTTTAAAGATTGCTTCAATGTACTAAAACTAAAACGTTTATAAACATGATTATAAGCTAATTTCTTTTCAAGTTTAAAAACTTTTTACATCACACTTACATTTTTAAAACAAATACTTTTATTTGAAAAGTGTTTATACTTTAATTTTTGAGAAGTGAAAAGTTGTCTTGTTAAAAAAAATAAATCTGTAGATAGTAGGAAGTTAGAACTCATCGAAAACAAGAACCTTTTTTCAAATCATAATATTTTGAGCTTTCTTATATTCTATATCTCTTTTTTTATATTCTATTTGTAAACTATAAATATAAATTTCTCAAATTAATTTGTTTTCTGAACATTTCATTTACTTCTCATTAATTCTAAACTAAGTAGTAATTTGGTTATAATGTGTATAAGAGGAGTATTATATATTCTAAGTTTTCTTTACACAAAAATAAATTTTTAAAATGATAAATGTCATAAAGCTACTTATAATTCAAACAGTATTTCTTTGAAATTAGTTTCTGTTAAACATTTTTAAACTTAATTTACTAAAACAAAACATTTCATTAATAACTTGCAAAAAAAAGTACTAAGTTCTTATTAAACAAAAGTTTAAATAACTTTAAATGATAACACATTTTTGATTTTAAAATAAAAAGCTAGTTTAGAAATAAAATAAATAATTGCTAATTTTATTCTTACAAACGTGAGCTTTTTTTTCGAAATCAATAAAATCTGTCATGTAAACTAATTGTTGTTTTTAAATAAATATTGCATTTTCAAAGCTTTTTGTGTTACTAAAATTTATGTTTGTGTTTGATAATTTTTAAAAATTTAATGATTCAATTTTATTTTTCATCAAAAGTCCAATTTATAGTTGTTATCACGTTTAACCAAAAGTTTACAAATTACTAACTGCAAGAAGTTATATCTAAGTTCATATAAAAAGAAAACTGTTTACATTTTGAAATAATTAAAACATTATAGTTTTTTGATCACCAAAACTAAAACTTAATAACAAAGCTAAAACAAAATTGATAGATAAAATAAATATTATTGATAGTTTTTAGATGTCTTTTCTTCTCATTACTTAAAATCATAAAGTTTGAATAAGTAACTTTGTACTTACATATAAAGTATTTTAAAAGTTTGATTAGATGACATAAAACGCAGTAGATTCTAAAAATACTTTTTTTAAATAACATAAACTTGATCATTAAAACTAAAGCTAAATAATGATAACGCAGAAAATCTAACAACAACCCTAGACTGTTGACCACTTGGTTTTAATCTTGTAACGTTCAAAAAAAAAAACTTTACGTTCAGTATACTCAAATTGTTTTTATTCAGAAAATTTTTTAATGTACAATTTTAAAAACTAGTTTATAATTTACATTGGGCTAAAAATCAATGTAGCTTTAGAATTAAGCTTTTCAACAATTTTTGGTATTGTAAATTTGTATATATTTTAAAATTCAGCTGACGCAGATTGAGCTATTGATACAGCTTATCGAATATTGGAAGATCGAGTGTTAGTTTTAAAAATAAAACAAGTTTGTAAAATAAATTAACAAAAATAGGAAAAAATCTGACATGAATCGATTTTTTTTTCTTTTTTTACTACTTGGAATAATAGCTCCAGATTTCAAACCTACTCAACGCCCTTACTATAAATTTAAACTGATTAGATTTTTTTAATGCTTTTTTTTTTAATAAAAAAAACTAGTTAGCTTTAATAAATATTTATCTTCATATCTCTTGTCTACGTAAAGTATTCATGGCTATGATTCTGTACAATATAATCTTAGTTAAATAGTTTATTACAATAGTTTTATTTTAAGTATTGATGTACCGGACCCTAGTTTGAAAAAAAAAAAATCCAAATCCGGTTCCGGCCGGATTTTAATGTATGAAAACTATCCTGATCTGGGTCCGGCCGGATACGAATTTTAAAAAAAAGTCCGAATCCGGGTTTGGCCGGACTCGAAATTGTAGGTCCGGTACATCACTAATTTTAAGTTAACTTTGTTGAAAGTTAAGTTTTCTTTTCATAAAAAAATTTAACATTATAAATTTGATGCAGCGCTACTGACTGCTAAAATTAAAGTTGTTAAAATAAAAACATGCTGCCGTACTACATTTTGAGTTTTTTTTTTAATATTTAAGTGGCTGTGTGATTTAACTAAACGAGGTTGTCACAAAATAAAACGAGATAAAGTTTAAATTGAAGACAATGATAAGTTTAACAAATCCAGATTGGTATGTATTTATTTCCAAGCAGTTTCTTTCTAGATACGTTTAAAATTGTGTTTCATCTAAATCTATAAAACGAAGTTGTGTGTCACTACTTTTGGTGTTGGCATTTTAATTTGTTTTAAAACAGTATTGGTAATGAGTTATACTTTGTTTTTAAAATAAAATTTAAGAAAGATTTTACCGTACTTAGGCTACAAAAAAATAATAATGATAATACATAGCTTAAATTATAGATAGAAATTTCTGCCTGATGTGAACTCAGCATTAAGAACACAAAAAAGGATAATAAACGTAATGACCGTTGGCCTACTATTAGCTAAAACAACTTCAACGTATGTGATGTTTCACATAAAAATCAAAAACACCCATGACAAATTGTTTATTATCAATTGACTTCTTTAATCTATCATTGAGTGTCCTAGTGTACAATTTTGTCTATTATCCTCACCTACTTATCAATGTGTCCTTTTAAATTAAGTTCAAAGGACTGAGAAGCGTCATACTTTTTATCACTTGTTTTACCAATCAGACCTTACTCACAGTTGGCAGTTTGCTAGGATCTAGTACCAGCAAAAACCGAGCAAACAGTTGTCGTCGGCATAACAAAGTTGGTAAAGCGCTAAAAGCCTTGATAGTATAATTTGACAAATATTAAATTGTCTTTAAGCAATTTTTAGTGATGTGACTATATTTTATGTTAAAGTGTATATGTAGGTATCCACAAAGAAGTCCTTTGGCAAGGCGTCACTTTTACACTAAAGCACTTTTGTGATTTTACACCTCATCATTTCTGCACTATTTTAAATTTCTTCGATCACAGTTACCGCTAACCGCTTACCCTTAGTCGGTATTTTTGTTTTCTTTTTTGTTTAATATAACTTTATTTTTTACTATCACCGTTACACCTAAACCTCATATTTGGTCGTTTTTTTAATGTTATTATTGTATTTCAACTTTTAATTTTATATTAATTATACTCCTTATCTTAACCCTTAGTCTGTATTTGTTTACTTTATTATTATTATAATTTTTTATTGTCTTGCAAAATTGTAACTTGTGGAAAATTGACCTTTGTTGAAAAACTTTTTTGTGTAAAACTGACCTATCTCGAAAGTATGTATACAGTATGTATAACAAAAATTCTGTTAAACCAGGGGTCGGCAGGCAATTAGTGCTTGCGGGCCAAATTTTAAGTTTCAAAATCTTTGCGGGCTACAGTTTAAGTTTTGGTCACATTTTAATAATTCAGTACTTTCAAATTGATTTCAAAATATGGAAACGAATCTAAATTGCGCGAAGACAAAATTGCACGAGGTTACTAAATTGCACATGGGGACTAGTTGCACGAGAACAAAATTGCACGAGGCGAAAAAATTACTAACTCAAAATAACTAAATAAACAATATATTGAAACCTTTATATTTTATATAAAAAAAAAGCATGTATTAGTGTAACTAATTTTAATTTAATTAGGTTTATGTTAACTTTTTTTTTTGTTAAATTTATTTATCTTTTTTTCAATTGAAACTAAATTATTGTGTTTAAAAACTATTATAAATTTAAAATGATTTTAATAACAAAAAAACAGAATTTTATTTAAATAAAAACATTCCTTATTAAAGAATAAACATGTATAAATGTGAACTTAAATTAAATTAGAATTATACTAAACTTCAATATGAAATAAAATAAAATTACAAATAAAACTAAATTAATAATATTTACATGGGTAGGTGTTAAAATTGCACGAGCGTACAAAATTGCACGAAGATAAATTTGCACAAAAAAAAAACAACCATGCAAAATAGTGAGACAATAAAATAAAAATAGAATTCAAATCTAACTTATATAGTGGAAATGCAATCAACGTAATTAATAATAATAAAGCAAAGAGTAATTAACAATACATAAGTACTTCTAATTACAATGCGTATAAAAAATAATAAAACAGAGCTACAACTTATAAAACAACTTAAGAAAACAACGAAATAGTATAATCAAAATCTTTATGTTTACACAACTTAGTTTTTCTTAACAAAATACAAATAGACTCAAGTTTAATTAAATCTGAAATGTGAAAACATTTTTTAAAATTTTTAAATCTTATTAGATTATAATTACTAGCACAAACAAAGTTATTACTAAGTATTTAGAAATAGCAGATCTTTTTGAAGCATTTATTACTCTAATAGATTTAGTTTTCTTATTACTCTTACAAAATTCATCGATACTTTTTGCAATATGTTCTTTTATTCTTTTGCCAAATTGTTTTGAGGTCATCCCGACATAACTAGCTTCACAGAAGCAGTTAAACTGGTAAACTACCATACTTTGTTAAAATCCTGCTATCGGATCTTTTCCTCCAGGTCTGAACATTGGTTTCGATATAAAAATTACAATCGGCTTGGCCGAATGATACGTCCTACTTACTAATTTACAAATCTCTCTTTCTAAAACTCCTGAGTTCTTATTGACATAAGGCAATACTGAAGGAAACAAGCATTTCTCCGGCCCTGCTGGCTCTATTTTGTTCAAACTATTAAGATGTAAATTTATTATTATTTTATTTTAAATTTTTCCGAGTAAAGACCAAATAGTCGCAGAATATGACTAAAAAGACGAAGATAAAGAATATTTTCATTTACAATACTAATAACTCAAATGGAGTGTACAACTAGTTGATTTCTTAAAAAAAAAAAGGTCGGCTGGTGTACTCTTAACAGATAAAATATGAAATCATAAGTCATTATTACCTAATGCTGATTAATACATTTTAAATCAGATAGATATATTCTTAAAAAATTGAAACTTTTGAAACTCGTATTTATTCCTTTACTTTGTATCAAGTCAATTTTTATAATTTATAACTCTTCATAGTTTTGATGTAAGAACTTTTTTATTTGATAATTTGATACGATGTTAAAGTCTAGTTCTGGACAAAACGTTAAAAGATATCCAAGTTGTTTAAAGAATTGCAAAAAATTACAGTGTAGACAAGCACTTATTTTATCTTGCTTTTAATTTATGAACATTAGACTTTTAAAAGGTTGCTCATGGCGTATTAAAATCAATAAAAAATTAAAATAATATTTTTAGTGAAAATTTTGGTGGATTAGTTAATCATTTCTATCAATGTTTTAATTTTGTAGGTTATGATATCCTTTTCATTTATATTTTTTTATATTTAAGTACATTATAAACACCCACAGCGTTTGGCTTTATTAACTAATCTCATTAGTTTTTTTGGAGAAATATAGACTCTGATTTTATTACTTCAGAACTTTTTAACATTAACTTTTAGGAAAATACCATGAATAGCTATATTTCTAACATTAAATAAGCAGCATTAGTACGCCACAAATCAACACTTACCACAAAGGTTAAGCATTATAGATTACTGCTATTACAGTAATTTTTGTTGCTTTGCATAGTATTTTTACTCGTTAATGTTTGTTTATATAAACTAAACTTTTTTTATACTTTTTTAACTAAAAAGATCTAACGGATCCGGACTTGATTTTAATTTTAAGATTTAACCGAAAACGTAATAAAATCCAAGTCGAGATAACTTAAAATGTTCTAAACTTTTTCTGTGTAATATAACTACACCCTTCTTTTTTCCTTACCTTATTTACTTTAGCTTATATTATGTAGCTCAGTTGTATAAACAGTAGTAAATAAGGGTATGCTAAGAACTTTCTACTTAACTTTAATAAAAATTCAAAGTATTTGTTCTTTGTTTTTCTCAACAAATGGATAGTAAAAAATAAGAAACTAAGATATTGGGCATTCATTATACCTTCAATATTGATAAAACTACTTAGATAAAAAATTTAATAAATTAAATAAACTTAATAAAACAAATGTTTAAGCACTGCTTTGGTTTATTACCGGTTTCGGTGAGCCTTAGCCGACCTTTTCAAATAATTTCAAAACAGTAAATAACATTTAGACATTGGCAGTAATGTGAATCTGAACTCATTGATGCGTAAAAAATAAATAAACATTAACTATTCAAATTTTAATGAAAAATGCATAATTAGGTGAACTAAATATTGGTATTAATTAATAAATAAAAATAAAAGAAATTAAAAAACTAAATGCAGTAATATAAACGAAAACACAACAAATTCTTAACAAAATTCTGAAAAAACTAACGGATGATTAAAATGCTAAAAATATTTAAATTATTAGGTTTTAGACTCATTCCAATAGAATAATAAAAATTTGTTTCTGTGCCTGCAAGAGCTCATTACTTCTGATCTTTTATTAATACAGTTCTTATCTGCTTGTAGGATCTTTAATGCTTCTTTCAAGCACAACCTGCACGTCTCGATTCTCGGTCTTGATTCATATTCTTTTTCCAGTATTGTCCAAGTCAATTCATAATTCTTATTTTCGTTCTTCAATGTGTGGATGTATTTTGATAGCTCAGTTGCTTGTTTGTATTGAATATAATTTCTATCTTCTGGGTTGCTATTTATTGTCGTTCTGTGGGTTGCCACTCTTTTTTAAATTGGTTGGCGCTTAGACCAATATATGATTTAGTTGCATTGTCAGTTTTTACTGTGGCCTGGTATATGACATTTTTTGCCCTACAGTTACCGCCTTTCAAAGGACATTTCTCTTTGTTTCTACAGTTACATGTTTCATCTTCATCATTCTTGTTGCAGTTTGTGAGCTTCTTGTTATGATTCTTTATGATTGTCTCAATGTTTGGCAAACAGCTGTAACTTAATTTGATGTTGTTCTTATTCAAGTATTTTTTGAATTTACTGTCTACTCCGAAGTATTTGTTTATTATTTGGAGAAATTTCTTGCCAATGTTTGTTTTTATTGATTTGCAGTATGGTGGATTAAACCATATTATTTTTCTTTTTCTTTTTCTAGGCTGTTTCTTTTCATCATCTTCATCTTTGAACTTTATTTTGTAATTATAGCCACTTAACTTTATTGCGTCATTGTAATCTTTACTTATTTCATTGAATAGATTTTCATTGCTAGAATTTTTGGAAAGTCTTTCTTCTATCATTTTTGGGATTTGTTTTAGTATAGCTGGAGGGTGGTTGGACTTTGAATTAATATATATAATTTTGCTGTTTTCTTTTCTATATGGTTGGAATGTGTGGTTGTATAGATTGAAGCTTAAGTCTAGATAGTTAATTTTACGTGAAGGATTTTCAATATCTAACTTTATTCCCATTTCTTTTGATATGTTGTGCATGGATTTTTTAATTTTCTCTATATCAACATTACTTTTGTTTTTTTCTATGACCATTAAGCCATCGTCGCGGTACAATCCTGTTGTTAGGTTTGGGAGCGCATTCCTGAGTTTATGTAGTATATAGAGACCTACTAGTTCGCATATTTCCGCTCCATGAAATTTCCGCTCCATGGAATGAGTCTAAAACCTAATAATTTAAATATTTTTAGCATTTTAATCATCCGTTAGTTTTTTCAGAATTTTGTTAAGAATTTGTTGTGTTTTCGTTTATATTACTGCATTTAGTTTTTTAATTTCTTTTATTTTTATTTATTAATTAATACCAATATTTAGTTCACCTAATTATGCATTTTTCATTAAAATTTGAATAGTTAATGTTTATTTATTTTTTACGCATCAATGAGTTCAGATTCACATTACTGCCAATGTCTAAATGTTATTTACTGTTTTGAAATTATTTGAAAAGGTCGGCTAAGGCTCACCGAAACCGGTAATAAACCAAAGCAGTGCTTAAACATTTGTTTTATTATATTTAGCTCTTTACATTGTGTAAGTTGAGCACTTTTTTTGCAGTCAATTTCAATAATACATAAATTAAATAAACTAAAAAGTTTTACAATTTTAAACTTTTTAAATATAAACACATATTTTGTCCTATTTTTAAGCTCACTAATAGCGATATGTATAAATAAAATTTAACTATAAAATTTTCTCACTATGACAAGTAAATTTTAAGCACTAGTATATCAATTTAAAAAGATTCAGTCGAATATTGCACTGACAATCCTTGTCCTTACCTGCTTTCAGAATTGAATTCAAACTGTTTAAACATCCAGACAAATATAATATGATAGTTATTTGTCTTACTCAAAACATAAGCTCTGTTAAACGATGATTGACAAAAACTGTAAACTTATTGGTGACGTCAATACTAAAATCAATCAATAACACAATTCTTTTCAAATTATCTAACTAGTCTTTTTCTTAAGACGTTCGAGATTCAAACTTTATTCCATACAAAAATTTAATACTAAGAAAACTTTAAGCTCCTAAAAAACATCACAATTTAAATATCTAGCAACTAGTTTATTGCACAGCTGATTTATAAACGATGAGGAATGAGATTATTTAAACTTTCTCGAACCATTTTATCTTGGTCTTGATCGTGAGTAACCCAAGGGGTATCATCTACAGTATTGCTGTTTCGAGGAGAACTATCGTGAACCATGATAGAGACAGGATATATACGAGGTATCTGTAAAGAGCCTGAAATTACAAGTTAGTGTTATTTTCTATGTTTCCAACAACATAAATAGAATATAATTTTGAACTTACTGCTACCGAAAACATTATTGTTCTGCTGAAGATTAGTAGTTGTTCTGCTTATAAGTTGTTCAGTTGGAATATCTTCTTCTTCATAATTTAAATGCTCACCCACCGAGTTTAACCTCGTGCGTGGTCTAAGCTGTCTTTGTAGATTACCTGATAACATATTTGGTTTTTCGTTTTTTTTTAAACTAATTAAAAACTTAATTCTTCTTTATAGAGCTTTTATTAAAGTTAATTTCATAAAATAAACGTTTTCCGCAAGTTTTTGTCATTTAAATTAAAAATTATTATTTTTTATTCCTAAACTAAACATTAATCTAAAATTAATTTTAATTAAATTGCTAAAATTACATCTGATTGCTGGCTGAGTCATAGTTGTCTCTAAATAACTTACGTTGAAATATATATTTTTAAATCTCACTTTAAAGTTCTTATAAAGTAGTTTGTAATTTTCATTATTTTTACTATATAATGTACTTTAATTCTTAGTTGAAACTTCCCAAAATTACCTCCAATGACTGGCTGATTCCTGCTCGGATCATACGGCCTCATCCTGTCGAGAAGCTCCATGAACATTAATGATCTACAAAGTTCCTGCACTCTTTCATTGATCTCTCTTAACCTTATCAATACATCTGCTTCATTTCTTTCTCTCATCCATTCATTTCTACTCTCAAGGCGCATTTGCTCGAAATCATGGTTCAGGAATTCTTCATTCCAGTTGGGATTATCTTCAGCGTTCTCAACTGGATCGTCTCACTCAATAATGTTAGTGTTTTGGCTCATGATGAACTTTATTTACTTTATTTTGTTTTGTGAATATTAAACAACTTAAAATTAGTGTTAACACCTAAAAAAATATGGTATGTTATTAAAACTAAAAGTTAAGATGAAATTAAAAAATATATACAACACTTTAGTTTAAAAAAGTTGAATGACTTGAAAAAAGCTTTTGGTTTAGATAGTTTCTTCTTATATTTTTAGGTCAAAGTATGTGGACACCCTGTACTGTAGGGGAACGGGTCTAAATTGCACGAAGACGAAAATGCATGAGGTTAATAAACTGCACGAGGAGGCTAAACAGCACGAGAATAAAATTGCACGAGTGCACAAAATTGCACGAAGACGATTTTGCTCCAAGGGTCAATTTTGCACGAGTTACATTTTTGCACGTGAGTAAAAAATGAAGAAAAAGTAAAATTTTAAAAAAAAGAAATAAAATACAATAAAATAATATAATAAAAAAAAAATACTAATCAAGGGTAAGGGTTAGGGGAAACATTGATATTATAAATAAAAAAATATTAATAAAAAAATAAATTAAAATAAAAAATAATATTAATAATAAGATATTGATCAAAGGTTATGGTAAGGGGTAACAGTAAGAGTTTAAAAAAAATTGAAGAAATTCATAAAAAGAAAATAATTTTAAAAGGGTGAAAAAAGATTTTTTTACTTACCGACTGAAGGTAAGGGTTAGGGGTAACAGTGAGAGTAAAATAAAATATAAAAAAAAATTATATAAAAAAAAAAAGGTTTTTAAGTTAAAAAAGTTTTTTTTTTAATTTTCCGACTGAAGGTAAGGGTTAGGGATAACAGTGATAGTAAAAAAAAAAAGTATTTTAAAAAAACCTAAAGAAAATTAATTAAAAATAAAATTAACCCATGCAAAATTCTTTGCTCGTGCAAAATAGTCTTCGCGCAAAAATGACCCTTCGTGCAAAAGTATCTTTGTGCAGTTTTATCTTTGTGCAATTTTTTTCCCTCGTGCAATTTTGTAGCTCGAGCAATTTTGACAGCTACCCGTACTGTAGTGTTACACTAACTAACTAACTTGAAATAAATTAACTTTATTTTTGTTAAATGCATTTTAGTTGGTATACTTTCGTAGGTCCTTTTTTAATAACCATTATTACCACTACTCTTTTATAATATAAAAGGTCAATTTTGAGCCATTTTGTTCACTTCAACATTCAACCATTAACTCACATTATCTGCTCCGTAGTAATTTCCTATCGTAACTTGTTTATAACTTCGTTAGTAATAAAAAATGTTATTATGTAGCGCTAATTGTATAAAACTTATTAAACACAATTTCTAATTGTATCTAATAATATTGACTTATGGTTACTTATGGTTACTTATGGTTACTTATTGCTGGATACAGATCTTAGCTAAACCTAGAAAGAGGATCAGGTAGATTACTACCAATGTATATAAAGAAAAAAAAAATTAATTTCATTATAAATAAGGATTTTCTTTTTATGGTATGCTACTGATACAACATTCTTTACATGAGGTTTATACAATTTTGAAATAATGTGCAAAATTGAGCTTTATTAATTTTGTTAAAAGCATTTCATTACATATAGAACATAAATTAGTTATATTTTTAATTAAAAAACTTAAAAGCTTACAAAAATGATTGTTCTTAAAAAAAATTCTTATGGTATTTAAAAGCTATAAAAAAAGACTTAACTTTTTTTTAAATGAAGTTATTAGTAAACAGTTTAAAATTTTTTGTTTTTCAACACCTGTTATTTAAAGTATAAATATTTTTAAAATTTTAAACTCTAACTGTAATTAAATAGCTTATTAATTAGCTTAAAGATTATTAAAAAATTCATCGCTTCTTTTAAAACAGCTAACCTAATTAGAAATAGCATGAGTAGCTTTCCAGGTCTTCTCAACATGCTTTAGTTTAAATTTGCAGATTGTGCAATTAGAATATAATATTACTGCCAACAAAAACAATAAAAAAATTCATAGTTAAGTTTAGACGAGTCCTGGACAAGACGTTAAAATGTATTTAAATGGTCTGCAATTGGATAACCAATAGGTTCCTTCGTACATCAGGTCCTAGGATCAAGTATTTTAGCGATTTGTTTTGCTGTTCAATACAATAAAGACAATATATGTCGTCCTAATAGTTAAAAACTTCAAATAGTGACATACTGGAAATTTAAACACGAAAACAAACTTGATGAAAATATTTAGACTATTTTTTTGATAAATGATAGAAACTTAACAAAAAGTACACATTAATAAAATATTTAAAATATGAGCAGGAATAAACAAATATTCCTAAAACTGAAGAAATCTCTACCACAGCTAAAAAGAAGCAAGTTTATGTTTTTCCAACAAGCTATATAAAAGAAAAAAAAATATAGTAACTATTTTTAGTAACTTGATGTAGATTAGAGCTCTAAAACTTGTTTTTTATAAAGCCCCCCTTTAATAAAATTAAAAAATAATGACCCCTTAATTTTTTTAGAAAACTGTTATTTTTTGCTCTTTGTAACTAATTCCAGAATTGTTGTTCTATATTTTAAATGATGGTCTATGCCTTCTTTCTAGCTAATGACTCCCATAATTTTCTAAACATGCCAACTCATGGAAGGTCAATAACAGATGAACAAAAAATTTAGGTAAAAACTAACTTATTAAAAAATTTAATTTAGTATCATAAACATCAGTGGTTGAATTTGTGATACTAACAAAGTTTACACAATAAAAAAGACTTAACACTTATACTAAGTTTCTAACTAGTCAAATTTAAAGTTCTTAGACGTTAAAATGGTGGGCAACAAAATCAATATTATTTTTTTGGCATGTTTATTTGATAAGACACTGTTTCACCGCTAAAAGCAGATCATTATGTACAAAAACTAATAACGATCTAAGGCGTTTCACAAACATAATGTAATAGTTAATATTTTTAAACAATTTATATTTTTAACTTTAAGCAAAAAATTTTTAAATTTTTTTTGAAATATTAAGATTTCAAAAGTAATCATAAAAACAATTATATACTGTATTTCAAGTCTATTCACTAGCAAAGAAGTTTGGTGTAAGATGTCACAGTA
Source organism: Thalia democratica (assembly GCF_965202585.1). Taxonomy (NCBI): domain Eukaryota; kingdom Metazoa; phylum Chordata; class Thaliacea; order Salpida; family Salpidae; genus Thalia; species Thalia democratica. The sequence goes on along the minus strand of NC_139165.1, from coordinate 39,461,680 downwards.
AACAAACCTGGTAATAAATGATTTTTTTTTTTTGCTGATTTACCTTCCTTTTCTTTTTGAATTCTTCTATTTTAAATATTAATAAACAATTCGCAAAAGAAAATAAATTGGATTAAAATTGATAAGATCAAATATACTTAAGCAATAAGTTTACAAATAACAGAAACAAAACATAATTAACTTCAAGTTTTATGAACTTTGAAATAAAGTTTATATAGTATTAAGTTATATTATATTTAAAACATGTCTCATATAAGTTTATATTTAGTATAAACATATAAACATTTCCAAACAAAAAACATATCTATTATTATTAACCTAATGTTCAAAAATATATCAATAAGCGTTCAAATAAACTTATAGAGTGAAAGTTGTTGAATTAAAGTTTACAATGTTTGTATGATTTTCTTTTAATCTTTACATTCTGTTTTACTTAAATGACTAGTTTTAGACAACATAAGAAAATAAGCCATTAAAACAGCATACGAGTTCCAAGAAAAGCTTCTTATAGCAAGTTAGAGTTAAAAATGCTTGTATGATTTTTTTTATCTTTACATTCTGTTTTATTTAAATGACTAGTTTTAGACGACATAAGAACATAAGCCATTAAAACAGCATACAATTTCCAAGAAAAGCTTCTTATAGCAAGTTAGAGTTAAAAATTTTTGTATGATTTTTTTTTTCTTTACATTCTGTTTTACTTAAATGACTAGTTTTAGACAACATAAGAACATAAGCCACTAAAACAGCATACGAGTTCCAAGAAAAGCTTCTTATAGCAAGTTAGAGTTAAATTTTTCTAGTTAAGTTCTCCCAAATCACTATCTTAGAGTTTTAGGACGACACCTAATGGTATATACTTTTAAGCGTTTTTAGAATTTTCTCAATACGATTAAAACTGGATAGAATAATTATAAACGCTTGTCTATGTCTGCTTAAAAACAAAAGACAATCGTAAAATAGAGCTACATACAAACGTTCTGAAGTATCATATTTAAAAAGTTTAGATACGCAGATTATGATTATTATTTTTTCCCTTATTAAACAATACTATCAAGCTTTCCATTTGTACCAACTGTTATAATGTTCTTAAAGGTTTCACAAAAAGACAGGAATGTTTTGAATAAAAGCCTAAATTAAACAATATTTATCAAACTTTTTTTTTATTCACTTAAACTGAAAAATTTACATTTTAAGTTAAATTTTAAACCACAAGTGTTAATAATCAAAAGTGAAAACTAAAACAATGTTTGAGTTATGCACAAACAAGTTTTATTAATGAAGGTTTAATGCATGGTAGTAGAAGCCTAGAATAAAATATAAGGATGATGATAACTTTTTCCTAATATTATAACAACTTTTAGCTTTTCTAAATACTTTGTTTATGCTTGAACGAACGTTTTTACTTTTTAAATATTTAAACCAGATTTGATTAATTTGTTCAAAAAAACAGCTTTAAATAAAAGGATTGTAAAAGATAACCAATATTTTATAAGTACGTTGTTGATATATTCTCTAGCTAGATATCTAGCTGCTTACAACATAACATAACACTACTAAGATTAATAAACTAAAGTTTGTAAAATGTATACAATAGAAATAACATAACAGAGTCAATAAAAAGTAATGATCTAAGTAAGAACGCAAAGTCACTCAAATAAAAATTAAAAATATCTAGATAAAAAAATAAAATAATAGTGGAAGAACTTCTAAAACTACTTAACTTTATCTAGTTAACTCAGTTTGACTAAACTCTAGTTTTATACAAAAATCTCATATTAGCACCTTATTCAGACCATAAACTATATATACTGAAAAACCTGCTGTACAGCAAACATACTAATAGTTAATAGTTTATACTTTTCTAGACTTAGATTATAGAAAAATATGCAACATAATAGAATCAAACATAGTTCATAAAACTTTGAAGAAGCTCAAAGAACAGAAAAAACTCTTTGAGCTTTGAATAAATGAAAAATAAATGAACCATAATTTATCACTAAAAAGATTATGAGAGAGGAGATTAAATTGAGCACTTTTTTCACTGAGTTTGTATTTAACCTTGAAATTACCATTTACAGACCCTTGTAAAAGTACATTTGGAGTTAAATCATAATCAAGCTGCTTAACTTTTTGAACGTGTATTATTTACCTGATTTAGAAAATGAATCATTTTAAATATTTATTTATTAAAATTTAATTTATATAAACTACTTTTAATTGAGTTTTTTTAAGTATCTGAAGACTTTAAAGCTTTTTTTTAAATAAAAACTTTTGAACGAGCTGTTTTACTAAATGTATAAAACGTTTGCCATTCATTTGAAAAAAGAAGTAATAACATTTTTTTTTAAATAGGATTTAGGTTTTTTGTAACAATTAAAAAAGCTATATTTCAAAATTTAATTTTTACAGTTTATTACTTGTTAAGTAACTGAACTTAAAATAATGTTCTTGAACAACAATATCCTGATATTACTTGATAGTGTTGCTAAAATACTAACGTGTTGCTCTGCTAACTTAACATAAACGCTTTAAAAGTAATAGTTTATTTTAACTTAAAATGAAAGCCCGAGAAAATTTTGTAGGATTGACAAATGTGCCTACCTTATCCTCGGTACGAAAGACTAAAAGTCAAAAGTTAAGTCATCTTAGAAAACATAACTTAGAATATTTTGAGTTTTTTCACAGTAAAGTAAACGTGTTCATACGCGACTTAAAGGTTATAAAATATATTTCCAGTCAAATTAACGTTTGAAAATTGATTGCTTTTAGCAATAAATAATGTTTACCTCAATTTGGTATATATAGCCGCAAGTGTACAATTTTATATTTCTTTACTTTTCATAAAAACTGCTAGAGAAGTTGTTAGATTTTCTGCTTTATCACTAAATTTCAGTTTTAATGATTAATTATTACTGTTTAACTACTTTTAAGTTTTAGTTTTGTTCATGAAACTTGTTTAAACTTTGTTAACCAGTTTTAGTTTTGATGATCAAAAATTTACAGCTGCTAACTTTATAAGGTGAAAACTTTTGCTTAAATTTCTATAAAACTTCAAATAATATTACTTTTTTAATTACTAATATTTAAGCAAATATTTTAAAATGAGTAAACTAAAGGAAACATTTAGAGTTGATTTTCAACTAACTCAATTTGACTATTTAATTTTTTTTTTCAATGTTAACACCACAAAAATGTCTTAGTTCTCAACATTTGTTAAAAGATAGGAATTACTTTAGAAGAGAGCTTAAAATAAAATAAAGAAAACCTTTTTTTTTTGTAAAAACAAGCAGTATCATTCGTTTATTTCATTTAATAAATAACTTTCTTTTGTATGGGCCTGTTATAAGTAAAAAACAATCTTTTAAACGTTCGTAAATATATTTTTTTATTAAGAACTAAAGGCTTACTTATCTTTGAAGTCAAAAGTTTCAATTGTTGTTTATTTACAAAGTAAGTTTTAGAATTTTCTAACACTAAATAACGTATACAAAAAAATTCTAAATTTCATATAGCTTTATACCATTAATAATTTTAAATTATGTTTTATTGTATGAACATGAAAAATAATATTTCACTGTATTAAAGTGATGTACGGACTCGATAACAGAAAGGTTCGTACACCCGGTACTTAGAAAAAATATTTTGAGCGCTGTCAACCAACAAACAATGCTGTCAAAATTTATACAGCATAAAAGCATCTGTTATCCTATATATACATACTATTACTTAATACAAATTAGTTTTAAAACTATCGTAAAAATTTTAATTATATCAAAATAAATTATTTTGATTGTAATTTAAAAGTTAACCTACTACATTTATGGATTACAAGTTGTAGATAGTTAGTTTTTAAAATTTTAATTCAAAAAAAAAAAGTTATGCTTTCATAAGTTTAAATGTCTACGTACGTCCTATGATTTTTTCTTCTCATCAAAAATATAGTCTAAATAACTTTTAAATAGAAATTACTGTTGTGTATAAATTCTTACGAGTGTGAAGTTGGCTTAGTAACGTTTTCTAAGAATTTTTTTTAAATGTTTAAACTTTGGACCTAATTATTTTCCTTATCTTAATAGCTATTTTTTTTTGTATATTAAAGAACAGTCCTTTGCTTTTGATTTAAAACAAAAATCATTTGGTTGTGATTTGACATTTATATGGGCCTCTTATAAAAAATGAGTTATGTTTTAAATTTTTACTTAACTCGAATTGTAAAATAATCTTTTTTTTTAATTCATATTTATATGTGAATAAATGCCAAACAGATCTTTTTTCCAACTGCAATGAGTTGTACTATTTGGCCGTATTCTAGAATTCCTAACTCCGATATAAGACCTAATAACACGAAATATGAGTTTTGTAATAAGTTTTTACTAAGCTCGCATTACAAAAAAAAAATTTTTTTTTTAATCTATGTAAATAAATGCCATACAGAATTTTTTGATTTTTTCAATTCTTAATATTTTGTTTTATTTGGCGTTATTCCGGAAAAATTATTTCTGGAATAAGGGTAAGTAGTACAAAATATTAACAATTTAAAAAAAAAATGTATGGCATTTATTCACATATAAATAAAATATTAATAAAAATAATTTAATTTCTTTTTTTAGTTCAAGCTAAGAAAAAATTGATAACAAAAATCAATTTTTTCTGAGGGGTCCCACACTAAAAGTCAAACCTGAACTAAATGAATTTATTATTTCAAATTAAAAGCAAAGGACCGTTCTCTAGAATAAAAAAAAATAATTAATTATCTATTAAGATAACGAAAATAATTTGGTCTTAAAATTCGAAATTTATAAAAACTCTTGAAAAAAGTTACCAAACCAACTTCAATCTCGTTAAATTATTTTCATTAAATAATAAAATTTAATCATAGTTATTTAAAAAAAAATATTTTTTATTAATTATCAAATTCTTTTTTGTTGAATAACAAGCAAAAGTAAATTGTATACTAGGTTTAACATCTTAATGTCGTTGGTAGAGTTAAATATGCACAAAAGGATACTTTTTTACACGAAAGACTTTTGCACGGGTTAAATTTTATTTCAAATTTATTAAACGTTTTAAAAATTCAAATATATATGTTATTTTTTCATTTTTTTACTCAGTTAATTTTTTTCTTTCACTGTTACCCCCAACCCTTACTCTCGGTCGGTAACTTACTGTTTCTTCTTTTTTTTTCATTTTTGATGTTTTTTTTTTTATTTATCTATTTTTATTCTCGTGCAAAAATTACCTTTCGTGAAAAAGTGACCCTTCGTGCATATTTGACCCATTGTGCAAAGGTTTCTTCGTGAATATTTGACCTGCTCCCTAGTGTAGTTGTTGAATCGACTAATTACAGGAAATCAATTAACAAAAGCCAACTAATTACTTTTTTAAATTTTAAAACTGTAGTAAAGAAAATTCTTAAACACAATCAGCAAATAATCACATAATTACTTAAGCATCGCATTTTGATTTTAAAGCAGACAAATATATATTCAGTAATCAGAACTGCTTAATTTTGAAATTCTAGCAATAATGCTGTAAAGTTATATTACACTTGCTTTAAATTAAATATTTTATAGTAGTCAATTTGGCTTAGACTAAAGCGTAGAATCACAATTTCAAACATAACACAAGTTTTAGTCAACTTTTAAATTTTTTAATAGGTATTAAAACTTAGCTTCGTTTAGTTCTAAAATTTTAAGCAACAAGTATCTTTAGGTATTTAATGACTTACCTAAAATTTATTAATTTCAGTTGAGATAATTAGTAACAAAAAAATGTTTTTGTCATTTTGGTCTTAGAAATCTAACTATTTAAACTAAATTAAGAAAAAAAAAACAATAAATAAAACTTTAGTAATTTTTAAGAAACTAAAATTAACAAATTTAACAACCTTGGCTGTTTTTTGTATAAAATAATTTAAAAGTTAATATAAATATTGAGCCTAAGAGCAATAGATTAATGATAAATTAAACAGTAAAACTTTTATATTTGGTGAAAACACATTATATATTTTTTTTAATGAGTTTTAGTAGGTTTTGGTTTAGCTAAGGTTAATTTTGAATGTTAATAGTAAACTCAAAAAACAATAATGGAGTAATAACTGCATTAAGACTAACAAACTTAACGTTTTTATAATTTAAACTAGTATTGTATTTTGGCTATTTACTGTTACTTTTATTTAAGGTTTGAAATTATACATTTATAAATGCTTTGTAGTTAATTCAAAATATAAACAAGGATGCTACACACTTAGGCTTCTCATGATATTCTAAATTAGTTTAATTCAAACCTATTTAAAAATATTTCAAATAAAGTAAATTACTAATGCTCACTCAAACTTTTTTTTTTTGGAAATTTCAGGTTTTTTTTATAATTAAAAATTTCTTTTTAATTTTTTTCTTTTATCAAATGTGTTTTAATTTTATCATTTATAAAAATTAATTTAAGTTTTTATAGTTCGTCACTAATTATTTAGTTTCGTTTTAAATTTTACTTTATTTGATTTTACAAAACAAAACTAAAATGTGTTTTTATTAGTTTTAATAAACTAAATTTAGTTCAATGTGATTTATTATAGATCTAAGTAACTCAGGCTAGTTTTTGGTTATTCAAACAGTCTTTTGACTTCAAGTTAAGTATAAAATTGTACATGTTTCAAATACAAAAACTAACTAAAAATTTATTCAATATAAGTAGAAATAATTCACTTTAAGGAGGGTTGTAAACCTAATTTATGCATTTAAAAACTTATCTTAACTTTAAAAAACTCAACAAATAAGTTCATCTACTTTTTATTATAACTGATTACTCATTTATAGTTAGGTTCTTTGTAGTCTAATGATTTGGTTTTGTTTTAACCTAGATTAATACCAAAATAAATTATTGTTTAGGGGGCAGTTGTAACAAAAATTAAGTAACTTTAAGCAACAAAACTAAAACTAAGTACAAGAAGTTTGAAGCAAGTAAAGAGTTAGAACAATATTTGTTATCTATTTTATTAAGAGAGTTTTAAAATTTTATTGTTTTATGGAGCTACATTTTATTTTAATAAATTTTTAAGACTGTTTAGTTTTATCTTTAAAGCACAAATTTTGTTTTAATTACTATACACATGATACTTGATAACTAGTTGTCCTTCATGGCTTATACTTTACAACTATATGATATTGTCTTTAAAAAACTTTTGGATAACTAAAAGTGTTTAAAATGATATTCAATAAGTCCTACAAATTCATTTCTTTCACACAAATTCTGGCTTTTATTACATGTAAATAGTTTAAGTTATTTTTTAGAAGAGAAGCTTATCAGTCGTGAATTAATTTTAAGCTTTTTATAATGGAAAATAAAAGTAAAATTAATGAAAGTCTTTTACAAAAATTTTAAACCAACTAGATTAATACTTTGTAATAAATGCGTTTAAATTTTTTTAGATTTTTTTTAGAACGTTTTAAATGGAAATTTGTTATTATGAGTTTTTAATTTCATAGTGTACATATTACAAATACTTCATGCGGACAATCAATAGGAGCTAAAGTATATTTCAGAAGTCTTAAACATTTGTTTACTAAAAATGTACATTGTAAAAATTTAAAAACTTTTGTTACAAAAATAAACAAATAAAGAGCCAAACTTAAAGTTTAAATAAAAATTGTAGAATATTTTTAAGTTTTACTGACATTATGAATAAGTTATTCTTATAACAAGAATAACATAGGTAAATTTTAGTGTTAACAAGTTACATTTTAATATTGTAAAGCTGTCTTATCTTAATTTTTTTTTGAGATTGTAGCTTTGTAAACATGGAATATATACATCTTGCAATTTTTATATGTAGAATAGGTAAGTACTGTGCCTATTCTTTGGATCAAAAGTATATTATCAGTTATTTCTAGAAATTGTAAGTAATTGATAATTCTATACAAAATTAAATATTGAAAACTTATATTTAAAAATTAAGAACACTTTGTTTTAAACGTTTCTATTTTAATAATTTTTACAATTGTATAAAGGCTCCTTAAGTGGGAAGCTCTCTAGAAGTTGGTTGTTTAAACTAAATATTAATAGTTTTTACCATTAGTCGTTAATACTCACTACTATAACTATTTAACTTTAAGCAAAATATATTTAATGTAGATAATAATAAGACTTATTTTTGTTTAATATTTAAAATAAATATAAAGTACGTAATAATGTGAAAATTGGACAATTGTTTACTCTCAGATTAACTGAAAATAGTATGAGGTTAAATAGTTAAAGTGCAATAATATTTTTGATAGTTACTTTGTTTATATGTTTTATAAACAAGTAAACTTAATTATAAATTTCATCAAGCAAATTTTGTTTTCTGTAGAAAGTTGGATTACAAAAATGCAGTTTTTATTTTTTTCACTAAACTTTATTGTTTTAAGCGACCAAATGTACTGTGTGAAAAGATTATACTTAAAGTAATAATAAACAAAAGTAGTTCAGTGTTGATATTTATATAGGTTAATAAACAGTTCATGTGATTTAGTTTTTATTTAAAAAAACTTCTACTTGGGGTAATAAAACTATTGTTTATAATAACCTACAAAAAAAATGTGATTACTCTAACATTTATCTATTTTTTTCAAAATGTGAACCACTTATTAGCAATTGAAAATGTATATTTGAACTATTAAGAAATCTGAGTAACCATGTAATGTTTATAACATGTTATAAAAACTTGGCATAATAATTTATTCATAAGCATAAAAATGTAACAAAAATTTAAAAAAAATTATCGATATATTTGAAAAAAAGTATAACAAAACAAAAAGGTTCTTTACGAAAATGGCAATTACAAATATTTTGTTCTGTTGTCACACTTTAACATTAACAAAAAAACCGTTCTCACGATCTACTAATATTATGCAAACTGTTTTTTTAATAGAAATTGATTTTTTAGATTGAAAACTAACATATTTAAAACCGAACAGTTTTAATTACAAAGAGTTTTTTTAATTGTAAGTCGGAAAAAAAAGTATTTGTTATACAAAACGATAATCTATTTTGAAAGTATGGTATTAACTGAATAAAACTTTATTCACTTTACAAAAAAATAGATTTTTTCAACAAGAAATCCTAGTGAAATCACTACAAAAGCATTTGAAACCCGAAATATATCAGCAAGTATGAAACTAAAGCTGAACGTGCACAAAAATATTACAAATAAAAAAGATTAATTTAAAAAGTAGACAAAACCACCATGAATAACGTATTGAATTTTTGCAAAATTGCATCACAAAAATTTTTGTAAAACTACTTGGTTTTAAACAGTTTTGCAAAAAGTAGAAAAAGACTACAAAATGTTCAAAAATGAGCGTGTGCAGAGAGCTTTAGACTATAAGATACAATCAATAATTGGGCTGACTAACACAAGAATCCAGCAATTCGACAAATTTCAAGCCGATGAATCAATGATTGAAGATGAATCCGGGGTATGCCTTGAAGAAATTAAAGTAGGAAGAAAAATGATGCGTCTCGATTGCCAAAGTAGACACGTGTTTTGTCAGGATTGCGTTGAAAAGTGGTTTGTTGAACACAAGACATGTCCTTATTGTAACCACGTGTTTGTTTGAGTTTTTAAATGAATTGTAAACGTTTTCCTTGTGCTGAAATACTAGAAGCATTAAAACATCTTAATTGTACTTTTCTTTTTTTTTGTTATTAGTGAAATTTTAGACAATAATTTTAAGCAGTTTTGTATATAAAGTTTGTTTTTATTGTTAAATTTTAAAAAATATTTGGAAAATATATTTCCAAATTGACAAGATAATGCATGTTATAAGAATTGACTGTTTATTAAGTCAAATGAATTTTACTTTGATATTAGATTGTCATAAAAAAAATTGATTTTAGTTTAGACAATTGTCATTTAGTTTTAGTTTGTTTAACGTATGTTTTTAGCAATTTTTTACAATAAAAAAACCTTGTAACATACTTGTTGTCGTTCTTTAGTGAAACTGATTCTAAAACTACATTGTCTAATTTTAATATATTTGATAACAAATAAACAATAACTGCTAACTATAATTTAAAAATAATTATTAAGGTATAATTAAAACACATATAATTATATAGGGTTAATAAAATAACCACTTTTAATAATTAAGTGATATATTTTTATTTTAGTGTAAAACAGGGTCGTAGCGTGCACTGGCGCACGCGTGCCTCCTTAATAAAAAGGAATGTATTAATTTTATCCTTAGTTCATTAACTTCTCTGCTTGATTTTTTTTTCAATTATGTTTATGTAGCATTTGGAATGTTTAACGATTCGTTCGAATTTCGGGTAGCAAAAATACAGATCCGATGCGAAATTATCACTGTGTACCGGCTTTTATGAAAGAGTCCATTAGAAAATTAAATTAAGTTCATAAACTTTTTATAATGTATATTCAAGAATTGCTCATTATTGTTTGCGCACCGTGTAGTATAACAGTTACAATTGATTTTTTACAAGGAAAAATGGTACATTTTGTAAACAAATCATCGGGCTAAACATATCCTATGATAAAAATGATTCAAGAATAAACAAACTTTCATAAAAAAAAGTTCTAAGTAACTTTAAATAAAATAAACTTTTAATCAAAGTAAAAAGTAATAACTATAAATTATAAAAAAAATATTGTTATTAAATTTCAACATAATAAAATATTTAATGAACAAACATTTAATACTATGTTAACTTCGCTATACTTAAAAACTATGTTAAATCTCAATAAACTTTTAACTAACTTTGGTATGTAAATTTACAAACAGTCAACTATTATATATGTTTTAGATACTTGTTTATTTTGTGTATTGAAAACTAAATCTGATTAAATTTTTCTTTTTTTTTGTTTTTATAAATTCATATATACTTGAATTGAATTTTTTTTTTATCAAAAGTTATTTGAGTTATAAAAATATTATTTTTACATTTTATATTCTTATCTTGCAATTAGTGATTTATTAAACATATTTTGCTATATTTTTTAATTCTGCTTATTCGAAGAAAAACTTTAATTTGATATTATTTGTTTTTCCTACAAATATCACATCAGAACTGTCCGCAATATAACAGAGTTTACAGCGTATACATCTAAGCTTTCAGTCAGATTATAATGTCTATAACCATCAAGCCACAGAAGTTTTGAAATTTAAGAAGTCAACCTTTATTTAAAGTAACTCTATAAAACATTCACATCACAAAAGTGAAAAATTTACAACTATCACATAACATAAGTGAGGAATTTACAACTATCACTTCACAGTAATAAGGAATTTACAACTATCAAATCACAGTAGTTATGAGTTTACAACTATCACATCACAGTAGTGAGAAGTTCACAACTGTCACATCACAGTTGTGAGACGTTTACAACTATCACATCACAGTAGTTAGGAGTTTACAACTGTCACATCACAGTTGTGAGAAGATTACAAACTATCACACCACAGTAGTTAGGAGTTTACAACTATCACATCACAGTAGTAAGAAGATTACAACTATCACATCACAGTAGTGACAAGTTCACAACTGTCACATCACAGTTGTGAGACGTTTACAACTATCACATCACAGTAGTTAGGAGTTTACAACTATCACACTGTGATTTACGGGGGGAGTTCCTTGGGGTGGTAGACACATTTATGGCCATGCTAAGTCGTGGGGAAGGTTTACTAGAGGGTAGCTTTACTACATCTAGACTAGAAGGGGATTTATAGTTAGGGTCCATGTTAGGTATAATTGAGACTAAGTTAATTTATTTTAATAAATAGAGTCAATACAATATAATGAATTTATTAAGCTTTAAATTAAATAAAAAATAAAAATCTACAAAATTGGCAAATAAGTCAATTATAAAGTAGTTTAAATGAGTAACAGTCTGTATAAGTTAGCAAAGAAGACAAACATAAAAAACCTAGCAATGTAATAGTATAAGCCCCTAATTAAATTGTATAAATAGGCAGTTAAAAATGTTAGTTTATTTTGAAATCAAATACAAAGTTTGTGTTCAAACAAGTAACAAAACCAGATCAAATAAGCTGTAAGTGGACTGATACCAACACAAAAATCCGAATATAAAACTGTGTCCAAACAAGTAACAAATTCAAATCAAATAAGCCTTAAGTGGACTGATACCAACACTCAAATCCAAATACAAAAATGTTTCCAACAACACAGAAGTGGCAGCAAGCCAGTAATAAAAAATGTTTTATTATTGCATCATCAATCAAGTTTTATGCATAATAATAAGTGATTTGTCAATTAGCAATGTGCTGATTATGATTGGCTGTAAAGCATCATTTTGATATTCAAAACTTAATATCAGGTATGCATTACTAATGCATTACAACATCACAGTTATGAAAAGTTTACAACCATCACATCACAGTAGTGACAATTTTACAACTATCACATAAAAGTAGTTAGGAAATACAACTATCACATCACAGTAGTGAGAAGTTTGCAGCTATCACATCACAGTAGTGAGAAGCTACGACTGCAACATGACATTTGTTTTGAAGTATAAGAAATATACCTTTGAAGTAACTCTATAAAAGACTCGTACTTTTTTGAGTTGTCTTACGTTTTCGCATGCATCTTCTAAATATGGTCATACTCAACTAATTTGAGATTGGAGAAAAGTTAATTGGCTAGTGACGGCAAATAACAAACTTATATTTTATTGAACAGTTTTTTTTTCAAAAACTTATTAAAACACGTAATAAATCTCTGAAAATCTAAAACTATAAATTAAAAAATATATATGGCAAAAAAAAACTGAGTTTAATTGTAACTTAAAAAATCGTTATTTTTTGATTTAAAATAAGACTATAATTTTAAGTTTAAAATTGTGAAAATTGATTTTCTTTGTAAGTCTCGAAAGTATAACTACTACCTGTATTATCAAAACCTAAAATTTTAAAGTTTAAAGTTTATGCATAGCCCTTGCATTAGATCAGCTTTTAGGCCCACTTTTTTGTGTAGTAACGTCAATAATACAATCAACAAATGGTATCATAAAAACAAGTATTAATACAGAGAGTAGTTACTGAAATAAAACATTCTTTGAGAAAAAGTATCGAAGTAAAACAACAAAAAAGGAGTTTCTCTTTTATCATTTCATCGATATCAATCAATTTCAACATTTTCTGTGCTGATTTATTTTTTAAATTTAACAATCATACTACTAAAAGCATAGTATCTTTAAACGAAACTAAAATACTGTAAATGTTCGTTTGATGAAATTTTTCAAAGTTCAAAAATCAACCTTTTACGCAACTGTGTAGAAGACTCAGAACTTTCGTGAGTTGTCTAACGTATACATACATACATAACTCACTTGTACTTTTTCACTTTTTGCAAAAGTATGTTACTAGCACAAAGTATATTTCTAAAACAAAAATATACCTTTATTAAAAACTGTATCGATTAAAGTAAAAAAAAATATACTATTAGATTGTACTTGTTATTTTTATTTTTATTTTTATTTTTTTTTTTAATAATTTTAGTTTTATCACAAAACAAGATCTTGAACAATTTTTAATTGAAGAATAATTTAGTAATTTAAAAAAATCAAATGTGTTAACAGTTAACGTAAATTACTTAAATAAAGAGTTATAAACAATGACTTGCAGTAAAAAACTAACAAATGTTTTGTTTATTTTTGCTGCTTACAACTACTTAACTGTTAGGCAAAAAGACTAAACTAAAAAAGTCAAATCTTGGTGCTGCCACCACCCAAGATGAAGTTGATGCTTTAAAGTAGATGATTGATCATCGTTGTCCGCAACAGTACGGAGTCTAAACTATCTCGTCATAGTAACTCCTCACTAGTGTCGTGTGACAGTTGTAAACTCCTTACTACTGTGATGTCATAGCTGTAGCTCTTCACTACTGTGATGTGATAGTTGTAGCTCCTAACTATTGTGATGCGATAGTTGTAAACTTCTTACTACTGTGATGTGATAGTTGGAAATTTCACACTACTGTATTGTGATAGTTGTAGCTCCTAACTACTGTGATGTGATAGTTGTAGACTTCTCACAACTTTGATGTTTTAATGCATTGGTAATGCAGCCCTGATATTAAGTTTTGAATATCAATATGAAGCTTTACAGCCAACCATAATCATCACATTGCTAATAGTTCATTATCATTTTTAACTTTGTTTTAGAACATACAAATGTAAACATAAGACAACTTAAGAAAGTACGCATCTTTTATAGAGTTGCTTCAAAGGTTTATTTCTCAAATTTTAAAGCAACTATGAAGTGATAGTTGTAAATTCTTCAATACTGTGATGTGATAGTTGAAAATTCCTCGCTACTATGATGTGATAGTTTTAGCTCCTAACTACTGTCATCTGATAGCTATAGCGACTTATTACTAATCGTGATAGTTGTAAACTTCTCACTACTGTGATGTGATAGTTGTAAACTCCTAACTACTGTGGTGTGATAGTTGTAATCTTCTCACAACTGTGATGTGATAGTTGTAAACTCCTAACTACTGTGATGTGATAGTTGTAACTCCTAATTACTGTAATGTGGTAGTTGTAATGTAAGTAAAACATTTCAAAAAATGTATAAAACTATTATTTCCTGTCACAAGGTGAAAACTGTTGGTAAATGTTACTGAAAGTCTTGGCTTTCAAACTTTACTCTTAAATTAGCCGAGATTGACCCCATTTTAAGGATACACATATGAAAACGTAAAACAAGTCAAAAAGTGTTGAGTAGTTCTAAAATTGCGTCAAAGATTGATATTTTAAATTACTGAAAATTGTGATGTAATAGCAGTAACTCCATAATGATGCAAAAACTCTGATGTGTAAGTTGTAGATTTTGTAATGTCTGGGACAACTGTGATTAAGGGTCTCTTTTAATGTGTTAACGTCATTTTCGTTGTTGCGTTTAGCTAGGATATGACCTTTTTTCAATTTTTTTTTGCCTTACAGTTCATCATTAGGTCGTTATGATTAATAATAGTACGCGAGCAGTTATTCTTTTGTTACAGCAAGTTTTTAAGTTTTCTGTTGATTAAAATAGGTTGATGAATTACACAACTTTGTGACCTTTTTTCTGTTCACTATTTTTTTTACTTTGTTTTAGAACATACATATGTAAACATAACACAACTCAAGAAAGTACGAAGAAAGTATTTTATAGAGTTGCTTCAAAGGTTTATTTCTTAAATTTTAAAGCAACTATGAAATGATAGTCGTCAATTTTTCAATATGTGATGTGATAGTTGTAAACTCCTAACTTCTGTGATGCGATAGTTGTAAACTTTCCACTATTGTGATGTGACATTTGTAAACTTTATACTACTGTGATGTGACAGTTTTAAACTCCTCACTATTGTGATGTGACAGTTGTAAACTCCTCACAACTGTGATATGACAGTTGTAAACTTTACACAACTGTGATGTGATAGTTGTAAACTTTACACTACTGTGATGTGACAGTTGTAAACTCCTCACAACTGTGATATGACAGTTGTAAACTTTACACAACTGTGATGTGATAGTTGTAAACTTTACACTACTGTGATGTGACAGTTGTAAACTCCTCACTACTGTGAAGGGACAGTTGTAAACTTTACACTACTGTGGTGTGACAGTTGTAAGCTTTACACTACTGTGATGCAATAGTTGTAAACTTTACACTACTGTGATGTGACAGTTGTAAACTCCTCACTACTGTGAAGTGACAGTTGTAAACTTTACACTACTGTGGTGTGACAGTTGTAAACTTTACACTACTGTGATGTGACAGTTGTAAACTTTACACTACTGTGATGTGACAGTTGTAAACTCCTCAGTACTGTGAAGTGACAGTTGTAAATTTTACACTACTGTGATGTGATAGTTGTAGCTCTCACCACTGTTTTTTTATTAATATGGTTATAAGTTTTATAATTACTGTTATTTTTTTTATTATCATTTTTTTTGTTACCGTTATTATTACTAATATTATTTTTAAATTATTCCTATTTTTCGTTTAGATAAATAGTTTTAATCTTTATTTTTTTTTAATAGTATTTTTCATCGTTGTAATTATACAAAAAAAACATTTTCAATGTTAACAGCACAAAAGATACAATATTTCAATTGTTTTAATTTTAGTCTCTAGTACTAGTTTATCTCTAATTCTCAAACTGAGTTTGAAAAGTTTACAGTACTTTTAACTATGTCTTTCAAAGCTAATGTTTAGAAGCTAGTGACGTAAACAGTGTTACGAATAGAGAACAGCTAGAAGAAGTTTATTTATTTTGTTAAAAATAAAAAAAAAAGTAATTTGCCTATAGAAAAAACTATCAACATGAACCAGAAGAGCAGTAAAATAAAGTATATGATCTAATACTTGCAAATTGACTCTTCTGAAAACTGAAGGATGGAAGTATTATTTTATTTTGGTAAAATTTTAAACTAAATCAATATTCTTGACAGTTTAAAATTTATTTCATTCTAAAATTATGTTTGTGTATAATGCAGTTAGTGTAATTTTATTTTGAATTTAAAAAGTTTTAGATACTTTTTTTTTTTTTGAAAAACAGAATTTAAACTTTTTTGGTTTTTCTGTAATAAATGTAATAATTTTGAATATTAGGCTTTAGCAGGGGTCGGAAAACTGCGGACCGCAAAGAGTAAGTATTCGGCCCGCGAGCACTTTTTTTTTCGAATGCAATGCAGCCCTCGAAAGAAAAATTTGCGGCCCGCATCGCAAACATGTAAATGTGGCCCGCCAAATAAAACTTTTTTTAAATTGATTTATTTTTTCGTTAAAAAGATGCAATTAATTACTTTTCCATTTAAGTCACTGGAATCATATAAAAGCCATTAGACAAATTTACTGCTTAGGCTTTAAAATGTGGAAAAGACAGATTGGCTTTCTTGCGGTTTTTTTCGAAGTTAGATAATAACTTCCTTCTTTCAATAGCAACTGGTGAACTAAAAAACGTTTTTAAATATTTTGGATTAAGTAAGTTATTTATGAAATTTTTTTAATTAATTAGCTAATCGCAACTGTTTTCTATTTCGTACAGAAGTAATACACAGTAATGAACTAAAAATTGAAATGTTTAAAACTTAAGTGTTTAGTTTAGCATGTAATTTATACCTAAGATTTTACTATATATATTTCTATAATGCATTATAATTATATTTACACAGAAACTATTAAAGCATCAAAATAAAAATACATGAGGTAAAATTATTTGTTTTTTGATTTTGAGTCGTTTTAATGTATTTACACCAGCTTTCTGTGCACTTAAATTCAATTGTTATGCACACTAAGGTGTTTATAAATACGCTGACTTTTGAGTTTTTGGCTAATTTTTAGGGGTAAATACTAAAAAGAAACCTGTGTAAAATTCAAAATGATTTGAAGAAATTTTCATCTAGGCTTTAGTTAGTAACAAAATTTAAAAAAATTAAAAGATGTAAAATGTAAACTATTAATGCAATTTTCCTTCATACAAAAAAGTACACATTATTTTATTAGTATGACTATTAATATTATTTTCGAACTTTATAAACTGTACACTATGTGCTAAAGATTTAAATTCATAATTACGACATATTAAATACTTTATGAGATAAATTTTTACTATTAGTTTTGTACTGTTAACCGTAAAATAATTTTAAAGCACACTATTGGTAAAATTTTCTTATATATTTTTAATTGTAATATTTACATCATGCAACTAGATAGAGTTTTAATTATTTATTATTATATAAATTAAATTTTATATATATTATATTAATTGACGCTATAGTTTAAATCATAATAAAATGTGTCACTTAATGAGTTGATGCTACCTTGCTCCTAATCAACATAGAATAAATTATTTTAACTTTATAACTCGTTTTAGGTTAATCATAAACACGATACATGTGTTGTGTAAACAGTATGTGACTATCATGGGACTCGAAACAAGAACCCTCGTTGCAACAGCGCAGCTATCCGTTAGGCTAATCAGCCACAAATCATAACATAATTTTAAGGGTTTATATCTGCAGACTATTGCTGTTTGGTTTTAAGGGATAATAAAAAGAATAAAAATCGTTAATTAAAAAAAACATTTTAATACTAATTTGCATAAATGTCTTAAGATAATTTTGAATTAGTATGAAATTATATAAAAGTGCAAAACGAGCGTTTTGTTTCTTTAAAATATGTGAATTTTGAAAAGGTGTTCTTAATAAACTTCTTTATTTTTAATAAGCAACATAATATTACTATTATAAACCAATATTGTTGTTGACTTAGATTGTTTTTATAAATTGTTAATCTTTTTAAAAAGTTTTCATAATCCCCCTTTAAAGTAGTTCTAAGCCAATGGTACCTTCTGATTAGATTTCTCAAAAAAAAAACTTTAAATTTTATTTAAAAAATATATTAAAAGAATGTGTAATTTAACTGAGATTCTTTTATATTAGTTTTTCTAGTCGTTCACATGATTTATTTAGCTATTTTGTAACAAAGACAAAATTAAACAGTTACATTTATTCACTTTGTTACTTAATTAATTAAACAGTTAGTTAGTTCATTTTTATATATTTTTTTCATTCAGACTAGATTGATGTAACTCAGTCTAAATTTAGTCAGGTTGAATTTTTTGTCTCAAAGGCTGGTAGTTCTGAGGTAGGACCGAATTGTGAACTAGTTTTGCTTGACAATTCTTTGTAAAACTACAAAAAAACTATAGCTAATAACGTCTATTTAATATAATGCTTAGTTTATATGAGTTTTTTAATTAGAACTACTAATATGAGTAAAAAAATAAACAGTCGCAATACTTCTAAACTACATACTGCAACATTTTTGAAAAAAAATTATGTGAACCAAACTTATATTTATTTTTATACATAGCTTATTCAACTATGTTATAATTAAGATTATTACCAGTTTTTTAAGGCATGATATCTTTTTGTAACAATCATATTTATTGTTATTATTCAGTAAATAATCTTATTAAATACTGACCATATGAGTTAAACTACTCATTTACGAAATTAACGTAATAAGATTGAAATATTTTCTATGAACTTAGCATATAATTAAAAATTTTACTAATTCTTTATTTTAATAAAATTTCACGTTTACTCAAGCTAGTTTTAAGTATTTTATCCTGACATTTTGCTTCAGACTAATTTTAGGCTACTTTTAAAAAGTTTAAAACGAGTTTTAATTAGTATTATGATTCAAACTCCTAAAAACGTTTTTTAGGTAAAAATTTTATGTATGTTGTCATTTGTGCGCTATTATAAAGTTTTAAATGTCAAATGTGGAATTCACTACTTCTAAGCATTTAATAAGAAGTATCATTTGAATACTCGCAGGATTGACATACATTCAGACTAAACAGGGTTGCTAAGGTAGCTTTAAAAATGTTTTGCAAACTCTGGCTTTTTTAAATAATCTCAGAATTTTTTTTTTACTCTTTTTTTTTATTCTATATATATATATATATATTAATGAAACTTATGCTTTTATAAAGTTTTTTGATTTCTTTTGGTACTTACTACCTAGATAAGTAGTAACTTGTTAAGTTTTTACTTACTTTTTTTTTTTTAATTTGTGCAAGTTTAAGCTATTTCATGCTAGATTAATGTAACTAAGTATAGTATTTTTTTCGCTGAAATCATTATTTTTCCTAAATAACGGAAACCCTGCTGTAGTAGCCCCTTTCTAAACACAAAAAACTAGTTTCAATAAGTTCACTGTAAAGTTATTTGAAATTTATATTTATCAGACCTTGTTTGTGATGTAGATCTGTACTAGTTGTAAGTTGTTCATTTGAAAATGCAGTATTAAGTAAACATTTTTTTTTAAACTAGATGCTAAAAGATTGTTGAAAATATATTTATATATGCAGCAATCTTTTATTTGTTTTAACCTTTTTTATTACGTCCTTTTAAAGCAGGCTCTTACCCTTTTAAAGTATGCTGTATACTTAATGACATTTTATTTTAAGCTATTGCTTATAATTCATTAAAACCATTATTAATTCAATAAAATTCATTATAATATAGTTCATTAAAAACTGACCATGTTTAAAAACTACATAACCTTATTCTTTAATTTTATAAAATACTCATGCTGACTAAAGTTAGTTTGCTGCAACTCAGACTGAAATTTTATTCTTTGATATATAGCAAAAATGTTGTACTTTAATAGACATGATCAATTTTAACGAGCTATAAGTATGAGAGCTTGGAATAACTACAGATATAAGTTAAAACTTTTACTGGGTTTTTCTAAATTTATACTTTATGTAATGAAGTATAAGAAAAAAATAAACGTTGCTGATTTTGAAAACTAATTTTATAAGAAGTTAAATATTTTTACATTACATAAAACGAGCCGTAAAAACTTAATACATAAAACAATTTTTTCCAATGCTTTTTAAAACTCAAAACTTCTTGCATTTAGAATTAAGCCTAATTGCGAAATTACTTCATAATTCTGAATTAAGCCGCATCACAGAGTTGAAGTATTTAATGCAGTTTGTTAAAAAACAACAATGAAGAACGTTTAAAATAATCGAAACAAGTGCTACTAAAACTTCGTTTTAATTTGCTTTCTGAGTATGCATAAAATTATATTCAATAAAAGAAAGGAATGTGTTAAAGCGGTCAAAACAATGTTACTAAATAGGGAATTTTATCTCAAATTAATTTAAGTAGTACTCATGCAGATAGGTATTGTAGTTCTATATTTACCGACAAATATTTACTAAAGTTGCGTCAGTATTGCTGGTATGTTGAACTATTTCTTTTTGTTCATTTGCAAAACAGGCAAAAATTTTATGCAAAAACGGTTCATTAAACCTTTTTAGGTGGCGAAGGTAGTGCGAGGAGTAGGTTTTAAATGCAACCTATCTGGCGTGAATTCTTGTACTTGATAACAATGATTTAAAATCACCGGTTAGACAACAAACTAAAAATCATGCTGCTCCGTTTAATTATCGTTGTGCGTTTGAGGCAAATACTGTTTTTATGCCAAAATTGATAATTTTTGTATGTACATTTTTGTATGTAGTTCCGGAAAGTAACGAATTGCGATAGGTTTTTAATTACTGAACTAAAGTCACCGGTAGTGGGTTAAAAATTTTAATGAACAAATAAGTCACAACACTGCCGCCAAAATATCACCTAGCTGATGCATTTGGGCTTTTTTTATGGAATAAGTAAATGAAAAGCTGTTAATCAATTATACAAATAGTTTTTTCAATAAATTTAAATATTTTTTGACTTAAAAGTTTATATGAATTATAAAGGCAAAAAATTTTTGGAAAATGTAAAGTTTTTTATATAAAAACAAGCTTCAGTTTAATCTTCTGATAGTGAGTAGGTGTCAAACATAACAAAGGGACACTTTTGCATGAAGCCACTTTTAAACAGGTTGAATTTTATTAATTTTTTTTTTATTGTTTTCATTAACCTTTACACTTATTTAGAAGTTTTTTTTTCTTTTTTGTTTTTTTAAATACTATGTTTTTAATTTTTCTAACTATCATTGTTACCTCTTCTTCATACTGTTTATAATTTATTTTATTCATAATTAGTTTATTTTGCTTTTTTTACTTATACTGTTATCCCTAGCCTTTATCCTTGGTAATTATTAAGTTACGTATTTTTTACTTACAACAATTTTTTATATAAAACTGTTACCCTAACCCTTACTCTTGCTAAGTAATTTTCCATTAGTTTTTTTTTTGTTTAAATCTATTTTTATTTTTATTATTGTGCACAAATGGCTCTTCGTGCAAAAATGACCCTTCGTGCATATTTGACCCGTCCCCTTCGGTAGCATAGTTTCATTTTAGTTTTGATAAGTTAATATACTTATGATTTGCTTCTTAAAAAAATAAGCTAGCTACAGTTTTTAATTAACTTTTAGTTTTCATTTAATACGTATTCATATGGGAAAATCATCAAATAAAACAAACAAAAAAACGAGATTTTAAAGTTTTTTGAATAAAAGTTAGCATTATATTTTTTTAACTTGAAAACTGTTTTTAATTTATTTTAGTTACTTTTACAACTTTTATAACATTTGCTCTAAATAATAGGCTTTTAGTTAAGTAAAACTTAAAAGCTAAATAATTACTAGATACAACTGGGAATAAGCCGGGTACTAGAGATAGTTTATTTGCAACTTAATAAGGCTATTTAAAATGTTAACAGTTATTTTATAAATAAAATCTAAATACTTTCTAAATTAAGTTTAAAAGTATCCAGATATAGATAGTTTTAAGCAGTTAATTTCAAACAAAGGGTCTATAATAACGGTTTTCGACATTTTTGCATATTTTACCTGTTTTTAAAAAATAATTATCAACTTAACCGCCTATTTACAAAATAGTGTTTAATTTTTTTGCAACTAACTGTTTCTTTAACATTAAGCTTATTTAATATAAAAGTCGTAAAACCTTACCTTTAAAAAAATAAAAGTTAAACACAAACCTATAAACTAAAAATGCAAAATAATAAACATTAATTTACATATCTTTTTAAATGAAACTTTACCCCCTAAAACAAAGGAATTTACCCCTAGAAGTCAAATATGAGTATGTTATCAGGTCATCTACGAAAACAACCTATACAACTCACAAGGTTAAACCCAGTAGATGAAGAAGAAGATATTCCCACTGAAGCAAAATCATATAAGCAGAACAAACATATGATTAGCAAAGTAGTCCTGTCGCAAATAAGATTAACTTTAGTTAAATTTGTTTATGCTAGAATACTATAAATGTAAACATTACTTTATACTTTCAGACCCCTCTAAGAGATATAAGAATATCCTGATATCAGGGTCCAAGGAAAATTATCTGGAAGTAGCAACACTGTAGACTAGGGGTGGGCAACGTACGGCCTGCGGGCCGGATCCGGCCCGCAGAGTGAAAATAACCGGTCCCCGACCGTTTTTAAACTTTAATGGGATCCGGCCCGCGAGTAAAGTTATAGTCCTGCAAAGGGTCAGTATTACAAATTTTTTACAAAACTTTGTATCATATTTTTACAGAACAAAACTGTAAGATATTGACTTCAACAACATGCTAAAGAAATATTTTATAAATTAATATGTACTATAAATACACCATTCTGTCCTAATATTTTGTGTTGTTCTAACTTAGTTGGAATATCTTTTTGTAAATTACTCCAAGCAAAGTTTTTTTTTTTTAAGTACGATATTTTATATACGTACCTTTGTCAATTATAATTTCAATTCTATTTATAGACATTATTTAAACATCTGACATGTCTCAATCTACATCTTAGTTGTCAGACTTGAGAAAGCTTTTTGAATTTGAAGGACTTAAAAAAGTGCACAGTTTGTAATATATGTAGTAAAATATCTACAAAATTTATTTGGAGCAGAAAAAATAACAAGCATATTGAGTGTTCTACCTGTAAACAATGCTGGAATAAATCCAGAAAAAAAGATTACCATGGTGACAACAAATGTGCAGATGAGACGAATGCACTTCTAGTTGGTGGATCACATACGCAAAATTTTGATGAGGCAGTTGATGTTAATGATAGTGTCGTAAAACTTTATCACTACGTCTTTGATTGTTTGAATGGATGGAAAGCATCAGTGTCACTGAAACATCCAACAATATAATTAAAAGCTTCTATTGATAAACAAGCATATACTCAGATGAATATAAAATGCCCTAGAACAAAATTATTGCAAAATTAACGTTGTTACAGATACGGGTGCACAGTCATCCTTATGGGACCTTGGTGGTTACCTTAAACATGTTTTTAAGAAGTCAAATCTTATACCATTTAAAAGGAAAATGTTAGCGGCCAACAGAGAACAGATCAAAATAACTGGTGCTATATTTATGGAATTAATGGCTAAAGATGTTCAGGTTAAGTTCATGTTGCACAAGAAATGGTATATATCAGCCCATGTACTGACAGGTTTTTTCTTTCAAGAAATGCCTGCATATCACTTGGCATAATAAATCATGGTTTTCCTCGTATTGGTGCGACCATTGGGTCCTGCACTGTCCATGAAGAATTGCAAACTTGTGATTGTATACCTAGAACTCCTCCCCCTGATAGGCCAAAGGAGTTGCCATTTGCTTGCATTCCTGTAAACAATCAAAAGATAAGAGAATGGCTTTTAGATAGGTACGCATCATCTACATTTAATAAATGTACTCTCCAATTGCTTCCAGAAATGACAGGTCCACCTTTGAAAATTCATATTGACCCAGATGCCATTCCAAAAGCAATATCAACTGCTTCTCAAACTCCAAAACATTGGGAAAATGAGGTAAAAGAAACTTTGGATAGGGATACTCGATTAGGTGTACTTGGTAAGACTCCAGTTGGTGTTCCGTCTACTTGGGTACATCGTATGGTTGTGGTTGCTAAAGCTGATGGTAGCTGTAGAAAAGTTGTTAACCTCTCACCTTTAAATAAGTATTGTGTACGAGAAACACATCATGTAAAGCCTCCATTCATTCAAGTATGTTAAATTCCTGCAAAACACTTGGAAAAGTGTGAGCGATGCATGGAATGGGTTTCATTCAGTACCACTTCGTCCAGATGATCTTCATCTCACAACACTTCTTACTCCATGGGGAAGATACTACTACAAAGTAGCACCACAAGGTTATTTAGCAAGTGGAGATGCATATACGCGCAGGTATGATGAAATTATAATAGACATACCTAGAAAGACAAAAAGCGTTGATGACACTGTTTTATGGGATGAGGAGTTGGCTGATCATTGGTGGCGTATTATTGACTATTTAGATTTAATGGGAAAAAATGGAATTGTCCTCAATCCTGAAAAGTTTCAATTTGCACAAAAAGAAATATATTTTGCTGGATTTACTATTACAAAATCTGAAATTAAGCCACGAGAAAAGTTCATAAATGCTATAAGAGATTTTCCTATACCCAAGTCAATAACAGATGTGCGATCATGGTTTGGTTTAGTGCATCAAGTTTCACACTACAACCAATTGACTTCTTTGATGATTGTGTTTAAGCCATTATTAAGTCCAAAAACTAAATTTTACAGGAATGATGAGCTAGATGATACATTCTACAAATCAAGAGAAGCTATAGTTGCAGCCATAACAAAGGGAATACAAATTTTTGATTTGGGTAAGCCCACTTCTATACAGCCAGACTGGTCTACAACTGGTATTGGTTACTTTTTGTCGCAGAAACATTGCTCTTGTAAGTCTGCTGTACCAGGATGTTGTCAAACTGGATGGTGTTTTGTTTTAGCAGGCTCTCGCTTTCTTAGACCTTCTGAATCACGTTATGCTGTGGTAGAGGGAGAAAGCCTTGCAATTGTATGGGCACTTGAGCAGTCACTATATTTCACACAAGGATGTGATAATTTGTTGGTTCTGACTGATCACAAACCACTGGTTAAATTATTTGGAGACAGAACACTTGATGAGATTGCAAACCCCCGCTATTTCCGGTTAAAGCAGAGAAGTCTTTTATGGCGATTCAAAATTCTACATAAATCTGGTAAACTACACCTTTCTCCATATGCAATGTCACGTCATCCAGTGGAAACCATACATAAAACAAAAGATGAAGTTAAGATAAGTGCTTCTGAAACTTTAGCTGGAATACGTTTGCCAGACAGAAGTGTATCATTGCAAGTAATCAAGTTGGTGACAATTTTCAAGCTGTGACTTTTGACCGAGTTAAAGAAGAAACTTTAAAAGATAAAGAAATGATGAAGCTTATTCATTATGTTCAAGCTGGTTTTCCAGAGACCAAAGACCACCTACCATTAGAATTGCATGAGTTTTAGATAGTTCGCTATTCTTTGTTTATGATGGATGGGGTCATTATTTGTGGTGATCGTAAACGAGAACTTGATCATAATAAGCTTCTATCACCTAGCAGTATATTTCAGGATGATGTGTATAGAATTGTTATTCCTCCATCATTAAGAAAAGAGGTTCTAAAAGTGTTGCATTCTGCTCATCAAGGAGTCACTGCAATGAACGAGCGAGCAAAATCGATTGTTTATTGGTCGGGAATAACAAATGACATTCAAGGTTGTCGGGAAAATTGCAATAGTTGTAACTTAATTGCACTAAGCAATCCTCGCCTACCTCCAATTGAACCATTGATTTTAAAGTTACTTTTGAGTCAATTGTTTTTGATTACTTTCAGTTCAAAGGGTGGTATTATTTTGTAGCTGCCGACAGACTATAAGGATTGACAGAACAACAAAGAATCAAATTGGGTACAAATGATTCTGGTTCAAAAGGGCTGTGTAAAGCTTTGCGTCGTATTTTTGTGACTTTTGTGTTCAAGGTGAAATATCTTCTGATGGAGGTCCAGAGTTTTCTGCAAAAAATAATAAAGATTTTCTGAAACGATGGGGTATACACAATCGCATGTCATCTGCATATCATCCAGTGTCAAACGGTAGGGCGGAATTATCAGTAAAGGCTTCTAAGCGATTGTTAATGGAGAATGTTGGTTCAAATGGTGAACTAAATAATGACAAAATGGTACAAGCCTTACTTACGCAGAGAAACACGCCTGATCCAGGATGCAAACTATCACCTGCACAGATCCTTCTGGGGCGAAATTTAAAGGAATCATTGCCTTACCTCAGGAAGGGTTTTATGACTTAAAATAACCCGTAGATCTTTAACACTTGGCGTAACGCAAAAAGGAAGAAGCTCTTAGGTCTCGTTATGTTAAGTCTCTAGAAAACTTAAGTGAGCACACAAGATTGTTGCCACCACTGAATTGCGGTGATCATGTCATGATACAGAATCAAGCAGCTAACTTCCCTAACAAGTGGAGGAAAAGTGGTGTAATAGTAGAGCTAAAAGACTAATATCAGTATGTTGTCAAGATTGATGGATCAGGTCGCTTAACTGTACGAAATCGAAAGTTTTTAAGAAAATTTAATCCTCTTGTTTGCAAATCTCAAAATAGTATTCCTTATCTTAGAAAAGCAAACATACCAACGCAAAAGTTTGTTTTTTCTGGCAACTATGAGAGAAAAGATTCCAAGGAAAGTTTTGATGGTGTGCTCTCCTATAAAGGAATACGTTTCAAAGCTGGAGATAACTTTGACAAAACTTGCAAAAAAAACGTGCTACCTTCCTTTCACCTGAGGACTCGAATTGCATGGATGAAAGCCAATCCTCTACAAATCAGAAAAATGGTGTATTGTCTCGTTTGGACCCTAATGATAAATCTAGGGTATCTGAAAGAAATTTTAATAACGATGCCGTTGGCGTAGCGTGGTATTTTGGTCAGGGGGTTCGCATTTTTTTTTCTCAAAAAATCCCCTAAATTAAAACTTTTTGGCCGCAAATTTTTCGGGGTCAATTTTCTTGGAAATTAAAAAAGTACTAAAAATCTATCTCCTACTTCATTTTTCAAGCAATCTTCTTCAAATTTTAGAAAATGTTCCTTACATTATAGGAAAAAATTACTTATGATTTTAGATAATTAAAATGAATAAAAAAAAAGTTTTTTTAATTTTAAAAAAAAGTTTTTTTTTTCAAAGAAAAATGTTTTTACTACAAATTTTTAAATTCACAAGTAATGTTTTTTTGTTATTGTATAAAGATTAAACTGTTAAAGTTTGAACAAGATTACTTGAAAATGTAGGAGAAGATAGATTTTAAACAAACTAGCCTTTTTTCGCTGCTTTAGTTTTCCCTTTCCATAGGTAACCTATTATGCGGCCCGACTTTAACTGGTCATATCTCA
The DNA here is from genome assembly GCF_965202585.1 of Thalia democratica. NCBI lineage: Eukaryota > Metazoa > Chordata > Thaliacea > Salpida > Salpidae > Thalia > Thalia democratica. Next base: position 39,433,920 of record NC_139165.1, on the reverse strand, counting down.
AAAAACAATTCGAAGTTTTTAAAACAATAAAAAGCATCTTAAAGCTTAAAAAAAATCTTTAAAATAAGATCAACTTATAAAAAAATGGCTTACCTCCCCCTATGGCCTTAAACTACAAATAAATAGTCAACTAAGTATAACAATTACCTCAAAACATTTTTCTTAGTGCAATTTCTAAATAATGTTCAATATCTATTTTATACCAACAAAAAAGTATTGTATTAAACTCAAATTAACTCATATTTTTAGTTTGTTGCAGCTTTTAGTATACTATCTTTATCTTTTATATAAAAATGTTAAACTTTCAGTATTAAAATTGAAAGTTTTAAATATTTTGTAGAAGAAATCTAAAGAGCTAGTTTTATTTTAACTTCTTTATTTTTACTTATATTACAATATTAAACTGTAAAAATAAATATTAACAAATGAAGAAAATCTGAAATATAAAAGAAATTAAAAATAAAAATTTCATTACACTTGAACTGCAGTCTCGAGTAATAGTAATATCTGGTGTTGGTCTGCTATTTTTCAATTCAAGCTTTTGAACTTCAGATAATTTTCCTATCTGACATATTTTTAGACTTGCAACATTCCATACAATATTACTTTGCATATTTTTTTTAAATAATGATGTAAGAATTAATGAAAACAAATGTTTACTATTTCTTTAGTATTATTAAACATGTTTTACAAAAAAAAAAACAATTAACTTTGAAGGTATCAGGATTGCCTTGCCACTCTTTTAGTCAAAATAACTGCCCTGAGTTAGTTTAAAAATGTCATGTGTCATCATATGCATTTTAAATTCTTTTAAAGAATTTTTTTATTGTTTTTAAACTAATAGAAACTAGGCTTTATAACAAACCTTTAAAAACCACTAAATCTACCCTAAGTTAAATAAAAACAAGTCTATCCTTAGTCAGCCTGAGCTTAAAAATACTTAAAACATTCTGAGTTATCATGATTTTACTGAGTCATACTAAAGTTTTTCAAAATTTCATAAATTACTGAGTTATCCTGAGTGTGTGGAAAGATTTTACTAAATGTTTCTGATACAAAACAAAATGTTTAAAAGATAATTTTTTTAAGGTCAAATTTTTCAATGCTTTTAAAAATTCACAAGAAATATAACTTTTCACTTATCTTAAAATCAGTTATTCTAAGATCTTTCGGGAATAGCATTTTTTAAGTACTAACAACAGTTGGTAGAAAGAAAACTTTTTTAAATACCATTTAAAATTTGATATAAAACTAAACAATTTTAAATTTAAAATTAATCAATTATGTCTTTTAGACTAAAAATTGATTGTAAAAATTCTGTTTTCAAGTTGCTATAAATTTAATCATGATGTAACTAAAGAAATTTTTAAATAACTTGCCTCAAAAGTTGATTAATTTTTAAACTTTATGGCTAATAGAATAACAAAGTTTGATTTGTTTGATATCTTAATAAAAAAAGAAACTACAATTAATTAAAGTTTTAAGTTTAGATAACTCAAACAATACTTGTTGTATAGTGAGATTAAAACTGTAATCACAGTATAAATTGTTTGTTTATTATTTGTTTTAATTAAATTTTTTATTTTTTCTGTTTTTTGTTATTTATCTTTTAAATTATGTTGTTAATATTTTTTATTCTTATTACCAATTTATTTTTGTTTTATTAGCAGTTGTTTATTGCTTTTTTTACTACAAATTTGTTTATTCTTGAATCATTATCACTATAAAACAGGTTTAGCTTTATGGTTCGTTAACAAAGTGTTAGCATTTGTCCTTGTAAAAAATATGTCATAAGGTTATACTACTGCGGTGCACTAACTAGTTGCGTACTGCTTGAGTCTAAATTCTTATGAAGTTAATGAAGTTATAAAATTTTTCCTTATGGAGTTTTTCATCAACATCGGTGCGCATTTGCAATTACGCACCGAATCAGTATACTGAGTAATTTCCCTAACTTTTCCTTGATTTGTATTTACAATTTCGAATACTAGAAAAACATAATTAAAAAAAGGCAAATTAAGCAGACTAAATAAACAATAAAGGATAAAGATATTGCATTATTTTTACATCTTTTTTTTTTTTTGGCACGCATGCGCCAGCGTCCCTCCCAACGCTACGCCCCTGGACGATGGAGTGTTTCCAGAAAACGAACTGCGTCGTTCCAGTCGTGTAAGAACCCGGAGAAATATTTATGATGCCGAAAGTGGTACATACAAACCTGTTTAAACTGTTGTTAAAATTAATGTTTTTGTACAAATTGTAACTATGTTTATTGTAACATTTTAGTGATTTCCGTTCGTTTTGAGTGTTGTTTCGTTGATGTTAGCACAGAAAACTGTATTTAAGTTTGCAATTTTTGTAAATAATTTGTTTTGTTAGCTAGACGTGTCGTTTCATCCCCTTGGTGATAAAATCTGGGGGGAGATGTATAAGTACTTACTTAGCTCTCATTATGTTTTCTTGTACAGATTTTATCATTCTTTTAATTAGTTTGTGAATAAACTCAACAAGGAAAGATATATTTATTTAATCATCTGTATCCATAAGTTTATAATCAGGGCGGATCCAAAACTTTTATTTACATTAGAATCCGACCAGATCTTTATCTCGACTTAAATTAGTTTCTAGTCAGATTCGGATCTAAAAAGTCAATATTCGGCTTGATTTGGACACTGGATCCGGTAAATCACTAATTCAAAATGTTCTGGCCCGCAAAAGACTAAATTTTTCCGGATCCGGCCGGTCGATTGAAAAACGTTGCCCACTCCTACTGTAGACGAATCCCCTTTAATGTCTTACGATGCAGAACAAGATTAAATGGTCAGGGAAAGTTTCAATGATTACTTTTTTCTTCGTAACTAATTTGGTTGTGCGATAAATTTGTTGCTAGATATTTTATTTGTGGTAATTATTACCACCGTAAAATAATTTTCACTTATAAATTTGATATCGAATAAAACTGATAGTTATAACAATTTAAAATTGGAAAAATTTTAGATAATTTGAAACGACTTGGGACTTGTTTTGTCAATATCGATTTTAGTGTAGGTGTCACCGATAAGTTTGAATCTCTAATTAAGTATGTTTTGACTTAGCTCATATGTTTAATGATAAAAGTAATAATCTCGACTACAAAAATTGTAAAAACTATAAAGTCAATACCTCTATGTAAGTAAACTTCAAGTATTGTTGTAAGAGTAAGTCAAAAATTATTAAGTATGAGTTTTCCCTTTTAGTAAATAAATTTTTTTGTTGTTTCAAGCAAATTATTTTAAGTGAGATATGCTTATTCGAAGGCTTAAACATTAAAACTATAAATAGCAGACGATTTTATTTTCTGTTCAGAAAATAACTTTAAGAATAAACTTAATGCAAAGTTATTTAGTTATAAGGACTGACTTCAAACTATAAAAGTGATTTGTAAAGTATTTTAGATTTAAAAAAATATGCTTTATCAAACAAAACAGCTTTAGTCGATTATTTTGTTACTTAATTGCAAACAACTTTTCTTTAAATAAATTATTATTTTTTATTATTATTAACTTTTAGAATTTAAGTAAAAGTTTCATGTTTAATGAGCGGCCATTGGATTAATGCTAAATAAAGTTGCTTAACTATACCTAATAGTTCACGCAAACAATAAAATAATCATAAAAAATAAAAGTAAAGTTTGTAACAAAGTAAACTATTAAAAAATAAATGCTCGTAAACTTCAGATTCGGATCCAGCCAAAAAGTAAAACATTTCGGCCTGCCAATGTTTTTAAAATTAAAATTAAATGCAGTTCCTGAAAAGTAAAACTGCAGCCCGCGAATATTAAACCTAGCCTGTTAAAGTTAACTTAAAAACTCGCTCTATAGTTTCTGAGATATCAAATAAAAAGCGAAAAATAATAGGATTTAAGCACAACTTGCGCAAGAGTTTTCACTTACGCTAGATATAGTAAAAAGTTGTATTAGTACTTTTTCAAGAAGAATCAATTTAATGGATCTAAATTTCTCCGGCTTGCAAAGGGTTAATCTTTTTTTCATCTTGCTGGCAGACTAAAAGCGTTGCCCACCCCTACTTATAATCAAGGTTTCAAAAACTCATCTTGCGAATGCCCTCTTGAAAAAGAATTATTAAGTAATCACCCGTATTAATAGATATCGCCCCTAAACTAGTTAACGAACAAACTATCTACAAGCTATTGCCGTCTAATAGCAAAAATCGCCAAAAGTGTGTAGTATTATCCATTTTAAGAAACCCTGGTTTTGATAAACTTTTACTGACTAGCACAAAACTTATCTTGTGATCCTTTTTTCAGTGATTAGCATAGAGGCTGTAAAACTTTAAACAGGCCTTATTTGTAAGGAAAGTCAATTTCGCTTTTATAAACTATGCGCTTGATTTAAATTATCTTGACCATTAAAATGATACTATATTCATTTAAATTCTTTATTTATAGTAAAATATACAGAACTTTCTTTACCTAGCAGGGAATAAAATCTTTTGTCAAATAAGCTCTTTTTTAATGGGTACATGTCAAAATTGCACGAAGACAAAGTTGCATGATGACAAAGTTGCACAAAGGGACTAAATTGCACGAAAGTAAAAAAACAGATAAAAGTATGTATAATAGAAAACCGCAAAAAAAAAAACTAAATGATAAGTTTTAAAAAAAAGAAAAAAGTTTCTAAGCGAGGTAAAGGGTTAAGGGTAACAGTAATAGTAAAATAAGAAATAAAAAGAAACTAATAAAATTTATTACTAAAAAAACAATATTAGAAGTGAATTAATTAAAAAGAAAACAAAAAGATACCGACCGAGGAAAAGGGTTAGGGGTTACTTATTAATCGTGTAAAAAGATACTAAATTAAATAAAATATATAAATAAAATGTTTTAAACTAAAAACAAAACAAAAACTCAACCCGTGCAAAATTATCTGCTCGTGCAAAAATATCTTCGTGCAACTTAGTCTCCTTATACAATTTTGTCCGTCCGTACAAATTTGACACTTACCTGTTTTTTAGATTCTGAACAATGAGTTAATATATTTTTATATATTATTACTAACAATTGTTTATTTTGGTTATTTTCCTAATTACCTTTTTGAATATACATAAAAACTAAATAACCTTAATTTAAAAGTTCTGCTTTTTTGGAAAAGTAATTATTCAAATTTTTGTGGTGAGTGAAATACTTGGAACGATAGCCGTTCTGAAAAACTCGATTTAAAAAACTAACTTTAATTCATTATAAAAAGATCTGAGCAAAGTTACAACTCGTATTAACTAGAAATATGAGTATTAGATTTTTACTAAGAAACAATGTATTAGTTTATTAAGCTAACCAACAGGCTAAACTTATCTTATAAAATCGTCCTAAACTTAAAAACAATAGAAGAAAAAAGTTCGACTAAAATATTCACAAGATTTCTCAAAGTGGGCCAAGTAGCCTTCGTGAGGGCCATAGGGGACCTTGAGCAGCAAAGTGGCTACAGGGAGCTCATAATTTTAAGGTTATTTTATATATTCTAAAGTTGATGAAGAAGAGCAAAAAATAGGTTTTAGGCGTTTTTATTGGTATTTTTTAACTTATATGAGATAGTATGGGACAGTTTTAAGAAATTTAGGAGGCCATAAGCTGTAAAAGGGGGAGCCACAGAGCTATGTTTTGAAGTTTACACTAGATATTCTGGAGTTAATGATAAAGAACAAAAAAGGTCTTAGGAGTTTTTGTTAATAGTTTTTTGATCAGTCTTGTTGGAGGAGGCCACAGCTATTTTAGTTTCTTTTAAGAAACCTTTTGAAAAAAGTTTTGGGAAACTCTGCAATGTATACTTTATAAATAGAGATGGATTGCAAATACAGATACAACTACAAACTTAGACTAATTTAAAAATCAGTATACTTGAACACTTTTCTATTACTATTATATATTTTACTTAAAATGTGGACAAATTGAGCTTCTTTTTTAGTTATTGTTATCATTGAGTCAAAAACAAGACTTACTTTACTTTCTTCAAAATAATTAATTGTTACCAGCCCACTGTCTGTTAACAACGTGGTAAGATAAAACTATATGTATATATTTTTTACACATACTCGAACAAAAATTAACAAGGTCAAAATTTGGTTTCAATTTATCAGTTTTATTAACAAACAAAACAGTCGCCTAACTATTCAAAACCATTCTAAAATCTATTAGGCCATTTTTTCATCTTCTGTTGAGTAAGTAAGTAAAGAAGGAAGATTCTTCTTAGGTTCACACTGGATGACTTCATCACATCCGTATTTCACCACAGCTTTGTTAATGATAGACGAAAAAACCTTTAACTCTTCAACTTTATTGCTCAACATTTGCATATCTTTCACATGCATATCCAATCCATGTTGGATCAGTGGGGCAATGCAATTCAAATTTAGTTGTCTTGTTAAATGCTGGAAGCTGTAAACTTCGTACGCCATCGAACATTTGTTGAAGCTGTTTTATTTTTTACTTGTTAACATGTGAACAATTTGTTTTAAACATCTTAGTATACTGTACACCTTTGATAAAATTATAAACTTACAAACCAAACTAAAAGTATTCTCTACGAACAAGTTTAGATAAAACTATACGAGGTGTGTTTTTGAAAATTGATGGGCTTTTAACAATTAATACTAAAGCTTAATAAATGTAAGAGTCTTATTTGGTTCGAAAAAGAAGCATATGATTTATTAAAAACTAAAATTTTATGTAATTTTGAATAAAATTTAGCAAAAAAAGTATAGCTAAAAAAACTAGTATTGTACTTAAGTTAAATAAACTCAGTGCTTAAACTTTTACAAGAATTAATCTGCTGATATTATTATATGATTCAGTAAAACGTTATCTTATTTATAGATTTTTTTTTTAATTAATAGAAGCTTAATTTTAGTTTACTATGAATAAAGCTTTTGTTTTAAAGCAAAAAGAAGTTTGCTTACCATTTCATAATAGTAGTTTTGTTACTTTTATCATCAATAATCTCTTCAACAGTATCAAACATAACGTCACCAAACAAAAATTTAACTTTTTGTTCATAAAAGCTTTTGTCCCTCACAATTGAAACTGAATGTTTTGATATTGTCAACCTTGCTTTATAAGCTGTTCTTGTAGATTTCCAGGCGTTTTCTACTTTTTTCTGTGGTTTTGAAAGTTCTATACTTACATTCATTACTAAAACACTTCATTTAAATAATATTTTTTAATGAGTAAAAAAAATAAAATTATGTACAATTAAAAATTGATTGAAAAACTCAGTTATTTGACTAAGGTCTTCCTATTTTGCTGACACGATTAAAGTTTGATAACCAAAAATAATTAAAGCAAACCTGGTTGATAATCAATAAGCATTACCTCAACTTTTCAAATAGATCATAGAGAGATGAGAGTGTATGGTTTAAAAAATAATGGAAACAGATGAATCTTTTTGACTATGCTACAAAAATTAAAAAAGGAGAGTAATTTATAAAACGCTTTGGTCTAAAACTTTGTTATCAAAGTTAGATAATACTTAGTTAAAAGAAACCCATTGTCTGCATTTGCTCTGTTTCAATATATTTTTCTGTGTGTCTAAATTGTTTAAATCAAGGAATAAGGGCTTTAATTTTGTCAAAATTGTAGAAAAAGACTACGTTACTTGTTGTAATATAAATCTAGTTTTGCTTACCTAAGACTAGAGTACTGATGTGATGACTGTTTATATTTCTAGTGCCGGTGCTAGGAATATTATAGATCGCCTTACAGTACACTGTAAAGACTTTACCATTAAATGTTTGATTGACCATGTGCATTTAATGTATAAGTAAAATGTTGATGCTTTAATTAGTGACATCTCTGATAGTGTGCCAGTTACAGTAAACTTTCTTCAAAAAACGAAATAAAGTAATTTAGCATAAGTTTTTTTTTTTCCAGAAGTTATGTAGTTTAAATCTGAGATCATTCTAAAAATTCTTAACATGAATTCGAGAAATACGAGTTTGTAGATAGAAAGTTGTGAATTATTTATGGATATTTGAAAAGTTATAAAATATTTGTGACAGTCTGATATTCAAGCATGTTCATGTCAAGTATAAGTCTAAAACACAACAAAAAAATAAACATTGAATATTGGTAGTGCAATAAACTTAATTAACAACAAATTCTTCATGTTACAAGTGTTACTTAATGTTAAAATAAAATATACTGGTATTAGTTGTTTACATATTTTACCAGATTAAAAGTATCTCCAAAAATTTTTCTTAACACCAATTTTTTAAATAATAGGACTAAAAGCACTGTGACTAGAGCTATTAATCATAATACAGTTTTAGTGAAATTCTAAAAATATTAAAATGCTTAGTTTTTATACAAATAGAATCTACTTTACACATAGAAGTCAGTCAAGTGTAAAAATGATGTTGTTTATGAGCCTTATACTTTTTTTAAATAATCCAATGGTGTTTGATTTTATTTAATTATGGAATTATTTTATGATACAGATGCTAACAAAAAAATATTTTCTGATGATGCCTGCTTAGGTTTTTAATTTATTGGTCATGACTATGAGAAAAAGTTTCATTGTTATGGAGATAAAAAAGTAGATTAATAGTTTGGTTGTAACAAGATTTTTACTATTTATTTTGAAACAAAAAAATTTGTCCTATTAAAATTTCAATAGAGTATTGTTTAGGTATATTGGTAAAGTAGTTACTAGTTTTCTTAATTTAGTGCTTTTTAGATGACAATCTAAATTTTAGGAAACGTTTAAGGAATTTCAGGTCAATTCCATCTCGGAGTTATTTAGTTTTATCTTGATTGAAAACTATTTGGATACAAGTTTTATAAAAACGGTGCGTTACAGTTTGTTTTATTTCTTTAATCAATATTGTATATTGGTGGATTTAAGTATTTGAAATCTATTGTCTGTAAAAGTTTAAAAATAATAATAAAGTATTTTTGCCGTGTGCCTGCTTTGACCCAACCGGACCCCTTGTGTTGTAAACCCGGTTTGCTAAAACAGAATGTTACAATAAACTTACAAGAGTAAAAAAGAGTACTTTAACTGTAGTTGATAATGTTAACAATCACTTTAAACTTAATTAATCTCAATTACACAGCACAATTTTTTTTTAAGATTCAATTTTGTAAATTCAAGTTTTAGAGTTTAGATCAATACTTTTTGGGGCCTTAACTTTGGCCTATTGTCCCAGATATCTTTAAAAGTTAATAAACAGTATCTATTAATGTTCTTTTCAGTGAAAAATAGAATGTTTCTGGTTTGTTTTGTTTCAATCTTTTTTTTCCTACTTATTGTGTTTACTACTTCATTTGTTAATAAGATTTTTTTATTTTTTTATTGATAAAAAAATTTATACCTTATACTTATGTATTATAAAATAATTTTAATAAACTTAATAGAATAAATTTAATTAATGAGACTTTATCTTTTATAAAACTCAAGTTACTTGTTAAAACACCAATGGTTGAGCGAACTATCATAAACGACAGTCTGATTAAAAAAAAAATTTAGCATTTTCTTATCTGTGTATTTCGTCAATAAAAACTTAAGTTGTACCTGCTGATTGTGGATTATTTTTGAAGGCAATAATCACACAGTTAGTTTATTTTTAAATGAGGGTCGCTTATTACTTTTTATAGATTTTATATTTAGATTTTTCTCTAAATTGATAGCTATTTATGTTGATACTTTAACAACCTTACTTGAGTTTTCCAAAGTTTTGAGCCACGAAGGTTTTTTCTTCATTTACAACCAAATCATAAACTAACATTTATCTAACTATCATAAAAAGTAACAAAAAAAAGCTTTACAACCTGCTACTGATAAAAAATTAAAGTATGAGCTAAGTAAAAAAAATTATCAACTTACCATCAAAGAATGATTGTCCAAATCATCAACAAGCACAATTCTGTCAATAATAAATACATCTAAAACTGCACTACCTCCATTAAATAATGCCCTTTTCTGCTCATCATAAACAGAAATTTGTTCAGAAAAAGGATTCATATTAGTTTATTATTCTCCTGTTTTTGATTGTTGTTTAAGTAGGTTTTTAATAAAATTAATTTGAAATACATAATAGACAATTTTTTGTTTTCAGAAAAGGTTTCAAATATTTTCTGAGTATTTAGAGTTATCTTAAAATTTATCACTAGTTTTGCACAGTCACATCTATATTTATATAATTTACAGTTTTTTAGCTTTATAGAAAAAGAGGTTATAACTATAAGAAATTTTCTTTATAATAAATAACATTAAAAAAATATGCATTAGTAGCTTACAGTTTATTAAGATAGTAATAGTTATAATTTTAAAAAGTATCAATATTAAGTTGCTATAACTTAACATGAGGTTGTTTATTAATCTTAAAAGTATTAATTTTTTTGTTTTTTTTAATTAACTAACTCTAAATAACTACGACATAAAAAAGCGCTCAAAAACTTTGATCAAGGGACCTGGCTTAAGAAATAATCTTTGTAGTCTTTGTAGTTATCTAGTCCTACACCGAGGATAGAGTGTTATGTACCCAGGACTGGTTTGTATTTTATGCAAGTATATTTTTTATGGGTTTCATTTTATGGGTAAGCTAACTGCAGCAATTTTGTAAAAAAACAATTAAGATTCACTTTTCTTGTTGTTTTTTTATGGAAACAACTTCAGTTTTCAAACATCATCTTTATCTTATTCTATGTTTAGTTACTAAGTAAATTTTAATTTATGTTTACAATTTATAGGTCAAGTTAATAATGTTTTTTTTTTGAAACATGGTAAGATTCAATAAAAGCTAAAAATAACTAGGAAACTATTAATGTAGGTGGACCTTAAGATTTATTTAAAACATGCTCTGGTAGTCTGAGTCTTATAGATCCTATTAAATTTTCATTTTAATTTTTGAGTTTTTCTAACAAAATACAGCTTTAATAACAAATTTTAAGATTTAATAATAGGAAAAAGGTGATTATAAAAAATAAAGGTATCTTTTGAACTGAGTGCAAAACTACTTTGAAACTTCTGTGCCTAACAAATTCTGGTACACTTTTTTTTATTAATAACTGTTTAATAATGTTTAGAATTACTAATACAGGGATAATCATAAACATTTATGGCTTATCTTTTAAATCTAACGCTAGTTCAATTGAATATATCTGTACTAACTTAAAGTATTAGGTTTAATTTTTTAAAACTATTGAGTAATTTAAATTAAATTCAACTACTAAATTAAAACTTGTTAATATTTGACTAAATAAAAATTTATTTATTAACTAATTTTAAGAGTAGCAATTTAGTTTTATGAAAAACATCTTATTTAAACTTTTCAGTTATTTAAAACAGAAATACTTTTATTGGTTTTTAACTGTCTCTTACAAAACATTGCTACAATGTTCTTTAATAAAATTAATATACAGTTTTGAAGTACTTAAACTAATAATCCACTAAACTCTTATAATTTAATAAAAGCAAAAAACTTAAGCATGTCACTTAACATTTTGTAATTAAATAAGGGATTAAAGTTTTAATTTTGCATAATTTTCGTTTTTTTTAGTTTCATAACAAAATTTCTTTAAACACTGTAACGTTTTTATATACATAGTCCGGTTAATATCATTTAGAAATATCAAAAGATGTTATGATAACAAATTATTTAGAAAATAAGTTTATTTATTTTTCATTAAACAATTAATTTAAACTTGTTCACATTTAAATCAATATAACATATTGTACTAAACTAGTTTAAATAATTTATAGTAATTTTAATGTTGGGTAAATACATTCTTGTATAACTTTTATTTTCATTGTTCTCACATTTGTGCACTACACTAAATATCTTATAAAAATTAAAGATGACTTAAATTAAAAAAAAAAAAACTTCCTATAGCTGCAACTATTATGCCTCAGTTTAACTATAATTTAAAATTAATTTTATTTTACTTTGGTACAGTATATAAATAAAGCTTAAAAGTTTTATGGTTTGATGAACTCAATATAATAAATAAACATTTGTTTGTTTTTAAAATAACTTAGTTGAATAATTTTCTTAACAAAGTGGATCAATATTGATATCAAGTTTTGTGCAAGTAAGTTGACTTGTTTATAGTTTAAATTAAAACATATGTTAATTTCAGAGAAAATAAGTAAAACATCTGTCATTATAATCAGACTAAATTGTTTTTTATAACAAAATTAAAAGTATTATAGATTTAGTTTTTAATTTTTTAGCAAACATAGTTTCGCTCAAAATGTTATCAGTTAAGCAAATAAAGAAGTTAGTTAGATTGCCAAATTAATGTTGACAAAACCCTACATATATCTATTCTCATTCTGTGAAGCAGTTAACTCTAACTCCAGTTGACTATAAAAAAGCATATAATATGCTTGTTTAAAAAATATTAATGAAATAGTTTAATCATACTTATAAATCAAAATTTCAGAGCATGCGCAAAACAAAATGAGGTAAGTTTTAGAAAATCCCTTTAGAAAATAGTTTAATATGTTATTCGTTTAAAAATAATTAGTTTTTTTTAGGTTAGCTGCAATAGTACTGTTTGGAACTCCAAAACTATTTCTATTTTTGCAAACAAAACGCATGAGTAATATCGCTGTACAGCGATAATATTAAAACCTCTGAATACTAATTTTTTTACCCAAAAACTAAAAGTAAATAAACTCATCAATTAAAACTTATTTTCGTGCATCAATTCCTAAGACCAAATAATTTGAGCGGACTTTTTTGTCGCTTAATAAAATATATACTTTAAAGAGAACTTAAATTTTGTTCAACCAAGTTTTATTAGTATACTATTATAATTTTTATTTCTAATCATGTCTGTAAAACATTTTCCTAAAACACAATAGACATTACTTTATGTGACCAGCTAGTATTTAAGATAATTTTTAATTATTTTGTTTTTATGGTTAAAACTCAGCAATTTCAGTAATTATCTTAAATTGGATCTTTTACCAGTTGCAGTTTTTTGATATGCGTGTGCTATTTAAAAGGAATAATTAAAAATTAGGTATCCGAAATCTCCTAGATTTTATGATAAAAACTAATAAATTTTTAAAAATCAAAATTCAGTTGTTTTCCATTCAATTTTGCCCTTAATTTTGAGTCAAGTATAAAATTGTTTAGAAAGCAATACCATTATGTATAAAGTCTTCATAAATCTCGCAATTTTAAAACTAATAGCTTTTTGCCTCTGAAACTAGTAACACATCAATTTAGTCGTCGAAACTCAGATATTTACTAAAACTACAAATAGTCAAACAATGACGGCTATACTCGTTAACTTAAATAAAGTATTGTTGTAAGTTCTACAGCTTAAAAAACATATAAAGTCAAGCGTCTATTTTTGAAAAGTTAATATCAACAAAGCAAATTTTAAAATAACTTGATTTATGATCAAAATTTATATTAGCATTGCTTTGAAATATTATTTTTGATTATCGTAAATACAATACTGAGCATCTTTTTATATTTTAACAATGATTTTAAAGTTTTTTTAAGGTTGTACTCAAACTCAGCTTACATATATTATAATGCACTTAAATAAATTATTTGAAGCTATATAATTAGTATTGATACATTTAGTAACTTTAGTAGTAATAAAACAGACTTTTCTAAGTAAACTATTTCTTCCTTCAAAATAAGTAATCACGATAGTTATAAAATTAACAAGTAATCACAATAGTTTCAAAGTTAACAAGTTTAAGTTAGTTTAAAGGCTTAATCTTAAAAAGATTATAAAGAATTTTTAATAAGTATGCATTTTTAATTTTTTGAAATATTTATCAGCAATCCAAAAAGATTATATAAACTACTATTTTCAAATAACATTCAGACACTTTACTCTGTAAATTTAAATGCAATTGATTCATGGTCGAGTTGAGACTCAAGAGCATCCTAAGATCGTAGGTTGCATATATCCTGGTTGTAAACAGAACTTAAACACTAAAGTTATTTATAACTTAATCACAAAAGGAAGTTTTGTTACAGTATGAAATAAATAATTTTTTTTAAGGTATACATCTTTAACAAATATTTAAATGGTTCTATTTCTGAAAAAAAAATTAAGCTTGTTTTTATTTACCAACGTTTTTCAAAAATGAAACTTAATTCTAATTATTAGCCATAACGAATTTTTATTTATTCAATATTTATCAACAATGTTAATCTGTAAAACTGAGTCAGTGTTATTTAAGTTTGTTTTCTAAAAACGTTCCCATCGCCAAAAAATCCCGGTGTCTAAAAACTTATTTGAACAATTTTAGAGTTTTTGTACTTCTATTTTTGTAATAACTTAATTTTAGTTGGAGAAAAATGTAATATTCTGTAAACTTTATATAACAAACAAAATATTAGTACTGTAATAATGAAACATGGTAGATTATTGTTAAATTAAGTTCAGATGTATTTTATAAGAAAAAACTATTATGAAAAATATAAAATCTATCAAAGTTAATTAAAGATTGATTTTTTTTTATAAATAGCTTGGTATTTTGAGCTTTATTTTATCATTATTTGAACTCTATTGTCAAACAATTTCATAAAAGGCCGCAAAAATCGGAGGGTTGAACATTTAGTTTTTTGCATGCTAAATCTGTGATCGTATCAGTGATACTAATGCAGAAAAAGTTGAATATTTTTATTCAATATTTATTTCTATAAACGTTATTTTCAACAGAAATATACAGGTAGCTCATTCGATGTGCTGAAATACTTCGTTTTATACAAAACTTTGTGTGTCTTATAATTGTATATACTTAAATGATTAAAATGATTACAATAAATTTATACTTTTTTGTAATTGTTACTGAAACAATGATATGTGTACATTAACACTCTTTATACAATTTTGAACACCAAATATTTTGTACAAGAATACTCCTCCATTGATTATTTATTACTTGTTAATCTACTTAAAAAACTTTTAATAATATTAAAACTTTTAATTTGTTGGTATACTTAATATAATTCAATATATTCAACTACCTTCTCATTATTAAATTTTAAACAAGTTCTAAAGTATTATTTTTATAGTTAATCAAACTTATGTTTCCTTACATTGTAATAGTAGTAACGTTTATTAGTTTTCTTATTCATAATTATTACTCTTAAGGTTAGATTTTTTTTCAAGTCTCCAAATAACAAATTAAAACTTAGTGTGTTAAATATTTTATACAAAACTATATAAATGATGTTTTATTTGATTGGTTCAACTTTTTCACCCTCAGAAATAATGTAAAAGTAGCTTGTTAGGTTATAACTTTGTTAGATTGTTGAAAAATGAACATTATTCTACTTAGACCATAGAAATAACAAACACATCTGAAATTTTTGAGAGTTTTTCACTTTGTAAAGCTGCTTACTTTTCAGTCTTGATATACACAGTGTTAAATAAAACATTTACAATAAAAGTAAAAAAGTGTAAGACTTAGTTTTATGTTTTAAAACCATATAAATTATTTTTTTTGATGACGAATTCTTTTAAGTACAATTGAAAATAAAGCTAATGAGTTAGAGTTTCTTAATAAATGTAAGACAAATAACAATTATTCAGTAGATGAAAGTATAATTTTCAATTGTTTTAGGTATAATTTTATCGGACTTTTTAGTACTTAAAGATATAAGAAAAAAACAGTTATCTAGGCACTAGATCATTTTAATCAGCTAGATACTTTTTTCAAACTTTTAATTCTTTTTTTTATGTCTTCTTTTCGCTTTTCTGTTCAAACTAAATAACAATCAACAAAAAAAAAAGTAAAAATAAATTTAAATGTTCAATAGTTTGTTAATTATGCTTACTAAAATAACGAAGTATCAGTCAAGTTGTTGAAATGTTTTTGATAAATTAGTATTAAAGTTAGGGGTGTGCAACGTTTTTATTCAGCGGGACATATAGAAAATTTTTTGTTATCAGTTGGCCGGTACATCTAAGTTTTATTTAATACACGAAAATTGTTAAATTTTTTTTTTCCAAAGTGCGAGTACTTTATGTTTTTTTGTAATTATTAAGTGTTTTATTTCTCATAAGGTAAACCTAATATTTTTTCATATACATTAAATATTTTTAGAAAGTTTTATGTAAGTTTTACCTCTAGCGGGCCAGATTCTACTTAATTTCTGTAAATAATTTCTAAATAATAATTTTCTTTCTTGATACTGTCCCATAGAAGCTATGCATTAGAGTTTTTTTCATTACTATTTTAATTATTTAAATTATGTGCTATTTATTCAGTATTTACCCAAAGTAAAATACAAAACTTGCTAGAGCTATAGGGAGAAGGTAGTTATAAATTGAAGTGTCTGTTTTCCTTGGTTATTTTTGAATTTAAAGAAACAAGTTATATTTAGCTTTTATCTTACATTCAAAATTATTTAGTCATAATTATTCATAACTACCTTTTTGAACGAATATTAAATTAACTTTTAAAACCCTGATTTATAAGTTCCGTTTTTTTAGAATAGAAGTGTAAACATACAAACTATTTGTAATGAGGGATTTACTTCTTAAAACGGTAACCGTTCTTAAAAATCCATTGTAAAAGTCCAACAGTAATAAGTGCAAAAGGATCTGAGAGAAGTTGAACTTCCTTGATTTTAAAGTTATTGAATAATAAACTTTTACTCAGAAACGAATCAGATCAATAAGCTGACCTTATCTTACAAAATTACTTTTGATCTTAAAAAGAAGTAAAAGAAATAAGTTTTAATAAAAATGATAACAGTGATCATTTTTAATTGCTAGTGGAATACAACTACAAATACAAAACTTAAACCAATATAGAATTTAGTAAAGTTTTAAGTTTTACTGTTGGTAGTATATAGTTTATTTTAACAGTTACTAAATCACGCTGCTTAGATTTTTTTAGTTTTACCATAAATAAGGTTTTTAAGCTACATCAAGTTAATTACTAGTTACCCACGCAATGTGTATAAACAACATAACAAAAAGACATTATACGTAACATATAATTAGTATGTGTTTAAATAAAAAACACAAAATCAAAATTTTGTAAAGTTTACCAATTTTCTTAAAAAACAAAACCGTGCCTAAGTATTCATACTAGATTCAAATATAAATTAGCTTTCCACTGTCTTTATCTGCTGAGGAATAAAAGTAGGAGTAATTTTTTCCTTTGCAGGACTTTGAACATCACTTTTCTCATCAATCCCGTATTTCACAACAGCTTTGTTGATGCGTGACGAAAATACCTTTAGTTCTTCAACTTTGTTCTTCAACATTTGCATATCTTTCACATGCATATCCAAGCCATGCTGGAGCAGTGGGGCAATGCAATTCAAATTTAACTGCCATGTTAAATGCTTGAAGCTGTAAACTTCGTACGACATCGAACATTTGTTGAAGCTGCATTTAAATAAAAGTTTCAAATTAAAAAAATTAGTGTTGTTAATTATAAAACGACTTTTATAGTATACAATATTATTATCATAATATAAAAAATAATAATAAATATTCTGAAAAAAATAATTTTCAAACGTATGTAAGGAGTGTTTACTCTATAAGTGATGTACTTCGGACAAATCGTTACTAAAATAAAGTAATATAAGAGCATAGTCTTATTTGAAAAATAAACGATTAATCAAATAATTCAATATTATGAAGTGATAAACTAGTTTTAGTATATTAAGTGCGCATAAAAATTACTATTGTATTTTAGAGAGTAAAAATAAAGATTTGAACTTTAAAATACTTTAAAATTACTTTTAAAAAGACTTAATTAAAATTGATCAACCAGTACACCTTAATTTCATGGTTATATTTAAAAGAAAAACAAAAAAAAAATTGTGAATATATTTTTGTTTTAAAGTATAATTTGAATTCATACCATTTCATAATAGTAGTTTTGTTACTTTTATCATCAATAATCTCTTCAACAGTATCAAACATGATGTCACCAAACAAAAATTTAACTTTTTGTTCATAAAAGCTTTTGTCCCTCACTATTGAAACAGAATGTTTTGATATTGTCAACCTTGCTTTATAAACTCTTGTTCCAAGCTTTTTCCAAGGACTTTCTACTTTTTTCTGTTTTTTGTATTAGTTACATTTTATTTATGTTTGCTACTAAATCTTATCTAATAAATCATTATTTTTTGATAAGGTTTCAGTTGAACACAAGTAGTTTCTTAAACGTTATTTTTTATGATTCATATGTCACCTGAAAAATTGATAAAAATTCAAGTTAAGTTGATTAGAGATTATACAAAATCATGGAAGCAATTAAAAGTTGACCTTCTATAAGCAAAGGAAAAAGTATACGGACAACAGCAGACTATGATAAATTAATTTATGAGAAAACAAAAACTTTACTCAGATTTATAGTTAATTAAATGTTGAGATTGAATCTAAAACTCTCTTGCTTACACTAACAAGGTACACACTTTGAACACAGCGTAAAAATGCTTACCCAACCAGCAGTGTGTACCCAGAAAATTCTAGTTAGTCAAAAGTTCCCTATAATAAATCTGAAACAAGCATTTAAATGCCATTAAAGTTTAAAAATGACTCAATCTAAATCTCCGAAAACAAGAACTATATTATCATTTTGTTTATTGTGCAATGTTGGACTCAGGCATCAAAACCTGAGCCGCTTAAACAGGACACACAAAAAGAAAAAGAAAATAACCTTACATTAAACACTTTAAGGTTAATTATATATATATTTACAAAAACATAATTTAAATGAAAACACAAGTTAAACACAATATGATATACAAATGAACTAATTTTAAAAAATTCAATTCAAAAAATTCAAACTTATATATTACTTAATACACACCATAAAGAAGTTTGTCTAAAATCATCTCTTATAAAACAAAATTCATAATTACAAAATAAATGAAAGTAAACTATAGTCTGCAGGGGGGAGGCGTAGGGAAACGAATACTTTTTCTTTTGTTTATAGTGGAAAATTAGTGAACTTTACTGGTATCTATTGTGTTTAAATCAAATCTTTTTAGCTTTAAACGAAAATGATCAACCCCCTCACAAGATACTATACTCTGAGGTAGTCTGTTCAACATAGCTTTTGCTCTGTGAAAAAATGTGCCTTGCCACTGACTGTTTTGAAAATCATGTTTACATTTTATTTTCAAATTATTTCCTCTTATTTGATATTTATTTTAGGAAATACTAAAAAACTGGTTAAAAAAACTTTTATATTTGCCATTGATAATTTTGTAAAGAGTTAATGGATCAAATTACCATCTTCTATATTCCAGTGATTCCAAGCCAAATTTTAAATAAAATTTAGAAAATTAAACTCTAAATAAAAATAATTACAAAATAAAATCAGAACCGAAGTAGATTTAACGCAACGACCTTGCTAAATAATCTTAGTATGGAATTTAGCAAAATTAGTTTGCATGTATAAATCTATGAAGATATAAACATATAATTCAAAATAACTCTAAAGATACTTTTGGTTGTTTAGTCTTCAAATATGCTCATGTTTTTTAATTAAAAAACTAAATATTTAAGCTAAACAGTAGATAACCTAAAGTTATATTTCAAATAATTTGTTAGGGGTAATAAGAGAGTTATAAATACTGTTACTTCTAAAAATACTTCCAAAAGTTCATTCTAAAAACACTTCTAGAGGTAGAATCAATGGTCTTTGCAGCGAAATTTGTGAATTTGAGGACCTTAAAATGTTTGTAATCAATTAACAACAGTTTTTATCTGTTGCTGACAAGTTAATAATAATGAAAAAATACAACATTCATAAGAATCGTTAGTAGTTTTATTTACGGACTTTTCAGAGAGTGGAATTGTAAAGATGAAATTAATATTGAAAACTTTAAATTAAACCCAAAAAAGATCCTGTTCTGGTGTTCCAAAATAAATGTTTGTGAGATTTTGTGCAAAATTTTTTGCTCCGTAGTTGTTAGTTTTTTTAACAAGTGTTTTTAATTAGGTTTCTAAAATGAAATTCGATCTTAGAAATTTTCAAAGGTTGTTAAAACTTATAAAAAGGTTAAAAGACTTATATGAATAAATACAAACTAATTTACTTCCATTTAGACTTTTGAATTACTGAAGAATAGATTGTTTTTTTTTTTGTAAATCATTTGTTACATACCAGAAATAAGGATTTGTAAATATTAGTACAATTGAATTGGCTGTTATTCAGATTGTCAATGAGTTTGTTGAAGAAAAAAAAATGATTTAATTTCTCTAGATTTCTCTTATTTTAGAAAGTATTTAAACTGTTAATAATAACATATTTTTATCAAAAATTATCTGTATAATACTAAATGCTCAATGGTAAATTATTTTAAAGCTATAAGATTTTAAACGAAATATTAAACTGTTCTTTGTTAGCAAAAAAATAAATGAATTTTAATATTATTACAGGGATTGCTTTTTAGTTCCATTGTTGTTTCTTGTATCTATTAATGACATTACTTTCCACAAATATTAAAAAACAACTAAACTAAAACTGCTTCAGTTATCAACATAGTGTTCCTGAACATGTAAAAGGTGTCATTAATAAGTACGTTAGTAAATATAATAAAAATTTTGGTAGTAATAAGATTGTTGTAAAGTATTTCGACAATTTTGAAAAGTTTTAATTCAGTTTTAAGATTAATAGCTTTCTAATTGAACAAATTGAACATAAGCCAAATTGAGAAAAAAAATTCAAGATTCCTTGAGTAAAATAATTCACAGAGCTGTTTAGTATTGTCTTAGTTGATATACTGTTTAGAGCAAGTATTATAGAAACAATGTATTATGGCTACTGTTATCACCACATTCAACAACATATATCTGTGTAACTTTAAATTGTGCTGTTGACAGTTATTCAAAATAGAAAGCATGTATTCAATACCAAATTGTGATAAATTTCGTTGTGTGCCTGCTCGCGCTAAGTAACCCATTGTTTATAAAAACTTTTCTACTAAAACTAAAAAATGATTTTTCACAAGCTTTTAAGTTGTTTCAGAGTACTTTGACTGCATTTTACGTTACGATCATATTACATTAAAGCTTGTTTGATATCATCTGCATCGCATAAAAACTTTAAAGTATTAGTCTTTGTAAATTAAAGACTTAGAAATTTTTTTTTAGATCCTCAACTTTGTTTTATGACTCAAAGGGTTTTAAAAGCTTTGAAGAGATGGCTTTGAATTTTTTGATTTTTTTTCCTTAATTACTATAATCTAAAACCTTATGGTGTTCCTGATTGGAAGTTGTTTCTTTTTTTTTTTCTTGTGATTATCAAATGGTTTTAATTTGTTCTTTAATTTCTTATTTAACAACAACTTTTATACTATGTACATACAGATTACTAAATAACTTTAACTTACTAAAAGTTATACTACTTTTGTGCAGTAGATGATTCTACTTTATATAATTCGTAGGACTTCATCTTTGGTAAAGTTTAAGTTATCACTTAAAATACCAATGATTTAGCGCACTGTTATAAAAGACAGTCTGTTTTTCTAAAAAATGATTTGTAATTCTAATTTTTGTATTTTGTCAATTAAAATTTAACATGTACCAGCTGATTGTGAATTGATTTTAAAGGCAGTGATCACACAGTTAGTTTAATTTTTAAATGCAGGGTATCTAATTACTTGCTTACAGATTTGCTTTTTAGGTTTTCTTTAAGTTTATAGCTATTAATGCTGAGAGTTTAACCCTATTTGAGTTTGCTAAATCTAGAGCCACAGAGATTTTGTCTTAATTAAAAATCATAGTAATTTTTTTATTACTTAATTATTTTAGATATTTTAGTCACCCTAATTATCAAAACGCAGATGAAATAACACTTTATGAATTTTAATTCAACTCCATACCGATTATCACTTCAGAAGAGAAAGTAAGTAATGATTTACTAATATACACTTAAACTTATTTAAAAAATAACCCAATGCAAAAAAAAGTAAAAAACATAAGCTTTACAATCTGCTACTGATAATAAATTAAAGTATGAGCTAAGTAAAAAATGATAATCAATTTACCATCAAAGAATAATTGTCCAAATCATCAACAAGCACAATTTTGTCAATAATAAATACATCTAAAACTGCGCTACCTCCATTAGATAATGACCTTTTTTGTTCATCATAAAGCGAAGTTTTTTCAAAAAGAGGATTCATATTAGTATATTATTTTCCTGTTTTACGTTGTTGTCTAAGTAGGTTTCCTAAAAAACTTGACTGCAAATACATAATTGAAATGTAATTACGTTATTTAATAAATTTTCAAATATTTTTCTAAGATTTAAGGTTCATTAAAATTAAAAGAAGAACTAAATCATATGTTCCTAAATTTATTATAATAGAACTAAAAATATTTTCTACTCAAAAACTTTTTCAAAACTGCACCAAAAGTAGATTAAAAAATGATCATAATTAAGATGAAAGTTTAAGAACTTTTTGTTAAAACTAAGGAATACTTTTCATAATTTAGTTTTTTGTCTTTTAATCCTCTATATATATCATATAATTGCTACTATGATGGTAAATAAATAAAAACTCCAGGTTTTTATGATTTTTCACTATCTCATATGTTTTTCATTTGTTAAGTCCAGGCTTCTCAGGTTTATTTAATAGCCTATTTTGTTGTTTTTATTGATCTACTATAAAAATATACAATAATTAGTAAGCTTTGATTTGCTACTATATTAATATAAGAAGCAAGCCTGAGTAACATAAGTTTACCCTGATTAACGTAAAGCTAGCCTGACTTGATAGGCTATTTTTTTATTATAAACAGTATAAATAAGTTTAATAATACTTAGTTTTAATCAAGATTAAATACCTTAAAGTGGCAGTATAATAAGTAAAAGATTTAATAACTAGAGAATTAAGATCAATCTACCTAACTCCGTCAGAGTTTTTTAAAAACAAAATTGTCTAACTTGATATATATTGTAATAACAAACTAGCCTGTATAAACTTGGAGTGGGTAATCTATTTAGACTTATACATTTTAGAGTCATTTATAACATTTATAATGTTAGAAAATGTATGCTTTTATTTCTCTATAAAATTCTGTATTTAATTGTTACTTAAAATAATTCTTTTTATTGTAAACTAACAAAATGGTGTTTTCATTTATAACTTAAAATAGGCATGAAACTAATAAGTTAAACAATATTTTAAAATACATATTTTTGTAAAAAATTTGAACACCTAAGTAACATACATCTTTTTTTCATGGATAATAGAAATTTCTTCGATCAAAAAGCTGTCCTGAGTGAGCTTAAACTGTGTAATTAATCCAAATTTTTTGTTATTCTTAAAAAAGGTTAACTTTAACTTTTAAAAATTATTAAAAATCAAGTTTTTCTACGAGACTTGTTATGTTATAAACTTAAAATTATTGAAACTAAATCACCAATATCTTATTCTAAATCTACAAAAAATATTTTCTGATACTGTTTATATCTAAATAAACTATCTATAACTAAACTGAGATTAAAAAAAAACAAAATGTTCTGAGTGCCCTGAGTGTGAGGCAACCCTGAATTTGTACTAAATTTATACTTTTAAACCTGATCAAAACAAAAACAAAACAAGTTTTTTCATAATAAAAATCAATAAAACTATTATATATTTAAATACTAAAAATTTTTTCATCGTACAAACAATTAGTAAAAATTTATGTTACTTAACATTTGAATAATATTAAAGACACTACTTTAATATATCTTGCATAAATGTATATTAGGTTTATATTACATAATATTTTTAATTATGAGTTAATTTTTAACAAAGGTTGAATTTTGGTTTGTGAAAAATTTTTATTGTGAGTTAATTGATATTTAATAAAAAATATATATACTTCCTAAATTTTAGACAATTTCTATTATTAAATTTCTAAATAATAGTCAAACTGATATTATTATTGTTAAGAACTACAAATTTTCCCCAGAATTTTTTCTAACTTATAGGTTTTTTTTTTATCCATTAAAATAAAACACTAGATTTTTGTATTTTCACTTAATTTTTGAATTACAGGTTATTTGGCAACCCTGTGTAAAAAACTATAAATAAGAGTATGTTTAGTATATATTAAATATGGTTGCCTCTTTAAGTTTTTAAAATGTCCTGAAAGGATAAAAACTATACTTAGTAACCTTAAACTGATTTGTCTGATTTTTAATACCCTAAAAAAAGATTCAGCTTCCTACATACTTTTTAAACTATCTACCTTTTAAATTTTTTTCCTTTCAACAATAACATAAAATATGTAAATTTTGCTATATTTGATGTTTATCAAACTTATGTTGTGATAAATTGTTAAAGTGTTAAAAGAGATAGTAAAAGAAAAAAAAGAAAACTAAGTTAATTTTTCAATCAAATAACAATTCTTACAACAAAGTCTGTTAAATAAAACAAAATAAGTAATGACAAAGTATTGTTACTGGTTCATTTTATTCTCAATTACAGGGTTGCAAATTTTTTTGTGAAATTTCTTCCAGGTTTTCTGAATATCTTTTAGACTTTTAAATGTACACGTCTTCGGGTCTATTTTTAGTTTAAAGCTAATTTTAAGGTTAAAAACTGTGTTAAGTAGTACAACAATTAGAAAAGATACTGTGATGATTCTTTAAAATTATTATTTTATAAAATAGAAAATATGGTTATAAAAAATCATTTATATGGTAAATTTTTCGTGTCAAATTAAAATTTTACTACTTAATATGTTAAATTCGTTTGAATTTCCAGATTTTTAAAGGTTTTTAGTGATTTTTGTTCAAAATCCAAAGCTTTTTTCAAAAGTTTTCAAGATTCAAGTTTTTCCAGGTTTTTTTAGTCTAAAATGTCAAATTCAAGGTTTTCCTAGGATTCTAGCATTTAAAGCTAAAATACCCCGAATTTAATATCTAAATAAAAAAAGTTGTCTAATTTAAAAAGAAAAATAAAACTACCCGGAGTTTTTATATAAAATGTTTAGTGGCATTAGTTTAGAAAAAAAAATAAGTTGGCAATAGAGTTTTAAGTTAACTAGACTGTTAAACAAATAAAAAAACATTCATAGCTGTACTGAGTGTACTTAGTATACTGATATTACTGAGTTTGTGGATGCTTTTTTTTATGTATAAATTATCTTCAAGAAGATACTTTTCATGTACAAGGTAAAATAAAATATTTAAAACAATAAAAAAACTATATAACTTTATAACTTATATAACATAATTAATAACTTTATGAAGCAGCAGTTGTTCAACAAAAGTTTGAAATTTTCACAGAAATATTTTAGACTTCTATATACTATTTTCATCTAAACCATGGCTAAAAATAAAACTATTTTTTAAAGTCAAAAAATTAAAAATTAAAAATGTTGTAGAACAGTTGCTGTCTCTAAAACTTATAATAAACAAACATTAAATTAGCTGTTATTTTATAGTTTTTTCATTATTTAATATATTTAAATGAAATGAAGTACTTAATTTGCAGTTGTTAAAACTTTTGATAAATTGAAATACATTAAAATTCTAATATAAGTTTTATAGTAAGTAAATGTTTTTTTTAATTTATAAATTTATTTGACTAAATTATAGAGTTGGTAGAAGAATAAAATCTGCAAGAAACTTTTAATTAATACTTCAGTGTTTTTATTGTAATTATATATGTACCTCCATTTTTTAACAAATAAATGATTAACTAAAGTCCAACTAGTCTGTTTTGCTTGACTAGTTTTGTATATACTAAGTATTTAAAACACAATTATCAAAATATATCAGGATCTCGAGGATTTAACGGCTTTTAACGTTACATCTTATAATCTAAATATATAAAACTGAAAGAATTCCATAACAAAAAACTAATAATAGTTTAATCTACATAGTAATTGTTTTAATTTTAACAAATATGTAGATTAACTTACTATAACTTAACATGAAGTTGTTTATTAATCTTAAAAGTATTGATTCTTCTGTAATGTTTAGTATTAATTTAACTCTAAATAACTAAACTTCTATGCAGGTAGATTTTTATGTGTATCAAGTTAAGAGTAACCTATATGCATGCAATTTTGTGAAAGAAGATTAATAAAGATTCACTTTTCTTGTTTTTCTATTTCAGAATTCTCTTTAGTTTTTATAAACATATTTAGCTAATTTTTTGTTAGGTTACCAAGTATACTTAATTTATATTTACAATGTTTAAGTCAGTTAAGTTTAGATACAATGAAAGAAAAAGAATAACTAAAAAAACTATATTTGTAGGTATTCCTTAAGATTGGTGTGAAACATATTCTATTAGTCTGAGCTGAGCCTTAAAAATCCTATTTTATTTTAATTTTGAGCTTATCTATCAAAATACAACATTTTTTTAAACTTAATGATAGGAAAAATATGTTTATAAAAAAATGTAAGTATCCTTTTAATTAAGTTTAACACTACTTAAAAATTTATGTGCCTAACAAAGTTGGGTTAACTTTTCTTTTATAATGCTAAACTTCGTTAAATATAACTGTATATTTATGTTGGAAATAAGTTAGTACAGGAATAAACATAAAAATATATAACTTATCTTTTAAATGTAATACTAGTTCATTTAATACATCTGTAGCAACTTAAGTTATAAAACTTTTGTTTTATTTATTTTGTAATTTAGATACAGTTCAACTACTGTATTAAAATTCATATATGTTTCATAATGGAAAACTTTCATTTATAATTATTATTTAATGTAAAACATCTCCTTTGAACTTGTCAGTTATAAAAAACAAAATATATTTCAACTGTCTCTTACAACGCATAGCTACAATGTTCTTAAATAAAATTAATAAAGAAGTTTTTAGGTATTTAAAGTAATACACCACTAAGCTCTTTTAAGTTGCTTAAGTCATAAAACCTAAAGTGTGTCACATAACAATTTGTTATTAAATAAGGGATTAAAGTTTTAATTTTGCAGCTAACTTTAACTCCTTTTTCTAAACATTTTTTTTTTTTTATTGTTATATTTTTGTAAAAATTAAATAGTCCTGTTATTAATTTTATTCAAATTTGACATTACCTAAAGATGTTCTGTGAAAAAAAAAACATTTTGAATATAAACTCATTTATTCTATGTTTAACATTTAATTTCAATTTATTTATATTTGAAATAGTTATATATATTGTACTTAACAAGTTTCAATATTCTTATAATATTTTTAATACTAGGTATACAATTTTTCTTTATACATATTTTCTCAATATTTTCACATGTATGCACCACACTAAATATCTTTTAATATTGACAAAGACTGAGACTTTTAAATTGTAAAACTAAAACTTAAGTATAACTATAATTTAAAAGCTAAACAGTAACTTTAATTTAGTTTGGTACAGTATGTACATTACTGTTAAATAATTTATTGTAAGATTAACTCTATAAATAAATAAACAATTGTTTGTTTTTACAATAACATGGTTGAGTAACTTTCTTAACAAATTGGATTAATATTGATGTCAATTGTCAAGTATCGTGAAAGTAAATTAATTTGTTTATAATTTTGTCAGAAACATAATTTTTTTTGTGAGAAAATAAAGTATTTGTTATTACTTATTATTTATTCTGTATAAATCATTTTTTATAACTAAGTTAAAAATAATATAGCTAAATTTATTACTTATTTAGGAAAGACAGTTTCGCTCGAAATCTTATCACTAAAATAAATAAAAAAGTCAGATAGTTTGCTAAACAAATTTTTGAAAACATATATCTATTCTTGTTCTGTGAAGCAGTTAACTCTAACTGACTGTAAAGAAAACATATAATATGTTTGTATTTTAAAATTACTTATATAGTAGTTTCATCATAAACCTAAATTTCAGTGCACTTGCAAAACAAAAATGAGGAATTTTTGTGAAAAATTCCTTTTTGAGACTAGTTTAAAATATTATTTGTTTTAAAACATTTAATTGTTATCCTGGGTTAGCTGCATTAGTACTGTTTTGGAATTTTGGAATAAATTTTACATCTAATAAATAAAGAAACATGAGTAATATCACTAACTTTAAAGCCTCTAAAAACTAATCAATTTTAATCAAAAAATAAAAATAATAAAAATGCATTATAAAGATAACTTCAATTTTGTTCAGTCAAGTTTGATTAATTTATTATTGTAGTTCAATTTTATCATCCTATTTGTACTTTTCTTAAAACACATTGGACATTACTCTATATTATCATCTTGTATTAAAGCTAATTTCATATTACTTTGTTGTTATGATTAAAACTTAGCAATTTCATTATTTGTCTCAATTCGGATCTTATAACCAGCACAGTTGTAGTTTTTTGATATGTACTTTCTTTCAAAACAGAGTCCTCAAATATAAACTATGTTAAATCTCTTATTTTGTACGACAAAAACTAAGCAAAAACCTTAATTAGCGAATTTTAATTTTTCCATGCAATTTTCCACAACTTTTTATTCAAGTAAAATTTGTTTACAAAGCTAAGCCGTTATAAGTAAAGCCTTCACACATCTCACGGTTTTATAACTGACAGCTTTTGCATTAACCTTGTCAAAACTAGACACACGTCGATCTAATTTTCGAAACTCAGATATTTACTATAACTACAAATATTCAAATTAAGACAACTATACTCGTTGACTTTAGTACATTAACCACAGTTTCGTGGCCCCCAAGGGGGCCACGTGCAGCAAAGAGGGAAGAGGGGGGGCATGAGTAGTAAAGGAGCCACAGGGGGCAATGAGGCCATAATTTGAAACATACACTATATATTCTTGAGTTGCAGATGAAGAGCAAAAACAAAGGTCTTATGTGTATTTCATGGTAGTTTAAAAAATTTTCACTAGATATTTTTGGTTTGCAGACGAAGAGAGTTGCAGACGAAGAGCGAAAAAAAAGGTCTTTGGTGTTTTTTATGAGTAATCTTGTTGAAGGGAGCCATGGCTTTTGCAATTTCTTTAAAGGGGCCATTTGCAAAAAGTTTGGGAAACCCTGATATATAACTTTAGATTTCTTCAAATCAATGACCATTTTTATAAGTTTAAACACTTTTTTAACTTAAATTATTTAATAGTCTTGGGTATTTTAGATATTGTGCTTTATAATGATCAGGTTACTTAAAAACATAACACTAAATTAAAATATCACACAAAAGTTTAGCAAAAAAAAAGTTGTTTGTAAGATTCCCAGTTGGTTTTACGAACTACCCTGATATAGACAATATATATTCCCGATATAGGAAAACCTGATATAAACTATTTCTTTAAATTTATTTAAATAAAAATATCTTGATAGTTTCAAAGGTAACAAGTTTCAATTAGTTTAAAGGTATAATCTTTTAAACTCTATCTTGAATTTTTAAGAGATTTAAATTTTTAATAAGTATGCAATTAAATATTTATGAATTATTTGTCAGATATCATAAAACATGCTAAAAACTGTTTTCAACATAACGGTCGAACAGATTACTCAGTCTATTATAAAATATATAGATACTAATATTTAGATCTATTATCGACAGTCGAGAGCATCCTATAATCGTAGGTTCAAATCAAACTTGGTTTAAAAAATTACTTTTTTATTTATGTACAAATTTTACTATGGTATGAATTATTTTTAATTTTTTAAAGTAAATATTTTTTTACAGAAAAAATATTAAATCTATATTTAGAAAAAATTCATTTTTTAACGATATTTACACAAAAATAAAAGTTATTTTTACTTATAATCTAAACCAATAACAAATGATTAATTAATAGATGAATATCAATAGTCTTTTTGCTGTAAAACTTAGTCATGTCATGATCATTAAAGTTTTTTAATTGAAACGTTGCCATCAACAAAGTATCTAAAAAATTATTTGAACAAATTTTAAGTTTTTGTATCTCTTTTTTGTTATAATACATATAATTAGTTAGGGGGAAATTTTAGTACTAAAACTTGTTTCTGTAAACACTACAAAAGTAACAAAATATTAGTTAAATAATAAGTAAACAAATTAGGTTATCATTAAATTAGTGCAGTTATACTTGCTAAGGAATCTACTATACAAAACATAAAGTCTATCAGAACTAAATTTAATATTTTAATATTTTTTTACTTCAATTTGTAGAAAACTAAAATATATCACAAAAAGTTTTTATTAACAATCTATTTTCAAAAATTAAAACAGCACATTTTCTTATTGCCGCTTAAAGATTTTAAAATTACTCAAGCTCTAAAATTTAAAATTTAATAACTTACTTTTGAAAAAACTTGCTGAAATTTTAACAAAAACAATTATAAAATATAATAAAAGTTACAAAGTGTTAAGAAGTTATACTTATAACTTTTAACTTTTTTTTCATATGTTTTTTAATCACATGAAGACAATATTAAAAGTATTTTATTGTTATTTACGCAATTTTAAAACAACTAAAACTAATACATATGTTGTTGTAAAAATCATTTTTTGCATCAAAGACAAGAACTAAGGCATAATTTTAGTTTATTTAAAATTTCACTACAATAAATTGTTATCACTAGTAATAAAAAGCAAATTATTTGTTTAACACAAAACGAAAGAAAAAGAATATTGTCTGAAGTTTTTTAGTACTGGCTAAAAACTTTTTTTTCACTTGTATTTCTATGAGTAGTTTGTTTCAAATTTAAACCAAGCTAAAAAAGTATACAAATGTTAATTTTCTGATTTCCTTAAAATTATTTTCATACAAAGGTTTTGAAACTGTCGATTTGTAGATTTAATTGTATCAATTTTTTTTTTAATCTGAATATCACAAAATAATAATAAACTTTACTTCTTTTCTCAGAGAATTTTTTCTAGGACTCTAATAACTATATATATACTTCTGTAAATTTCAGCTCTATGTGTTGTTTATTTTGTTAAATAATGTTAAGTATATTCAAGAAACAAACAAAATAATTCCTTTACTTGGATTATTGATAGCATACTTAATCACTTTTAGAAATTTTTTTTCTAAAATTTATTCATTTTTATATAATTTTTAGGTAAAAAAATAATTAATTTTGTTAGTAAGACACGGTCAACATAGGACAGAATAAAATAAAGTATTTTAAACATCAAAAAGTGTTGTAATTTAATTTTAGCAATATATAATTGGCATACTATTAAAAGATTTCAAATTTTAATTTAAAGAGATAGAAACCTTTTATATTTTAGTTTTTTTAAGTAAGTACATTATTCTTTTCTTATTTAAGTTTGTCTTCTAGTTTTTTTCTAAATAACAAGAATATGATATAATCATCAAGAAATCTAAACCTCATATATTCATTAAATACTTGTATAAATATTTTTTAATAAGTTTTATAAAAAGTCTAACTTATGTATGCTTAGCATGTAAAAACCAAAACTTTAAAAATTTTATCAAAAAATATAATGTGTTAAACAAACTTTAACTAATCTGAGCATATTAAAAAACCAACGCTGATAAATTTAAATGCAAAATAGTTTAATTGATACTTGTTTTTTTGAACAAAAATTTGAGCTACTTTATGTACTTAAAGCATTTTCATTTAAAGAAAAATAGATTTAAATTTAATCTGTTGTTTTTATCAAAACTAAGAATAATAATATAAAAATAAGCAAAACAATTTTAATGTAATGCTAAATGAACTACATGTTTAAGTACTTTTTAAAACTTTCAAAAGATGCACACAGTAAATTACTAAAGAAAGTTTTCTACGCAGAAAATAGAAATGTTAATTTATGTGCTTTGAAACTTTTAAATTACCATATAACAAACACTGTAAGGAACTTGTTTTTGCAGCTTATCTAAATTTTTGTGCTTTGTGTAATGTACTGTTAAGTATTAACTGCTAATTTTTCTATAACTTCATATTTTTAAATCATGAAATATCTAGTACTTTGCTCTAATAAATGACGCTACAGTAAATAAAAAAAGGTTAAAAAGTGTCAATTTGATGTTTTATTGCTCCTAATTCACACAGAATCAGTTACATTAACCTCAGAACTCATTCTGGGTTTATTATAAGTAGATGCATATGTTGTATTGCGATAATGTGACTATCATGAGATTTTAGAACCTTCCTTCATCAGCACGACTAACCATCATGCTGACAACATCAGGAATTACTTTAATAATTTGAAATATAAACAGTAAAGTTGCTCAGTACAATTGGAGAAAAAAAGAGTGATTTTTGAAACTTTCACAAACATGTTTGCTACTTATTCATACAACAATGATTATTGTGCACCTTGAAATAATTTTGAAATTGCATAAAAGTAAATTGTGTACTGAGTGTTACTTAAATTAACAAATTAATTAAACACACCTCTGCAAGATGTCCTAAATAGTGTCTATGTGCTATTATTTCACTTTATAGTACAATTGTTGACCTTTAATGCTGCTGATATGTTTGTATGTTTTTTGTGGAATGTATATACTGTTCAGGAACTAATGAACAAATTCTTAATAAACCGCTAATCAGCCAAAATCGCCCACGAATTAAATGTTACAAAACAAAAATATTAAAACGAGAAACTCAATTTTTTGGATAGGATAAAGCATTTAGTTTTGTTTTTTGTTCTCTTTTTCAATCACCTAACAGCCACAAAGTCCCTTGCTAAATTTAAAAAGAAAATTAATTTATTTGGTCACAAGATGTTAACACACATGAATATTTTTACGAAAGCGTTTCCAAATAGTAAGAGCTGACTTTAAAATACATAAAGTAACTTTTTTTAGTTAAATGCAATTGATTGTATACCACCATTGAGTAACCTACAGTAAGCTTTCGACATAATCAACACTTGTTTTTAAAACATGACAAAGACACTCATGCTTACTTTAGCTGAGGATGGTGTATATAATATTTGAAACTTTGTAAGTCCAAAACTTGTTCACTCCAAGCCATTTATTGTCAGCTAGTTCTGAGAATATGGAAAATAAAATAAAAAATTTGTAACTTACTCATGAAGTTTTGACTCGGTCAATTATTACTACCTCCCTACAAAATGAGTAGGTGTCAAATATACACGAAGAAACACTTTTACATGAGGGGTTACTTTCGCACGTCGAGACGTTTTTGTACACTTTTACATGATGGATCACTTTGGCACCTAGAATTTTTTGCACAAAGGGTTATTTTTGTCAAAGACATATTTTAGTGGTTGAATATTTTAATAAATTATTTTTTTTTACTTTTTTTTTGTAATTTATACCTATTTTACCCCTAACCCTCGGTAGATTAAATTTTAGTTTTTATTTTATTTTTAATTATTAATGGCTTTTCTTCTTGTGCTTTTATTTATAGTTTAATTTAGTTAATTTTCATTTTTTATTTTTACTTTCACTGTTACCCCTAACCCTTACCCTTGGTCGATAACCTAATTTTTCTTCTTTTTAGTTTTAATATTTTTAATTTTTTTTGTTTTTCTTGTTTTTTTTAATCTAGTCTTATTTTGTATTTGTTTACTCTAGTGCAAAAATGACCCTTCCTAAAAAAGTGATCATCCATGCAAAAGTATTTTTGTGCAAAAGTGTTCCTTTAGGCATATTTTACCCTTCGTAAAAAGTGTCTTTGTGCATATATAACCGTTGCGC
This sequence comes from Thalia democratica, assembly GCF_965202585.1. Taxonomy (NCBI): domain Eukaryota; kingdom Metazoa; phylum Chordata; class Thaliacea; order Salpida; family Salpidae; genus Thalia; species Thalia democratica. The sequence continues at coordinate 39,400,385 of NC_139165.1, read as the reverse complement.
TACAAAATACTGCATCTGCAGTAACAATTTACAGTTAGCTTGTGTTTATCATAAAAACTCTTCTTAGATGCACTTAGTTGACCATACGTACCTTATACTATCGAACAGTTGCATTTCTTTAAATATAAACTTTTTATCTTAAAATATATTAAATAAGCTTAAAGGGTAGCACCATCGCAGAACTTATCTACTTTCTAGAAAGTTTTGGTAATGTAAGTTAAAGCATTAGAAGTTTCAGTTTAATATTTTTAAAAATGTCTGTAATAATGTTTAATTATCAAATAGAAGCAATGAAATAACTAATAGAGCCCTAAGAACTTTGATTTATATAATCTGACCTACCACGCTACGATCTATATCAGCTTAACCTGGGGTAAATTTACTAAGATCATACAGTATGCAATTAAATGGATAGAACTCGATTAAATTTTTCGTAGAAACTCAAAACTTACTATTTTTTAAAACGATACTACTTTTTAAGTCGAATTCTAATGAAAACAAACAAGCTCTAAGCAAACCATCAATGCTCGGTATTACCTAAATTCACGAGTATTAATTAACCTGTACTGTAAAATAATTAATTATGAACATTTAACACTTGCAGTAGATGTTATAAACGTGATCCAAATATAAAGCTTTTACAATACCTCAAAAATTTATTTTGTAAATTGGATAAACAAAAGCATGTTGATTGGTTCACACTCATCTTGCTTTCTTCATTTTATGACTTGTCAATACAGAAGGAGCATGTTTAAGCAATTTTAATTTAAAAGTCCGTATCTTACATTAAACTGTATACCTTATAATTCAAAAATAATAGCACTTTATTCACACCTTTTAATATATACTTATTTTTTTATAGACAAAATCTATCTAATAGGATTAACACAAATATTTATGAAAAATAAATGCGTTATATCAACAATTCTCATTTACATAATGTAGTACTTCTCTGGTAATATCCAAAAGTAATAATAGTAATATAAATATATGGATCCAAAAGTAATATTTTTAGCAAAATTAAAAACTTTTTATCTGAACAAATTATTTATAAAAATTTAAAACAAGTTTATTAATTTCACAAAAAGATAAATCAAAGAATAGTTAAAGTTTAAATCATTTAGGAAATGTTTTATGTTTTTAATGATTTTAATGAAGTTAATTTAAACTTAATGTTTTTTTTTGTTGAAATTAAAAAAGTATCACAAGACTTTTTTGCCTTTACATTTAAAGTATTTTCTATTAAAAGGAAATGTTTTGTAATTTGAAAATTTTATTTGTACGTTATTAAAATGTTATTAAAGTGATTTTACTAAGGATACACATTATTCTAACCTAAAAAGATAGTGACAAAATATATTTTGAACTATAAAAACAGACGTGGATGCAACTTTTTTACAGATGAATGACAGAAATGATATTACCATTTTACACTTCATTTAAAAACATAGAAGTTAATTCAACCATGGTGCAATTCAATACATAAAACTATTGTTGGCTAATCATGTGTAAAAAACAAAAATACTAAAATATAACTTTTCAAACATGATTAAATCAAAAATAGTTAAAAAATTCAAAAATCAAGAATAATTAAATTGTATTAAACTAACTTTTTTTCTGTCAATTTTTTTTTGAATGATGGTTTATTAAATAAATCCTGATAGTGTTTGAGGTAGCTAAAAAACTAAATGTATGCTAAAGTATTTAAAAAATTAAAAATCATTGATAATAACAAAATTTTACTTCTGATAATGTAATAACTTAAGTTAGTATTTTCACACTATATTCACGTTTAAATTCCAACATTTAGATTACTTAAAACATTATGATAAGCATAAATATAAATCTAATAATTTAAAATTGCTTGATAGTGCTATTTTGTCTATACCTTTTTAATAAAAGTAAAAAGTTTTGAATAAAGTATTTTATTAAAATCATTTAATAAACAAACTAACTTTCAAAATTATAGCATTTTTAACTAATGACACTATTTCGACTTAAATTAGTGCTTAAATATTTTATTTTTTCTAAGAAAAAATCTGCTATTATAAAATTTTATGACTTATTGACTAACCTGTCACAAAAGATTCTGGTTAAAAACTTGTAGAAATGGTCACTATGTTGCGATTATTAAAATATAAAACCTGGTCATTGAACTGATGTGTTGATGAGTCTTCTTCTTTACGTTTCATTTTTAAAATTATTTCAACTACTGCCTAATAAGTAAAAAAGACATTTAATTAAAGTTGAAAAATAAAATACACATGCAAACAAAAAACTTAATAATACACATTAACAAGTACCTAAACAAGCTTAATTTATGGTTTAACAACTTAAAGTTACAACATAAATAACTATCAGACATTAATATATGACAAATTTAGATTAATTTATTAACTTTAAAGGTATACATACTTTTTAAAGACAAACATTTATAATTACCTTTTTATTGTTAACTACCATGCATAAGGAAACAACCATACGTACCATACTTATCACACATAATTATACAACAATTGTTTTACAATAACGCAAAATAACAATGTAAACTGCATATATGTAGAATAAATGTACATAAATAATACACAAGTACAAGCTAAAAAAGTATTTAAACTTAGTGTTCACATATAAAATTACTTTCATCAACTTTAAAAAATTGTCTTTAGTTCTCTTTTAGTAGTAATCTGAAGTGAATATGGAACGCTGGTCATTCTTTACCACATCAGTTACAAGGACCAAGAAGCTCTGGACCACAACATTTTTCAAATCCATTTGCACCCTGGTGTAATTGTAATTGCACCAGTTAGCCCTGTCAACTGCAACCTGTCCAGAGTTCTGCTGGGCGAATATAAGCTTGTCACCAGGCAGAAAAGTGGGAGAAAAACTTTCCAATGATTGGAAAAAATTTTCTAAGTTTTTCTTATGGTCGCCAATAATGGCGAAATACACCCTCATTGTGTTCGGGGCGCGAGGTAAGTTCCAACCACCCACAGATACCAGTAGTGGGCCTATTTCTGATGCCAGGTTGAAGTTGTTAAAACCATTAGGGTTCATCCTCCCCAACAAGACTCTCCCAATGGAATTAGAAGAAGTATCGTTAATGATGACTTGTACTACTTGTTGATTCATATTTAAATATTACAATTATACAAACCTGTGAAAATTAATTCGTTTGTTAACTAATTAAAATATTATATATTTAAAGTATCTCTCTGTTTGTAAAACTTTTTTTATGTTTTTCTTTTTAAAAATTTAATCTTTTATTATTTATTTATATGAAATTCATCTAAACTATAGTACTTGTTGTACCATTTTTCTTATAGGTTAACAGACATAACTTATAGAAATAAAGATATTTTATTAAATATCTAAATCAGTTGTTGTAATTGCCTTTTAAGAAAATAAATCTAGTATAATGTACAACTCATACTTTGAACCTTAATTCTAAAGTACAAAAACACTGTTTTTAATATTTTTTAGTAACTTTACAACGACACCTTTAAACAATTTATTTCAAATTAAGTTTGATAAAGCATACATATTTCATGCTTAAAATCTATGACAAAAACCTAATAGACAAGTTTTACAAACTTAATGTTCAAATAACTTGGCTTCAAATTTTTTAATTAAAGATAAGAGAAAAAATTAACTCATGAGTATCAATACCAGTGCCTACTGCCACGACTAAACAAAAAATTTCACATAACTCTACTCTCAGGGTTAAAAAAAAACCGACACTAATTTTATGAAGAGATTCTGCGCTTTGAAATGTCAGTTTTAACAGAATGAATATAGTAATTTAAAACTAAATGTTTAGAAAATGTCCACAACACTAAATACTCACAACAACTATTGTTTTATTATTAAGTTACATCATTAAACTATAATGAAATAAACGAAGACTCAAGTATAGAAAAATATTTACTAATTAGACTATATGTTTCTTGCGGACAACTTTAAGTATAACTTATTCAAGTTTTGTTAAGAATTAAAGGATTTTAAATGACATATTTAGAATTTTCATCACAGAATTACTAAATCGCTAAAACTACTTTGTTCATTTCTTAAGAAAAATCTTGAAGTATGTATAGAATTTTTCTCATACTTCTTATTAACTAACTAATCTACTGTCTATACAAAATAGTTATGATAAAAAGGTACAAAAGAGCAATAGCAAACCTTTTTAAACTAACATAATTATACCAAATCAAATGGTTATACTAAAACAGGAAAGGCTTTAAAAATGTTAACTTAATTTTTCTTTATTTGTTTAAATAAAACTAGTCTTAAACAACATTAGTAGATGAGATAACAAACTAAAACTAAGGCAAGCTCTTAAAACTCATACAAAAAACAAATGTTTTTTTTTCTCTCAAACTCAACTCTCAAAATTTCATGAATCACAGTTACAAGCAACTAATCACTTTTGTCAAACTTTCTATCATTTTTTTTTTCTAATCAACTTGACGTTAGCTATTTTATCAAATATGTTTTCACTTTTAAAATAAAACTTTTAATAAACAGCTAAAAACTGTACACATAATAATTTAGTTTAGACATTATTTCAGCATAAAAGTTTTCTAATAAGCCAAACTTCTAAATCAAAAGACTTTTTTTAGACTGTATTTTTTTTCACTCAAATTCTCACTTGAAAGAAAATTTAAAAGAGCGTACTCAACAGTTGCAACTCAATTTAAAAAAGAGTTTAGTGGTTAAAAGTTCTTAATTAACATGAAATATTAACTTAATAATAGTGTACACAAGCAAAAGAAGGCTATTGTTTAACTTTTTTTATAATTAAATTTCAACAATAAATTATTTTCAAATCTTTAATTTATACAATGATGATTATATTGCCCTTTTGTGTCTGCATAAAACTATTTAAAAACAATCAACTGACTATAAATAAAAAAATTAGTCTTTAACTTCTATAATACATTTCAATCAACCTTTAGTTAAACACTTTAGTTAGTGATTTCAAGCAGCCATAGTAAAAAGCTTAATAGCAATACACACACAAAAAATGATTCGTACACACACTCCAAAGCAGCTTGTATTTTGAAAAGGAAATATAGATTTACATGCATAACAAAAATAAGCCTAGAAAAAGATGTATTTGCATTTTTAGTTTATCTATAGTAACATAATACTTTTAAACCGTGTTTTTTCGTTCATGCTCAAATGTACCTTCTTGTTTTAAAATTGTTAAAAACTAAAACATCTTGTTTGCACTTCAACAAAAGTTTTACAAAAATTATAAAAAAAAGTTATAATGTGGTGGTCGACTATATTTTAATAAATTTTTTTTACTCAATCATTTGGCACTGTGGACAGGAAACAGGTTTCAAGCGGCCTTGGCAATAAAATTATTTTTGATTAATAGAAATCAAACTAAGAATCAAACATAGTTAGATAAAGCTATATTTTTTGTTTCAAAATTGGTTTTCTTACTTTTCTGTTTCAAGTAATTTGAAGTTATGAAAGTTTAAACCCAACAAGTTTGCCTTTTACGATGTAAAAATTACTAAAAACTCTTAATAACTTTTGTCAAAAATTTTTAAGCTACAGAAAAATACTTAAAATACTTATTAAATTTTTTTTTTAACCAACTTTCTTAAATTTAGTATAATATATAAAAGCAAATATAATAATTTAATTAAAAAGTAAAACCTTAAGAAAAAAAATGTCAATAAAAAAGTAAATAGGCATCAAAATAAATCTAAAAATCTAAAAAAATAGTTGAACTTCTATCGATAACTTTTTTGTAAATGTTTTTTACGAAATCATTGTCATATTTTCTAAAAGATAAAAAAAAGAAAAATATTTCTGCTACATAGAATAAAGGTATTTGTCTTTTAAAAATATCCTATATTGCCCTAAATAAATCTATATTTTTCAAAGAATGCCATTCTTATAAAAAAAAAATATTTATAAACTGAAAAAAATTTACTTTTTATTTTTTTAAGACTAAATCAAAGAAAAGAAAACACCTATAAAGGTATTTGTATAGAAGCTTTAAAGGTACTTTTTTTAGCAATATATGTGTGACGTTATATAACTTAGACGTTATTTCAACGAGCATGAAGTAAATTTTATAGGCAAATTTATAATTTTTCAAAAAACATAAAACTTTAATGTCAATTATTTTCCTTATCTTAAAAACTATCTAAAAACTTTTTTTTTATTTTAAAGAACGCACCTTTTTCTTTAATTAAAAAAATTTGGAATTATTTCATCGGGTCCCTCCAAAAATAAAGGTTTTTTTTTCATTATTATTGCCTTAGAACCAAAAATAAATATTTTTTTTTGATTTCCCCTTAGTTTGCATGGTATTTAAACTCTTAAATAGTTATTTTATAAATAATATCTTTTACGATTTGGCCCTAAAGCAAAATGGTGTATATTACACTATCATTTGCCTTAGCCATTTCCTAGATAAAAAACTAATAAAAGGAAAAAAAATTAATTTGAATGTGAATTACAACAAATTTAATTAAATTATTTTAGTTTAATTAAATTTGTTGTAATTCACATTCTTTTTTTTTTTTTTTCCTTTTATCTTTTTGGCTAAGGCAAATGATAGTGTAATATACACCATTTTGCTTTAGGGCCAAATCGTAAAAGATATTAACATTATTTATAAAATAACCATTTAAGAGTTTAAATAACATGCAAACTAAAGAAAATCAAAAAAAAAAAACCAAAAAAATATATTTATTTTTGGTTATAAGGCAATAATAATGAAAAACATAAAAAAACTTAATTTTTGAGGGACCCCATGAAATAATTCAAACCCCAAACCATTTTTTTTAATTAAAGACAAAAGTGCGTTATTTAAAATAAAAAAAAAAGTTTTTAGATAGCTTTTAAGATAAGGAAAGTAATTGACATTAAAGTTTTATGTTTTTTGAAAAATTAATAAGTTTGCCTATAAAATTAATTTTATGCTCGTGTTATTTCAGTATAAAAGTTTTCTAATAAGCAAAACCTTTAAAACAAAAGACTTTTTCTAGATGGTATTTTTTTACTTAGTTACTCACTTTAAAGAAAATTCGAAAGAGTGTATTCAACAAATGCAAATCATTTTCAACACAAAATTTGATGGTTTAAAATGCTTAATAAACATAAATTATGAACCTCGATTGTACTCAAGAAAAAAAAAAACTATTGTTTAACTTCTGTAATATCTCAAGTGTAGATGTTAATTTCAAAACTTTAACTTATACAAATAATAATTATACTAACCTTTTGAGACTGCATAAAAACTATAAGACATAAGCAACTATTTATATATAGAACAACTAGTATTTAACTTCTAAAATACATTTCAATCAAACTATTTTAGCTAAACACTTAAGTAAGTGATTAAAAATTTTTATACTGAAAAGCTTTATATCAATGCACACACAAAAATGATTCTTACACACACACTCAAGCGACTTATATTTTAATAAGGAAATATAGAATTACATGCATTACAAAAATAAGCCTAAAAAAAGCTGTGTGTGGATTTTCAGTTTATATATAGCAATATGACACTTTAAACCGTTTTTTTTATGTCCATTAATAAATTTACCTTCTCGTTTTAACTTTGTTTAAAACAAAAAAGATTTGTTTGCGATTCAACAAAAGTTTTACAAAAATAAAACAAAATATAGTATGATTGTCAAATTAATTTTTAATATAATAACTTTTTCTCTTATTATTTACTTATTCTTACTGAAAACAGGCTTCAAGCGGACTTGAAAACAAAGATTATTTTATTGTTGAGAAAATGTTTTAGATAGTAAAAATTTGCTACTAATAAGTAAGTACATAACTTATTACAGAATTGAACAAAACCGGTTTTTAAAAGAAGAAGCCCAGCTCTAAATACTTAAACTCAACTCTTAGTTTAATATTCAAGTTACTAAAATGATCAACAGAAACTTGCCAGCCAACTGTGTTTGTTAACTAAACAAATAACGAAGTTATATCTTAAAATACAACTAGCAGTATCAAAATACTATATTGTTGCTCCTGTGCCAGTTCTCCTTAACTTTGTGTTTTTTTAATTTTAAATATATAATAAATAGAAAAAACAGTAAACAGCAAACATAAACAGGGATTCAGTAGAGACCAAAAGAATCAACATTTCTAGTAGTTTTTAAAATTTTAACTAAAAATAAAAATTACTTTTTTAACTAACTATACCATGAAATAAACATGAATACTAGAGTTTAATAAGCTTATCATATCTAGAATGCATGCTCTTTATACTAGTAGATATAAAAAGTCTTGATTATGGTTTGTTTAAAATTAACATTTTATACATTTTATATTTATTTTATATTAACATTTTTTTTATATATTTATTTTTGATTTGTATTTTATAAGAACGTTTTTTAAATGAATTTCACCTTACTTTTTATACTATTTTAATATTCACATTTTAATTCAATGTTTCATAACTAATTTTCTACTTGTCACTTACAATAGAAATGAATCTCACCGGATCAAACGCTACTCTACCTCTGGTTTAATAAATACAACATTATAATAAGTAAAATAAAAACGTATGTAAAAGAATAGTAATATAAACAATCAGTAGTATACTCGCAGTAAGTCCATAAGTTATGTTCCTTAAAATGAACATTAACAAGTTTTAACTTACATTTAATAAGTAGTTTATATAAAGTTTTTAGTAAACTACTAAGATTTGTAAGATTTGAAAACAAATTATTTTTCTATTTGACTAATTTCATAATGGAAATGTGTAAAGAACTACTCAGTTAAGAAATGTTCAAGCTAAAATTTTAGTTAGGAAATTAATTCAAAGCTATAGTGTACTTTAATCACTAAGCTTTCTATCTGAGCTTACAACTAGGCTTTAAAACTTTGTGAAATTAAATTTAACCAAAGCTTCTTTGTTAAGCTTTGATAACCGATTTTTTTGTTTAGTTTTCAAACCTCTATCAAACAACTTCAAAAAAGTTCACCAAATTCAGAGAGCCAACTTTTGCGTTTTTTTATGCTTTTAATAACTTTATGATTTTCTAACACAAAAAAAACATTATTGTTTAAGTGATACTAATGCAGAAAACAAGTTGATTTATTTTATCTGATTATTTTTATTAAAGTGTTTTTCAAAAAAAGTATACAGATAGCGCTTTCGATTTGCTGAAATAATTTTATGTACAAAACTTTGTGTGTTTTATAATTGTAAATACTAATATTTATTATTGTAAATTTATACTTTTTTAAGTTGTTACTGAAATAATGATATGTATACATTAAAATTTTTTAAACAATATGTAAAGTCAATATTTTGTACAAGAATACTCCTCTATAAATTATTTTTTTACTAAACTACTTGGTAAATTTTTAATAATACAGCGAGTTATGATTTGTTAGTATACTTAACATAATTCAAGACGTTTGAATACCTTTTTATAATTAAATATTAAAAAACTTCTGAAGTATCAATGTTTTTTAGTTAACTAAATTTATGTTTCTTTACTATGAATTATTATATCATTTTTAAGTTTTCTCATTCACAATTATTGCTTTTAATGTTAAAATATTTTTAAGTAATCAAATATCACATTTAAGTTTACTGTGTTAAATATTTTATAAATAATTATATAAACTATGTTTTATTTGATTGATTAAACTGTTTCAACCCTAAGAAATAATGTAAAAGTAACTTGTTAGATAATAACTTTAATAGATTGTTGAAAATAACGATATTCTACTTAAACATACTAAAATAAGTAACACATCTGATTTTTTTATAGTTTTTCACTTTGTAAAATAGCTTGCTTTTCCGTCTTTGGTATATTCAGTGTTAACTAACATTTACAATAATGGTTAAAAGTTTATGGACTTCATTTTGTGTTTTAAAACCATATAAATAGTTTGTTTATGAGGAATTCTTTTCAGTATAGTTAAAAATAAAGCTAATGAGTTGAGTTTCTTAATGTATTTAATAAATGTATAACAAATAACATTAGGTCAGTAGAATAATAATAAATTTTCGTTTTTTAAGTTTGTATGGTATATTTCTATCAGGTTTTATTAGTTGTTATACATATACGAAAAAAAAAGTTATCTAGGGCTCTTGGTGTTTGAGCATTTTAATGAAGTTGACACGTTTTTGATGTTAATGTTTTTAGATGAAAAATGTAGTTTAAAAAAAGCTGTGGATGTCTATTCATTTAAAATTTTTTTTAACTTTTTTCTTATAGTTTTTATATTTTTACGTAATTAGAATACAAAACTTACTTTTTCTTCAATCATCTTAAAATGATTAAGTAGTGTTTAAGGGATTTCAAAAATGCATTGTTTACAACCTGTTCAACATTTTAAATATTACATGTGTTAAAAGTATATACCTTAATGCATGTTGTAAATTTAATCGTTAGTTTAAAACATTAGTATAAGTAAGGTAATTTACAGAATAAACTATTTAATCTAAGAAAACAAATTTAAAAAAAATCTTCGACTTATTTAAAAAACACAACGATGTAAATTTTAAACTGTTTTAATAATTGTAAACATTATACTAAGCCACAAGTTATTTAAGATATCTTTGCAGTACTTCAATTTAGCTACTTAGTAATAAGAATTCAAAAGGTTTTTATTTTAATAGTAAGGTTTTATGTAGTTAATACTTAAGGTTTTAGACAGCCTGCTTAAATAAAAACAGTTAGATAAACTAACCTTTGGAAAACAACATGTAAGGCTACTTTAAGTATAAACTATAAGACTTTAATACTTTAATTTTAAGACTTCCTCTTTAATTATGAGACAAACATAAGGTACATTGAACTTTAATTTACTTCAGACACACAAAAAAAATACCGAGTATGTGCAATTATTCTGAATTACAGTTTCCTAAATTTTTTTTTTGATATGACAAAAGTAGTTAAGTATTTATTATTTTTAGCTAAAATTTACATATTCCATATCTTTGGAAAAGAAGTACTTCGTTATGAATATAAAATAATTTCTGATTACTTTCAAAAATATTATAAAAACGGAGATTGGTACTTCAGAAGTGGTCGTTGAGCAAAAATTGCATTCATAATCAAGTAGGTTTTTGCATGATAAGATTCTATTTCTTATTATATTGTTTATTGAGCACATATTAACGCTCATAAAATTTGGTCCAAGGACCTCGTGTACCAAAAAACCTTTCAGTTATAAAGTCGTACACGAGAACAATTTAACTTCATGTCTAGGACAAAAAATGTACAGAAAAAAAATGTCATGTCCAGGATAAAGTACGTCATGTCAAGGTCAAAAATATTCAGGAATAACAAAATACTTATATTATTTATAATTTAATAATTAAATATTTAAATATATTAGTTATTAGGCATAAATTTACAAATATTGGAACATACATGACCATCAATTATACAATAAGACATACAAGACACACAGTTTGAATAAACCTAGGTATATTTCAAGCCATTCTCATAAATAGAGTACAAAGCTAACAGGTAAAAATACTATACAAACTTATATAGTAATCAAGTAATCATAAAGTAATCAATAGATTAATAAATGACAAAATCAATTAGTAATAGTAAAAATCTGTTTTCTTAAGGTCGGTACGTGTCTTTGACCCAATGTTGCTTTGATCTCTACTTTTGTCATAGAATTTTCAATTTTGTTTTTCAATTAATTTCGACGAAATAATTTTGTTACGTATTAGGCTGTACCACTTAAGGTAGTAACTATTTTGAAGCTAATTTTACATGTAATTAAAAAGGTTTAGTCAGTTTTATTGTAAATTACTTTTGTTCAGATTTCTTCAATACATTAAAAAAGTAAATTATTTATTGTCCACGTTAATTAATTAAAAAAGATTTTTTTATTATCACAAGTTACATCACACAAATTATATGATACAAATGTTTAAATCTTTATTTTAGGCATATATTCAAAACACTCAGACTTATTATTATTATCATAGTATATATGAAAGAAGTTAGTAAAACTTGTTACATGGTTTTAATTTTTATTTTTTTTTTTAAGATTAAATGTATTTGCAAAAAAACTTTAATACTTAATTGATTATGCTTGAAAACTAAAAATGCTTTCAGTTTATTAAACTTTGATCTCAGTTTATTTTTATGATTTTATGACTATTTAAAAAGAAACTCAAAGTTCTTAATGATTAGTCAATAAACATTAAATAATTTAGTCTTTTAAATCTTTGATGCCAATTTTAAATAAAAGTAAAACTTACATAGTATTTTTTGATACTAAAACTAAGATTCTATGACTCAAAACCGTTGATTATGCCTACATACTTACGTTTGTAAAACAATACTGATACCAACTAAACGATTAAACTTTAAATAAAACTAATTGATCAAAAAAAATCGTTTAAATGTATAAAAAATTCTAAAAATATAAGTTTAAAAACTTATTTGAGTTTGTAGATAGATAGAATTTAATAACTAACTGATTACAAACACTACAATAGAGTTTGTAAAATAAATAATGCAAAACGTTTTGTCTAAACCATTTTATAAATTTTTTGCAAAAAAAACTTTAAAAACAATTTTTTTATTTGAAAACTAATTCATTTTAAGTATTTGAAAGTACTATTATATAACTGTATTAAGAGTATTACAAATAGTTTAAAATATATTAAAAGTAATTAAGTTAAGTTTAACTTTATATATAAAAAAATTGTTTAAGATCTTAGAAAACATTAGCAGTTAAACAAAAAAGTTAAATTTTATTTTTAACAAGTGTTCAGTTTATTTCGTAGTTTATCGATGTGTAAGTTTTATTTTTTATTATTAGATATAAACCTTGTATACTGCTATACTTATTTATAACAAAGATACTTTTCATATCTTTTTGTAAACATTAAGAGTATAAATAAAAATTTAATTTTTGCTTTTAGTAACTTAAGTGCAAAATACAATATATAAATATACTTATTTTACTTTGAATATGATTTTTTAATATTAAATAAAACACCTAAGTTAGAATACTAAAGTTATATAAGTTTAGTTTTTCTTTATTTTCTGACAAAACATTCTTGTAGATATTAGTATTACAAACATGAATTATCTAATTTTTGCTGCAGTTGCACTAGTCTTTTTTGAAGTAGGAATATTGTGTACTTATGTATACCTTTACATGGTAAGTTAGGTATAAACTTTAAGAAACATTGTATTAATAGTCAAATAGACCTATAAAAAACATTGATAGAAATACTCAATACATTTTCAAATTGTCATTTAAATTTTTTTATTCTAACATTTGTGTGTAGATTGTTTTTTTGAATCGCATTGAACATTTTCTTACTTTTAGTGTACAAAAATATTTAAATTTAAATGCCAGATAAAAACAACAAACTAATTTATCCTAAATCAAAAAAACAATTTTTAGCATAATTTTTTTTTTTTTTTGTGAAAAATAAAGCTAAAATTTTCTACGTAAAATTAAAAGAACTTAATATTTTAGGAGACAAAAATTAATTTGTTTCAAAAATTTGTGCAAGTACATTGCTTTGATTATTGGCGAGACCAACTTCAAGTTACAGAAAACGCTGATGAATTAAGAAGCTTGCGATACTCGCTAATTAGAAACAGATTTTGGTTGTACGCAGAGATAAAAAAAAAATTTGGTGAAGGTGTTTTAATTGAATGTTTTTGTCTCCAAAAATCTTTCAAGGAGCTCATAAAAGTTTGCGTAGAATTTGAAAACAGGAGCAAGTTGATCGAAAGAGCAATAAGCGAAAAGATAAAATCGAAAAACGGCCTTTCAAAAGCAAGAGTGCGGATGTTTGATCGGTTCGTGGCGGACGAGGTCGGGGATCCGTGCGGAGTGTGTCTTGAAGAAGTTGAAGTCGGAAGGGAAATGATGCGGCTCGACTGCGCTGGAAGACACGTGTTTTGTCGCGATTGCATCGAACGGTGGCTGATGAACCACAACACGTGTCCTTACTGCAATCATGTTTTTTCAAATTAAAGTTTGGCCTAGTGAGGCTTGTAAAAGTTTATAGTATTTGCATTTAAAGAACTTGATAAAAGTTTACACTAGCCTAGTTACTCTGTTGTTTATTATATTGTTATTTGACTTTAAAGTTATAAAAGTATATTTTTTTTTTAATTTAGTTTATAGCACAAACTTCGTTTAATCTTTTAGTTGTTTTAGTAAAAAGTATAACTTTTTTCAAACAAACAATTTTCTAATTAAAGAATATTGGGAAAATAGAATTTAAGCAGAGGTAAATACTAACGTTTTATAAATATTTTATATATTCTTAACAGGTACGAAACATAGAATTTTTCTTATTTAAAAGTTTGAATTTTAAGACTTAAATAACATCAAATACAATAATTCCAGCAGAATGGACACTAAAAGTTTGAACCCGAATATTTTCTGGAGTTTTTTACCATTTCAACGCGCAATATCTGCACAAGAAATGGTCTCATGGTAAACAGTAGAAGTCTTAACCGCTTTAAAAACTGCTGAAGCTGATATTGCTAGTCAATTGATTTTTTGACTCTTGAACTTAAAGTATAGTTCATCGATGCGTACTATCGACGACAGAAAGTAGCAGAAATTATAAATACTTCTTTGTTTATGCAACTCAGCATAGCTTGATTATTACGTTTTATTCCCTACGTCGTCTACAAAAGCAAAAGTAAACAGAAATAATATTTCGGCTTTTCATAAAAACTATAATGATTTTATTAAATGAAATTTTCTTTTGTTAACTACTAAATAGTTTCCACCCCTTTGGATTTCCTGCGCGATTAAGTGTAAGAACTTGACGTAGTTGACGGCCGCTTAGTACACTGGTCGATTCGTGTCTTTGAACTCAATGTTACTTTGATCTTCTGCAGTTGCCATAAAATTTCCCATTTTTATTTTTTTAATAAGATATCTACTAATCAGTTTTATGACGAGTTAGGCTGTGCCACTCGTGAAAGTAACTATTTCAAAATTAATTTTTAAATTAAAGATAAGTTTGAGCTAGTATTTTGTATCTTATTTTTATTCAGATTTATAAGTGATAAGATTCTGAACATTAAAAATTAAACTTTGCGTTGTCTATAACACTCAATAAAAAACAGTTTGTTCGTTATCTCACTTGTCTACACGTATATGCTAATTTATCAAACTGTTTAAACTGAAAAACCTTAATTAAAAACTCATCTTTTGAATTTAGCTTTTGTAAAACGTTTGATAACTGTTAGAATATAATTTAATTCTGTTGTTCTACTTAGTTATATAACTAAAAGATTGACTTAGACCAGGGGTCGGGAAACTGCGGCCCGCGGGCCAAATACGGCCCTCAAAGTATTTTTAAAAACTTACAGTTAGGCTCTTAATTCAATAAATACTCTTTATTAGTGCTCTAATACTGCTTAATTTATCATATTTTCGACCTTAAACAATATTTGTCTACTGATTAATAGAACTTTATTTGAATGAATAATGCCCTCAAACATTGTTTTCTATTTGAATAGTGTGGCTCACGAGCAATTTTTTCTAAGGAAGTTTGCCCGCTAGTTATATAAGGCTGCCGACCCCTGGCTTAGACCAACTGATAACAAATTACCTTGTGTGCATAATCGTCTTCGTGCAACGTAGTCTCCTCGTGCAATTTAGTAACCTCATGCAATTTTGTCTTCGTGCAATTTAGACCCGTTCCTATCTACTTTCTCAATAGAAATATTTGATCATAAGTAAATTGAAATTGTTAAAAATTACTTATTATGAGTTTGTTAAAAACAATTGTTAAAATATTTCTTTTTTGATTTTAGATTTTGTTTACAATACTTAAAATAATTGCCATTAAAAAAAAGATTAACCACTGCAGTATATTAAAATTACTTGTTGATAAAAACTTTTTAAGCTTTCTTACCTTTATCAACGGAAACTTTTGAAACATTTTCAATATTAACACAATTTTTAACACTTCGAATGCTTAGTTTCAAATACTTTGGGTCAAATAATTTGTTTTTGTTCATTGTTTTACTAAGAAAACCTAGAAAATTTAAACTATTTAGTATTACAAAAAAAATGGTGTTTATATGATCGTCTTTATTTTACTACTATTTACACATTTTAAAAACGTCAAAGACGATAAAAGTTCATACAATTTAACTTTCAACAACTAAAACCATACCAACTCTAGTGTGATGTTAACTATCTTTAAAAAAATTATTTTTTTATTTTTTAGTATTTGAAGTTTATATTTAGACCTACATAAACTCCTAATACTTTTTAAATATGAAAAAAATCAACTTGGGTTTGATTTAAAAGATCTATTTTATTATTTTTTTTATTTTTTAGTCAATTCAAAGTTGTTTGTTTTTTGATTTAGAAATAAATTTCATTTTAGCATATCAATAAATTTAAAATAAACTAATGTTTTAATTTAAAAATATAATTAATAAACAATTTAAAAAACATCTAAATATTAAACTTCTAGATACATGTAGCATATCAAATAATATAAAATCAAGTTTGTTATGTAAATAACTATTACTAAAATGGTTAAAATTTTATAAATAACACTTATATATAAAATAAAATTTCATATTATTCATTTTTTTGAAATCTATTCTTTCAAACACTTTCAAAACATCATTTTTTTACGATATTCATAATATAAAAGTACACATAATAAAGTATAACATACTTGGAGAGACTGTGACTATGTTAACTTCATTAAACTGTTTAATACAAAAAAAGTTAAATGTATTAAAACACAAAACAGTCGTTTCTAAATATAGAAGAAACTGCTTTCTGTTTATTTTTAAAGAAGTTTTTAAACTTTTATAAATATTTTAACTTCTAAAAGTTTATATATTTCGCATAAAAAAGGTAATTCTGAAGATTGGTTGTAAGTTCTAAAACAGGTAAGTTGAATGAATTATCTTAAGAACTATTTGTTTTAGACTATTACTGTTTATTAAATTTTTTATCATTATAATAAGATCATAAAAAAATTTAAAAGTCCAAAACTTTAAAAACTTTAAATAACAATATATATAGATACCTGGGTCGTGTATTTTACTATTGTTCTTATATACTATATATACTTAAACATTGTTCTACTTCAAAATAAAATCATAATGTTCACATTTAAGTTAACGGTTTTCAATAACAAAAACATTTTTATACAAATAAATTTATTAGTAAAACTAAAAAAAATGGCAGTTTTTAATAATTTAAGTCTTTAGTTTCCAATTCAAAAAAAAAGGTAAAGTTCAAAAGCTTTTTCTTCAGAAAGGTTTATTCAAGTTACTAAAATTATTTTGTTAGGATATATTAACGATTCTGTAACATTAAATACCTATTGAACCTGTTTAAAAGTTTATTGTTTGTAATATGTGTAATATTTCTTTGATATGGTTTTATTGTGGCAAAATCATTACTTTATAACTCAAACTCTTTATGTTTACACGTTTATAACTTAATACAAACAGTGTATTTATCTAACATTACTGTAAATTTGATTTGAAAAAAGAATTCTATTTTACGACTTTGTTAGTTGGTGAAAAAGTTATAGTTATTAAGTTTTTTTTTTTGTTTTTTTAGGCATGAGCAAAAATAAATTTTTGTTTGCTTTTTTTCATATCAAGAATTAATTTAAAAACACTTCTATGATCGTGATTATTTCTAGTATTTCTTCTAGTAGTTTAATTTATTGAATATATATTCGAGAAAAACAATGTTTTCTTAACAAAGATTTTCACTTTTAAGTAGACCAACTAAAATAATAAAATGTCTTGAAAAAAATTTCTTTACCAATAATTTTACTTTAGGTTAGACTAACTTTAAAGTTAAAAAAATATTTTAATTTCAGTTTTTAACATAGGAGTTCGATAAGTACATAATTATTTTTGATTTTAGGTTAGTGTGTTTGCGCATTCTTGTTAGAACACGATCGAAGTAATTAAACTTTTGTTAACAAAGTTGAATTTTTCGATTCTACCCATTACAAATTTACGGTTTAGAAAATTTTCACTCGAAAGGTTTTTACATTATGGGTCCATTATCATTTCAATTGGGAACAAACTTATCAAGCAGGTATCACTGACAAACCAACTCTAGTTTACCATTTGAAACAGAAGAATGGACCTCAGTTTTCTGCGAAAAGACAAATAGACGTGGTAAATTTAAATGGTTAGAAATACCTCACTTATAACATTATTCAAACTTCAAGCTAGAATGTTTTTTTTGGCCACAACTTATTTTAAATGTGATATTTTTTAATTTATGTATATAATTTATTATGTTAGATTTTAAGTTTTCTATATAATTTAAAAATGATTGTTTATTTTTTTCTTAGTTCAGTTTATTTTATTTTATCAAACAGTCATAACCATGCCATTTTTTTTTATTTTATAAAATTAAAAACAGTTTAACTGAGCAAAATTTAAACGTTTAAAACTTAGTTTTACTAATAGCAATGTACTATTAATTTAATTTTTAAATTTGTAAAAAAGTTCTTTTTTACAGTTGTTTGTTATATTTTATCACTGCTTTTAGCGGGAACGGGTCAAATATGCATGAAGGTCCACAAATGCTCAAAGAACTTTTGCAAGAAGGAAAATTCTAACAGGAATGATAATGTTGCACGAGAGTAAAAAAAATAATAATAAACAAAAACAAAATATAACAAAAACTGTATATAAATAAATTCCATAAAACTAAATCGATGATATTAGATATTAAATATGACAGTTTTTATAAAATTTCGTTTTTCCGAGTAAAAACCACATAGTTGCGAAATATGACTAAAAAGACAAAGATGAAACTAATATTTTTATTTACAATACTAATAATTCAAATGGAGTGTAAAATAAGCTCATTTCTTTAAAAAAAGATAAGGTCGATTGGTGTACTCTTAACAAATAAAGTATGTAATCATAAATCATTGTTATCTTATGCTGACCAATACATTTTAAATCAGATATATATATTTTTAAAAAATTGAAACTTTCAAAACTCGTATTTATTCCTTTACTTTGTGTCAAGTCAATTTTTTTAATTTATAACTCTTATAATTGATACCATATTCTAGTCTAGTCCTGGACAAGACCTTAAAAGGTATCCAAGTGGTGTTACGAATTGTAAAAAATTACAGTGTACACAAGTATTTATTTTAACTTGCTTTTATTTTTTGAACATTAGACTTTTAAAAGGTTGCTTATGACGTATTAAAATCAATATAAAACTAAAATTAATAATTTCAGTGAAAATTTTGATAGATTAATTAATCTTTTCTGTCAATGTTTTAAACTTAACAGGTTATGGTTTCCTTTTCTTTTGTATTTTTTATACTTAAGTAAATTATAAACACCTATTGCGTTTGGCTTTATTAACTAATCTCAATAGTTTTTTGGAGCGATATAGACTTTGATTTTATTACTTCGGAACTTGTTATCATTAGTTCTTAGGAAAATACTATGAATAGCTGTTTTTCTAACATTAATTAAGCAGCATTAAAACGCCACAAATAAATACATACCACAAAGCTTAAGCATTATAGATTACTGTAATTACAGTAATTTGTGTTGCTTCGCATGGTATTTATATTCGTCAATGTTTGTTAATATAAGTTTAATTTTTTTTATACTTACTTTACTAACTATAAAGATCTAACGGATCCGGACTTGTTTTTAACTTTAAGATTCAACCGAAAACGTAATAAAATCCAAGTCGAGATAAGTTAAAAAGTTTCAAACTTTTTCTGTATAATATAACTACACCATTCTTTATTCCTTACCTTATTTGCTTAAGCTTATATTATGTAGCTCAGTTGTATTCACAATAGTAAATAAGGGTATACCAAGAACTTTCTACTTAACTTTAATAAAAGTTCAAAGTATTTGTTCTTTGTTTTTCTCAACAAGTGGATAACAAAAGATAAGAAACTAAGATATTTGGCATTCATTATACCTTTAATATTTAATAAAACTACTTAGATAAAAAGTTCAATAAATTAAATAAACTAAAAAGTTTTAAACATAAATCCTTTTAAATATAAACATATTTTTTGTCCTATTGTTAAGCTCACTAATAGCGATATGTGTAAATAAAATTAAACAATAAAATTTTCTCACTATTACATGTAAATTTTAAGCACAAGTATACCAATTTAAAAAGGTTCTGTAAAGTTTGCACTGACAATCCTAGTTCTTACCTGCTTTCAGAATTGAATTTAAATTATTTAAACATCCAGACAAATATTTTTTTTTGTATAATTGTTAAAATGACCAATGTACGCTTTTTGCAGTGTTTTAAAGAAACTTAACTGAATGTAATTTCGTTTCCTTTTTTTATAATTTTGGTTTACGCATGCATCTGTAATTGGAATTTTTATGCTCACATTTAACAAACGGAGAATACTTTAACGTCTTATTAAAGCTTATGTTTCATTGTTGATTGATTTATTTCACTATAATGTTTGATGTATTAAAAATTTTTAGAGATTTCGGCTTTTTAATTCACAGTTTAATGAAAACTTCAGCAGCTTTTGTAGGTTTTACACCTTGGTAAGGTTTTCCGCACCGAAATAGTTAACATATTCCTATAAAGAAGAAAAAAAATTTCAAACAAAGTTTTGAATAAATGCTAGCCGGTTTAAATACATAATGCAATATATTAAAAATATTTCGATATGACTTAAACAGAACTAATTAAATTAAAGAAGTTGTTACCCCTAATTAGTATATAAACTTTTTAATAAAAACATAATTGTTTCTATTAGCGATTATTTTATTAATTTTAGACAAGATTTATATAAATTTCCCAAATTAGTCCAGGATACACTCAGTTTTTTACTTGTGATTAACTTCTGCATAAATAGTTTGAAAAAATCAAACGATGGTTAGAAAAATCTACAAATTTATTGGATACTAGTTTAGTTCAAAACGCTTTTAGACAAAAGTCCTTCTTCTGTGAACTTATTATAAACTAATAGACCTGAAACGAATTCATGCAACTAAGTAAATAATAGTGAAAGACATATTGTGACTTAGTAATTCAAAACTGTATATAAAACCAAATTTGTTAAGGCCAGAAGATTTTTTACATTGTAATGATATTTTTGTATGTTACAGTAAATCCAAATGAAATGAATATAAAAACAAACACTTTTCCAATATAAACCTTAAATTAAAAAATATCTTAGTAAGAAACTGTTTTGTGTAAGTTATCGTTGAAAAATAGTTATATTACTTATGAAATAAAAATAAAAACTATTCCCATACAATACTTAAAGTAAGTATAAGAACCTATAGAAATAAGAATCTGTATTTTACAAACTTCTTATCTTAACGAATAAGTATTATTTTAGTTATTAATTTAAAAAGTTGAATTTTTCAATTTTTACATTAAACTTAAATGTAAGAAAACTTTTACAACTTGTGTACTTTTTTTACTTTCAACTAAACGCGAACTACGTCCTTTTAGGTAGGAATTTTGAAATGTTAATCTCATCAAAAAATACTTTATTTTAATCAAGTTTTTCTGATAGTAGACTACAAAATTTAAAAAAAATAAATATTCTTTTAGTATAGAGAAAAACCGTATTAGTTTCTTTGGTTAAAAAGATCTAATTCTTTTAACTTATAGTATAAGATTTCACTGATAATTTAAAACTATTTCCTAAAAATTTAAAGCCAGTTTTATTAAAAATTTTTAGGGAAGTAATGTTTAAATGACATTTTGATTTATCGACAAAGTTTATATTAAAAGAATCCGGTGTATATGTTTTCAAAATAACTGACTAAAAAGCTAATTGAAGCCCGTATATTTTACAAAAGTTGACTTATAGTTGAACCTAAAAACCTTTTTACACAACTAATGTTAAATAAAATAAAACTTTTCACCCTATAGTATATTTTTGAACATAAAACCTTAAGTTACAATTACAGACTTATTTTTATAAATGAATTTTCCCTTTTAATAATTAATTCAATGCTTAATTGCACTTCAAATAACCTATTAAAAAACATTTCAATAAACTCTTTAAAAAAACACTGTTAATTTATAAATTAAAATGAACATAAGCTTTTTAATTTTCTAAATTAAACTAATCAATCAATTTTCATTTAAAGATGGTTCACCGTCATTACACTGGTATAAACTAGATTATAACAATAAAAAAATATTCTTAATTCCACAGACATTATTCAGAGAAAGTAATTTAATCGAAAATCAAGTTTTTTACTTGACGGTTTTGTTTTTTAGTTTAAATTTATAAGTACTAGTTACAAAACTTAATAAAATGTACAAAAAATAAATAAAATTCCACAATGTGTATGAAAACTCTAGGTACCAAAACGTTATAAACCTTATGCAATTCGTTTTTACCGAAGTAAATAAAGGAAAACTTTAATATTACAAAAGAAACATTTGTTTTTCAAAAGAAAACCGTTAACAGAATAATCTTTTTTTTTTTTTTACTTTAATAAAATCTAAAACCACCTTCTTTTAAAAATATACTATGAACAGTACGATAAAATTTTATTTAATACTCCTTAACTACCTTGCAAGAAAATAAACTATTCAAAGCTAAACGTTTTAAATACTTTAACGTCATTTGAAAAATTATATACTTTTTGTAGGAATTGTTTTTTAGTATCGATAAAAAAAATTCTCTTGTTAAGAAAACTATTAAATAACCTTTCAAAATTAAATTAGCATTTTTTTAAGTTTAACAAAGCTTTTTTTAATATGTAAACTTGTACCAACATTCTTACAAACAATTATCTTAGTTTAAGTAAAACAAGTGGTACTTTCGAATCAAAAGATCATCAGGTAAGCTGGGGCGCGGCCACAAGCAGACTTCACCCTCTTCTCAGAAGTGCTCTTTCTGATCCACCTCCAAGAAGTCTTCTTTTTGTACAATAGCGGAATATTATTGTTCGATTTTCCCAAGTCAACGCAAATTCCCCTGCTGTCTCGAACAAACTCGCTGTCTTTCAGCCGAAACTCCTCGCAGTCCATTCCCGAGCTGCTGATAAAAGCAAACGAGAGCTTCCTCGGCACGTTGCCGTCCATGCAATAACTTTCTCTAGGAAAAAAATTACCCTGAGCGCAGACAGACTCGCACGTCGTGATTTCTGTTTTTCTCTTACCTGGATAACCGTTTGTCAAAATGTCGTCGACTTCGTTTGATGTGGCCCCGTGAACAAAAAGATACTTGTCCTTTAAATTGAGTGCGTCGCTTTCGTCAACAGGGTTGACTCTAAAGATGTTTCGGATTTTTTTAAGGTTTCTTCTATCTTTGTTTTTGATCAGTTCATGACAAACTGGTAATCATTGTCTTGCTGTTGCAAGAGCTCTGTCCTATACTTTGCATTTGCCTCGCCTTTGGGTTAAAAAAGGCTGTTTAGATTAAACGAAAGCTGTTTCACGGCGTTTTCAACACCTTTAATGAAAGGAAACTGATTATAAGACAAACGCAACAACTTCCAGTCAGCTATCTTCTTTCTGAGCTCTTTCGTAAACGACTCGAAATCGCGCTCGGTGAAATTATTTTGATCATCCGAGTAACTAAAACCATTTGCTTTACGAACAGTCTCGCTCATCGCCGGTTTGTCAGCGATTTCCAGCAGGTAGGCCGGTTTCACCAGCTCATGGTGGGCAACGACTTCGTTTCTGCTGTTGTTCCTGTGAAAAGTTCCGTTCAAAATCTTCCTGCCCGCGCCGTCGAACTTGTTGTTGGGGCAGTCTTGAAAGCTGCCCGGTCCATCAGTCGAATATACATTCTCAAGATCAAAATCGAAACGATCGTTGACGTTGATAACTTGCAAGCCCGGCTCTCTCTTAAGGTAGTTTTTGTAAGACATTCTTTTCAGTTTGTTGGCTAGCGAATACCCATCTGGAATAGTGACTTGGTTCACAAAAAAGTACGTGAGTTTTTTGACAGCACCTTGTTCTTGAGCATGGCATCCATAACGTCCCTTATATTCATTTCTAACGCAATTTGAGTGGTAAACTCCGGGGCCGTAATTAACACCGTAAATTTTACACGGGTTTCGTGATGGTTTAAATCCTGTTTTCAAGATTCCCTCTACATTCTTTGCTGAAGCACCTTGCAGCAAAAGAATTCTATTCGAGTTTTTACCAGCGCCAGACTCTGCTTCAGCAGTCTCTTCAGATGGAACGACTCTGTAAATTTTAACAGCTTTAGACTTATCTATGAGGTCAAAATGCAACCAGAAACATCGTTCGTCCTCACTGTTTGACCCGACGAGTGAGCTTTTCAAAATGTTATGATCAGGACATTCTTCGTTCAATAGCTCAAGTTTGTGCTTGAAGCCAGGAAGATTTGGTTTTTTAAAGTAAGCAGTGTCGTAATCATAATTTTTTTTTGCATTTTTCAATTAACTTCTCTGTGTTATTTTCATCTGCTTCTGCAGACAACTTTCTTTGGTAATTATCAATATTGTAAATAACACTTTTACATTGAGGAAAACTTTTGAGATATTTCACTGCTTCAATTACACTAAATTTCATTGTATGTCTAGTGTATGCTTCTTATTATACTAAAATATTAATTGTTAAGTTATAAAATATACTGCAAGATGGATAAAGTATAGATTTTTATAAAACTATGTTAAACAAAAATAAATGATCTTTTTGTTTTTATTGAATAACCATACTTAATCGTGTCTAATGAACTGTACAGCTTGTAAAATGGTTTTGGATACCAATAAGAAAAAGAAAATATATATCTACGGGTTGTAAGTAATTAACTTTTTTAATTTTTAATACTAAAAGTTATCGTCTATTATTTAGAGCAGCTATTTTCACACTGCACCCAGTGTGCATAGAAATAGTTTTACTGTGAAATTTATTTAAAAACCAAAAAATTTTAAATGACATTTTTTGTCGTTTTATATTAAAAAAGCTACTTATAACATCAGTTAATGTTTTTATAAAGTTGTCATCTTAACTATTAAAACACTAATAAAAATAATACTTCATATTCATAGTTTTTACTTTTTTATAATCTAATGTGCACACTAGCAAAAAAAAGTTTTATTCTATTTTTGTTCTTGCTTGAAATATACATACTATAACATACATGGATTATGCAGTGTTCTAATTTCATTAAATGTCATTCTTTACAAAATATATGTTGTAAGTTTATGAGATAATTCAGCATTAACTTATTTAAAATATTTATCAAGTTGTAGCATACATAAAAAGTTAACATTTTAGCTTAAATTACTTTAATTAAGAACTAGTTAATACAGCTAGACCATTGTCTCTGTACAACTTCTATTAGCAAAGAGTTGATGATTAAACCAATGAACTTTTGTAATAGTTATATTAGCGTACCTGCTGAGGATTTAAGCCTGATAAAAATGCCTGCAAATCGGTAATCGGCGAACAATGAGCTCTGTGGCGCAAAAAGGGGCAAGTACCACCAACACACTTTTTGACGTAGCACAGGGATTTTATATGGGCGCAGAGGTATGCAAACTTTTAGGACTTTTCTTGTTAGACGGGTTAAAGGATATCTTTGGTCTAAATAGAGTTGGGTTGTAGAGAGACCATAGTCTAGCTGTATTAACTAACTCTTCTGGCTTTAAAGTTGAGAAGCTAAAAAATAAGCCTTAGTTTATGTAAAAAACTAGAAAAAACAAATAATTCAAATTAAATGTTAAAAACTACTATTAATCAACTTAAACACCTGTAAATACTAATTTATTAACAAAAAAATTCATTGAAATATAATTTAATAATGACTAGTTCTTAAACTAGCTTAAAATTACATTTTAAGTTCTTAATCCTGTTTCAAATTTAAGGAAAGTAGTTTTGCAGAAAAAATCCAAACAAGCCTGAGTTTTTCAAATCATTCAATCTGCCTGAGTTAGGCCAAGTTTACTTGATTTTTTCAAAAATGTTTTGATATCCTTAGTCATCCTGAGTAGTCTGAGTGTGTGACAACTTTGAACTTATACTAACTTGTTCAACACAAACTTGGTTTACAAGCATATTGAAAGTTAATAATCAATGCACCACAGGTTGAGTAAACAAATATCTTTTTTTATTGCCAGTTTTCTTGCTTTTATTTTCTCTTGTCTTCATTTTAGCAAAATTTTAGTAATTTTTAATGGAATAAAGCAAAATCCCGTTCTGAGCGACAAAACAATAGGATAAAAATATTCATTTACCTCAAATGAAAATGAGTTGGTTAAAAAATGAAAAAATAGTTTGAAGCTAAAAAATGCACAAATTTTATAGTATTCAAGCTTTAATCAGGGTTGCCACTCTTTAAATAAAATAAACAGTCCTAAGTGACCAAAAACTATTCTGAGAGACCGTAATTTGTCCTCAGTTCATTCTCAGTTTTTAAAACTCAAAAAAAAAATTTTTTTATATAAGAAATTAAGTTTTTTAACAAATTTTTGTTATAAAATATCTAAATATTGCATGTAAATTAATTAATTCTCATTTGGAATCTATAAAAAACCTGTCCTGAGATATTTACAGAACCATAAAAATATCTTTAGTTTTTTTTTAATACAAACAGGGTTCTCACTAAAATTTCAAAAACAGTTCATATGGAAATCCATAAAATATAGCAAGCTTATAGGGCAATTATCAAATAAATGTTGCTTGATAGAAAGTATTAGAGAACAGCTATATTAAGCTACTGTTGTTATTCTCCTTTAATACAAATTTAACAACAATTTTGTTAATTTTACTATTACTTTATCATCAAAGTTATAAAGTTTACATTTATTAAAGAATAGAGTTTAAAGTTTCAGTCTTTATGACTATTTTATAAAGCTTATAGCATATTATGAAAACTTTATGCTGTAGACAGTATTAAACTATGTGCAGGAGTAGTGTTCTAGTAGATCAATATAAAAGTCAAGAGATGAGAGCCATTTCGAAAAGTTTTCAACTGCCTAATTTATTTTATAAAGTAAATTAAACAACCGAAAACAATTCAGTTTTTTTAATTCTGAATAACAATGAATTAGATAAGTACACTAAAAAGTATTATAAACAATAAATTTTAATAGTACTTTGACAACTACAGTATTCTTTTTGTTATGCACCCCCTGATACAACCTTAAACTAAAATATTTCTAACCTATGGATGTGGGTAACTTAAATAATAAACTTAACTTATACTAAATGCTGATATTAAATAAAACTTAGAGCTACTCTATATAAAACTAGGCATGACAATGAATGAACATGTTGTATTAATGAATAATTGCAAACACTAAAAAATATAATGAAGTTTATATTTAGAAAGTGATTTAAATGTGGTAAAAACTTTTATACCAAAATTAAATTTATCAGTAATTATACTTTGAGAATTTTTAAATTAAAATGAGAACTAACTGCTTAAAACTAAAATTTTAAATATATTTATGAAAAGAAAACATTGTTAATTAACAACTTTACACAAAACAATCAAACAATATAAATTTTTATTCTTGTACAACATGTTTAATGCAGCAGGCTGTGGCTAGAATCTCCCACTACTTTCTGTGGTTGGTTTATATAGCAATGTTCTTAACTTTATGCAAAATTGCATCAGTAAAACACATGATCTTGAGAGTTTTCTCTTAAACGCTTGAATGAATAATGATTTTAGATCAAAACTTTCAATCAATTATAAACAGCAATCAAGTGTAACTTGATAAATGTCAAAATTACTCATTTTGTTTTATATTTTATTTCACAAATTTTTATAAAACTATACTAGTTTCATTCTCAAGTGGTAAATGTTAAATGAATTTGGAAAAATTTTTGGTTAGTAAACAGCTTAATAAGTAACTTTAAATTATGACGTATGAACAAATTCAAATATAAAAAAAAATTAGAGATTTAGCATATAAAACTAAAGTTAATGTATGTTTACTAAAAAATTGTTAATAGTTTTGTTTTTCCATTTAACTTAGGTCGGCTCGTCCTCAATAAATATTGATTCCAGGCTGTAGAGTTCGCTTTGTTAACATCGTTTCAAAACTTTAAAGCTTTGTGAAATTAAACATAAAACAAAATGAGTAATCTGTTAATAATAAGTTGCAAATGCTATATATTCCTTCCTATAATACTTTAAACCTTCCTATAATTGTTTTAAAAGTAATACATAAATTATATATTGCCGTTTTGAAAATAAAGTTTCTAAAAAAAGTACGTTTCTAACCTTAGTAGCATTCAGATGATAATAAAACTTAAAGTAAATTATAAGTTAAAAACAAATATTTAGATCAAATTCAAAAGGATACCCATAAAAAGTTTTAATGCTGTGTCTAGTCTTTTTATGGGTATCTTTTTCAATTTAAACATTTAAAAC
The DNA here is from genome assembly GCF_965202585.1 of Thalia democratica. Classification (NCBI taxonomy): domain Eukaryota; kingdom Metazoa; phylum Chordata; class Thaliacea; order Salpida; family Salpidae; genus Thalia; species Thalia democratica. The sequence goes on along the minus strand of NC_139165.1, from coordinate 39,372,067 downwards.
TGTTTAAAAACCATTTTAGAGTTATTCAAGTAAAATATTAGTTTGTAACATGATGTTTTGAAAAGTTCAAAAGCATACACATAAAAAATTTAAATGCTGTGTCTAGTCTTTTTAAGGGTATCCTTTTTAATTTTAACTTTAAAACATTATAAACAATATTTCTAAATTATACAAGTAAAATTTAATTTTAAAACAAGATACTTTGAACAAACTCAAAAGGATGTCAACTAAAAGTTTTAAAGCTGTATTTATTCTTTTTATAGGTATCCTTTTGATTTTCAACATTCAAAACAGTTTGAAAAAAAAATTTAAAGTTATTCAAGTAAAATATTAGTTTAAAAAAAAGATATTTTGAACAAACTTAAAAGGATACCCATAAAAAGTTTTATAGCTGTGTATAGTCTTTTTATGGGTATTTTTTTATTTTTGCATTTAAAACGATTTATACAAGATTTTTAAGTCATTTTTATAAAACTTAATTTTTAAGAAATCGAAAAATTTTATGAAAAAAAATGCATAAAAACCCTTAAAAAAATTATACAAAAAAGTAGAAAAATACGTATATCGGTATAAAACTGTACCATTTTTAAAAGGATACCCACAATAGGATACCATAAAAAGACCGTCCTAAAGTATATCAAATTAAACTTTAAGTCATTCTTAACTGCTTATAAATGACTTAAAAATAACTTAATCTTAAGAAATCAACTCTTTTTTAGACAACAAATGTAAAAATGTTTTGTATTAAACATCAGCAACATTCAACTTTAAAGTTGATTTAATGAATTCATGTCACTTTCATCAAAACTTTGAACAACAGTTTATAAGAACCTTTATTTTTGAACTAGACTTATTTTTATGACATGTTAAAAGATCATTTTAAAGTACAGACTTTGTGGTATTAGCAACAAACATTTTAAATAACTATAAAAGTTCACATGTTATAAGAATAAACTTTGATAGTTTAATATACAAACCAATTATCTTAATTGCAAATAGTCGTACTAATGCTTTAGATTACAAATATTTTGTTTTAAAAATTTCTAGTCAATTTAGATTCTTGGTTAAAAGTTAATTTAGCACTATTAACGATTTTTTTAATCCTGATTGTATCTAAGTTCATTCAGATTATTTCAATAGATATCCGTATTATTTTTCAAAACTTTTGTAAAGCAACAATGATTGTAAAAATGTTAAGAGTTTATTGGACAAATTATAATTTTTGTTATTCGTCACATGGTTGAAAGTTTATTTTATTAATAAGTATAATAACAGCATTTCATCTATAACCTTACGACATGTTTTTAACTTTAAAAGCAATTTAAGCTTAAAAAAAGCTGCTTGTTTTGCTCAATAAACCAAAAAGACACGAAAAACAACAAAGACACATATCAAAAAATAACAAATCAAACGTTTAAGTGAAAAAATAACATTACAAATGTTTGCTATCACTTAAATGCAAACAAAGTTTTGAAGAAAAACAATTTAGAATTTATCGTGTAATAAAAGAAATAAAAGAGTGTAAAGAGATAAATCGAATGAAGAAGAGTAATGAAAGAGCTTAAAAACGCGAAAACTTTGTTAGACAAGTTTATAAAGAGTATTCCTAAATATTAGACTAGTTGTATAATACTTTAATTTAAAATAAACTACTGTATTTTTTTTAGAAAAACGTTTTTAGGACCATTTATTTAACTATGCAGTTTCGTAACATTTTATTTTGCTTTATACAATAAAACTTAGATAACAAGTTAAATTAAAATTTAATATAAGTTATTTTCTACCTTTTATTTTAAAGTTTTTTCTACAGTGAGCTAGTAAACAAGAGCTATGTTAAAAACAACTATTTAAAAAATAACTACCGAACAGCTTAGATAGAAATTGTTTACTTTCAGTTTTTAACCAAGATTGTTTACTTAGCTTGTAAACTTGCATTTCTTTTAAAAATTTGGATATTAAAGTCTTTTAACATCAAAAAAAATCTCAATTTTTAAAGCTGGTTTTTAAACAAAAATAAAGTTAGATTTTATGACATAGTTAAATTACTAGTTCAAAAACGATGTTATTTATTAACAATATTAAATGAACTTTTAGTTAAATTATATAGATTTTGAGAATAGTAACTGTTTTTTTAACCAAAGTTTGCTTGAAAGTTCATAAGTATATAAAAACGTTTATAGAAGAGTGTCTTTTTTTAATTTTGAGAACTAATATATGTTTATATAGACAAGAGATGGTAACAAGCGTCACAAATTAAATATATCACTATCAAAAAATCCCCGACAGTAGGATTTTTTAATCTCAAATGTAAACAAACTTTTACAATACAGTTTAAATACTTAATTTTTAATCTTAAGATTAGTTTTCTCATTCTGAAGATATCAACATTAATTTAAGCTAAAATGATTTTAGTTTCATCATTTAAACCTTTGATATATTTTATAGCTGCAAATTAATACTATGTAGCAGTGGCGTAGCGTGGTATTTTGGTCAGGGGTGCGCAAATTATTTCTCAAAAAATCCCCTGAATTAAAACTTTTGTAACTAGCTATAAAATGATCTTTTTATAAGTAATATAATTGAAATAAATTAATTAAGCAAGATAATGTCGAAGTAATTGTTTTAAAAAATACTTATATATTAAAAAATCAAACAATTAAAAAAAGTATGAATTTCATTAGAAATACTTATACTTGTACAAATGTAAACTTACTAAATAAAAACTGTTTATACTACTTACGTTAAACTTTATATCTTTAAAAATGAACATATTCATTAAAACGAAAGTATCTGCTTTATTTACGAAAAAAATATCAATCTCTTTAATATACAATACAACAGTGATAACAACACCTAATTACACATAATTTAAATAAAGTTACAGAAGAGTTAAAACAGACCAACTTTATAACTGTTATTAAAATGTATTACAACTTTGTAAAATAACTAAAACTATACTTTTTAGATTTAATTTATCTGATTGTATTTCTTTAAAATAAAAATCACAAACAAAGTTTATTTCTCATAGGCCGACACTCTTTTTCTTATATGTTTACAAAAATAAAAATCAGAAAACTTGCAGTTGTCTTAACATTTATTGTAGCATAGAAAAAAAACTTGTAAAATTGTTTAATTTTCCTTTAAGCGTGACGTATTTTTGTAAACTTTTTGCAGAAAAACCTGTCATAAGGTTATACTAATGCGGTGCACTAATTCGTTGCGTACTTTTTGAGTCTAAATTCTTATGAAGTTAATGAAGTTATAAAATTTTTCCTTATGGAGTTTTTCATCAACATCGGTACGCACTCTCGCTTGCGCACCGAATCAGTATATTGGGTAATTTCCCTAACTTGTCACTAATTGGTATTCAAAATTTCGTTTAACTTTTCGAATACTAGATAAACATAGTTGAAAAAAAGCAAATTAAGCATATAAATAAGCAATAAAGGATAAAGATATTACATTCTTTTTTTTTACTTCTTTTCTTTTTTTGGGTGGCACGCATGCGCCAGTGTCCCTTCCCACGCTACACCCCTGCTATATAGTTATTTATTTAGAACAATTCAGCCTATAATTTACAACTCTAATTTGTTGACAAAGCATGCACAAAACAAAACTTATTTTTGTATACTGTAAATAAGACATTAAAGTACTTTTCTAAAAATGTTGTTTCTAAATTTTATTAATTAACAAAGATATTAAAACATTTAAGTCTATTGTTCCTTGAAAAACTTATGTATTTAACTTAAAAAAAAAAAAGTTATACATAAAAAATAATTAATAAAAATAGTGTTGAAAAAATTACAAAAGAATGTCTTTTTTTTTAATTGTTTCTATTCGTTTTTAAAGTATTTAATACATTGTAAATTAAAACTTTTGTAATTTAACATTATAGTAAGTTTGTTACAACAATAGTAATGAAGATTAACTTATGAAATTTAATCCAATGTAAAGTATAAGAAAAAAAATTAGCTATAATTTGTTACTTTAGCTTTCTTGTTACTATAGCGATAAAACAGCTGCAATTAGTGGTTTTTAGATTTTACCCTACCTAATATAGACGTTTTTAACAATTTATTTGTTTAATCAAAAACTTCAATCCGACTTTACGGCTAATGGCTAAAAAATATATCATTAACATAAGTATAACCATCAAAATATATTAATTCTAGTTTAATTTATTAAAACCAATTTTGAAATATATACTTGAATACTTCAATTTGTCTTTTAGATTATATTTTTCAATATGACATTGTCAAAAATAGAAATTACCGTATAAAGTAGAACAGTTATAAGGTTAAAACATACGTAATTTATAATTGGCATTTGTTTATCAATAGCATTCTGGTAACCCTGCTTTCAAATTTTGTAAATGAAGTATAATGGTATAATGAAAACACACTTTAAGATTATTTCACTTAACTAAAGCTTTAATTGAGCAAAATATTATAAAACACATGAGTTTATTAGAAACTTTATAGCTTAAAGTTAGTAAAAAAACTGATATACTTGGTAATAACCCTAACTAAATCATTATATTATTTACTTGTTTTTGAACAAAAGTTTGAAATTTTTCTCAGTTCAACATATGAAATCAAACTAGTATTCAGAAACAAACTTAAGATGTATTTTTAGTGTTTTAAATTTTATAGTTGATTTTTACGTAAAGAAAAGTTTTTCTTAGAGTATTTTGTATTAAAAACTAGCAATAAGTTTTTGTTTCTTTAAATACACATATAACTAAAAATATCAAATCATAAATAAGCACTTATAGTTTTTTATTATGAAAGCACATGATTATCAGTTAAACATATACTTTTAGTCAAAAGCCAACTTTTATTAACCTTTTAGAATCACAGTCTTTATGATTTCATGAATACACATTTTTATCATATACTATAAGCATGAAAATTATAATATTACTATGTTGTGAGTTTTTTTGTATACATAGTAAGCTATTTGTTGTCTACAACAAGAAGAAATCTACATGTTATATAATTTCTTAGAAAGATTAACTTTAAAAAAGCTAAAGTTTTCAAAAACACATTTCTAATGTTGTTTATCAAATTAAAATATCAGAAAGTTATTTAAGATAGTATTGAAATATTTATTATAAAACTTTCAATGTTAGAATTATAATAAAAAAGTACTTATACTTATTTTTGGCACTACCTTTGTTGTCTGCTAGGCGTTTACCAATAGAAGATTTTATTTTAATACTTTATTTTAAGATACACTTTATATCTAGCTTCTGTTGGACATTCGACGTGAAAATTTTATTATTTTCGCTTCGATAGTCCTAAAATCTAGTTGATAAATAATTTTATTTTTAAATCCTTTTCTTTTATTGTTAATACTTAAAATGATGAAGACACTACTTTGATTTTTAAAAACATTATTTCGAATAAATAATAACAACCGCTAGTTGACGCATTTTTGCCATGTAGAATTAACTACCGATCACGCCGGGGCTCATGCTTTAATTAGCATGTTACATCATGCAATCATGTCTTGTCCAGGTGATGTCATGTAAGAAAGACGTATATAAACAGCCGAGCAAACGAGAAGGTAGATCATCTGGATTTCAACGTTAACAAGAAGCACCACTACACAAGTTTCCAGTCCGAAGCGTAAGCCGCCATCTTGGAAAAGCTAGCTGAACTCCCGGAAAACCTTCTCTTGGCGCTCTGAGTGTAAGTCGCCATCTTGGAAAAGCTAGATGATCTCCAGCGAAACATTCTTATTCAAGTATTTGTCTGAAACATATACTTTGTACTTAACTTCATAACTTCGTAGTTTTTATACCTTGTTCTATATACATTTTGTATATTTACTTTAGCAACGTCGACGGGGCGTACAACATGATTTGAGTTGTTAACGTACCATACTCATAAGCCTACGTATACTGCAGCAGACAAGCAACAACAAATTCCAGTTTAAATCACTTTGAACATTGAACTCGACCCACAAGCCCACGCATTCAATGGCATAAACTTATTAATTTTGTTTCTAATTTTCTTTATTTGAATATTATATCATTTTATCTCGCGCGCTCTACATCTGGTGTCAACGAGGAAGTATAAGTCCCTACTTTTTGAACCAGTAAACTGTACGAGAAACCATTTGTTATAGCCCAACTAGAATTTTAAACTGCAAGAAGCCTTTTCAAGTAAAAACATTTCGTGTCGTGTCTTTGATTGTATTGTATAATGAAGCATATAGATACTTGTTAGTCTATATCTAAACTTAAATTGTAAGTAAAATGGTTAGGGTATTAGCTCTTACACACTCTTGAACTCGGTCACAGACCGAGGTAGCAACTAAAGATAAAGATGGCCCCGAAGCTACTGCTATCTGGCTTCTGTCGAAAATGCTAAGGCGGTTTCACACAACGCTAGAGACCCCAGTGGCCCGGAGTACATCACTCCTAATGATTTCATAACCTGAATAATTGAGCCATTAACTAAGTAGAAATGATAAATAAATGAATTTGTTTGATGTCGGCTGTCGAGAAATTATTTAATTATATATACTTTTTATCTATTTTTTTATTAGGCATTACAGTTTTTAAGCTTTTATGTAAATATATCTAAAAGTAGGTTTCAGATTGATAGTTTTTAATGATTTAAAACATGTGTGTTTCTCTCAAAACGTAAAAGTTTTTTTCTTGTTTAGTAGCTCATATGACTTACACTAATTTTTTATTAAAAGAAAGCCGGTCTAACAGATTACAGTTCGGCATTGGATCTTAAATATTTTTATTTCTTGATTTATTTAGTAATCTTATTAAGACGTCATTACGGTATACAAACAATTTGTAGTCTTTTGACTAAGTTTACACAAATTGCCTAAGGAAACAAATTACTTTAAGTGTTGTTAGCTAATCAGCAGAACATACTATATTGTAAAACTAAATATGTAGTCGAAATAACTTAACTTAGTTAAATTAGAATATATTTTAAATAAAAAATACTTATTTTTTACATAACTACATTTAAAGTTTCAAAATAAAATGATAAAGTTATTTTGGCATACAGCAACCCGCCACTTACGTACGCATTTCCTAGGTACGCACTGCCGGTTGTGTACGGGTTTTTTGGCTGAAAACTCTGCATTTTTACTTGAAAATTTACACAAGTACTTTATCAGAAAATAAAATGTAGTGCTTAAATTTAAAAAAATCAAATACTAAAGAAACAAAAAAAAGTTAGAAACATACAAATAAAATGCTACACTTTGTTTGTTTAATGAAAATAAAAAACAGTGCAACTCAAAGTTGCGCTCCTCATGACTAAAACATAGAAATATTAAAATTTATAAAAATCTTTCAAAATTAAGATTAAAGAGATTATTAACAAAGCATATAGTATTTACATACTGAATGGTTAAAATATAAATTCACTAAGCGTATCAAACATCTTAATTATAATTAAAGTGGCTATTAACTATATTAAGGTGAAATAATAACGTATAAACATTAGATAGTACGATATTTTTAAGCTATATTTAGTTTTAATTTAAATGGAACTGAATTTGATAGTAATCTGTAAGTTTTATTTGCTTTTAAATGCTATTACTAGGTTTATTGTACGTAAGTAAAGACCTATATTTCTTAGGTAAGCACTGCCAGTTGGGTACGCACTTTTGCAATGTGTTCAAATGCGTACCTTAGTGGCAGGTTACTGTAGTTTATAATCCTTTAAAACTAGTCTTGTAATAGTTTAGAAATTGTAAACAAATTAAGTAAGTATATAGTTTTAAAAAACACATACTTTTAAAAAGTTTGCTAAAATTAAGGAAAACAAAAACATAGCTTTATATTAATAACCTTAACCCTTTAAATTTCAATAAAAAGCTTGTAAATAAAGCTTTACAATGCTTGTTTAAGTTTTATTTTTTAAAGATTAAATTGACACTTAAAACTATGTTTTTAAATCTTAATCATTGTTAATAAGATTACTTGTAAACAATCTGTTTGTTGAAACAGTTAAATATGAAATTATGGGCATAAATTATAAATAGTTTTTTTCTAAACCAATTATGATTAAATATTCTTTTCATATGCCTATTAGAATGTAACAATTTGTAATTTTAATATCTATTATACTTAAAATATAAAATTCTACTTAGACAACTTTTTATTAACTTTATTATTAAATCACCTTAATAATCAATAAAGTATTTAATAATCAACTAGGTTCGAACGCATTATCATAGGCTTATAAAAGCTTTTGTGACGTAACGAACTTTTTTTAGTTTAAAGATTGCAATGTATACATTTATAGTCACGGAATGAACTACATTTATTTCCATCTCATTAACCAATTTAAGGGTCAATTTATAAGCCACTGGAATGTGGTTTCTATTCATTCAAACTCATTTGTTTAATATATCTAAACTATTATTTTTTTCAAATAAAATCAAAAATTACTACATTTAAATCTATAATGAACGAACGTGGTATAAGCTTGTAAAGCTTTGATAGTTTGGAAAATTTTAACTGTACATACATTTTAACTTTTTATTTAAGCATGTAAACAAAAGAAAATGTAGAATAGATTAAAAAACTTTGTTGGTTTAATTTAGATTTATAAACATAAATACTTACATATAAAGAATTTCTTACATAAATACTCCAGTTTTCTTGTATGCATTCTTACAAAAAATATGTTTTATATGTATGCTAAACTTTGTTTTTGTAAGATTTTGCTTTAATAGTCATTTGTAAACTTTATATTTGCTTTTAACTTACTTATATTAGGCTTATACGTAATTGGGCACTAAAATTTCCTAGCTGTTCACAATTGCGCAGCGTTCAAAGTGCGTATCTAGGTGGCAAGTTACAGTACTTTAAAGTCAACTTGTAATATTAACCATCATTAAACTGATAAACAAGTATAAGTAGTTTAATTGATATTGTACGTTAAAAAAATATTTTATTAATTCTATTTTTATAATAATTGCGTTTTAAACTTTGCTGATTTAACTTTAGTGTAGTCTTTTAACAGCAAGACTTTTAATATAACAAACTAAAGTCTTCAAGCATATAATTTTACTCTTTAGATCTTTTTTTACGAGAAATTAATTATGTAAAAAAAATCTAGTTATCTTTAAGCTTTTATCTTTATTTCTAAAAAACTTCTAATAACTAATAAGTTTGTTTTATATCTTTCTTATATCTTTTCTTAGTGTAAATAATATGTATAACGTTGGATAAAAACTTTTTTTTACTTCTGACGAAGTGTAAAATTTACGTTATAAAAAATGATTTCAAATTAGTAGCCAATATCGCAAAATACATTTTAATTTAAAAAAAGAATCATTATTGTTTTGCTTATTTAAAATTAAAATGGTTATAATATAGGTACGTACTTTTTGATAACTGAGTTTAAAAATTGTAAAAAAAGATCAAAAAAACTTAATTAAGATTGTTAAGTCTAATATCTTTTATCGTAATAAATTAAATTTCTACAACGTGCTTTACAAGTTTTTTTTTTTATACAAAAATTATTTCTGAGTTGTTTCCTGAATTAAAGCATAAAAAAAAGTAAAATTTGTAAGCATTGTATACAACAAATACAACATCTTTTTAAACAAGTATTTTAAATAATTTAAGTACAAGTACTAATTTGGTTTGGGTTAGTAAAATAACTTGTTATATATTGGGTATGGGCTTGGTTATAACTGACTACAACGCTTATATATATAATGCACTCTTTTAGATTAGTCCTTAAACTAGTTTCGTTATTTAATCTTATAGGTTTTTTAAGTGTGTATTAAACTTAGACTGATATTTAAACTGAAATCGAGTCAGTGAGTAGACGATATATTTAACAATGACTAAATGCGAATAAAAAGTAATAATAAAACTAACTCATAAAAGTAACAAATATAAGAAATCTTTAGTTAAGCAAATGGAAACAAATAAAAATACAACAGCTTAACAGCCTAACTTAAAACATACAACGTAGTTACGCGAGTAACGAGTTTAGTGGCTATAAGTTTATGGCTGTTAAATTAAGAACGAAAACTAAAAATCAGCTAAGCTCGAGCAAAACTTGCGCTTTACAAAAAAACTCTATCAAAAAGGAGAAAAAAATGAAAATAGCATTAAAGATAAGTATTTTTGTCAACAAAACTATACTCTTTGCTTTGGTGAATAAACAGCAAAAATTTAGATTAAACACTTTAGTATGATATTGTAATTATGTTACATTGATACAAATACTTACATACTTAAGTATGTTTTTAAAATTGAACTAACTTAGTTGTAAAAATATGTTCCTTAACAGAAGATTTTAGAAAATTTAAATTAAACATATACATAAATAAAAGTTTTAATCTCGTAAAAAGAATCATCCATACATTCTATTATTTTCTAGTTATTAAGAAAATAACTAATTAGTAAATACTATATTATAGGTCATAATGTTAAAAAAAACTATCATTTCTTCAAAAAAAGATTTTTTAATTAATTTCAAAGTTTTCAAAGGATTAAGTTAGAACTTATTTCAATATATTAATAGTTTAAGTAAGAATTATGAACTCTACAATGATTTACATAAAAATAAGTGTTTAGTTAACTATAAAGAATTAAAACTTTGCTACTTTAGTAAAAAGTTTAAACTCGTTATTTTTAATGTTAAAACAAAAAGTGATATGCACAACTCGTAGAATAAACCAAATAATTAAACAAACAGTTTAAATTACACTGTATAACAACAAAGAAAACATTCAAAAAACAATGAAGTTAATTTATATGCAAAATTAAGTAAAAGATAAAATTAAGTGTTGATAGTACAACCTATGCTTTTTTTAACTCAACTAAAAAAATTAACTTTAAATATTTTTCGGTTAAAGTACATAAAAATGACTTACTGTATTAATGGACATAAAATTAAAAACAGTGAATTAGTTTTTAGGTACGATCTACCTAGATACGTACTGCCAGTATGGTACGCACTTTTTAGCTAAAAAACACTGTTTTCAGTATGAATTTTTTTTTTTGCTTAAAATAAAAATTGAAATTATTAATACGAAAAAAAGTTATTAAAAAAAAAATTAATGTAAATGAAACCAGGAAATAACTTTTAAACTTACAAATTCCATATCAAATTCAAATTTTAAACTAATAGTTAAAATTTGTTTCTTAAACTAAAATAATGAATTTTGCAATTTATATTTACATAACCCTTGATTTAAACAGACGAAAAATAAAGTACGAAAAATTAATACAAGATATACATCAACAAAAACAATGCAATTAACATATCTGAGGATTAAAACATAAATTTAAAAGGCGTATAAAAATCTAAAATAAAGTTAAATAAACAAAAATAATAAACAGTGCAATTGACATTTACATACCCAATGATTGTAACATAAATATCAAAAGAGTATAAAAAACAATATTAACGAGATTTAACAACTGCAATTGATAATGCTATACAAAATCATTAAAACATTAATGTAAAAATCGTATAAAAAAGTGCTGTTTTTTATTGTTTAGTTTTATTTATTAAACATTATATATGTTTTATAATCAGTAAAAAGGAGTAAAATTTTATAACCCTAAATTATGTTTTTTGAATAAACACAAGTTAAGAAAAGCAAAATTAATGTTCTCAAATATATTTGTTTGTTTAAACTACTATTTAGATATATATATATATAATGTATAGATATCAAAAGAACAAAGAAGCAATACAAGAGAGATTTAAAAACTTTTCGGGCTAAAAATAAGTAAACAGGCATAAATTTATATATTCATTAGAAGTAAACTTAAAACTCTAGAATTATTTCCATGTATATAATGTTTTTAATAGGCTTAAAGAAAGTAGTTAAAGATCTAACTTTTTTAGACATGCACTGCCGGTTGGGTATGCTTTTTTGTGCTGTTTTCAAAGTGCGTACCTAGGAGGCAGTTGACTGTATGTCTAATACGACTAATTCAATGCTAACAATTTACATATTCATAAAAAGTATGACTTATATAATTAATACAACAACTAAATAAACAAAAAAAGTTATTTTATTTTTGAATAAAAAAACCAACCTTTATTTCTTACCGAAATACTTTGTAATTGAAGTGTATCTAAAATAGTGATGTACCCATAGGTCGGTGCTCGCGGTTGACCAGCAAAACCACGTTGGGTCGACCGGAGGTGTGCAGGGTGCAGCACCACAGCAGGAACTCGATCACCCGCCTACCCTGCGCCGACGTCTTGTTGACCCTCTTCAGGTAGGGGGTCAGTTGCGAGCGCTTCAAGTGGCCGGTGTCTTCCAGCTGCCACAGCTGGCGGGAAACTATTTGCTCGATCAAGCTTTGAGCACTTTCCATTGTATGTAGTTAGTGTGTTTAAATATCTGAAATTACTTTAGAGGGTGGAAATTGACAAGCTATAAGTTACATATAAGTTACAATATAATGTTAATATGTTTTAAATATCTAAAAATAAAAATAAATGATTAATTTTACCTGATATACATTATATAACTCGTAATATTGGTCTTAATTTTCAAAAACTCAAAACGTAATATTTTTCATGATATTGATTATCAGGTTTGATAAAAGTTATTAATAAAAGTTTTACTTTTTACGTACTTAATTGTAGTTAATAAAATTTTATGAACATTTTTTTAAGTAGTATTTATTTATTATTGAAGTTCAATAATTTGTTTTCTGCTTCAATTACATTAGAAAGTAAATATAGTAATTATACTAATTTTTATAATAATACTATAAAAAAATTGTTCATGTTTTATCTGAGTTTGTATGCATAGTAAAAACGTTTTAAATGTGAATTATAGTTGAAAACCTACACATACAAACGACTAATAGCTTTACAAGTCGTTTGTATAAATGACCTTGATTATTACAAAAGTATTTTATTTTAATTTTTTATACTTTCTTCTCATTTTTATAAATATTTAACTCAAATAAGGTGTTTGTCTAACGTTAGAGTTACCGTCAATGTTTTTGTAAATAAAATATTCAAAAATATTTTTTTTAGGTGTTTTTTTTTATACTCATGTAATGAAAAGCTTCAAAACAAGTTATGTTAAAATTGAAATTTATAAGAATTAGATAACTAAGAAATTAAGCTAACTGAATTTTACAGCTATGTAGAAAACCTATAGGTTAGTAGTTTATTTTTAATTACTTACGTTCAATTTAAAAATTGTTAAGTAATTTTTACAACCTATTATTTAATGAAAAAATCTAGTACAATTTTTTTTTAACTATTTAAACTAAAGAAATGAAAAGTAGCTTTTATTGATGTTTTTTAGTTTTAAAAGTTTTTAAATTATTAAGCTTTTTCTTTTTATCTTTAAAGAAAAAACACTTACTATTTGTTTATTAAACAATATTTTAAGACAGATATAATTAGGTCTTAAATAAAAGTTTCTTTGCTGATGGTAACAAATTATAAAGTATGTAATCATTAATAAAAATCAAATGTTTAAAGAATATTTTTTTATCAAAACTGAAACTCACCCAAATTTTGTTTTGTTTTTTTTTTTTTATTTAGTTGCAGTTATAGAAAACTAGTACTAAAAAAACAAAACTTTAACTAAATAAAACATTAATTCTAGTTTATACTGTTTAATTTTTCTACTCAATACTATAGTTTTCTGTATAATAATACAGTTTACACAAACTAATTAGCTTGCGATAAGAATCTAATGAAGAATATAAACTTATTAAATTTTTAAGTCTTTGTGTAATTTATAAAGACTTTAAATCGCTAATAGTTTTACAGTTATAAAGCTGATACAAAAATTTAAAAATATAAAGAAAAGAGTTTTTCTTTAGTGCGTTTTTTTGAATTTATCATTCTTTATTGTTTCTTTACAAAAAAATTTTTTCTACATGCTAAAAATACTGAAAAATATTTTTTTTTTAAACTGTTTTAAAGAAAGGGAAAAGTTATAGTTTCTAAAATTAACTATTAAATTTTTCTATAACTGCGAAAACTATAAGTGCATAAAAAACTGCAAAATTTATGATTGAGAAAGTAAATTAGCATACCTTATGGAAAAGCTAAATTAGATTATGGCAGCGAAAACTTATACTACTACAATTTAAAAAATTAAAGCAGCATAACTTGTTAACCTTTCAATGCTGTTTTTATAACAATATAAAAATATGTAGAATTTTAACTTTATGGTGAATTGATACAAACTTTACATTTTTTAAACGTTTGTAAAAGTAAAATTGTTAACTATCAATAGTTATTTCATTCTATAGTTTTTATTCTAATAACAATCAAAAACAAGAAATTTTTTTTTTTTTTTTCATAAAAAAAAATTTGAATTTTACTTTTTATTTTAAAAACAACTAATGTTTGCTTCATGACTGATGAATAAAAAACTAAAATCTTAAATAACTGTAACAAAAAAGAAAAAAAAACAGGCAAAAATCTTGCATAACCAAAAATACTTTATTTATTTTGTGAAAAATACCAATATGTTATAACCTGAGAAACAAAAAAAGCTTAAATCGAAATTTTAAATATAACTTCAAGAAAGAAAAAAATAAATAACAAAACAATTTCTATAGCCATGCAAAAACAAACTGCCTACGCGAAACATTTGCTCTTTATACAACTGATTTTAATCATCATGCAAAACATTTTTTTTTCATGCAATTTGATGTTACTCGAACTAAAAATCGATATAGCTACAAATCTAAACATTAGAAAATTTTAGTCATAAACTCAAAAACAAAAAGCTGAATAAAAGGAAAAAAAAAGTCATAAAAGCAAAAAGTATAAAAATATATATTAGTAACTTAAAAACTGTTATTGAGTATGTTTTGGTTATAAACCTAAAATAACTTTTAAACTTCAAACTCGTTTATACTTTGAAGATTTTAAGTTATTGGTAACAATCTTTATGTTAGTTGTTTTAAAAAATTTTGTTTAAATTATATAAAAATGTATACTAGACGGTCTAATAGATAAGAAGCTAATCTATAAGTTTGTAAAATAATCACTTTTTAGTTATTTCATTAATTTATTGATTAAAACTAAATACAAGATTAAATCCGAAACTTTGTTGTAAGGTATTCTTACAAATCAATTGTAGCTATGAGTAACAGCTAAAGATATGACACTTTTTAAGCATACTGAAAGTACGTAGACTGTTTACAAACGACATTTGTTCAATAAAAATTGGGAGCGGGTTAGAATGACACAGCGAAAAATGACACGGTCGTCAAATAGACACAGTGCGTCACTTTGGCACAGCGACAAAATGACACAGTGCATCACTTTGGCACAGCGACAAAATGACACGGTGCGTCACTTTGGCACAGCGACAAAACGAAAAGTTGCGTCACTTTGGCACAGCGACAAAATCACACGCTGCGTCACCTTGGCACGGTGTGTCACTTTGGCACGCAGGGTCACTTTGGCACAGCGTCAAAATGACACGTTACGTCACTTTGGCACAGCGACAAATTGACACGGTGCGTCAGTTTAGCACGGAGAGTCACTTTAGCACAGCGACAAAATGACACAGTGCCTCACTTTGGCACAGAGGATCACTTTAGCACAGCGACAAAATGACACGGTTAATAAGGGAGGGAACGATTTGTTGTAAAACTTCAATTTTCATTGGTATAGACAACGATCTTATTTTTCTAGGAAATTTTTCGGTTTCCTGTCTTCTAACCGGTTTTGTAGAATCAGCAACAATCACATTGATTAACTTTAAAAACAAAGACCGCAGGAATTTTTGATTGTGACTTCATAAAATAAAGTGAAACACGTAATGTTTATACCTTCTATTGTCCATCGTCGTACTTATAAACAATATACTCATTTTTAAGCAGTATCAAAGTGTTAGGTGTGCTTAAAAGATGTGCTTAATAAACGACAAATAAATATTTGTATCAAACAACGTTCACAAAGATGCAAAAGCAGCAACTTGTTTAACAAACTACGACTGCCAAAATTAAAGGGAATTAATTTTTGATTTTTTTCGAATGGAAAAACTTAAACACAGTTATGTACTAGAACTTGAAACGAGTAAAAAAAATTAGAAAATGACTTTCCATTTTACGACTAGAAAGATAAAAACTCATATAAAAATAATTTATTTTTAAACTTCAGCAGATGCAGATTAAGACATGTCAGATGTTTAAATAATGTCTATAAATAGAATTGACATTATAATTGACAAAGGTACGTATGTAACTTATCGTACTTAAAAAAACACTTTGCTTGGGGTAATTTTACAAAAAGATATTCCAACTAACTTAGAACAACAAAAAAAAATTAGGACAAAATGGTGTATTTATTAGTACACATTAATTTATAAAGTAATTTTTTAGCATTTTTTTGAAGTCAAGTTCTTACAGTTTTGTTTTGTAAAAATATAATACAAAGTTTAAAAAAAAAGTTTCAATATTGACCCTTTGCGGGCTTGTAAATTCGCTCGCGGGCCGATCATTTTCATTTGCGGGCCGGATCTCACTAAAAATTATAAAACAGTCGGGGGCCGGCCATTTTCACCCCGCGGGTCGTACGTTGCCCACTCCTATTTTAGAACAATCATTCAGTACATCAAAACAATAAACTAGGAGATGTAAACACAGAGGAAAATTTGTTTTATAAACTAAAACTCAGACGTTATCAAAAAAAAACTTTTCTGCTGTTGTAATTCTAAATTCTAACGCTGTTCTTATTTTACGTTTTTATGCTTAAAAAATTAATACTTGCGCTCTTTTGGCGACTTAGTAGTTTGCAATTTTGAACTAAAATACTGCGTTTCCTGACGACTTACGTTAGTAGCAACATCTTCAAAAAATCATTGTGCACTTGATTTAAAAGATCGAAATTTTGCGCCTCTGTGCGACTTATGTTAGTTGCAACATATATCGTGCACTTAGAAGTAGAAATATAATGCTCTTTCGCAAATAAAATTGTGCACCTAAGCACTAAAAATGCATAGATAAAAGTAAAGTACAAATAACAGCAAATAAATTAGTTTTTTTAGCAAAACATTCCCTACATCAAGCATCTCTTTAAATAAAACTCAATAAACCACTACTACACACTTACAATATAATTGTAGACTTTCTTTAACAAAATAAAATTTTTCTTACTATTATAATGGTAAAACTTCGCAAAATAAAACATTATCGCAATTGATATTGTCAAGATTTTAAACTCGTTAAAAAGTTGATTAGTAATTATCTAAACTATTTTCTCGCTGCGTTTTTTAATGGATTAGACGTCTGATTCCTTTAAGAATATTCCTAAAACTCAGGCAACTCGTGCTCTACAATATCTCAATACAGATATTGGAGACCACGGGTTGCCCATGATAATTAGGCAAATAGCACATCGCTTTCACCAATTACTGCCGAATGCCCCATACTTTCAAAATTTTGTCTATATATATCAAAAGCAAATAAGATTTCTTTTTTTTACTTTTTCATCAGAAAGAAATTAACTTTTAATTAATAAACAATATTGTTTTAAAATTTTAGAAAACAGTTTTTAGAAATCCTAGAAAATGTTTTTATGTTTACAAAAAACTCCTTTTTTTATTCGCAAGATTAAAAATTAGAAAATAAAATATTATTTTCATAACAGAGTTAAGACAAAATCAGTTTTTTTAAAACTTGGTAGTCAAACTCAAGAATATAAAGTAGCAGAAATGTTTTACAAGCAAATTAAAATCTGCTTTTACTGTATTATTATGAAATTTATTTACTGATTTTGTGTTAAATATAAATTCTATTTAATTCTTTATATTCAATAGAATACTATGATATCTGTCATCAGTATTCTTTATGTTTTAAGCTACAGAGTTTTGTAAAAATAAAAAAGACTAATAGTATTAACATTAATAGAATTAACTAAATTGACAATAAACTTAACAATTAATACACTATTTTTAAGAACAACTAATTTTGATTTTTTAGGATTCAAGTTGTTTCAACGTCGTTTGTTACTAGTTTAGATTAAAACTTGGGCAAAACTAGGATCCCTTGGTATTTAACTGAACATTAAAAGGGGCATATGCATAATAAATATGCGTATTGTTTCTGAAAAATTAAATGAAAGTTTTAAAGGTAATATTTCAATTAATCCTCTATAATCTTAAAAGTAGTAATGAGTGATTAAAAAAGACATAGAATAAATCAATAATTAAATATAATTTCAAAACATGTTGATTCTAGGCTGCAGCATCAATGTTGCATGTATAAGCTCTAGTGCTTAATTTTCTTAAAAGTGATAAATATATAAATACGCATGAATGGTTGCATCAGACTCTTAATTTTCTTTTAACTGTTCATAGTACTATTTTTAACTTTTTCATAAATTTAGTCTCCAGGACCGTTTATTTTAATTATTTGCTTTTAGACAAGTTTATTATACATTTTCAATACAGAGTTTTAAGTAAACATCCTAACTTATTAACTTTTGTTGAATACTTTTTGTATGTTTTTGGAAATTTAGGGCTTTACGTTAAAAAAATTTATTTTTAACTGCTCGTAATAGATTGTTCAAGCATGTGATTTACGACTCGATAACTGAAATGTACTTAGGCATAACTTTTCGAGCGATAACCTTTTGTCGTTTATAAAACAGTGATAAAAAAACTTTTATGTTTAAACAAACTACTAGGTTAAAATATTAAACATATTTAATATAACTGGCTAGTTACTACAAAAGCAGCTTAACTCAGTATTTTTAAAAACTAGAGTTAAAACACGCATGACTTAATCTTACAACGAAATAACTCTGTATTAAACTAAATTTTAATTATTTTTTAATACAATTCCTGGTAATAATTAATTAAAGGTTTAACAAAAAGTACTAAATTTTATTCATTACATAAGTATGGAAATTCGTGAAACGTGAAAAATAAAACTTAAGATTTTTTTTATTTTTTATACTATGACTTAAATTTTAAAGCATTGTATCATATATAGTTTCAAATGTATCAAGCTACTATAGTTTGGCAAATATATAATAAATTTTTTTTTTTAATAATTACTATCAAAATTATGCAATTAAAAGTTATATTACTGAAGAAGTTTAGTTTTGCTTATAAGTTTGTTATAATTTTGTTTTATAAAACTAATGAAAGCTTAAAATAACAATAATTTGTTACATTATCGAATAAAAAATTACTACTGTTTGGTTAAGCTTTTTAGTTTTGTTTGTTTAATAAACTATTAAATGTGTATATTTACAACTATTTAGCACAGTTGTTTTTAAAAATAATCAAAAAAAAATCAAAATAAAGTTGTATTTTATGGTTTACTTACTTACATATTTAATGCGCGTTTATATTTAAATTTTAATTTAGTTTTCAAACATGTGCTTTGAATACTACATTTTTCGAAATGTTTACAATTCGAATTCAAAATGTGTTACTTTTGGAGTAAAGCTAATAACTAAAAGAATAATTGTTTTAACTTCAACTTTTCTGTTGTTATACTCACTTTTCACAATTTTGCTTACAATTTTTACACGTACTATAGAAAAACTTTCAAATTAAGGTTTTTAAAAGTTTGGTTTGAGCAGTAATAACGCTTATTGCAAAAATAAAAGTTGAAAGACGTTCAGAGCGAATATAGATGAAAAAAAACGGTGCAAAAATGACAATCCATGCTATAGTGCCGCACCGTGTCATTTTGTCGCTGTGTCAAAGTGACGTATCGTGTCATTTTGTCGCTGTGCCAAAATAACGTACCGTGTCAAAGTGACGCACCGTGTCATTTTGTCGCTGTGCCAAACTGACGCACCGTATCATTTTGTCGCTATGCCAAAGTGACGCACCGTGTCGTTTTGTCGCTGTGCCAAAGTGACGCACCTTGCCAAAGTGACGCAACGTATCATTTTGTCGCTATGCCAAAGTGACGCACCGTGTCGTTTTGTCGCTGTGCCAAAGTGACGCACCGTGTTATTTTGTCGCTATGCCAAAGTGACCCTCCGTGCTAAAGTGACGCACCGTGTCATTTTGTCGCTGTGTCATTCTGACACCCAACCATAAAAATTGCCTCTTATATTTTAAACCAATAGCTTTCTAGTTTATTCAAATCAGTGCATACTATACTGGTAAAAATTATTTTGTAAACTTCAAGCTCAAAAAATTATTAAAATCATAATTTATAAAGTATATCTAGATGGCATGGTTTACTATCTTTTCTAACACGCTATTATTTCTAACCCGATCATTTCTAACCCGATCACTTCTAACCCGATTATTTCTAACCCGATCACTTCTAGCTCGATTACTTCTAACCCGATCACTTCAATTGAATATAAAATTTATTCAATTAAACTGCATGGCTTGGTATTTTTTAAATTCAAAACTATTAACAACTTTTCGCTAGCAATGTCAACTTTAAAAAAATTATGATACTGTTCAAAAAAAATTTTAAATGTAAATGTTAACTTTAAATCATTTAGTTAATCTATCATAATGTTTGGCTACAATAACTTATCATTTTTAGAAGGGTTGAATTTAGAATACTAATTCTTAAACTGAAAAAAATCATGTCACTCAGTTTAGACATAAGTTTTAAGTTCATAATACCAAACATCATATAAAATTAATAAATTTTACACTGAAAGCTTAAATAAATGACAAAATAAACGTATTTAATCTAGTTTCAGTTTAAAATTAATAGATATGTTTTCTAAAAAACACAACGCCAATTCAAAACTACAGAAAAAAAAGACTATAACTAACAGCAATAAACATAGTGAGAACTTGTATTTGTTGACACAGTTGGAAAAGCTGGAAAATTTTATTACAAGACAAAGTAAGCTAATTAAGCTGTGTTTGGTAATTTTATATATAGAAAATAATCCGGTTTTTAACAAATGTTAAGTACATTCATTAAAATTGTAGAACCAAACAACAATAAAGTAAAAAGTTCATAGTAAGAAATGCCTTTACGTGTTAATCACAAACGCTTTTAAAAAAATTGTTAAAACAAATTAAAGAAACAAAAAATAAAGATCAATCATTAAAGACCGAACAAAACCTTACAGAATATTAATTTATTCAATAAAAATATTTCTAAATAAATGAGTATTTTACCAACTTATTTTATTGTGTGTCTTTTAATTTTTGCAATTATTTCATTTCAATATAAAAGGCGATAACTTTGAACATTTAAAAAAGATATAGTAAATACACATTCATAAGAAAGTACAACCAAACAGATGACCTTCCAGAAGCATTGCTTATAAGATACAAAAAATTTGTACAAAATTAATAATAGTAAATTAATAAGCCAGTTAAGGGGAGGCGTAGGGAAAAACATTCTTTTATCAAACAAAATACGAAAAAATCAGTAGTTAGTTTATATGATACTAATATTATTATTTTTCTTTTTTTATAGAAAGTTATTAGATTTTGCTGATGTATATAGTATTTAAATTATTAGTTTTAATCGAAAATATCCTCCCTCTCACACGATACCACATCCTGTGGTAACTTGTTCGACTTAGTCTTTGCTCTGCGAAAAAATGAACCTTGCTACTGAGTGTTGTTAAAAATGTGTATACATTTTATTTTTTTATTACATCCTCTTAACTGATATTTATATGGGAAAAACTAAAAACTTGACTAAAAAAGTTTGATTACTGAAAGACTTAATTTTTTTATTACTTACCATAAAAATCGTATTTAAAAAACGTTTATACATTTAACAACATTTCGTAATAAAAATATAATTTACTTAACAAATAATGCTATCATACTTGACAGTATATTTTACTTTTAAACTAGTTAAACTGTTTGTATCGATTTAATTTTGTTTTACTCTGTATTTATCTAAACGAATTCATTTTAAGCTATACTAGTTAATAGATTAGTTCTCATCATAGTGTGATTTAAAGATAATATAGGTTTCAAATGTTTTACTTTAACAATCACGTTGACATAAAAGCAAAAACGTTCTATTTTTATAGGACAACAGAAAATTAAAACTTGACATGTATTTTAGACATGTACACCTTGAAAAGAATTGAGAATATTAACTCTACTAGTTTCATAAGTTAAGTAAAGGTCGAAGAAACTATGAATAATCATTATTGGTATATTAAAGCTTTCGTGTCTTTCTAAAACTTTAAATTATGCTATAATTATGGTACTTTATGTAATATATTAAATTTATTAGAATCCGAAACTCATGTTTATTTTTGAGCATTTTTATGACACAACAGATGCATGAACTACAGAACTAAGTATTTCTAGTAGAAAAGGATATATATATATATTTGAAGCAGAGATAGAAGTTATAAATGCTATAAATCAGCAATTCTTGAGCTTTTTTTCATGTTTTACCCCATTTTGTAAGGTTATTACAAAATTTACTTCTATTTGGAAGGTAATTACCAATTTTACCCCCAATATACAAAAAATTGTTTAGTTTTGAGAAAAAAAAACTTTTTTTTGAACTTTAACCTTGTTAAATATAAAATTAGTAGAACTAAAAGAGTATCTT
Source organism: Thalia democratica (assembly GCF_965202585.1). Taxonomy (NCBI): domain Eukaryota; kingdom Metazoa; phylum Chordata; class Thaliacea; order Salpida; family Salpidae; genus Thalia; species Thalia democratica. The sequence goes on along the minus strand of NC_139165.1, from coordinate 39,349,581 downwards.
GACGAAAAATATCTTTTAAATTTAAACACAGAATAAGTCAATAATTAAAATTATGACATCAATTATGTAAAAGATAAAAACCAAAATTCGAACAATAAAATGTTGTTGAAATAAAACTAAAAAACGTAAAAATCTCAAATCAATGATGTAATAAGTCTTAAAAATATGTATAAAAAATGTAAAGCAATTTTCCTTCACTTTTGTCCTGAAAACAGTCGGTTTAATAAATTAGTCAATTACTGAAGAAATGAAACTTTTATCGGTGTAATATGCACAAATTGCAAACAGTTTTTATTTTAATATTTTTGTATTATTGTTTTTTTTTCTAGTTCATATTTATGTTAACTTATGAATTGTAATTTGTACTGTTTTACAGGATTCGCACGTGTAAGTGTCAGTGTATTTTTAAGCCAAAACTTTTCTTTTAAACTCTTAAACATAAAACTTTATTAGTTGAAACGCTGTAGCTTAAGTTAATAAAGGGGCAAAACTATAGCAAGTTTATTCAAAACATGGAACATTTGTTGAGTTTAAACATTTTTTAATAGTTTTGACATTAAATTGTAGTGATAAACGCTACTTTACTGTTGAAATAACCTTATGAAGAGTTATAAACTAAAAATTTTTGGCAAGAAAAAGTTTATTAAACAAGTTTAAATATGAAATTAAGTTAGCTATTCATCAAACTTTTAAACTAGAAACTTAATAAGCTTTAAAAAATAAAGAGAACTTTAATTTATAACTATATTATCAAGCAATTAAATTATTTAATAAAGTATTCCAAACGGATAGACTATGAGTTGATATTTTCAAAAACTAACTAAAAATGATGCCATTTTAATGAATTTTCATATAGTTAGGTATCTGGGTTATGTTGAGTTTAAGCCTAGAAAAAACACTAACTACTTTTGTAATGAAAAAAAAAATATTCGAGATGTTTGTATGGTCTGTTGGAGAAATACTTTTTAGTTAAGGAATTTTTAAGGCAAGTGGTCAAAGTAAAGTCTGAGAATTTAAAGTCTAGTTCTGGACAATGACAATGACCTTTGGACCAAATATTTTTAGCGCTTTTTTTGTCATTAAACAAACAATATATAATATATATGCAGGGAAAAACTGAAGCAGATGTTTTTCAGAGTGAGCTACTGCATTATCAGCAAACAGTAAATTACCTACGATTTTAAAAAAAAATTTATTTGCTGTTAGGCGTACCGGGTCTATAGGCGAATACAAAACTGAACAAAATTTTACTAATTATTTAATTTTTATATAAAATTTTTCATGTAATCAGTAACAAACTCACGAACTTACTGAATTTTATGTCTTACCTTTTCTATTATACTTATGTTTTAGCTTTCGGAAAACTATTTTTCTCTTTTTGATTTAGGAATTAAGTCATTAAACAGTTTTATAGGTAATAATTACCTTATGCTATTTTAAAAATTTTTAACAACTAATTATTCTGAAAGTATAATGTTTAGTAATTAATCTTTTTTTTTATAAATATAAATTATATTTTTTTCTAATTCGGACAGTATTACTATTCACAATACTATTTAATTCAATTTTGAGATAAGAAAACTGTCTATACATAATTTTTACTGTTTGTTTTTGCATTAACAAACATATTTTTAGATGTTTACAATTTTGAAAATTCCTTTTCTGTTAAAGCTAATTAAGCTCGCGTAGAACATATATTTTTTCTTCATCAAATGAATCATTATCTTTGAACAATTTTATATAATATATAAAACAATAATTAAATGTTTTTTTACCTATAACTGCTTCAAAACCAGCAAAAAATTTGAGCCAAAAACTATGATTTTCACAATAGTTTTTGTGAAAAAAAAAGTAATTTTATTATTACTTTGAAGTTCCAACCAGACTTGTCAAACGAATTGTTTACAATTCGTTTTTTACAGTATATGAATGTCTCTCGTAGGGGAATACCCTATTTTTAAAAATATAATGAATGAAATTCACTTGGATATTAAATCAAACAATAATTAAAGTAAAAAGGAGATAATGAATCAAAACAACCATGTAAGTTTTTTATTATTCAGGTTTTTGAAGATAAATAAAAAATGGTTAAGTTATCTTTACTAAAGAATTTAACAAAACATTTAAATTTTAGAAAATACTTAAAAAAATGGTGTGGTGTAGTAGTTTAAGTCTAATGTAAAGTTATGGTATAATTTTGCAAATTAAATTATGTTCAGAACTTGTTTTGCTGTTTTGTCTTTTAATTAAAAATTTGATTGTATTTTGCTTGAAATCAAATATATATTTTATAATTAGTATTGAAATGTAAAATGTTGTTATAGTAACTCAAATTCTACTTCTATTCTCAAGTCAAAGTTTATGATTATTTTTAAATATGCTTATAACTACAAGTATTTTTTAAATATTTTGTTATTTTTTAGTTAGTTAAATTATGTAGTTGTCATTTTGGTTTTAAAGTTTAAAAAAGGATAAGGGTTTTAGTCTATTTATAATAAACATAGTATGATAAAATTAGTCTATTAGATAAGTTGTTAAATCATATCTTTTCATAGTATTTTGAAATTACCACATACCTAAGGTGATAAAAAAAAAAGTGTAATTAAATTATTATGTAAAATATGTAAAAAAATAAAAAAGAGTGAAGGATGGTTGAGTTAAACATATTTTATTGATGCTGGTTAAAGTAGTTGTTTACTGAAAATAGATCTATTTTAATCAAATAGACTTTGGCTATTAAAGTCAAAGAGTACTGTAAAATCATGTAGATAGGGCACACTAAAATGTCAAATAAAGTTATCACTACAAACCTATATTCAATCAATTTTTATAGCTTATGACCTAAATTTTTTTTAAACTGATCCTTGAATGATTGAAAATAAGTCTAAATATTTTTTTTCATATAATTAAAAATAAGTGTTTTATTGAAATTTCAAATAAATGTATTTTTAATTCTTTAACATTTGTTTTATCAGGCAAAGATTGCTTAAAAATTAAGGAAAAGTATAGGTCTAAGTGAAAAACTATATTTATAGTATTCTTCTTTTATAAGCAACCTATTATACTCAAATTGATCAACCAAATCTCAAAATTGTTTTTATTTTCTAAAAAAAGTTAAAACTAAGATCAATTTTACAAACTTAAAATTATACAAACTTAGATCAAAGTTGTTAATAAAAACCTGACCCCTTCACACTCCCCTCTGGCTCAAATAGTTCATTGATTGTTCTAATAGTTTTAATAAAAATTAATTTATATCATATTATTTTGGAATTTAAATTTATAATTGCAAACTATAAAAACTATGCAAACTTTTGAAAAAAAAAACTATATTTCTAGCTTATTTTCTATGATTATGAGATGACATTACTTACCACTCTTTATCTTTGGCTTAGTTCATGCACTAAATATTAAATGTGATATAAGCAAAATTTGTTTTGAAATAATATAATTTAGACTTGTTAAAACACAAATGTTGTTGACTAGCAAGTTTAGGCAGAATTTAGAAATTTATTTTGTGCTTTGGACTCAATTGTTTTTAAAAAAGTTGAGTTGTAATGGTTATACTTTGTATATCTTACATATTATAATAGTACTTTGGTCTTTTATAGGTCCTTTTTTATATCTTTAGTTGAAATTATTTAGATAATTATAAATCTAAAAAGCTAGTGTTTAAAACCTATATGAAATATTTTGAACCTGTGTTTGAGTTTGAAAGTTTTTATTTCCGTTAAATTAGTGTATTTAAATTTAACTTTTATATTTTAGCAATATTTAAAATAATGTAACAAAGTATAACTTTTTAATGTTATTATGTCAGTAATTTGCAGAAGTTTTTATTGTCAAAATATTAATACCTAACTATCTACATGATATGTTTCATTCAAATTTTTTTGCTGTTCTACATTTTTAATTTGACTTTTAATAATCAGTGAATCTGTAAAACAGATTTTTATAAGTAGTAAATGCTTTGAGAACTTATCTACTGCAATATGTAAAAAAAATGTTTAAGAAATTTCAAGTCATTTTTAGTGCACCACTGCTTGATCAGCAGCTTGATCTTGTAGATTTTTAGAATAAAACCAACAATACATAAACGTTGCCTAATTTTAATTTAAGAAACTTGTTTATAAAACTAGAATTGTATAGTCTATATATAAATTTAAACAAACATTTTAAACATGTATTTTTACACATTTAAACTACAGTTGCCAATATACTTTCTATTTTCAAACAATATGAATTAAAACTGTTATACAAATTTAAATGCAATATTCCACAATTTAACATTAGTATTTTCAGATAAACTTGCAAAGCCATGGAATTTTGTTTCTGAAACTATCCTTACAATTAAATTATGATGAAAGAGGATGGAAAGACTAGCCTCTTAAAGACTGAAACCATAATGTTTAAGAAAAATTGTCAGTGGCAGACTTCCGAGCTTTTTCAACCAACAAAACAAAAACTGTTATAAGTGCAAATCAATATTATTAAATTTAACACATTATTATGTAGATCAGTGTTACTACAATACACTTAAACAAGCTATATATTTAGTATAATAATAATATATATTAAATTTTCATCTGTTTTTTTTGTCAAAGCTGTTTCAAGTGTTAAAGTTTTAGATATAGTTTAAGAATGATTTTTAGTTTTACCTTAACAAAGTTAAAAATTAACACTTCAAATTAAAAATATTAACAAAAAGTAAGTATGTTTTTGATTTTTCTTTAATCAATATCATACAGAACAATTTTTTAATCAAAAGTCATAGATTAATTTTGTTGAAATTTTCTGTTTTTACTATATGTTGTTTCTTTGAAAAGTTTTCAATGCTTTTGTTTTATTTATTAAAAACTTAATTTGTTGTAAGTTTAAATGTGAATATTACAGTTTTATTTTATTTAAAACATTTTTACTTTGTACAGTGTTTATTAAGCTACAATAAAAAAGATGAAAAAATACATGGTTTTAAGTTCATAGATATGAATGTATTTTAATTGTAAACATTAACCCTATATATGTTAGTTTGTAAAATTATAGTATTAATTTGTTTAAAAAAATTTCTATAACATATAACATAAAATAAGTACATTATAATGTCACTTATTTATTCTTGTTTAAAACAAACTGTTTTGTAGAAATATATCAATATAAGCACCTTTTAAATTTGTCTTACATAGTAATAATAAATTTTAGTTTGAGGTTGTTCAAAAATTATTAACAATTGCGCTTAGTAGAATCAAATTAATTTAGAAATTTTAAATAAAATCAAATAAGTTATTATTCAATTTAAGCAAGCATCTTAAAATGAAACTACTAACTTTACTGACAAAATATTTTTCAATCCATAAAAATATATCATTTCCAATGTTTCAATTATTGTTATGTACATTTTATTATTGAAATTAACAAATTTTGATCTAATAAAAGCAATCACAAATAACATTAGAGAAATGTTTAATACACAAAAAGTTATTTAAACATTTTAAAGTCATAAAAAAAAGAAAAATATAGTTGAGAAGTGCATTAGAAACTTCTTCTTTAGCTTATTCTTTCACTTTTTAAACTTTTTTTTTTCTTTTATTTACTACAGCGCGTGCTTAGCGACACTCTCGTTTAAACAGCTTCAATTAAGTTAAAAACAAATTATGACAAGTCTGGTTCCAACATAGTATATTACACACTACTCTTATAGTTATGTCCTATTTAAAAAAATGTTTAACCTACTTTGTGTACAAGTTATTATATACACAATTTGTATACAAGTTAGTACATAAATATAACTTTAATCAATGATTTAAAATCAAACAAAGGTTAAATGTTTTTGAATTTGTAGGTAGTCGAACACTGTTTCCATGATATAAAATCAAATAAGATTTCCTTGTACTAATACTATTTAACCTTAAATATTTATTGGCCGTACACATAAAAGTACAAAGTTTTGCTTTTCTCTGGTTTATTTAGAAAAAAGAACAATTACTAATAGTATAACAAATCATTAACCAAGTTGAAAAACAAAACTTAACATGGGTAAAACAAACTATTTTCAAAATATAACAATTTTAAAAAATTTATTATTCAAATAGCTTGTACTAATTTGTATAGTCTAATACTTTTTTAATCAACTAAAAAAAGTTTTTATAAAAAGCAGAAAAAAATAAAATAGGTTACATTTTTGAAACACAGAGAAAATCTTTTTCATAAAAAAAATAAACAAGTTATACATCAAACTTTTTCATTAACTAAAAGCATTAAAAAAAAATTCAAGTTACTAGAACTATTATTGAAAAAGAAATCAAAGACTTATAAAAATTTTAAAACTGTTATAAATTAAAATTAATTCTTACTCAATAAATCAAATTTACTCGTGAGAAACTTTTTTCTCAGCTATTGTAGAAGTTTCATTCTAAGTTTATATGCTTAGGAAGTAAAACAACGGAAGAAAGTACCTGAATTAAATAAGGACAATGTTTTAGTGGATAAGTTTTAAATAGGATTTTTTTAATTTTTAAAACTTTTAGTTGTCAAAACATTTTTGTTATTTCAGAATGAAATGTTTTGTTGAATAAGCGTAGTGTTTTTAAATTTATAAAAACAAATAGTTTAAAAAGAAAATTTGTAATAGTTTTTTTTTATTGTAAAATACTATAATTCTTTTTAATTGTGTTTGATTAAAATATATGTTTTTTTACTTTAGTAGCTATTAACAAAAGTGAAAACTAGTTTTCAATATTGATAACAGTTTAACATTTTTACTAGACTCATACTGCAGTTATAATTTTAAATATGTTTTATACATGTGATGTTGCACCAACTGAGGTTGTTGAGTATCTTGTTTTAGAATATATTGTTAAAAAATAATAAAATTTATATAAATAAATATATAAAAGTATAAAATTTAAAAGTTTTGAAGTCTTTAAATACGAATATAAAGGATACAATTAATAATGTAGCAATTTTTAAGAAGAATACAAAGGAAAAATTCATAATTTAAGAACAAAATAAGATACTGTTAATATATAATTATAAAAAATGTCGTTCAAGTCAATGAATGAACGTTATATATTCTTATGAAGTTTTAAAACAGGTGTATTTGCTTATAAGGTAAATCAAATTCAAAAATCTAAACAGATTCTGTTTTAGTTTGAAATGTATAGAAAGGTAAGTTATAAGAATATAAGTTTTTATTGTAACTTCCTTAAGTTTCTAAACAACTTATGTTTTAATAAATATTTGTCTAAACAGTTTTTATAAAACCTATTAAAAGAAACTTTTATGTCGTCATAAAATGATTTTAACAATTTAAAAAAAATAATTTAACTAAAATTTTAAATGTATTATATATAATACTTTTATACATTATATACTAAAATTACACATAACAATGCTATATAAAATATTGAGAAAAATTTAATCTCATAGTTTGATAATTAGTTCAACCTAAAACTGTCAAAAATAAAAGCGTTAGAAAATAGTTATGCTCAACGTTTTTGATATTTAATTAATACACTTATTTTTGTCTATTTAAATCATTAAAAAAAAAATTGTAGATTTTATAAGAAAACAGTAATTTATATTTCTATACGATAATACAACTCTGAAGCTTGTTTATAAATCAAATTTTACAGACTAAACACTAAATACTTTTTTAATGTTGACTAGTTTTAAATGTTAAATAATACAAAAATATGTTTTTAAACTCATCTATAATAGACATTTAATAAAGTTTTTAAATTAACATTTTATTTGATGATTATATATTATCGTTTAAAATTTAAATAATAGTATCTTTATTTTCGTAAAATACAGCTCTAATCAAAAATTTTGTCAGTCAAAAAGCTAGGCAGCTTTCTTTTATTCAAAGTTCAGTTTAAACATATTTAAATAATGTACTTTAGATGTACAGTTGTCAAAAATAGTGTTAAAAAACTGTTTTGACTGGTCTACTTGTTTGCTTTGGTTGTTTATTTACGATTTAAAAATGTAAGCTTAAGAAATAACTACTAATATTTTTTTTTCACGCTAAACGTATACCTTTTTAAATTAAACAATATATCTTTAGTTTATACTAAACAAATATAACATTTATAATATTTTCACACCAATTAAAATAAAGTAAAAAGCAAAAATATACTTGATTTACACATTCAGTTGACTGTAAAAATATGCATTAAAATAAAAGTAAAAAGAGTTAGCTTTTTGTAAACAATATATTTAAATATAGATAATTTGCAACTAATGTTAAATGATATTAAAACAAAAATTAAACAAAAGTTTCTCAACTTATCAATTTTATTAAGACTTAACTCAAAATTTCAACTTTTTTTTGCTCTTTTAATTTTTATTTTTATGTTGGTGACATTTACAATTCAGAGCAGTGTTTTTGGTTTTGAAAATTTTTGGTAATTTTTGGCAACTATGCTTTTACAATACTGTATTTTAAAAGAAATCAAATGATTGAAAATGATGATTAAATAAAAAAAAAACCAGGATCATTTAAAAGTTTATAAAAACAAAAAAAAAAAAAAACATAAACACAAGTAAGCAAAAATTAAACATATAAATATTACAATAAGTATCCAAGTTAATAACGTTTCATATACAAAGGACAGTATATAATTTTTATCTTTTATCAATAATTTTTTTTCACTAACCTGAAAACTATATATCAATATTGACCTACTTTAAAAAGTTTTTTTTTTTCTAAACCAAACACTACACCATTGTCATTCTGTTCTTATAAGTTTTAAGTTTGTGCTGTGCTTTTTAACTTTAATTCTTCTATGTCAAACTATTGTTTTGAATGTTGAAAATTTTTGAAGTTATGGAAGTTTCATCTTTATCATTCTTCTGCATCCAGCCCACTATGGCACACACAACCCTAGGTGAGTAAATAACTGTCTTATCTCTAGAATTTTAGTTGACATTTTAATTATATATTTAAGTTATACTCTAATTTACATATAAAGTTATGTCTTTATTTTGGTAAAATTTACATTTATCAATAATAAAAATTAAAGATATTGTGTAAGGCTTCTGGCTAAAACTCTATCATTACACTAAATATACTTTTTGAGATATAGTTGATTAATTATTATTTCTATTATTATTTCAATTTGTGCAATGATGACCATTACTTAGGACACCTAAGGAGAGTGTGACAACTCAATGTTTAAAAACCAAGTTATTTCCACACTGAGCACAACATTTCATTGAAATATTTATTTTTGAGTAGTATTATCAGATATTAATTAAAATAATTTTTGTCTATAGATACATTCTCTGCCAATGGAACAATCTGTGCACATCCTCAGCCAGTGTGAAAGGTTGGTTATCAATAATTTATACAGATATATAATACATTAAGTATTATATTTATGCTAAAATGGATAGTATTATATTAAAAATAATATATTATAATATACTTCATAGTGAATAATTACTAAAATTCATATTTAAATATTCATACATCTTGAATATATAGTTGATCCAGAAAATGTTTAATAGGCAGAAAATAAATATTATTTTATTAGCTTCATATTAGTAAGTATCCACTCAAGCTAATTATTATTAATACTTGATTTTCATCCTAAAGTTAATCCAGAATTTATTTAATGGAATGAAACCATGAGATTTAATTGAAGTTTTAAATAGACTACCTCCTATCAATAAACTTATAATTTTAATACTAAGTTATGGCATGTAAAATTTATTAATAAAATGAAAGTAATTGGTTAAAACATTCATGGTCTCTCTAATGCTGCATATCTAATCCAGTTGTTCCATCACATGGTATGCCATGACAAAGTAAAGCAAATCATGATTGTGATATTAAGGTATGGTAAGCAAGTTGTGGTAGAAAATAAAATATTGGGTCATAAGTATGGACTAAAATGCATCCTAATAAATAAAAAAATATAACAAGGTAGGAGGCAACACATACCTTACATGAGGGTTTGAAGAGGTACCTAACTCTAAGCATGTTTTAGTTAGTAATCTTACAGCATCAATGTAGGCCTATTCACAACCAAAAATAAAAAAATCTTGAGTTATTGTAAGACCTAATAACTGTGTATTCTGTAATAATATAATATTTAATTGATATTTTCAAAGTAACATACATAACCTTCTAAAAGGATATTTTAAAAATGGATAATTTTCAAACTGATTCATAACAATAAAAAAAGTTTACAATACTCAATTCAATCATTTTACCACCTAGCAGCTCTAAACCAAATTAATATACAACAATAATGGTAAATATGGGGATTGTAAATGCGTTATATAAGTGGATAATAATTGAGAATCCAGTACATACTAATTAAAATTCAGTAATAAATCAGCATAGTGATGTCACATATAAATATTGAAAAACACTGAAATATAAGTTGGTCAACTTAAAAAAGAATTGATATTAAGATATTAAATGCTGATAAAGTGAATTACTAAACTTCAATTTTATTTATATAATTAAATTTAATTTCTCTACAAACATTTAAGGAAATTAATACCATGGGCTAAAAAAAGTTATAATTATTCAATTCTTTATTGTAATAAGAAATTTGTTAAATAGAAATTGTGCAATGATGACTTTTACTTAGGACACCTAACGAGAGTGTGACAACTCAATGTTTAAAAACCAAGTTAATTCCATACTGAGCACAATATTGTGAATTAATATTATCTCTAATTGTATTATACTTGAATAATAATAATGTTTATTTTACAGAATGGCTCACACAGGAATGGAGATAAAGAATGAACCTCAAAAACTGCATTAAGGTGATTTTTGTTTACTACGGAGCAGAATAAATTATAATCTAAATACAGGAAATTAAATCAATTCATTTAATATATAATACATTTATTCTTAAATGCTCACTAAAAAATTAAAACCTTTTTTTCGTATTCTTATAAATAAGGTTATCTATGGCCAAAAAATTATTAATTTCTAATTTGAAGTATAATATTTTCAATAACCAAAATTTTGGTAAGTTGAAGGCATACCTAGTAGAATAAGCTTATAATAAGAGTTAATTATATTTATCAATATCTAAATTATATTATGTAAATTAAATCAAGTTAATTGACACTTGTAGAAAAATAATGTTTGAATAACAATTAAATGTGAAGTTGGAAATACAATTTAGTAGTTATATGTCAAAGATGTTGAGAAGTATCAAAACTTAATAGATTAGTTGAAATGTAATAATATCATTAAGATACAGGATAAAAAAGTATCTAAAATTTAATAACAAGCTGTGCAGTCAAAAAATGACAATAACATAACATCAGTCCTATTCATATCATAATTTTATTGTAATGTTGTACTAAATATTGATACAAGTCCTTGAATTAAAGTGATATACCATAATTTTCAAATATGCAAATTTACAAAAATTGAACACTTTGCACATGATTAATGCATACGTGGCATTTGGTCAGAAAATGTCCAGATCCAAAATGTTCTATTTTGATCAGGACTCACTATGTCGATTCTCGTTTGATGATGCAAAATAATAAAAAGATTTCTTATGAACCTTTTGAAACAAGTGATAAAAATTTAACTTTGCTTTTTTGCAGATGGTGCTACTGAACTCAAACAATACTTGTGATGACCAAAGCAACTTGTATTGTGAAAGGTGTGTAACTTGTATTTTGATTAATTAATAATTTAATAACAAAGTTATGATGACTTCCGTGCACCACTCTTGAATTCGATTTGTGTAGAAAAAAACCGATTTTACCCAAATACCTCTGAACTTTTAATTAAATAAAATTATTATAAATAAGCAGGTAAACAAATTTTTAAATTTTGAACACTATTTAAACAGATGCAGAAACAAAGAATGTAGCAGAAAGAAAACAAGGCCCACAAGGGTTTAAGGTGAGTCAAACAGTATAAATCACTGTAAAATTATCTCAAACTATGGGCATACATTTTGCTAGAACTTGGAAACTTTGACTGTGTTTCAACAAGTGTAGGTCGTATGCAAAATCAAAATAATTCTGAAACCTGCCTAGGCAGTGATTTTGGAATTGACATTTCATTAAATAATACAACAAACCTATTTGAAATTAATTGAATAGTTTTTGAGTAAATTATTAAATTTTAATATATTATAGAAGGAAACTCATCATAGAAAAAGAGAAGTTGCCCTAATGTCCACCTTAGAAGACAAAGTAAATATTGTCATGGTTAGTAAATAAATAAATTTTTTTAATAATATTTCCATTAAAATTAATGATGACTTCGTGCACCACTCTCAAGAAGGACAATGTGGAAAATTTACGAATTTTACCCAAATAACTCTGAATATTTTAAAATTAAAAAAATAGATATTATGATTATTTATTTGATGTCTAAACCACCTTTTATATGCAGATAACTTCCACTTTGAACCACTTACAGCTGTATTGGAAGCCCAAACTTAACACTTACAGTGCTTCTTAAGGTGAGTATTCATGTAAAAAAGTTATCTATTGAAATTTAAAGCTTTGATGACAATTTAGAAGCGCTTACATATATTTTTGATGACTTCTCTATCCCACTGAGCTTGAAAAGTGATATAAAAATAAATAAAAAACATTTATCATACAACTAACTTGTTTTTTTTTACAGACAAAAGCAACTTGAATGCCAAGTTAAGACCAAGAGATTGCAAGACTGACATAGTTGGTATTTTTTTATCTTGATTTTTACCTAAACCTTAATCAAAGTTTCAAGAATTTTATAAATGTAATCAAAATTAAAGTGCAAATAAGTTCCAAAGCTTTATTTGATTGAGTATTTGGCGTTCCCTTTGCAAAAACTAAAAATCTTGGCTTGCTATGTGTTCTTCACCTAAATTAAATGTGATCTACATACGTTGTCAATTGACATTCTATCTGGTAAATAAATAAAATTTATTACTTAAAAAATTGGATAATACCAAAATACTAACTAAAAATCAATCCAACAGAAGCATTGTGACAGCAGAATTTCCTTGCCATCTTATCACCACAAGACAAAACCCCTTAATAAGGTATGATAATTAAATACAATTTATTTCCATAATTAAGCATTATATTTAACATGATAGAAAATTTTTGTGTCAGATATGCATTGATGATACACCCAGCTCTCTGAAAATACATTTGTTCATTCAAAAAAATGAAAAGTTTTAACTTAGCAATATAACAAATATTTATTTCCAGAATTTTCCTTATAAACTGGACCTGAAGAGCTTGTGGTCAGAAAATACCACAGTTAAAGTGAGAGACTTAATTATTTGTGTAAATGTTTGAATATGTATAAACTTATACAAATGATCAGATTAACTTCTGGTCCGTGTTTTTGACACCTAATGATAACAATAGAAGCTCTGATAAAAATAATATAGATAAACCAATAAAATAATTAAGATATATTTTTTTAATACTTACTCTTTTACAGATTCAACTCGTACAGTTCCTTTTAGTAGTATCCAATTTCCAAAGCATCAAAAGGTAATTGTTTTAACTATATCTTAAAAAACTGTCCTCAAAAAAGCACCATTCTAATGCACATATTACTTATTGGTTGTCGAAAGGGACTAAATTAACTAGGTGTTGTGTTTGTGGGTGAGTGGGCAGATTTAACACGTATTTGCCTCACTCAAGAACACAACATACATGTCTATTATAATGTATGTCAAATACCAAAATAAACATATTTCTAAATTATTAAAAATAAAATTTACAACAGACATCCCCTTTTTAATCCTAAACTGGTAATGGATGGACCCACACTTCTGCTATACTAACTGGTTAGTATTTAATATTTGACAATCACTTTTTTGACTAGTATTTCTTAAGCAATGATGATCTTTTGATAGGGACAACTGATAATATTAGTGATTATTTATCGTTTTCTGAGCCTACAATTACAAATTGAGTTATGTTTTGTTTAGTTCTGACCTAACAAAATTTTTACACAAGCTTTATTCTAGAACAAGTCAGAAACAACCAGTACCACAAAGAATATCCAGATGAAATTGTGAGCAAGAAGTTGTAAAGGTAAAAATAAAATGATATTTCAAAACAATCTATTTACGCACTAAACTATATGATGAGATTAAAGGCATAGTTCACCTGAATTACTGGGATGACAACTTACTTTGCTGAAAAATAAATAAATTTAAATAACCAAAACTAGCTGTTGTTATTATTAAAAATTAATGTCATAAAATTGTCAACAGGTTCACCATCAACTTGGATACCCGACCAAAACAGCTTCTAAGGTAAAATTTTTCTTGTAAAACAAACAATTTCTACCCTGTTGTTGCTTGTCTGTCAGTTTCTCAATAAACTAAAAGCAGATTTTATATATAACAGGAAAATTAAATAAATTTACATTTAACCGTGCTTGATTTCGCAACATTGATGTTTGAAAGCCTCCGTGATGTAAATACATTTAAATAAACCAACTTAAATATTAATAGAATTAATACTAAATAAATGATCTGTAAAGATGGCTATATAACAAGTAATAAAATGTGTTATTTATTTTCCAGATTAACTATTCACCAAAAGTTGATAAAAGAAACTAAGACCACAAACATCAACAAGAGGTAAGATGAAGTTAATTGATATTGAAAATAGATTAATATATTGTAAATGATGCCTAACAATCCAACTCTGAAGTTAAAATGTAGTTTTCAAATGAACCTCTGATACAAAATATAATAAATTAGTTTTCAAGCTAGTAGTTACAGTGGACTAAACTTGAAAACTTTTCAGACAGGCAAAAACTTCTTGTGGGAAGACTAAACAACCAACAAGTTCTTATATGGTAAGTCCTGAATAAATTGAATTAACAAAAAAATTAAGCAGCTGATGATGTTAACTTAATTCTGCCAAATGTATGCAATTTGTAGTAGGATTTGCAAATGATATGAACTACCGTTTTTAAACTGAAGCTTAAAATGACACTAAGTGAATCATAAATAAGTAAAAGCTTGATTTGAAACTTGAATTAATTTATTCAGAATCTTCTGTCACACCATGGAAAAAAGGTTGAGAACAAGATGGCTAAGCAATACAACTCATGTTAAGGTATGTTTTTCATTATTTTTTATTGTACTAATAAGAATTATTCAATGATGTTTTGGTAATTTGCGTCTGAAGAGCTAATAGGTGATGGTTGCCTGCCATTAAGTAAACCATTAGTATTCACTGTTGATAGTAATTATGTCTGAGATGAGACTAAAAAGTTTTACAATAGATTATTTAGTATGCAAGAAATCAATTATTAATATTTTATTGCAGGCGCAGGAGAGCTACCAATAATTGAACAACCAGGTAGAATTGAAAAGCCAGCATTGACCAATAAGGTAAGCATCATATTGAAATATGTATTTATTTTATGAAGTCACAAGATGATTTGAATAGTTAACAGTAGCATTTTGCAATGTAGACCGTGATCTATCACCCTTTTCTGATGGCTCAAAATATAAAAAACACCAAACAAGTATATTTGAAAATATTTTAATCATAATATTTTTTGCAGCTATGACGTTGGACAACTTAATCAAGCACAAGATGAGCACTATAGATGGGTAATTTGAGGTTAATAAATGTTTTATGTTATTTAGTTTTATTATATTGAACTAACTGCAATGATGATGTTTCCACGTTCGCAGTTTCCACTGAATACTTTTTAAGTAGATGACAGCGAAAATCTTCCTTGGATGTCTGAGCAGTTTTTAACATAAATGTTGTTTTTTTCTTGAAAATTATAAGTTCAACTAACAATTAAATTTTTTCTAGAATTCTTCCATGCCACTGATCGTACATTTGCAAATTTCCACACTTCAACAAAAAGTGAGTTGAAATTATAATCTTTGTATAAGCCATTTAATCAAGTAGATAAAAAAGCAGTGATGATATTTTCTGTCAATCCCCAGAAATGAGATTTTTCATGTTGACAATTGCTAAATTCCTTAGCTTAAATATTAATAAATAATCTTATATTAATAAGTTGAAAAATATTCATCAAGATATATATTTTTACAGAGAATGGAACATTTATGCTGAAGTATCATTTACAATTTTCATCCCAATGATTTGAAGTTTACAGGTGAATGTTTTTCCAAGTTTAAAGTTAACAAAATTTTAAATATAAATGATGATAACCTGGAATTACCGTCTGAGATAATTATTATTGAAGACAACAATAAGGCTGTTTCTGATTCTAATAACTAAATGTATTAACTTTTAAGTCTGTAATTAATAATATTGACAAGGCAAATTTTTACAGATAACAGGAGTGTCCACTGCATATCCAAGGGGCCCACTGACCAATATACTACTGAATAACGTAAGTAATTCATGTATCTTATTAAAATAAATTTACATTCTTTGCTTTGATGACAATTTAGAAGCGCTTACATATATTTTTGATGACTTCTCTATCCCACTGAGCATTAAATCAATAATTACTAAACTTTTTAATTTAGATTGTAATCTCATAAAACAGAAATAATATTTTAGGACAAAATTACCCAATGTGAAGCAAAAACATGATCAAACCAACAACAAAAAATAAGTAAAGGTAAATTTTAAATATTATTTATCTTATATTATTATAATACTAAATAATAATATTTGCATTATTTAAGCCGACTAGTTATCTTTCACATAGATTATTAGCGACATACGATGCATACATTGAATACAATACATGGTCTGAAAATAAAAGAGATATGTGACTCTTCAAGACTGATTTGTGACAAATTTTTAGTTGAATTAAATTTTTGAAAATATTAACATGGCAGTGAAATTTAAACGAGTAACTATTTACAGAACATCTCTGAAGCCTAACTAGTCATAGGAGATCTCGAAATCAGCCAAGGTAAGAATAAAATTATCAATACTTATAACTTAAAAACATATTAGGTTATGGCACTACCCACACCAGTTTCTATGTTTATAGGCCTCATAACTGTTGATGTATCCGTTCCAACGTTCTGTTGAAACGTTTATGTTGAGTGTGACGGTGCCGTGACCTGAAACCAAATACCCTTTGTCATAGTTCTAATAAAAACACCTCATTGTTTTATTAGTCTCCACTCAAAGTTACATTCTATTTTTATTATTTCAATAAATATTTCAATACTTCAGTACAATTCTAAATATGTCAATAATTTCAGGTCAACATGCAACCAATGATGCATATGTAACTTTCCAGGGCAGGGACAACAAATTTGTTTGAGGTAAGTAAGTGTTCTAATAAATTTTGAATTTTCTTGTCTTAATCCAAATGATATTTAAATGATGCCTAACAATCCAACTCTGAAATTAATATGTGGTTTTCAAATGAACCTCTGATACAATCAAGATTTAAAAAATGTTAATATAGAAAAAGTTGCAAGGTTAAGAAGTAAAATAATTTTTCAGACACAACAATCTCAAATTGAATCAATTCTTAGACTACTGGTTGGATATCTGCTTGGATGTAGATTTTATTTATATATGAATGATACTATATATTTTAATTAAAAAGCGCAAATAAGTTCCAACGCTTTAATCAATGAAGCAATTGGCGTTCCCTTTGCGAAAATTAATTTAGTAGAGAGATGTGTAATTGTCAAGTAGACAATGCTTGGATGATATAAGGAACTCTCTAACATTCTTTTTTCATAAACATTAAAATCATACTTAAATTCAAGTTTCTACAATTATTAATTTTTCTAAATACTTGTAGGACTTCAGAAAATATTAAGCAGAAAGGTTAAAGATCCTCCGAACCAAGAACATCAATGAATGTAAGTTTTTACACTGCATTGAGTAATTGTACAGTTATGTTGAACATGATAGAAAACTTTTGTATCTGATTTTTACTGACGATACACCCAGCTCTCTGAAAACAAATAAGAAATAGTAAAAATGAATATTTTGTTATAACAAAGTTATAAGCTGTATTATTTTTTAGATTGATGCCCAATCAAACTTCACAAGTGTCCAGTCCTACCTGTCCGATGCACATCTTAACGGTTAGTTAATAATTTATATAGATGTTTATCATTAACATTAATTATAAATGATGATCAATTTCAACTGATCTCATTGATGATTTTTTCGTCAGCTGATATAAATTCATATTAAAATTATCAAATTTAATTCTAAGCATGTATTAAATAAAGCAATTTTACAGATATGTGGAACATCAGTGCATTTCTCTCTTCAAAGATTTGTGCTGGAGTAGGTTAGTATACTCGAGCAAATAATTAAATAAAATTAATTTAAAAAAAATAATAAAAGGATAAGATATAAAATAAGAAAAACTTCAAATATTAATTAAGCTATGATGATATTTTCTGTCAATCCCCAGAAATGAGATTTTTTCATGTTGACAATTGCTAAATTCCTGAGCTTAATATTAATAAAACTATTATTTTAAAAATAAACTTGACTGAGATTAACTTCTATGATTTTTCAGAATACCGGAGTGTAAATCTTCAGCGTCCTTACACTCGAGTCCACCCTAATAGAAAAGTTATAAAGGTCAGTTGTATTTTTTATTATTAATTCAAATTTAATTAACTAAGTCAAATTTCCAATGATGACTTCAATGTCGCCCCAGTCTGACTTTTTCTGACGACTGACTTGTTCTGAAACTGAAATATAAAATAATTAAACTATCATTCATACAATAACATTTTACTAAAATAATTTATTTTTCAGATTGTACCAATCACACTTCTGAACTACTGATGAGCATCATACTTCAGATATAGTGAGTTAAATTATGAAGAAATAAATTTTTGAAAGTTTTTTCAAATGCAGTCAAATTCCTGCTCAAAGTTCAATTTTTTGCTGGGCCAATGCTTTGATATAGAAACATCTAAATTTTCACTTGCCAATTGTGCATGTATTTCAATTGTGAAAAGTGAATTTTTAGTGACATTTAAAATCAGTTTTACAAAGTATATTTTTTCTAACAATTATTTTATAACACTTGCTAATACATTTTTTTTTGCAGTCTTCAAAGCCGAGAAAATGCAAATGTCCGTTGGATTAAACCAATCAAGGTGAGAGAAAGTAACAATATAAATTAAAATTAAATATTTCATATCAATGAAGATACTCTATCCTTGCGCTCATAGTATTGCAATGTTTAATATTTTTACGAGTATCTTGGTACTTGTAACTATATTTTGCGTTGCAATGTGTAGACAACCGGGGTCTTCATATTTTGAATATGGGACTGAGATATTAGTTTATTAAAAATACATGATGCTAACATAAAACAAAATTAAACAAACAATATTCATGCAGGTACAACCTAGAGTTTTGGGTGTATTATGGAAGAAGTCCCTTGTTATTAATGCATTAAGGTGAGTTATCATTAAAACTGATAATATAACGTAGTAACAAAATAAAATAGCTAATGATGCTAACTTAATTCTGCCAAATGTATGCATTTTTTAGTAGGATTTGCAAATGATATGAACTACCGTTTTAAACTGAAGCTTTTTGACAACTAAACAATAATAATCTAATTAACATAAAAAACAAAATTAAGTTTGCTATGTTTAACAGGTAGATAAGTCAACCTGAAGCATTGTCCCTCACACACCCAGACCAAATCAGTGGTAAGTACTTGTAAGATTTTTAAATAATTTGGTTAAGTAACAAATTTAATTTCAAAGTCACAAGATGATTTGAATAGTCAACAGTAGCATATTGCAATGTAGACCGTGATCTATCACCCTTTTCTGATGGCTTCGAACTAAATAATAAAAAAACATTTATTTAACAAAAAGCTTGATAAAATCTAATTTTTACAGCTAGCGAGACTGAACAATTGCGCAATTATCAATAAGAACACAGCACAAACCAATGCCCCCACTGAAAGATGAATTGGTAATTTCAGGTAAATCCTAAATATTTAAATTATAAATAATATACTGCAATGATGATGTTTCCACGTTCGCAGTTTCCACTGAATACTTTTCAAGTAAATGACAGCGAAAATCTTCCTTGGATGTCTGAGCAGTTTTTGTATAACAATTTTATTATACGAACTAAAAAAACAAAAAGAATAATAACAAACACACTCTACACAACAGGCCTCCTAGAATGAAAGCTGTAATGATGTTTCAAAGTCAATCAGTACGTGATAAGTAAGTGATTTTAAAGTTTTTAGTTCGTAAATTTTTAAGCAACGATGATTCTGTCTCGTTCGTCAGATACAATTTTGTTGACCCATCTCTAAGAAGTCCTGAGCTTAGTAAATTTTTTTTGTTAAATTCTCGATAATTTTAAGAGAAAAAATATCAAACAAATTTCTGCAGACGCTGAATTTGAAACAAGTAACAATGATGCATTCGAATGTCGCCAATAGAATTGCCCCAATCGGTACGTTTTAGATTGTAGTTGTTGTTTTTAACAAAATTAATATATACTATATGAAGAGATTAAAGGCATAGTTCACCTGAATTACTGGGATGACAACTTACTTTGCTGAAAATAAATACATATTATTATATTATAGACTAAACAATAATTTTATAAGTAACGCTAAGTTTTATTACAGAATGACATGACTACGTGATGTGACCAAGCGATCAACACAACAAGATTCTAAATATGAGGCAATTGATTTATTAATTTTACATGAATAAAAACAAAAAATTTTCTACCCCTGTTGTTGCTTGTCTGTCAGTTTCTCAATAAACTAAAAGCAGATTTTATATATAACAGGAAAATTAAATATTTACATTTAACCGTGCTTGATTTCGCAACATTGATGTTTGAAAGCCTCCGTGATGTAAATACATATGAATACAAAACTTTTTAAATCAATTGTACATGATTAACACAATATTAAAAGTATTTATTTTTACAGATGCTTGTTCAATAGATGCCAGCTCATATGAATGAGAATGCTTGTCTAACAGCAGCTCAAATTTGGTTAGTTAATTAAGTAAAATTAAACTTTATGTTTTGTTTTAAAAATTTGTAAATGATGCCTAACAATCCAACTCTGAAATTAATATGTGGTTTTCAAATGAACCTCTGATACAAAATAGTTCTATAAGTAAATTTTTAGATTTTCAAAGTTTTAGGATTCAACAATGATTTAATTTCAGGCTCTCTCACACTCGTTTCTTATGGAGATTTATCAGTTTGGCTGCTACTTACTAAGTGAGTTGATCTTTTATACTTTATTTTTAGCGCAAATAAGTTCCAACGCTTTAATCAATGAAGTAATTGGCGTTCCCTTTGCGAAAATTAATTTAGTAGAGAGAAGTGTAATTGTCAAGTAGACAATGCTTGAATGATATAAGGAACTCTCTAACATTCTTTCCAAAATATATTGAAAGTAATTTCTGTTAACTTAATTGTATAAAAGATTAAAAGCAATATAATTACAGATTTTGTATGGATTTCCATTCTATATGTACAACCCATCTACTTGCATTCAATATCAGGTTAATTAAATTTTTTATTTAAATTATTATAAGGCATTGGTATTGAGTTTTAGCCGTTTTGTATCGTAAAGGGGTAAAAATTATCTGGTGCTAAAATAATATCAGAGAGAAATGTGTAATTGTTGCTTATTATTTGAGTGAACAATATAAGGGATCTCTCATACAAACATTTAAAATTTTTCATTACTATCAAAATATGTGAATTATATTAAATAATTTTAAATTTTAGGTCGAACTCCGAGCAACTTAAATGGATTTCTGAAAGAGCTAAATTTATGAAAAAGGTTAGTACAAAATTAGTAAAAAAAATCTGGATAAAAACCAATTATATAGTAAGCAATGATAATATTTTCTGTCAATCCCCAGAATTGAGATTTTTTCATGTTGACAATTGCTAACTACCTGAGCTTAAATAGA
Organism: Thalia democratica; assembly: GCF_965202585.1. Taxonomy (NCBI): domain Eukaryota; kingdom Metazoa; phylum Chordata; class Thaliacea; order Salpida; family Salpidae; genus Thalia; species Thalia democratica. The sequence continues at coordinate 39,327,703 of NC_139165.1, read as the reverse complement.
TATACAATAAGTATTTTACAACATTTTGCTGCATAGTAACATAAAATTTTTATTTCAGATGAAAGAAAATCTAGTAAGAAGCCAGCCAAGAAGTAACCAATGAGATTGCAGATGAATTGAATGCAGGTAGATAAACCATTTTGAATTTAATTTAATAATAATTTTTTAAAATGAAGATAAACTTGGAATTACCATCTGAGATAAACTATTATTGAAGACAACTATGGCTGTTTCTGATTTTTGTAAAAAAAAAAAAAACTAAAAATTGAGATTCAATAAATTGCAACTAATATTAAATTAAAATTTATAACAGGTATAACATGCGATGATTAAAGTAACCAGACTCATGCTGGAGTATTTCAAGCAAGGTAAATTGTAAATTATATTTTATGTGTAAAAAATATACAAAGTCACAAGATGATTTGAATAGTTAACAGTAGCATTTTGCAATGTAGACCGTGATCTATCACCCTTTTCTGATGGCGTATGTTCTGATAAAAATTAAATAAAAAAATTTACAATTGTAAGTCAAGTCTTTTTATTTTTTGCAGATACCAGCTTCGATATTTTTTAGATACCTGCTGTCTACTAAAATAGCAGAAGCTAATGAAAACAAATTTGCCTAAAAGGTGTGTTTTAAATTTTTATGAATTATACTAGGTATTAAAAATATTCAATGATGTTTCGGTAATTTGCGTCTGACGAGCTTATTGGTGATGGTTGCCTGCCATTATTTAAACCATTAGTTTTCGCTGTTGTTAGCATTTATGTCTGAGATAATTTAAATGATTAACACTTAATTAATGAAGCTTATTATATCTTAAATTAATTAATTTTACAGTGTTCCCAGCTAATCACCAGCCAGTCTTTTAAAGTACTCGATTAAACAAGTTTGACCAATTGACAACAAAGGTAAGTTGTGATATAAGTTTCAATTGTTGGTAAACACTAAAATTTTCCAATGATGACCTCTATGTCGCCCCAGTCTGAATTACTCTGACGACTGACTTGTTCTGAAGCTAAATATTGATTTAAAATTTCAGTGATAATGTCTATTTTATAAGTGCTAATTAAATCTTGTCTTAAAAGGTTGAGTCAATGCAATCCTGTGAACACAGCCAGACAATGAGATCAAATGATTGATCTTAAATCAGGAAGCAACTGCGAAGGTAAATATCAAGTTAAATTTTTTTAATGCAGTTTTGTAATAAATAAATTTAAATTAATAAATGATGATTTTTTATACCATCTTTCGACTGAACAAAAGCAATGTCGAAAATTATTATCTGACAATTAACAAAAATTATTTCTGATAAATTCATTATACTAATCAGTTATTTTAACAAAAACTTTTTCACAGAAACTGCTGGGTATACTTGTGATTGCACTGGTCTTGTCCATCTAATCACGAAGAGAATTCTGATTGTACATTGGACATCTAACTAGGTAAATACGATTGTTATTATTATTCGTGTAATATGCAATGTAACAATGATGAATTTTTATACCATCTTTCGACTGAACAAAAGCAATGTCGAAAATTTTATATCTGACACATTACCTTTTTCAAAAAAACTTAAATATTTCGAAGTTGATGAATAACAAATTTATTTATCTACAGTGTTCTGTTTTCAATCGCGATTTTACCAGTTCGTTTTCGAGTGAAGAAAGCTGGAATGACACCCTGATAACTAATAAGGTAAATTTGCTTACTTGAAAATAAATTAAAATTAATTATACCATAATGATGAGCATTCCACAAGACAGAATGAATTATTTGTTGAGTTGGGTGAGATCCTGAATGGTTCAATAAATACCGAAATAAATAGTTGGTATCAAATAACTATCAAATAAGTTTTTAATAAAACAATCATATTTTTTCAGGTGCTGCTGAATTGAGGACGGAGATGACCCGACGAGCACAGAAGCTGCGGAAAATGTCAGGTAATTTGATATCTAAATTCAAATTTTACTTTTACCAGCGCAAATAAGTTCCAACGCTTTATTCAATGAGGTAATTGGCGTTCCCTTTGCGAAAATTAATTTAGTAGAGAGAAGTGTAATTGTCAAGTAAATAATGCTTGAATGATATAAGGAACTCTCTAACATTTCCTTTAATTTAAAAAGTACTATTTCAATTTTTTTCAAATTTAAACAGCTTAATTCTCAACAGAAAACCAGCAGTCCATGATGTGACAAGCAGCAGCTATCGGCAACAACAACAACCAGTCCTCATTTAGTTAAAATATTTGTGTAGTTCTGTGAATAAATTCGAAACAGTACATTTGCTTTGTTCTTATTTGTAAAATATTATAATCTGTTAAACCGTATAGATTCGTCATTGTCAGCGATACGATTAACTTAATTGGTAATTGTCTACTCATTACTAAGTGCTTGATAGGCCAATAATACGGTGGATGTGGCTATGACATAAACCACATGTGGCTGATACAAAATATATAAATCAATATAAAAATTTTCAATATACCAATTTCACTTTGTCACCTTAGGTTGATCGTCACGAAGGTTTTTGAAACTTACTCTATATTAGTCACGAGGTAGATTTTCTACATATGTAATGAATACAAATGTAAATAATTGAAAATTTTGCAATAGAAGAGTATTAACTTAATTCTAAATGTTTCAATTTCTCATAATAGATTTATAAAAATCCCAGCTTAATTAACTCACGTTTTGCACTCGGTGGAACAAAAAACAATAGCTGCAAAAAACCAGTATAAAAATCTGTAACAAAGTTAACATCCATCGATAATGCCAGGCCCTAATGCAATTTCAAAACTAACTTGGATACAGGGTTCTTATATAGGAATATCTTATTTACTTCCCTGAGTGACCAGCTACCTGAGAAATCCTCCCTGAGTCCCTTTAAAATCGTAAGAAGTTAATATTATATAAATAAATTACAATGTTAATTAAACAAGTCGCAAGTGTAAAATGAATCTTAAACCTGAGAAAGGACCAAAACTGCCTTAAGTTAAAACGAGAACGATTTTCTATTACATTTTCTTAGCGTGTGGTAACACTTTATAACAGTATAAAATAGTGTCAGATCCAATATAACATGGTTGCCACACACTCAGTAGGACCTTCTTTAGCAATGAAAACAGATCTGCCTATAATTCAATTTTATTAGTTAATTATTTATAAATTGTAGATCAGTTCTTTTAGTAATTAGATAAGTGCAACATTTAATTAAAGAATAAAAACCACCTAAATTCGCTATTTTCGAAATCCCTAATTGAACTTTTTATTTAAGAATTCTATTATCTGAAGTCGGTAGCTAAATCCATCTTAAGTAATTTTATCACCTCAACTTTGATATAAATTTATATGGCGAAGTTTTAAAATGCGAAATTTCGTATCTTATTTACTTGTATTTGTAAACGAAGAAAACAACTGCCTAATACAATTCCGACGCTCTGTTAGCAGAAACACTAAACTTATGAGACATGAACATTTATCCAAAGCAAGGTTGTACTTAGAATTAGATAGCTGAAAAAATTAATAAAGTTGAAAAAGGAACAGTTTTTGTTTGTTAACGTGTATTCTCAATCTTCTCAAAAACTTATGGTAGAATATTTAATGGTATTTATTTGTTTTACTCTCTTAGGACAATGTTTTTGATTTGAAATTAAATGTGCTGTAAAAGAATCTAGTTGAAACTTTCTTTAAACTAAAAGAATAATAGGTAAACTAATGCATGTTTAAAGACGTATTTAGAAAACAGTTTCTAATTAATAAAGTTAAATAAATAATAACATTAACACATTTTTACTTTTATAATCTTCTGTGTCCCAAGTTATTTGAATAAATTGGAAAGTTTCTTTTCTATATACAGATACAGAAAAGGTTGTAAAACATTACAAATAAAATTTTTCTATGATAAACTTTATAAACCAAAAAATCTATATCTAAAGAAAGTACTAGTTATAACTAAGTCTTTGCGTAAATTCGTGTGGAAAATTTATCCAAAGGATGGTATTGCATTATTATAAACTTGGATAAAAGGTGACAACATTGCATTGTAGCAATTGAATTGGTTAATTACAAATCCGTTTTATTTTACCTGTAAAGTTGAATTTGAACTTTTTTTAAATACAAGTAAAGATTTGATCAGATAACTGTGAGTCGTTTTTTCTGATAAGCAACTTGTAGTTTCAATTTAATATCTGTTTCCAATGTTATTATTAGACTTTAATCTTGTTCAATCGATCTGCATTTTGCAAATAAAATACATAACCGTTCATATATCTCAGATCTTTTCGTAACAAAAACAGAACTTTATTGTATTTAATTTAGTTCAAAATAGCATTAAGTTTTTTACTTATAATCGGTGGCTGGATATAAAACAGTAGGTTGACTTTGTTTCTTTTTTAATTTAAACTGAAATAAGTACAGCTTTATCTTGCCTCTACAAAAAAGTCTACTAATTAAATTCTACTAGTTATCATCATAAAAAGAATCCAACAACGATTAGCTAGTTATCATTGTTCTTATGTAAAGATTTTATAATCCCTAAAAATATTTATATTAGTTATATATTTTACAACATAAAATATATTTTTGTCAATGATCATTAGTAAAAAAAACAAGTTAAGTGACAATGAAAACTAACCTTACAAAAACTTTAGTAAATATAAAACTTAACTTTTACTAACTATTAGCTATTAAAAGTTTTATGTTTAAAGAAAAATACAATAAAATTATATAAAAATAATTACAAGGCAAATTTATATAACAACTATACATATAGGAGAGCGGGTCAGAATGACACAGCGACAAAACGACACGGTCGTCAAATAGGCACGGTGCGTCACCTTGGCACGGAGGGTCACTTTGGCACGGCGACAAAATGACATGGTGCGTCACTTTGGCACAGCGACAAAATGACACGGTAGGTCACCTTGGCACGGTGCGTCACTTTGGCACGGAGGGTCACTTTGGCACGGAGGGTCACTTTGGCACAGCGACAAAACGACATTGTGCGTCACTTCGGCACAGCGACAAAATGACACGGTGCGTCACCTTGGCACGGTGCGTCACTTTGGCACGGAGGGTCACTTTGGCACAACGACAAAATGACACGGTGCGTCACTTTGGCACGGAGGATCACTTTGGCACAGCGACAAAATGACACGGTGCGTCACTTTGGCACAGCGACAAAACGACCTGGTGCGTCACTTTGGCACAGCGACAAAACGACACGGTGCGTCACTTTGGCACGGAGGGTCACTTTGGCGCAGCGACAAAATGACAGAGAAGGTCACTTTAGCACAGCGACAAAATGACACGTTGGCTTATAAGGGAGGAAACGACTTGTTTGGAAACTTCATTCTTCATTAGTATGGACAACAATCTTATTTTTCTATGAAACTTTTTGGTTTCCTGTTTTTTAACCGGTTATGTAGAATCAGCAACAATCACATCGATTAACTTTAAAAACAAAGACCGCAGGAATTTTTGATTGTGACTTCTAAAAATGAAGTGAAACACGTTATGTTTATACCTTCTATTGTCCATCGTCGTACTTATAAACAATATACTCATTTTTAAGCAGTAGCAAGGTGTTAGGTGTGCTTAATAAACGACAAACAATTATTTGTATCAAACAACGTGTACAAAGATGCAAAAGCAGCAACTTTTTAACAAAATACGACTGCCAAAATTAAAGGGAATTTATTTTTGATTTCTTATGAATGGAAAAAATTGAACAGTTTAGTACTAGAACTTGAAACTAGTAATAAAAATTAGAAAATGACTTGCCATTTTACGACTAGAAAGATAAAAACTCTTATAAACATATTTTTTAAACTTCAGCAACATTCTGATTTAAAAAATACAATCTACATTTTAGATCAATCATTCAGCACATCAAAACAATAAACTAGTAGATGTAAATACAGAGGAAAATTTGTTTTATAAACTAAAACTCAGACGTTATCGAAAACAACTTTTTTGCTGCTGTAATTCTAAATTTAAATGCGGTTCTTATTTTACGTTTTTATGCTTAAAAAAGTTAATACTTGCGCTCTTTTGGCGACTTAATAGGTTGCAATTTTGAACTAAAATACTGCGTTCCCTGACGACCTACGTTAATAGCAACATCATCAAAAAATCATTGTGCACTTGACTTAAAAGATCGAAATATTGCGCCTCTATGCGACTTATGTTAGTTGCAACATATATCGTGCACTTAGAAGTAGAAACATAATGCTCTTTCGCAAATAAAAATGTGCACCTAAGCACTAAAAATGCACAGATAAAAGTATAAGTACAAATAACCGCAAATAAATTAGTTTTTTTAGCAAAACATTCCCTACATCAAGCATCTCTTTAAATAAAACTCAATAAACCACTAATACACAGTTGTAATACAATTGTAGACTTGCTTTTATAAAATATAATTTTTTTTACTATTATTATCCTAAAACTTCGCAAAATAAAACATTATCGCAATTGATATTATCAAGATTTTAAACTCGTTAAAAAATTGATTAGTAATTATCTAAATTATTTTCTCGCTCCGTTTTTTAATGGATTAGGCGTCTGATTCCTATTAGAATATTCCTATAGCTCAGGCAACTCGTGGTCTCCAATGTCTCAATACAGATATTGAAGACCACGGGTTGCCCATGATAATTAGGTAAATAGAACATCGCTTTCACCAATTACTCCCAATTGCCCCTCATTTCAAAATGTTGTCTATTTTATATCAAAAGTAAATAATTTTCTTTTTTTACTTTTTCATCAGAAAGAAATTAACTCCTAATTAATAATTAATATTGTTTTAAAATTTTTGAAAAAAGTTTTTAGAAATCCTAGAAAATGATTTTATTTTTACAAAAAACTCCTTTTTTTATTCGCAAGATTAAAAATAGAAAATTAAATATTATTTTCATAACAGAGTTAAGACAAAACCGAGTTTTTTAAAACTTTGTAATAAAACTCAAGAATATAAAGTAGCAGAAATGTTTTACAAGCAAATTAAAATCTGCTTTTACTGTATCATTATGAAATTTAATTACTGATTTTGTATTAAATATAAATGCTATTTAATTCCTTATATGCAATAAAATACTATAATATCTGTCATACTCTAAGTTATTTTTTTTATTTTTTAGACTAAAAAGTTTTGTAAAAATAAAAAAGACTTATAGTATTAACTTTAATAGAATGGCTGCAGCTTTAATTAGAAGGCTGCAGCAGCAATGTTGTATGTATAACCTCCAGTGATTAATTCTTTTTAAAGTGATAAATATATAAATGCGCATGAATGATTGCATCAGACTCTTAATTTTTTCTCAACTGTTTATAATACTATTTTTAACTTTCATAAATTTAGGCTCCAGGACCGTTTTTTTAATTAATTGCTTATAGACAAGTTTATTATACATTTTCAATACAGAGTTTTAAGTAAACATCCTAACTTATTAACTTTTGTTGAATATAAATCTATACACATATTTAATATAAATGGCTAGTTACTACAAAAGAACCTGTATTTTTAAAAACTAGAGTTAAAACACGCATGACTTATTCTTACTACGATAACTCTGTATTAAATTAAATCTTAATTATGTTTCATAACAATTCCTGATAATAATTAATTTAAAGGTTTAACAAAAAATACTAAATTTTATTTATTACATAAATATGAAAAGTTGTGAAACGTAAAAAATAAAACTTAAAAATATTTTTGTTTTTATACTATGACTTAATTTTTAAAGCAATGTATCATATATAGTTTCAAATGTATCAACCTACTATAGTTTGGAAAAATATAATAAATCGTTGGTTTAACTTATTACTATCAAAATTTTACATTTAAAAGTTATATTACTGAAGAAGTTTAGTTTTGCTTATAAGTTTGTTAATCTATGCTATAGTGACGCACCGTGTCATTTTGTCGCTGTGTCAAAGTGATGTATCGTGTCATTTTGTCGCTGTGCCAAAGTGACACACCGTGCCGAAGTGACGCACCGTGTCGTTTTGTCACTGTGCCAAAGTGACCCTCTGTGCCAAAGTAACGCACCGTGTCATTTTGTCGCTGTGCCATTCTGACGCACCGTGTCATTTTGTCGCCGTACCAAAGTGACGCACCGTGCCAAGATAACGCACCGTGTCATTTTGTCGCCGTGTCAAAGTGACCCTCTGTGCAAAAGTGACGCACCGTGCCAGAGTGACGCACCGTGTCATTTTGTCGCCGTGCCAAAGTGACCCTCCGTGTCGAAGTGACTCACCGTGCCAGAGTGACGCACTGTGTCATTTTGTCGCTGTGTCATTCTGACACCCACCCTACATATAGAACTAATTGCAGAATAAAAGGACTAAAGATAGAAGTTTGCAGTTGCAATCTCAATTTTGACTTTTATGTTTTAATAGTTAGTTTTGTTTTACACAAAACTTTTTATCTGTCTGCAAATAATCTTGTTATTGTAAAATGACTAGAATTTTTTAACTACTATCCAAGCACGTATGATTTTTTTGTTAAATTACTGCAGTTTACGGAACAAATTTTCTTTTTAAAAAATACTTGCAGTTTTTCAATTAAAACAATAAAAATAATACTAAATTGAAAAATTTTGAGGCTGAGTATTTTTTTTAATATCCAATTTACTTTTACTTTATACTCTAAAGATTTAATTTAGCGTCTTAAAAGTTTTCAAAAATAAAGCCATTAGCTGTAGATTAAAAAACAAACCCAAGACAGTAAACTTCTTTAGCAAATGTTTACAAAGCTTGTTTACAAAACTGCAAATATTTTTTTTCAGAATTGCTTTTAGATTTGTTTCAAAATAAAATAGTTTTACTCCATGGTAAAAGGTAGTTAAGTAATGTAAGAATATCGAAATGAAAAAACTACTTTATGATTTAAAAATTGCTTTTGAAACTCCATGCTTACTGATACAAAATATTAAAAATAGAAACTAACAAGGGTTCAGAATATATTTAATCTAAAATAAGTTACATAAAACACCTCCAAATAGCAACAGTCAGTTTCTTAAAGTTATCAGTGTATCTTATTATAAAGTAGTACTTGTTCAAATTTATGATGCATAAGTAATTATCGCGTCGGTTTAGCATCAAACTTTTTGTTTTCAACTTTACGGTGTGGTATAAGATTAAATTCTTTCCTTAATCTTAAATTAGATTAACATGTACAAAGGTTTTTGTAACGTCCATTTTCATATGAACCAATATACAGATTTATTGGGTTACCAAATTTTTTTTATAAATTTTTGCAAAATGTTTGATACCAGTTTTGAAAAATCTTTGTTTTCCCTAGTTTTTAAGGATAGTGTAATTAAGTAATTATTAGCACTTAATCAAACTTTGAAAACAAGCACTAAAAAATACTCAAATTGTGATCTAAATTTTTATTACTTCGTATGCAAAATTTAGTATTTTAATTTAGGATAAAAATGATAACAACTACATTGTAGTGGACATACTGAAGTAAAATTATTCAAATAAATCCTTTGACTTTATTTTTAAAGATACGAAGAAACTAGTAAATACAACTACTAATTTAGGTATTAAAGTGTATTATTAATAAAAACCTTAGATTGGCAATTGAAGAGCTTATAAAGCAGAATTACTATATTTAGTATAGAGAGTCTTTTTGCTAACATTAAATGTTGCTTTACTGTAATAACTTTAGTTTAAATCAGGGTTTCCCAAAGTGGGCGATATCGCCCCCCTGGGGGCGATTTTAGTAAGTCGGGGGGCGATAATTAGTAAGGGGCGAAAGGGTGGGCGATAACTAGTAAGGGGGCGAAAAGGGGGCGATTTAAAAATATTGGGCTGTCATAAAATTTTTACTTTTTATCTTGCTATGTTACTAATTTTAGCTTGCTATTAAATATTTGACCCTGAGATAAAACTTATACAAAAAAGTTTATTTTTTTATGTGAAATATAGAGAAAAAACGAGTACTTATGACTCCTACTTTCAAATAATTACATATTTTCATTTATATATTTTCTCTTTTGAGAATTACATAGATCATAGACGATCGGAATCCCTCTCACCAATTTATAACCTGAAATATATGTTATTTGGGATCATAAATGGTTTGTAAAAATCTATGTTATCTATTATCAACTATCACCTCATGATATTTTCAATTTTTTTTTTTAAATCACTAAAATAAAATCAGAAATAAAACTATACAGGGTTACCAATTTACCTAGAAACCTGAAAAAAACCTGGAGTTTGATAATTTAGGCAAAAAAAAAACCTAAAAAATATGGAATTTTTAACAATTTCAACATATTGTATAGTAAAATATAGATTTGGCACAAAAAAAGCTACCATATAGATAAAAATATGGATCCCTTCGAGGCAGATCTTTTTGAAGTAAACGACTTACAGGAAACCTTCTCAGACTTACAAGCTAACCCTGAACTAAAAGTAAATTTTTCCAAAGAACGATATGAAAGCTTTTGGACTCAACAAAAAATAAGGCAAAAGTATCCAATCATTTGAGGGGAATTTAAATTGTTGTTTATAGTTTTTCCTTCTAGCTATGTTGTTGAAAAAACTTTCAGTTCATTATCAACATCTTGAGCAAAACATCTAATCTATATATTTGTAAAGGAGGCTTAATTTTAATGATTAAGAATCAGATTAAAAAAAAACTTGCAAGCAGTCATGAACCTCATACTTCACATAATATTAGACTTCAGTAGCAGACATTATTTTATTAAAATTTTTTAAATTTTATTTGATCTTTTAAAATACTTTTTGTTTAACCTGGTTTGTAATGTATTTAAAAACTCTTTTTATAAAAAAAAATTATTAAGTTATTTATTCTACAACAAGTTTGATTAATGCTTCATAGATATTAATTATGGTAGACTTTTTACCAAAAAAAAAACTGCAAATTTATATTTTCTTAAATTTAACTTAAATAAAATCTATTACTAACTAAGCATTAATAAAAAAAAACATAATATCTAATATCTCATATAGATTTATTATTTCTAATGAATGTTCGTTTTATGTTTTAGTTGATTTCGTGTTTATTCATAAAGTTATTGCATATAAAATATTTGAATTTATCATTTTGTAAAAAAAAAATGGTAATAATTTTTGAGTTTGCGCTTTTTTATTTTGTTCAAAGTGCGATTTTAAGCGAAAGTCTACTGTATTTATATAATGGTTTATGTTTTTAATCTGTTAATAGTTTTATTTTGATCTGGTTAATTTTGTAATTTATATTTGTCGTTTTATATTACACTAAAAGTCTTTATAGCGTAGTGATAAAAGTATTTGTTTGAAAAAAATTTATTTGACATATTTTTGTTATTACTTGTTTAATCTATATAAATAAAAAAATTGATAACCATTAAAGTTTTTATTTAATTTTTTTTTGGTTTTAAAAGAGTATAGATTTGAAGTCTCTATTTGAAATGACTTCAAATTTTTCATTTAAAAGATTCTTAAACTCAATTTTATTTTCTAAAATGATTTATTATTGTTATAAAATCTATATATTAAGGAATTTAAGCTATTAATACGACTGTTTTTTGTTTTATCTTAATTTTTAATAAATTAACAATTAGAATGTGTTGTTTATTTTAATAGTTCAACACTAGCTTTAAGTTTTTCACTACTTCTGGTAAATTATTATAGGCTAATAACTAACGGCTTAATTAAGTTACTTAGTATTAACTTCTAAATGTCTGAAATTCGTTAAATGAGAGATTATTAAAATGTCAGGTTTCAGTTAAGACTTCAGATCGGTAACGTACAGCTAAGATCCTGTCAAATTTCGACCTGCTAAATAACTTGAAAACTCCTTGTGCAAAAAAAAAAAAAGTTTTTTGATACTAAATATTTTGAAATGCACTTTTAATTTGGTTTTCAGTTCACAATAGTATTTCCTAGATCACAATAATACTAAATCATTTTATTACAATTTTGATCTAGTTGTTCGATTTTCTTATATGTTATTTCATTAAATTATGCAGCCCGCAATTACATTTTTTTAACGAGTTGAAACTAGAAAAGATTTGTTAGTAAATATGAATTGCTGGTTACAAAAGTTGTCCACCACTACCCTAAAAGTCTATTAGCTTCAAAACAATTCATATTTAAACAGGATTGATTACAGATTACACAAGGCTTTTTAATAATCAAGTATTTTGTAACACTTTACTGGGCGTATAAGAAAATAACTGTAGCTTATTTTCTTAAGCCCTGTAAAATACTTTGAAAACATTCACAAAAATGCTTGCATAAGAAATACCAGACTAAATTACATTTCAAACAAATCTTTTTTGGCCCAAAAGTTTGTAATCAAGAGAAAAACTACTTTTAAAATTGGGGGGGGGGGGGGGCGATTATTTTTTAAATTTCTGAAAAGGGGGCGATTTAGTAAATGAGTTTGGGAAACCTTGGTTTAAATTAAATGTTTCTATGTTTTTGAAATATACTGTTACTTCAAATAGAGTTGTTTTGTTTTGCCTTTAATTTTGAATAGTTATATCTGATTTCCAAAATCATAACATTTTATTTATTTATGTCATTGTTTACAGTGTTAAATATAAATACTAAAATTTCTTACATGCAAATAATGCAATGTATCAATTAAATTATTTTTAGTTTTTGATTATAAGTTAAAGTTAAGAAGTTACGTTGTGTAAGATTCCAAGTTAAAATAATGTTTTTAAAAGATACAGCATTTAAGTTGAATAATTCAGCTAGTGAAAGTCTTAAACTCTGTAAAAACACTTATTAAAATCAAACTTTGAAAAAAGTTTGAAAAATAAAGTTATAAACTTTTGATAACAAAAGAACATTTAAGTGTTTTTAGATTCTGCTATTACAAAGTTTTTAAGCTCTGACTTTTAAGTTTTTAAAACAAAATTCTCTCTACCTGTCTTCAGAGGTAAGTAGTGAAAGAAGGATAAAAAGTTTTAAATTTTTATTAGTTTGTTAAATATCAAAAAATTATAGTCAAAAGAAAAGTAACTAGCAATCGAAGCGCAAATCCATAAAGATATGTTTATTTTCAATCTAAAGCAGTTATTTTGTCAACATTAAACAAGTTTGGTGATATAAAGAACTATGAATATAAACTTATTCAAAAGTTAATGATTTGCTGAAATTTATTTAACAATTTTTTTTCTATAGTTATCTAGTTCCTAAAAGATAATTTTTTATATACTACAAAGCAGAAAACTTAGATACAACAGTAAAGTGCTTTAAGTCATACTTTGTATAGGAGTTAAATAAAAAAACCTTTTTTCTTTTAAATTTTAATTCCATAACTTTTATTGAACATCTTACTTACAATTTTTTGTTAAAAATTTTGTAGGTTTAATAAAAAATTAAGTATTACACACATAAAACATATAACTATAGGTTGAAGTTTATCTATAAACATTAGTTACACATTAATTTTTCTTACATTCTTTTTTAAGGAAAATTAATCATCAGTTTTTGATTAATTCTTTTGTCTCCAATCTGCCTTTTTACTTTTCACTACATTTTAATATACTATAAAATTTACTTTACTATAAATATTTTTGTCTAAATATTAATATTTTCTTAACGCGATAAGTTTAACGAAGTTCGATTTGTTCGTAATATAATTTCTCAAAAAATAACAATACAATATATTTTAAAAATTATTGCAAGTCAAAGTTATTTTAATTTTAGAAACTGGTTTGGTTTACAAAAGCTTTTTGTTTCAGTTATTACGTCTTTAGGCTAGTTATAGCTTAATATTTCTTAGGTTCAAAACTTAAACAGACTTTAGAAAAAATATTCACCTAAAAAAAGTGAGTAAGGAATATAAAAGCATGAACTCTCTGGGGAGAAATAATAATGAATTAAAACAATTACAGTTATACTTATCTTTTCAAAGTTATATAACGAATTATGTTACTAGCTAGTAGTTTTAATTGTGACACTTAATGTTTAGTTGCTTTGTTTAAGTTTTTTATATTTCCTAAAATGTTCAATTTTTGGTAATGTTAATAGTTTCTATTCAAAGGCATACGAAAAAGTACTTTATGAAAGTTTAAAGATAAACTTGGTCAAATGAAGTTGAAACTTGTAAAGTTTAGAATGATATAACAGTTCATTATAAATCTAACAATTTTAATTATTGTAAAAATGTATTAAAACTTTAGAGCAGAAATAGAGTAGAAGTTTTTAGAACACTAATAGGTAAAAAACATTCTTAGGATTTGTAAAATAAAGAACTACTTAAAAAAAAATATTTGCTTTATTTTTGATCAATAAAAAAAAGTTCAAATTACTTTAAATTATAAACTTTTTCAACCAAACCTTAAAAGTATTTTTAACTATGTACAGTACAAACTTGATTATCTACTTAAACGAAAAAACGAGGTTTTTGTATTGTAGTTCAAAACTGTTTGGATAATACTGAAACGGTTTAAAAACGTTTAGTAAAACATTAAGTAATAAATACTTTACGACCTATTTATCAATCACAAACAAAATACAAATACACGAATTATTGATCATAAACATGACATGTATCTGATTGAACATTAAACAACTGTGTAAACAAAAACTTCAAAACAAATGACTTTTTTAAAATTAAACTTCAGTTGACACTTATGTGTTTTGTACTAATTTTGTTTAGTTTTTTACAACGAATTCTGTATTTTTCGTTTATAAAACATTAAGTTTATAGTGTTGTTGATTTATCATTTTATTAGTTACTTTTCTGTTATTCTAAACATAATTAGATAAATAAACACAGATAGCACAAAAAGTACAAAAAGTTTAGAATTACAGTTTCATCCTTGTTCTTTTAAAACTTTTTTAACTTTTACAAAAAATACATATTAGAATACAGCTACGTCATAGCTAAGAAGTTGAACTTTTACATTCTTTTGAGGAAGTTATTTAGATAAGAAAGCATGTTTTATTAAACCTACTTCAAATAAAATACTTTATTTTTAAACAACTTAGTATTTTATAGCGTCTTTTCAATGTAGTAGAAATTTTGAGTTGAAACTTTTTTTTTTAAGGTTGTTGTTGTTTTTTAAATTTTGATTTTGTTATTTGTTTTTAAATATTAGTAAAGGTTTTATCATACTAAAAGTTGTCAATTTTCATATTTTATAATTAAAAAACTTAAGTTTGAACTAAACTATATAGAAAAGCTTTCATTTGTTCTATGTGTTTTTTTACTAAAACACTTTGATACTATTGTTTCAAATAAATTAAAAACATCGAAAAACTAAATCACAAAATGATAATAAAGAAGAATCTTATTAAAGTTTGCTTGTATTATTTTAGTAAATTTTAGAAAACCCAACCAACGTAGAAAAATACCTAACAAAGTTTTACACTAGACTTCAACATATAAAAAAAACTTTCAAGATTTTTAAGGGGATTAAAAGTAAAATTAAAAATTTAAACTTTACTTAAAAAAGCTTAGATCAACAACTGAGTTAAGTTTTACAGAATACATATAAAATGAAGACGTTAGTACTGTTGGCCCTGCTAGTTGCAAATATTAATTGCAAAGAGTTTCATATCGAGGGAATACCCTACGACAGACCTCTGAATATCGGCCATCGTGGAAGCTCAGGTTTTAATTTAAATACTTTGTACAAGCAGGCTAAACATTTATTGCATAAAGTTTCATAAAGTAAATCGTTTGAAGTTTAATTTAAGTTTAAGAGACTTTGTTGAAAACGTCGGAAAGTCTTAGTAATCTACAAAATTGTACTTCGAAGGTAAAGGTATTTTTTAAACAAGCTTAATTGATTTACATTCAAATGAAACTTACACATGACAAATATAGTATATTATCTTAATTAGTTATGATTTAACTATCTTGAGTATTTTAAAGTTAAAAAAAAATCTATTGAACGTAAGAATATTTAAATTTTAATAATTACCTTTTTAGTAAGTATTCGCTTTTATAAAAAATCTAACAAATTGCTTTTAGAACATTAGCTTTAATATGAGCAAGTAAAATAAGTTTTTTGATACTTCATTATTTTAATATCAAATTGATTTAGCATTAAACAATCTCTGAGATCATTTTGTGTTCCTAACAATTAATTGTGCAATACAGTAGTAAAAAAGACAAGAAAGTATGTGATTTATGAAAAGTACTTTGAGTTTACCACACAAACTTTAAAATTTATTTTTTTACTTGTATTTGAACCGTGGTAAGCTGACAAAATAAAATAACAAATCTAAATAAATAAGTAAGTTTTTATCGTAGAATAATTTCGTAAATTAAAATTTTAAAATTGCCGCCAGTTTATAGAAATTACTCAATTTGTGGTCAACGAACTAAAAACAAGTTAAAATATCATATATAAACTTAAACAAACATTTTAAAGTCAAATACTAAGCTTAAACAAATACTTTGCATGTTTGTAAAACATACAAAACGTTTTACTAACGCATTTAAAAGACATGTTTTTAAAAAGCATATAATGTACTAAGAAAAAATCAAGTGATGTAATAAATTTATTTTTAGTAGTTTTCCAAAGTTTTAAATATATAAAACTTTAAATTGATTCTTAAGTAACGAAAATAATCATACAGAAAAATAAACAAAAAACTGAAAACTTTCTGTCCAAATATTTATAAACAAAATTAACGATAACTGTTGTTTTGTATTGAAATGAAGTAAAACAACAAGATTGTTTTAGAATGATTCATTAATTTTTAATTAAAACCTATTAAATACTTTATTCTCAAAAAAAAAAAAAAATACTGTAGTAATGCAAGTTATATAAAACAGTAAGTTCTTGCTCGTTAACCGGTATGAAGAATACATGCGTTTTAAAATCTATAGTATTGCAGTTTTTGTCAGCGTATAAAAGTTGTTGGCTATACAGAAACAAAATATTTCACATAAACTTCAAATGTACTTCTGCTTAAATTAATATGTTCTTGATACTAAAAATATTCACAAAGTTCAAACCTCCACTTTTGAATGTATTTTCACAGGAATGTTACCGGAACACACAGTTGAAGCGTACAAACTAGCAATCGATCAAGGCGCTGATGTTATTGAATGCGATGTTTGCCTCACTAAAGTTTGTTGATGATTAATATTCCAACTATAAAGTACTTGTCATATATGAAAACTAAAAATTTTATTTGTAGTAAAATTTCTAAGAACGTTAGAATCCTACTCTTGTGTTTTGTAGTAAACCTTCTTTAACAATCCACATATCACTCTTTGAGAACTTTCGTGCATAAACAATTTTTAGATTTCTAATAACTTTCTTGAAGTTAACACAAAACTTTGAAAATTATAAATAAACACGGTTTTAAACTTTTATTTACTTTAAAAAAGTCAACAAAACATTAAGCTCATTAATAATTTTGTTTAATTTTTTTTGTTTCTTGGTATTTTACACATTTTTAGAAATTTATTAACCTCTAAATGTAGTGTTAAAATACAATTGTATGATTTGTTTACTTTTCAACATCAACACTCTAAGGTTTTACTTCTTAAAAATAGTTAGGAGTTTTCCAAAAGTAAGTTAACTGAAAACACAGCTAACGTCTTTGGATGAACTTTATTTTGCACTCTTATCTATACATACTTTGTCTGTGCACCTGCTTAGAAATGCTTAACAATAAATAAGTAATTATTTCGTACTAACAGGATCTGCAGATGATCTGCATGCACGACGCGTGGCTCTCCACGTCAACGGACATCGAGGATAGGGAGGAATACGAAGATCGGAAGAGGAGCCAGTATGTTGGCGGGAGGAACAGGACCGACTTCTTCACCAACGATTTCACGCTGGATGAAATAAAAACTCTGTTTGTTGTTAGTTTGTTGTTTTATTTTTTGACAAATAGTAAACTTATAAATAGTTTTTGAAAGTTATGTTCTAACATAAAAATTTTTTAAATTTAAAGGACATTCTGTTGTTCTATTTTGAAAATTGACGGTAGCCATTTGCATAACCTTGTGGCTTGTAGTAATGAAGTTATATACAAAACTTTAAAAAGCAATAAAGTTGTGACGATCAACTAAACTTTTATTTTTAAAAGATATTTCAAACCTTCAAAAAAAAAAACAAAACAGAAGCAAAGTAGGGATGGTAGGGACAAATCTTACGACGGGTTGTATCGCGTCCCAACATTAAGAGAGTACTTGGCAACTGCGCAAGAGTACCTAGCAATCAAGAAAGTTGGGGTTTACCCCGAATTGAAACAACCCTCCTACTTCAACGAGTACATAAGCGAGATGGAAGGGGAAGAAAAGACGTTTGAGGAACGACTCCTAGATGTACTGATGGAGTTCGGTTACAGGTGAGATATTTCCGCTTGTGGCTATGTCTAGCATTAAACAAACATAATAAACTTCAGTGCATTATTAACGTTTTGTCTGCTAGATCAACATTTTTGTCATTATTTTGATGGAGTTCGGTTACAGGTTAGATTTTATTTTAACCGCAGGGTAGCTAGTAGAGTAGTAAATAATTTTAACTACGTATATTGTCAAAAATTTTTTGCTGGGTTACAATGCGCAGACACTACAATGTTAGTATAGTTTACATTTATAGTTCAATATAATAGATGGTCTTGTTTGTTACAAACACTTAATATGAAACACCTTGACGTATATTAATCAAAAAGTTGCATTCATGCTGCTAATGATAACTAGTTTCTTATGATTAACTTTTTAAACAAAATGTGTAGTTATATACTCTAAGTTTTTAAAGCTTGTTATTAAAATGTGACTATATAAATTCTTATCGGCTTAAAAAAGTATTCTGCATGGTTTACGACGAATTTAAATTTAAAAATCGTTATAATTTTTTTATTTCTTATTCTTTTAACTTTACTTTTAATAAAAATTATGATTTTTACAGTAAATACTTTATACTTGAAAGTCAAAGATGTTATAAATAACCAAAAAAAAGCCGATCTAGTTATAATATTAAATGTTATTCTTTATGAAAATCTTGTTCTCAATTAGTTATTTATTTAAATATTTATACCTGCTAACAAATTTATTGATACAAAGCAAATAAACACAATCAATTTATCTTCACAGAGATGAAACACAAGCCTGCTTCATTCAGTGTTTCGAGATTGAAAGTCTGGAATATCTGAGCAACATAACCAAGTTACCCCTCGTTTATCTGACAGGAAGTAGATTGTCAGATAATAAGTTATCCGAAATATCTCAGTATGCCTATGGTATCGGTCTGTTTCGTTTATATTCTAAATATACATTTACTTTTTGAAATCATCTTAATTTATAAGAACAATTTTTAGGCTGTAGTTAGCTTTGTTGCTTTAAACCATTTAGCTTTGATACGATTTTACAAACATTATTTAAGATTTATACTTAATGCTTCTAATTTTTATATTGAAAAATACTTTGTTCTTTTAATTTTAGAAATAAAGTGCAATAAATTTATGAGTACATGTAAAAATTAGAAGTCTTTGAAATACCAGTTCAATTAAATTGATTGGACTTATAAGTAGAATTTTACTAATCAAATAAAAATATTTATTTATCGAAAACAATTATTTTAACTGATTTATGTTTAAGCATATCTAAAGCCTTAAATTAAAAAAAAAGATTATACTACTACATAAAAAAAACATACTTATAACAAGCAACAGTAATGTTATTTTCTTTAAGCTTAATCAAATTAGACCATAGTATTTGAAAGTATTTAAAATTTACCAGGAGTTTCGAAAAACGTCATTGTACAAGTAGGTGCTGATAACCACATTTTAAGAAACACCACTTTCGTACAAGATTGTCATGAAAACGGATTAAAGGTTACATACTTTTGTAAAAATTTAAAAAAGTAGTACAAAATAAAGCTGTATTTATTTTGGGAACTTAGTACTTAAAAATTTTTTCAACTACTAAAAAAGAAGTCATAACATTGTTTGATAACAGTGTATCAACAAAAAATAAAAAATCTCTAGAAAAAAACAACTTTGTTTAACTACATGAAATGTTTAAAAACAAAACAGTTTATTTCGAGGACTAGTAAGTTGTTACTTTAAATTAAAGAAAATCAGCAACAACATTGTATTTTTTATCCTGATTCCGGATACATTTAAAAAGCTTCAGGTACAGTATACAGTAACAAGGACTAGCGTATAAAACTCTACAAAACTTTTTCATTAAAAAATTTATAATATTTTTAGGTTCACGCTTACACGTTCAGGAACGACCAGCTTCCGTTTGACTACGGTATGGATGCCAACCAGGAGTACCTGAAGTTCCTGAACATGGGCATTGACGGCTACTTCACCGATTTCCCGGCATCCCTGAACAACTTCTTTGAAGGCGTCAACTGCCCAGAAATCCCCCAAGACAAGAACGATTGTTGGGCGATCAGGGCTGATTTGTTTGTTTTCATGCAAGCTTTGTTGTTATACTTTTGCTTAATATAGATATTTTATTTTGGACTCTTTTATCTGCATTTACAAGTTGTTTCAACTTATTCTTTAAAGTAAGTATTTATATTATTAGGTATTCTATAAAACTGTAAAAATTTAATACTGTGTTTTTTAAAAAAACTTGTAATGCTTTCATTTTATTTATGTTTTACTATCACTATGACGCTTATGAAAAAAATAATAAAATTTCTTCAGATGTGTATCTATACTTGATTAGGTTATTACTTGCTTTAATTACTTATACTTTTTATTAATTCTTATGTTAATTTAAAATATTCTATTTTTTTTTTAAATCTCAGAAACTAAATTAAGTAATAGTAATATTGTATTTATTTCATAAAGATTTTCCTTAACATTGTTATCTTGATAACAAAAAAAGTTAATCTTTACATTCGTATAAAAGTTTTAGTTATCTTTTGTTAGTTTTTATGTAACTGATTTTTGTAAGATAATACAAACTTTCAATATTTTTAATTTGATAATCCTTACTCTTTTATATACGGGATTTTACAAACTAATAAGATCTCGTATTAGATATCCAAGAGAACTATTTATGCCGCACCCTGTTTAATCACAAGAATGTACTTAACAAATCCTTATGTTTAGTTATTGCCTACACAACTCTAATAGTTTACCTTTAATTCCTAAAACTACAATCAAGTATTTAAACTTACAAGTATATAAACCGCTTATGTAACAAGATATAAGATGGGGAAGATACTAATCATGCAAAATTTATCTGTTCCTCTTCACTTTACTTAAAAAATAACGACTTAAGTAAGAAAAAAAAGTTCAACGTTGTAGTGTATTCTTACTTTTTTAAAATATTGGCTTACTTTATGTAGTAACACACGATTGTCAAGTGCTGAAATCATAAAATACGTACATTTTTTATACAAGTTGCGCCAGATTTGAATAATAAAAAGTAGTTTTCAAGTATCTGTTTTATCCAATTTAATTTCATTGGTCTTTAACAAAAATAATAAAGGTGTTATAATTTTTACAAAATATATATTAAGTAATGCTGCTTGTTTAAACGATAAATAACATAAAATTATCTTTATAAAGCATAAAAGAGTACTGTTGCGAATTATTTATCTTAAAACAAACATAATCTTTTCTGTGTGTGTAAAAAAAGTTTAGCACTTATTCTTGAATAAAACATACTATAGTTTATATTTTTTAAAATCGTACAATATATATTTTATATCATTTATTCATATTCTTATGAATATATATTTATTTACATTAGTTAAATGGAGTGTTAGAGAGTTCTTATTATCATCCAAGCATTATAAATTACACATCTCTTTACTAATTCAGTAAGTTGTATCATTTAAGTTTAATATGTATATCAATAAAACTTTTACAAATAAAAATATAAAAGGTTTTAACTTTAATTAAAGTAGTTAGCAAGTTAAAATTTAATAAAGTTTGTTACTAAGGAGCACAGTTGCCAGAATTTTTCTGCTATTTTTGCCCTCATTCAACTTCTACAGGAAAATTTAAATATATAAATTTTTAACCGTTAAGTATCGCAAAAGAGCTAAGTTTGGCTTTCTTTGAATTTCAGCAAATAAAATAGTTTACAAATAAATCACTATACTATAGTGCTATTCTTATTAACTTTCAGTTTACTGAAATTAACTTCTTTATACTAAAATAATAAAAGAACAATTATTGCAAACTAAAAGTACAAATTCCGGTATCATTTTTAGCTGATTTGAAAGTTGCTTGCAGTTTTCTGTTCATACTTAAAATTTTCAAATGTAGTAGTCTATCAATTAGGTTCGCGTTTTTTGAGTTCGCACAGTCGGTTAAATTTGCAAATATTGAGTTCGCACTGCTGTTTAAGTTTGGATTTAAAATAAGAAAAGATTGCTTAGTATGTAACTTTTTCAATTTTAAGTTAAGTGAATTTAAGTTTAATATTTGCTTCAAAATATTATTATTAAATGAGTAATTTTTTTCTAATTTATTTAAAAAAATATATAAAAACATTAGAAAATTGAAGAAAAACTTTTAAATCTACTAAATGTTCTAATCAAAGAAATCATTTCTTAATTGAGAACTTTAATTTTATATTTCTGTAAATTCAGTCTCAAAATAGCAGTAATAAACACTTTTTTTTTGAAAAAAAGTAAATCATAAGATAGTTTTTCTATTTTTATTAAAAGACGATTCTTTTAAAAATCTGTAAATGAAATTGTACTTAATGTTTAGACTATGATATTTTTTTATAATTTACAGTAACTTCAAAGTATGTAACCTTTTTGTAATAAATGTTAATTTAAATTTTAACGATAATATTGGATAAAAACTTTTTTTATTATTAATAGAGTAATTAAAAAAATACATTAATTTAGTATTGAACTGTAATATTTATATAGTTTTAGACTTTTATTTTGAATACAAAGTGAAGTTTAGTAAATGTATTTAATGAAAAGGTTATTTATCAGTTTTATAATAAATTTTATAAACAAAAAACTCTTTAGTTTTTTTAGTTTGTACATATTCCTACAGTGAACAGAATTTTTGGATAAACTTAAAAAAAAAGATATTATTTCTAATAATTGGACGTATACAAATTCAGTACATTTACCTTTAGGATACAGAAAACTTTTAAATGTAAAAAATTCATTAGCTTAAAATTTAATTTTTGTTGCTAATTTAAGTATTTTTTCCAATACTTTAAATATATTAAGTAACTTGTTGAAAAAAATTTGCGATAAACTAGCTAAAAAGAATATATTAAAAACTTAAGCTTTATCATAGTCAACATATAAAAAATACAAATAATAAAAACAAATCAAAGTAATTGCAGAAATTGTAATAGTTCACTGTCTAAAATCCTGCAAAACTATTTACATAACTAAAAAACACATATTATAAACAGTAAAACTTATTTTACAATATAAAACACCTAGAAGAATTTATTTTAAATTTTAAGCTGGTCTTTTAATCTTTTTTGTTCAACATAATAATGAAAAACAAATGGATTAAAGCTATTAGAATTAAATTGCTTCTATTGGTGCTTCTTAAAACTAAACCAAAAAATAATAGGTAGTACTATTTATGCTTCATAACTAAATGTTTTATGTCACTATTTTAGGTATTAATTTGAAAAATTAATAAGAAAAAGGTCAAAAAACATCAAATAATCTACTGTGAAATTAAAAAGACTAATCAAATAGATTTTAAAAAAATTCTACACTATTTTTTTCTAAAAGGTAGTTTTCTCATAGAAAGTAGAGCTTACATTTGTAGCTTCAAAATTTCATTTCTATAATAGCTTTTGTGATAAAAAAATTATGAATAACTTTAAATTAAGTATGAAGAAAATCTATAAAAAAAGATACAGCTTAAAGTGCATTTTAAGATCAAAAATACCAAATATCAAAATGTTCTATTAAAAAAAAATCTTCCAAGTTACGAGGTAAAAATTTAACTTAGTTTTAAACATTCAATTATTTTTAAACATCTGAACGAAAATAGAGGTTTAATAAAAATACAATATGAATTTTAAAATATTTAAAAATGTTACATAAGCTTGGTTTATACAACTGATTTGTTTAAGCATTTCTAAAAAACTAGTAAATCAGAAATTAACAAGACAAATAAGTTTTAACAAAACCAACAATTCATAAGTTGAAACACTGAATGAAAAACTGTTTACTATTTCTAAAATTAAAAAAAAAAGTTTGTATACTAAGTTAGTAAAATTTTACATTTAATGTAAAAAATAGTTTAAATAGACTAAAACTAAATAAACTCTTAACTAATAAAAATAAATAGAAAAAAACATCAGTAATAACATTGTAGATTTTAAAGTTAGCTTAAAACATAAAGAAACTCTAAAGCAATTAAAACAAATTGCTTTAAACAGTAACTGCTTTTTATTTTTAAGCCACTTAATTAATTTTTCTGTCTAAAAAATAACACCAAATTGTAAAAAAAAACCATACAAGGAGGATTTTTTTATTGAAACTATTAATATTTTAACATACATCACTTTTAAAAGTTAACTGCTACAGTATATAATTTTTAAAATGTTTGATCTTTTAATAAACATGACTATAAATAATAACCAGAATTTTTTTGTTCAAAACTAAATAAATTTAAAAGAACTAATAAAACAAATAAATATTTTTTTGAACACATTTTAATTAAAAAAGAAGTAGTTTATATAATTACTTAAGTTGTTTCACAAAACAGTTAGTGATAAAACTATTAGTTCTATAACTTCAAAAAGCAAAAGAACAACATTTTGTGAACATTTAGAACACAACTAAATTTATTAAAATGCAAAGTTTGTTACATAAAACTGCAAGTAATAAAATAATAAATATGTACTGAACTAATTAAAATTAAAAGGTTAAAAAAAAAATATTTTAGAGTTTATCTGAAAAAACATTTACAACAAAATACTTCAAGTTACCCTAGCAGTGAAGTATGTTATTTTTAATGTATTATAAGTAAAATTTTAAACAATTACGAAATGAAATAACTGGCATATAACAAAGATTTATTTATAGTTACAAAACATATACCTTTATATATATTTATTTAAAACTAATTGAAAATTTTTCTTCTAGTTCAAATGTTTATCTAAATCATTTAATTTTTTAACATTGTAAGTTTAAAGTTTGTTAAATATTTTGAAAATTATTGTGCTCTCAATTTTAAACAGTTATATTTCAAAATTTGTTTAATAAATTAAATAAACAGTAAATAAACAACATAAAATTTAGTTAAAAATCTACAAAATAAGATCGAGCTATACATTGTTTTGAAATTTTTTAGCATCTATTAAACTTGAATTCAACTGATACAGTATTCATGAAGTAATACTAAAGTTAACCAAAAATAAAAATTACAGTTCTTTTGATCAGAAAGTTGTATTACATGACACAAAGCAAGAGCAAATTATAACAAAAATAAAGCACTTTGAGTATTTTTAATCTCTAATGTTTACTTAAACTTGAATTAGCATTCTAATAAAAATCTTTATACAAAAGTTTTAAAATTTGTTGATTTTTGTGTAAATTTATATCTAAGTTTAATTGATAATTTTATGTTTTTCTTCATTTCAAAAAAAAATATTTAAAGAAATTCAACGTTCAAACAAATTAATTCAAGGTTTTTTGCTTAAGAACATAAGAAAAGTTGTGTAAATTAGTTAAAACTTTCAAATATTACTACAAAAGCTTTGTTTTACATATGTTTGCATTTGAAACTTTTTACAGAGAAGTAGAATTTCAAAAACTTGTTTATCACTCAAAAATAATTTTTAAAATATTTGAAAATCCATTGTAGTTAAATATAATATTATTATACATTTTAAAACGAAGAGTTAGAAAAACAATATAGATATTATGAAGTGGAAAAATTGCAATCATACTTTTATTTAAGTTGTAAAAAAAACTTTAGAAAGGTAAAAAACTTTTTTTTTTTAAACTAACTTAAAGACCAAAGTATCTCTTTAATTAGGGAAGATGGACTAAAAATAAGTAAATAGATAAACAACAAACACTGATGAGTTATTTAGAATAAATAAAATATTAAAACAAAAACTAACTTAAAGAGATGAGTGCTCCTGGGACAATTAAAATCTTACTTGTTTTACAACTTTGACAGGCACTATCAAATTGAAACATTCTCTCGAAATCTTAACTAACTTTTTGCGGTTGGCTTTTCTAAAATCAGTGCTTCAAGTGATATAAATTCCTGTTAAGTCGAAAAAGTTGTTCAAAATAGGTTGAACTAGAACAAACACATATAATACTTAACAAAAAATATCATTAAAAGTAGAAAGCTATAAAATTTATTCAAGTATAAAACATTAAAAATTGATCAACTTGTACAAATATTTCAATTAAAAAGTTAAACAAAAATAAAAAACAACTTTGATACAAATACACTTTATCAAACTTAATAGATTACTAGAAATAATTGTATATTTACTGATAATACTTTTATAATGTTTATAAAATGTTCGAATATAATTTAATTAGATTTAAATTGCTTTTATATGCAAAAAAATGTACGTGTAGTATATAATTCTTCAATATTAAACATTTTTATTAAATGAAAACTGTGGACTTTAATACTTTGGAAGAAACAATCTCTCAGTAAAAAAAATATAAAAGTATTGTTATATAAATATCTCATTTGCGGCCTGTGAATAAAATTAAATTATGTAAGCTTAAATGTAGCAAATTTTTACTTTTTAAAAAAAGAAAAATTATTTGAAAAAACTAAAATTTTTATCAAAATTAAGGCCAACATTAACTGCTAAAAAATACCTTGGAAGCTTTTATATAAAAACTTTTTTAGGTTTTTGATTTCTTTAAATTAGTGTTAAAAAATGTCAGATATCTTTGAAAAATTGAAAAAAAGTGTATATTTTCTCAATTTAAAACTTATAATCTTTTGAAAATTTCACTGATGATTTCTGGTAATATACTACAAAGTATTTCTAAAAGAGAATATTCAACTGCTTGGTGCTGAAATATCTTCATATTTTTATTTTTTAGCAAATATGATAAAAATTTTATATACAATTTTACAAAATAAAACAATCATTAGGAAATTAACTAATTTTAGGTTTATACAAGCAACATCCTGATGCCTATTTGCACTTTTTTTTTTGAAAAAATATCAAATAAAAAATATTAAGTTAGTTTTAAGTTTTTATATAACTTATTTATTTTCCAATACTATTTCAACAAAGTTTAAGATAAATGCAAAAAAAATTCTCTAAATTAGTCTTACAGAAATTTTTTCTAACATTCTGCAAGAAAATTTTGTCAAAACTATTAAGAACTTGGAGTAGTTTTCAAACTGTATAGGCAAAAACTAGTTGGATTTAAACTTACATAACTTCTTAAATACTTCAAGCAGAAAAACAACAAAACCTATTTAAAAAAAAAATCAAACTTTGTTAAACTATGTTTAACACTTTGTACAATTTTTTTTTTCAGCAATATTATTTTATTATAACCAATGGCCGCTTTAACCCGTTTTCAGCTTACTGTGTTCAGGTAAAGTTTATACAAAATGATAACATTTTAGAAAACAAGCATGCAAAATCTAGCCCATTTATGAAAAAAATAATGAATAAAACCTGTTACTGAAGTTTTAATCATGAATATCTATGAAAACTACATGCTAATAGTAGAGCAGTATGAAAATTAATTTAGTTATTTTTCAAATTAAGAAATGCAAAAAAAATTTAGTAAAAGTGTCAAGGGCATAGGGGGTTAAACACTTTTTTCACATTTTGATCTTAATTTATTGAGTTTCTAAGCTACAAGATGGTTTTTACTGTTTTTAATAATAAAAAACAATTTTTGATATATATCAGGTCAAAGTGGGAGGCAACAATAGGTTCCTTTTTGGAAGGGGCAAACTAAAACAGCAAAAAAAAGACTACTTCACTAAAAATCTATATTCTCCTACGTTTTTTGAGATAAATACCTCAAACTTTCAGGATATGTTGTTTAATGTACTTTAAAAATTTGTCAGAAAGAATGTTTTTAAAATTAAAAAAATTAAATTATAAAAAAATAAACAAAAAATAAACAGTTTTTTTTCTGTTTTTTTGTCACAAATTATTATTTTTTGTTTGTTTAAATTCTCTTCCGACACAATGTTTTAAAAATTGAAAGCAGAATATTCTGAAAGTTTGTGGCATTTATCTCGAAAAACGTAGAAGAAGATAGATTTTTAGTGAAGTAGTCTTTTTTTGCTGTTTTAGTTTGCCCCTCCCAAAAGGAACCTATTGTTGCTATCCAATATGACCTGCTATATCTCAAAAAATAATTTGATCTTTTTTTTAATTTATAAAAAGCAACTTAAGGCTTAGTTAAAATTCAATATTATAAGACTAAATTGTAAAAATGGTAATCTACATCCCTATGCCCTTAACATGTTTTTAATTGTTATTCAAAATTTTTGGTAGGATGATTAGTTAAAACTAACTTTTTTTAAATTTTAACTAGTATTAGCATGGTATTTAAGACTTGAGAATTTCGCTTTTAATCTCTTCTTACAATATCTACACCTTACGTGGTATGAACTAGAAACATCAGGCATAATCCAGTCTATTAGTAAAATCATATTCTGTATTTAATAAATAAGTCTTATTTATGTAAAGCAATAATCAACTACTTTACCTTTAAACTCAGGAACAGATTTCCATTTAGAAGTGTATTTTTGATTATTCTTCCTAGTAGGTGCTTCAATTTTGACAGTTTTCATTTTTAACCAGCTGTGACAAATAAATGTTTTAGTGCTTTGTATTAAATAGGCTGTTATAAAGTTAACTATCATAAAATAAGAAATAATATTTTTTCAATTTTTTTTTTCAGATTTGTTAACAACAACTGAGGATCTCCTATATGCAAATATAGAAGTAAAACATTGTTTTGTTAGTAATAAGCTATTAAAATAAATATTATTTTTTTTTACTTAATAAAAATTCATTAGTTAGTTAGATAAATGTTTTTCCTACTTTTTAAACAACTTACAAATGTATACTTTGCTTTTAACTATTCTAACTACTAAGTTAAAGTAATTATAATTTAGCTGAGTTAATAATCAGAATTTCCACTCTTTGAGGCAAAATAGTCAGCCTGGGTTACCTCAGACTAGTTAGGAGTTTATAATAAAATAGAAATAAAACTATTTTGTTAGAAGATTTTTGAATAAAAATAATACTAATTAAGTTTAAATACAAAAAGATACCTAAATAATTACAGAAGAGTTTAAAAAATCAATATTTGTAAGAAATAAGAAATAGTTTATGCATAAAAACTTGTATGAGATACTTAAAGGATATCAACACTAGCATGAGATTTCAAAAAAAGTTCATGGTAACTTAAGAGTTCCACACACAGTATTTATCTGAAACCTTTTTTAACTGAATATATCTTAAAAGTTAATTGAAACTGTTTTTACTTGTATAAAAAATCTTAGTAAAGACTTTATGGATGATACTATAAAAAAACTAATCTACTGATGTTAAATTTATACATGATACAAACAAATTTTAAAACTGAAACATTAATTCTTAGCACAATCATTTTATCTAAAGACACAAAAATGAATGTACATTTCATTGACTTTTTGAATGCTTTAAAAGCCTTAATTTAATTTTTTGCTCATATATTGTAGGATATGGGAAATGTGAGCTGAAAACTTTTTTAATGAAGCAAATCCATCAAATTTTTTTAATGAATATTTTGTTAAAATTGTTCTTAATGATTCTTTTTTATAACAGTTAGATGATTAAGATCAATTATTTAACTATTATTTTGTTATACTTATTACACAAAACTTATTTTTAATTTTTTTATGATTATTTTACATAATACTTTGTTAATTTTTTTAGTGAATAAAAGACATTGTTTAGTTTTGATTTAAATACAGCTGTTTTTAGAAAAATTTGTACACTTCTAAACTTAAGCTATAAAATCATATTTTCTAGAATTCTTGAAAAACATGATTTATCAAAACCAAAATTGAAACAAAAATATTTATCAAATAACAAAAGAACTTATTTAAGATATCAAAGAAGAGCTAAAAAGAGTAATTAAAGTGTTAAATATTAAAAAGAAAACATTATATAACTGTTAAGTTCTAAAATTATAGGTAAAATGTTTTTTACTAGTCTAAAGTCATTTAGCTAATTCTTGAATAATTAATAAGTATTCAGTTAAAATATTCAGTTGTTACAAAAGGAGAGTCTTTAAAGATATTATAAATAAGATTTAGCTTATAAAACTGGACTAAATTAAAAACACAGGTTAACCAATTTTATTATTTTAATGGTTAACAAATTTATGCACATTTGAAGGCTACATTGTATATGGCTACTATACAAACAGTCCTAGATTAAAATTTGCAGATAGGTTGTTTCAAGAAATCTTATTTACCCATTTCATTAAGACTCAATATGTTGTTTTTTTTTTGAGTAAAGAGTGACCAACAAAAATGTGCAAAAGTTAAGTCAAAGAGACATTTCTAAAAACTAAAAAAAAATGTTAAACCTTATTTTTGTATTTGAAAATAATAAACTTATGTTTGAATAAATAGTAATTTGAATATAGTAATGTCTTGGTTATAAACTATATAACTTGAATGAAATCATAAAATTTGAAGTTTATTCAAGTCATTTAAAAATTTATTATAACATTTAAATATAGAAAGTAGAATACAAAAATTAAACTAAAAAGAAAACTTTTTATAAAAAACTTTAAGTATTTTAAGACTTTAATCACAATTAATTATTTTATTTCTAGGATATTTTAATTTTTTATGGTAGACAACCATCAGATTTACTTCAAAGTCCACCTTCTATTTTGCTTCAAAACAATAAATTGAACACTTTGTAAATTTAAAAAATTGTAAGTGGCAGTGTAATTAAGGGTTTGGCAATGTTACATAAACAACTTACTAATCTTAATATTCTGCTGAAAGTTTTATTTCGTCTTATTTTCGTTAAACAATATAAAAAAGTTTAGATAAGTTTAAATTAACATTTAAACAAATTATTTAATTTTCTACCTGAAAAAATGAAAAATACATATATCTAATTGAAGTTTTAAAACATACTAAAAATTTGCTTTTTAATACTGATGATTTTTTTAATAAAAGTTATGAGCATGAGCATTTTTTAAATATTTCTAAATTTATTTTATTTGAAGAGCAGTGTTCCTTTAGATTCTTTTATAATGTTTTTATTTGTCACAGTTTAAATTTATTATTTTAAACCTTACAACTTGTAGTTACAAGTATTGTTACTAAAGTTTATAAATTTTGATAAATTATTTTTCAAAATGTTTTGTAGAATGAGATTCCCCTTTACGTTTAAGTGACGCCCCTTAAGGCCGTTCTGCTATAAAAATCAAAATTTAGGTCAAAAGAGGTTTATGCTAAGCTAACAGCTATTGTGGTAAATAGCTCATTTTTTAACAAATTTTCCGCGTTTCGGCTACATTTGGCTTCTCTGCTAAGGCATCTTAAGAAGTTATCAAACATTTAGTGTCAGTAACATAAAAGTTTTAAAATAAGGAAAAAAAAGATAAAAACTAAACCTTGTTTCAATCAACTTTAGAAAAACCGCTGTAGGTAGTATTAATTTTCTTTTAGTATATTCCTATATTTTAAATTTAATTTAAACTTAACTTCTTTAACTTTAAGTACTTCAAAGTTTCTTACAAACCGTTTAAAATAAGAGTTATTAAATAATTTTACTGTTACAAAAGTTTACTTAACTAAATATCAAAATTTAGAACAAGGAATACATCGGTGAAAGACCATTATTCGGTGAAAGACCATTATTCGAGACCAAGTTCTGGACATACGGCTGCAGTGAGACAAGCTTATAACATAGAAGTTTGATCATATCGCTTCGACTACCAGTCTACCGAAAGATTGTTGTCTGGTAGTCGAAGTGGTATGATCAGACTTTATGTTAAAACATAGAGCAAATATAAAAAACAAAGTATAAAATTACTTATTGTGTCAAATTATTTTAAACAATTTAGCTATTAAAGTTCAAAACTCTAATTTGAAGTACATAAAATTCTATGCTTCCAAAAAGTAAGTCAAATTTGTTTTATTTCTAGATTAAAAATAACTTACTGTTAGTTTAAATCTGCACTAACTTGATGCGTTTAAACGAAAAAAAAAAAACAACATCCATTTTATAAAAATTTTACTAACAAAACTTTTATGTAATGATTTTATTATTATTTTGGTATAGTAGATCTAGAGACACTAAATAATTAAGTTTTAATACTCGTGTCAGAGTTACGAATTTTTGAAAGCCTATGTTTATTGAAAATTATAAATCAAAATTTCACTTATACTGCAATTATCTTTGAAACAGTGTAGATTGCGTTAGACATTAGTGTGCATATAATATATTTCAATATGCATACGAAATTCTTTTAAATAGAAAGTTACGCTTAAATACATAAGTAATCAGTGTTTTCCTATTGTTCATAGCTATTAAAAAGATTTAAATGAAGTACCATTAATTAAACGTTTTAAGGTGTTTTGTAAAAATAAATTATACAGTATTCTTCTTTTATTAAACTGATATATGTTTCTGTGTATTAATTGTCATATTAAACATATGTCAGTTTAATAGAATATAGATACTGTATAATTTGTTATTATTATATATTCGAGTGAACTTTTTTCACTAGTATCTTTTATTAACAAACATTTAAATTTATTTTTTTAGTGAAAATTAATTATAGTGATTTAATTGGAATTTTTTTATTGTGTATAATTTGTGAATAAGTAAGTATTTCTGCCTGTATTTACTATTTTTTTTTTTATCTATTAGCTATATATGTGGCTTAATACTCGGTTTACAATAGGCTACAGAATATTTATTAATATAATTTGCTATATTTAAGTTGACAATGCCCTAATAAAAATTATCACTATAAAACTGACAAAAATTAAATAGCAGAACACAAGCTTACAATAAAATATTTAATCAACTCATTTAAAATAATTAACTAGACAAAGATCTTGAAAATAGCCTAAGTGTGTGGCAACTCTGTAATATGTAAGAGTTGCCACACAGATTGTTGAGTAAAATAGTGCTATCTACTCAGCTCATGTAGCTACTGATGTGCATACAGTTTTTTACACTTACTAAAATCTCTGTAAAAAATGCTTTAAAAATAAATACAACATTAACTACAAAAGTGTAAATGTTATTTTTCATCATAAAATATTATTAAAACCTAAGCTCTACTATACTAAAATTAAGTACCTTTATCTGAAAAATTTGATCATTAACGTTTTTAAAAACAAATTCAGAGCACTTTTGCCGAATATTAAGTTTGCAAAAAAAAAAAAAAACTGCATAAAATTAAAGTTTCAATTCAAAATTCTGTATAATTGGTAAAGTGTAGTAAAACATGCAATTCTTTTTTTATTAACATTTTTGCTGTTTGTTAGAGTTGTTCAATTCTTCAAAGTTCAATAACTTAGAAAAACAAAAAAATTAATGATTTGATGTGGAAGGTGTAGCGGAGAAAATTAGCTGTTAAAACTGTACTTCTAAATTTTCATCATTATAATTCAGTCATAAAAGTTCATTATTGTGAAAATTCATTATATACCATATATATACTTTTATAAGAACCTTTAAATCTACAATTTAACAAAAAAATCTTCTCAGACTCCTATAATTTTAACTAAAAAAAAATTTATTTTATATATTATTTAATTATAACACCTATAACCTACTATAAAAACCGCATGCATCTAAAAGCAAAAAATTATAAAAAATGCAAGAAAGATATGTCTTGCAAATTTGACTTGTTCCATAAAAAAAAAACTTTTTCGGGTCGTTGAGAAACTCTGAAAGTTTTAGTGTTATTATAAAATCTTTGGATACAGTAGGCAAAAAAGACTAAAAACATTTCTTTTAGTTGTTGTAGCCGTAAATAAATATTAAACTTGAAATACACTGATTTAAGAGCTTATTTTTTGTTTAAAACAACATAATATTTCACAGGGAACACATTTTAAGTAAAAAGTAAAGGTATAATTTTAGAAACTTTTTTATAGTTTTAATTAAAGGCAAAACAATATAACCATTTTTTACTTAGATATATAAAATAAAACAATATTAATAGAAAAACGAGTTAGGATGGGCTCGAAAAAATAATGCTCTGTTTTTTACTAATTAAAGATATAAATAGTTATCAATAACTTTAATCATTTTAAACAAAGATTCCTAATAGACAACCATAACAAAATTTGACTAAAACGAAGTTTGTTAGCTTATATTTTTTGTTAAAATTTAAGAATCATTGTTAAAAATCTAAGAATTGGGGCTACAATTTTTCAAAAGATAATGAAATAAAAATTCTCTGTACTAAATTATTAAAAATAAAGTTTTTCGAAACTACAACAAGAATTACATATAGCACATCTTTAAAAAGCAAAATAAAAAAATGTTTGAAATGTTATTAAAGAAGTACATATGTGTTATAACTATCTGGTGGTAACCAGCAAATTTTTGTTGAAAAACTTCATCATTGCTGTATAATTCATCATGACATATTTTCTGTGGGTAAAAAGTGATTTAAATGTTTTTTATAACTATAGCATACATTAATTATCATTACCATTCAAGCATTGTCTACTTGACAGTTACACTTCTATCTACTAAATTAATTTTCGTAAAGGGAACGCCAATTACTTCATTGAATAAAGCGTTGGAACTTATTTGCACTAAAAATGTAAAATTATATTTTTAGTAGGTTTACAAAAAAAAAGGTATTAATGCTGTTTTCTAATAGAAAACTCAAACAAATTAAGTTCTTTTGAAAATAACAACATCAGCTTTTAAAGTTCTTTATTTAAACCAACAAAAATCATTTAATTATACAATTTAACGGAATTCTAGCAAGTTTGTTAGTAAAGTGAGTATCTGTAACTTACTTCATTTTATAACAAAAAGAAACACAACTCAAATAAACTCAACTTTTGGCTTTACATGGTTGCCACTTAAAATTTAAAACTAAATATCACAGTACAGTCCTTATTTTTCATGATTTAGTTTGAAATATCTAATATGACATAAGTTACTGGTACTTAATAAAGGGTTGCCAAATGTTTTTGCAAATTTTCTCCAGGTTTTCAAAATTTCATCCACGTTTTAAAAGTACACATTTTTGGGTTTATTTTTAGTTTAAAGTTAAAATTAAGGTTAGAAACTGTGTTAAAGAGTATAAAAAAATTGAAAAGATACTGTAAAGCTACTTTGAATGTGTTTTTCAATAAAATGTTTTTTCATGATGACAATTTTTTTTTATCTACATGACAGATTTATTGTGTCAAATAGCAATTTTACTACTTAACATGTTAAAAATTCCAGGATTTTTAAGTGATTTTTGTTCAAAATTCAAAATTTTTTTTTCAAAATTTCTCAAATTCCAGGTTTTTTGGCAACCCTATTAACAACATGTGTTCATTTTAAACATGTGTAAATTCTCACCATAAAGTTAGCATTTGTCATTAAGTAAAAAAAAAAAACTATATTACTTCAAGATAAAGTATAGTAATTATTTTGCTTTATTAGTTTAATACTTTTGTCAGTAAAAAAGTTACAAAAAAGCTTAAAAAAGTGCAGGTAAATTATCATTTCAACTCATCATTCAATAATAATTTTTTATAGTTTTAACTTATACAAAACAACTTCAAGACTTTTTTTTGTAAAAGAACAACCTTGTTTTAACTTTACAAAGTGAAAGCTTTAATAAATGTTTTTTACAGCGTTAAAACACTATAATAAAATACAAAAATAAAGAAAGCAGAAAAAAAAGTTACAGTCACCAATAAGTAACTAAAGTTTAGCTTAGCTTATAGGAAATTAAAAAAATATCTATAAAAGAAATAAAGAAAGATAAAAAATATTATGGTAAATAAACCAACAAAAATTTAACAGTAGAGCTTTAATTTAACAAAGTGTTTTAGGTTACCAAAACGATACTAAAAAAACTTTTAAAAGTAATAAAAACAAAAAAAAAAAGCATCATAAAATTACATCAATTATGTATAGTATATAGTAATTATAATGTAAATACCATATACATTGTAAAGTGGTCAGTATATGAATTTAAGCTAGCCTGGGTTGATATTAACTCCTTAAATATTTTATTTAAATAAGTACTATAATTAAATAAACAAATATTAGGATCAAAAACTTATACTTTTAAAAAATCGAATTGTTTAAAATATTTTAAAATTTCAAAAAATTATAAAATTGTTTCCAAGATGATTTAAACAGAAGATGTATCAGCTCAAAAACAAAAACATTAAAAGTTCTGTTCAAACCATACATCATTTGTAAAAAGCACTACACGTTATTCTTATAAGTAAAAATTACATTCTTTTATAATTATTATAGATAGCTTTTACTAAAGCAAACGAAAAAGTTTTATAAAGCAGAAAAATCAATCAAAAAAAATTGATAAATATTTTTATTTTAAAAACACTATTTCATAGTTATTATCGAAATGTACTGTTACAAAAGTATTTGGAACAGTCATCTTCAAAATTTGTAAATTAAAAAAAAAATTAGACTAAACACATTAAACTACTAATCAAAAATTTTACTTACTTTTGTTAATAATCATAAAAACAATCAAAAAATGTAAATGTTTTGAAATTTGAAAAAGATACAAAAATAAAATTCTATGTTGACTAGCAGTACTAAAATTTAAATATAATTTATTATTTGCCGTTACCAAAATATTGAACATTACAAACTTTATAAAACTTTGCAAAGGGGTATAAAAAAATCTGACTTAGTGGAAACCACGATAACATTTCATGAAACTATAATAAATAAAAAAGAAATAAACTAAATTCTCACCAGTTTAGAAGTTTATGTCCAACTTGTCAGATAACTGAATGAACCTGACAGTAATTTGAGAAATTGTTGCTACCTGGTAAAAAATGTCAAGTAAGTAATAACTAAACACAAAAATTTTAACTTTTTAGTTTAAACTAACTTATTAGGGCTTCATATGATATGTTTTTTGTCAAAAATATCAAATTCTTTCAAACAGTATAAACAAGACTCAATATTTAGAACAAAATATATTTCATGCTTCTTTCATCAGTTGTATACTAAGCAATAAAAATAAAGTTATAAATCTAACTTATATAGTGGAAATGCAATTAATATCAATTTTATCAATTAATAAAAATATCAAAATTTTGTATTTGGAATATTATATTTATAAGTTTATAACCGTTTAAAAGCATTTGCCATTTTTACTCACCTTAAGTAAAGGGTGCTTCTGTATATAAGCATTTTCAGTGAGGTGACAATTTCTGAAAAAATACCTATTAAGACGTATCGAATCAAGTTTATGTTTCAATTATTATGTTTTTTAATTGGGGTTGATATCATTAAAATTTGACACGAAAAATTTGTACAACAGCGAAAAAATTGTAATTTAAAAATCTGCAATCTTTTCTGACTTATATACAAACATGTTCATAAATTATGTACTCTTAATTTTTAAAATCGCCACAAACACAATCCAGGAATTTTATAAAACTTTTCATTGAGATTTTGTTTTGACATAAATACAAGTTCAGCTCATTTCCAAGAGGCATTTATAGATTCACAGCACCAAATGACAAGTGCTTAAGTACTTATGAAAACTTAATTAACGGTTTGCTTCTCTTTGAGTCAGGAGACTATCAAGAGTGATTTCAAACTGTCATGAGTCATCCTGAGTTTTTTTCAAACTCTTTATAAATTTTTAAGATTAAATAATTTTAATTGTTAACAAAACTGTTTATAAAGAATCAAAACGTTTAACTAAAATCAACTAAATCTTATAAAAAAAAGATCTGTTCCGAGATTAAGAAATCTTAAAACTATGAGTTTCTTATAAAAAAAACTATCCTGAGTCAGCTTGAAACTTACAAAAATTTTAAAGTATTTTGAGTGAGTGGTAACCCTGTATTAAGTAAAAACTAATGCTTAATAAAAAACACAGTAATTGTAAAAGGTTTAATTAACAGATTTATTATAATATAAGTTTGCCTTAAAACACTTTTTTTTACTAGATAAAAATATCTGACTATAAGAAAATTTGAACCTTTTATAAAGAATAAATAAATTTCATGAAGATGTTGCGGAAAAAAAAAATTTTTACTTACTTTCTTGAAACTATGTTCAGGGTTGCCACTCTTTGAGCCAAAAAATCTTCCCTGAGTGACCAAAAATTTCCCT
Organism: Thalia democratica; assembly: GCF_965202585.1. Taxonomy (NCBI): domain Eukaryota; kingdom Metazoa; phylum Chordata; class Thaliacea; order Salpida; family Salpidae; genus Thalia; species Thalia democratica. The sequence continues at coordinate 39,289,482 of NC_139165.1, read as the reverse complement.
GAGTAACCTTAAATTTCCCTGAGTTTCCCTGAGTATTTTTCAAATCTTAAAAAAAAAATTTCTCTTCTAACACAAATTATTAATACCTCATTCTCATTTTTCTTATTTAAAAATAAAAGGAAGGTTGTATGAGTATGCTTCTGCATTAAATTTATGAAAAAAACTGTTTTCAAAAACTCAATCTTAAAAGGTTTAAACCAATTAAAAATTAAAAACTAAATTTTTGCACAACTTTGTGTAAACTTGTTAGTTAACTTTCTACATAAAAGAATAAATCACTAATCTGTATTCATTTTAATTTTTTTACTGAAAACAAGTAGTTGTAAACAAATAACAAATAACTTAATTATTTAAAAATTAGAACTAATAGTACAACATAGTGTTTTTTAAACTACATAAGTAACTAAAAATAAAAAGTTTTTTAGAACTTTTCAATGAATAGTTAACAACAACTTTCATTTCTCTAAACTGTTTGATTTTACTTAAGTAAATACAAATTTAAAACTTTAAAAAACTACAATGTTAATACTAAGAATATTGAAGAACTAGCCGCAAGGCTAAAAAAATTCTAAGTAACCACTTAAATAATAAAAATTACTACTTTTGAACAAAATATTGAAACTGGATTAACTAAACCTCATTCTAGATCTAGAAAAAAATTTCCCTGAGATTTTCAAAAACTTCCCTGAAATTTAGAGAATAAATCAAAACTTCCCTGAGTTTCCCTGAGTTAAAAGAAAATGCCAAAATTCCCTGAGTTTCCCTGAGATTTTCTACAGTTTGAAAATTCCCTGAGATTCCCTGAGTTCCCTGAGTGTGTGGCAACCCTGTATGTTAGAAGCTTTTAGGAACAATCTCAAACTAAAAAAAGAATTCAAACAAACTAGGTTTTTTATAAAAAAGCAAAGTTAAGATAAAAATTCAAATTAGTACCTATATAAAGCAAATTGCTGGGTATTTAAGTACTAAATATTAAATATTTCAATAAGATATTTCATCTTTTTTTCTTTATTACAAATTTAGGTAGATTCAGCACAGTTTTCTTTGTTAAAGAAAATATTGCTTAGTATTTTGGATAAAATTAAAAAACATAACTTTTGCAACCAACAAAAAAAAAATTAAAAATTAACAAACTTAGTATAATAACATGGGTCTATTTAATAGTAACGGTGCGATTAAATTGACTTTTGAAAGATAAATATATTTAATGTAATAAAAAAATAATGTTTGTGGTCTTCTATAAAAAAACAAATCAATTCATAAAATCTACATAACAACAAACTACAACATGACTACAAACAAAATGGAACGTGAAAATGTTAAAAGTATGTATATTTAAAAGAATTAATCATTTCTCTTAGATTATTGGTTAATTAGCTTAAAATAAGTGGGTGGCTAGTACATATAATTTTTCTAAATTTTGCTCTGTAAATAACTTACATGCTAAAACTTATGTGGTGCCAAAATATAGTTCAATAAAAGTATTATAAACACTGTAACACAATTGTTTTACTGGCTTTCAATCAAAAATTACATTTTTGGTCACTTTATTGTGACCAAAGGGTACAACAATAAAAAGTATTACTAGTTATAAATTATTTGAAAATTCAATTTAAATGAATAAAATACTAGTATCAAAAGAACATTTTGTATTATAGGTAATGAATCAGATAAAAAACAAAAACACTAAAATATATCTAAAATTTATAGGATAATGTAATATTTTCTTAAATATATAAATCATAAAACAAAAAAAAAAGTTTACCTTACAAGGTTATCTGCTGTTTCTTCTGAGAATGGACTGTTGAACAGAAAAATATTTTCCTTTTAGACATTGCAGATTTAGGTTGTTTGTTGTGTCCATTAGTTGGATTAAACATGTTTTTCGACACCTTCAATATAATAAAAGCATTAAATGAATCTTAAGGAAAAGTATTTTTAAATTGAGTTGTTTCAGTAGGAAAGTCACCATTTCTTTACATTTAGGCTACATAGGACTTTGTATATTATTATACACAATCAATCTAAAAACTAAATCATATTAGGTGACATTATTGATATCAGAGAAAATAATAAACCATTTAACCATACTAAACATAAAAAAAATCTTTATCCAGGGAGACCCAGTATTTTTTTCATGATATTACAATTATAATGAAAACATAAGGGAAGTGGAACTATGGAAATGGTAATTGATAATTTAGTGAACCACAAAAACCTCAAATCAAGATTTTTTTATGAGTGTTTACAAATTAAATGCATTTTGTAGTACAAAGTTCAAATCTTTGATATGTCTGCAACACAGTACATGACTTTGCTAGCTGAATATTTGTGAAAATGCTGTAAAATCAATACAAACTTTGGTGGAACTAGTTTTTGAGTCAAATTGTAATTTATTTTGACTACATGAATAAAGTAACTTTTAATTTGTAACTTAGCTGAATATTAAAATTTCCTCTTGACATGTTTGATTTTCAAGTATGAGTTTGGTTGTTAATTTAAGGGCCTAAGGGGGTCCACCTTGATTTTTACAAGTAGATTTTTTTTTATAGAGATTTATCTGAACTATCAGACATTTCTAACCACTCGAAAAATTCAGAGTAATTTTGAGATATAAGCAATCAATAACCTGAATAAGTTACTAACAAAAGGCGCAAAACTGAACACCTGTAAAAAGACTATTTCATTAAAAATCAATCTTCTCCTTTATTTTTTTAACCAATCTTCTTTAAATTTTCACGAAAAGTTTACTCCTAAATTTTAAAAATATTAATGCAGGAAATTTTTCAATTTTAAAAATTAGATTTTTATTAAATTGAAAAAATACCTTTTTTTATCTTACATTTTTATTTTTTGATATTTCTAAAATTGCTTCCTTAAATGTCTTTTAATCTATAAAAGGAATGTTTCCTGAAAGTTTGAGGTCTCTAGCTCTAGTTTGAGGTTTTATAATATCCAAGAAAATTGATCCCAAAAAATTGCAGTCTATATGTTTGTATCAGAAACTTTCTACAAAACCTACTATATCTTAAAGGTTAAATATTTTTTTTAGTTCTATAAAAACTGGCTTGTAGTTTGTACTTAAGTTTGCATAAGAGCCAATGTTATTTTTAGTAATAAAAAAAGTTGCACCACCCTATTTCCATAGTTCAAGTTTTTTAAATACTAGACATTTTACAACAATTAATAAGTTATAGAAGTTCTAATTTAATGTTTACCTAGGTAGGCCATACAGCACCCTTAGGGGCCATTTTGGAAATTTAGGGGATTAAAGGGGGGAGGGTGTGTGAGGCCACAACTTGAAATTTACACTAGATATTATGGAGTTAATGATGAAAAGAAAAATATAAAAAAACCTTTTGCAGATTTAAGGGTAGTTTTTTTAGGAAATCTTGTTGGAGAAGACTATAGCTTTTTCAACTTCATCAAAGAGGGGGGGGGGAGCTTATAAGAAAGTTTAGGAAACCTTGTTCTAATTAAATTCATTCAATTGTCAGTCTATTTGTATGATATTTCACTTTAAGCATATAAATAAATAAAAACTACTGAACCATACAATACTTAAAACAGATAAAAAAGTTAACTAAAAAAGAAACTAAAATATGAGTTTCTTCATGGATTGAAAAAATAAAATAAAAGTTGATATGAGAGGTAATTTATAAATAAAAATTTTGAAAATAAAAAAATAATTATGATTTAGAGAGAAGGGAATACTTATTTTGCCCAACAAAAAATGTTCAAAAAAAAGAAGAAATTGAGGAAAATGAAGACTATAAAAATTAAGGTTAGTGTAGTCTACAATTAGCTCCAAGGTAAAAGTATAGTATAGGTTACAGAAATGCACCATGGGAAACTTTGGACAAAATTTCAATTTGCACGGTGTCAATTTAACAACGGTTTAAACTTTTATTGTTTTATTTATTTATTATTTTTGTTTATTTTTACTATAGCTGTTACCCCTAACCTTTACCCTTGGTCATTAATTTTTCCTTTTTCTATCTTATTATTATTTTACTTATTTCTGTTTTTTACTCCTGTGCAAAATTGACCCTCTATTTAAAATTGATTTCGTGCAAATCTGACAGGTTTCAAAAAGTATAAGATACATGTATCTGAAAATGTTAGGAAAACTAAGAAGAAAATGCTAACTCAAACGCTTGACTCATGAATTAAGAAACACCAGAATGAAAAGAGAAAGCTTTAAAACTATGAGGAGGGGGGAAGCAACAATTAACATTAAAACAACTTCATTCAATAAATCATGTTTGGTTTCAGTTTAAATAAATAGATAGGTTACTTAAAAATGGTTTAAAAATTAACCAAAACCTTCTTTATTATGTTGAGAGGCTACAAAAGGACTATGGTTAGAAGTATAAACGTTCTTAAGGCCATATGGGGGGGGGAGGGTAAGCCATGTTTTTCACAAGTTGATCTTATTTTATAGAGTTTTTACTAAGCTTCAAGTTATTTTTTTGCTGTTTAAAATATTCAATTTTTTTTTTGAGATATGAAAGGTCAAAGTTCGGTCGCATAACAGGTTCCCTATGGGAAGGGAAAACTAAAACAGAAAAAAAAAACATTTAAAATCTATCTCCTTTTACATTTTTCAAACAACCTTCTTCAAACTTTAACAGTTTAATCTTTATACATGAATAAATAAACATTACTTTGAACTTCGAAAATTTTTATGTAAAAACACTTTTTTTTAATCATTTTCATAATATTTTTACTTTTTTTAATTATTAAAATTTATAAGTAACATTTCTTCTTATAGTATAAGAACATTTCCTTAAAATTTGAAGAAGATAGCTTGAAAAATGAAGGAGGAGATAGATTTTTTAAATTTCTAAGAAAATTGACCATACATTTGTGTTGAAAACTTTTTACAAAATGTAAAATATATCAAAAGTTAATTGATATTTTTGAATTCTATAAAAAGTACTGTAGTTTGTATATTAAGCTTTCATATAAAAGCCAAAGTTAATTTTTGTAAAAAAGTGTTGGACCCCCCTATGGCCTTAAATTGAAAAACTGTGGCTAGAAAAAAGAGAGAACTCAAGTTAGTGTCATTAACACAAAAAATATATCAAACTAGTTTTTAAACAAAAGTATGTGAATTGCAGATTGAACTTAAATACGTATTAGGACTAGTTGTTCAGATGAGAGGTAGGAAAATCGGTAGTTCAATGAGTTTCTACTAAAAGTTATAATTGACCCTTTTTTATAAACTTACAGTTTAATAATATACTAATAAAAAACTATCTCTGAGAAAAAGTCAGTTTTGTAAGAAGTTTTGATAGAACAGTTTTTTTTTTTTAAATAGCCTGTTAAAAAAAATATCTTTTGCATTTTAAAATAATTTATCCTATAATATTTCTTGGAAAATTTAGGATTACTTGTAAAAACAGATGTATTTAAAAGTAGTAAAGAAAAACTAATCCATTGTTTAATAAACTATAAAGCTTGTATTGACATAATAATTAAAGTTTTTTAAAAATAGACTAGGAAGTTTCGAAAACTATTGATCAAAAATTGCAGTAAGTGATAGATTTTTTAGTTTGTGCTATTTATAAAAAACATAAAATCTTTAATTTTGATTATTTTAATTCAAAAACTGCATTTAATTAAAACTTAAGTAAAAAACAAGTGATAACCAATTTATTAACGTAAAAAAGAAAGGAGAATTTTTTTTTATCTAGGACATGAAAATCTTAGATAAACTGTTTTGATTTTATCAGTTGGGAAGAAGCTAATTGAACAAGATAAAGAAATAAACTGTAAAACTTTGCCAAAAAACCTGTTGTAAAGAAAGAATTCTTGATCATCAAGTTACATACCAATTGTTTAATAAATTTATTATTTGTTTTAAAATAGTATTAATAACAGATAAAAAGCTTGTAATTTTATAAAAATTTAACACATAAGCAAAAAAAAAAGCACACTGCGACATTTAACTTATCATGAAAAAATAAGTGGTATTTATTAATTGAATAAACTTTTGCTGAAAACCATAAACTTAGGCGTATTGACTTGTTTTTAACTGTAAAAGTAGCTTAAATAATATACCACTTTAATGTAAGATTTGTAATTTGAGAATGTCCGTATGTTGGAAACAAAACTGGTTTATTAAAACTCAAAAAAAATATGTTCTTTTTTTTTAAAAAAACCGTGTGAGTATAGTACAGAAAATAATTGTTGAACAAATTTTGTAAATCATGTATTTTTTATTTTTATTGTGATAAAAGTAAGAATTCTGTTTTATCTCTTTCACAATATTGATTACTTGTATTATTATTTTTTTATAAAACTTAATAAACACAGTATCCTAAATAGTTGTCAAATATTATCTTATGAGCAAGGGAATACTTGAGCATAGTAAATTGTCAGATTTAATTTATGTATGTCAAATTAAACTGACTAATCTGAAACTTTTTGTTGATAATTCCCAGGTGTATATCTATCAAAATAAAATTCAAACAGTGACTTTTAGTGAACTTATTGAACAACTTATAAATTTACAATATAATTGACAAGGCAACAATTGCAGTTAAACGCTTCTATAGGAAATTTTTCAAAACAGTTCTTACATCTCAAAATTTGTCTTAAATTTTAATATTCATTAAAAACTAAATTATAGTACATAGTTTAGCATTCATATACAAGTCACTATTTCAAAGTTTCTTGACAACCAATGTTACTTCTGAATGGCATATCACTTCTTATCGGCTTTGGAATTACTTCTGAATAGTAATAATATTTAGCAACATGAGTTTGTGTTTTGAAAACTAAACAAATATGTGTAAATAGAAGTTAGTTGAAATTAACTCTACAGTATTTTTTGTAGTACTGTGTTTCACCACTCTCAAGTTAAATTTATATTATTAAACAATACCCTCTACAACTAAAGGTTTATTCTAATCATTTAAAAGAATTAAAATATTTTCTAAACTTCTTACTAGAAAAAAAAGTTCCTTTAAAAAATAAAGTTTTAAGCAACTAAAGAGAAAATGTTTGAAGTTTTTCAAAAACATATTAAATAGTTTTGTGACTACTAAATATAATTTTAGTAATAAAATAATTATTAAAAAATTTAGTAAACATGTTGATGCTGATAATCTTATGGATAAAGTTTTGTATATGTTGCTGAAACAACAGTAAAAAATAGGAATTGATGAAAACAATTTGGGATTCAGTGAACAATATTTTTTTATTTAAAAGATATCATAAGATGAATTTCAGAACTGTACTTATAGTGAAACTTTAAGAAAGAGAAACTAAATGATGTTTGAGGTGTTTTGTTTTTGAATTTAGGAGTAAAATATTTACTTCAATTGTATTAAAATTTAAATAAGTTATAGAACATGTAGAGTTTCCTAAGTCTTTTGAACAGGGACTTAGCTTAAGTAAACCTGCAACATTCTAACTTCTTTAGAATAGTAATTATAAACTGAAAAAAACATTGCGCATGTGGATAACAATATATATGTGGATCTATTAATCTTTTATCCTTTTTTAACTAAAGTTTTTATACTTGCCATTGTTTGTGTGGCAGTGCATAAGAGGAAATAGAAAAAATAGTACAACTAAATAAAGCGTTTAAATAAGTAAAAAATGTAAAATCAGACACAAGTAACAACTTTACTTAACAAAGTATTTGGATACAAAAAACATATGCTTTAACTTTTTATTCAACTTGTAGTTTTTTTTTACAATTGTTAATTTAGTATATGCAACACAAATAATCAATTTTTACTAACTTTGGATTGTAAAAAGAAGTTTATCAAGGAGATACATTATTTGAATAGCCAGATTCTGTAAAACAAACATCGTAAGCTCAACAAATAAATTCAAAATATAATAGTTGTTTCATAAGTTTGAAATTTGTGAGAAGTTTAGTACAACTAAAGACTTACAAATTATTAACAACTTATTTCTTTATAATGTTTAATAAAGCAGTAATATATTCTTTCGAATAAATAGTTTAATTTATTAATACTAACTAGTGCAGTGGTTCATAAAAACTTTGAAAGCTATACTCACTAAATATTTAAAAGTAAATTGTATATAGCAAAACATGTATTTATACAAAAACTAGGTAAAATTACTTATTACTGTAACAATTACTACTCAACACATTAGAACTTTGAAATTAACATTACAAAACAGCATTAAAATTAAAAGGTAGAGAAAAAATTAAGTGTTAAAGCACTAAAAATTTGTGCTAAATCAACAAACTTTGAGAAAGACTGACCTGGTGTAGAGCTGGAAGACTAAATGAGTTTTCTCCATCAGAAAATTTCTATTTCCAGTTGACCACAGTTGTGTGTGTTCTATTTAGTTAATAACAAAAGTTCACTGAAGTAAATATTAACAAAACAATTTGTGCAGTATATTATTTTAGAGTACTTCAGTTGGTACAAACCAAAAATTCAAAACTACATGTATAATAAAATAAAACAACAATAAAAAATGTTTGAAACAAATGTTAAAATATAAAACCTTAATATATCAGTTAAAATGGAATGTGTACTTTTTGATAAGGAAAAATAATAGTTATGAACTTTAAATTGCAACAAATTAAGTCCAGGGCAAAAAGTTTACATGCAGCAAGCAGCCAACAACAAAATAAAACCCAAAAAAGGCCAAGTACTGTTTTGATTTCTTGCTCAGCTTTTTCAAATTTTGCATTGAAACCTCCAGCTTCAGCTTGTTCTTGCAGACGTCTTTGTATAAGAATGATGCAACTAGCCAGCAAGGTATTGGGGTGCTGGAAAACAGCATTCTGGTTGTCACTTCAATGTGCATGAAGAGCATTGCAAAGCTGGTGAGGAATAAAGCATGGGTGACAAAGCAAAAAATGTTGCAATGCTTTATTTTGAGGTCTTCTTTTATGTCTTCCTTTGAAAATTTGTCCCACGTGCTGAAGATTCCAATGCTTCTGACTTCTTTGCTAAAAGACCTTTTGGAAGTGTAGTAGGTTATACACTCTGAGATTATCAGGATTGTTGGGATTGAAAGGATAAAGTTGGGGAGCTTTTTTAATTCGTAGTAGTTGAGAAATCCAAGGTTCCAGTTTTCTTTTTGCACATAGTCATAGAGAAATAATTTATGCTTGCACCATGATCTTCTTTGAGACTTTTTAGGAAAAATACAAAACAGAAGATACCCAAACAGATTGAATAACAGAAATGGTAAACAAATGAGACAACACTGTACAAGAGCAGATACTAGGCTGAAAAATGATTTGATCATGGTAAATTTTTTTGAATCAAAATTTTTGTATTGAAGAGCTATGGCATAATAAGCAATGAAACCAGCGTTTATGAGCCCGTTGGACCGACAGAAACCAGACAGCACAAACCAGGTTGTTGCAGCAAAAAACTTTTGCTTCATTAGAGTGCTCATGCCATTGAAAACCAAAAACGAGAACAGAGACTCTGTGTAGAGTGAGGAGAAAAATATGGAGGCAGGGTTGTAGCAGAACACTAGAGAGGTGATAATTGAAAAGCTTTCATCATTGAATACAGCCTGTGTCAGATCATACAGTTTGAAGGAAGCACCCACAAAAAATATGTTATTCAAAAGCCACCCTGCCAGAAGGCATGCTTCATTGAAAGCAATAATGTGATTTGTCATGGCACTAATAATGTCACCATACACCCTGACTAGCAAAGGATAAAGGGGAAAGAAGGCAAAAAACTTCTCTAGAGGGTAACCGTTTTCTGCTATGTAAAGAAAATACTTTGAGTCCCATTTGTGGAATCCATCCAAGGTAGTGGCAATGATGTTGTTTGCAAAACCAGAAGTTCTGTTGTAAGGTGGTTTGAAGGCATCAGCATTGTGGTCAGGTATTAAGTTGAAAAAAGCTTGAAGTATGAAAACAATGATTCTTGAACTTATGGCATAGTAAAGAAGCTTTTTTTTGAAAACTTCCATTTATGTTAATATGTTAAGTGTTATTTATTTTACAAAGAACTACTCAATGAAGAAAACTTAAGATTTTTTAAAGCTACTGTTTTAGTTTGTCAATGAGCCTTTTACAGAAATTTTTTTAGTTTACATCAGCAAAAAAAAAACTTCAAATGTTTTTTAATGAAATATACTGTGTTTTATAGATAATACAGTACTTACTACAAGGTAAGTTATTGAATCAAGTTATTTTTAAGTTATGTAAAACATTAACTGCTTAGTAACTTAACAAAAGATTGCAATGTTACAAATTTCAGCATAGTGTTATTATTGTTTTTCAAAGAATTGCTGTAAAAGTGTTTCATATTTGGGAAAGTCCTTATTAGGAATTCTACTTACTACTAATCAGCATTCAAAGCTTAGTTGCAAATAGAAAAGGTGTAATCAACTTACATTTACTTAATAATTGATTTAAAATATTTATCTTTTAAGTTTTAAAAGCAGGGTGTGCCTACAATTTTTTCATTGGAGTAACTCAATTATTTTTCTTCAATAATTTTTCAAGTTCAAGTATTTTATGTAGTAGCTTCTAATAATACACTTTAGAAAATTACATAACTGTCTGTTAATTAACTGTCTAAAATTTTTCTTAGGGACACAAAAACGTTTAAGTTTTAAACAATTTGAAAACACGAGTAAACAGAAATCAAAATCTTAATGAGTTATCCAGTTTATTAAGTTTTAGTAACATAATTACTGTATAAACCTAAGGCCTTTTAATTCTGACTAATTTACCTTGCGTTGTTAACTTAACATATACAAGGAAAATCTTTAAACATAATAAAAACTAAAAGCGAAATACTAATCAAATTAGTAATTAACTTGTCTTAATAAAAAAAAGTTCATTGATACTTAAATAAATTATTTAAATAAAGTGTTCCAGTTAAAACAATTGAGCCAAAATTAAAACTATAGTCAATTTTTTTTTTCAAATATTAGCTAGTAGCAGACGTGAAATATTATTGTAAAACATTGGTTTTCCAATGTTATTAAAACAAAAACAACGTGCAAATTGTTTAATGGTTTCCTATTATAAAGGAAACCCTTAGAGGTGTAAAATATTAAAAAAATGTTTTTTAAAACAACTTTGTTTGACAAATTTTAGTTGAAAGTTTCCCTTTTCGTATGTGCTTGCTTAATTATAAAGATTTTACATAGTAAGCATATAGATGCTGTCATCAATAATAAACATGTAGTAGTTTCGTATACAATCACACGTGTAAATATATGATTCGGTTGTGTTTAAGCCTTGCTAAGAAATTATAAAAAAAATTGCAAAAAACCAATATTGCACCCAAAAAAACCTCAAAAAACTTTTTTTGTAATTTTTCGACTTAAATAGTAATAAAGTAACTTAAACATGTCCTAAAATTATATTTTATATCTTAAATGAAAGCTTACTTTTATAAGATACATTTGAAGAAAATTCAGCTGCTTTTGATGTATCATGATGTCACAAAACACACAAACTTTTTCTCTAAAATTCCTCTTTTTCTTATATAAAAAGCAAGTTCTTCTGCTGTTTTTACTTATAGTTTTTTTGATTTTAAATTTCAAAAGTGTGGAATCATATAGATATAGCAACTGTGGTTATACTGAGGAGAGGAATATTTCAATGTTCATTGATTAAAGTAGATAGTTTAAGGTATGAATATAATTGTCAGTTGTTATATATTTCATTTTTTCTTAATCCAAGGCTATTAGAGCTTATTCTAGGCTAAATTAAAAAAGTTTGTTTACTTTTACTTGTGATCATCGCACTAGCGTGAAACAATTGTTAAGTAATAAACTTCTTAACAATTTAACTTTTGTCATAATTGTAAATTAAAAAACCTAAATTATAAAATTAGAGAAATATTATCCTTTAATGAAAGCTTTAACCCTTTAATATTTTAAAATGATCATACAAAAAGTTAAATAAACTTCTGCTAAAACAAAGTAAAGAAAAACAAAGACCTAAAAATGTTTTTAAAATATGGTGATTATCGTAAATTTTGCGATCATTCAAGGAAGTTTTGTTGCATAGTGTTACAAAAATAATCATATTAAGGTCTAAGTGCTAAAACTCTGTCATTTTTTGTTATACCCAACAAAATAATATTAAAAGTACAATTCATATATATTATAGTTAGTAAGCGCATGTTTATCAACTCATTTTTATACTAAGCACAGTTTTTCAAAAACACAAATAGAATTACTATACAATACTTATAAGTTGTGGTTGTAAGTTAGTAACTATTTAAACAAAAGTTAGTTCAATTATTTTTGTAATTTGTAAAAATAATTTGTTATTGAAAATATAAATTTCAAAAGTTTTTTTAAAAACTTTATATATTTTAAAAATGCTAGCTAAAATGACTTAAAAACTTTATGTATACTTTAAATATTCAAAACAAACAAGTTGAAAATATACTTTGATCAGTTATAAGCTTGAATATTTTATACTATGAAACATAACTTAATATACTACACTAAATATGTTTGTATTTTGTAAACGCAAGCCAAAAATTACTTTCATGATACTTGTAAAGAAAACTTTTTTGTTGCGTAAAGAGGGTTCAAAGAGAGTTTGTTGTTGTTGTTCGTTCTTCTACATACACTTGTTACTTTTTCAAAAAAACTAAAAATAAATATATTAACAATATTTACATTTTGGTTTAAACTAATGTGGTATTTGCTAAAACAACAATCAGCAGTCTTACGTAGGTAACGGGCCAATTGCACTTAAAAAACTTTTCCGCAAGAAGCATTTACTTAAAATAATAATAGTAATTAAAAAATATTGCTTAAATCAAAATTTTAGACAAACAAAACAAAAATAAAGTTCTTGCAAGCAGTACGTAGGGACGCATGTTATTTTTGTAAGGGGCCGCGGATTAATTACAATAAAAATAATAAACCCTTATATAAAAAAACCCTTAATTCGTTATTTTTCAAAACTACTTTAATAAGCTGAAAATACTTTAACTACAATAAATTCTTTGTAAACATTTTTTTTTGATTTTAAAAGTTTTATATTATTATAATAGATTACTCAACCCCAAGCAACGGGTTGGGTGTCAGAATGGCACAGCGACACTTTAGCACATGTCGACACTTTAGCACATGTCGTCAGTTTAGCACGGTGCGTCAACTTTTTTTAATCTTTATTTTTACTCTCACTGTTACCACTGACCCTTACCCTCAGTAGGTAACTTTAAAAAGAAAAATGTCTTTATATATTTTTATTGTTGTTTTTAACACTTTTGCACACAGGGTTACTTTTGCACGAAGGGTCATTTTTGCATTAGAGTAAAAAAATAAATAAAATAAATCAAACTGTAAAAAAAAACAAGAAAAAATACATTAAGAGATTAATCAAAAAAAGTTACCTACCGAGGGAAAGGGTTAGTGGTAACAGTGATAGTAAAAATAATATTAAAAAAGTAAAAGTTACTAAATAAATAAAACTAAAAAAAAAAACCAACAAAAAATGTAAATAAAAAGTTACCGACCGAGAGTAAGGGTTAGGGGTAACAGTGATAGAAAAAAAAACATATACCTAATAAAATTATTAATAAAAAGAAAAAAGGAATAACAAAAAAAAAAATAAAATAAAAACAACTAGAAATTAAAAAAAAATTACAGACCGAGGGTATGGGTTAGGGGTAATAGTAATAGGACAAAATTGAGTTAAGTTAATAAAGAAAAAAATAAAGTTCTTTCAAAAGTGTCTTCGTGCAAAAGTGACCCTCTGTGCAAAAATGACGCCGTGCAAAAGTGTCCCATCGTGGAAAAGTGACCTCCACTCAAAATAAGATCTGAAATAAAACATAAATACTTCATAGATAAATACAAGAGCATCAAATAAGTCAACAAAACTAAAATAATTTTAAGAAAATATCTTAATAGCCTGATATTTCTACAAAAAAAAAGAATTTAGAGTTTTTAAAATGATCCTAACAATTTACAAATTGGTCTGTAAAGTTTTAAGTTGTAAGTTAAATATGTAATCATTTATTTAAAAATTACTGTAAAATGATTAGTTAATTGTTTGAGTTATTGAAACAGATAATTAAACTTGATAACAACAATTTGAAACTTAATACTAATGTTAATGAGTGCTAGTAAATCTTTATGGTATATTTGTTTTTACATAATTAGAATTTTGTCTAAAATGATTTGTGATTAAAATATAAAACACACCTTACTTACAATAGAAAAAAAAAGTCTCATGAAAACTATATAAAAGCAGTTCAAAATATTGTCGGAAACCTTGTAAAAAAATTGATAAGTAAAAGGTATCAGTGTCGTTTGATTTATCTTTAGTTTTATATTTGATTTATACTTGTACAATAACATTATAATAAATAAAATTAAAACTACCAACGTGAGACTCGTCGAAAATATTTATTAGAATTAGAATTAAATATGTTTTAGTGCAAGATTTACAATACAGTCTTGTGCTGTTACAAAGAAAACTCGGAGCTTGCTATTACAAGTAAAGTGTTTAAGGAATTGCTGTATTTAATTCAAAGTTTGCGCATTTACAACTTTGAAACTTGTGAACTTAGAAATTAGAAAAAAACGATAAAAAAGCTTTTAACTACGGTATTTAACTATTAATGAAATAAATATCATATGTTGAAAATTTTTTTTTATTTTTTATTTTTAATTTTCTTACTACAGTCTTTTATAATAAACATGTTTTACACTAGACTCTTAAATCCAAAATTTAGTTTTTATTTTAGATAAGAATTTATTTAGTTTAGGTCATATCTGATAAAAACAGTACTAAAAACTAAGAATTTATTAATCGAGGAAGAAAAAGGACTTTCTTTTATAACTAATCGTTTAATTCCAATTACGACTTTTTAAAGTATATTAACGATACTTTAATTGTTAAAATAGGTAAAACTTCAAAGTAGTTTCACAACGTAGATGTTCTATATTTTTAACCCAAAAATAACTGTGAAATAATCTAACCTTAACTTGTATTTGTCGTAGTAGTTAGTCAATCCTTTTTAGAAAACATCTAAAACTTATAAATAGTTTAGTAAGACTATTCATACATTTTAAAGTTTAAGCTAAAACTTTGTTATAATGGGGATAGATTAAAGTTTAGACAAAATAAAATGTAATTGAATTTTATATTTACCAAACTTTTTAACTTATTTTTATATTTATATAATATTTAAAACTTATATTTAATATTTTGATTATAAAAGAATATGCTGTAAAACTCAAAATGCAGTAAACAAAAAAAAATATTTTAACAAAAAATAAATGTTATCTTATTTTATAAAGCTTAATAGGTAAAATAGTTTAATAAAAATATTAAAACTAATTTTAACCTATCCAAAAAGTGATGTATAAATATAAAGTTTTTAAATTTATTTACTAAATAAGTAAAATAATACAAGAAAATATATTTATTGTAACTTAATAAATTGTAATTTTAAATAAATAAAAAAAAATGAAAATTTTTGCTTATTTTGATTTATTTTTCGAAATAAAATTACTATCAGTTAGAAATAACTTTGAATTATAAACGCTGTATATATAAAAACATCAGGAATTTCGTCATTTTTTGATGTTAAACTAATAACTAAATAACAAACTACTATTTTTATCTCAATGTAAGTATTAAGTTATCAAAAAATAAAGTTCAAGTTTCAGCATATTTGTTAAGCAATGCTTTCAAAGTAAATAAATTTAATGAAAAAATCAGTTGATGATCAGTTTTAAAATCAAGCTGGTTCTAAATTTTTCAACCACTCAGTAAGTTTGTTTGAAACTTTTCTACGTATACAATATATGCTTAAAAAAACAAAACAAAAAAAAAACATAAGAATAAAACAACGAGAGAGTGAAAGATGATACGAAACTAAAAACATAGTTTCAGATTAAAAATAACAATTGAACAAAACTTTGAAAATAAAATAAAGTTTAGTTATGTATAATGATAGAAATCAATTTTTTTAATGTAAAAATAAAAAAGACAACTTTCTTAGAAATACAGAAATCAAAACGCACCAAAGAAATATCATAAATGTATAGTTTTAAACGTACACTTAACGTTGTTGAAATTGTTAATAGTTTGTTGTAAACTTACTAAAACTAAAAGTTCGACTAAAACCGTTGAAAGTTTAAACAGCTTTATATAATTCGTACCTAGTTGCCGCCTCCGTAATGCACCGAAATTTCCAAGAAATTTGGTACTTGTAGACGAAAAAGATATTCTCTCAGCTCATCAGTGGTAGCTGAAAATAATATAAAAAAAATTTTGAAGTAGGATTTTAATTTTTTATTAACCAAAACGTTTGAATTTACAAAAGTACTAGTTTGCAACCATTTGCAGTCTTAGATTATTCAGACATGAAAAAGTAGCATTATAAACGATTAATATGAATACGAGCACCGACTATTGAAAACAAAAACTTTTGAAAATAAAGTGAAAATATACGTTTGACTTAAAAAAACGAAAATCATCCATGCTTACAAGCTAGATATATATTGATCAAAAATTTTTAATAAAAGTTCAATGTAAATAAAAGTTGCGTTTTGCTTTTCAGTCAAAGCGACAAACTTTGCACTAAAGGTGTATTTACTTTTTTACTTATGCAAGATAAAGTAGAGCAACAAAAAGCTAAAAAATGCAGCTCTTTCTAATAAAAGCATCTGACAAAACAGTGCTCGTAAAAAATATTTTACTGTAAACAAACAGTTTGTAAGACAGTTCTTACTTTTTATAAGTTTTTCAGGCATTTTCTTAAACTTTTATGAAATTCATAATTTTTGTGCTTTTAGCAATGTTATATCATTTAAAAAAAATAATTTCATTAATATTTTTTTTCTAAAAATGCAAAACGGTTTATGAAGCAAAATAATAAATGTATTATGAAAACAAAACTTTTTTTTATAAATGCTTCTAAATTTTTTCACATTACCTCAATGCAAATTAATAGGAGAGTTTTTATTTCTTGAAAAACTTGGACACTCACCTGTAAAATCATGTTCTTAATATTGATATATATATAGTCAAAACCCAAATTATTTCAAAACTCACTGATCATCTTCAAGAAAAACTTCACCCACGACTGTCCTGAAGACTCTTTCGGCTTCATGTCAGGCGAAGACAGAATATTCAAACTCCAAGTTAAAAGATTGATGTCAGCTGAATGCGTGGTGTTTCCCGCTGCAATCAATGCGTAATCCGAGAAAACCAGGTAAATTTTCAATCAGCTCGCTGTTCGAGGTGAAATGATCACTCATCTGCTTCAGTATCTTATCTACTTCGGCTGAGTAAAAATTGAGTTGATCTCGTACGAGTTGAGATCTTTTCCTTTCAAACATTTTGAGAATAAGATTCAAGCTTTGTTGGATTTTTCCAAGTTTCACCTCAATTTCAATAAAAACAGACAAAAATAACTTGTAAGATTTGAGTTCATCTAAAATTTTATACAAATAAAAGTCTATTTATTGATAATTATTAACAACAACATAAATTATTATTTAACTTTTTTTATCAATTATATAACAAGATAGATACATGTATGACTAAATCAGACCGTTTTAAGCAGCTATCTAACTTTATTATAACAGTGTTGAGTTGTGCGAAATACATTGAAAACTGATATTAAAATTCTTTACAATTTTACATTTTTATTTAATTCTATTCAGCTTCGTTAACATATTAACATAAAAGAACAAAAAAGCAACAAATGAAAATTAATTAGCTAATGTTTTATAGCTAAGTTGAAAAGTTACACAGCTACTTCTACAAAATATTATTTTAAAGTATGAATATGATTTGAGAAAACAAACTTTTTCGTTCCTTTGTCTCGTTGATGAAGGACATCACTTTCAAACTATTTATGATGTAATTTATGCTGTTATTCCAAACAGTCATATCCGTCAAACGTTTCATCATGTAGATCACAGCGTTTTCTTCTTGTGGATATTTAAATATTTGGACCTTTTTCAATGCCCGGTCGTTTTCGTGCAGTTTTTTCTTCATCATCGGCACAAGAACCGTGTCAATAGCCACCTTTCTATTTTTTTTTAACTCTTTTAAGGTAGGAAAAACGTTTTGTTTAATAAAACGGTGTTCACTATTTAAAATAAAAATTTAATGAGCTTTTTGATTGTTATTTATTGATTATAAAGTCGAGTATTTAACGTTTGAATAATAGTAAAATCAGTTATAAATAGCAACAAAAGTTTTGTAAACAATTAAGCGAAACTTTTCTGGAGAGAAGGTGCAGTTTTTTAGTTCTTTTGAAATCTCTCCAAACGCCTTGTGAAAGCTTTTAATTTCTTTTTTGAATCTTTGCACTTCGCGAGAAGTATACATCATGGTTTTGTATTGCTTTTTGTCTATAAATATAAGAAACTGTTTGATTTTGTTCGTTCGTTTCAGAAAACTACTACGTTTTAAGTCATACGCTTAGGAGGTCTTAAATATACAGAAGTGACATAGTTTTTGTTATTTGTCTAAAGCAGGGCTTCCAAAACATGTATAAATAATCGCCCGTTGAAAGGGGAATTAAAAAAAAAACCCTTTCCCTTATGCCCAGAATATTTGTGTGAGTTTTAAATTTCCCAATAATTATCACTCATATTTTTATTTTACTTTTTTACAGAAATAAGAATATCTGGTGAAAGTTAGTTCATTAACCATAAACTAAAATTATTAAAAAGGCAAGTTTCAGAGTTAAATTTCGAAAAACTTTTTATAAACCTGAAAGCTCAAATGTCCCCCTACTTATTATTTCGCCCGTCTTACTAACGCAAGGAACGTTAAAACTTTATAATAAACGAGCTGGTAAAAATAAATAAGTTTTGGTAGCTGTTGTATATCAGTAAACAACTTAGTAAAAAAACATTAAAATAGTTGTACTGATTATTCGAAATTAACTTAACTGATAATGAAGATGTTTATCATTTTATAACTTATTAAAAACTTACAGCTTTTACATTCGTTTGTTCTATCTGTGTGGAAAAGTTTAATTTTAAGCTAGCATACATATGTATGTTTATATCTACACAAATAACTTTTAAGTTAATTATTTTTTAATAAACGTTGTTCAAGTGAAAATGATTCGTTTTGAGCTCTTTTTTGTTTCTATTATCCACCGTAGAACCTACAACAAAAACCTAAAATAAGTATCATGTTTTTGCTGTAAATATAGATACAAATTCAAATTAGTTATTCTATAGTTTATAGTTTTTTAAACACAACTAAAAATTAGAGCTCAAATATTTGGTAAATAGAAATAACTTTTGGTCATCAAGCTAAAAACCAACTATATTAACTTTATCTACTTAGGTTAAAAAAACAAAAACCGGAAAAAAGTATCAGTTAGCATAACTACTTGTAGTTTTACGGAAGTAAATATTATAAGAAGAGAAATCTGTATAAAAAAAAACTAAACACTATATGATGTTTTACTTTGGGTAACTTATGGTGAAAAAAATTACAAGTGATAATTAAAATGTGGTATAAATTTTGCTTTGAACATTAACTTGGCCTATTGACTTGAATATAAATTCTACGTTTTTTAACTAAAAAAGTTTTTCTTATAGACGTAATTATATTTTATTAATCTTCTAATATGTTAAAAAGTAGAAAGTGTTGTTTTTTAATTCTGACTTATAACTACGTAAAAGTGTCAATTATTCAACCTCTATCATAATAATTGATGTTTATAAATACATCTTGATTGTTCAAGTTTATTTGAATCTATCTTTGAAAATTTATTAAATATTTCATTTTTTTCTTTCTTAAAGTAATGTAATAAAAATTAAACAAAAAACTAAAATAATTGAATGTTTATACGTTTTAAAAATATACTAATATATTTCTTTGGTAAATAAAACAAAAAAAAATTTGTCTTCGTATAGAAATGTTTATTTTACATACTGAACAGTCTACTTTGTTTTAAAGTTTTCTTAAACGATAAAACTCTTAAAGCTACCTTGCCCACTTTGAAAAACCGTGACCCAGACTAATTTATGTGAACCTATATCAGTTAAATTATTTTGAGAGACCTATACATAAAAGTGTTTAAACTACTATTATCTATTTAAAACTATTACTATCTATTTAAAATAAATGAGACACAACTATTAAAAAAAAGTAAATGCTTACAAACAGAGTCTGTAGTAAAAAAATTGTTAGTTCAATAGTTTATTTGTTTAAACTTTAAGTAAATGAAACTGCTAAATCATGGCAGTTTAGAAAAATTCAGCAAAAATTTCAATTTCACCTGTACGTTCGATAGGTCTGCAACAGAACAATATCATTTTCATCATTTCGCATATGAATTGGCTTGTTTAAGTAAGAATAAACAGCTAAAAATGAATAATAAATAGTTTTTTTTTAAATTCTCGACAGTTTTATTTATAAAAACTATTCTAAGTTGTGTTTATAAATGTAGTTTAAGTCGGTGCTGTTTATTTTTTACTTTGAAAAAAATATTATTTCATTTTAATCGATAAAGCTCAACGTTAATTTTGTTCGTTAATTTTAAGCTGAATATTTTTAAAAGGCTTTTATACAAATAAACAAAATAGTTATTTTAAGATAATTAAGTTAACAAATAAGTAATATTTTAGTATTACTGTTTACAAAAACAATTATCTACACTTGTTACATTACTAATTAAACCACCTAAAAAGTATTTAAAGTGACATCAAAACACAAATTATTTTTTTACAGTTTTTTAGTATTATAAACGAATTTAAAACCGATATTAAAGAAAAAATACTTCAAAATGCTTCAGTTGATCTTGGTGTTTTAGTAAAAAGTAATGTGAAAATTAATTATCACAAAACAAGTTTTTTAGTTCTTATTTAAATATATACTTTTTAAAATGTACAAGTTGAAATATATTTTGTGTTGTTACGGTTACCTTTAAATAAAAAAAAAACAAAAACAAATAGTAACAAAGCTGAAATGCTATGTATTTCTTATCTTAGGTTAAAAAATGTTTATTTATTTTCAAACAAAACCTCATTTTTTTTTAGAAAATAAGCTTGTAAAATAGTTTCATTATTAAAATAAATACAAAATTTTAAGATTTTTAAATTTAGCTGAAAAAAAGGATTTAATATAATTTGTAATGCAGTAGTTCTAAACATAGTTAACAAACTGCACTAGAGCTGTTCTGAGAATACCTAGCTTAGTATAAAACATCTTTGTTAACTAAACTTTGTTTTAGACAACCTAAACTTAATTTTAGCGAAAACAATATACAAAACTAAAAAATTAAGTATAACATTTTAGGCACCAAATTTCAAAATTCCAAACAAGTTACTTAAATTAACTGTTTTTATTCCTAAAAAAAATTAAAACTTTTTATCTACATGTTTAACTAAAGATAATATCCTATTGATTAAAACTGCAAATGAGCTGATAATCAATTTGAATTGCGCTATTATTGCATACAGCACAAATATTTGTTTGTACCTTAATCGTAATCACGCTTACTCCAAACTATAGTTATGTTTACTTATTAATTTCAACTTTTACGTCAGATTTGTGTTAACAAAACTAGAAAATTTATTTATTTTGCTCATAAAATAACATGCTTAATTTCATTTTAAAAAAGTCCAAATAAAACTAGATTACAACATCCTGAAAACTTGAAATTTAAAAATTGATTTATTAGTGTTTGTTTCAGAAACACGTGTTTAAATTGAATGTTTGCCTTCACAAATGTGCTTAATTGCTACAATTTACATTTTCTAGTTTACTCTTTCTTTTAGCTTTTAAGAGTTACATGTCTTAAGTAAAAAGTCTAACTACTAAATTTTTGATAAACTATTTTTGAAATGATTTATAAGTTTTTTTTACTTTTATAAGCGCAACTTAAGCTTACTTTATTTTGATTTTTTGTTTAAGAATTAACTGCTAGAGTTGTGTTAAACAGGTAAAAGTAGCAAAGTTTAGGTAAAAATAACATTATAAATGAATAACAACACCTTACCATTCGAAGTTTAATGTTTTAATTTACTACTTTATACTTTTTAATATACTTTAACCTTAATTTAGACTTATAATTTCTAAAGCATATGAGAATTACATTAAACAACTTAAGAAAAGACTTAAGATTAAGTATAATGGAAAAATGGTTCGTTATTTAAAAAAAAAACGATAAACCTTCAATTGTTTATAAATGTTGAATTAATCTATAAAATATTGTAAACTTTTTGTTTGTAACGTTTCATTTTCTAACAGCTGTGTTTCTTGTCTTTAACTTACGATAGTTCTATAAACAGTAAGTATTGGATTTTAACAAATATAAATTGATAAAGATAAGTTTATCAACAACTTAAATTTTAGTTTTTTCACGTATCGTCTACGAAATAAATTTGTAAATGTTTGTGAACGGTGACGAAAATTTTTATAATTTGTTTAATAAATTTATGTTAAATTAATACTTCTTCGGTGTAGTCTTGTGCTTAATTGAATGATGGTAAATTTATATCAGTTTTTATTTTTTATGGTCGAAAGGCTTTTTAGTAGTAAAGTGTCACTAGATGTGGTAAAAAATCGTTTAATACGTTGAATGTGAAACAGCTAATTAAAAAATAAATGTTTACAATATGTTACTTAACTTAAATTTACCATTTCTAAAAACATATGAGAATTATTTAAACAGACATAATAAAAACTTAAGATTCAGTGTAATGAAAAAGTATTTTGTTATTTTAACAAAAAGATAAACCTTCAATTGTTTATAAAGGTTGAATTAGTCTATAAAAATATTGTAAACTATTTATTTGTATTGATTCAGTTTCTAACGGCTGTGTTTCTTGTGTTTAACTTAAAATAGTTCTATAAACAGTAAGTATAAATTTTAGGCAAACATAAATAAAGATAAGTTTATAAATTTATGTTTTAGTTTTAACAAACTTTTTTCACATGTTGTGTACGAAAAAAATTTCTAACTTTTTTTTAACAGTTATATTTATTTAAAACTTTTTATATGTTGTCTTGTATTTAACTAAATAATAGCGAATTCATATTAGTTTTTATTGAATATGGTCACAAGGCTTCTAAATCGTAAAGTGTCACTAGATGTGGTAAAAAGGCGTTTGAAAAGTTTAAAGAAACTAGTAGCTTAATCAAAATGTAATCTTTTTTATGTAAGTGAGATCTTAGAACTGATATAATAAGAACTAAGTATTTAAAGAATGAAAACATTGAGTAAAAATTTAAAGTAGTTTCAAAAGGTGCTTGTTAAATTTTTAAATCCGATAGAAAGTGTACTACCTTAAGAGTTTGTTAATCGTAAGAACTAGTCATTACTTTAAGAAAAATGTTTTGAGCTACTAACTAAGTATGACGTTTCATACTTTAATAAAAACAAGCTTAAATGATGTCATGATTGGGTTGAGCACAAGTTTAACCAAACTATAACCTAATTAAATGAAATTATACTAACTAAAAATAGCATTTGTGTACTATTTATTATAAAAGAAGATGCTGTAAAACTTAAAAAGCATTTAACAGAAATAGTTTTCACCAAACAAAAATGAAACTTTGTATATATATAAAACAAATTAAGTAAAAGTAATTTATTAACAGTATAACAAACAAAAAGCAGTCCTTTGAAAACTAATCAAAAAATAAAAGAAACTCTAGTAGTATATCTATGCATTATTTGCACCACGTAGTTTTACGACTAAAAAAATTGAAAATATGTCACTAATTAGGTTTATTTTACAAAAAAAATAAAATAATCAGTAGTATTTTTTAATTATTAACGCTGTATGTATAAAATTACTAGTGATCACAACCTTTTTTATCTTGAACTAACATTAAGAAAAAACAATTATTTTTACATCAATATAACTGGTACGTTTTCAAAAAATTAAGTTTTAGTTTTAGTAAATTTGTTGGCAAATATAAAAAAAAAACACTAAAATTCTATTGTAAAATCACTTGATGATCAGTATCTAAAATCAATTTTGCTTAAATATAATTATAGATTTTAACAATAGTTTAATTAATTATTTATAAAAAACTTACAGGTACATTGTATGCTTATCATTACAAAATAATGTTAAAATAAATCAAAGAGAGAGTAAAAATTAAAAATATTCCGTAAAAAAATACAGTTTCAGATTAAAAAAATATTTTTTGATTGGAAAAACTGTTAAAATATTAGGAATTTAAATAGTTTAATAAAGTTTAGTAATTAAACTTTTTAGAAATGGTATCATAAACCAATAAGATTTTAAAAAACATAAAAAACATGAAGCATTTAAAAATGAGACAAATTATTCAGCTTTAAATTAAACGCAAATTCAAAGTTGAAGCAAATGTTAGTAATATTTTTTAATTGATTAAAAGCTAAATTTTATTTAATGTTTTTTTAAGCTTTAATTTCAATAATTCCATTTAAACTTCTCCGGATAAAACAATTAAGGTTCAAACCAAAATTTTTATTACAGTTACAAGTTTTAAGAGAGTTTATTAATTTATGTAAGTAAGCTGAAAAACAAGACCGATGAAAATTTGAACAGCACACTAAATAAATAGCAGTAAGTCAGACAAGAAAGACACGGGGTTTAGTTCTTCGAGTCTAGAAAGAAGTTTTCACGCGTGCTGTCAGCTGGGCAAAAGGGGCTGAAAAAAAAAGTAAAAACTTTTGAATCTAAAACGAAATTTGTTATTATCGAAAAGTTTGTATTTACAGTGGTACTACTTTCAGGTTCAACTGTTTGCAGCCTGAGATTGTTTAGACATTAAAAAAGTAGCATCAACAATTTTAAATGTAAATAAAAACAAAAAATTAAAATAAACGTAAGTTCTTAAAATTTACAAGCTTAATAAATATTTGATCAATAAATTTTATTACTGTAGAACTGTAATGAAAAGAAAATAGTGTATAGTGTTTTAATGAATAATTTTAACCCGAACATGTTTACAATTTATGTATTCATACCAGGTAGGTAGATTTTTCAAGTAGAAAAATAAACAAATGTAAATTGCTTAAAAAATGCTGTTTTTAAAAAAATAATCTGGCAAAATAATGATCGTAGAGAACATTTCACTGTAAACCCAAACTTATTTAACTATTATAGTATAGAGATTTTCATAGTTTAAAAAAACTAATGCTTTAAGCTAAATATTAAAAATTGAACTACAAAAAATTGTGTAAAAGAAAGAAAAGTTTCAATTGAAAAATCTTAAATACATTAAGAACTAGAAGCTTGCACTTTTTAGTTTTTAATAAAAAATTAACTAACCTTCTCCTGAGGGCAAACTGTTTTGAAAGTTTTCATATCTTGAAATACCTGGATACTCATCTGTAAAAATATACGTTTAACATACAACATATTGCTATAACACAAACTATTTCAAACTTACTGTGCATCTTTATGAAAATTTTCAATTTAAAATTTTCACAAGTCTCTTTCGCCTTCATGTTAACCGAAGTCAGATTATTCAAACTGTAAGTTAAAAGATTAATGTTATCCAAGTGAGTTAAGTTTTTCAGTCTAATCACATTAAAGTGCGAAGTAACGACATCAGGAAAAATTTCAACTTCTTTGTCACGCAACATAAACTGATCGCTTATCTGCTGCAGTATCTTATCTACTTCGGTTGAGTAGAAATTGAGTTGATCTCTCACGAGTGGGGAACGTTTTCTATCAAACGTTTTGAGAGCTATGTGCAAGCCTTCGAATATTTTTCGGAGTTTCAGCTCAATTTCAACGAAAAACGATAAAAATGAGTTGTGCATTTTGAGTTCATCTAAAAATTTGTGTTACTTTAAAACTTGGTGGTAGATTGTTAACAACTAAATAAGAAGTTTTTTTCTTTTATGTAAGCGAAAAGATACATTTATAATAAAAACAAACTGTTTCAAGCATCTTTTAAGAATTAACCATGTTATACTAGTGTTAAGTTGTACTAAACCTTTCTAAAATATTTAATAAAACTTGACAATTTTTTTTGATAATTTAAAAAACTAAAGACCAAACCTTTTCGTTCCTCTGTCTCGTTGATGAAAGACATCTTTTCCAAACTGTTTTTGATGTTAAACATATTTAAGTGGTAAATATTGAAGTTTGTCCAACTTTTTATCATGAAGGCCGACATGCTTTCCTTTGACCGATATTTAAAATATTGATTCATTGCCACCTTCAATTCAAAAATCATTTTTTCGATTTGCGGCTTAATAACTTTTTCTATCAATTCCTTTCTGAAAAGTTTGTTACAAACTTAAGGTAGAAACATGTTTAGTTCATTAACATGAAGATCAATGCCTTAAATAAAACTTTAAAGAGTTCTTTGATTAAAAGAAGTAACTACAAAGTATAAATCAAAAGTTTAAAGTAAAGCTGAAATATGTTATAAGTAGCATACAACATTTTACAAACAATTAAGTGAAACCTCTCTGGAGTGAAAGTGCAGTTTTTAAGTTCGTCTCTGATCTCTTTGAACTCCGTTTGAAAATTTTCTGCTTCTTTTTTGAATCTTTGCTCTTCGCAAGAAACAAAATGCATCATGGTTTTACATTGCTCTTCTTCTTCTATAAATTTAAAAAACTGTTAAATTTTGTTAATTATTATTAAATTTTTTTTACCTTTTAAGTCCTAAGCTTAAGAAGTCTTAACATATACAGAAGCGATAAAAGCGTAGTTTTTGTTACTCCTCTAAAACAGGGCTTCCAAAACAAGTACTAATAATCGCTAATGTACTAATTAATAATATAATTCAAAAGGGAATTTAAAAAAAGTTGCTCCCATTCATTACAACCCAGAATAACTGTTTGAGTTTTAAACTTCCTATAAGTTGTCCCTAATACTTTTTTGTATTTTTTATAACAAACCCCAGGTTATCTAGTGTAAGTTAGTCACCAAAGATAAAACAAGTAAAACAGCAAGCTTGAGACTTTAATTTCTACAGCATCTTATATTCCTAGAAGCTCAAATTTACCCCCTACTAGTTATTTCCTCACTCTTACTAACGTATGGAAAGGTAAACTTATACAATAAATGAGCTAGGTTAAAAAGGAAAAATATTTTGCTAGCTCTTGCATTTCAGTGAACTAAATGACGAAAAATAGTAAACAAAACTTTAAGTTAGGTTAATTGACCTTTTAAAACTAACTTAATTGATAATGAAGATGGTTATAATTTTATAACTTATTAAAAAACTATACAGCTTTTACTTTCGTTTTCTTCTTTTTGTGTGAAAAACTTTAGATTTAAGCTATCATACATATATATGTTTATATCTACACAAACGTTTTTTTTAAAGCTAGTTATTTAACAATAAACCTTGTTCAAGTGAAAGTGATTTGTTTTGAGCTCCTTTTGTGTTTTTATTTTCCACCGTAGAACCTACAACAAAAAGCTAAAATAAGTATCATATTTTTGCTGTTAATATAGACACAAATTCTAATTAGTTATTCTACAGTTTATAGTTTTTTAAACACAACTAAAAATTAGAGCTCAAATATTTTGTTTAATGACCTGGTGAATAGAAATAACTTTTGGTCATCAAGCTAAAAACCAACAATAACCAACTTTATCTACTTGTGTTCAAAAAAACAGAAAAAAAAATCATTCAGCATTAACTATTTGTAGTATTACAGAAGTGAATAATATAAGAAGAGAAATATATGTTAAAAAAAACTTAACACTATATGATGTTTTACTTATAACTAATAACTTATGGTGAAAAAAATTACAAGTGATAATTAAAAAATGTTATGAATTTTGCTTTGAACATTAACTTGGCCAACTGACTTGAATATAAGTTCTACGTTTTTTAACTAAAAAGTTTTTCTTATAGACGTAATTATATTTTATTAATCTTCTAATATGTTAAAAAGTAGAAAGTGTTGTTTTTTAATTCTGACTTATAACTACGTAAAAGTGTCAATTATTCAACCTCTATCATAATAACTGATGTTTATAAATACATCTTGATTGTTCTAGTTTATTTAAATCTATCTTTGAAAATTAAGTGAATTTTTATTTTTTTTTTCTTAAAGTAATGTAATAAAACCTAAACAAAACACTAGAAAAATAAAATGTTTATACGTTTTAAAAACATCCTACTATTTTTCTTTGGTAAACTAAAACAAAAAAAAGTATTTTTTTTTGTATAGAAATTTATATTTCACATACTGAACTGTCTACTTTGTTTTAAAGTTTTTTTAAACTTAAACTCTTAAACTCTACATTGCCTACTTTGAAAAACCGTATTCAAGACTAATTCATGTGAAACTATATAAAATAAATTATTTTGAGAGACCTATTTATAAAATTGTATAGACTACTATTATCTATTTACAACTATTATTATCTATCTAAAATAAATGAGATACAACTATTAAAAAGAAGTAAATGCTTACAAAGGGAGTTTGTAGTAAAAAAACTTTATCAGTAGTTTATTTGTATAAACTTTAGGTAAAGTCATGTCAATTGAGAAATATTCAGCAAAAATATTTGATTCACCTGTACTTCCGGTAGGTTTGTAACAGAACAATATCATTTTTAACATTTTGCCAATGAATAGGCTTGTTTAAATAAGAATAAACACCTAAAAATTAATAATAAATAGTTTTTTTTTAAATAATTAAGACTCTAATAAAGCTTTAACTAAAAAAATTATTCTAAGTTTTGTTTAGAAATGTAGTTTAAGTCGGTGCTGTTTATTTTTTACTTTGAAGAAAATATTATTTTATTTTAATCAATAAAGCTCAACGTTGATGTTTTTTTTTAGTTTTAAGCTGAATATTTTCATAAGGCTTTTATAAATATAAACAAAATATTTGTTTTAAGATAACTAAATTAACAAACAAGTAATATTTCAGTATAACTGTTTACAAAAACAATTATCTTCACTTGATACATTACTAGTTAAACCATCTAAAAAGTATTTAAATTGACATCAAAATACATATTAGTTTTTTATAGTTTTTTAGTATTATGAACGGATTCAAGACCGATATTAAAAAAAATTATTTCAAAATGCTTTAGTTGCTCTTGGCGTCTTTGTAAAAAGTTATGTGGAGTTTAATTATCACAAAGCAAGTTTTTTAGTTCTTATTTAAATATACACTTTTTTTAATGTACAAATTGAAACCTTGTTTGTATTGTTACGGCTACCTTTAAATAAATAAATAAAAAACAAACAGTAACAAAGCTAAAATGCTATGAATTTCTTATCTTAGGTCAAAAAGCTGTTTATTTATTTTTAAACAAAACCTATCTATGACTTTAAAAAATAAGCTTGTGAAACGATTTCATTATTAAAATAAAACAAAACCTTAAAACGTTTTTAATCAGCTATATAATAGATTTTATATACTTTGCAATATAGAAGTTCTAAACCTAGTTTAAAAAAATAACTGCACAATAGCTGTTCTGAGAATACCTAGCTTAGTATAAAAATCTTTGTTTACTAAACTTTGTTTTAGACAGCCTAAACTTAATTATAGCAAAAATAAAAAATAAAACTAAAAATTTATGTATAACATTTTAAGCGTCAAAATTCAAAATTCCAAGCAAATTATTTAAAATAACTGTTTTGATTCCGGAAAAAAGTTGAACTTAAGGACAGTCTCTTATTAATAGCAACAGTTAATGAGCTGTTAATCAACTTGAAATGAGCAAATATTACAAACAGCACAAATATTTGTTTGTACTTTAACCGTAATCACGCTTACTCCAAACTGTAGTTATGTTTACTTAATAATTTCAGCTATTTATGTGTGTTTGATGTAAAAAAATATTCTTTTTTGCTGAAAAACTACCATGTGAGTTTAAAAAAAATTTAATCTAAGCAGAAGTCCAAATCATATCTCAAGTTACAACATCCTGAAATTTTAAACCTAAAAATTGACTTTTTAGTGTTCGTTTTAGAAACACGTGTTTTATTTGATTTTTTCTTCGCAAGAGCGCTTAGTTGCTAAAATTTACTTTTTCTAGTTTGTTTACTCTTTTAGTTTTTAAGATTTACATGTCTTAAGTTTTTCGATGCGAGAGTGAAGCTTTAAAGCGTGCTGTCAGTTAGGCAGAAGGGGCTGAAAAAAAAAAGTAAAAACTTTTGATTCTAAAACGAAATTTTTACTTATCGAAAAGTTTGGATTCACAGTGGTACTACTTAGCAACTGTTTGCAGCCTGAGATATTTAGACATTAAAAAAGTAGCATCAACAATTTTAAATGTAAATAAATGCAAACATTTAAAATATACGTAAGTTCTTTAAGTTTACAAGCTTAATAAATATTTGATCGATAAATTTTATTACTGTAAAACAGGATTTCCAACAGTGGGGGCGATTTTAGTAAGTTGGGGGGCAATAATTAGTAAAGGGGCGAAAGGGCGGCGATTTTAAAACTTTGGGCAATTTTAAAACATGAAGCTTACATTAGACATTCTTGAGCTGCAGATGAAGAGCAAAAAAAGGTCTTAGGTGTTTTTATAAGTAAATTTAAAACTTACACTAGATATTTTTGATTTGCAGATGAAGAGCTAAAAGTAAAAAGGTCTTATGTGTTTTAAATTGTTGTTTTTTCGAGTAGTGTTGTTGGAGGGGGCAATAGCCTTTTTAATTTCTGGAAAGAGGACCATTTCAAAAATATGCTTGGGAAACCCTGCTGTAGAACTTTAATGAAAAGAAAAAAGTTTCTTAATCAATAATTCTTTTAAAACGTGGTTTCGCTTATGTATTTATACCAGGTAGGTAGGTTCTGGAAGAAGAACAGTAAACAAAAATAAATTATGTAAAAAATGCTATTTATGAAAAATTCATCTGTCAAAATCATGCTCGTAGAAAATATTTTACTGTAAACACAAACTTAAAAATAAAAAAAAGTTTTGAAAGTATTCTGTGTTTTCAGACATTTTAATAAGTGAAAAAAAACTGATGCTTTAAGCTAAATATTATGAACTGTAAAAGTTTGAAACACTTCGAGGAACTTTTACAAAATAAAAAAAACGTTTCTAAAGAAAAATAATAAATGTATTAAAAAAAAGAAGCTTACACTCTTTAGTTTAAAAAAAAAAAAATAATTAACCTTCTCCTGAAGTCAAACTGTTTTGAAAGTTTCCGTTTCTTAACAAACCTGGATACTCACCTGTAAAAACATAATTTTAACATTCAACATGTTACTATAACAAAAAATATCTCCAAACTAACTGAACATCTTCGTGAAACATTTATCCAAAAACTCTGCACAAGTCCCTTTCGGCTTCAGATCTACCGAAGTCAGAGTATTCAACATGTAAACTAAAATAATGATGTTAATTAAGTGAGTGAAGCTTCTAAATGTAATCACCATAAAGTGCGAAGTAACAACATCAGGAAAGATTTCAATTTCTTCGTCATGCAGCATAAAATGATCACTCATCTGCTGCAGTATTTGATCCCTTTCCCTCAAAAAGCGACTGAGTTGATCCAGTACGAGTTTGGAATGTCTTCTTTCAAACATTTTGAGAATATGATGCAAGCCTTCGAGTATTTTTCTGAGTTTTAGCTCAATTTCGTCAAGAAACGACAAAAATGACATGTGCAGTTTGAGTTCATCTAAAAATTTGCATTAATCAACCGCATATAAAGTAAATTAAAAAAAAAAAAACTTAACTATGTATGAGAATAGATACATGTACGATTAAAACAAATCGTTCGAAGCAACTTTTAAGTAGTAACTTTGTTGTACTAGTATAAAGTTATACGAAACAGTTTTAAAATAGTTGTTAAAAATATAATTAAAACTTTTAAATGTAATTAAACTTTACAAAATATTTTATTTAATGTAATTTAGCCGCAATTACTCTTCGACATAATAATCTAAAAAACAAAAAAAAAAAAAACAAATAACTAATGTAGTAGAGCTAGATTAAAAGTATTACATGACGGTTGCTACAAAATATTCGTTTAAAGTTCGAATCTAGTTTACAAGAACAAAGACCAAACCTTTTCGTTCCTCTGTCTCGTTGATGAAAGCCATCTCTTTCAAGCTGTTTTTGACGTTATGCATATTGTTACAGTAAATACTCATATTTGTCCATCTTTTCATCATGAAGATTACCATGTTTTCTTCTGGTCGATATTGAAAGTTTTGAACCTTATCTATTGCCACCCCACATTCAGACAGCTGATTTTCAATAACTGGCATAAAAACCATATCAATTCTTTTCTTTCTGAAAGAGTTTTTTACTGACTTAAGTTAGACAACATATGTAGTTCATAAACATGAAGCTTATTATCTTTGATAAAGCTTAAGAGAGCTCTTTCATAAAAAAAAATTAATGATGTATAAAATTTAAAGATTAAGTTACACTAAAAAAAGTTATAAAGAGCAAACGAAGTTTTACAAACGGTTAAGTGAAACCTTTCTGGAGTGAAAGTGCAGTTTTTAAGTTCGTCTCTGATCTCTTTGAACTCAGATTGAAAACTTTCATCTTTCTTTTTGAACCATTGTTCATCGCGAGAAGCAATATACATCATGGTTTTACATCGCTCTTCTTCTTCTATAAATTTAAAAAACTGTTTAATTTTGTTAATTATCTTCAAAAAACTTTTACCTTTTAAATCTTAACATATACAGAAGTAATAAAAGCGTAGTTTTTGCTATTCCTCTAAAGCAGGGCTTCCAAAAAATGTACTAATAATCGCCCGTTAAAAGGGAATTTAAAAAAAAGTTGCGCCCATTCATTCCAACCGAGAACAATTGTTTGAGTTTTAAACTTCCTATAAGTAGTCCCTAAAACTTTTTTTTATTTTTTATAACAATCCCCATCTTATCTAGTGTAAGATAGTTCATTACTAAAACTAAAATAAGTAAAAGAGCAAGCTTTAGAGTTGAAATTCTACAACATAATATAAATTTAAAAGCTCAAATTTACCCCCTACTTTTTATTTCCTCACTCTTACTAACGTATGTAACTTTTACAATAAACAAGCTAGGTTAAAAAGGAAAAACATTTTGTTAGCTGTTGTACTTCAGTAAACTGAATGACGAAAAATAGTAAACAAAACTTTAAGTTAGCTTTATTGATTATCCGAAATTAATTTAACTGATAATAAAGATGAATATAATTTATTAACTTATTAAAAACTATATAACTAAAAAACTTTCGTTTTCTTCTTTATGTGTGAAAAAGTTTAGTTGTAAGCTATATACATGCTATATAAGTATATATGTTTATATTTACACAAAAAAAATTTTAAAGCTAGTTATTCAACAATAAACCTAGTTCAAGTGAAAATGATTTGTTTTGAGCTCCTTTTTTGTTTTTATTTTCCACTGTAGAACCTACAACAAAAAACTAAGACAAATATCGTTTTTTTGCTGATGAAATAGATTTAAACATAATTAAATTATATCATGAATTATAGTTTTTTAAACACAGCTAAAAATTATAGCTCAAATATTTCATTCAATGGACCTGGTGATGGAAATAACTTTAATAACAAGATAAACAACTATTAACTACCCATTTTACATATTTTATTAAAAAAAACAAAAAAAAAATTTAGCAGCAATTATTTGTAGTTTCACGAAACTAAATATTATAAGAAGAAAAGTTTACATAAAAAAGAAACAAAACACTTTATGATGTTTTACTTTTAATAACTAATAGTGAAAAAAATTACAAGAGGTAATTAAGTGGTAGCATAAACTTTGCTAAGAAAATTAAATTACGTCTATTGACTTGTTTTAAATTGTTTACTTCTATATTTTTTAACTAAAGAAGAAATGTGTTGTTTTGAGTAAAGTAAAACAAGATTAGAATTATAAAATAAAGATATTATGGACAATAAAAAGCTTTCTTTAATGCGTAATTATACTTTAATAATATTTTAGTAAGATAAAATAGAAAATTGAGAATTGTCTTTCTAAATTTGATTTGCATTATTCAAAAAGCCTAACAATAAATCTCACTTATAATAGTTAGTTGTTACAAATACGTCTTGATTATTTAAGTTTATTTTAATCTGTTGTTAAGTATTATAAAATAAATTTTAATTATTTTATTATTTATTAAAGAAAAAAATTATATCATAAATTAAACATAAATATAGAGAAAAAATTTTTATACGTTTTAATAGCAAAGTATACCAAAATATCAAAGCATTTATTCTTTATTCATATAAAAAATTTAAATTAATTTACTTTTTTCTGAAGGCAACCTGTATGGAAAGATTCCTAAAAAACCTGGATACTGTCCTGTAAAAACACTTTCTTAATACACAAACGTGTAACTAAAAAACAAGTTGTTTTCAAACTAACTAAGCATTTTTGTGAAGCATTTATCCAGAAAACTTTTCAGAGTCTCTGTTGGCTTCAAGTCAACCGAAGTCAGGATGTTCAAGCTGTAAACTAAAGTATTGATGTTAATCAGATGAAAACTGTACCTCGTGTTAATTACTTTGAATTGCGAGGAAACGATGGCAGGTAAGGTTTTCATTTCTTCGTTGTGCAACATCATATGATCACTTATCTGTTGGATTGCTTGATTCCTTTCCATCAAAAAGCGTCTGACTTGATCTCGTACGAGTAGACAATGCTTTCTGTCAAACATTTGGAGAGTAAGATACAAGCCTTCGAATATCTTTCTGAATTTTAGCTCTACTTCATCGAGAGACGACAAAAATGACTTGTACATTTCGAGTTCATCTAAAGTTTTGTACCAGTTAAAAACTTATTGGCTGATCATTGTTAATAACCACACACAAGTTTTTTTTTACCAAAAAAGTAGAGTTTTCTCATTTGTGTTAACAAAAAGACGGATAAAAGGTTAAAATATAACGTTTTAAGCACATTTTAAGCAGTTTTTTTTATATTATATAATATCTAACTGCACAAACAAATATAAAAATAGTTATTAAAGTTTTACAAAAAACATCAAATGTACCTAAGCTGAATTCACGCAGTAAAACTAATTAAGGTTTAGGTAATAACAAATAGCAGTTAATAACCTTTTATTTCTTTTTCCTCGTTAATGAAGGACGTTTCTTTCAAACAGATGAAAGTGCTATTCATATTGTTTTTGTGAACACTGATGTTTGTCCAGCGTATTATCATCTGAATACCAAAATGGTGTGGATACTTAAACTTCTGAATGTTGTAAAGAGCCCTGTTGCAAACTGTCATGTATTTCATCATCGCAGACTTTTTCAAGTCGACCTCTTCTTTTCTGCAATTGTTTTACCTGTTAATCTTTAGCTAAAGTGGGAAAAGATCAACAACAAAAAACTTTTCTGCGTTTAAAAGAAATTTAACTGATCTACAAAAAAGTTCAAAAATGTTTCAAAAATTGTTAGCTAACCCGTGAGGAGCAAAAGTGCAGTTTCTGAGTTCGTTTCTGATCTGTTCGTACGCGCTTTGAAAATGTTCAGCAATTTTTTTGGATTCAGTATCACAGTAAGTGGCAAAACGCATCATAGACTTGTAATCATCATGTTCTAAAGTGAAAAAATGTTTTATCGTAAGAATCAGAGGCTAGTAACTTTTTTGTAAATGACAAGCTCAAAAAATCTTTGAGGAGATAAAAAAATATTTTATTGTTTTGTAGGGTAGTTTAAATCAGAGCGCATTTATAAGTTACAGATTTAAAAATAGCTCTTTAAGGCCGTCCTGTTTTGATTAACTCATTGTTAAGTAGTGCGTATACGTTTAATAAAAATATTACAATAAAGAAAATAAAGTACAGCTACTTATTAATATTAATTTAATAGTTTATTGGCTTAAAAACAATAACGACATTATTTATTTTAGTTTAATTACTTTAAAACTTACACTGCAAATTATTATTGATTACAACGCGAACTAGCTTGTAAAAAAACGTAATTATCGAGTAAATAGAATTTTACACAGCTATTTAATTAAATTTATTCTTGTTAAGTACAATATAGCATCATAAACTTATTTTGGGTGGATTTTGACTTAGTGTTCCATTTCTGTCTTCAACGTTATTAACTGAAAAAAATGTTTTAATTTTATTTTGAATATAAAACATTCAAAAATATAAAAACCAGTTTTATCTGTTTTATCTCAGCAACTAAGTAAAAATTATAAATCTATGAAGAAAGTGTTTATAAGTTTGTTTTTGTAGAGGTGTGTAAATTAGATACTTTATTTACGACCTGGTTTCGGTGACAATTAAATTGCGACCTTTTCAAGTTAAGTAAATAGTAAACTGCACATAACAATGTTGCTTATCTATAATGTTGTTTAAAAACTTACTTATGCGCACCTCTATTTAAATAGGCTCTTCAAATTCCAGTAAATTGACAACCTTTTTTAGTTAAGACAATTAGTTATATAAGTTTATTTTTGAAAAGTTTAAGTTTATTAAACTTTTGTTATGTTCACCTACATTCAAAGTTTTTATAAAATTAACTTTAAACAAGTTACCTAATTCAAGGGAGAAAAGCTCGTTTTCTACTCCTCTTTTCTATTTTACTTTCACAGTAGAATAATCTTCATCTAAAACAATATTAAGTAGCCTTTTTTTAAATCAATAAAGTAAAGAAGCTTTAAGTGTTTAAAAATTGCTATGAATTCTATGTTAGTGAATAGAATGAATGCTTTTTAAAATACTCAATTATAATTTACTACATTAAATTGTTATGTGCAGAAAAATGATGCGGATGAATGTTTCATTTACCTAAAACTATATAAGTTAACCTTTCCAAGCGTTCAATTACAAATCTAAAAACATAAAAGTTTAATTTTTTTTTTGTTTTTTAAAGTTAAGCTTACAGTTTAAGTAAAATTTTGTTTGGCATATGCAAAGTTATGTTGAAAGTTGTATTATGTACTTACAACTAAATAGTTTTTCGTTAATGTTTCACTATCTTTGTTTTAAGTTTTATAAAAAAAAAACAATATCATAGAATTGTTATAGTAAATGGATATTTAGCTAAAACTATAATAAATATTTTAGTTATATAAACAGGCTGTACTAAAAAAATAGTGTTTTAAGTATTTTTGTAGTTGTATTTACTGTTGCAAAGTTTTTTGATGTTGTAAAGTTAAAAAATAAGTTATTTGTTTTACCATCTTATTATACTTAATAAAAGTGAACTTAAACTAAATAAAACATCAATTATAATTTCATGTTTACTAATCTATATTTTTACTAATCTAAACTTAATTTTTTATAAAAATTAAATAAACTAAATTTATATGAAAGAGATTTTTGTACTTTAAATAGTACTAAATAAATACAAAAGTTTAAATTTTAGTAATACTAATCAATTATTAAAATTAACATTTTTACTAGACATATTGCTGCCTAAACAACCTTTTTTATTTATGTTAATGAAATCTTTATCGATTAAATAAACTAACTAACTACATGCTGAGCTATACATTAGTTCACAAATGAAAATTGCTAACAATAACAACATAAAGAAATGTTTTTGAAAATATGCAAACAAATATTAGACAGGTATTTATTTATAACTTTCTAAGTGTTGTGTTTAGTAGTTTAGTTTAACAAACTGTGATGTTTCTTTAAAAATAAAAAACATTTTTAGTTTAAGTTCGTTTAGTGAAAATAAAATAAAAACCATTTAACGTATTCTTTATAAAATATTTTGTGTATTAAACTTTTTTGTTCAAAATATTCAATTCTTCATTTTATTTAACAGTTATGAATTAAAAAAAAAACATTGTGCTTTTAAAAGTCAGGGTCGTCATTTTTAAGCGGGTGTCTTTTTCTATAATTTGACATGAGGGATTAATACAATCTAGCATGTTCAATAAGTTTTTATCATGTGAAAAGTTAAAAGTGAAAAGTGAAAAGTCACGATTTGCAGAGTGAATTTAAGAGTTTTTGCAAAATTGGTTTTGTTATAATTGTATAAGTTTATATTTAATCTTACATCAGACAAAAATAGAAATTATACTAATGGTAAGTATTTAAATTATTTAAATATTTTTACTTCGTTCAGACATTTAGTAGTTATTTCTTTAAATTTGATATTAGTAGAAAAGTATCAAAATATGTCAAAAGTTTAATTTAAAGTAATGCTAACGATAAATAATAAAGTTATTTTGGTTTTGTAGAAAAAAGTTAGTTACTTAAATTCGCGATTAATAGTAATTTTTAATGCAGCAATTTTGTACTACGTTTATCTGTTTTGCTAGTTATTTATATTTTTTATGTCAAAAACAAAAGCCTACTACATTTTTTTACCTATATTTAAACAACCAATATTTTCAATACAAGTTTTAATATATTTTTACTGCAACTCATCAGAAACTTACTGCAGACATTTAAAGTATAACAATAGTGTTTTCAACCAAAAACAACAAACTTTAGAAGACTACTTAGGTGATTAATTAGATTGCTGTAGAAAAACAATCAACAACAATATATTTTTTAACATTTCTAGATTAATGTAAAATCGTAATTGCTGCAAAATAAAAAAATTTAATTACAAAACAAAATGTTTAAAACAAACAAAGACACTTTTAAGTAAATAAAACAACTAAAGAAATTTTTAAATAAACTAACTAAAAACACTTTTAAATAAATAAAGAAACCTTGTAGTCAAACTGTTTCTGCTTACATAGTTCTTGCATGAACTAATACAGTCGACTTAAAAGTAAAGAGTAGAAAGTAAAGACTATAGTAATATTTGTTTCTAAACCAGTTCTTAGATTGAAACTAAAAGAATTAATATCCTACCTCGATAACAATTTTATTATTTAGAAATTTAATTACTTCTGTGAAAGAAGTAATATTTGACAAACATTTAGGCATCTAAAAACGAGAGTGAATGAACATATATCTAAATGTGTATTGAACTATATAAACGAAAAGACTAATAATAAGACGACAGCTGTTATAAATGCGTCAAAAAGGTTTTCGATAGCAGATCATCTGATTAACAACGTCTATTGTACAAACAATTATGATTTTTCAAGATTTAAGGTTAATAACAATTGTACAAACTCCATTAATTTGTTTAGGTTAAAAGCAATCTCAATATTTTTGAACCAACCTGAACTATGTAAGCAGAAAGAGTTGGACTATAAGGTTTCTTTATTTGTTCAAAAGAGTCTTTGGTTAATTTATTTAAAAGTTTCTTTGGTTATTTTACTTACTTAAAATTGTCTTTGTTTGTTTTAAACATTTTGTTTTGTTATTTTAAATGTTTATTTTGCATTAATATCGCTATTTTTACATTAGTGAAAAAAAAATTTGTTAATTGTTTTTTACAGAAATCTAATTAATCACTTAAATAGTTTTCTAGAGTTTGTAGTTTTTGATTAAAACAAACTATGTTTTTACTTCAAATGTCTGCAGTAAGTTTCTGATGATTTGCACTGAAAATTTGTTAAAACTTGTATTGAAAAACATTGATTCTTTTTTATAGAGGTAAAAAAAAATTATAATTTTGTTTTAAATAACTAGGTAGGAAAATATACTTGTATATAAATCAAAGTTTATACTGTCAAAGAAGAACTGCCTTGCTTTTTTAGAAAGACTAAAAACTAAAAAAAAAAGTTTTTTTTAGTTTAAGAATATTAAATACATTTTTAAGCTGTCTGTTTTGTTTTGTAATCTTTTGAATAAACTTGATTTTAAAATAAATACTGTTATAATAACATTGAAA
This sequence comes from Thalia democratica, assembly GCF_965202585.1. Classification (NCBI taxonomy): domain Eukaryota; kingdom Metazoa; phylum Chordata; class Thaliacea; order Salpida; family Salpidae; genus Thalia; species Thalia democratica. Next base: position 39,249,917 of record NC_139165.1, on the reverse strand, counting down.
AACATATAACAGCTGCCACTTTGATAAACAAAAATTAAGAAATAGTAACAACTTGGCTAATTTTCATCAATTGCTTTATTAAATTGACTAGTTAATCAAGCTACACATAAAATTAACAAACATATAACATATAACTTTTCAATACTATAAGCTGCTTAAACTTGTGTATCATTTATGTTGGTATACCATAATAATAAGTTTTTTTTTCATAGTTTTTTGATTTTTCCATATAAACATTTAAAAGTAGACACTCTAGACTAATTAATAAAAAATATTTAAAAAAAGGTAGTTTAAAAGGTTTATTTATATAAAAATATATTTTCACAAAAATATTTACTTTTTAAACAAAAACAAGTATAACATAAAATAAATACGTTTACCGATAAAGAAAAAAAAATAAATTTAAACTTACTTTAAAAGTTTTTAAGAAATTGTTGAGTAAGATCAATTTACTAATATAAAGCATAATATACAAAGTCAAGAATGAAAAAAAAACCTGTACTTTCGAGTGATGAGCAATCGAATACATATAATATTATTCTCAACACTCCCCTGATGAGTCTGATTGTTTTATAAAACATTTAAAATAAAAGTCTGTACAATTTTAATAAAAAACTTCAGTATATAACACAGCGTAATAAAGATACCTTAAAATAAATCATTTTCATAACAGAAACTGTAAAATATGAATAAAGACAATGTCAAAATATTTTTTTGTCGCTACTTTACAGTTTTGTTACAGTTTTTTCTTTTGAAATGATTAATGTATCAAAATCGGTAACAGAGTTTAGTAAAATACAAAGGTTGGTTTACATTAAAAGTAATATATTTAACATATATATTTTAGTTCAGATAATTTAACAGTGCATAGACATCGTTAAATATCTAAAAAATATCATGTTATAAACGATATTTGAACTTTATTTTTTAACTTGAATTTATAATACTTTAACTTTTTTAGATAACTAAAAAATATTCAAAAATTAAAAAAAAACTTCTTATTTATTGTAAAGATAATGTTTGGCTTTGCTGTCACATTTAAAACAACCTTAATTTTTCATTAAGTTTTATGAAGACCAAATGTAAGTGTAATAAATAATGAAATAAATTTAAGATCTTAAATTGTTTTTTAATCTATGATACTAAACCTGTTTTAAGTAACAAAGAAAATTTATTTTCAATATGAAAAAAGACATATCTTTAAAAATTGTAAGCACACAAGACAAATTTATCTAAATAAAAAAAAAACATTCAAAATTTTGTTCAAAAAGCTAAACTTAGAACGTTCTTATAGCACCTAGCTTAATACAAAAAGCAACTTTTAATACAATATTGCTTAAACAAGTTAAAACTACAACAGCTAAGAAAGTGGTCAAAACTGAAATGAGAATCAAAAATAAATTTAGGTTAAATGTTTACGAGTATCTAAATCTAAACTACTAAATAACCCAAACAATTATGTAAACTATTTTGATTTCTAAAATAAAATAAAACTTTTTATATACATGCTGTGCTAAACCAATCTCCTTCTAATAAAAACTGCAAATAAACTACTAATTAACTTGAAGTGATGCGCAAACAATAACAACAGCACAAATATTTGTTTGTACCTTAACCGTAATTACGCTTACTGCAAACCGTAGTTATGTTTATTTTTAATTCTTTAACGTGGCTTATGTTAAAAAAGAATAAATTTTAATTTGCTCATAAAACACGAAATGAATTAAAACAAAATAATGAAACTTTTAACTTCAACTACATAAAAGTTTGGACATTAAAATTAATTTTAATTGCATTTTTTAATGATGCGCTTTATATATTTCTCTATGCCAAAACGCTTCGTAGCAATAACTTAGATTTTTATATATAATTTTTAGCTTTTAACAGTTAAATGTACTAAAGTAAAGTTTATAACTATTATACTTTTTGATAAACAGACTTCAAAACTTTTTTTTTCGACTTTACTTTACTTTTTTACAATCGCAACTTAAGTTTAACTTCGTTTTAAACGTTTTCTAACTAGTTTAACTTCTAGTGTTATGTAAAACACAAAAGTAGGCGTTTTAAAAGTATTAAAGTAATAATGTGTAAAAAACGTAAGCTTACACGACTATTGTTTTCAGAAAAAGTGACATCTCTTTTATAGTCTCAGCAAAGTTGTCTTCGGTTTAAGATAAAAAGTTTGACTGTTATTTTACGTGTATACTTTTATTTAAGTGTATAGGTAAACTTTCTTTTTATTAAGAAGGCTCAGTAGAATACCAGTTTTGTTATTAAATTTATTCTGTATATAAAACTATGGTTATTTTTGTACTAGTTTTTTTTAACTCAAAACTGTTTTAATATTTTTTACTAAAAACGCGTTATATAAACTTAACAAGTACGTTTAAAGAAAACTTTCAGTGCTATAACATCAAGTACTGTATTATAAACTTTTGACTACTCTAATCAAACAGTTAAACGGTTAAGATTGATTTAAAAAACAAACAAAAAAAAATATTAATTAGTAGAACTATATGTAACTTTAATAAGTTAATGTTGATATTTTCATGATAAATGTTCTGAAAGTAAAGTATAAGTTATAAAACACACAGTAAAGATTAATTTTTAATTATCGACTAAATTTTCTAAACTAGCTACTTCTAAACATTTTTGCTTACAGATGCTAGTAAAATTTTACGATACAAAACAGTATTTTAGCATGAGACGAGTTTCCTTTGTACGATGGGTGACTTTTTCCTTAAAAGTTAATTTTGTAAGGTCACTTTTCTACCATTGTCTATTTTGCACGAAAAATGTCACCTTTTCTCAAAAACAAGCATTAAAAGTCGCACAAACATTTTAATAGTACTTAGCTTAATACAAAATAGAATTTTTAGTACATTATTGATGAAACAAGTTAAAATTACAACAGCTAAAAAAGTAATCAAAACTGAAATGAGAATCGAAATAAAAATTTACATAAATATTCACGAGCATTTAAATTTAAAATACTAAATAACCTAATTGTATAAATGAACTATTTTGATTTCTAAAAAACTTATAAATTGCTATCTGCAGGTTAAACTGGGGACAATCTGCTTTGAATGAAAACTACAAATGAGCTGATAATCAATTTGAATTGCGCAAATATTACAAACAGCACAAATATTTGTTTGTACCTTAATCGTAATCACGCTTACTCCAAACTGTAGTTATGTTTACTTATAAATTTGAACGATTTATGAGTGCTTTGTTTTAACAAAACTAGAAAACTCTGTATCTTGCTCAAAAAAAATACCATATGAATCCTAAAAACATTTAATTTAAGTAGAAGTCCTAATTATAACTTAAATTACAATATCCTGAAAAACTTGAACTTAAAAATTGATTTGTTACTGTTTGTTTTAGAAACACGTGTTTTATTTGGATTTTTTTTTTGCAAAAGCGCTTAAAACTACAATTTACATTTTCTATTTCACTCCTTATTTTAGTTTTTAACAGTTAATTGTCTTAAGGGAAAATTCTGACATAATTTTTTGTTTTTTTTTTGTTTTAAGTTTTTGATAAATGAAATTTAATATTCTTTATAAATTTTTCTATTTTTTTATGAGCGCAACTTAAAGCTTACTTTAGTTAAAATTTTGTTTAAATAATTTAACTTATAGGATTGTGTTGAACAAATAAAAGTAATAAAGTTTAGGTAAAAAAAACATTATATATGAACAACAACACCTTACCTTTCTAAATTTAATGTTTTTATTTAGACTATATTTTAAACATAACTTAAACTTACAATTTCTTAAAACATATTAGAATTATTTTAAATAGAATTAAGATTCAGTATAACAAACAAAACTTTAGATATTTTAACGAAAAGAAAAACATTTAATTGTTTATAAAAGTTAAATTAGTCTAAAAAAAGTATTTTAATCTATTTGGTAGTATTGTTCTAATCTTTAACACCTCAACACTAACCCAGTGTTTCTAAGGTTTAATTTGCGATATTTCTATAAACAATAATTATAAGTTTTAATTAAATAAAAATAAATAACGATATGTTCATAAATAACGTAAATTTCAAAAAACTTATTGTAACCAAACTTTTTTCACGTGTTGTGTACGAAATAAATTTGTTAATTTTTGTGAATAGAGACGAAACTTTTCATAATTTGTTTAACAAATTATGTAAATTAATACTTGTTATTTTCTAAATTGCAGTCTTGTTCTTAATTGAATGATGGAAAATTTATATCAGTTTTTATTCAATATGGCCTAAAGACTTCTAAATTGAAAAATGTTTCTAGAAACTGTAAGATAGCGTTTGAAAAGTGATAAAAAACTAGTTCCAAAAAGTAATACTGTTTATGTAACTAAAATACTTGTATTTCAGAACGATCAACTCTAACTTTTTAAAGTTGATTAAGTATAAAAAAATTGTAAAACATCAAAAAAATTTCGAAAGGTGCTTGTTCAACTTTTAAATCAGAAAGAAAGTGTACTACCCTAAAGTTTATAAATTGTAGGAACTATTCATAACTTTTTTAGAATGCTTAAACCTATAATTAACCATGGCATTTCATATACCAAAAAAATAGTTAAAATGTTGTCATGAATAGGTTGAGTACAAGTATAACCAAATTATAAGCTAACTAAACGTATTTATATTAACTAATAACTCAATTTATTTATTTTTTAATTATAAAAGAAGATGATATAAAACTCATAAAAAAAATTGCATTAAAATACTATCAACAATTAAAAAAAGTAATTTTGTTTATATAAAACTGAATAAGTATAAATAATTTACTAAGAGTATGATAAATAATTAGTTGTTTTAACTTACTTATAATATATTAAGATCAATGTTTAATTATTAAAAAAAAGTTGCTAAAATTTAATGATCAAATGAATTGATGATAAGTTTTAAAAATCAAGCTTGCTAAAACATAATTATAACTTTAGACTGAAAGTTTGGTCGGTTTATTTTTAAAAAGCTGCACGTAAAAAATATGCTTATTACTACATAATACCATTAGAAGAAAAACAATGAGAGAATAGAAATAATAATATTTTAAATCAAAAACATAGTTTCAGGTTAAAAATTTATATTTTTGATTGAAAAAAAGTCAAATAATTATTAAGCTATATTATGTGGGAAATAATTAAAGTTTTTAGAAATGTTAACATAGAACCGACAAAAGTTTTAGAAACATTTGAAACGTGTAGCATTTAAAAATAAGTCTAATTATAAAGCTTTAAATCAAACGTGCAGCTAAAATTGATCAATGTATTAGTACTTTGTTATTAATTGATTAAGATAAAAATTTATATTTTTGAAGTTGTACTTTAAACAATGCTTATTTTACTTCTTTAGTAGATCATTAAGGTTAAAAATAAAGATTTTAATACAGTAGTGAAATATAGGAAAATTTTTAAACTTAAGTAAATAAGCTGAACTATAACCATTGAATAACAAAACGCAAAATTGAGTTAGCACCAATAAGTCTGGTTCAGATGAAATTTCCAAATCTTTTTCTATTATTTGATCTTTAGAAAGAAGTTTTCTCGGAGGCTGTCGGCTTGGCAGAAGGTGCTAAAAATTTTCTTGTAAAAATTCTAGCTATGCAATTGAGAAGAAAAATTTAACTTAGATAGAGTTAAAACAGTTTACTTAAAGAACCCTACATTGAAAATTTTCAAACAGTTTTTAAACAGTTTATTAAATACGACAATCATTTTAAAATAAGGGAAAGTTTAAGACATTATCTAAACATATAAATTTCAACACACAACAGTTTTTTGTTCTTAAACTATATTTCTTCACAGAATTTAATAGCTAAATGGTACAGCTAAAACAAACTACTTTTTTTTCGATTTCGGGTTTATTTGGTCGGTAATTAGAACATAAAAAAAACGGGACATTTTGGACCTTTTTAGTCTGCGTAGTATATCTCAAAAAAATAGATATAAATTGTAGAATTAATTACAACAGTAAGTATTTTGTTTTTATTAAACTTAAAATTTTTTAGAATATTGACCAGTTTTGGTTTTCATTTAATGTTTTCTTACTTTTTTAAAAAAAGTTAAGAAAATCGAACTTAACTGATAAATAACTATATTTTTCAAAAAACTAAAAATATAAAAATGTTAAATAAAACTTTTCTTTTGGTTACGGAAAATAAAAAACATTCAAGACACTTTTGTAGTTCATAACTTGCGTAGCATCTCACAAGAAATAATTTAACAATTTTTTAACACTTAAAAATTTTTTTTGTCAGTTTGTTTAGATAAAGATAAAAACTATTAAGCAAGAAGATCCTAATATCTCCTTAGTTTAGAATGATTGTCGTTTAGTAAATCATAAATAAAAAAAAAGTTCGACTTAAGTAGATTGATATAAAAAAAAACAATTAAAACAAGGAAAATAAATTGATAGTATAATAAGTTGAAATTTAATGAGTGTTAAAAGTTCATTTTTAGTAAAACTACATAAAGACTAAATTTAGTTTAAAACAGAAAACTTAAATTTCAATAAAAGAACACTTTTGTAATGTCTTTTTTTGAAGTTTGTTTTGAAAACAAACTATGATTAATAAAACCCTAAAAAAGAAAACACTGATTGAGTTAGAAATAATCGGGTGAGAAATGATCGGGTTAGATATTATCGGGTTAGAAACGATCAGATAAGAAATGGCCAGGTTAGAAATAATCGGGTTAGATATAATCTGGTTTTAAAAAAGATCGGGTTTGAAATGATCGGTTTAGAAGTAATTGGGTTAGAAATAATCGGTTTAAAAATGATTAGGTTAGAATTAATCGTGTTTTAAATATTCGGGTTAGAAATGATCGGCTCCTATCGCAAGCAGAGTATATACAATCGAGCAAAACAGAGCACTTTAGTAATAAAACTATTTTAAAATTTGAACTTTTAACATCGTTCACGGCTTTTTTCTTAAACTAAATATTTAAAAATATTTCTCAAAGTTTAATGATTGGGTAATTCTAAGCTTGGTAATCTGATATGCAAAATTTTTACATGTTAAAAATAATTGTATTAACAAAATAAAAACATAACGTACTAAAGTAAACTTCTTAAGAAAAAGCTTACTACGCATTGTTACTAATCATAAACATTTTAGCATTTTAGTTTAAATTTTTGATTAGAGTTTGCCCAAAATAAGGTTTGATAAAGGTATACGTATTTTACAAAAATTTAAGTATATAAATGATTAGCTAAGATTACTGTTTCAAGTAAAGCTATAACAGTGTATCTTTAATTTAATAAAACTTTATTTTTTGTATTTGTAAACTTTGTTTGATTTGGTATAGTTGAATTTTTAGGCTAATAAAAGTGTTTAAAATCTAAATAGTAAATCAAAATAAAAGATAGAAGTCTATATTTATTGTTATTATTCATTAACTTTTTTCAGTGTATAAAGTACTTACAGTATCTATATTTATGTTAAGTTTTTATTTAAAAAATTAAGTTGAGTTTATGGTTAAATTGACATCTTTAAAAAATAAAGCTATTTTTTGTCTGTTTGCCAAATTTTATATTTCAAAGATACACAAAACAAAAGTTTTCATATTTTGCTTAACTTTTTAGTTATTTACTAAGCAACAGGGGCATAGCGTAGGGAGGGACACTGGCGCATGCGTGCCACCCAAAAAAAGAAAACCAGTAAAAAAAAAGAAATTAATATCTTTATCCTTTATTGTTTATTTTTTCTGCTTAGTTTGCCTTTTTTCAACTATGTTTATCTAGTATTCGAAAAGTTAAACGAAATTTTGAATACCAATTATTGACAATTTAGGGAAATTCCCCAATAAACTGATTCGGTGCGCAAGCGAAAGTGCGCACCGATGTTGATGAAAAACTCCGTAAGGAAAATTTTTATAACTTTAACAACTTTATAAGAATTTAGACTCAAAAAGAACGCAACTAATTACTGCACCGCAGTAGTATAACCTTATGACAAATTTTTCTACAAAAAGTTTACAAAAATACGTCACGCTTAAAGAAAAATTAAACAATTTTACAATTTTTTTTTACGCTACATTGTTAAGACTACTGCTAGTTTTCTGATCTTTATTTTTGTAAACATACAAGTAAAAACGTTTCGGCCTATGAAAAACAAATTTTGTTTGTGATTTTTATTTTAAACAAATACAATCAGATGAATTAAATTTAAAAAGTATACTTTTAGTTATTTTACAAAGTTGTAATAAATTGTAATAACAGTTATAAAGATGGTCTATTTTAACTTCTGTGTAACTTTATTTAAATTATGTGCAATGAGGTGTTTTTATCACTGTTGTATTGTATATTAAACAGATTGTTATTTTTTTCGTAAATAAAACAGATACTTTTGTTTTATTGAATATTTTAATTTTTAAAGATATTAATTTTACTGTAAGTAGTAAAAACAATTTTTATTTAGTAAGTTTACACCTTTGCAAGTATAAGTAATTCTAATGAAATTTATACTTTTTTTAAATTGTTTAATTTTGTAATATATATGTATTTTAAAAAATAGTTACTTCGAACTTATTTTACCTAATGAATTTATTTCAATTATATAACTTATTAAAAGATCTTTTTATAGCTAATTACAAAAGTATTAATTCAGGGGATTTTTTTTGGAAAACAAAATTGCGCACCCCTGACCAAAATACCAAGCTACGTCACTACTAAGCTATGAAAATAAAGTTTCAAATCAAGTTTATATAGTCAAAAAGTAATCAATGTAGAAGTAATAACAATGAGCAAAGGGTAATTAACAATACATATGTAGTTTTAATTAAATTAACCTAAACGCAAATAGAAAATACGTAGAAATTTATAAAACTATTTATGAAAACAAAGAAACAGTATAATCAAAATATATATGTTTACACGACTTAGATTTTTCTTTACAAAATACATATAACCTCAAATTTAATTAAATAAAAAATGCAAAAACAACTTTTAACAATTTTAAATGTTTTCAAATTATAATTAATTGCACAATCAGGGAAGAATAATTGAGTACTTTATTATTTACATTATTTGAATAAGAACTCAAAAATTATAGAGAAAAATTTCAACCAATTAATAAGTAAATCTTATCACTCAGCAAAACCTAGAGTTATTTTCATATCTAGACCATTGATTAGACCTGGGAGCAAAGGTATGTTATCAGAAAAAAAAGGTAGTTTATCAGTTTAACTCCTTCTGTGAAGATAGTTATTTCGGTATGACTTCAAATCAATTTGATAAAAGCATATTTTAAAAAGTATTGATGAATTGTGTAAAATGAGTACTAAAGAAAATAAAATTAGAAAGGTAGTAAATGTCTCAAAAATATCTGCTATAGCAGAATACCTAGTTAATAACTATGATTTTGCAAATAACAATTATTTGAAAAGAATAAAAATTTTTAGATACTGTTATAGAATTTTTGATTTAATTAAATTTAAGGCTATATGTATTTTGTTAAGAAAATCTTAGATGTGTAAACATAAAGATTTTGATTATATTGTTTCTTTATTAATTAGTTTTAAAAATTGTACGTATGTTTTATTTATTTTTAGTTTCAATATTATGTATTGTTAGTTACCCTTCGCTCATTGTTATTACTTTTTCACTGATTACATTTCATGGATTTGAAACTTTGTTATTATTGCTTAGCAAACAACTGAAGAGTTAAGCACGAAATATATTTGGTTGTAAAAATCTGAGTAATGTGTATCTTTGAAATAAATTGTTGAGTTGTCAAAAAATGTTTAATCTTAGCAAAGTATAAACTTCGTTAATTGTTAAAAAATAATACTTATCAACAATACTTTACAAATAATAATTCTTTACCTGAAATACTGTCAGCAGAACTTTCATGGGTCGAATGCTTTTGAAATTCCCCTGCAAAAAAATTCTTATTGTACATAAGTTACATTTAAACTGTTTCCATTAAAATTTTATGACTTACTTTCCAGCTTCGCGGAGCCTTCAGCCAAAAAATCTTTCAGAGTCTCTTTCGGCTTCAAGTCAGCCGAAGTGAGAATGTTCAGGCTGTAGGTTAAAAGTCTGATGTTAGTAAAATGGTAGGAGATCTGCACGTTCATCACTCTGTGGTGCGAAGACACCACGGCGGGCATTTCACCGACTTGTTCTTTTTGCACCGAAAAAAAATGAGCCGCCGCCTTCGCCATTATTTCGCCCACTTCAGCCGAACAGCGATCAAGATGGTCTCGTACGAACGGGGAATGCTTTCTTTCAAAAATGTTGAGAATGCGGTGCAAGTTTTGGAATATTTTTCTGAGTTGCAACTCCATTTCAACGTCGGATGACAGCATTTTTTCATAGTTTTTAAGCTCGTCTAATAGTTAAAACTAATGTTTAACTATTTTTGTTACTTTATTAAAACTTATCAAACACAATAGTAGCAAAAAAAAAGGTAAAACGTATGAAAATTAAAAACAGTTTCAAAAACTTAATGTAAAAGTAACAAACAATTTTTTTGCTAAAACTTAAAGCAATTTTTTGAAACATCTTATTTGTTATGTTTTAGTTGCATTGTTCTACAAACTAAATATAAAAATTCATAATAATTGATCAATTTGCATAGCAATTTTTTTAATTAAAAGCTTAGAACAAAAATCTAAAATAAAATATTACTTTCTTTTTTTTTTATTGAAAAACAAATCAAACAACCTTTCTGTTCTTTTTCCTCGTTAATCAAGGACATTTGCTGAAAACTAAAAGAAACAATTTCCAAATTGTTACTATGAACGCTGATGTTTGTCCAGCGTATGATCATTTGGATCACAAATTCTCGTGGGTACTTGAAGTTCTGGATGTGGTAAAGAGAAATATTGATTTCTTTGTCGAAACTCTTTATATGAAACATTAACATGTCTATCTCGAACTTTCCGCAATTTTTTAAGTTAAAAAAGTATAACTGAAGCGAAAAAAACAATCAAAATTTTTTTGTGCGTTATTATGTAAAGAAAATATGCTCTTTATAAAAAACTCGAAAATGTATCAAAGTTTAGTATCTGATTGTGTTGAGATACAATTGCATTGCGTGGTACAAAATTCGAAACGCAACAAACCTGTGAGGAGCGAACGCGCAGTTACTGAGGTCGTATCTGATCTGCTGAAACACGATTTGAAAGGCATCGACCGCTTCTTCATATTTCGTATCACAACCAATGGCGAAAAGCATCATTTCTTTGTAATCCCACTTTTCTAAAAACACAACAAAACCATTTTGTTATAAAATTCTAGGGTGCAATTGTTGTTTATAAAGTTTTACTTTTGAAATTACATCCAAAACTATTCTTCAATGAGAAAAAAGCGTCTTGGTGTTTTGTAACGTGCATTAAAGCAGAATCCTATAATAAGTAGTCCTATCAGTTAATAATAACACGTTTAGAAAGTTAAAACTGCATGAACATAATTAAATTTACAGCATCAGCTAGTTGCTTGGCGGGGCGAATCTGGCAGTCAGACTCCTATTGAGCTTTTAGTGTTAGATTAAAATTTTTACCAATTATCATTAATTTCATCGCGCATTAGCTTGTGGAAAAAACGTAACAGAAAAACATGCCTCGAATACATTTCTACACAACTATTTAATTAAATACAATTTATTTAAATTAAGATATAGTTTTGAAAACTTATTTCGAGCTGAATTGCGTTTAGAGCTTCGCTGCTATATTCCACGTTGTTAGCTGAAAAAAAGTTTCAGTTTCCTTTTGGTTTAATACTTATAACAAAAAATATTCTTTGTAATTCAGCAACTAGGTAACTTTTAATTAATATATTTATATATGCTTTAATTATGCCAAAAAATTGATATAATATTTTTACACTATACCTAGTTCAAGGGAAAAAAGTTCGTTTTCTTCTCCTTTTTTGTTTTTTATTTCCACGCAGAATCTAAAATATGATTATCACTTTTTTTCAAACCGTTAAAACTATATACTTTAAAGCTTAAATTTCAAAGATCTAAAACTCATTAAAACTTTAAATCATTTAGTAGTAAAAAAAGATATTATTTTTAATTTCATTTAATTTAATAAACATATTGTTTAGTGCAATTAAAACTAAAGTGAATGAATGTTAATCTTTTACTTTAAACTTTATTTTTTGATTTATACAAGCATTAGATAAAAAATTAAAAAATTAAAGTTTTTGAAGTTGTCTTGTTTAGTTTCTGAATTTAATTTTAACTTAAAAAGTTGTTGATATATGTAGACTTATATTTAGTATTATTTATCTTTATTTAGGGAGTAGGATTAAACGGTTTTTCATTACTGCATCATAAGTATGAAGTATGATTTTCTAAAATAAGTAAGTAAACTATAATTACTTAAAAGAAAACTTTGTAAGTTTTTAAACTACTAAACATTTATATACATTGTATATAAGTAAACAAAAGTTATTGAAGTTGCAACATATGTCAAAGTTAAAGAAAAAGCTTTTTAATCTAAAGATAATAAATGAAGTTGTAGAGATAGCATTTAGAAATAAATAACTTAGCTACTTAAATTTGAAACACATTAGTATGTTAGTTAAAAAACTTTTACATAAACAATTTTTTTTTAAATATTATCACGTGCAGTTATATGAAAATACTTTAAATTAAAAAAAACATACAAAACAAAACTTAAAAATTAAAAACCTGCATTTTTTTCGGACTTACAGCAAAGCACATTCGAAAGAATTTTTAACATTTTGTCTTCAAGTTGATTTTTTTGGGTTAAATAAAAACTAACTAACAGCCTGGAATAATTTTACTTAAGATGTATTAGTATCACACTTTTTAAATTTACAAAAATTTTATAACAAAAGTTCACTTTTGTTTCAAAATCTTATTATTGTAAAGCTTTTAGTTCAAATTTTGGTATTCAAAAACCAGAAGTTAAACAGTTTTGTTTTTTAATGAGCTAAAAGTTATTTAGTATGCAAAAGTTTGCTGACTTTTAATTTTTATAATTTGTAATTAGGTTGAAAATATAAAGTTGATAATTAAATTAACTAGCATTCAAGCAATCCTAGATTTGTAAAAGACAAAACTAAATAAATCATTAGACGAAGGTAAGAATATAAACAGGTGTGTTATAAATTTAAAACCTTTTACTTAAGCGCATTTTGAAAACTATTTTGTTGTTTTTAGAATCTATAAACTAAGGTAATCTTTATATTTGTTAAATCTTTCAAATAAAAGAAAAGAAATTACCTCAATGAAAATAATATTCATTTTTTTAAACTTAAACGATAAACTTTTTTTGAGGCAAAGCTGAGGCTAGGTATAATTTTTTTTTGTATATTTTTGTATATTGTTTAAATTCATAGATGTCGTACGAACCAAAAAAAGTGTTTTTATATACTTAACCATCTAACACCGTGTTAATGACAATTCAATCATAGACTGTTTTAGAAAAATTTAATTTTGTTTAGTAAACAACCTTTTTTATTAGGCACGTTGCTGCTAAAATAACTTTTGTATGATGTTCTTTCTTTAGTAAATAATAGTTTTTAACGATTTTCTTTTTTCATCATAATAAAGTGTGAAATTTGATATTATAAAAAAGTTTACAGACCAACAAACCAAAAATATTGTAAATATGAATTAAGGTTAATAAAAGACTTTTTACGTTTAAAAACTTAAGTTTAATTGAACAATTACATTCTGACCTCTAAACATGTTTATGAATGATTACTGCTAACAATAACAGCTTAAAGTACGAATTCTCTCAAATTTTGCAAATATATAAATAATTAATTTCTATATATAAGTTTTCTAGTGGTAGTGATTAAAGTTGCTATAGTTAATATTTTCGTTTATTTTTGATAAAAGAAAAAAAAAATATTAATTTTGTTAAGTTGTGATAAAATAAACATATATATGTATATATTCAACTTGAAGAGTATTTTTAATACCTTTTTTAAAATTTAATAACTAAAAAAGAATACAAAGGTCAGTAGTAAATTCCGTTACACGAACCGTCAATTTCTACGCAGGTGACATTCTTGAACGAGTGTAACTTATGCGCAAGCCGTCAATTTCTACGCAGGTGACATTCTTGAACGAGTGTAACTTATGCGCAAGCCGTCAATTTTACGCAGGTGACATTCTTGAACGAGTGTAACTTATGCGCAAGCCGTCAATTTCTACGCAGGTGATATTCTTGAACGAGTGTAACTTATGTGCAAGCCGTCAATTTTACGCAGGTGACACTCTTGAACGAGTGTAACTTATGCGCAAGCCGTCAATTTTACGCAGGTGACATTCTTGAACGAGTGTAACTTATGCGCAAGCCGTCAATTTCTACGCAGGTGACATTCTTGAACGAGTGTAACTTATGTGCAAGCCGTCAATTTTACGCAGGTGACATTCTTGAACGAGTGTAACTTATGTGCAAGCCGTCAATTTTACGCAGGTGACACTCTTGAACGAGTGTAACTTATGCGCAAGCCGTCAATTTTACGCAGGTGACATTCTTGAACGAGTGTAACTTATGTGCAAGCCGTCAATTTTACGCAGGTGACACTCTTGAACGAGTGTAACTTATGCGCAAGCCGTCAATTTTACGCAGGTGACACTCTTGAACGAGTGTAACTTATGCGCAAGCCGTCAATTTTACGCAGGTGACATTCTTGAACGAGTGTAACTTATGTGCAAGCCGTCAATTTTACGCAGGTGACACTCTTGAACGAGTGTAACTTATGTGCAAGCCGTCAATTTTACGCAGGTGACATTCTTGAACGAGTGTAACTTATGCGCAAGCCGTCAATTTCTACGCAGGTGACATTCTTGAACAAGTGTAACTTATGCGCAAGCCGTCAATTTTACGCAGGTGACATTCTTGAACGAGTGTAACTTATGTGCAAGCCGTCAATTTCTACGCAGGTGACATTCTTGAACGAGTGTAACTTATGCGCGAACCGTACGCAACTCACATGTTTTCACTTATCGTCACTGTTTTGTTCTTTTATTACAATTTTACTTCCTAAATTCTTTATGTATTACATCGTAACTGGACAATAAAGTTTTACAACTAAAACTGGTATGTTTAATATACGTGGATCAATTAATTAGATAACTTAAAGAGTTAGGCTAGCGGATGAGCAGCTTAAAACATCTAAAAACTATAATATTATAGATAACGTTTTCATTTTTTTAATTCTTAAAACTTAAAAAACATATTAAAAAAAAGAAGATAATTTAAGTACTTTTATTAAATATCAGAAAAAAGGTAACATAAACCTTTATTGTCACATATGAAGTTGTAGTTTTTATGCACTGTACGTTTATGCTTTTTAACTTTTATCGTTTAAAAACTAATTTTTTTTTTCATTGAGTCAAAACTTATTAGTAAGTTAAGATGAAAATTTGTTTTACTATTAAAAATGTTTTTTTTTAGGTTGGATAACAAACAAATTAATCAAATTATGTTTAAGTAAAATGTAAAAAATCTAGTCCAAAAACGTTCTGAGTACAGTCAGCTCAATGAAACAAACTAAATTGTTAAATACATTACTGTTTAAGCGAACTATACTTAGTTTTGTAATGTTAAAGAGCATTTTTTGTAAACTGTTATTTTTTGTTCAAAACAAGTTGAAAATAAAACAAAAAAAACTTTAAAGCTGGTAACAAAATCGTCAAAACTTAATTAAAATAAAGTTAGCTAAACCATCTATCTACCAGCATCAAACTGCTAAACAAATCAACTTTTTTGATTTCTAAAAAAAAACTTTTTATCTACATGCTGAACCAAACGCTATCACTTACTTGTGAAAACTGCGTTTGAGCGATTTGTAGTAAGATACAAGCTAGAAACGCGCAAACATTACAAACAGCACAAATATTTGTCAGTATCTTAATTGTAACCACACTTACTCCAAACTGTAGTTATGTTTACTTATAATTTTGAACTTTTTATGTGTGTTTTGTGTTAACCGCACTCGAAAATTATTTGTTTATTCTCTAAGAATACTATGGGAATTTATTTTTGTAGCAGCAAGTTCAAATCGCTTTTTTAAATATTTAACACTTTATACTATAAAAACCTGAAAAGTTGAACTTTAAAAGTGCTGTGTTTTCAGTGCTTGCTTTTATAATACGTATTTGTTCTTTGCAAAAGGTTTAAAAGCTATAAACTAGGTTTTTATTCATAACTTTTTTAGCTTGTAAGAATTCTATGTACTAATTCCGAGTAAAAGTAACTTTGCTCTTTTATAAACAAAATGTGAAATTATTTTGGATTTTTTTCTGTTTTGTACGAGCGCTGCTTAAATTTAACTTTGATTAAAGTCATGTTCTAAACAATTAAAATTTTAGTGATGTGTATAGATAAACAAAAATACCAAGGGAATTTTAAGCGTTTTACAGTTAAGATATTTGTTAAAACGTAAGCTTGCGCAAATTTTATGTCTTAGTTTTAAGAAAAGCTGACATTTTTCGTGTAAAATAGACGATTTGTTACAAGAGTGACCCTTCGTACACCAGTGACATTTAGTGAAAAAGTGACCCCTCGTGCAAAAGTGTCTTTGTTTAAAAGAAACCCGTCTTGAGCTAAAATACTGTTTTGTATTGTAAAATTTTACTACCATCTGTAAACACAAATCTTTAAAAGTTAATAAACTTAGTCGCTAGTTCAAAAAATAAGCTATGTTGTGTGTTTGATAACTTATATTTTCAAAACATTCATCATGAAAACATAGGCTAAGTTTGTGGTACAATACGCCAAAATAGTTTTAAGTTTATAAAAAACTAGTACAAAAAATAACCATAATTTATATACAGAATTAAATTTAAAAACATAATTGATAATTTACTGAGCCACTTAATAGTTTTCAAAAACAGAAAGTTTATCTTTACATATACTTGAATAGTTCTAGTATTTACACAAAAAAGAATAATTAAACTTTTTTACTTATACCTTACCTAACTTTTCTGAGGCTAAAAAAGAGATGTCACTTTTTCTGACAACAATAGTCGTGTAAGCCTACGTTTTTTACGCATTACTTGAGTGTTTCACATGACACTAGAAGTTAAATTATTTAGAAAATGTTTAAAACAGAGTTAAATTTAAGTTGCGCTTGTAAAAAAGTAAAAAGAAATATGAAAAAAACTCAAAGTCTGTTTATCAAAAATCATAATAGTTATATACTTTACTTAAGTACATAAAATAGTTAAAGCTAAAGATTAAATGAATTTAAAAATCAAAATTGAAGCAATGAAGCGTTTTTGCATAGAAAAAATATAAAAAGTGCATTATCAAAAAACTAAATATGATTAATAATTAATGGTGCAAATTTTCAGGTAGTTAAAGTTGAAAGTTTAATTTTTTGTTTAAACTTACTTTTTGTTTTATAAAAAATTAAAAAATATTAAATATTTTTTTTTAAACATAGTAGTACATTTAAAAATTATAAGCAAACATAACTACAGTTTGGAGTAAGCGTGATTACGATTAAGGTACAAACAAATATTTGTACTGTATGCAATAATATCGCATTTCAAATTGATTAGCAGCTCATTAGCTGTTTTTGTTATTAAAAGATTGTTTTAGCACAGCATGTATACAAAAAGTTTTTTTTTATTTTAGAAATCAAAATAGTTTACATAATTGTTTAGGTTATTTAGTAGTTTAAATTTAGATACTCGTAAACATTTAATCTAAATTTATTTTTGATTCTCATTTCAGTTTTGACCACTTTCTTAGCTGTCGTAATTTTAACTTGGTTAAGCAATATTGTATTAAAAGTTGCTTTTTGTATTAAGCTAGGTACTTTAAGAACGTTCTAAGTTCAGCTTTTTGAACAAGATTTTGGGTATGTTTTTTTAAGTAGATAAATTGTTCTTGTATGCTTACAAACTTTCAAAGATATGTCATTTTTTCTTATTGAAAAATATTACTTAGTTTCCTTAAAACAGGTTTAGATCATAGATTAAAAATCAAAGTTCATAAACTCATTTCATTATATACTACACTTCCATTTAGTCCTTATAATAATCCAATAGAAATCTGGTTGTTTATTTGCTTTTATGTAACAGTAAAGCCAATTATTACTTCTACAATAAATAAAACTACTTAATGAGTTTTTTATTGTTTATAAGTTTTGAAGTAACATAATTCCAAGTTGAAAAAAATCAAATGTCATGTATAACAGGATATTTTTCAGATATTTAACGATGTCTATGCACTATTAAATCGTCTGAAATAATAAATTTCTATTAAACATACCAGTTTAAATGTAAACCAACTTTTGTATTTTGTTGAACTCTTGTACCGATTTCGAAAACATCCATTTATTATTTTTAAAAACTAAAAAGTAAATAAAAACAAACTGTAATAAAAAAATGTTATAGTGACAAAAGTTTTGACTATGTCTTTATTCATTTTACAGTTTTTATTATGAAAATGACATATTTACTACATAAAAACCGATTAACAAAGTTTAGTAAAATATAGAAGTTAGTTTTTAGTCGTTTTTATTAGTATTTTAAGTTAGTATACCAATGTTGTTTTATTTAGTTTACTGTGAGGTAATTAATTAATAATTATAAACAATTTTACTAAAAAATTTAGTTGAAACTAATGGAATACATTAAAGTTAAGCTAAATTCACTAAACGTAAATGTTTTTTATTGCATATTAGTATGAAACAACATTTACATCGAAGTTTTCAAGCAAACCCTTGGAGTTTTTATTACCTTGTGTTATATACTAAAGTTTTTAATGAAAATTGTACAGGCTTTTATCTAAATTTTTTTCAAACAAGCAAATTCTTCAGGCGAGATGTTGGGTTTTATTTTATATTTGTTCGGTTGCAGATCACTCGAAAGTACAGGTATTTTTAACTTTTGACTTTTTATATTGTTAATTGAACGACAAAAATAAAAGCGCTCAAAATATTTTGCCCTAGAATTTGGTGCAAGACAATACCTTTCGGTTATCGAGTCGCATACCACGGGTACCTTTTAACGTCTTGTCCATGACATATTATTCTTCATACTGATAAATTTTGAACACTTAAAACTGAACAAACTTAGTAAATTTGGAAGTAATTTCTTAAAGTATGAAAGTATTTATAAAATTTACTTTTTTACCTAGTTATTTAACAACAGAAATGTAATTATCAAAACAGATAAAAATAAACATAGCACAAAACTGTTGCATTAAAAAAGTCAATTACTAATAACCGTGAAATTAAGTAACTAATTTTTTTTTGCTAAACAAAAAAAACTTTATTAGTTATCATTAGCATAACATGAAATTAAACGTTTGACATATTTTTCATATCTTTTAAGCTAACGTTTACAATATGTTTAAAGTTAATGTATCAACTTGTTACAAAATTAAAGAAAAAAAAAAAGGTTTTATTCACTACATTGATGTTTTTTTGCTAGAGTTTTCATTAACAGTATTTACTTTGATCATACATGTTTCAAACAAGAAAGAATGTCCACTATAAAATATTAAGTACAGATTTATTTTTTTATTATTTGTTTTCATCAAACATGCAGTTGCGCATGTTTGATTCTATTGTTTTATACTCATATCATAATTTATATTAGCAAAATTATAAAAAAATCATTATATGTTTATACGAATTAGAAAAGTTTTAAATAATTTAAATACTTACCACTAAACTAGTTTCTATAGCTTTAAGGTGTAAGATTAAGTAGTAACTTATACACTTATGGTTCAACTTATTAGCAAAATTTTTAAAATTTACCCTGCAAATTGCAACTTTTGAAATGATAAAAACCTATTGAACATGTTTGAATGCATTATTTGTAAAATAGAATAGTACAATTATTTTAAGCAAAAGTAAAAACTATGCAAAAATACAACCCTTATAGAAAATCCATTTTGTAAAAATTGAAGACAAAGACACCCGCTTAGAAATGACGACCTCTGACTTTTGAATGCACAATATTTTTTAACTCATAAGTGTTAGTTAAATTGAAGAATTGAATGTGCTTGAAAAAAAAATATTTTATAAAGAATACGTTAACTGGGTCTTAATTTTATTTTACAAAAAAAGTTAACTTAAAACAGTTCTATTATTTTAAAGAAACACAACAGTTTAATTAATCAAACTTAATAACGTAACACTTAAAATAGTTATAAGTAAATATTTATTTTGTATTAGTTTACATAATTTCCAAAAACTTCGTTTTTCAAGCTGTTATTATTAGCAATTATCATTTGTAAACAAATGTAAAGCTCAGCATGTAGTTATTTAGTTTATTTAACCCATATCAATTAAATTAATTAAAAAAAAAGAAGTTTAGGCAGCAATGTTAAAATAAAAAAAGTATAATTTAGCAACTAACCAGTATGACTAAAATTACTACTATTTTATGTTTTTTGTTTAGAATTTTTATTTTTATGTTTTTGTTTAGTACTACTAAATACTTACAAAGGTTTCTTCCGTTAAATTTAGTTTACTTATCAAAAAAAAAAAACGAAGGTAAGATTAGCAAACTTGTTTGTAATTTATACTTGCTGTTTTATTCATTTCAATTTGGCTTTTATTAATTCTAATAAGATTGTAGAACTAATAACTTATTTTTTAACTTTACAGCAACAGTAAACACAAGAATAAAAATATTTAAAACACTCATATCTTATTACTACAACTTGCCTATATAACTAAAAGATCTATTATAATGTTTTGCTAAATAATCATTTTTACTCTAACATATGCTATTTTTTGGTGTTTTATGAGAAAAATTAAATCAAGAATGGAGAAACATTGAAGAAAAACTATTTAACTTTAATTGTAAATAGATAAAATAACTTTCAATATAACTTTGCATGTGTCAAACAAAACTTTACTTAAACTTTAAGCTTACTTTAAGAAAAAAAAAAATCCAAATGTTTTATTTCGTTATTTAACGCTTGTGATAGTTAACTAATATAGTTTAAATAAATTAAACAATCACCTTTTTTAGTTCTTTGCTCATAACCACTTGTATCCAAATAAGTAGTTAAAAAACCAAGCATTGTGTTCACTACTAAAGGATTAATAGAAATCTTTAAAGTTTCATGGAGTTTTATTGTTTTTTACAAAAACCAGGCTTCTTGAAACTTTTTTTTAGATGCAGATTCTACGGAGAAAGTAAAAGAGAAAAAAGGAGTAGAAAACGAGCTTTTTTCCCTTGAATTAGGTATTTGTTAAAATGAAAAATTAAAATTGTTTAATGTAGGTGAGTTATAAACATTATTATTATTATTATTATTATTGTTTATTGAACGATGAAAAAAGCGCTCAAAAAGTTTGGTCTAAAATCTTGGTGTACAAAGGAACCTTTCAGTTATCGAGTCGTACACCACAATAAACTTATTAAATCATAAAAGTTAATAAACTTATAAAAACTTAAATTTAGAAAAATAAATTTACAAACAGTTAATTCATAGTTTTAAAAGTTTTACTTACTTGCTAAGATATAAAGTATAAGATTAATTTTAAATATAAAATCTAAAATAAAGTGAAAACTATTTTTTTTCCAGCTAATAATATGGAAGACAGAAGCGGAACCCTAAGTCGAAATCCATTCGGAATAAGTTATTGACACTGTATTCTATTTAACATAATTGTGTTTAATTAAATACTGTGTAAAAATCTATTTACCCGATACTTACGTTTTTTCACAAGCTAATGCTCGTTGTAATAAATAATAATTTGCAGTGTTACCTATAAGGGGATTTCAATTAAAACGAATAGTGTCGATATTTTTATTATGACGGTAAACTTTAAAGTGAGTTCCGTATCCAGCCACTAAGCAAATAATATGTTAAATTATCTGAAGCAAGTAACTGTACTATACTTATCTTTCACTGTAACACTTTTATTAAACGTATTTGTTAAACTTTATAGTGAGTTAACTAAAACACGACGGCCTTAAATAGCTATTTTTTGCAACTTCTAAATGCGCTCTGCTTTAAATCACAGTGTCATGTTTTCTTTTGTGTATTCAAAGATTTTTTGAGCTTCTCATAAAAAAAAAACAACAGTTTATTTTTTACTCATCCTTAATTGTTAAATTTTCTTTTGTTTTAGAACACAACGATTACAAAACTATGATGCGTTTTGTGGTTACTTGCGATGCGAGATTCAAAAAGATTGCTGACGGCTTTCAAAGCGCGTACGAAAAGGTCAAAGTTGATCTCAGAAACTGCACTTTTACTCCTCGCAGGTAAAGTGGTTTTCAAAGTTTGGTAAATACTACTTTTCATGAAACTTCCCGTTTTTACTGCAATGTGTCAACTAATAAACTTTGAAACATTTTAGAACTGTTTTACAAAAAAAAATATTTTATTATAATCCACAACACGTTCTTGGACAAATCGATTATTACTATAGCTGAAGATAAATTGGTAAAACTATTGCAGAAGATCAGAGGTCGACTTACAAATGGTGTCGATGGTAAAACACATGAACGATTGCAGCAGGGCTATTTTCAGCATTCAGAACTTTAAATATCCGCGTCAGCTTGCGATACAGATGTTGATACGCTGGACAAACATCAGCGTCCACCATAACAACATGTCTAACACTTTCTTATGTTTGACAGAAACGTCCTTCATTAACGAAGAAAAAGAAGTAAAAGGTTTTTTTCTGCTATTTGTTTATAAAACCTTAATTAGTTATACTGTGTGAACTCAGCTTAAAAACATTTATTATTTTTTTGCAGAATTTTGTAAATTTTACTTAGAATTTTTCGTACAAATTTTTATATTATTACAATAAAGTATTAGAAAATTTGCTTAAAATGTTCTACTTTGATTTTTAATGTACTTATTTTCTAAAACGTTTTTCAACGATAACTTTTTATAAAGGTTGTTAAGAACGATCTACCGGTAAATTTTTAATTTCTGCAAACTTTTAGATGAACTCGAAATGCACAAGTCATTTTTGTCGTTTGCCGTTGAAGTTGAGCTTAAACTCAGAAAAATATTCGAAGGCTTGCATCTTATTCTCCAAATGTTTGATAGAAAGCATTGTCAACTCGCACTAGATCAACTCAGTAAACTTTTGAGGGAAAGTGATCGAATACTACAGCAGATGAGTGATCATTTGAAGCTACACAACGCACAGATCAAAAACTTACCCGCCGTTGTTTCTTCGCAATTCTCAGTGATAAGTGCAAGGAACAGTAATCATCTGACTAACATCTACCTCTTAAGTTACAGTTTGAATATTCTGACTTCGGTTGACTTGAAGCCGAAACAGACTCTGAAGGACTTTCTTAATAGATGTTTCATGAGGATAATTAGTTAGTTTGACAAAAACTTGTATTATAGCTATGTGTTTGAGTATTAACAATGTATTTTCACAGGTGAGTTTCCAGGATTTTTAAATCAAAACTCTCCTAACAATTTAGCTTCAGAAAAAGGTTAATTGGTTTAAAAAAATTTATATATAAAATAAGTTTCAAATTTTTCAAACATTTTACTTTTTCGCTTTATGAAACGTTTTATTTAATAAAACCTTTTTTAAGCGCTGTAAACTTTTACAAATTATATTAATCAGCTTAACCTATAAAACTTACATAAATAAAATTCAAGAAATGTTTGTTTAGTGCAAATTAATTTCCACGAGTATTGTTGTGTTAGATGCTTTTTTTAACCAGCCTTCAGAATTACTTTAAAGTTGTTCATTATTCTGCTTCAAAACTCTACCTATCTGGTATAAAGCATGAGCGAAAACACATTTATGCGAAAATTATAACGATCGATTAGAACAAAATTTACGTTTTTATTTAAATTTTAGTGAAATAAATTTATTGATTAAATTTATATCAAGCTTGTAAACTTAGAAATAACTTTGTTCGTCAAAAGTCAAACGTATACTATCTAAACGTATAGTAAACGTTTAACAAAAGTGACTTAAAAAAAATTGATGTTATTTTTTATGTCTAAATTATTTCAGGCTGCAAACTAGCACCTCTGTAAATCTAAGCTTTTCGATAATAAAAAATAAATTCTAAACTAAAATAATTTATAACATTTTATTTCTAGCCCCCATAGCCGAGCCTATTAGAAAAACTACTTCTTTATAAACTCAAGTACCCACGAACCACGTGTTTCTGGTGTGAACAAGGTTTATTGGTATGTACTCGGTGAGCAATTTCAAATTTTCAACGGTTACTTACCTAAATTAAAAATTTTTCCAACATTTTGTATTTTAATAAAATCTTTGTTTTTAACGTTGGTTCTTTCTTCGAACAAGTAAAAATGGTTGTTTTATTTATACTATAACATTAAACAAATAAGTTTTTAGTTTCAATCAATTAACAAACTATTAACATTTCCATCAACTTTAGTTTACGTTTAATTTTAAGCTTTAAATTTATGAATATTTTTTTGATTTCTGCATGTTTTAAATGTGTTTCAATAACCTTTATCGTTTTTACGATTTCTTTTCCAAAAAAATCTGACCTAAAAAACTTTATTTTACAATGTGTTGGTTTTACTCAATCAAATAACAAGTTTTAAAATGTGGAATTGTACTTTTGGTTGATTAAAAATATTTTTTTCCCTACTCTCTTTTTGTTTTATTAAAATGTTATTTTTCTAACATTAAAACATACTGTACGTCTAGATGTTTTTGAAATAAGCTTACTAAATGGTTGTGAAAAACTAAATATATGTTAGAACAGGGGTCGGCAGGTAGTTGGTAGTCGCGGGCCAAATTTCAAATTTCCAAAGTCTTCGCGGGCCGCAGTTTTAGTTTTAGTGACATTTGAATAATCTTTTGGTTTTAGTTTTATTCACACTAGAGAAAAGTTTTACATTTATTCACCTTAATATCCTAAATGACTTTTAGCTATACATAAAATGCCTCTTTGAATTAACATTTATTAGAATAGAATTTACGTTGACTAATATACTTAAGGTATTAATAAACTATGTACTTTCATAAGCACTTAATAAGTTAAACTTAATACTTTTGTAATTTTACTTACAACTTATCTTTCTATAAAAACCAAACTAAAAAGACAATTTATGGGTTACATTTATAACTTTATTATATTATCAACTCTTTTTTCATATTTCTAAAAAGATTTACTTCAAAAAAAGTTTTTGTGTGTTAGATAGTTTACATTCATTAAAAATGTTTAGTAATTAGTTAAATTAATAAAACTAATACCTGTTTGTATTCCAGAAAGCTAGAACAAATTCTTTCACATAATTAATTCTTGAATAATTTAATAAAGTATCTTATTAGTAATTAGTCTTTTACATGGTTGCCTCTTAAAATGCAAAAATGTCTGAGTTGTATCAAACCAGCTTAAGTTTATTAAAAGTTGAAAAAGCTAATAAATAGGTGTTAATCAAGCTTAAATACCTACTTAAAATATCATCATTATCAAAAAGTACACTAAGTGCAAGAAAACAAGAAAAAACTACAATTAATAAACTAGACTACCGTCATAACTACTATTCTGTGAACTAAAAGATTTCTTTTAAATGTTAAAAATAAAAGTTTCACACACACCTGAGTTTACAAGCTTTTAAAATAGCCTGTTTGTGTAGCAACCCAGTTAAAACAAAGTTCAAAACATAAAGAAATAACAAAGATTATTAACAGTAAATAAATTACATGCCAAAAAATTATAAGTCAGCTGGTATGGACAATTAAGTTTCTTAAACTAATTTAACAAAAGTATAAAACTTTATTGAGTCATTAGCAAGGTAGAAAAACTTATTTTTTATTAAGTCTTATAGCAATTGTTTATCTGCATTAAGAATATTGCATTTGAAAATAGTAGTTGTAAAATATAAGACAAGCTACAAAAAAAAACGTTAGTTAGAAGTTTATTGCGAGAAACGATAAAAAAACAAATCACCAAAGTCAGTTCAAACAATGCACATGATTATCTCCAGTAACTACACAATGATCAGAAAAGAATTGTTAAGGCAAGTTATAAATTAGCGAAATTTATCACTTAAAATGAGATACCGTTTATAATTGAAAACTTTTTAAAAAAATTTATGTTGGCGGTAAAAAAAAACTTTTGTATATTTCTTCAATGACTACAAAAAGTCGTGTTTAGGAAATGTATTAAGGTTATAAAGTCGCATAATTCAAATTAGGATTTTGATCAATCTGTTAACATGAGAACACTCATAGAAAAACTATTGCTCATCTGAGAATTTTTATTAGAGACTTTTTTACTAACTTTGACATTTAAGTAGAATATCTTGGTTTAGTTCCAACGCGAAGCTCAACAATCGGTGAAATTTTACAAGTAAAGGTGCAATGCTCTAATAAAAAGTTTTCGGAAGTACAATTCTTTCTTTTATTTTTAGAATAAAGTTTAATTAAAATTTAAAAAGTCTTTAAAGATGTATCAGTATTAAACAACACTGTTAAGCTACTTTAATATAAATTTTCTAATAAAAAAATGTTTTATTGCTAAATTTTTTGTGTCAAATCGAAATTTCATTACTTTACTTGTAAAAGTTGTTCAAAATTCCAGGTTTTTTAAAAAACTCTTAAACTCAAGTTTAGTTTAAATGTTTTTAAGCACAAGTTTTCAAATTCAAAGCTTTTTCGGGATTCAAGTTTTTTGGCAACACTGATTGTTCACACTTAAATGTACCGATAATATAAATAATATTTTGAATTATGTTAGCTACAGGACTTAAATTTTAACATATATTATAACTCTATTTAACACTGTGGATTGAGCAAAACATACATCATAAGCTTAATTTGTCATTCTTTCGAGCAAAAAGCTAGCCTGAATCAACAAAAACATACCTGATATTTTTGTATATAAAAATCAATTCTTGCCAAAAACTAATAAAGCTGACCTCAGATTTGAAGTCTTCAAATAGTGATAGTCTGAGTGTGTGTCAATGTTTAGTTGTTTATTTGGTTGAATTTGAACTATTTTGATTAACAATGTAAAAACTTAATAAATTTACCATCCCTAAATCTAGTTTATATTTAATTGGTAGCTCCAAAAAACAGAAATTGTGTGTATATATATGCAAGGCATAAAAGTTAACTTAGTTTCACAAAACGATGTTTGAAAAATGAAAATGTTTACCTAACAAAAACTATATTAATTTATGTCATATATATATTGTTTTAAATGTGTCTGTAAAAATTTAGATATTAAATATAGAAACAACAATGTTAGAAAGTTATGCATAAACTAAACTTAAACTAACTAAAGTATTAAAATAAAGGTTGTTTAAAATATAAGCATCTTAATAAGTTGGTGTGCATAGAAATTAATTTATAGTGCAAGTAAAACTTCTAAAAAATTATAATGTGTCAAAACAAAAATCAAATAAACCTTATTTCTTATTACTATGTTATCTTAAATGCTTTTACACTAAAGTATAATATTAACAAAAAAAAATCTATAAAAGAAAACTTAGGTATAAAAAAATTGGAAAAGAATATCTGAGTTATAAAGAAATGACAATTTAGATAATTACTGTTCATTACTTTTGTACAAAATTGAAGACATTTGCATTTAGTATTTTTAAAAAAATAGGTATTATATAACTAATTAAATTAAGAACTCTTTACACTCTTTTTTCAGATATTTACTTGCTCTTGTAAAAATTAAGTTATTTAAAACAGAGAAAAATATCCTGTTAGAATGCTAATCTGTCTTTTTCACATTTTTTAACTAAAGCAGTAATTTCTTCTAATCATTTTAAAATGTTGTACAGACTACAGAGACTTAAAACTAAACTAATCAAGTTAAATCGAATTACCGAAAAATATTTAACTTGAAATATGTTTTTGCTCAGCGGGCCACATTTACATGCTCGCGGGCCACAAAAATTTCTTTCGCGGGCCGCATTCCATTCAAAAAAATAACGTGCTCGCGGGCCGCAGATTTACTCTTCACGGGCCGCAATTGGCCCGCGGGCCGCAGTTTGCCGACCCCTGTGTTAGAACAAGCTTGGTTTCAAAAACTAATCGTCAACTGATTTTCTCATAAACATTTAGTCGTTTTGTAAGCTTTGCCTCAGAAATATACTTAAACTTTACGTTGTTTTGATAGTTTAAAACTTATGCTTAAACATAAACAGTAGTTTTATATTTTATGTTTAGTTAGTTATAAAAAAAAGATCCGATAGTTTCACGTACTATTGATAAAATTAATTGTTATTACCAATTGTTTTTAATTTTTTAAAAATATAAACCGTTTTAACAGTAATTTTTTAACGTGAAAATTCTTAAAAACTTTAAGTATATCACTGTAGTTTTTTTGTATGTTTTTATTTTGTAAAATATTTAATTAATTATGTGTTGATAGTAAACAAACTTAAATAACTTGAATAAACTTTTTTTATTACGATTTAATAACATTTAAGTCTCTAGCTTGATATGAATAAAAATACGCTTTATTTGTTGATAACTGCTTATGTTTTATTTTTTTAGCGCTTTTTTAATTTCACACTATTTTTTATAAACAAAAAAACCATAACTTCAAGTTTCGAATAGTAAACTAAAACTTAATTAGATGTTTTTTAACTTTATTTTAAGTCAATAATACCACCATTTTAGTTATAGTTTTAAGTTACGAAATGTCATACTAAATTACTTATAAGCTTAAAATAAATCTTAAGCTTATTGCTACGACTAATAATTATTTAGTTTAGGGTTGTATCACACTTGCTTTCTAATTTAGAAAATAAAGCGAGTACGTTTTAAAGCTAATTTGAAGCTTTACTAATGTTTAAGCTGTTTAATAAAAAATAATAATCGTAAAGTAAAAATAAGGTATGAAATAAAAGCAATAAATTTTTAACAACAAGTTTGATTTAAAAATTTATAACGTAATAGGTTTTATTACACCTTTTATTTGCTAACTAACTAATTAAACATTTTTTTCAAGTGAAAACTTTATCATAGATTTGAACCGTTACTATATTGTCGTTTATTAAAGAAGACCTTAGTACAGGATCGGCAGCCTTTTGTAACCTGTTTGGGACGAACTCTAACTATCGTCATCAGTATAAATTTTAGTCATTATTATTTTCTGTATAAGTAAAACAATGATAGTGAGTTAAAATGGATTAAGATCTTTTATTAACAACACAGGTGTTCCGTTATGTTTGTTTAATACAACTGAGTTTCACTGCTCAAGTTTAGCTATTCAGGAACGAAAAAAAGATTTAAAGGACTTTATACATATGGATACATTTATAATTACTAGTAATTAGTAACGATAAACATTGGTAAATATTTAAAAATAAATTATTGTCTAATTTAAGAATTTTATTGTTTCATCTATTATTAAATTATTCAAAAAGTTTAAACATTAATTTAAACTAGTTAAAGAATAATTCAAAAAACCCTAGTATTAAGGTGAATTTATGTTTATATTATAGTTATGTATGTATAATTATTTTGAAAATAAGTTACATTATGGTGAAAAAAAAGCTAACATTTGTTCGCAGCCATTAGTTTAAAGTTGAGTTACTAAACTTTTTTATCTCCTCAAAATTATAAACTTGTCACTTTACACTTTACAGCAATGTTAGTTGTAAAAATTATAACAATTATTACAATTATTATTAATTTGTAAATATGATTATATTCAGATTATAAGAATAATAAGATTATTATATTTTGTAAAAATCGAAGAAGAATTCTATAGTAAGAATTTTATCTAATTGTCAATATTTATAAACTATTTTAGTTCCTTAAATAATGTATGTTAATAAGCTTTAGTATAACATATATTTATTTTAATAGTGTTATAATTTGTATGCATACAAAATTAACTATATGAAAAATGTGATACACAAAATACAGAAAAAAGTTAAAAACATCAAAAACGGCATAGTATGAAAACATTCTTGAAAACACACTCACAATTTTGAGAAGAATAAATATCAAAATTAAAAGTAATTAATACGAAAAAGTCAATCCCCACACCTGTTAAATAACATTGATTTTTTCTTATTAAGCTAGTTGAAATAGTAAACGAACTAATACAAAACCTATACAAAACAAAGCAACACTCTAAATTTAACTAGTACAACAATTAATATCAGCAGAGGTTTTTTCTGGTTATATACAACAGATGTAGAATTATTTAACATCATAAAAAAGCTTCAAGAAAACCAACGGGGATGGTGGTATCTAATTTAAAACTAATGTAAACTATTTGGTCAACACTTCTCAATTAAAAACTTTTATTTCCAAACCTTTCGATAGAATTATACATAATAAACAAAGTTTTATTTGTTAAAAACAATAAATACAATGTAGTAAGGTCTCTTCCACATTTAATATACGACACAAATTTCTAAATACTTATGAATGACGTAATTTTTCATAGACTATATAGGAAACATATAACATTATATACATACACTTAATAAAGTTCAGAACTTATACGAATAACCGCACCTAAAAAAGTATCTATATTTCTATATAGAATTGTGAGATTAAAGAGATGTCAGCTTAGAGTAGAAAAACAGACATTAAAGTCGCAGAAGTTTTCGTTCTGTTTCGTATGTTTCAAAAACACATTTAAAAAAACCACGGTTAATGTGTTTCACACATCCCAAAAGGATTTTTTTTATAAAAAGCAAAAAATAAACTAAGTAAGCTTTAAAATGAGGTCGTAAAAAGGAGAAAGAAAATGAATAAAAAAAGTAAATCAAAAAGCTTATTAGTTAGAACTTCTACTTCAGTACTTTAAAATATTAAAACTTAAAAATTAAATACATTTAAATATAATTTACAGCAATTAAGATTTTTTGCGGAAAAAAAAAACTATAGAAATCATATATAAAAAAAACTCTGTTTATATGGTTATAAAAAAATTATGCTTTCAGACTATTGTAGTTAAAAGTTTCAACCTTTTGTAATAATTCACATAGTTTTTTATGATTACATGTAACAAGTTATAAGTAAACATAACTCCAGTTTGAAGTAGGCGTTTTTACGACTAAGAAAAAATACTTGTACTGTTTGTAATATGTGCGCATTTCAAGTTGCTGGGCAGCTCATTTGCAGTTTTCAATACTAAGAGATAGCTTTTAGCTCACTAGTAGAAAATAAAATAAGTTTTTTTCAGAAACAAAAAAAACTAATTCAAATAGTTAAGTTGTTTAGCAGTTCAAACTTAGATGCTAGTAAATATGTTAGCTAATTTTTCATTTTAGTTACAATTTAAGTTATAAATTTTTCATAGGTGTTGTGAGTTTAAGGTTTTTAATATATTAGTTGTTAAATAAGGTGTTTAAAGTTGTATTTAGTTTTGTTTGCTAGGTATTTTTAGAACGTTTGTAATTCATTTTTTCAAAATAACATCTAAACTTTTAACTTTATATATGGATTAATTTTTCTTGTAGCTGCTTACAAAACTTAAAAATTTTGGTTATTTTTTCTAATCAAAAAGCTTATTTCAGTGTTTACTAAAAATAAGTATAGTTTCACAGATCTTTTAAGATTGTTACTCAGTTCATAATTTATTGCTTTTAAGTTTAGATTTTTTTTACATCCGATAAAAAATATAAGCCCTTATTTTATTTCTTTAATAAAAACACATTAATTAGTTAAGGATAAGGATAACATAAAATATTTAAACATGTTTTATAACTTAAAATATTAAAATAATACAGTTTTAAAAACATAGAATTATATGTTATGTACAACATTAAAATTTTTAAATATTAAAACATGTTAATAGTATAGTTTTTAAATGGATTAATTTAATGCTTTAAATTAAAGCTGCCTTTACACTATAAAGATTGCCTAGTGAATTAATAAATGTCTGTTAACATAATAATTCAAAACATAAACCAACTATTGTGTTTTACTTAAAACTTTTACTAGTTTCGACTAAAATTATTAGTCATTTCTAAAAAAACTGTAAAGTTTGTTATACTGTTTTTATTCATTTATAACAGTTTCTATTGTTAAAGTGACTTATGTATTATATCGAAACCGATCAATAACGTTTGATAAAAACAAAAGTTAAATTTTATTCGTTTGAATTAGTGTTTTAAAGTTAATATACCTCCACTGATACAGTATTAAATGCATCAATGTTGTTTTAATTAGCTTATAAGGTTCTTAACTAATAACTATAAACAGTTCCATGAAAACTTTTGAGTTAAAGTTTTTTAAAGATATTAGTTTTGTTACCAATAGACTTAATTTAAGTAACGTTTGTTTGACATTTTTAATATAAATAAATTTTATATTAATCTTTTTTAAGTTCAGAGACAAAACAGAAGAAGTTTTATTAAAAATTTTTTATAAACTAAAGTATTAAATTAAAATAATACAGGATTAACTTTCAATTTATTTTCCAAACAAGCCAATTCATTGGCAAAATGTTGAATTTTTTTTCATATGTATTTTGTTGTACATCATCTAAAAATACAGGTAATTTAGTTTCCTTACTTTACATGCTATGCTGAAAATTATAAAATTGCCATCATTTAACAATTTCTAATAATTAATCTAAAGAAAATTTTTAGAAATTCGAAATTATTACTTTGTTTTTTATTACGGTTCAAATATTTTATACCCATAATTCTGCTTTTCTTTACGGACTTAAACAGACTTTTCTATATTTTTAACTTTTATATATTAGCTTTTAATAGTATGATATTTAAATTTTTGAAACTAAAACGTATTTATACAATATTCAGTCAAAGCTGTATGCTATTAAATGTTCATTAAAAATACGATTTTTATACTTTCGTACGTAAATGTAATGGACATAAACGGAATTGGTTAATAAAATCTCAAATTAAAGTAGACCTATATTGAAATTAGTTTTACATAAAAAATGTTTTTATTTTTTAAATGTCTATGTAAAACTTTAAATGACTATCCATACTTAATACAACAATGGTTGAAAACTTAGCTAACTTGTTACTAATTCTTAAATTTTGTTTGCTTTAAGTTGCTATTGTCATACAATATTTTAGTTCTAGAAATTTTATATAATAGATTTTTATATTTAGTTAAGTTTTTTTAGAAACATTCTGTAAAATAATGTGTAATACATATTGTCAGAGTAAAGCCAAACAGACTTCTTTTAAGTATAATGTTTTGTCTGTATCAAAAGAAAAATTCTCTAAAAAATTATAAAACAAGAAAAAACTATTGTTATTTCATTAACAGTAGATGAAATTTTTTTTGTTGCAATTAATACTTTAGAACATTAGAATGAAGAAATTAATGTTTTACTTCGAAACAAGTCTAAAAAGTATTTTGCCATATACATTTTTGGCTGATTTAAACACTAAATTAGGTAAATATTTGCTTTAATTTAAACATGTCAAATTTATTTAAAAAACTACTTCTTAACATTATTTTTCAGGTTCAACGGTGGAAAATAAAAACAAAAAAGGAGCTCACAACGAGTTATTTTCACTTGAACAAGGTTTTGTATTCAATTTATGTTATCAAAAGTAACTTTTAGTGCATGTAATATAAATATATCAAAACATACAATTAAAATTTTTTACACAAAAATAGTTTTAAAAAGTAACTATTTTTTGGACGGGTGCACGACTATTTAAATTTGGACGATTCAAGTTCCAAAAATTCAAATTCTTAAAAAAAACTAAAAGGACCATAAATAACAAAAGTAATGTAAATTACTCAAATAAAAAAATTCATATGTAGGTCGTCTAATATCTTTTTCTTTTGCAAAACATTAAATATTTTTTGAGATATGGCTTAAAAAAAAACCAAGGTCATTTTTAATAAATTTAAAGTATCTGAAAAACTTTTAGATTTTGCAAAAAAATAAAAAAGTGGTTTAAAGATATTAATAAAATCTACATATGTTTTTTTTTTAATTTATTTTGCCTATAATATATAGTCTTTTAAATATTTTCTTAATAATTTGAATTATCGGAATTTGAGTTGTCCGATATTAAATTGTCATGTAACCTTTTTGGACTGTAAAACTTCAAACACCTTTTAAGATAATTTTATCTTGTCATTAATGGCATCTTAAATAAAGCGTAATTTTTTAGCAGCTTATACTTTAAAATTAATAGCAGAAACGGAACCCTATACCAATCAATTTCAATAGAATTAATTTTTCTTATATTATAAATGTATTTTAGTGAGTATATGTGTAGATTAACTTAGGAATAATTTTACCGTTTTTAGATTTAATTTATATAAAAACTAGATTTTTTTATAACGTTTTTGTTTTGATTAAACAAACATCAGTTAAACTTAACATAAAGAAAAGCTGGTGAATTAAACTGTTTAGAAGTAGAATTCACTTGTCTATAAGAAATACCTAGCAAGTTTAAACTGAAGTTTGGCTTCAATTTTATGAATGGATACGGTTTTTTTTTAGTTTTTTTGCCAAAGACTATAAAAATGAATTAGTGAAACCTTTAATAAAAAGAATTACAAAAACTACGGTTTTCTGCTTATTTTAAGAGTTCCTAAGCTTATGAATAAAATTACACATTTTACTAGTTTTGATAAGAATTAACAGAAAAAAAAACGGTTCTCCATTCTTAGAACGAAAAGAATATGAAAGAATGATGCACTTTGCTTCTCGCGAAGAGCAAAGATTTAAATTAGAAGCAGAAGGTTTCGAAGATATTTTCAAAGAGATAAGAGACGAGCTTAAAAAGTGCACTTTCACTTCAGACATGTTTCAGTTTATTGCTTATAAAATTGTGTACTGCTGTTCATAACTGTTTTTAGTATAACTTAGACTTTAAACTTTATGACTATTATTTTTATCAAAGAGTTCTTTATGGCTTTATTTGAGAAAAAGAGACCATGTTTCTAAATTAAGGTTTTTTAGTTAGCAAAAATAAAATTAGAGAGGAAATGGTGGAAAAATCAGTTATGCCATTAATGAGAAATCAGCTACTTAAATGTGACGTTACAGTTCAAAAGACTCAAAAGTTTAAATATCGGTTTGAAGAAAGCCGTGTGATCTTTATGATGAAGTGTTTGACGAACATAAATGTTCACAATAATAATATATATAACGTCATAAACAGCTTAGAAGAGATGGCTGTCATTAACGAAACAGAGGAACGAAAAAGTTTTGTCTTAATTTCTTAAAACTAGACTTAAACTGTAAACGAAAATTTTGTAGCAACCTTTATGTAATTTTGTAAAATCTTGGTATAATACTTTGACTAATTATTTTTTGTTTTTATTGTTACTTGATTTTAGTATATGATGCGTAAACGCGGCTAAAGTACATTAACAAAAATCTTTTAAGTAAAACTATTTTAATTTCTTTTCAAAAACTTAATCTTAGTATAACAAAGTTACTACTTAAGAATTTCTTAAAACGATTTGTTTTAATCGAACATACATCTATTATATAGCTGAGATTTTTTTTATTGAAATTTTTGTTATTTAGTTGTTATCAATAATCTACAAAAAAGTTTTAAAAAAGCTGAAAATTTTAGATGAACTCAAATTGCATATGTCATTTTTGTCGTTTTTTGATGAAATTGAGGTTAAACTTAGAAACATATTCGAAAGCTTACACCTTGTTCTCAAGATGTTTGAAAGAAAACATTGTCAAGTCGTACGAGATCAGCTTGTTCGCTACTCAACCGAAGTAGATCAAATACTGCAGCAGATGAGTGATCAATTAATGTTGCATAAAGAAGACATTGAAATCTTTCCTGACGTCGTTTCTTCGCACTTTAGTGTGTTTTTTGCGAGAACCACCGGTGGTTTGATCAACATCAACATTTTAGTTTACAGCTTGAATATTCTGACCTCGGCTGACATCATGAAGCCTGAAGAGTCTTGGGAAGATTTTATCGGGAAGTTTTTCATGAAGATGTTTAGTGAGTTTTAAAACAAGTTTTGCGTATTATATATCTACGATTAATTTTTAAGAATATTAACTTTACAGGTGAGTATCCAGGTATTTTAAGAGATTCAAGAAATGGAAATCCTTCAGGTAGAGATTGAATAATTTATAAATTTTACAACTGCTTTAAAATTATACATATTCAAAGATTGATTATTTTGATTATAGAAACGTTTTTTTATATTTTTAGATAATTTTTTACAACTAAATTAAACTTTTGATTCATTTAACATAAATTAAAAGATAACAAGTTATGAGTTTTTTTAAAAATATTCAAAAAATTGTCTGAAAACTTAAAAAAGCTAAACATCGTCAAACAAAATTTTTCTTCACAGTAAAGTATTTTTTACGAGCATTTTTTTGTCAGCTATAAATATTTTATCAAAAGCTACAAATTTTTTACTTTTTATTACCCTACTCCAAAACTCTTTTTTATCTGGTATAAATACATAACTATAATTTTGTGTTCAAAAACAGTAGTTTTGATTGAAAAGCAAAACAAAATTTATTTTTAACTTTTATCATAATCAACCTATTGACTTAATTATATATTTTTTATTTTTTGATTTTTTTTTTCACAAAACAAATGCATACTAACACTTTATAACTAAACTTTTATGTTATTAGTATATGTATTTATATCTTATTTCTTAATGCCTACACAATCTAAGGCTGTTGAAAATTGCAAATTAGCTCCTTTTAAAGTTAAAGATTTTCTATTAAATGAAAATTCAAGTCTAACATTAAAAAAGTTACACAAATCCTTTTTTCCAGCCATCCATGATGAGATTAGAAATGTGATACTCAACTCAAAGAAGTCTTCTGAATTATTAGTACAAAAACGATGAAGCATGTCGTTTTAACTTTCAACGGGTTTAGTTCAACTTATTTACTTTAAAAAATAGTGGTTAAAATTTATTACTGTAAAAATTATTTGTTTTTCAAACTTGACTGTTAAATTCTAACAACAAAAAATAAACCTGTTGAAACTACAACTTATTTTTTTTTGTCAATTAACAACAATGTGCATACTAATAATACCATGAACTCTGAATGTACGTTTGAATGTTTTCGATTCTATACTGTACATAATAACTGTACATAATAAAATAATTACTGTACGTACGTAGACAATTTACGTTTTCAAATATTTTTTTTTGTAAACAAACTTATACTTTCTCACTTACATATTCTCGTTTTTTGTTCTACTAATTTTTTAAAAGTGAAACATACTGTATACGTGTAAATTTTTATATCACCAAACGGTTTTAAAAAGCTAACAATCGGTTGAAACGTGCGTTTTATTTTATTTTTTTGATGATTTTCTCATTAACAATGCTTGAAGCTTTGCTTTACATTTTAACTAAATTTTAAACGTTAACTTTTTAGCTATTTTTACTCATTTTTAAACAAAATTAAAAATACTTATCTTGTTTTTAGTTTTTAATAATAATAAAATCAGACAGTTTTACGTACATCATTATGATTAAGAGTTATTACTATTTTTTTAAAACTTTTATAAGTAAGGTATAACGTTTCAACAATTTTTTTTCATTTAAAATAAACTTATATATACTACTACACATTTGTGTATGATTTTATTTTTGTGTAAAACATTATAATAACTAAGAATTAGTTCTAAACAATTTTCGACCAGTTAAAAGCAATTTTTTTTTATTCTACTCTTAATAACCTAACTCTACATCTCTAGCTTTATATGAACAAAGATACAGTTTTTATTTTCTTATTGTTTAATGTTTTTTGAACTTAATTTTAACAAATTTGAACAAATTTAAATTTGAGTTAATAAACTAAAAAAATAAGCTGTTATTTTGTTAAAACTTTAACTTAACCCAATCATAACATCATTTTAGTTTAAACTTTTAAGTATGTCTTACTTAATTTAATAAACATCATTTAAAAATATAAAGTAAGGAATAGTTGATCCAACTAATAAACGTTAGCTTAGAGTTATCTCACTCTTGCTTTAGGATTTGTAGTTTAAATCATGTACGTTTTAAACTAGTTTAAAGTTTAAATGATAATTACAACTAAGACATTATTCATCAACTTTAAAAAGCTGTAACTGCATCTAGTTGAAAAAAACACAGATTTTCAAACTTAAAGCTCAAACTTAAAATGCTCAAAAACTCTTTTTGTGACAACAGTAGTAAGAAATATAAGTACTTGTTAACAGAAAATACCCAACAAATAAGAATGTGGATGTGCTCTCGGTCTTTATTATTAGTATATTCTGTAAAAATAAAAATCAATTTCTAACTTACAGCTAACTCAAACGCAACTGAGATCTTTCGATTATCAATTTTTTTTTAAAGTTTCAATCAGTATACAAAATATTTAAAATATGTTAACAAAAAAGTAAAGTTTCTTAATCACAAGTAAAATGATGATAGTGTTTTAATTATTAACATGTTTAAAAATAAACTATAGACGTTGTAAAACAAAACTGCTATTAGAATTTGTTTAGTCATTAACATTAGTTAAAGTAGTAATTTTACGGGGATGTTAGTAACAATGATTAATGTTGTAACTATGAACATAATCAAGATAAATATTTACTATATCAAATTCGTTATCTAAAGCTATTTTGTAACCTGACGAGAATTATATAATTACGGTATAATTATTTATTTGAGAAAATACCCAAGGTTAATCTCATGGTTAACATATATTTAATGGTTTTACGTTTTATTACAACTTCAATGCTTTTATTTTATGTAATCAAACTACAATAAAAACATCTAAACTTGTTGTTTATTTGTTACTTAATAATTTACATACAAAAATCTTGACAAAATGACGAATGTATTGCATCAAAACACAAAGTAGAACATAAAACATAAAATATTGAAAAACATACTCTTCAACCCAACATTGTGTAAAACGGAACAAATTAATAAAATTTTCGAACATAAACATTCAGACTTCAGCTTTTTAAACTCAAAAATTACAAGCATGAACTTCACAAACAACAACTATTAACATGAATGCTTCCTCATTATTCCTCATCACTTTCCTCATCGTCTTCGCTAGTCTCCTCTTCATACGAGAGTTCACCGGCGATTTCTCTCTCTTCCCTGGTTCTCTTCTCTTCCACAATCCTCTTCCATTTTCTCACTTTTATCTTTTTTGGCACTGCTTCTGTTTGCATAGTATTTATTCACGTCAGCTGTTTTTTATTATTTCAGGTAATTGATTCAACTATTTTACTAGAGGCTTAAACGAGCCGTTTCTAACTCAATCATTTCGTTTATTTAATTAGCTTTAAAATTGTTGAGAAACTAATAGAATTAAGATATGAGACCAATACATAGATATCAATACTTTTAACTTTTTATTTTATTTTTTCTATTTTACAAGGCACGTCGTATAAATTAAATTACTTAACTTTATTTTTTTACGCTTCGATATTATTTTTTAAGACGCCTAATTCGATATGCATCTAATTCTAAAGCATAGTAATAATATTCATAATTAAAAACAACAACTTAACTTGTTTATATTTTATAACATGTAAATAGTGATTGATGTAAACGACTAGATGTATGTCAAATTAACATATATGCATTAATTAAAGCAGTGGTCTTTAACCTTTTTAAAAGTCGTGTACACTAATCTAAAGGCAAATAGATTTCGTGCACACACTATAAAAAGTTTAGAATACTATTATACTATCATATTATGGTTTAATTGTCTTAACATAAATAACTGCTTGAAAATTGTTAATTTGTCTTATAATTAGTTTTTCAATTAGGAAAATACAAATAAAAGTACATTTGAACTAATTTCATTAAGTTTTCTGTGCACAGTAAAATATTTTTTAATGAACACTAATGTGCTCACTGTAATTTAGTCGTGAGTACTACTGAATTAAAATACTAATGTTTAACTTGTAAATTGATAAATTAATTCAAATAAAATTGTATTTCAATTTATTAGTGTTTAAGATGTTGTAACTGATTAGTAGGAATTATACTTTTTAGATAACAATGTCAATTTTTGAACTTTAAAGAAAGTTAGTACTTTGTTTTACTTTGGTTAATATTGTATAAAGATAAAAAAAACATTTTTTTTTAAATTTAACTGACCTACTATTTTTCTCTTCATTAGTAGTTAAAAAGGTTTTGTTGCGAGTTTTGATCAAGTAAACTATTAATAAAACTAAGTTTAATATGCAATAATTTATTATAAACAACCTTTAAGAAAACCAAACAATTCATTTTCCGCAACTAGATTAGCCACATCGTTATAAGAAATTTCACCCTCCGTATTTTTGTTTTCGTACACTCTTCTAACAAACAGCTTTGTAAATGCGTCCTGTGTTAATAATTATAAACATTTTTACTAACAGTAAGAAAACGTTTTAAATTATTAAAATGTGTTTAGCTTTAAATCTGAGTTTTTTAATTAAAATCTAGGTTTTATCAAATGACTAAATATTTATCACAGTTTCTTATCATTTGTATGACACATTATTTAATAAAAAATTGAGAAAAGAAAATAAACAAGTAAATATTTTGACCATCTAGTCAAAACTTTTAGAAAAAAAAAATGTGGTATCAAAAACATATTTTAAAAACTATAACTAATTGACCAACTGTCAAATAATCACAAAATTAATTTTTGAACTGATAAAGATTACTTATTAATCGATTTATTTACCAAAACTAACAGCGGCTCTTGCCATTGCAACCGCGGAACAAGATTTGATCTCATTCACTTGAATATTGGTTCCCATTATTTTTTTAACTGCTTTAGATGAAAACTTGACAGATTGGCATTCTTCCATTTTAATGGCTAGTTTGTGCAGTTATAGAAGTCAACCTAATTAAAACAAAACGAGAAAACTTGAAAAACTTCATACAAATTATAACCCTACGATAAATTTAGTAAACTAAAGACATGTTTTTAAGATATAAAACAGAAGGAAACTAATTTAAACTACTTATTTATTATGTTAGGTTTTATCAGTATTAGTTTCTTGCCAAAGTGTTTCACTATAAAATAATCAATAGTTAAGGTAGGCTTTGAGTATTACAATAACTTTTAGATTTTTCAAACAAAATGTTTAAAAAATTTATAAACTAGTTATTAATGGCATTATTTTTTGTTACTTAATGTTTTAGACTTTAAGGCATTAACAATTATTTACACTTAATGTCTTAAAGTTATAACAAATGTGAGGCCTATCTTAAGTAGTAATTCAGAATAAACAATTAATGTAGACTAAATGTGTGTCTATAAATTAACTTGTACTTAATTGACAAATAAAAATTTATCTAAAGCTATTTAGTACTCAAAGTATTATATTTTTAAGCAGAAAAATAGTTATAATAAGTGATATTTCGTAACAAGTATCAGTTTCTTAAACATTCTGTATACTAAATCTTTTATAAGTTTGTTTAACTGAAACTTTTAATCTTTCAGTAAAAATATTAACATTTGATGTTCAAAAATGTTTAATTTAGTTTACTAGTTTTAATATTAAAGGATGTTTATACTAGCTGTTATTTTCTAAATACATTCTAAAATATTAAAAAGTCAAAAGAAACGTATTTAAATAGAAAACTTGTAAAATAAACTTTAATATAATATAAAAATTATAAATATTCTGTTTATATATACGAAATGTTAGAAATTTTCACTAAAACTTTTTTTTATTTGTAAAGAAAAAAAAATTAACAAATTTTGTTGATTCAAGAAGAAGCTCGAAAAAAATAATGTGTTAATTTTATTTCATAAAAAGTCTTACAAAAACGATAGTCAGATAAAAAACTATTATAGTCACTTATAACTATATTCAGATATTTTATATATTTAAATTCCTCTTTTTGTTTAATAATAAATGTATTAGAATATATTAAGTAGTTTTCTTTCATTACCAGCTACTAATTTTATTTTAAGTACCAAGGAAGTTTTTTTAAGAAAATAGCAAAACATATGGTCAACATATTATGGTGCTTAATCTGTATTTAAATTATTGATCATATTTTAAAAACAATTAAGATAAAATAAGTATAATACTTTAAAGCTACAGCGTTCATTTGTGTGTGAGAGACTTAAAGTCAATGTACTTTTTATATACTAGAAAAAAAAGTTTGTTTTGTATTTTTATTTAATTATCATTTTCGGTGTAACTTAATACTTAACAACTTATTTTTTGATGTTTTTTAGTTTGATTTTAATGGGTAGAGTTTGTAACGAAGTTTAATAATCTTTTATATGTTTTGGTTTTAAGAAAACAAATAGAGAGATCTCAACTACTGGAGGAGAAATGATTAATTTATTTTTTCAAGAATTTATTTTACAAACTAAGTTTTGGTCAAAGACCTCGTCAGTGCTTAAATAAATCTAAAAAAAATATGTTATAGTTATGAAAAATAGCATTTAAGCAATCAAA
Source organism: Thalia democratica (assembly GCF_965202585.1). Lineage (NCBI taxonomy): Eukaryota > Metazoa > Chordata > Thaliacea > Salpida > Salpidae > Thalia > Thalia democratica. The sequence continues at coordinate 39,207,677 of NC_139165.1, read as the reverse complement.
TTAAAATAAAACCAAATTTTTTCTCAAAATTTTTACTTAAAAAACTAAACAAATTAAATTTTAATATTAAGACTAAGTTAAAAATGCATAATAAATTAGCTTTTTTTTTTGTTTTTGAAATAAAAAGACTCTTATGTATTTTTATTAAGTTAAAACTAAGTAAATTGAAACTATTTTGCAATTTATATCAACCCTATTAAAAATTACAGGTTTGCATTCATCGTAGTCGCACTAATTTTTTTTTTAAATTTCGACAAAAACAGTTAATCAAATTTTATGTGTTTTTTTTTAATCAAGTTCTTAAATGAAGTCTTGTACCAACGTTTCTTCAACTTTTTTTTATGTTTTATTCTTATATGAAGGGCAATTATTAAAGTTAACCCAATGAAAAACATTTATTTAGTTTAGTGGAAAATAACTAGATACTTTAAACACTAATCTTTTTAAATATATGCAATTGTACCAAATTAATGAAATTGTTTTACTATAAAAGCTACAAATAGGTATTAACCTATAGATGATAAAGAGTAAAGACAGCTAATTACTGCTAATTTACATAACTTGTAATCAAAAAATTTTTACCCTTAAATAATGGAACTTACTTTAGGAGTAAATTTTCACCCCAGGATAAGAATCGCTGCTTTAAACTATTCGAATTTATTTTGCAAAAAAATTTGTAAAAAATAAATTTTAAGAAAAAAAAAAGTTTAAAAAATATATAAAAGTTTTTGTCATGGACAGGGTATCTGTGGTGTACGATTCGATAACCGAAAGGTTCTTCGTGCACCAGGTCCTTGGACCAAATATTTTGAGTGTTTTTTATTATATAATAAACTATAGGTAGATTAGTAGATACGTAAATTGTTTTCAAACAAAACTCAAAACAAACCTAGGTACTTTCCCAGTAATGCAAATAAAAAATTTCTCAAAGTTATGAAACAATTTATGAATAACAAGTTTGTGCAAGATTTCATAAAATCACATGGTATTGTTAATTTAAATCAGGGTTTTCCAAGCTTGTTTTCAAAAGGCTCCCTTTTTTTACGGTATAAAATTTAAAGAAATTAAAAATGCTCAAGATTAGGCCCCTCAAACAAGATTGCTCAAAAAATTACCATTAAAACTATTTAAAATCTTTTTTGATAATTTTGCTGTTCATCATCAACTTCAGTTTATCTATTGTAAGATTGAAATTATGACCTCATGGCCCCCTGTGGCCCCTTTACTGCTCATGACCCACTTTAAGAAACCCAAATTTTAATTTTTGATTTATTTTTATGCAATTAATTTTCTGAATTGTCTTAACATATTTCACTAATGGTTATAGATTAATGAATTAATGATTTGATAATTGGAGATTTAGTGTTATTGTTTTGTCTCCGTTAACAATGTGACTAAAGATAGGTTTATTAGTTTTTATTTTACTTAACTTAATTCTTATATCAGTTCATGAGTTAGATGAATAGAGTTTTTTAGTTTTTTACAGAGGTATAAAACTATATTTAAGGGCATAGGGGGGTAAACACTTATTTCACAATTTGATCTTATTTTATATAGCTTTTACTAAGCTATAAGATGCTTTTTACAGATTTAAAAAATTCAAAACAATTTTTGAGTTATTACCAGTCAAAGTCAGAGGCAACAATAGGTTCCATATGGAAGGTGCAAACTAAAACGGCAAAAATAGACTATTTCACTTTAAATCTAACTTCTCCTCCTTTTTTTGAGATAACTACCTCAAAATTTCAGGAAGTGTTCCTTGATATAATTATAAAATTCTGTATGAAAGAAGTTAAAAGTTGAAATTTAGAAATTTAAAAAATTGAAAAATAAAAGTTTTATACAGAACATAAACTAAAAATAAAACAGTTTTTTTTTGTTTTTTTGTAATAAAATTTCAACTTTCGTTTTTTTTATAATTTTGTTCTGATAGAATTTTCTAAATATTGCAAGTAACATTTCCTGAAAATTTGAGGTAGTTATCTCAAAAACAAAGGAGAAAATAAATTTTTAGTTGCTGATTTTAGATTTATTTGCTGTTTTAGTTTGCGCCTCCTGTAAGGAACCTATTGCCTCTGAATTTGACCAGCTATATAAAAAAAACATAACAAGACTGGATATGTATGTATATATTTTTTTATTTGAAAGGTTTTACTGTGCACAATAAAATAAATAGTATGTCTATTACTGTGCACAAGAAAATGCTTATAAATACAGCAACCTTTGAGCTTTCACCTAAAAAATTTTTCAATTTGGCAAATACCACAAAACCACCCTGTGCAAAGTATAGCTGATTTAAAGTAGTTTTTACAGAGGCTATTTTAGATTTTCTTAAAAACACTCCAATGCAAACTGTATGGGAACCAAAAAAATCAACTTTTGAGATCTAAGCTAAATTTTTACATACATGCGGCAATTATCACAAAAACACGTTGTGCACAATTTGAAAAAAAATTTGAGAAAGTTTTTTAGAGCCATTTTCTGATGTTAAAAAAAAAACAAAAATAAAAGAAAACTTACAAAAAGTGATAAGGATTACATAAAATCAAGAAGCACCTCCATAAAACTTTCTTTAAGTTCTCTTAAGTTATGCACAATGTATTTTTGTTATAATTGTGCACATGTCAAAAACATCAGCTCAAAACTTTAAGGTCAAATTGTTTTGGTCCCATACTGTTTGCAATGTAGTAGTTTTGAGAAAATCTAAAATAGCCTTTATAAAAACTATTTTAAATCAGCTAACATATTGCACAGGGTGGTTTTGTGATATTTGCTAAGCATGAAAAAAATTAGCTGAAAACTCAAAGTTTGTAGTATTTATAAGCACTCTAGTGCACAATGCACACTATTTTTAAAATGTTATTGGTTAGGACATAAAATTTACTGAGGTTTTTTAATGAACTCATACTGTTTTAGCTACCCCATCAGACTAGTTTTTGGTCAAACAGGCTAGTTTTTTGTCTTAAAAAGTGGATATCCTGTATGAAAAGTTTAAAACTATTCAACAAATGTTTTTTATGATTCACATTAAAAGTGTTTTTTTTTGTTAACCTTTGTTGGGTTTTGATCTTGCAACTTTCAATTCAAGGTACTTTCAAATCATTAAACCATTTCGTTTTAAGATTAAATTTTTTAAAGCTGATAGCTTGGTTTAATATAATAAAAACAACTTAGCTAGTCTTCAAGTAATATATTATCAGGAATTCGAAACAAAATAATATTTGTTTAGTTGTAGGAAATCAATTTATTATATGCAGTTCATAAGCATTTTTACATTTTGCTGAACATTTAACTTTTAATTTTCAGTTGATTTTGAATAATTATCATATCTTTGTTAAAAAACACATCAAAGAAAAACTTCTTGTGTTTAAATACTTAATTTACAATGAAAAATCTGTAACAGTAACAAGTATAAATCTTAACACCCTGATGTAATATAAACATTTTATTTAATTCACAGTTTAAAAATTTTAAAGATAAAATAAAGCAAACACAGAAGGTATTAAGTAGCCTTATTGTAAATTTAACCTTGTGCCCATTTATGATATTGTTTACTTTATTAACTACAAATCTGTTTGTTTTAATAATTACTTAACTATTTTGGATATAAACTAATGTATATTTTAACCTCCTTATTTATTTATTATTTTATTAAATAGTAATAGAAAACTGTTAAAATTAGTTTTAGAATAAAAAGTTTTAACAATTGTTCTCATTAGTTGATGTAATAGATATTATTATACAGGCCATTATAATATCCCAGCAGTCAGCAACCTTTTCAACTCAGCCAATTTTCTCAAAAAAGTTAATTGTGGGTCACATTATTTATAATAATTGTTGAGGGCCACAGTTATTTTAAAATAATCGTAGTATTCAATAGAAAATAACTTTTTTAAACCAAAAAGATTAAATCAGCACTAGTAAAGTGTATTCATTTACACACCTAGTAGTAAGTTTTTGCTACAATTTTTTATTTTTTTTTAACAAAAATAAAATTAGTTAAAAAGTATTTTGTGGTTGGAGATTTTGGCTTTGAAGGCTGCAATTTGCTGATCCCTGTTAAAACTAATAAAATAAAAAGTGATTATATTTACTTCAAATTTTTATAAACTAGGACTGATTAATTATATTTATTTTATGTTAAAATGGTTAAAAAGCCATGGCAACAAAAGTTCAAAGGGCAAAAAATATATACCTTTTGTTTTATTACTAAATGTAATATTGAAAAATGTTTCCTATTCAACTATAAACTTATGCAGAAGTAATATAATTAATAAATATTTAAAATGCCCTGGCAGCCCAAGTTCAAAAGGCACACACCAAAATGCACTGCCATCGCCCAACAGTTAGAAGACTGCCTCAACAGTGTGAGCTATTGTTTTGTATTAAATGTCATTATAAAGTTCATTGTAAATTTTGTTTAAAATACCACTGTTGTTTATTTATTTATTGTTAAAAATTTTATAAACTGTTTTATCTTTGTTTAGATTATTTTTTATATAAAAAAAAGTTTTTTCAGTTTACCCTATGCAATCATTAGAACCTAGAGCCTTAATAACAATTGTTTTTGCACTAACAATTTTTAGGCATAATGTAAAAAAATTGATGTACTTTTATTTTATCAATTTTATCATTTAGAAAAACTTATTATTTTCTTTATTACAAAATAAGATAATATTTAACAAAAAAAGTTTATTTACTATTGATAAAAGATACATACAAACTCTTTCCGAGTAAAAAAAAGTGTTAGTTTTAAATCAAACTTTATTATACATATTTATGTATATTTATATATAGTTATATTTTATCACTTAGTTCAGTATGCCAATTAAACTATAAGGATTTTCATACAAAATTCAAAAAATAAATAAAGTAACAGCCAATCGAACTTATTTTTACTTAATGATGAATAATGATTAAACTAGTAAATAAGGCGATAGGTAATGATTAAAATTTTCAATTATTTCTTCTAATTTTTGTTATTAAAATTTAGTTATTATTTATGTTTAAAAAATTTAAGATATTTTATTACATGTAAATGATTAAAGCTTGAGAAGTAAAAAAATACAAATGGACAGCTTGAAATATAAAAGCTAAAAGTGACTCAACTAATAAGAATATATCACCTCCTACATTTGTAGCAATTTTTCTAAACAACAAGTTTTTAGGCTCTTGTCTGTTTAAGTAAAAAAAGTATATCTAAAGAAATTTTTGACCATAAATTTTTTTTATAATTTTTTTTGATATACTTTTTTTACATTGCTCAAACAAAAGTTATAAAAGCTGCTAGCAATATTTTCTGAAAACTTGAGATAAATTAGTAAATTGTATAAAGATATATATTTTTAGTAGTATGTTTTATCCTGAAAAAACTGGCCATAAAATAATTTTTCTTTATTTGTATATAAAGCTTTCTTCATTCACATGAGTTAAAAAAAAACTGATAATTAATCATTTTTTTTTGTGACAGTTAAAAGTATGTTTTAAGATATATTTTAAGCTCTGAAATGAGGATCCTTTTTTTAAGCAAATGTGGTCTTAATTTTAACAAAGTTCTCACAAGTTGCTACAAATAAAAATATTTCACTTTGAAAACAACTTGAAAAATTTTTTGATCTCTATGTTTTGTAAATTTTATAGATTTTAAAGAATTATGTGAAATACTTTAAACCTTTACATAAAAGTGTTTTCACATAAGCTATGGAGAAAAATTTAAAAAAACTACAATTTTTTTTTTTGCAAACCAAGATACATTTATCTGTTAAGTTCATCTATCATAAATGAAACTTATTCATTAAAGAAAGAAAACATTTTTTTAATTTTTTAAGTTTTGTTATTTAAGTAAAATAGTTTGCATTTTGACACCAATTTGAATAATGATTTTAATCAAGTGTAAAAAAGTGACAGATATTTTTAATAACCCATGCAGTTAATAAAAAAATAATATACTTTTTCATTAAACTTAAATGTACCACTTTATAAACAAGATATTATCTAAAAAATTTCTGTTACTCAATTGTATGTTTTTATAAACATAATGATAAAAATAGTGTGATTTATTTTAACTCTTTTGTTGTGTTTCAAAATAAAGCTTTTTTCAATATTTAACTATGTACAAGTAAAAATGGTAAAACTAATTAAAAAAACATCTAACCTTGAACAATGTTCCTTAAAATCCTTTTTAAAAAAGCTTGTAAATATACGGGTTAATGTAAGTAAAAAACAAATAAACTTAAACCTATTTATAATCTTTTTTATTTCTGTAAAATATTCAATGAATCATAATAAAAAGTATAACTTTCCTTTAAACTTCATTGAAGTCTTCTTTATTTTTTCCTTAATATTAATAAAGCATAAATATCAGAACTTAGTCCAAGGAGACCATATTTTAGTTAAAAAAAACTTTTAACAGAATGACTACAGAAAATATTTTGGACAATGCAAACCAATCCAGTATAAAATGAATGAATGCTTTGATGCTGAAGTTAGTTAGAAATATTTAATATTAACTAATTTTCTAATGGTGGTAATATTATAGATAGTGTTTTTTTTTTGTATCACAAAAACAAAACTCACATGAATTCTATTTTATGTTAAAAAATAAACATGTTTTAAATATCCTTGCTTTTCTGGTTCTTTGCTTATCCAGCTGGTTTAAGTCAAGTAGTATTTTTGATTAAATCAGCCAAAATTCCTTATTTTTTAAACTTAAAATCTTGTATAGAAAACTGTGTTCTTATTATATACCCAATATTTTGTTTCGCTTCTTTTTTGTCTGTTTTAATTGATTGTTACTTTAAAATAGTTTGAAATGAATTAAATTTGCAGAATATTTAGTGTGTGTTTCATTGTATGTATTGCATAATATAAAAGAAAAATATAATTATTAAATCATCATTTTCTTTTTATCGCGCCATAATTACAATAAAAAAGCTAATAACTTCAAATATTTTAATATTTTATTTTGAAAACAACGTTTCAACTAAAAAAAGAGATTCTCACTTAACAGCAAAATATGGTAAACATGTAAAAAGACATGACTAAAATATATAAAAGTTTCCCAACATGACTGGAGAAGCAAGGATGCACTTGTTTCTTAAGCAATAACTAAAGGAAAGCTAAATAGTATCTGTTTTTTTTCTTATTTATAAACTATCTAATTGTAAAAGTCAAAACTTCAAATAAATTTTGTAAAAAGCTGTGCCCCTTTAAACTTGAACATTGATTATACTAGGTTTTGTGTTAATCAAATGTTAAGTGAGCATTCTAGTATGTACAAAATTTTTGATACCAGCAATCTACTGCACTCAGTTTTTCAAAATTTTTTAAGTATAAAACAAAAGAATATATAAAAGTTGAAATATTCATAATAGAAAATTTTTCAAATTGAAGAGCAATAAAACATAAGTTATATTCCAATGCTCTGAAAACAATAATTGGTAGTGCGACTAAATAGTTAAGTAACTTGACCCAAATACTTTGTAAAAAAGAAGATTACATTTTTACTCATGATATTTTGAATTTTATATTTTCTTAATAAAATGTTTAGTAAAAAAAATCTTAAATCTTCATTATTTGCAGGGTTTCCAAAAAACCTGGCATCCTGGAAAACCCTAGAATTTCACAATATAGACTAAAAATTTTTTTAAACCCCTTGTAATTTGAAAAATCTTTAATAAAAACTGGAATTTTGATAAAAATCATCAAAAACCTAAAATTTTGCACTAAATCACTAAAAAACCTGGAATTTTAAGCAACTTTTATATTTTAAGAAAATTTTGATTTAGTACAAAAAATCTATAGTATAGATTAAAAAAAATTGACAGTAGATGTTATCAATAAATTTTATTAAAAGAAAAAATTCAAGAAGGTTTAAGATCTCTATTAAATGTTGTTATATATATTTATATATATATATATATATATAATATTTTATGCAGTTTTTAAACTTGAACGTAATTTAAAAAAAACTTGAGAAAATTTGACAAAAATATTAGGCAACCCTGTAATTAAAAGTCTGAAGTTATTATTAGATTAACAAACACATTGTAGGTTTTAGTTTGTATTACATATTTTTCACATTGTAGCAACTTAAATATGTTTAAGTTCTAATTTGTTTGTTATTAAACTATTCAAAGTACCTTACATGTTTTATTCACGTTTTATTAAAGATACTAATAGTAATACAATATTGATAGCTGGATGAAATTGTTAAATCAACTTATATAGTATTTTTCTGTATGATCATGAAATGTGTATGTGGATACTAGGGTGCTTATAAATACAGCGACTTTGAGTTTTCAGCAAGAAGTTTTATTACACTTCATAAATACCACAAATACACTCTGTGCAAGATTTAAGATGATTTGAAGAAACTTTTACTTTTGCAGAACTCGATATTCTTAAAACCACCTCAATGCAAACTGAATAGCGCCCAAAAAAATTAACTTAGAATTCTTAGTTAGATTTTTTTTACATGTGGCCAATTATCACAAAAACACATTGTGCACAATTTTCAACGATTTAAAGAAATTTTATGAAGGCAATTCTTGATTTTATGTAACTTTATTACTTTTTGTAAGTTTTCATGAATTTTTAGTTTTTTTTTTAATCAAGAAGTGCCACCATATAACTTTCTTAAGTTGTGCACACTATGTTTTTTTGTGATAGTTTACCACGTGTAAAAAAATTCTAGCTAAAACTTTAAGATTGAATTTTTTGGGTCCCATACAGTTTGCATTTGGGTGGTTTTAAGAATTACAAATAATGCCAAGGTGAAAGTGTTTTTAAATCATTTCAAATGACGCACAAAGTGTTTTTGTGGTATTTGCTAAGTGAAAATAGTTTTCTAGCAGAAAACTCAAAGGTTGTTGTATTTATAAGCACCCTAGTGGATATAATATAAAAAATCAATTTGATCTAAAAAGGTGACTAATTTGGACTTTTCTCTTATACACCAAGTGTTGGCAGCCTTTTATAAAGCCTAAGGAAAGTTTTTTTAGAATATTTTGCTTGGGCTATATTTTAAAGAAAAAATTCTTAGAAGGCCACAGTTGTATAAAAATAGTCAAACTAACTATTATAAAAATACTATTATAAGTCATAAATGAGGTAAACTAAACAATAGAGCATTAGTGAAAGGAATACAATAAGAGCCTAACTATAAAAGTTATACCAATATTTTTTTCTTTTTCTATTAAAAAAAGTTAAAAAACGTTTTCCCACTTCACACTTTTTTAAACATTTTTAATGAATGAAATATATTTTTTAGACTTAATATAAAAATACTTCTTGTCATGTGCTAAAAATAATAGTAGTATATAGTTTATTAGAATTCTTAGCTAAAGAGCTCTGAAGATTAAATATTTTTATTTTTTTGAAATCTATATTTTTTACTTTAAAGAGTTGTAAGCTTGGCTGAGTAATAACAACATTGAGTTTCCATCTAAGAATCACTACCAATTTATTATTAATCTAGTTTGTGTAAGCTTTCCAAAACATCTTTTAACATGTTTTGTCTTGATTATTTTAGGTTTTTTATACTACATATCCTGTATTTATTGCTTTAAATATTTATGCAATTAAGTTAAAAAAATATTATACATATTTCTCATCAACAGTCATGCCCAATACTCCTTGTTGATTTATCATGCTAAATTGTTTTGCTTATAATTGCTGTGATAAATCAGTCGTACATGCATTGCATAAGCTTTATGATAATTTTTTTTTCAACACAGAGAGAGCAGAAGAGGAAGGAAGCTCACAACAGGTCGGAGGAGAGGTCGAAGAGAGTGCAGCTGCAGCAGAGGCAGTACAGGGAGTTCCTGAAGAAGAAGAAGATGGAAGAGGAGAGCAAACAGAAGATGGAGCAGCAAAAACCACAACAAACACAAGAAGAAAATAAACCTGCGACTTGAAGGTAGTGCTTGTATATTTTTGTTATAAAGCAACTAGTTTTTTATTCAACTTGACCTTTTGAAGGGGATGTGTGGTCTAGTTTTATTTTAACAGTTCTTGTTTTTATGTATTATTATAAAAAGCTATGTATTATTATAAAATTTTAATAAGTATACTGGAGAGGTTTACTTCTGATCTTTTCAAATTGAATTAAATTTTCAAGTTTTCACCACATTTGATAGTTCTTTTGTTTAAAAGTAAAGGTTAAATTTGAAGTATTTTTCGACAAAGTTTTTTTTTAACTCCTTGACATTCACGTAACTTTGCTTGATACAATTTTATACATGTTTGCAAATAATGCATGTCTGTAATTAAAGGTTTTTTTTAAATACTTTTTTGTTTTAAAACCAGTATTTAAACTAAGTTGTAATATTTACTTGATTTTGTTAAAATATGTGTTCAGAGACTGAATTCATGAGATAGTTTATTTTTTACGTTTGATATCTGATTTTAATTTGTTATAGTGTTTTACACTATTTTAAACTTCTATTTATAAATTCAGGAAGTAAATAAGATAAATTTTATTTTCTAAGTTATCTATTTTAAGAAGTTTTTAAAAGTATTAAAATTCTATACTATGCTTTTAAGTATGATAAATATATTAGAGTTTTTATTTTAGTATTTTCTAAGGCTCTTATATCTTTAGATTCTTTGCTTTTTGTTACCATTTTAATAATAAATGCCCTTTGCATACTACCTACTTATATTAAATATTTTATCAATAGTTGTTTGAAATTGAAAGTAACCTGTTTTAAAATTTTCATTAAATATCAGGGTACTGAAAAATATAAATTAAAGATTAAAAATACCACGTTGACGCCTTATAAATATTTTATGTTTCGATTTTAATTTAAATATTTTTATAAGCAATACAAATTTTCTAAATGTTATGAGTAGTAAGTAACTTGATGTTTTACTTTTAAATTCATTCGAATCAAATGTGCTTTCGAAATGCGTATTGAGTTTTTGATACTTGTAAAGAACGTTTTAAATATTTGACATGTGTTTTAATCATCTTAAACCTTGTTTTTATTTTCTGTAATTTTCTGACCAACAATTTCATATCAAAAGAAATTTAATCTTATAGTTTTTAGAGCTTTAAAAACTAAAATGCAATGAAAAAAATAAAACATCTTGATAAGCTTTTATGGTTTTTAGGACTTTTAAGGCTGTCAATAATTGTATGATTAATATAGTTTTTATGTAGTATTCATTGGAGTTATTTTTCATAACATAAACATGATTAAAATAAATATTCCTCAATTTACTGGAATGTAAAAATTTTTTTTGCCACCAAAACCTGGTAGTGAATAAGATATTTAGTTTGCACTATTACTATTATGTAGAAAACCTTATAATTTTTTTACTTTAACTAAAATTTTTTTTTACTGTACCTATTGGAATTGAATTTGCTAAAATATGTTTGCAAAAAAAGTAAATTTGTGTTACATTGTTGACCTTTTAGACACAATAAAAGATGTTAATCAGTTGACCTGTGAACAGCTACAATATTTTGTTCATTAGCATATATGCGCACATAATACTTATTTATTTGAAAAACTTATTTATAGAGCATAGAGCGTTTTGTTAAATCACACTTGTGGTTACTAAGTTTAAAGTTTATACACACATAATATAAATGTTTTCTTGTTTGTAGTTCACATTTAAAAAATTTTATAACTACGTACTAGTTACAAATATCAAGTAAGCTGTAGCTTGAAATATTGAAGTTTTGAACTAGCCGATGTTTAATCATTAGTTTTTTGAAAACAATTAATAAATTTGAATGAACTTAGTTGTAAATGGTGTAATTTAATTTTTTTTCTTTTAATTAGAACGGGTGTAAGCAAACTAATTGAAAATTTATTTCATGTTTGTCATAACGTTTTATGCCTACTTTAAGTATTAGTTTAGTGTTTCTATTTCTGTAATGTTCAATTTTTTCAGGTTTTCTACAGACAATTGAGCCGCTATGGAAAATTTTAATTAATTTACTGTTCATGTTTTAATTATTTTGAAGATTTTTGTAATTGAAGTTTGAAGTATGTTACAATAAAATTGCTAATGTTTATTAGTTAATTAATAAACAAGTTACACGTTTAAACTTTTCAACTGTACTAAAAAAAAATTAATGAAAACATTTTTATATTTAAAAATAGTCTAGTTAATTAAGTTTTAAAAGAGCAATTTCCTTTTAAATTAAGATTTTAACAAATCTGGTGAATCTCTAGCGTACTTTTTCTTTAAAATATTTATTTAAAAAATGTTTTATTTTAAGTTCAGAATACTTTAGTTTAATAAATTTTAATTATTTTGATGATTTTTAATTTAATTATTAAACCATTTTCTGTCTGAATATATTTTTAATAAGTATATTTTTCAATTATAGCGACTATTTAGGTGTTATCTATTTATTTTAACAATAAAATCTTAAACATAAAGTTTTTAGAGTTAGAGAAAATATAGTTTTGTTTATCTAACTTATGAAGTTTACAAATTTTTACAGTTTTTATTAAGTAACAAACTAAATTAAAATAAAATAGCTTGTCTCACAGCACACGAAATTCAAGGTCAGGCTCTGCAGCCTTTTGTGTTTTCTTTAAAGTACAGCTTTGGTATAAAGCTAAAAATGTGGTTTTAACTTACAGTCTGTGTTTTCTAAACTTTTAAGGTTTACAACAAATAGTTATTAAAAGTATTGAATATAATATTTTTAGTTGATATTTAATAGTAATTTAATTTAGATTTTATACCACCTCGTCAAGTTAGGTGGTAAATAGTATCATAATATGACATTATAGATCAAACTTAACAAGTTTTGCATAAGATGGTTTTATAAGATATGATAACAGTTTAGATAAAAACTAGCAACTAGCTATGCTTAACTGTTTTTTTAATAAAACTTCTATAACTTCAGTTATTTTTAATTTTTTTTATAGTTGTTTTGTAATTTTTCTTTGATAGTAAAATGTATCTTAATGAAAAACAAACTTTTTTTTTTATAAATCAAATTCAAATAAACAGCTTGAGTTTAAAAGAGAATGTAAGATAGTTGTTCTTTGTTCAATAACTTAATTAGTAATGACATGACATTTTTTTTAAAGTATGTATAACATAATTGATGCTGTGTTTGATAATTGATAACAACAAAATTTATAAGCTTACTTAGACTTTCAAAACGTAAAAACTGCCAGAAAAGTAAAACATGATTAATTTTTAATAACAAAACGTAAAAAAGTAAGAATTATTGTCTAGTTTAAAACTCAAGATGTTTTTTAACGAAAGTATTTTTTGTAATGATATTTACGATTATAGTTTTTAAAGTTTTAGTTAAATTTATTAATCTAATATTTTGTTGACCAACTTTGAAAAGTATCATCAAGTTTTAAAACTTTCCTGAAATTTTCTTTTCCGAAATATACCACTTTATGTCAAGGTTTCCCGAACTCATTTTTATAAACGCATCCTTGGGAAAAATTTAAAAAGTATTCGCCCTACTTTTTTAGTAGAAACTTCCTCTTTACTAATTGGTTGTATTTTTTGCCTTACTTACTAAGCTACGTCCCCGGACAACTGAAATGGCCTTTAAAAAAAGAATACATTGTTTTAATTGTTCAATGATATCTCATAAGCAGTAACTAAAAGGTGTTTGTTTTTTTAATTAAAACTTGATTTGATTCGTTTGTATACAAGTATTATTATTTTAAGGGTTGTGCAAAGTTAGTTGCTGGAAAATAAAAACTAGACTAAAAAATTATAGTTAGGCAAACTAAAAACCACTTTGTTTTTGTTTAGAGTTTGTCTTAGTTACGACGAAAAGGTAACTTATGTTAGCTAACATATAAAGCGTCATCAAAAAATGTTTTCAATCCTACTTAATTTTCTATGAACAATATTGTGTTGCAATCCTTGAGTTCCACTGCATCAAACGCCATTTCTAAGATTTCTGCTCAATAAATAAGATTTGTTATGGTAAAAAACATCAGTCCCAAACTCTACCCCTTGCAACCACAAACGTTTTCTTGGAATGTTCAAGTACTGTGAATAGAGTTCTAGTTTTAACGATTAAGATTAATTGATAAAAGTTCTTAAAACAAACTTATGTGCATTTTGTAGTGCTACACTAAAACTTCTTTTTACCTTTTAAAGTCATTGAACATAATAACTTTAACCGTTATAAGGATAAGCAAAGATATTAAAACTTTCTAGTTTTAAAATGTTTTGTAAAACTTTTTTTTGGTCAAAATAAAACTTTTGAGCATCTTAATAGTTTTTAGTTTAATTTTAAAATTCGATGACTAAGTCTTATAATTGTTTACTAAACATTAACAACTAAGCACTTTTCATAAGCTAAAGAGTTAATTTATTTTATAAGTATACAACCTGTTTTATGAATGTAAACAGTTTCATAAAGTATAGATTAAAATGATATGTCAATATGTTCCTTATAACTTGAAAATTATAAAAGTTGGCTTTTTATGTAGTATTTGCAGCAAATCTATATCTTAAGTTGCCTAAGCTTTTAAACTTTTGTTTATACCTACGCTTTGGTCAAGCAATAAGATTGTGTTTAAAAACTACTTTATATGTTTTAGTTGCCATTTTAGGTAGAAGTGGGTAATTTTTACAAAATGATAATTTTAAAAATATCATAAACTAATGATTTTGAACCCCTTTTATACAGTGCTTGCTTAATTTTGTTTAAAACTATAAACTTGAATAATTATAGTTTAAAAACTTGATTTTGTACTGAAGTTTTTCTCTTAATTTTTACTTGCCAATTTTTTTGCCTACCAAAATAGTTTAACATATATATTATTGGACAAAGAAGTCTATTTTATTCGTAAAACAAAATTAGATTAAATCAAAACAAAAACTGGATAACAATCACAACTTATGATAAATAAAAAACAAACATATAGTGTTTCAAACATATTGTAAACTTATTAATGTTTTTTACTATTGGATTTTCCACTGTTCGAACATTTTAATACCTTCTATGGTAATATTTTCAACATAACCAACGAGTAGCTCAGTATTAATTTCATCACATTTTAATGTTTTAAATTTTTCAATCGTTTCTGCAGACAAAACTTTCAACACTTCAATCATATTACAAACTTTTTCATTATGTTGTTTCTTTTCCAATTCCAAGGGTATTTTGTTATCAAAAGTTTCTCGACCTATTTTAATAATTTCTTCAAATTGGTTTGTGATTATTTTCACAAACTTAAAAGTTTGATCAAAACCAGAAAATACTTTCTTACAAACATTTTTTATAACACTGACAGAAGCTTGTTTTTCAAGGCAAGTTTTGATAATACCTAACAAATGTTCTCTTATATATGGGAGCCAGTCAAAAATATTTTTTTCTTGTTTATTGTAATGTCTAGCTAATTCGTTAGAACTATTAATGTCATCAATCGAAGATTTATATTTATCAACAATTTTTTGTAGAAATTTAGATCTTTTACTAGCTTTAAAGTTTTTGAAGTCTTGAAGTATACTAATGATGCTACTTACTTTATCGTTTTCACGTTTAAAAAAAGTAGCAATATTCTGAAGTATTTCTATAAGCGAATTAGCCACTAAGTTGGGACGACTAACAATTTCATTGTTTATAGGTTCTACTCTTGAAATGTTTTCTGCTGTGTTCAATTTAGAGTGTTCAAAGTTTTTGTTATTAGAATAAATTTCCAAACTTTCACAATTATTTCTAACTGAAGAATGGTACTCATTTACCTTACATTCATTTTCAGACAAGTTTGAACGAGAAGTGTTTAAACCTTCGTTTTCGGGATTTGTGTCTTTTAAACTACTATCTAATGATTTAGAAAATTTCTCAGAATCTCGTTCACTGTTAGATTTTGTTGGTAGTTGTTCTTCAACATCTAGATTATCATAAGAATACTCATCTAAAACACTATGCACATTTTGCTCTTCTAAATTACGATTGTTCTCATCGATCTTAGAATCATTTGGAACACTGCCTAAAAGTGATTCGCTTGTGACAAATTCAACAACGTTGTCTTCATTTGGGGGTATTTCAGGTTCGTTCACATTAGAAAAATCATTGTCATTCTTCTTACTTTTAGAAGGTAATGTTTTATGAACATTTCGTTCTATCCTTGAGCCGAAGTCATTGTTACACGAGTCAAGACAATTAAGAGAATTTCCTCTGTGGTTTGAACTACATTTATTTTTCACCTGTTGCTTTCTAATGCTAACTCCATTTCCCTTATCGCTCGGTAGTCTAGAGGTTAGTAAATTTAAATTACCTTCAGAAACATCTTTGCTGACTTCAGTATTTGGAATAATGTTGACATTATTGTCAGGCTGTTTATTTTTCTTTTTTGAAAAATAATCTACAGCACAAACTGTTGCTGACAAACCAATAACTCCAACCATCAATTTACAAAAACTGACATCGAGTTTTACGGAAATTTTTATCATTTTACTTGCTTAATAGTGCTGTAAAGTTTTAATTAATTGTTAAAAATTGTTTATTTCATAGATAAACAATAGTTTTACTCACTGATACATATTCAATTTTCGCTTAATGATATTTAATTTCATGTAAAACATACATTAGAGAATTATGAAACAATGTAGACAAATAAATAATTTTACTTTAGCTGTTGACCGTATCAAATATGTATTTGATGATACAATTTACCTTTTCATAAATAAGATATTTTTAAGTTAATATCTTTTCTTAAAAGGAAAACAGTTGATAACCATTAAATTGCTTAGTTATTAAATTTTGAGTATAAAGGTTTTAAACTTTTTTATGAAAAAAATTGTTGCTAGAATTTTTTTTTTACAAATAGTTACTTTATATCAGGGCATCCCAAAGTGGGCCAAATGGCTCCATTTAGGGCCATAAGGAGTAAAGGGGCCATGAGGTCATAATTTGAAACTTACACTAGATATTTTTCAGTTGATGATGAAGAGTAAAAAAAGTCTTAGGTATTTTTAGTTTTTTTAGTAGACTTGTTGAGGGGTCATAGTTTTTTTTAATTTCTGTTTAGGGGCCTTTTGAAAAAAAGTTTGGAAAACCCTGTTTTATATACTGTTAATTGATTGAAATAAGTATAATCCGCTTTTTTTTAATTAATAAAAGTTTTATAGCTTAAGTTCTAGATAACTTCTCACATTCATACTTATAAATAAAAAACTTAAGAGTATTTAATGAAAAACAATTAAACAACTAAAGAGCCTATGATTTCAACTAACAAACAATTAATGTGTTCTAGAACATTATGTTTAATAAAAATACTAAGTATTACTTTGTTCGCAAAATTTCTTGTTTCAACTAACTATTTAAAACTAAAAGTTGTAATTTTTGTATTTTCAACGTCAAATTGTTATAAACAAGCTAGTAGTTAAAACCATTATGCTACTATTAAGGTATATTGCTTTGCAAAAAATTCAAAACAATTCAAGTGTGCATGAAAAATAAGTACAGTCGAAAATTACTATTTTTTGTAACATAAAACTGGCCTGCAAATAATAGTAAAAAAAATGAAATTTTTCCGTTGAAACTAAATATATTTTTAGTTTAATATAATTATAACTAATTTTCTAAATTTATTTCTTAATTTCAAGCGCTAAACTTTTGTTTACATGAAGTTAGAAAACAAAATAAAGTTATCATATTTAAGTAAAGAACGAAAACATTTTAATTAGAAATATTTTAGCTCAATAAAATCTATTATGTCGTATTTCTTACATTTTTTCATGAAAAGGAGGAATACATTGATCGAAAATGATATGGTTGATATGTACAAAAAAAGCAAAATAATCGCTAAACGCTTTAAAATCAAAAAACAAATAAAAGTCAAATATGCTGTGTAATTCTTGGTGAATTCGATTCCAAAAATGTTTAGGCTAGTTTTTTGATTACCTGAAAATATGTTTTTTATTTGAAAATAAATCTTAAGTTTAAACATTTACACAATTACCAGTTGGAAACTAATTTAGTTCCATGTAAAAAGAATTGTTATTTTTATTTTTGACAGTTTTTCAGTTATAATTAAACTTTAATTAGTTTATACTTATAAGCCAACAAAACTAACATAGTAAAGACTTTTACGGTACCTTTTTTTTATTAAATTAGGTATTTTACATTTTTAAATGAAGCTTAAAAAAGTCATTTATAAGAATATATAACTAATAACTATACTGGCTAATATAACGATAAACTAAAAATTATAAAGCTTTTAATAAGTATATATTCTGTATTATTATAAGTGTATAACATATAAACATTGTTTCTATTGTTATAGCAAAACATTTTTTACCTATTTCATGAAAACAGTTTATATATTTTTTTATTTAACAATCAATTCAATGTTATAAGTCGTTGTAGCATAGCTCGTTGAAGTGTATTTAAATATTTTTAATAAATTTAATATTTTTAATTATCTTTCAGACTTTTTATGTTTTTTTTAAATGTATTTTGCGTTTACTCTTTATACAAAACATTTTATTAAGTAACTTGTGTAACGGGCTGTTGAAATGATGATACTTTTGACAGTGATCTTTATAAGACTGATTTTTTTTTGAGGTTAAAATTGTTTCAGTGAGGTTTATCTAATAAATATATTTTATAAGGAGATTTTATATGTTTTGCTTTTTATTTCGAAACAAAGCATTTATTTCCCGTTTTTATTGTACACAACTATTTGAACTACTATTTTATTTCTATGCAAAAATAAACTTACACAAAGTAAAACTTTTTCTATTTATTCTCAGTTATGCGTTTAAACAAGAACAATATAACTTTGTCCAAACTACATTAAACAACTATATTTATGTTTTATAATCAAATGCAGCGTATAATTTATTGAATATAATATTTGTTAACTTTGCTTATTTTTTCTTTGTACATATTTACCATGTATTTTGTAACTTTGTGTTTGTCCTTTTACTTAAAAAACTGAGCCAAATATAGCAGAATAAAGTGAAGTATAATACCTCTAAACAGAACAGTTTCTACTTAACTTTAAAATAACAGATTTATAGTGTATTGATTTTTAAAGTTTAACCTTAAATTTATTAAAGTCATTTTAATACTGCCACAAGTTTTATAGTATAACCTTTTTTTTCTCACTTATTCTACCTCAATATTTAGTGATAGTAGTTTAGGGTTGTATTTTAAGCTTAACACACTTAGATATTAAAACAAAAAAAAAAAATTAAATAGTCAGTTTAGTCAGAAATAAAACGTGTCTTTTTAACAGAATTGCGTTGGTTTTATTTATAACGTATGTTCAACAAAACATAAATTTGTTGATCAATTTTTCTAAATTAGTTACAATTAATACTTTTAATTTATTTTTTAATAAAATAAAACGACAAATTACCTTAAATTTAAGTTATAAAATTTACAAGTTAAAAAAAAAGAAAAATAATGTTTCTAAGTTTGTTCTAATTAATTAACAATATATGTAAAAACTGGTAATATAAGATCAATCTTTTTTAAAACTTGAATATTTGCTTTCAGCCAGCAACATTTCAAAAAATATGTTTGTTTAAATCGCTTCATGACTTTGTTTGTTTTGAATGAAATTAAATATCATTAAAAACAATGTTAAATATGTATCAGTAAGCCAAACTATTTAAAAAATATATTTTATGCTAACAAATAAACAAATTGTTAAGACTTGTTTTAAATTTAAAAGCAGTTTCAAGCAAGGAAAATGATAAAAATTTCCTTCAGAATTGATGTCAGTTTTTGTAAATTGATGGTTGAAGTTATTGGTTAGTCAGCAACAGTTAGTGCTGTAGATTATTTTTCAAAAAAGAAAAATAAACAGCCGGATAAAAATATCAGCATTACTCAAAATTCTGAAGTCAGCAAGGATCTTTCTAAAGAGAATTTGAAGGTACCTACTTCTAGACTAGCAAGTGATAGTGAAAAAGAAGTTAGCAGTAAAAAACCACTGTTTAAAAACATCTATACTTCAAGCTGTAGAAGGAATTCTGTTAATTGTCTTCCTTCGTGTAATGATGACTTTGGCTCAAGGGTAGAACAGAATATTCGAAATATTTTACCTTCTAAAAGTGTGAAGAATGATAATGATGTTTCTAATGTAAACCAATCTGAGAAAACCACAAAAGAAGGCAATGTTCTTGACTTTGCCACAAACGAATCACATTTATGCAATGTTCCAAATGATTCTAAGATCGATGAGAACAATCGTGATTTACTTCGTGTTAGTAATTTAGTAGAGCAAAGTGTGCATAGTGTTTTAGATGAGAAATCTTATAATGATATAGATGTTCAAGAAAAACTAAAAATAAAATCTAACAGTAGTTTTGATGATGAAAAAGACTCTGAGAGTTTTTCTCAATCAGCTAATAGTAGTTTTAAAGACACAAATCTTGAAAAAGTAGGTCCAATAACACTTTCAGTTGAAAAAGACGCAACAGATTCAGATTCCTCTCGGTCAAACTTCTCTAAAAAACAAAGCAAAGAAAACGAATGCCAATATTTAGCCAGAAACGATTGTGAAAGTCAAGAAACTGAATTTAGTATTAAAAATTTAGACCACGTTGAATCGGAAAAATCACGAGAGATTATAGATAATGAAGTTAAAAGTAATTCAAATGTTTTTGATGTCTATGAGTTTTTTAATACCCTAAAAAATTCAATTCAAAAAAGTATAACTCATTTTGAAATAGAGTATACTTGCATATGTGACAACATCTGTATGTTAAAGAGGTTCAAGAGTTTGAAACCAAATAAAAAAAAACTTTTTCTTCAAAACATTAACACACAGTATGAACATTTGATTGATATTTTTAGCTTGAGCGAAAAAGGTAAAAAATTTAAGAAACAAGATAAAACTATTTCTTCGTATTTCCCAAATGTAAGAAAAACCTTGTTAGGCATCATGAAAACATCTTTGGAAAAACCACTTACCGAAGGAGTTTTGAAAATTGTTTACAACAAAGTATCATCAGGTTTCAATCAACTTTGTAAGTTTGCAAAGATGTACAAAAGGCAATTGGAAGAAGCTGTTGAGGTAGCTCAAAAAGTTCTTGATAACCAAAGTAACTTGAAGCTAAACGTTGACAAATGGAATGTAAAACTTTGTGATATGATTGAAGAAATTGAAGCTATGTCTGTAGAAACAATTGAAAAATTCAAGATATTGAAAACCGATCAAGTCGATACTGATGAAATCATTAGTTATTTTGAAAATATTGCTAAAAAAAAGTTCTGCAATATTCGAATCGTGGAAGTATAAACAGTAACAAAAACTAATAAGTTTATCATACGTTTGTAAGCCTTTTATTTATTATTCATTATTAAGTTTTATTTAATCTGATATTTGTTCATTTATCATGTTGTTATGTTGTCAAATTTGTTATTAAACTTTACCTTATCGATTTTATTTTTGCAAATAAAATAAATAAAATTCTCACGAACTCTTTTTTCTATTTAAATCAAAATGCAATTTTTTAAGTATTTTTTTTTTCTGTGGCAAACAATTTAATGTTTTACAGTTGTAAAAACTAAACTCAAACTTTGAACAATTCAATACATAAAATGACCAGATACAAGAGATATAACTATTTTAAACAAGGGTCGCATCTTATGTTAGTGGTACATTGAAATTCACTTTTATATATAAAACTGTCAAAGCTTACTTACACAAAAGTTACAGCTGTAATTTACATAAACTATTATCGTTAGAGTTTGTCACAAAATTTTATTTCGTAAGTATAAATTAATTTACGAACTTAAGTGCTTTATGTTAAAAGTTGAAACGTTAAAGTTTTATTGTTTAGCAAAATTATACAGAAGTTGACTAAAAACCTGAATTAAGTTTTATGAGATAATGCAAACTAACATAAATTCTTCAGAGTAATTTAAAATTGTTAATAATAAAAGAAAGTAATTAAATTGCAGCCACTTCTTACCAAACAAAGTTATGTTGACATGGAAATATAATTAAAAATTTGAAATATGAAACGAGTACTTAAAACTTAGTGTTTATATTCTAATGTTAAATTTGTGACTTCCTGTACTTTTTCATTAATATATATTTATTGTGACTATCATATAATTTATTATGTACTACTGACTCGTCTATGTTTTTATCAAAGTTAAGAATAGCTTTTGTTATTTAGCATGCAGTATGCACCACTTAATACTTTCAATCGAACCATAAAAATTAAACTATTTTGTGAAACTGTCAGTTTTTTTTTATATAATTCTATGAAGGATAATTCTTTAGCAGCTAATTTTATTAAATTTTGAGTTTTTTAACTTTTCCTTAACATTTTAAGCAACATTCTTCAAGTTAAAACATTTTTTTTGCTTTACAAACACTTAATATAAATATAGTTTATGAAAAAGTATATCTAAAATGAATTTACGAGCAAAAAAAAGTTTTGTAAACTTTTGAGGAAAATAAAAAGTATTAAGTTAAATAAAAAACCAGTAAACTTTCTATCAAATATTAGCTAAAATTTTATTTTTAATATTGCCTAAAAACTTTAAGAGGATAGAGATTTTAGTGAAGTAGTTTATTTTGTATTTTTAGAATGTTTTTTCCGTAAACAATCTATTTAAACTTTTAGATTTTGACCGTTTATAATCAGAATTTACGTGAACTTAAAAAAAACATTGAAATAAAATTTTAACTAAGTTGTTAATGTAAAAAAAAAGACTAAGTTAAAAAAAAGTGACTTTCACTATATCTACGACGTTAAATAAATATACATTTTACTTTCAAATTCTCTAATAAGCAGTATCCTAAAAGTTCTATAAGAGAATTTCAAATGTTTTAGTTTAACCGTCTAAAGATATTGAAAATTTCACTGTTTAAAGTAAATGTTTAAATTCTATCTTTATGAAATTTTAATTAGAGTTTTTTACACTAAATCTATTTTTTTGTAGTTTAAAATTATGTAAATTATGATATGTAAAAGTTATCAAATGTGTCAAAATAACAATAATAAAAATATTTCAAAATAAAAAAGTACAGCTATATACTAAATATTAACGAAAAAATCAAATCTAAGGTTTTAATAAATCAATTGAAAGTAATATACTAGAAATATTAACATTAAGCATTTTTGTTGAAAACAATAACATAGTTTGAAGAGAAAAAACAGTCTTATCCTCACTTTTTCTAAAATTTCTAACAAGACAACATACTTCACTGTTTCTTTAGCATCGACCGCTTAATAAAATCATTATTAAGTTTAATCTCAATGATTTAAATAAAGGTTGTGAAATACGTTAGGTCAACATTTATAATTTAATAACGAAAGATATAAAAATGTTAGCTTTGTTTGAATATTTAAATAGACGAAAAGTTTATTTTCTGCAACTAAAGCATGTGAAAAGTAAAATATAATTTTATTTTAACCACGACTTTTTTAGTTTTATTTTACATTAATTTGTCATTTGTCAAGCACATAGAAGTAAAAAGTATATTTACCTTCAATTGAACTTTTACTACAAGTTATTAAGTTTTTAAGGATATTTACATTTGGCTAAAAATATGTATATAGCAAATAATCATTACGAAAAAATTATATACAAAGTAATATTTGGTCTTACTCAGTAAATGCGTTAAATAAAGTTTTCTAAAATGTACTATCACCTAGATATTATAACTATTATTTTGATTATAGCTTATTTTATATACTAAAATTAAATATTATTGTTGTTATACACGTAAAACCCTAGTAAAAAAAATATTTAGTAGAAGTAAATTACTTTTAAAGTTTTTTAAAGTTCATTAAATTTATGTCAAACCTTTTTATTTTGTTTGTACAAAACTTTTTAATCTTCAATGAGGATAAATGGCAAGAAAACTTGATTTCCTTTTATAACTACGACAAATATTTAAATGACATAATTTTAGTAAGACCAATTGAAAACACTGTTTTAATGGTTCAAAAAATTTTCAAAACTGGTAACTAAAAAAGTTTGTTTTCAGATCGATTAATTAAAACTTGATTTTGTTTTGTTTGTATTAAAATGTATTATAATAGGATTCTTCAAAGTTAGTTGCTGGAATAAAAAAAAACTAGACTAGAAAATTTATAATTAGATAAATAAAAAAAACTTAATTTTTTCAGATTTTCTAAAAAAATAAAATGTTAAGAACTGTTTACTTATGTAATATTGAGCAACGTATAAAAAGCGTCATCAAAAAATTATTTTAGTATATGATATTTATCGATTAACATTAATTATAATGATTCTGGAACCAACTTCTACACTTTCTTTTTAGTGTTACACTATTTTTTCCTTTTAAAGTCATTTAACATAACAACTTAAACCGTTATAAGGATAAGTTAAGATAATAAAAACTTCTAGTTCTACGATATTAAAAAAAAAATTTTTTTTGTCAAAAAAAAACTTTTGAGTATCATATTAGTCTTAAGTTAAAATTTAAAGTTCTAAGACAAATTTTTTTTAATTAAACTGAAATATTTTACTACAAATACAATAAAGTAGAACTAACTGCCTTATATAAGCTAAAACTAATTAAAACTATTAAACAACTTTATATAAGCTAAAAAAGTATAGTTTTTAGTTTTTAAAAAGTGTAGAACTTTTAGTTTTTGAAAGTTTTATACCAACTAATATGTCTTAGTAGATTGTAGTATGTACTCAAACTAAAGATTATTGTTATTATACACTTAAAAAGCTAATTAAAATAAACATTTCAGTAAAAGTAAATAACTACTTAAGTTTTTCAAACTTCATTAAATTTATATCAAACCTAATTTTTTTGGTTTGTATAAACCTTTTTAACCTAAAATTAAGATAAGTTGTAGGAAAGCTTGATTTCTTTTTATAAATACGACAAATAGTTTAATAACATAACTTTAGTGAGACCACTTTAAAACACTGTTTTAATGGTTCGATGATATTTCAAAATCGGTAACTAAAAAAAGTTTGTTTTTCGATCGATTAATTAAAACTTGACTTTGTTTGTATACAAAATGTTAACATTTTAAGATTCCGCAAAGTTAGTTGCTGGAAAATAAAAAAAATAGACTAAAAAAATTATAATTAGGCTAACTTAAAACCGCTTTGTTTTTGTTTAGATTTTGCCTTTAGAATTAAAATGTTAAGAACTGTTTGGTTATGTTATATTGAGCTAATACATAAAAAGCGTCATCGAAAAATGTTTATAACCCTACTTAAAGTATATGGTTTTTATCAATTAAGATTAATTATTAATGATTCCGGAACAAACTTCTATACTTTTTTTTAGTGTTACACTATTTTTTCTTTTTAAAGTCATTTAACATAACAACTTAAACCGTTATAAGGATAAGTTAAGATACTAAACTTTCTAGTTCTAGAATATTTGATAAAAATTTTACTTTGTGGTCAAAAAACTTATGAGATTCATAATAGTCTTTATTTTTAATTTAACAGTTCTAAAACACAATCTTATTCTTTAAACTGAATTACTTTACTACAAATAAAATAAAGTAAAACTTTATATATACTAAAAAGTATAGTTTTTAGTTTTTTAAAATGTGCAATTAGTTTTTTTTTTTTTGAAAGTAAGTTGTTTTTAAACAAATATAAAGTATAGATCAAACTAATATGTCAATATTTTACTTTTTTTTTTGAACATTATAAAGTACATGTTGCTTAAAAAGTTTACTTGAACATTATAAAAGGTACGGCTTTTTATGTATGTTTTGCATCAAAAATAGATCTTTAATTGCATAAGTTTTTAAAGTTTTATTTGTAGCTTCAATTAGTTAAAGCTTTTGTTTAAAAAAATATTTTAAATGTTGTAATTGTTACTTTAGGTGGAGATGGGTCATTTTTAATCGTAAGTTGGGCCAGAAAATCAAAATAGTTTTACGTAAAATAAGTTTTTACAGGCCCGTTAATTTCGTAAGAGTGAAATAAAAATATAATTTTATAACATTAGGAATAAAAATTTGATGAAATGGTATTGGTCGGTTCGTTTATATAACTGTATACTTGAACTAAATATAAAGCACATTCTATAATGTATGTAACAGTGGCGTCGCGTGGTATATTTTTTAGGTGGTGCAGAATTTAAAAAAAAATCCCCTACTTTAAAACTCTTTTTTATCTTAAATAAAGACTTTTTTCTATAACAATTACATTAAATTGCTATAAATTTAAAAGACTCAAAATGTTAACTTACTTATGAGTATTAGTTTTTAAGAAGGCTTTAAAGTTTTAACTAACAGTAGAAAAAATTAAGACAAAACAAATTTTTATTATACTGAAAAATAAAGCAACTTTATTAGTTCTTTTTTTTTGCCTCAACTTTATTTAAAATATATTTGACCAAACATCATACTAAGAATGGTTATGTTACTAATGTTTGATTTAACAAAATAATAAATGTCTTATTAGACTTGGCTAGAAAATTAAAAAGTCTACAAACAAAACAAAAAAAGGTTTTGTACAAACTGCAAGTTTATTTTAAGTAAAATTTATTTTACTAAGTAGAAAATAATTGCTTATTTACTGCTAAATATGAAAAAAAATAAACGAGTATCAACTTATAACTAATTAAAACTGTTGATGTTTGAAAAAAAAAACAGCTTGGCTACTAAGTTGAAAACACAAAAGTAAAATAAGCAAGCTCATAAACATCAAATTTTACGAAGTCTCTAACTTACAAGTCAGAATTTAGATTAAATAGACTAATATTATAATAAGAAAATACAGCAAATGCAATAATATTTATCTTAGCATCAACTTTAGTTAAAAAATATTGGATTAATTAAACATCAAACTATTTATATTTATTTTACTAATATTTAATTTAAAAAAACCTATTTATACTTGGCAAGTAAATTAAAAAGTCTACAAACAAATAAAATGTTGTGTACATCTTAAATGAAATTTTTTTAAAGAATAACTTACATTACTCAGTAAAGAAATTTTAAAGAATTTAAAAATACAATTAAGATAAAAAAAATTTTGACTAAGTAAAAAACTCAAAAGTAAAACAAGAAACTAAATAATATTAAGTTTTACAAAGGCCCTAAAGTTAAAACTTAAAGTAGCTTACAGTTTAGATATAACAAAGTTATATTTTAAAACACAGCAAGTATAATAATATTTCATTATAGCTTCAACTTTACTTGAAAAATATTGGATTAAATACCAAACTAAAAATAATATTTTTACCTATTTTTAACTAAACAAAAAAGGAATGCATAATGAAGCTTGGCAAGTAAATTAAAAAGTCTACAAACAAAGAAAATCTTATGTAGAAATTATAACTTTTTAAAGAAAAACTAAACTTGCTTAGTACAGGAAATGGTTACTACTGAATAAAAACCTAAAAAATAAATCTGAAGTTCTAACTTTGCAAACATAAATACTTAAACTCTTACTTTTCACCTTTGTAACTATAATTCATTCTTCTCTCCTTTTGGTTGATAAACTTTTCCATCACCTCTTCCTTGAAACTAGTACAGTTTTTTTAAGTACCTACCAATTAAAATTACACTTAAAGAATTTAACCTTGACTGACCCATGGTGTTTCTCAAAAATGTTTTGATCCTTTTCAAAGATGAGAATGTTCTTTCAGCTTCTACACTAGTCATGGGAAGAGTTATCAAAATTCTAAGAAGCTTTGCAGTCTAGTTAAATATTTTAGTCAGGTTATGTTCTTCAAGATATAACAATATTTTCACTAAAACATCCTGATGCATTTCTGTACCTGAATAAAATGTTTTCAGTTCTCGTTCTAACTGTTTACATT
Source organism: Thalia democratica (assembly GCF_965202585.1). Lineage (NCBI taxonomy): Eukaryota > Metazoa > Chordata > Thaliacea > Salpida > Salpidae > Thalia > Thalia democratica. The sequence continues at coordinate 39,179,964 of NC_139165.1, read as the reverse complement.
CAACTACAGGATAACACTTCTTCACTGTTTCTATAAACTTTAAAGGAAAACAACATTTATAAACAGTAAAATAGCCAAAAATAACTGCAAAATTCTTAAATAGCCTGAAAACTTGAACCTTTCAGTGATGTTGAAGCTGACACTATCACATACTTCTTTTGCTGAAGAAGAAAGGCTTTTTTTAACATTCTCTGTACTACTTGAATTTCTTATACTGTTGACTGCAGCTTGATATGTTTCCAAATGTTGTTTAACTTTTTGAACAGTTAAGTCTGTGCATTGCATGATGTTATACAAAATTTCAACTGCAGGCATAATTTCCTCTGTTAACTCTGATAATTGGCATGATTTAAGCTTAGAAACTGTCCAATTTACTTGACTAGTATTTTTCTGCATTTTCCTAGTTATAAAATCTATAAAAATAGCATTTACCTTGTTCAACAAAAATTTGTTTTAGCTATACAGAGTAAACTAATAAACAGTTTCAATATTAAAAAAAAAGCAAGGTTGCCACTCTAAAAACAAGGTTGCCACTTTTTGAGTCAAAAAACTGTCCTGAGTGACCTTGAGTTGGGATGAAACACTTTTTTCACAATTTGATCTTATTTTATGTAGTTTTTACTAAGCTACAAGATGTTTTTTACAGATATAAAAAATTTAAAATATTTTTTTAGATGGTCAAATTCGAAGGCAACAAAAGGTTCCTTATGAGAGGCACAAATTAAAACAGGGTTAAAAATGTTTCTTTAGATGTTTCTTTTATAAAACAAAATAATTTGCTAAAATAGAAATCCAAAACACTACGAAAAAAAAAGTTATAACAAAAGTAATTTTTTTTTGTATATATAAAAATATATATTGATAATTTAAAATTTAAAACTTCTCTTCAACAAAAGTATAAAATTTTATAAAAAGTAGGATGAAAAAGTTTGATAAAAATTGCTTTAAAAATTATAGAGAATATAGGTTTTCAGTAAAATTGTATTTTTTTTGCTGTTTTGATTTGCTCCTTGTATAATAAATCATTGTACTCTCTGGCTTTGACCGGTTGTATCTAAAAGTTTAATTGGAAATTTCAAGTTTATTAAAGAGTAACTATTAGCTTTCTGAAAAAGTTAAAATAAGAACAACATTAAAAAAAGAGCCTATACACCCCCCTTACCCCTTACTATTTTGCACAATTTTCTTTTTACAAACAACATTAAGATTTTTATTAATTTTTTTTCTAAATTTAATATTTTTTGTTGGAGGTTAAAAATTCAATAGTTCTTTTTGGGTATGTTTTCTTTATTTAAATTTAGCTTGTTTTTCATTTTGATGACACTATTTTTATCAGGAGCTCAACTTTTTTAAGTTTGGTTGGTGAGGCTGTTGACTTATCAATAAATTTAAAGATAAATTTTAAATATGTAACCATTATAGCAGTAAAAAAAATGGTTAGTTAATTTTCATGTGGCCATAGGGTAAAACACTTATTTTTTTAATTTTAAATAAGCTTGTTATTTTCAGAGTAAAAAACTAAAACTGCTTTAGTCAGCCTGAATATTTTTCTAATTTGGCCTGTTTAAATTTATCTTGGGTCATCTTGAGTTTTTTTTTAATTTCTAAGTAATCCTGATTATGAGGCAAGGCAACCATGTTTCAACAATTTTATCTAAAATTTTTGCTTTGTTTATGAAAAAATTAAACCAAAAGTCATATAAAGTAGACTAAATTTTCCTAAAATGTTAAACTACTCTAAGTAATCAAAGTTTCTAAGTTAAGTCTATTTACTTTATCTAAATATGTGACTGTTTCAATAATACTAATTTTTATTTAATATAATTCTAAATTATTTTTCTGTATGAGTAAACTAGAAGTTTATAATAAACTTCTTAAAAATTTTTTTCAGAACTCAAATTTTACATTTAAATATAATTTAGTTAGACATTTTATTAACTTTATGATAACAATAATCAGTTATAGTTAAGGTTATGTATGCAGATTAAAATAAAAAATAAAATTTTTAAGACTTTGGTGATTTAGGTTTTTTATCTATTTTTTTCAAATATTAAATTTATGACAAGTTTTGTTCTTTTATTGTTTCGTTTTAATAGAAGTGGTCTCTTAAATTTAAAATATCATGAGGGTATATAAACTTAAGTTTAATCCTTTGCACTTTGCAGTAGCTTAGCTTTGTTTTTAATTTATGTTTACAATAGCTTGTAGATGATACTTAAGCAAGTTCTGTTTTAGGGAATTTTCAACTTAACTTACTTACCGCAAGATATTGATTTTGCGGTAATTCTTGAAGAAATTTTGCTTTTTTGAGTTCATTTGCGGCAGTCAGCTAAGAGTTTGCGGCAGTGAAGTGGGCAAAATGGTCGTTTTCAAAATTGGAGTTTTAAAAGAGATTTCGTTCTAAAAAATAACGAAAACGTTATAGATACTTATTTTTTTTCTTACAAAATTTCAAGGTGGTGCAGTTGCGGCAGTGCAACACCCCACGCGACGCCCGTGGTATGTAACAAACAAAATTTAATGATACTTGTTTTACACGTGTAGTTTTCTAAATAAAAATACATATCAGGCATACACTCAGGCATGGCAGGTCGTATTTAAAACAGTAAAAAATTGAACTATAACTTTTATATTTATTACAAATTTTATTAACACATATCATACATTTTTAATAAAAATATAAAGATTGCTTGTGCTTAAAAATAGTCATGTTCTTAAAAAATATATAATTTTGCATGAAATACATTAATTAAAAATAAAACTAGATCTTAGACGCAACTAATTAGCTGTTTTTAAGTTTTCTAAGTTAGTCTAAAACGAAGTTTTTCGTAATTAGTTGAGTTTATACTTATTTTAAAACTTTTAGTAAACGTATTTCTTCTTATAGAAAAAAAACTAATATTATATGTTTTGGTTTTAAGAAAAAAAATAGAGAAATCTCAACTACTGGAGGAGAAGTAATATATTTATTCTTTCAAAAATTTATTTTACAAACTAAGTTTCGGTCAAAGACCTCGTCAGTAAATGCTATTTTCCATGACTGTCACATATCATTTTTTTAGATTAACTTAAGCACTGACGAGGTCTTTGACCGAAACTTAGTTTGTAAAATAAATTGTTGAAAGAATAAATATAGAAAAAAAACTAAGTTAAAAAAGATAAAAATTAAATAGCAGATAACACCAGTATTTTGGTACTATGTAAGAATTTTACTAGTTTATGCTTAGTCTATATATTTTCACAGTCTTAATTTTCAAAGCCTACAAAAACAACATAGTTTTATGAATTGAAACACTATTTTAACAATATTTATACAGTTATTATTTAGGAAACTTATTGATAAATTTAGCTTAAAACTTTTTTGTAGCAACTAAGTGTTATAAGTTTACACAAAGCTACAGACCATACTTTAAGAAAACAGAACAAAGCAAGAGTAACAACAAACATAGTTTATGAATCACACAAAGGAAAATACAAGCATTTTGTCATTGTCTACGAGTAAATCTACATAGTTTAGCATTTTAGTGTACGTTTTACAAATGTTTAAATAAGTTTTAAGCTTGAATTAAAAAGTTTTAAGCATATAATTTTTTAAATTAAATTACTTGGAAAATGTTTAGTAGTATCTGAAACCTTGCTTCAATTATAATCAAAGTTAAATGTCAAATATATCGTATTTAAAATGAATCTCTTTTATCAAAAAGTTTGAATGCTATTTGAAAAAATGTATATATTGGCATAACATTCTCAATAGTTATACTTAATTTATAAAAATATATATATACTTCTGAATACTAGAACAAATGAAAACATAGAAATATAGTACGAGTGAAAAACAAATAACTTTTTAAGTTATTAAAAACTTTTTAACTAACAATAAAAACTCTATTTCTAAACTACAAGCTTCATTCTAAATATTTTTATTTCTTTTTACATAGTTTGTTACATCCCAGCAGTGTTAGATTAGTAATGATTACGACAGAATTACATATTTAAAATAACTCCTGCACTTTAATCTCCAGTTAAGCTTTTCAGTTATACGGAAGAGTTTTCTTTTTCCTTTTTTAATTTTTGCCTCATTAAACAATGCTTAATAATTTCAAACTTTTAGCTTTCTATAAAAAAACTTCTAAACTTGAATTTTGTTTATTGAAAAATCAAGTTTTTCAGCAAACTTTATAACAACAGATCATTTATGGTATAAATGTAATTTGTAATTGTAAAAGGTGCCAAATAGAATCACAAAGAAACTTTTATATTATAATTTTTATAATAAAAAGGTTTTTTTTTCTAACATCAAGCGTAACCGGAAAGTTTTTTCTTTTAACAGGTCCTAATACTAAATATTTTGAGCGTCTTTTACTTTTGTCTTTGTTTAACTGTAAATATTCAAACTATTTTACTTTACAAGTTTTAATTTTGCAATGAAATTTTTCTTAAATTTTACAAACCATTTTATTTGCCACCCAAAATAGTTTGATAAAAAACTTTGGATGAATGTGTTTTTTTATTAGTAAGACTAAATAAAAACAAAGGTAACAAAAACTGAATAATAATGACAACTTAATGACAAATAAAAAACAAAGGGTTATAAACACATTGTAAACTTATTAATGTTTTTCACTACTGGAACTTACACTCTTCAAGCATTTTAATACCTTCTATGGCAATCTTTTTAACATAACCAACAATTAGATCAGTGTTAATTCCATCACATTTTATTGCTTTAAATTTTTCAATCGTTTCTGCAGACAAAACTTTCAACGATTCAATCATAGTACAAACTTTTTCATTATGTTGTTTCTTTTTTAATTCCAATTTTCTTTTGTTATCAAAAGTTTCTCGACCTGTTTCAATAATTTCTTCCAACTGGTTTATGAAAATTTTCACAAACTTACAAGTTTGATGAAAACCTAAAAATACTTTCTTGCAAACATTTTTCACACCATTGACAGTAGCTTGTTTTTCAAGGGAAGTTTTGATAATACCTAACAAATGTTTTCTTATATACGGAAGCCAGTCAAGAATATATTTTTCTTGTGTGTTGTTATCTTTGTCTATTTAGTTAAAACTATCATTGTCATCAATCGAAGATTTATATTTGTTAAGAATTTTTTCTAGAAATGTTTATCTATTATTAGCTTTAAATTTTTTGAAGTCTTGAATTAACTAATGATGCTACTTATTTTATCGTATTAACGTTTAAAAGAAGTTGCAATACTCTGAAGTATTTCTTTAGGCGAATTAGCCACTAAGTTGGAACGACTAATAGTTTGATTATCTATAAGTTTTTCTCTTGAAATGTTATCTGTTGTGTTCAATTTAGGGTAGTTTTAATTTTTATTAGTAGGATAAATTTTCGAACTTTCACAATTATTTCTAACTGAAGAATGATATTCTTTTACCTTACTATCTTTTTCAGATTAGTTTGAAAGAAAATAGTTTGAATCATTTGCGCTGTTTTCAGTCGAAAGCGGTTTCGAAACTTCTTTTTCGGGATTTGTGTTTTTGAACTACTATCTAATGATTTAGTAAATTTCTCAGAATCTCGTGCACTGTTAGATTTTGTTGGTAGTTGTTCTTCAACATCTAGATTATCATAAAAATACTCATCTAAAACACTATGCACATGTTGCTCTTCTTAATTACGTTTGTTCTCATCAATCTTAAAACCAATTGGAACACTGCCTAAATGTGATTCGTTTGTGACAAAAGTCGTGAACTTTGTCTTCATTAAGGGTTTTCTCAGGTTGGTTTAAATAGTAAGAACTAAAATCATTGTTTGCACTTTTAGATGTTGATTTTTCGTGAAGTTTTCAAACTATGCTTGAGACAGTGCCACTATTACACGGGTTAAGACAACTAACAGATTTTCCTCTATCGTTTGAACTACATTCGTTTTTCATCTGTTTCTTTCTAATGCAAATCCCTTTTCCCTTATCGCTTGGTAGTATAGAGGTAGGTAAATTCAAACTGTCTCTAGAAATATCTTTGCTGACTTCAGCATTTTGAGTAACGCTGCCATTTTTATCAGGCTGTTTTTCTTTTTAAAGATAATCTACAGCACTAACTGTTGCTGACAAACCAATAACTCCAACAATCAATTTACAAAAAAGAACATCAAGTTTTAAGAAAACTTTTGTCATTTTACTTGCTGAAAACAGCTGTAAAAATTAGATTATTTACTTTATTGCTATAGCATAGTTTTTTTTAATTAGTTACTTACTGAAACATATTTAATATTTGTTTAATAATATTTAATTTCATGCTAAACATATATTTAAAAATTATGAAGCAATGTAAACAAATAATTCATTTTACCTTAGCTGTTGACCGTATGCAAATATACATTTTTAAATAAAATTACCTTTTATAAGAAATGTATTTTATTAAATAGTAAAACAGTTGGTAACCATTAAATTTCTTAGTTATTAAGTTTGAAGTATAACGCTTTTAACACTAAATTATAAAAAAAATAGTTGCTAGAACTTCTTTCTTTTTATTTAAAGTAGTTAGTTTATATATTGTTAATTGAAATAAATTTCGAATTTTCGATCAGCTTTTCTTTAAATATTTTAAGTTTCATAAATTAAGTTTAAGATAATTTCTCACATTCATATTTAAAACTAAAATACTTAGAGTATTTAATCATAAATAATTAAACAGTTAAAGCTAATGATTGCAATTATTAAACAGTTGATGAGTTTTACAATATTATATTTTACAAAAATATTCAATATTACTTTATTAATAAAGTTCCTAGGTTCAACCGACTATTTAAAACTAAAAATTGTAAAGTCTGATTTTCAACGTCAAATTATTATAAATAGGCTAGTAGTAAAAACTATAATGTTACTATTAACGATTATTGTTCTACAAAAATTTAAAACATCTTATAGTTTGCATGTAAAATAATTACAGTCGAAATTGTTAATTACATGAAAACGGACTGCAAAAAAAAAAGATAAAAAATGATTTCATTTGTTGAAACTAGTAGCAATTAAGAAAATGTTCAAAATAGAGTTCCTTATTCAAGAGCTGAACTTTATTTACAAAACATGATAAAGTTTTCATATTTAAGTAAATCAGAAAAGTTTTTATTCAAAAGTATTGTAGCTCAATAGAATTTAATATTTAGTATCTCTTACGTTTATTCAGGAACCAATTTAACTTAATACAACTCGTTATAGCCTATTGAATAATTAGCCTGTTGAAGTGGTTTTAAATAATATTTAAATAAATTTAATATTTTATTTCATCTTTTAGACTTTTGAATTACTTTTTTAATGTTTTTTCATTTACTTTGTATATATATTTTTTTTCTACTAAATAACTTGCGTAACGGACTATCTACTTGCTTATACTTTTGACATTAATCTTTATCAGATTAATTTTTTTTAAAGTAAAAATTGTTTTAGTGAGGTTTATTCTAATAAATATCTTTATTTAGGGAGTTATTATATGTTTTGCATTTATTTCGAAACAAAATGTTGACTTCATGTTTTGATTGTATATAACTGTCTAAGCTAGTGTTTACTTATACTGAAAACAAAAAAAATTAACTATACCTACACAGAGTAAAAAACTTTCTTTTTATTCTCAGTTATTCTTTTAAATAACAAGAATATTATTTTGTCAGAACTACACTAAACAACTATATTCAACTTTTATAATCATATACAGCGTATAATATATTTGAAAATGATTTTCAACTACTTTGCTTATTTTTGCTTTGAACATATTCACCATAGCTTTTGAAACTCTGTGTTTGTACTTTTACTTTAAAAAACTGAGGTACAAAAAGCAGAATACAGTGAACTATAACATCTTTAAACAGAACAATTTCTACTTTACACTATAACAGATTTATAGTGTTTTTTTTCTATTTTAAGCTTCAGTTTGTTAAAATCATTTTCAAACTTCCAGAAATTTCTATTGAAAAACTCCTCGCCCTTTTTTAATTTTTTAAATTTTCTTTCAATTGTTGTGTTGTTTTTAGCTTACACTTAGATACTAAAAACTGAAATTTTACAAGTTTTAGTTTAAAATAGTCAATTTAGTAAGAATTAAAATATTTTATTTAAAAAAATGTCTTTGTTTTATTTGTTAAGTATGTTCTAAAAAACTTAAATTAATAATTCAATTTTTGTTAATTTGTTTACACGTAATACTTTTAATTCAATTTATAATAAAACAGACTCAAAAATTACCATATTTTAAAGTTATAAATCTTTAAATTAAAAATAAAGTAAATAAATGATTAAAATTTTCTTTTAATTAATTAACAATGAATCATAAAACTTGTAGTATAGGAACGAAAACATTAGCAAACACTTTATAAATCATTTATAGGAACATCTTTTGTTTTAAACTTAAATATAAGTAATTTGACACTAATTAATAGATTTCCATCTAATATAAGAAACTAGACTGTTCTCTCTAATAAAACCAATAAAATATTTTGAATAGTATTTTAAACTTGCTTATTTGCATTTAACAACGAACATCAAAATAAATATATTTCTTTAGTTCGCTTCATGATTTTATTTGTTTTGTACGAAATTAAATATCATTAACGAAAATTCAATTTGGATCAGTGAGTAAAACTATTTAAAAAAATTTGCTATAGCAACAAAGTAAATAACTAACAATCTAATAATTGTTTTAACTTTACAGCAGTTTCAAGCAAGTAAAATGATAAAAATTTCCTTAAAACTTGATGTCAGATTTTGTATATTGATGGTTGGAGTTATTGGTTTGTCAGCAACAGTTTGTACTGTAAATTATTTTTCAAAAAAGAAAAATAAACAGCTCGACGATAATGTCAACGTTAGTCTAAATACTGAAGATTGCAAAGAAGGTTCTAAAGACAGTTTCAATTTACCTACCTCTATACTACCGAAAGATAAGGGTAAAGGAAATAGTATTAATAAGGAACAGGTGAAAAATGAATGTAGTTCAAACCACAGAGGAAATTCTTTTAGTTGTCTTGAATCGCGTAATAAGGACTTTGACTCAAACATAAAACAAAATATTCGAAAAATATTACCTTCTAAAAGTGTGAAGAATGATGTTTCTAAAGTAAACGAGCCTAAAAATAATCTAATTAAAGACAATGTGCTCGACTTTGTCACAAGCAAATCAAGTTTAGGCAGTGTTCCAACTGATTCTAAGATGGATGAGAACAATTGTGATTTAGTAGAGCAAAGTGTGCATAGTGTTTTAAATGAAAATTCTTATGATAATATAGGTGTTCAAGAAAAACTACCAGTAAAAACTAACGGTAGTTTGGATAAAGAAAAATACTCTGAGAGTTTTTCTCAATCAGCTAATACTAGTTTTAAAGACACAAATCTCGAAAAAGCAAGTTCAAAAACATTGTCGTCTGAAAGAGGCGCAAATGATTCAGACTCTTCTTGTTCAAACTCATCTAAAAAACAAAGCAAAGAAAATGAATGCCAAGATTTAGTCAGAAACGATTGTGAAAGTCAAAAAATTCAATCTAGCAATAAAAATTTGGACCATGTTAAGTCAGAAGATTCAAAAGTATATTGATAATGAAGTTAAAAGTGAATTAAAACTTCTTGATTTCCGTGTGAATTTCAATAAGCTAATAGAATTACTTCATTTGTATATATTTTGTTTTAAAAGTGAGTGTGAACATATAAGTAACATCATCAGTATGTTTCAGAAATTCAAGAGTTTGAAACCAAATAAAAAATTGTCTTTCTTCAAAGAATTAACACAGAGTATGAAAGTTCGATTGATGATATTAAACGATGCGAAAAAGCTAACAAATTCAAAAAACAAGATAAAGGCATTTCCTATTGCTTCCCGATTGTAAGAAAAACATTGTTAGGCATCATGAAAACATCTTTGGAAAAACCATCTACGGAAAGAGTTTTGAAATATGTTTACAGCAAAGTTACATCAGGTTTTAATCAGTTTTATAAGCTAACAAAGATGTACACAAGCCAATTAGAAGAAGCTGTTGAAGTAGCTCAGAAAATTCTTGATAATAAAAGTAACTTGGACCTGAAAGTTGGACAATGGAATGAAAAAGTTTGTGATATGGTTGAAAAACTTAAAGATATGTCTGCAGAAATGATCAAAACATTCAAAACTGATGAAGTCATTAGTTATGTTGAAAAAATTGCTAAAAAAAGTATTTCAATATTTGAAGATTTAAAATATAAACGATAACAAAAACTATTAAGTTTACCATATGTTTGTAAGCCTATGTTTAGTTATATTTTAACTAATAATTCTTCGTTTATCATTTTGTTATATTATCATACATCTTATTCAATTTTGTTACCTTTTCGATTTTATTTGCGAATGAAATTAAAAAACACTTCTAAACTTTTTTTTTTCTAAGAAAATCAAAAATCTGTTTATGAAGTTTTATTTTTGTTGGTAAACATTTAAATATGTTAAGGTTAAAAAAACTAAACTCAACTTAAATATTTGTGTGCAAATCAAGATGAAATATCAAATATTTTAAATTTGGATCACATATTATGTTGGTAGTATATCAAAGGTCAATTTTATTTCATAGTTTTTTAATTCTAAGCTTACTTTATGTAGGTTACTAACTTTTGTTGAAGTAAGCATGAGTTTATACTAATGAACAAAAATATTTGATTTTAAAGTTAACTATTATTGTTAAAGTTTGCTTCAAATTAAGTAAAGTACGAAAACATTTCATAAGAAATATTTAGCTCAATAGATTCTACTATTTAGTATTTCTTACGTTTTTTTTTTATAAAAAGGAGAAAAATAGAGTTGCAAAAAGGTATGGTTAAACTGTACAAAAAAGCACAATAATCGAAAAACGTTTTAAACTTAAAAAGTAAATAATAATTTAATGCGCTGTGTTATTTTTAAATTACATGAGAATATATTTTTACATATTTGGAAATATTTAAAAAATTCAAACATACATTTACGAGTTGTAAGCTAAACTACTTCAATGTAAAATAAATTATTATTTTTATTTATAACAATTTTTCACTAAAAATTAAATTAAATTTTAGTGCGAAGCTATAAGCTAATAAAATTAAGATAGTTAGGATTTTTAAGGTAAATGTTTTTAATTTCAAAAGAAGTTGTGTATTATACACTTTTTAATAGACCTAAAAAGATGTTATCAGAAGACTCATATATATACTAGTTAGTACAAGAACAAACTATGTTTTTATTTAGCTTTTATATGTATTTACTATTATAAGTGTATAGTATGCATATATTGAATAAGTTGTACTTATAAAAGTTTATCTTTTTTTTGCACATTGTTTAATTCTATCAAAATACTTAAAAATTTAATGACTCAAGCAAATAACAGATAGCTAATATTATTGATATTTAAAAGATGTTTTTACTGTCGTAGCAAAATATTGTTTACTAATTATGTTAAAGCTGTATATTTTTAATTCAACGTAGTATAACTCGAAATAGTTTATAGAATTGATAGCCCGTTGAAGTGTATTTAAATATTGTTTATATATATTTAATATTTTAATCTATCTTTTAGACTTTTTATTTATTTTTTAAACGTATTTTGCATCTATTTTTTAAACATTTTTTTAAAACTAAGTATCTTGCGTAACCGGCTATTTAGTTGAATATACTTTTGACAGTGATCTTTATTAGGTTAAATTTTTTTAAGGTTAAGATTGTTTTAGTGAGGTTTTATATAATCAATATCATTATCTAAGGAGTTTTTATATATTTTGCTTTTTGTTTCGAAACAAAAAAAAATTTCCGTTTTAATTGTATACAACTGTCTAAGCTTCTGTTTTACTTATACTAAAAACAATAAAAATAAACTAAACTTACACAGAGTAAAAAACTTTCTATTTATTCTCAGTTATGTGTTTAAATAAGAAGAATATTATTTTGTCAGAACTACACTAAACAACTATATTCAAGTTTTATAGCCAAGTACAGCGTATAATATATTTGAAAACTGTTTCGATTACTTTGCTTATTTTTGCTTTGAATATATTCACCATGGCTTATGTAACTCTGTGTTTGTACTTTTATTTGAAAAAACTGAGGTACAAATAGCAGAATATAGTGCATTATAACACCTTTAAACAGAACAATTTCTACCTTACACTATAACATACTTATAGTGTTTTTTTTCTATTTTAAGCTTCAGTTTGTTAAAGTCATTTTCAAACTTCCAGAAATTTCTATTGAAAAACTCCTCTTCTTTTTTTAATTTTTTTTTAATTTTGTTTACCTCAGTATGTATTTAATATGTGTTTTTAGCTTATACTTTTAGATACTAAAAACTCAAATTTTACAAGTTTTAGTTTTAAATAGTCGATTTAGTAAGAAATAAAATTTAACAAAATTGTGTTTGTTTTATTTACAAAGTATGTTCTACAAAACATAAATTAATAGTTCAATTTTTCTAATTTGTTTACAAGTAATACTTTTAGTTCAATTTATAATTATAAATAAAGTCAAAAACTACCATATATTAAACTAATAAAGCTTTAAATTTAAAAAAAAAGTTATTTATGTTTAAAATGTTGTTTTAATTAATTAACAATAAATTATAAAACTTGTAGTAATAGAACAAAAACATTAGCAAACACTTTTTCAAATGATTTATAGTAATATCTTTTGTTTTAAACTTAAATATAATTAATTAGACACTAATTAATAGATTTCCATCTAATATAAGACACTAGTTCTAACTTACAAAACCAATAAAATCTTGTGAACAGTATCTTAATCTTGTTTTTTTGCTTTCAACCAGGAACATCAAAATAAATATATTTGTTTGTTTTGCTTCATGATTTTATTTGTTTTGTACAAAATTAAACATCATTAAGCGAAAATTAAATATGGATCAGTAAGTAAAACTATTTTAGAAAATTGGCTATAGCAACAAGATATATAATTTAAAAATTGTTTTAAATTTACAGTAGTTTTAAGCAAGTAATATGATAAAAATTACATTTAAACTTGATGTTAGTTTTTGTAAATTCATGGTTGGGGTTATTGGTTTGTGAGCAACAGTTAATGCTGTAGATTATTTTTCAAAAAAGAAAAACAAGCAGCCTGATAAAAATGCCAGCGTTATTCCAAATGCTGCTCTTAGTAAATATGTATTTAATGACAACTTGAATTTACCTACCTCTCTACTACCGAACGACAAAGGAAAAGGAATTAGCATTTGAAATCAATAGGTGAAAAATAAATGTAGTTCAAACCACAGAGGAAATTCTGTTAGTTGTCTTGATCCGTGTAATAGTGATATTGACTCAAACAAAGAACAAAATATTCGAAAAATATTACATTCTAAAAGTGTGAAGAATGATGTTTCTAAAGTAAACGAGCCTAAAATTACTCTAAATAAAGACAATGAGCTCGACTTTGTCACAAGCGAATCACATTTAGGCAGTGTTCCGACTGATTCCAAGATCGACGAGAACAATCGTGATTTACTTTGTGTTAGTAATTAAGAAAAGCAATAGTTGCATAGTTTTTTATATAAAAAATCTTATGATAAAATTGTTGTTCAAGAAAAACTACCAGTAAAAACTAACGGTAGTTTGGATAATGCAAAAGACTTTAAGAGTTTATCTCATTAAGCTAATAGTAGTTTTAAAAACACAAATCTCGAAAAAGCAAGTTCAAAAACATTGCCGTCTGAAATAGGCGCAAATGATTCAAACTCTTCTCCTTCAAACTCATCTAAAAAACAAAGCAAAAAAATGAATTTCAAGATTTAGTGACAAACGATTGTTAAAGTCAAAAAATTCAATCTAGGAATAAAAAGTTGAACCACGTTAAGTCGGAAAATTCGAAAGAGTCTATAGGTAATCAAGTTAAAAGAAATTCAAAACTTCTTGATTTCTATGAGAACTTCAATAAGCTAATAGAAATAATTCAATTGTATATAGTTTGTTTAAAAACTGAGTATGAACATATAATCAACATCATCAGTATGTTTCAGAAATTAAAAGCTTGAAGCCAAATAAAAAAAGTGTCTTTCTTCAAAACATTAACACACAGTATGAAAGTTCGATTGATAATATTAAACGATGCGGAATAACTATAAAATTCAAAAAACAAGATAAAACTATTTCCTATTACTTCCCGATTGTAATAAAAACCTTGTTAGGCATCATGAAAACATCTTTGGAAAAACCATCTACCGAAATAGTTTTGAAAAATGTTTACAGCAAAGTATCATCAGGTTTTAATCAGTTTTATAAGCTAACTAAGATGTACGCAAGGCAGCTAGAAGATGCTGTTGAAGTAGCTCAGAAAATTCTTGATAATAAAAGTAACTTGGAACTAAAAGTTGAACAATGGAATAAAAAAGTTTGTGCTATGGTTGAAAAACTTAAAGATTTGTCTGCAGAAATAATCAAAAAGTTCAAGACATTGAAAACTGATGAAGTCATTAGTTATGTTGAAAAAATTGCTAAAAAAAGTATTTCAATATTTGAAGAATTAAAATATAAACAATAACAAAAACTATTAAGTTTACCATATGTTTGTAAGCCTATGTTTAGTTATATTTTAACTAATAATTCTTCGTTTATCATTTTGTTATATTATCATACATCTTATTCAATTTCGTTACCTTTTCGATTTTATTTGCGAATGAAATTAAAAAACACTTATAAACTTTTTTTTCTAAGAAAATCAAAAATCAGTTTATGAAGTTTTATTTTTGTTGGTAAACATTTGAATATGTTAAGGTTAAAAAAACTAAACTCAACTTAAATATTGGTGTGCAAATCAAGATGAAAAATCAAATATTTTAAATTTGTATCACATATTATGTTGGTAGTATATCAAAGGTCAATTTTATTTCATAGTTTTTTAATTCTAAGCTTACTTTATGTAGGTAACTAACTTTTGTTGAAATAAGTATGAATTTGTACTAATGAAGAAAAATATTTGATTTTAAAGTTAACTATTATTGTTAAAGTTTGTTTCAAATTTACTTATTACATGAAAACGGTCTGCACAAACAAAAGTATTAAGATGGATGTTTTGGTGTTAAAACTAGTGGCAAATAAGAAAATATTCTAAAATGAATTCCTTACTTCAAGAAATAAATTTTATTTACACGATACACAAAAAATAAAAAAGTTGTCATATTTAAGTAAACTACGAAAACATTTCATAAGAAATATTTTAGCTCAATAGATTCTACTATTTAGTATTTCTTACCTTTTTTTTTAATAAAAAGGAGAAAAACATAGTTACAAAAAGGTATGGTTAATCTGTACAAAAAAAGCATAATAATCAAAAAACATTTTAAACTTAAATAGTAAATAATAATTTCATACGCTGTGTTAATTTTGAATTACATGAGAATATGTTTTTACAAATTTGGAAATGATTATAAAATTCAAACATTTATACATTTACGAGTTGTAAACTAATTTACTTAAATGTAAAATGAATTATTATTTTTATTTATAACAATTTTTCACTAAAAAGTAAAATTTATTTTAGTGCGAAGCTATAAGCAAATAAAACTAAGATAGTTAGTATTTTTAAGGTAACTTTTTTTTATTTAAAAAAAGTTGAGTGTTATACACTTTTTAATAAACATAAAAAGATGTACTCAGAAGACTCATATATACTAGTTAATACAAGAACAAACTAAGTTTTTATCATGCTTATAACATGTATTTATTATTATATGTGTATAATATGCATATATTGAATAAGTTGTACTTATACAAGTTTACCTTTTTTTCGCACATTATTTAATTCAATCAAAATACTTAAAAAATTAATGACTCGAGCAAATAACAGAGAGCTATTATTCTTGATATTAAAAAGATGTTTCTACTGTTGTAGCAAAACATTGTTTAATAATTTTGATAAAGCAGTATATTTTTAATTTCTTAGTAACGGGCTTTTGTTTATACTTTTGACAGTGATCTTTATTAGGTTAAAATTCTTTAAGGTAAAGATTGTTTTAGTGAGGTTTTATATAATAAATACCATTATCTAAGGAGTTTTTATATATTTTGCTTTTTGTTTCGAAACAAAATATTTATTTCCCGTTTAAATTGTATACGACTGTCTAAGCTTCTGTTTTACTTATACTGAAAACAAAATAATTAAACTAAACATACACAAGGTAAAAAACTTTCTATTTATTCTCAGTCATGCGTTTAAAAAGAAGAATATTATTTTGTCAGAACTACACTAAACAACTATATTCAAGTTTTATAGCCAAATACAGCGTATAATAATATATTGGAAAATTATTTTCGATTACTTTGCTTAGTTTTGCTTTGAACATATTCACCATAGCTTTTGTAACTCAGTGTTTGTACATTTTTTTTTTTAAATCTGAAGAATAAGTAGCAGAATACAGTGAACTATAAGACCACTAACTAGAAAAGTTTCTACTTAACGTTACTATAACAGATTTTCAGTCTTTTGTTTTTAAGTTTAAGCTTAAGTTTATTAAATTCATTTTTTAACGGCCAAAAATTTCTATAAAAAATTTATTTTATTTTTAATTTTTTCACCTTTCTTTACCTCAGAATGTAAGTAATAGTAGTTTGGGGTTGTATACTTAAGTTAATACACTTAGATACTATAAACAAACACTAAGATACTAAAACCACAAATTTTACAAACTTTTGTTTTGAATAATAAGTTTAGTCAGGATTAGGTTTTATTTAACAAATTTGTAAATATTTTATTTACGAATTATATTCTACAAAGTATAATATAAGAGATGAATGTTTCTAATTTATTTGCAAGTAATGCTTATAGTTCCATTTTTATTCATTTAAGGTGACTAGTTACCTTAAATTTAAGTTATAAAGCTTATAAGTTTTTTAAAAGAGTAAACTAATAGTTTAAAGTTAGTTCTAATTTAACAATATGTGTAAAAACTAGTAGAAAAATAACAAAAACACTAGCAAACACTTTTACAAATGATAAATATTAATTTTTTTTGTTTAAAACTTTAAGATGAGCAATTTACTGTTATTTAGTAGCTTTCCGTTCAATATAAGACACTAACTATTGTTACAAATAAAACTTATAAATTTTATTTTAAACTTGCATATTTGCTTTTCAGCAACATTAAAAAAATGTATTTGTTTACATTGCTTTATGACTTTGTTTATTTTGCATAAATTTAAATATCACTAAACAAATGTTAAATATGTATCAGTAAGTAAAACTATTTGAAAAAAAAATTATAGTAACAAAGTAAATAATCTAACAATTGCTTTAACTTTACAGTAGTTTCAAGCAAGTAAAATGATAAAAATGTTCTTAAAATTTGATGTCAGTTTTTGTAAATTGATGGTTAGAGTTATTGGTTTGTCAGCAACAATTTATGCTGTAGATTATTTTTTAAATAATAAAATTAAACAGCCTGATAAAAATGTCAGCGTTGCTCTAAATGCTGAAGTCAGCAAAGATGTTTTTGAAGGCAATTTGAATTTACCAACCTCTATAATACCAAAAGATAAGGGAAAAGGAACTAGAATTAGAAAACAACTGGTGAAAAACAAGTGCAGTTCAAACCGCAGAGGAAATTCTGTTAGTTGTCTTGATCCGTGTAATAGTGGCACTGTCTCACGCACAGTTGGAAAGCTTCACGAAAAATCACAATCTAAAAGTGCGAACAATGATGTTAGTTATTTCTATGTAAACCAATCTGAGAAAACCCTGAATGAAGACAGTGTTCTCGACTTTGTCACAAACGAATCACATTTATGCAATGCTCCAAATGATTCTAAGATCGATGAAAACAATCGTGATTTACTTCGTGTTAGTAATTTAGAAGACTAATGTGTGCATAGTGTTTTAGATGAGAAATCTTATAATGATATAGATGTTCAAGAAGAACTACAAAGAGAATCTAGTTGTAGTTTAAATGATGAAAAAGACTCTGAAAGTTTTCCTCAATCAGCTAATACTAGTTTTGAAGACATAAATCTTGAAAAAGCAGATGCAGAATCACCTTCGGCTGAAAAAGGTGCAAATAATTCAATTTCTTCTAGTTCAAACTCATCTAAAAAAGAAAGTAAAGAAAATGAATGTCAAGATTATGTCAAAAACGATTGTGAAAGTCAAGAAATTAAATCTAGTAGTAAAAATTTGGACCACGATAAAGCAGAAATTCAAGAGAATCTATAGATAATGAAGTTAAAAGTAATATAAAACTTTTTGATGTCTATGAGTTTTTCAATGACATAATAGAAGCAGTTCAAGATAGTATTAACTCTTTTTAAATTGAGTATAGCGATATATGTAACATCATCAGTATGTTTAAGAAATTCAAGAGTTTGAAACCAAAAAAAAAAAATATTTCTTCAAAAAATTAACTCAGAGTATGAAAGTTCGATTAGTTCTATAAGTTGGTGCGAAAAACAAAATGAAACATTTTCCGTTTGCTTCCCGCAAATATACAAAAGATTGTTAGGCATTATGAAAACATCTTTAACAGAACCAACTACTGAAAAACTTTTGAAAGATGTTCACACCAAAGTATCATCAGCTTTCAATCAACTTTGTAAGTTTCCAAAGATGTACAAAAGGCAATTGGAAAAAGCTGTTGAAGTAGCTGAAAAAGTTATTGATAACAAAAGTAACTTGGAACTAAACATTGAAAAATTGAATGAAAAAGTTCGGATATGGTGGAAGAAATTGAAGCTATGTCTGCAGAAATAATCAATAAATTTAAGACATTAAAAAGTGATGAAGTCAATACTGATGAACTCATTAGTTATGTTGAAAATATTGCTAAAGTAGGTATTGCAATGTTCGAAGATTGGAAGTATAAGCAGTAATAAAAACTAATAAGTTTATCATATGTCTGTGAGCCTTTGTTTTATTATTTTTACTTAGTTTTATTTAATCTGACATTTGTTCATTTATCATTATGCTATGACGTCATATACTTTATCCAAATTCGTTACCTTTTCGAGTTTTTTGTCGCAAATATAATAAATAAAACATACATAAACTCTTTTTTTTATTTTAATTAAAATACTATTAAGTAAATCTTTGTTTTCGATGGTGAACAATGTAATGTCTTGAGTTCGAAGAAATTAAACTTTACTTACATATTTGGGTAAAAATAAAAACTTAAAAAGTCCAGGTATAAAAGATATATATAATTAAAATATCGGTTGCAGCTTATTTTGGTGGTATATTGGAAACCACTTTTATATACAAAATTATCTATGCTCACTTACACGAAAGTTACAGCTGTAAGTTACATAAACTATTATCGTTAAAAATGGTCACCTAATTTTATAGTTAGTATAATTTAACTTACAAACTTTAGTGCTTTGTGTTAAAAGTTAGAACGTTAAATTTCTAACGTCTATAAAAGTTAATCAGAAACTGACTAATAACCTGAATTAAGTTTTAAGATATAATCCAATTTAAATAAGCTTTTCAGAGTATTTTAAAATCGTTAATAAAAAAAAGTAATTAAATTGCAGCCACTTCTTACCAAACTAAGTTATGCTGACATGGAAATATAACTTCAAATTTTTAGATATGAAGCTAGTTCTTTAAACTTGGTGTTTATATTCTAATGTTGAATTTGTGACTACTTGTACTTTTCATAAGATTATGTTTGTTATTACTACTATCTGATTTGTTAAGTACTATTGACTTGTCTATGCTTTTCTTTTGTCAAAATTAAGAACAGCTTTTATTCGTTAGCTTACAGTATAAAACATGTAATAATTTTAAAAATAAAAAAATTCTAAAATTTTATGAAATTATTAATTTTTTTTATATCTTTATATAATTTATGAAAGATAAATCGT
Source organism: Thalia democratica (assembly GCF_965202585.1). Taxonomy (NCBI): domain Eukaryota; kingdom Metazoa; phylum Chordata; class Thaliacea; order Salpida; family Salpidae; genus Thalia; species Thalia democratica. Next base: position 39,160,159 of record NC_139165.1, on the reverse strand, counting down.
CTGCAGCTAGTTTTATCAAATTTAGAGTTTTTTACATTTTCCTTTACATTTTAAGCAATTAACTTTATACTGTTATGGTTTTTATTTTTTCTTTAAAAATATTTAATATAATTATAGTTTATTAAAAAAGTGTATTTGAAATAAATTTAATAGCAAAATAGAAAAAGAAAATTGTAAGTTTTCGAAGAAAATAATAATTATAAAGTTGAATAAAAAATCAGCAAACTTTCTATAAAATATGAGAAAAAACTTTCAATTTTGAAACTGCTTTAAAACTAGGAGGAGATACATTTTTAGTTGAGTAGTTTGGATTGCTTTTTAGAGTGTTTCTTTTATAAAGAACCTATTAAACTCTAAAACTTTGACCGTTTATACACAGAACTCACTTTGAACTTAAGAAAACAGTAAAATAAAATGTTAGCTTAGTTATTTCTGTCAAAAAAAAAACTAACTTATAAAAATTAATTTTCATCATATCTATGACGTTAAATATACATTTTACTTTTATAAAACTTTTAGGGTATTGTTTATTATATAATTTGAAATGCTTTTAGTTTAAGCTTCTAAAGATATTGAAAAACGCACTCTTTAAAATGTTTAAAAGTAAAGGTTTAAAATGTATTTTTGTGAAATTTTAACTGGATTTTTTTACACGCAACCTTTTTTTTACTTTACAATTATATAAACTACTAAAAAAAACCATATGTGTAATAAAAACAACTATAACAATAATTATTAATAAAAAAGTTCAGCTAAATACAAAAATTAACGTAACAGTTACTGTAAATTTTTAATAAAACAGTTAAAAGTAATATACTATACTAATATTAAGCCTTTCTTGTTTTAAACATAAACATAGAGAGAAAGAAAAGTAAAGTCTTATCTTAACCTTTTCTAAAATTTCCAAAATGATAACATATTTTTACTGTTTCTTTAGCATATAGCACTTAAACTATGAAATATCATAATTAAGTTTCATTAAAATGATTTAAATAAAAGTTATTAAATAATTTGAATACACATTTATGTTTGAAGTACGAAAGAAAATTAAAAAGCTTTGTTTGAATAATAAGTAAATGAAATATTTCTTTTCTATAACTAGAGCAAGTGTAAAGTAAACTTAACCTTTTGTTTTAACCGTGACTTTTTTACTTTTTTTTACAATAATTTCTCACATTTGTCAAGAACATAGAAGTGAAAATATATTTACCTTTGATTGGACGTTTACTATAGTTTGTTTAGTTTTTAATAATATTTATATTTGGTAAAAAAACTACATGGCAAATAATCATTACGGAAAAACTATATACAAAGTAATATTTGGTCATACTCAGTAAATGTGTTAAGTAAAGTTTTTGTTATACACTTCACAAAACTAATTAAAAATCAATTCATGAGAAGTAAAGTACTTTTAATAAACTTTATTAAATTTTTATCAAACCTAGCTTATTATAGTTTGTATAAACCTTTTTTGAGTAAAAATGTTTTAGCGTATTACATTGTACTTTTTTTAAAGAGGTTGTAACCTATATTTCAAGTATTCAAATGCTTGCTGTTAGTGTTTTTATCTCCTATTAAAAGTTAATTTAAAATTATATATTTATTTTAGTTCTTATGTTACTAAACAGATTTATAGTACATTATTGAACACAAAATTCAGTAAATTTTCGTTTGGTTTTATTTTTTTCATTTTTCATTTCGTCTAATTGATTGTCTAATTAGTAAAAATTTAAATACTTAAATGATAAAAAAACCATATGTAATAGCTCGTAAGAAACTTTATAAGAATGTGGTGTACGATTCGATAACCGAAAGGTTATTTTGTACACCAGGTACTTAGACCAAACTTTTTCAGGGCCTTTTTTCTATCGTTTAATAAACAAAATATAAACAATTTATTAAGAATTTACAATTATAAGCTAAAGAGTACAGTGTAACATTTTATTGGTTTTTTTAAAAGTAAACAACTTGTATTTTTACAATAAATTATTTTTTAACGAACATAAAGTATAGATTAAACTGATATGTCAATATGTTATGAAAATTATAAAAAAAAGGTTTTTTGTTTAACTTTTGCAGCAAATCTATATCTTTAATTGCATAAGTTTTTAAACTTTTGTTTGTACCTGCACTTAGTTGAAGCAGTAAGCTTCGGTTGATAAAAACTATTTTATATGTTTTAATTGTCATTTTCGATACAAGTAAGTAATTTTTACCAGTAAGTTGGGCCAAAAAATTAAATAGTTTCTCGGGACGGACTTGATAAACATAAGTCGTTACAGGCTTAAGTTTTGTAAGACTATAACATAAAAATATCAAAAAGAAAATCAAGAATAAAAATTTATTGAAATTGTACTGGTTAGTTCATTAATACAACTGTTTACTAAAACCAAATGTATAGCACATTCTATGACATATTTAGATAATAAAAATTTAGTTATACATATTTTTAACATAAAGTGTCCAAGAAAAAAAATATCCCGGCCTTAACTCCTGCATGGCAGGCCGTAATTAAAACAGTATAAAACTTATTATTTTTTATTATTACATGTGTTATTAATACATAAAATACTTTTTTAAGACAAAAATATACAGAGCTTGTTCTTAAACATAGTCTTTTTTTAAATACAGCAATGATTTTTAACTTTGCTATTTCTTAATTTAAAATAAAGCTAGATACCAGACGCAGCTAACTAGCTGCATTTAAGTTTTTAAGATAGTATAATAAGAAAATTTTTATAAATATTTTAGTTGTTATTATTTTCTTATTTTTTTAGTAAACGTATTTTTATTTCTGAAAACAGCTAAGTTAAAAAAGATAAAAATTATGTAGCAGTTATTACCGGAATTTTAGCACTATGTAGGAATTTTATTTAATAATGCTTAGTCTAAATATTTTCATATTCTTAATTTTCCAAGCCTACAAAAATGGTATAATTTAATGAATTTAAACACTATTTTAATAGTACTTGTACAATTTTTAATTAGGAAACTTATTGACAAATTTACCTAAAAAATTTTTTGTAGCGACTAAATGTTAAAAGTATACACTAAGCTACAGATCATACTAAAAGAAACAATAACAGAATAAAGCAAGATTAACAACAAACAAATACTTTTGAATCATACAAAGGGAAATAAAAACATTTTGTCTACGAGTCATCCCACGTGGTTTAGCATTTTAGTACTATGTTTTGAGGTTGAAACTAAAAAAAAGAAATATTTTAATTTTTTAGATCAATAAACATGTAAAATATTTAGTAGTATTTGGAACCTTGCTTCAATTATAATTGAAGTTAAATGTCATAAATATCATATCTGAAATAAATCTCTGTTATCAAAGAGTTTAAATGCTATATGAAAAATATTAATATTGCATAACATTCTCAATAATTACACTTAATTTGAAAAAGTATAAACATATCTGAATATTAGAAAAAAATGAAAACATTGAACTATAGTTCGAATGAAAAAATAAATAAATTTTTGAGTTTCAAAAACTTTTTAACTAACAATGAAAAATAAATTTCTAAAGTACAAGCTTCATTTTAATTATTTTTATTTTAATAGGGTTAAAACATATTGTAAACTTATTAATGTTTTTTTACTTTTGGAACTTCCACTCTTCGAACATTTTAATACCTTCTTTGGTAATCTTTTCAACATAACCAACATAATTAAATTTATCACAATTTAGTGTTTTGGATTTTTCAATCGTTTCTGCGGACAATACTTTCAGCCTTTCATTCGTAGTACATTATCAAAATGTTGTAAACCCTACTTAATTTTCTTTGCACAATATTGTGGTGCAATCCTTGACTTCTTCTGTATCAGACGCTATTTCTTTCAACACTTCAATCATAGTACAAACTTTTTCATTATTTTGTTCCTTTTTTAATTCCAATTTTCTTTTGTTATCAAAAGTTTCTCGACCTGTTTCAATAATTTTTTTCCAACTGGTTTATGAAAATTTTCACCAACTTACAAGTTTAATCGAAACCTAAAAATACTTTCTTACAGACATTTTTCACAACATTGACAGTAGCTTGTTTTTCAAGGTAAGTTTTGATAATGCCTAACAAATGTTCTCTTATATACGGAAGCCAGTCAAGAATATCTTTTTCTTGTTTGTTGTAACTTTTAGCTTTTTCGTTAGAATAGGGATGGGTAATGAACGGCTCGCGGGCGGGATCCGGCCCGCAGAGTGAAAATGACCGGCCCCCAACCGTTTTTTAAACTTTAATGGGATATGGCCTGCAAATGAAAATGACGGGCCCGCAAGCCCGTGAAGGGTCAATATTAAAAAGTTTTTATAAAACTTTGCATCATATTTTTACAAATCAAAACTGTAAGAATTTGACTGTAAAAACATGCTAAAAAATGACTTTATAAATTAATGTGTACTAATAAATATACCATTTTGTCCTAATGTTTTGTGTTTTTCTAACTTAGTTGGAATATCGTTTTGTCAAATTACCCCAAGCAAAGTGTTTTTTCAAATAAGACATTTTACATACGTACATATGTCAATTATATTTATAGACATTGTTTAAACATCTGACATGTTTCAAAATACATCTTAAGTTTTCAGACTTGAGAAAGATTTGTGAATTTTAAGGATTCAAAAAAGTGATTCACCGTAGTAATATAACTAGATTTCGGCTAGATCGAAAACTTATATTTTAATTAGAATCCGACCGGATCCGGATCTCGACTTAAGATTAGTATCCAGTCGGATTTAGATCTAAAAATTCATTATTCGACTGGATCCTGACACTGCATCCGGTAAATAACTAATTCAAAATGCTCCGGCCCGCAAAAGACTAAATATTTCAGGATCCGGCCCGTTGGTTGAAAAACGTTGCCCACCCCTACGTTAGAACGATTAATATCATCAATCGAGAATTTATATTTATCAACAATTTTTTCTAGAAATTTTGATAGTTTACTAGCTTTAGACTTTTTGAAGTCTTGAAGTATACTAATTATGCTACTTACTTTATCGTATTCATGTTTAAAAGAAGCAATACTCTGAAGTATTTCTATTAGCGCATTAGCTATTAAGTTGGAACTACTGATAGTTTGATTATCTATAGGTTTTTCCCTTGAATTTTTTTCTGTTTTGTACAATTTAGAGTGGTTTAATTTTTTGTTAGTAGAATGAATTTCCGAGTTTTCACAATCGTTTCTAACTGAAGAATGATATTCGTTTACCTTAAATTCTTTTTCAGAAAAGTTTGAACAAGAAGAGTTTAAACCATTTGCGCTTTTTTCAGTCGAAAGCGATTCTGAACCTTCTTTATCAGGATTTGTGTCTTTTAAACTACTATCTAATGATTTAGAAAGTTTCTCTGAACCTAGTTCACAATTAGATTTTATTTGTAGTTCTTCTTGAACATCTATATTATCATAAGAATTCTCATCTAAAACACTATGTACACTTACTTCTTCTAAATTACTAACACGAAGTAAATCACAACTGTTCTCATTGATCTTAAAATCGTTTGGAACACAGCATAAATATGATTCGTTTGTGACAAAATCAAGAACTTTGTCTTCTTTTGTGGTTTTCTCAGGTTGGTTTACATAGAAAGAACCGACATCATTGTTCGCACTTTTAGATGGTGATTTTTCGTGAAGTTTTTCAACTGTGTTTGAGACAAAGCCACTATTACACGAATCAAGACAATTAACAGAATTTCCTCTGTGGTTTGAACCACATTCGTTTTTCACCTGTTGATTTACAATGCTAATTCTTAATCCTTTATTGTTCGGTAGTACAGAGGTTGGTAAATTCAAGTTTTCTTTAAAAACATATTTACTGAGTGCAGCATTTGGAATAACGCTGGCATTTTTATCAGGCTTCTTGTTTTTCTTTTTTGAAAAATAATCTACAGCACAAAGTGTTGATGACAAACCAATAACTCCAACGATCAATTTACAAAAACTGACATCAATTTTTAAGCAAATTTTTATCATTTTACTTGCTTGAAACTGCTGTAAAGTTGAAACAATTATTAAATTATTTATTTTGTTGCTATACTAATTTTAAGAAATAGTTTTACTCACTGATACATATTTGATATTTGTTTAATACTATTTAAATTCATGCAAAACATACATTTAAGAATTATGAAGCAATGTAAACAAATAAATTATTTTACTTTAGCTGTTGACCGTATGCAAATTTATAATTTAAAATAGTTTTTACCTTTATTTATTTTTGTTTTTTAAGTTAATGTCTTTTTTAAATGTAAAACAGCTATTAACCATTAATATTCTTAGTTATTAAGTTTGAAGTATAGCGTTTTAAAACTAAATGATAAAAAATAGTTGTTAGAACTTATTTTTTTTAAAGTAACTAGTTTATATACTGTTAATTGATTGAATAAATTTCGAATGTTAATCTGCTTTTCTTTAAATAACAAAAGTTTCATAGATTAAGATCTAAATAATTTCTCACATTCATATTTATAATTTATAAACTTATAGTATTTAATGATAAATAATTAAACAATTAAAGCTAATGATTTTAATCTTAAAACAATTGGTTTGTTTTACAATATAATATTTTACAAAAAATATTCATTATTACTTAGTTAAAAAAATTTCTAGGATCAACTGATTATTTAAAACTCGAAGTTGTAAAGTTTCTATTTTCAACGTCAAATTATTATTAGCAGGCTAGTAGTAAAAACTATAATGCTACTATTAACAATTATTGTTTTACAAAAATGTTAAACATCTTATAGTATGCATGTAAAATAAGTACAGTCAAAATTGTTAATTACATGAAAACGGCCTGCAAAAAAAAAAGATGCAAAATGAATTTTTTTTGTTTAAATTAGTAAAAATTAAGAAAATATTCAAAATAGAGTTCCTAACTTCAAGATCCGAACTTTTTTTTTTCGGCCAAAAATTTCTATAAAAAATTTCTGTTTTTTTTTAATTTTTTTACCTTTCTTTACCTTAGAATGTAAGTAATAGTAGTTTGGGGTTGTATACTTAAGTTAATACACTAAGATACTATAAACAAACCCTTAGATACTAAAACCACAAGTTTTACAAACTTTTATTTTAAATAATAAGTTTATTCAGAATTAGGTTTTATTTAACATATTTATATTTATTTCGTTTACGAAGTACATTCTACAAAATATAAAATAAGAGATGAATGTTTCTGATTTATTTGTAATTATAGTTCATTTTATAATAAATTAAGGTTACTAGTTACCTTAAATTTAAGTTATAAAGCTTATGAGTTTTAAAAAGAATAAACTAATAGTTTAAAGTTTGTGCTAATTTAACAATATGTTTAAAAACTGGTAGAAAAATAACAAAAACACCTGCAAACACTTTTACAAATGATTTATGTTTCTATTTTTTTTGTTTAAAACTTTAAGATGAGCAATTTACTGTTATTTAGTAGCTTTCCGTTTAATATAAGACACTAAGTATTGTTACAAATAAAACTTATAAATTTTATTTTAAACTTGCATATGTGCTTTTCAGCTACATTTAAAAAAATGTATTTGTTTACATTGTTTTATAATTTTGTTTATTTTGCATAAAATTAAATATCACTAAACAAATGTTAAATATGTAAGTAAAAATATTTGGAAAAAAACTTATAGTAACAAAGTAAATAATTTAACAATTCCTTTAACTTTACAGCAGTTTCAAGCAAGTAAAATGATAAAAATTTCCGTAAAACTCGATGTAAGTTTTTGTAAATTGATCGTTGGAGTTATTGGCTTGTCAGCAACAGTTTATGCTGTAGATTATTTTTCAAAAAAGAAAATTAAACAGCCTGATAAAAATGTCAGCGTTGCTCTAAATGCTGAAGTCAGCAAAGATGTTTTTGAAGACAATTTGAATTTACCTACCTCTTTACTACCAAAAGACAAGGGAAAAGGAATTAGCATTAAAAAGGATATTGTGAAAAACGAATGTAGTTCAAGCCATAGAGGTAATTTTGTTAGTTGTCTTGACCCGTGTAATAGTGGCACTGTCTCACGCACAGTTGGAAAGCTTCACGAAAAATCACAATCTAAAAGTGCGAACAATGATGTTAATTCTTTCTATGATAACCAACCTGAGAAAGCCACAAAAAAAGGCAATGTTCTTGACTTTGTAACAAACAAATTAAATTTATGCAATGCTCCAAATGGTTCTAAGATCGATGAAAACAATCGTGATTTACTTCGTGTTAGTAATTTAGAAGAGCAAAAATTGCATAGTGTTTTAGATGAAAAATCTTATTATAAAATAGATGTTCAAGATGAACTACAAATAGAATCTAGTTGTATTTTAAATGATGAAAAAGACTCTGAGAGTTTTCCTCAATCAGCTAATACTAGTTTTGAAGACTTAAATCTTGAAAAAGCAAGTGCAAAATCACCTTCGGCTAAAAGAGGCGCAAATGATTCAAATTCTTCTTGTTCAATCTCATCTAAAAAAGAAGTTAAAGAAAATGAATGCCAAGATTATGTCAAAAACGATTGTGAAAGTCAAGAAATTGAATCTAGTAGTAGAAATTTGGACCACGATAAAGCAGAAAATTCAAGAGAATCTATAGATAATGAAGTTAAAAGTAATTTAAAACTTTTTGATGTCTATAAGTTTTTCAATGACATAATGGAAGCAATTCAAGATAGTATAAACTGTTCTGAAATTGAGTATAACGATATATGTATCATCATCAGTATGTTTAAGAATTTCAAGAGCTTGAAACCAAATAAAAAAAAAGTATTTCTTCAAAAAATTAATACAGAGTATGAAAGTTTGATCAGTTCTATAAGTACGTCCGAAAAACAAGATGAAACTACTTCTGATTGCTTCCTGCAAATATACAAAAGATTGTTAGGCATTATGAAAACATCTCTGGAAAAACCATCCACCGACTCAGTTTTGAAAGATGTTCACACCAAAGTATCATCAGCTTTCAATCAACTTTGTAAGTTTCCAAAGATGTACAAAAGGCAATTGGAAGAAGCTGTTGAAGTAGCTCAAAAATGTCTAGATAACAAAAGTAACTTGAAACTAAACATTGATAAATGGAATGAAAAAGTTTGTGATATGATTGAAGAAATTGAAGATTTATCTGCAGAAACAATCAAAAAATTCAAGACATTAAAAACCAATGCAGTCAATACTGATGAAATCATTATTTATGTTGAAAATATTGCTAAAGAAAATATTGCAATAATTGAAGATTGGAAGTACAGGCAGTAAAAAAAAACTAACAAGTTTATTATATGTTTGTAAGCCTTTGGTTAATTATTTATAACTTAGATTATTATTTATACACAAGTTTTATTTAAACTGACAGTTGTTCATTTATCATGTTGTTATGTTCTCATATTTTATTCAATTTTGTGTCCTTTTCGACTTTTTTGAGAATAAAATAAGTTGTACCATCACAAACCGCCTTTTCTATTTAAAAAAAAGTATTTTTGTTGGTGGAAATAATTAAATTTAAGACTAAAAAAAATTAACTTAACTTAAATATTAGTGTTCAAATCGAAATTAAATAAAAAATTATTTTAAATATGGGTTGCAGCTTTTGATAGTGATACATTAAAAATAACTTAATTACATAAATTTTTAAATCCAAGCTTACACAAATGTTCAAGTTGTAAACTTAAACTATTATCGTTAAAGTTTGTCACAAAATTTAGTTACTTATATTATAAATCAATTTTCGAACTTAAGTTCTTAATGTTAAAAGCTAGAACATTATAGTTTTAAAGTAAAAATCTTAAAGCAATTGTATAGAAAATTTAGCTAAAAACATAAACGAACTTTTAACAGTTAATGCAAACTAACATAAGTTGTTCAAAGTATTTAAAAATCTTTATTTTAGAATAGTAATTTAATTGCAATCACTTATTACCAAGTAAAGTTTTGTTGACAAATGCTATGCAAATATAACTTAACCATTTTAAATAAGTGGCTAGTACTTAGAACTGAGTGTTTATATTCTAAATTTAGTTTGTGACTTCTTGTAGTTTTTTTTTAATTCATGTTAGTTATTACTATTATTTGATATATTAAAAACAATTGACTTGTCGATGTTTTTTTTTTCTGAATAAAGAACAGCTTGTGTTCTATATCTTGCAGTATACACAATATAATACTTTCAATAAAACTATAAAATTTCAATTATTTAGTGAAATTATCGATTTTTCTTTATATTTTTATATCTTATAAAAGATAATTTGTTCACAGCTAATTTTATCCAACTTTGAGTTTTTTAACATTTTCCTTTAACTTATAAACAAGTTGGAACAAATTATATTATTTATTTGCTTTAAAAACAAATGGTACAAACATAGTTTTAGAAAATCTATATTTGAAATAATTTTACTATCAAAAAAAATGTTATTTTTAAAGAAAAAAAATATTAAGTTGAATAAAAAACCAGCAATCTTTCTACCAAATATTAGCTAGAACTTTTATTTTTTAAACTGCTTAAAAACTGTAGGAGAAGATACATTTTAGTTGAGTAGTTTGGTTTGCTTCTTGATGTGTTTATTTTATAAAGAGCCTATTAAACTCATTAATTTTTCGGTTTTTACTAAGAACTTACTTTGAACTTAAGAAAAAGGTAAAATAAAATATTAGCTTAGTTATTTCTGTTAAAAAAAAAATTAAATTAAAAAAAAAAAGATTTTCATTATATCTATGACGTTAAATATACATTTTACTTTTATAAAACTTTTAGGGTATTGCTAATTAGATAAATTGAAATAATTTCAGTTTAAGCTTCTAAAGATGTAAAAAGTCAAACTGTTTAAAATAAATGTTTAAAATCTATTTTTATAATATAATTTTAACTAGCTTTTTTTTGTCTTTTACAACTATGTAAATTAAAAACAACCATATGTGTCATAAAACCATTTATATAAATATTTTTAAATTAAAAAGTACAGCTTAATACTAAATATTAACGGAAGAATCAAAATTAAGGTTTTAATAAATCAATTAAAAGTAATGTACTAGAAATATTAACATTAAGCACTTTTTGTTTAAAACAAAAACATGTTTTGTAGAAAAATTACAGTCATATATTCTTCTTTTCTAAAATTTCTAACAATATACCATATTTTTACTGTTTTCTTAGCATATAGGACTTAAACTTTGAAGAATCATTATTAACTTTCATTTCAACAATTAAAACAAAAGTTGTTGAATACTTAAAGTCAACATTTATAGTTTAAGAACCAAAGACATAGAAAATGTTAGCTTTGTTTGAATATTTAAATTGACGAAATGTTTTTTTTTCTTTAACTAAAGCATGTGAAAAGTAAACTTAATACTTTTGTTTCAACAAAGACGTTTTAAGTTTTATTTTACATTAATTTATAATTTGTCAAGCATATAAAAATTAAAAATTTAATTACCTTTGATTGGACGTTAATTATAGTATTTTTAAGTCATTTAAATGTCTATATTTTGCAAAAAATATTTACATAGTAAATATTATTTATGAAAAAAATACATACATTTTAATATTTAGTGCTTTATTCAGTAAATACGTTCTGTAAAATTTTTTAAAATGAGCTAAAACTTTAATTTTTTAAACTGTAGTTTCGATTATAGCTTGTTTAACTTACTAAAACAAAATATTATTGCTTTTATAGACGTAAAAAACTAGCAAAAAAACATTTCATTAGAAGTAAAGTACTTTTAAGTTTTTTAAAGTTCATTAAATTTTATATCAAACCTAACTTTTTTGGTTTGTACAAACCTTTTTAACCTAAAAATAGAGCTTACTTGTAGGAAAGCTTGATTTCTTTTAATAAATACGACAAATAATTGAATGACTTAATTTTAGTGACGCCACTTTAAAACACTGTTTTAATTGTTCGATGATATTTCAAAATCGGTAACTAAAAAAGTTTGTTTTTAGATCGATTAATTAAAACTTGATTTTGTTTGTTTACACGATATTATTTATTATTATTATTTTTAGGATTCTGCAAAGTTATTTGCTGGAAATTAACAACTAGACTAAAAAAAATTATAATTAGGCTATTTAAAAACAAATTTGCTTTTGTTTAGATTTTGCCTTAAAAAATAAAATGTTAAGAACTGTTTACTTATGTTATATTGAGCTAATATATAAAAAGCGTCATCAAAAAATGTTTTTAACCCTACTTAAAGTATATAGTTTTTATCAATTATGATTGATTATTAATGATTCTGGAACAAACTTCTATACTTTTTTTAGTGTTACACTGTTTTTTTTTTCTTTTTAAAGTCATTTAACATAACAACTTAAACCATTATAAGGATAAGTTAAGATACTAAACTTTCTAGCTCTAAAAAATTTCAAAAAAATTTAATTTTTTGGCCGAAAAAAACTTTTGAGTATCATATTTGTCTTTAGTTCAAATTTTTAACTTCTAAGACAAAGTTTTATTCACTAAACTGAAATATTTTACTACAAATACAATAAAATAAAACAAAGTACTTCATTTAAGCTAAAAAGTATAGTTTTTAGTTTTTAAAAAGTGTAAAACTATTTTTTTTTTGAAAGTAAGTTATTTTTAAACAATTATAAGGTATAGATCAAACTAATATGTCAATATGTTACATTTTACTTGAACATTATAAAGTACATGTTGCTTATAAAGTTTACTTGAACATTATAAAAGGTACGGCTTTTTATGTATGTTTTGCATCAAAAAAAGATCTTTAATTGCATAAGTTTTTAAAGTTTTATTTGTATCTGCACTTACTAAAAGCTTTTGTTTAAAAAAACTATTTTTTATGTTTTAATTGTCACTTAAGGTGGAGATGGGTAAGTTTTAATCGTAAGTTGGGCCAGAAATCAAAATAGTTTTACGTAAAATAAGTCTTTACAGGCCCGTTAATTTCGTAAGAGTGTAGTATAACAACAATTTTTTAAAAATCAGGAATAAAAATTTGATGAAATGGCATTGGTCGGTTCGTTTATATAACTGTATACTTGAACTAAATATAAAGCACATTCTATAATGTATGTAACAAACAAAATTTAATGATACTTGTTTTACACGTGTAGTTTTTTAGATGAAAATACATATCAGGCATACACTCAGGCATGGCAGGTCGTATTAAAAACAGTAAAAAATTGAACTATAACTTTTATATTTATTACAAATTTTATTAACACATATCATACATTTTTAATAAAAATATAAAGATAGCTTGTGCTTAAAAATAGTCATGTTCTTTAAAAATATATAGTTTTGCATTAAATACATTAATTAAAAATAAAACTATATCCTAGACGCAACTAATTAGCTGTTTTTAAGTTACATTTTTCATGAAAAAGAGGAATACATTGATCGAAAATGATATGGTTGATATGTACAAAATAAGCAAAATAATCGCTAAACGCTTTAAAATCAAAAAATAAATAAAAGTCAAATATGCTGTGTAATTCTTGGTGAATTCGATTCCAAAAATGTTTAGGCTAGTTTTATGATTACCTGAAAATATGTTCTTTATTTGAAAATAAATATTAAGTTTAAACATTTACACAATTACCAGTTGGGAGCTAATTTAGTTCTATGTAAAAAGAATTATTATTTTTATTTTTGACAGTGTTTCAGTAATAATTAAACTTCATTTAGTATATATTTATAAGCCAATAAAACTTACATAGTAAAAACTTTTATGGTAACTTTTTTTTCATTAAATTTAGTATTATGCATTTTTAAATGAAGCTTTAAAAAGTCATTTATAAGAATATATAACTAATAACTATACTGGCTAATTAAAAGATAAACTAAAAATTTTTAAGCTTTGATAAGTATATATTATGTAGTACTATAAGTGTATAATATGTAAACATTGAATAAGTTGTACTTATTCAAGTTAACATTAATTTACATATCGATTAATTGTATTTAAACATTTTGACATATAACGACTCAAGCAAATAACAGAGAGCTAATATTCTTAATATAAAGTTTCTATTGTCATAGCAAAACATTTTTTACGTATTTCATGAAAATAGTTTTATGTTTTTTTATTTAGCAACCAATTCAATGTTATAAGTCGTTGTAGCCTATTGAATAGATAGCATGTTGAAGTGTATTTAAATATTTTTTAAATAAATTTAATACATTAAATTATCTTTTAGACTTTTTTTTTTTAAATGTATTTTGCGTTTACTCTTTTTACAAAACATTTTATTAAGTAACTTGAGTAACGGGCTGTTGAAATGATTATACTTTTGACAGTGATCTTTATTAGATTGAATTTTTTTAAGATTTAAATTGTTTCAGTGAGGTTTTATCTAATAAATATTTTTTATAAGGAGTTTTTATATGTTTTGCTTTTTATTTCGAAACAAAACATTTATTTCCCATTTTAATTGTACACAACTGCTTGAATTGCTATTTTATTTCTATGGAAAAATAAACTTACACAAAGTAAACCTTTTCTATTTATACTCAATTATGCGTTTAAACAAGAACAATATAACTTTGTCCAAACTACATTAAATAACTATATTTAGGTTTTATAATCAAATGCAGCGTATAATTTATTGAAAATAATATTCGTTAACTTTGCTTATTTTTGCTTTGTACATAATTACCATGTCTTTTGAAACTCTTTGTTTGTCCTTTAATTTAAAAAACTGATCTAAATATAGCAGAATATAGTAAATTAAAACACCTCTAAACAAAACAGTATCTACTTAACTTTATAATAACAGACTTATAGTGTATTGTTTTTTAAAGTTTAAGCTTAAATTTATTAAAGTCATTTTAATACTGCCACAAGTTTTATAGTATAACCTTTTTTTCTCACTTATTCTACCTCATTATTTAGTGATAGTAGTTTAGGGTTGTATTTTAAGCTTAACACACTTAGATATTAAAACAAAAAAAAAAAAATTAAATAGTCAGTTTAGTCAGAAATAAAACGTGTCTTTTTAACAGAATTGCGTTGGTTTTATTTATAACGTATGTTCAACAAAACATAAATTTGTTGATCAAATTTTCTAAATTAGTTACAATTAATACTTTTAATTTATTTTTTAATAAATTAAAGCGACAAATTACCTTAAATTTAAGTTATAAAATTTACAAGTTAAAAAAAAAGAAAAATAATGTTTCTAAGTTTGTTCTAATTAATTAACAATATATGTAAAAACTGGTAATATAAGATCAATCTTTTTTAAAACTTGAATGTTTGCTTTCAGCCAGCAACATTTCAAAAAATATGTTTGTTTAAATCGCTTCATGACTTTGTTTGTTTTGAATGAAATTAAATATCATTAAAAACAATGTTAAATATGTATCAGTAAGCCAAACTTTTTAAAAAATATATTTTATGCTAACAAATAAACAAATTGTTAAGACTTGTTTTAAATTTAACAGCAGTTTCAAGCAAGTAAAATGATAAAAATTTCCTTCAGAATTGATGTCAGTTTTTGTAAATTGATGGTTGGAGTTATTGGTTTGTCAGCAACAGTTTGTGCTGTAGATTATTTTTCAAAAAAGAAAAATAAACAGCCGGATAAAAATGTCAGCATTACTCAAAATTCTGAAGTCAGCAAGGATCTTTCTAAAGATAATTTGAAGGTACCTACTTCTAGACTTGCAAGTGATAGTGAAAAAGAAGTTAGCAGTAAGAAACCACTGTTTAAAAACATCTATACTTCAAGCTGTAGAAGGAATTCTGTTAATTGTCTTCCTTCGTGTAATGATGACTTTGGCTCAAGGGTAGAACAGAATATTCGAAATATTTTACCTTCTAAAAGTGTGAAGAATGATAATGATGTTTCTAATGTAAACCAATCTGAGAAAACCACAAAAGAAGGCAATGTTCTTGACTTTGCCACAAACGAATCACATTTAGGCAATGTTCCAAATGATTCTAAGATCGATGAGAACAATCGTGATTTACTTCGTGTTAGTAATTTAGTAGAGCAAAGTGTGCATAGTGTTTTAGATGAGAAATCTTATAATGATATAGATGTTCAAGAAAAACTAAAAATAAAATCTAACGGTAGTTTTGATGATGAAAAAGACTCTGAGAGTTTTTCTCAATCAGCTAATAGTAGTTTTAAAGACACAAATCTTGAAAAAGTAGGTCCAATAACACTTTCAGTTGAAAAAGACGCAACAGATTCAGATTCCTCTCGGTCAAACTTCTCTAAAAAACAAAGCAAAGAAAACGAATGCCAATATTTAGCCAGAAACGATTGTGAAAGTCAAGAAACTGAATTTAGCAATAAAAATTTAGACCACGTTGAATCGGAAGAATCACGAGAGATTATAGATAATGAAGTTAAAAGTAATTCAAATGTTGTTGATGTCTATGAGTTTTTCAATACCCTAAAAGATTCAATTCAAAAAAGTATAACTCATTTTGAAATAGAGTATACTTGCATATGTGACACCATCTGTATGTTTAAGAAATTCAAGAGTTTGAAACCAAATAAAAAAAAAATTTTCTTCAAAACATTAACACACAGTATGAACGTTTGATTGATATTTTTAGCTTGAGCGAAAAAACTCAAAAAATTCAAAAAACAAGATAAAACTATTTCTTCATATTTCCCAAATGTAAGAAAAACCTTGTTAGGCATCATGAAAACATCTTTGGAAAAACCACTTACCGAAGGAGTTTTGAAAGATGTTTACAGCAAAGTAACATCAGCTTTCAATCAATTTTGTAAGTTTGCAAAGATGTACAAAAGGCAATTGGAAGAAGCTGTTGAAGTAGCTCAAAAAGTTCTTAATAACCAAAGTAACTTGAAGCTAAACGTTGACGAATGGAATGTAAAACTTTGTGATATGATTGTTGAAATTGAAGCTATGTCTGTAGAAACAATTGAAAAATTCAAGATTTTGAAAACCGATCAAGTCGATACTGATGAAATCATTAGTTATGTTGAAAATATTGCTAAAAAAGGTTCTGCAATATTCGAATCCTGGAAGTATAAACAGTAACAAAAACTAATAAGTTTATCATACGTTTGTAAGCCTTTTATTTATTATTCATTATTGAGTTTTATTTAATCTGATATTTGTTCATTTATCATGTTGTTATGTTGTCAAATTTGTTATTAAACTTTACCTTATCGATTTTATTTTTGCAAATAAAATAAATAAAATTCTCACGAACTCTTTTTTCTATTTAAATCAAAATGCAATTTTTTAAGTTTTTTTTTTTTTCTGTGGCAAACAATTTAATGTTTTACAGTTGTAAAAACTAAACTCAAACTTTGAACAATTTAATACATAAAATGACCAGACACAAGAGATATAACTATTTTAAACAAGGGTCGCATCTTATGTTAGTGGTACATTGAAATTCACTTTTATATATAAAACTGTCAAAGCTTACTTACACAAAAGTTACAGCTGTAATTTACATAAACTATTATCGTTAGAGTTTGTCACAAAATTTTATTTCGTAAGTATAAATTAATTTACGAACTTAAGTGCTTTATGTTAAAAGTTGAAACGTTAAAGTTTTATTGTTTAGCAAAATTATACAGAAGTTGACTAAAAACCTGAATTAAGTTTTATGAGATAATGCAAACTAACATAAGTTCTTCAGAGTAATTTAAAATTGTTAATAATAAAAGAAAGTAATTAAATTGCAGCCACTTCTTACCAAACAAAGTTATGTTGACATGGAAATATAATTAAAAATTTTTAAATATGAAACGAGTACTTAAAACTTAGTGTTTATATTCTAATGTTAAATTTGTGACTTCCTGTACTTTTTCATTAATATATATGTATTGTGACTATCATATAATTTATTATGTACTACTGACTTGTCTATGCTTTTATCAAAGTTAAGAATAGCTTTTGTTATTTAGCATGCAGTATGCACCACTTAATACTTTCAATCGAACCATAAAAATTAAACTATTTTGTGAAACTGTCAGTTTTTTTTTATATAATTCTATGAAGGATAATTCTTTAGCAGCTAATTTTATTTAATTTTGAGTTTTTTAACTTTTCCTTAACATTTTAAGCAATTTTCTTCAATTTAAAACATTTTTTTGCTTTACAAACACTTAATATAAATATAGTTTATGAAAAAGTATATCTAAAATGAATTTACGAGCAAAAAAAAGTTTTGTAAACTTTTGAGGAAAATAAAAAGTATTAAGTTAAATAAAAAACCAGTAAACTTTCTATCAAATATTAGCTAAAATTTTATTTTTAATATTGCCTAAAAACTTTAAGAGGATAGAGATTTTAGTGAAGTAGTTTATTTTGTATTTTTAGAATGTTTTTTCCGTAAACAATCTATTTAAACTTTTAGATTTTGACCGTTTATAATCAGAATTTACGTGAACTTAAAAAAAACATTGATATAAAATTTTAACTAAGTTGTTAATGTAAAAAAAAAGATTAAGTTAAAAAAAAGTGATTTTCACTATATCTACGACGTTAAATAAATATACATTTTACTTTCAAATTCTCTAATAAGCAGTATCCTAAAAGTTCTATAAGAGAATTTCAAATGTTTTGGTTTAACCGTCTAAAAATATTGAAAATTTCACTGTTTAAAGTAAATGTTTAAATTCTATCTTTATGAAATTTTAATTAGAGTTTTTTACACTAAATCTATTTTTTTGTAGTTTAAAATTATGTAAATTATGATATGTAAAAGTTATCAAATGTGTCAAAATAACAATAATAAAAATATTTCAAAATAAAAAAGTACAGCTATATACTAAATATTAACGAAAAAATCAAATCTAAGATTGTAATAAATCAATTAAAGGTAATATACTTTAAATATTAACATTAAGCATTTTTGTTAAAAACAACAACATAGTTTGAAGAGAAAAAACAGTCTTATCTTCACTTTTTCTAAAATTTCTAACAAGACAATATACTTCACTATTTCTTTAGCATCGACCACTTATGAAAATCATTATTAAGTTTAATCTCAATGATTTAAATAAAGGTTGTGAAATACGTTAGGTCAACATTTATAATTTAATAACGAAAGATATACCAATGTTAGCTTTGTTTGAATATTTAAATAGACGAAAAGTTTTTTTTTTGCAACTAAAGCATGTGAAAAGTAAAATATAATTTTGTTTTAACCACGACTTTTTTAGTTTTATTTTACATTAATTTGTCATTTGTCGAGCACATAGAAGTAAAAAGTATATTTACGTTCAATTGAACTTTTACTACAAGTTATTTAGTTTTTAAGGATATTTACATTATTTACATTAGGCTAAAAATATTTATATAGCAAATAATCATTACGAAAAAACCATATACAAAGTAATATTTGGTCTTACTCAGTAAATGCGTTAAATAAAGTTTTCTAAAATGTACCATCACTTTAAATATTTAAACTTTTATTTTGATTATAGCTTATTTTATATACTAAAATTAAATATTATTGTTGTTATACACGTAAAACACAAGTAAAAAAAAAATTAGTAGAAGTAAATTATTTTTAAAGTTTTTTAAAGTTCATTAAATTTATATCAGACCTTTTTTTTTTGTTTGTACAAAACTTTTTAATCTTCAATGAGGATAAATTGCCAGAAAACTTGATTTTCTTTTATAACTACGACAAATATTTAAATGACATAATTTTAGTAAGACCAATTGAAAACACTGTTTTAATGGTTCAAAAAATATTTCACAACTGCTAACTAAAAAAGTTTGTTTTCAGATCGATTAATTAAAACTTGATTTTGCTTTGTTTGTATTAAAATGTATTACTTTTAGGATTCTGCAAAGTTAGTTGATGGAATAAAAAAAAATAGACTATAAAAATTATAATTAGATAAATAAAAAAAACTTAGTTTTTTTTTAGATTTAGCCTTAAAAAATAAAATGTTAAGAACTGTTTACTTATGTTATATTGAGCTAACATATACAAAGCGTCATCAAAAAATGCTTCTAGTATATGATAATTATCGATTAAGATTAATTATAATGATTCTGGAACAAACTTCTACACTTTTTTTATAGTGTTACACTATTTTTTCCTTTTAAAGTCATTTAACATAACAACTTAAACCGTTATGAGGATAAGTTAAGATAATAAAAACTTCTAGTTCTACGATATTTAAAATATTTTTTTTGTCAAAAAAAAAACTTTTGAGTATCATATTAGTCTTAAGTTAAAATTTAAAGTTCTAAGACAAATTTTTTTAAATTAAACTTAAATATTTTACTACAAATACATTAAAGTAAAACTAACTACCTAATATAAGCTAAAACTAATTAAAACTATTAAACAACTTTATATAAGCTAAAAAAGTATAGTTTTTAGTTTTTAAAAAGTGTAGAACTAGTTTTTTTGAAAGTTTTATGTCAACTAATATGTCTTAGTAGATTGTAGTATGTACTTAAACTAAAGATTATTGTTATTATACATTTAAAAAGCTAATTAAAATAAACATTTAAAAAAAAGTAAATTACTACTAAAGTTTTTCAAACTTCATTAAATTTATATCGAACCTAATTTTTTTGGTTTGTATAAACCTTTTTAACCTAAAATTAAGATAAGTTGTAGGAAAGCTTGATTTCTTTTTATAAATACGACAAATAGTTTAATAACATAATTTTAGTGAGACCACTTTAAAACACTGTTTTAATGGTTCGATGATATTTCAAAATCGGTAACTAAAAAAAGTTTGTTTTTCGATCGATTAATTAAAACTTGACTTTTTTTGTATACAAAATGTTAACATTTTAAGATTCCGTAAAGTTAGTTGCTGGAAAATAAAAAAAATAGACTAAAAAAATTATAATTAGGCTAACTTAAAACCGCTTTGTTTTTGTTTAGATTTTGCCTTTAGAATTAAAATGTTAAGAACTGTTTGGTTATGTTATATTGAGCTAATACATAAAAAGCGTCATCGAAAAATGTTTATAACCCTACTTAAAGTATATGGTTTTTATCAATTAAGATTAATTATTAATGATTCTGGAACAAACTTCTATACTTTTTTTAGTGTTACACTATTTTAACATAACAACTTAAACCGTTATGAGGATAAGTTAAGATACTAAACTTTCTAGTTCTAGAATATTTGATAAAAATTTTACTTTGTGGTCAAAAAACTTATGAGATTCATAATAGTCTTTATTTTTAATTTAACAGTTCTAAAACACAATCTTATTCTTTAAACTGAATTACTTTACTACAAATAAAATAAAGTAAAACTTTATATATACTAAAAAGTATAGTTTTTAGTTTTTTAAAATGTACAATTAGTTTTTTTTTTTGAAAGTAAGTTGTTTTTAAACAAATATAAAGTATAGATCAAACTAATATGTCAATATTTTACTTTTTTTTTTGAACATTATAAAGTACATGTTGCTTATAAAGTTTACTTGAACATTATAAAAGGTACGGCTTTTTATGTATGTTTTGCATCAAAAATAGATTTTTAATTGCATAAGTTTTTAAAGTTTTATTTGTAGCTTCACTTAGTTAAAGCTTTTGTTTAAAAAAATATTTTATATGTTGTAATTGTCACTTTAGGTGGAGATGGGTCATTTTTAATCGTAAGTTGGGCCAGAAAATCAAAATAGTTTTACGTAAAATAAGTTTTTACAGGCCCGTTAATTCCGTAAGAGTGAAATTAAAATATAATTTTATAACATTAGGAATAAAAATTTGATGAAATGGTATTGGTCGGTTCGTTTATATAACTGTATACTTGAACTAAATATAAAGCACATTCTATAATGTATGTAACAAATAAAATTTAATGATACTTGTTTTACACGTGTAGTTTTCTAAATAAAAATACATATCAGGCATGGCAGGTCGTATTTAAAACAGTAAAAAATTGAACTATAACTTTTATATTTATTACAAATTTTATTAACACATATCATACATTTTTAATAAAAATATAAAGATTGCTTGTGCTTAAAAATAGTCATGTTCTTAAAAAATATATAATTTTGCATGAAATACATTAATTAAAAATAAAACTAGATCCTAGACGCAACTAATTAGCTGTTTTTAAGTTTTCTAAGTTAGTCTAAAACGATGTTTTTCGTAATTAGTTGAGTTTATACTTATTTTAAAATTTTTAGTAAACGTATTTCTTCTTATAGAAAAAAAAAACTAATATTTATGTTTTGGTTTTAAGAAAAAAAATAGAGAGATCTCAACTACTGGAGGAGAAGTAATATATTTATTCTTTCAAAAATTTATTTTACAAACTAAGTTTCGGTCAAAGACCTCGTCAGTAAATGCTATTTTCCATGACTGTCACATATCATTTTTTTAGATTAATTTAAGCACTGACGAGGTCTTTGACCGAAACTTAGTTTGTAAAATAAATTTTTGAAAGAATAAATATAGAAAAAAAACTAAGTTAAAAAAGATAAAAATTAAATAGCAGATAACACCAGTATTTTGGTACTATGTAAGAATTTTACTAGTTTATGCTTAGTCTATATATTTTCACAGTCTTAATTTTCAAAGCCTACAAAAACAACATATTTTTATGAATTGAAACACTATTTTAACAATATTTATACAGTTATTATTTAGGAAACTTATTGATAAATTTAGCTTAAAACTTTTTTGTAGCAACTAAGTGTTATAAGTTAACACAAAGCTACAGACCATACTTTAAGAAAACAGAACAAAGCAAGAGTAACAACAAACATAGTTTATGATTCACACAAAGGAAAATACAAGCATTTTGTCATTGTCTACGAGTAAATCTACATAATTTAGCATTTTAGTGTACGTTTTACAAACGTTTAAATAAGTTTTAAGCTTGAATTAAAAAGTTTTAAGCATATAATTTTTTAAATTAAATTACTTGGAAAATGTTTAGTAGTATCTGAAACCTTGCTTCAATTATAATCAAAGTTAAATGTCAAATATATCGTATTTAAAATGAATCTCTTTTATCAAAAAGTTTGAATGCTATTTGAAAAAATGTATATATTGGCATAACATTCTCAATAGTTATACTTAATTTATAAAAATATATATATACTTCTGAATACTAGAACAAATGAAAACATAGAAATATAGTACGAGTGAAAAACAAATAACTTTTTAAGTTATTAAAAACTTTTTAACTAACAATAAAAACTCTATTTCTAAACTACAAGCTTCATTCTAAATATTTTTATTTCTTTTTACATAGTTTGTTACATCCCAGCAGTGTTAGATTAGTAATGATTACGACAGAATTACATATTTAAGATAACTCCAGTTAAGCTTTTCATTTATACGGAAGAGTTTTCTTTTTCCTTTTTAATTTTTGCCTCATTAAACAATGCTTAATAATTTTAAACTTTTAGCTTTCTATAAAAAAACTTCTAAACTTGAATTTTGTTTATTGAAAAATAAAGTTTTTCAGCAAACTTTATAACAACAGATCATTTATGGTATAAATGTAATTTGTAATTATAAAAGGTGCCAAATAGAATCACAAAGAAACTTTTATATTATAATTTTTATAATAAAAAGGTTTTTTTTCTAACATCAAGCGTAACCGGAAAGTTTTTTCTTTTAACAGGTCCTAATACTAAATATTTTGAGCGTCTTTTACTTTTGTCTTTGTTTAACTGTAAATATTCAAACTATTTTACTTTACAAGTTTTAATTTTGCAATGAAATTTTTCTTAAATTTTACAAACCATTTTATTTGCCACCCAAAATAGTTTGATAAAAAACTTTGGATGAATGTGTTTTTTTATTAGTAAGACTAAATAAAAACAAAGGTAACAAAAACTGAATAATAATGACAACTTAATGACAAATAAAAAACAAAGGGTTATAAACACATTGTAAACTTATTAATGTTTTTCACTACTGGAACTTACACTCTTCAAGCATTTTAATACCTTCTATGGCAATCTTTTTAACATAACCAACAATTAGATCAGTGTTAATTCCATCACATTTTATTGCTTTAAATTTTTCAATCGTTTCTGCAGAAAAAACTTTCAACGATTCAATCATAGTACAAACTTTTTCATTATGTTGTTTCTTTTTTAATTCCAATTTTCTTTTGTTATCAAAAGTTTCTCGACCTGTTTCAATAATTTCTTCCAACTGGTTTATGAAAATTTTCACAAACTTACAAGTTTGATGAAAACCTAAAAATACTTTCTTGCAAACATTTTTCACAACATTGACAGTAGCTTGTTTTTCAAGGGAAGTTTTGATAATACCTAACAAATGTTTTCTTATATACGGAAGCCAGTCAAGAATATATTTTTCTTGTGTGTTGTAATCTTTGGCTATTTCGTTAAAACTATCATTGTCATCAATCGAAGATTTATAATTGTTAAGAATTTTTTCTAGAAATGTTTATCTATTATTAGCTTTAAATTTTTTGAAGTCTTGAACTAACTAATGATGCTACTTATTTTATCGTATTAACGTTTAAAAGAAGTTGCAATACTCTGAAGTATTTCTTTAGGCGAATTAGCCACTAAGTTGGAACGACTAATAGTTTGATTATCTATAAGTTTTTCTCTTGAAATGTTATCTGTTGTGTTCAATTTAGGGT
This sequence comes from Thalia democratica, assembly GCF_965202585.1. Taxonomy (NCBI): domain Eukaryota; kingdom Metazoa; phylum Chordata; class Thaliacea; order Salpida; family Salpidae; genus Thalia; species Thalia democratica. Next base: position 39,135,651 of record NC_139165.1, on the reverse strand, counting down.
GGTTTTAATTTTTATTAGTAGGATAAATTTTCGAACTTTCACAATTATTTCTAACTGAAGAATGATATTCTTTTACCTTACTATCTTTTTCAGATTAGTTTGAAAGAAAATAGTTTGAATCATTTGCGCTGTTTTCAGTCGAAAGCGGTTTCGAAACTTCTTTTTCGGGATTTGTGTTTTTGAACTACTATCTAATGATTTAGTAAATTTCTCAGAATCTCGTGCACTGTTAGATTTTGTTGGTAGTTGTTCTTCAACATCTAGATTATCATAAAAATACTCATCTAAAACACTATGCACATGTTGCTCTTCTTAATAACGTTTGTTCTCATCAATCTTAAAACCAATTGGAACACTGCCTAAATGTGATTCGTTTGTGACAAAGTCGAGAACTTTGTCTTCATTAAGGGTTTTCTCAAGTTGGTTTAAATAGTAAGAACTAAAATCATTGTTTGCACTTTTAGATGTTGATTTTTCGTGAAGTTTTCAAACTATGCTTGAGACAGTGCCACTATTACACGGGTTAAGACAACTAACAGATTTTCCTCTATCGTTTGAACTACATTCGTTTTTCATCTGTTCCTTTCTAATGCAAATCCCTTTTCCCTTATCGCTTGGTAGTATAGAGGTAGGTAAATTCAAACTGTCTCTAGAAATATCTTTGCTGACTTCAGCATTTTGAGTAACGCTGCCATTTTTATCAGGCTGTTTTTCTTTTTAAAGATAATCTACAGCACTAACTGTTGCTGACAAACCAATAACTCCAACAATCAATTTACAAAAAAGAACATCAAGTTTTAAGAAAACCTTTGTCATTTTACTTGCTGAAAACAGCTGTAAAAATTAGATTATTTACTTTATTGCTATAGCATAGTTTTTTTAATTAGTTACTTACTGATACATATTTAGTATTTGTTTAATAATATTTAATTTCATGCAAAACATATATTTAAAAATTATGAAGCAATGTAAACAAATAATTCATTTTACCTTAGCTGTTGACCGTATGCAAATATACATTTTTAAATAAAATTACCTTTTATAAGAAATGTATTTTATTAAATAGTAAAACAGTTGGTAACCATTAAATTTCTTAGTTATTAAGTTTGAAGTATAACGCTTTTAACACTAAATTATAAAAAAAATAGTTGCTAGAACTTCTTTCTTTTTATTTAAAGTAGTTAGTTTATATATTGTTAATTGAAATAAATTTCGAATTTTCGATCAGCTTTTCTTTAAATATTTTAAGTTTCATAAATTAAGTTTAAGATAATTTCTCACATTCATATTTAAAACTAAAATACTTAGAGTATTTAATCATAAATAATTAAACAGTTAAAGCTAATGATTGCAATTATTAAACAGTTGATGAGTTTTACAATATTATATTTTACAAAAATATTCAATATTACTTTATTAATAAAGTTCCTAGGTTCAACCGACTATTTAAAACTAAAAATTGTAAAGTCTGATTTTCAACGTCAAATTATTATAAATAGGCTAGTAGTAAAAACTATAATGTTACTATTAACGATTATTGTTCTACAAAAATTTAAAACATCTTATAGTTTGCATGTAAAATAATTACAGTCGAAATTGTTAATTACATGAAAACGGACTGCAAAAAATAAGATAAAAAATGATTTCATTTGTTGAAACTAGTAGCAATTAAGAAAATATTCAAAATAGAGTTCCTTATTCAAGAGCTGAACTTTATTTACAAAACATGATAAAGTTTTCATATTTAAGTAAATCAGAAAAATTTTTATTCAAAAGTATTGTAGCTCAATAGAATTTAATATTTAGTATCTCTTACGTTTATTCAGGAACCAATTTAACTTAATATAACTCGTTATAGCCTATTAAATAATTAGCCTGTTGAAGTGGTTTTAAATAATATTTAAATAAATTTAATATTTTATTTCATCTTTTAGACTTTTGATTTACTTTTTTAATGTTTTTTTCATTTACTTTGTATATATATATTTTTTTTCTACTAAATAACTTGCGTAACGGACTATTTACTTGCTTATACTTTTGACATTAATCTTTATCAGATTAATTTTTTTTAAAGTAAAAATTGTTTTAGTGAGGTTTTATCTAATAAATATCTTTATTTAGGGAGTTATTATATGTTTTGCATTTATTTCGAAACAAAATGTTGACTTCCTGTTTTGATTGTATATAACTGTCTAAGCTAGTGTTTACTTATACTGAAAACAAAAAAAATTAACTATACCTACACAGAGTAAAATACTTTCTTTTTATTCTCAGTTATTCTTTTAAATAACAAGAATATTATTTCGTCAGAACTACACTAAACAACTATATTCAACTTTTATAATCATATACAGCGTATAATATATTTGAAAATGATTTTCAACTACTTTGCTTATTTTTGCTTTGAACATATTCACCATAGCTTTTGAAACTCTGTGTTTGTACTTTTACTTTAAAAAACTGAGGTACAAAAAGCAGAATACAGTGAACTATAACATCTTTAAACAGAACAATTTCTACTTTACACTATAACAGATTTAGAGTGTTTTTTTTTAGTTTAAGCTTCAGTTTAGTTAAGTCATTTTTTAACTGCTACAAATTTTTAAAGTAAAATTCCTCGCCCTTTTTTAATTTTTTAAATTTTCTTTCAATTGTTGTGTTGTTTTTAGCTTATACTTAGATACTAAAAACTGAAATTTTACAAGTTTTAGTTTAAAATAGTCAATTTAGTAAGAATTAAAATATTTTATTTAAAAAAATGTCTTTGTTTTATTTGTTAAGTATGTTCTAAAAAACTTAAACTAATAATTCAATTTTTGTTAATTTGTTTACACGTAATACTTTTAATTCAATTTATAATAAAACAGACTCAAAAATTACCATATTTTAAAGTTATAAATCTTTAAATTAAAAATAAAGTAAATAAATGATTAAAATTTTCTTTTAATTAATTAACAATAAATCATAAAACTTGTAGTATAAGAACGAAAACATTAGCAAACACTTTTTTTAAATCATTTATAGGAACATCTTTTGTTTTAAACTTAAATATAAGTAATTTGACACTAATTAATAGATTTCCATCTAATATAAGAAACTAGACTGTTCTCTCTAATAAAACCAATAAAACATTTTGAATAGTATTTTAAACTTGCTTATTTTCATTTAACAACGAACATCAAAATAAATATATTTCCTTAGTTCGCTTCATGATTTTATTTGTTTTGTACGAAATTAAATATCATTAACGAAAATTCAATTTGGATCAGTGAGTAAAACTATTTAAAAAAATTGGCTATAGCAACAAAGTAAATAACTAACAATCTAATAATTGTTTTAACTTTACAGCAGTTTCAAGCAAGTAAAATGATAAAAATTTCCTTAAAACTTGATGTCAGATTTTGTAAATTGATGGTTGGAGTTATTGGTTTGTCAGCAACAGTTTGTACTGTAAATTATTTTTCAAAAAAGAAAAATAAACAGCTCGACTATAATGTCAACGTTAGTCTAAATACTGAAGATTGCAAAGAAGGTTCTAAAGACAGTTTCAATTTACCTACCTCTATACTACCGAAAGATAAGGGTAAAGGAAATAGAATAAATAAGGAACAGGTGAAAAATGAATGTAGTTCAAACCACAGAGGAAATTCTTTTAGTTGTCTTGAATCGCGTAATAAGGACTTTGACTCAAACATAGAACAAAATATTCGAAAAATATTACCTTCTAAAAGTGTGAAGAATGATGTTTCTAAAGTAAACGAGCCTAAAAATAATCTAATTAAAAACAATGTGCTCGACTTTGTCACAAGCAAATCAAGTTTAGGCAGTGTTCCAACTGATTCTAAGATGGATGAGAACAATTGTGATTTAGTAGAGCAAAGTGTGCATAGTGTTTTAAATGAAAATTCTTATGATAATATAGGTGTTCAAGAAAAACTACCAGTAAAAACTAACGGTAGTTTGGATAAAGAAAAATACTCTGAGAGTTTTTCTCAATCAGGTAATACTAGTTTTAAAGACACAAATCTCGTAAAAGCAAGTTTAAAAACATTGTCGTCTGAAATAGGCGCAAATGATTCAGACTCTTCTTGTTCAAACTCATCTAAAAAACAAAGCAAAGAAAATGAATGCCAAGATTTAGTCAGAAACGATTGTGAAAGTCAAAAAATTCAATCTAGCAATAAAAATTTGGACCATGTTAAGTCAGAAGATTCAAAAGTATCTATTGATAATGAAGTTAAAAGTGAATTAAAACTTCTTGATTTCCGTGTGAATTTCAATAAGCTAATAGAATTACTTCATTTGTATATATTTTGTTTTAAAAGTGAGTGTGAACATATAAGTAACATCATCAGTATGTTTCAGAAATTCAAGAGTTTGAAACCAAATAAAAAAATTGTCTTTCTTCAAAGAATTAACACAGAGTATGAAAGTTCGATTGATGATATTAAACGATGTGAAATAGCTAACAAATTCAAAAAACAAGATAAAGGCATTTCCTATTACTTCCCGATTGTAAGAAAAACATTGTTAGGCATCATGAAAACATCTTTGGAAAAACCATCTACCGAAAGAGTTTTGAAAGATGTTTACAACAAAGTATCATCAGGTTTTAATCAGTTTTATAAGCTAACAAAGATGTACACAAGCCAATTAGAAGAAGCTGTTGAAGTAGCTCAGAAAATTCTTGATAATAAAAGTAACTTGGACCTGAAAGTTGGACAATGGAATGAAAAAGTTTGTGATATGGTTGAAAAACTTAAAGATATGTCTGCAGAAATAATCAAAACATTCAAAACTGATGAAGTCATTAGTTATGTTGAAAAAATTGCTAAAAAAAGTATTTCAATATTTGAAGATTTAAAATATAAACAATAACAAAAACTATTAAGTTTACCATATGTTTGTAAGCCTATGTTTAGTTATATTTTAACTAATAATTCTTCGTTTATCATTTTGTTATATTATCATACATCTTATTCAATTTCGTTACCTTTTCGATTTTATTTGCGAATGAAATTAAAAAACACTTATAAACTTTTTTTTCTAAGAAAATCAAAAATCTGTTTATGAAGTTTTTTTTTGTTGGTAAACATTTAAATATGTTAAGGTTAAACTTAAATATTTGTGTGCAAATCAAGATGAAAAATCAAATATTTTAAATTTGGATCACATATTATGTTGGTAGTATATCAAAGGTCAATTTTATTTCATAGTTTTTTAATTCTAAGCTTACTTTATGTAGGTTACTAACTTTTGTTGAAGTAAGCATGAGTTTATACTAATGAACAAAAATATTTGATTTTAAAGTTAACTATTATTGTTAAAGTTTGTTTCAAATTAAGTAAAGTACGAAAACATTTCATAAGAAATATTTAGCTAAATAGATTCTACTATTTAGTATTTCTTACGTTTTTTTTTATAAAAAGGAGAAAAATAGAGTTGCAAAAAGGTATGGTTAAACTGTACAAAAAAGCACAATAATCGAAAAACGTTTTAAACTTAAAAAGTAAATAATAATTTAATGCGCTGTGTTATTTTTAAATTACATGAGAATATATTTTTACATATTTGGAAATATTTAAAAAATTCAAACATACATTTACGAGTTGTAAGCTAAACTACTTCAATGTAAAATAAATTATTATTTTTATTTATAACAATTTTTCACTAAAAATTAAATTATATTTTGGTGCGAAGCTATAAGCTAATAAAATTAAGATAGTTAGGATTTTTAAGGTAAATGTTTTTAATTTCAAAAAAAGTTGAGTATTATACACTTTTTAATAAACCTAAAAAGATGTTATCAAAAGACTCATAAATATACTAGTTAGTACAAGAACAAACTATGTTTTTATTTAGCTATCATATGTATTTACTATTATAAAAGTATAATGAGCATATAATAAGTTGTACTTATACAAGTTTACCTTTTTTTCGCACATTGTTTAATTCTATCAAAATACTTAAAAATTTAATGACTCGAGCAAATAACAGAGAGCTAATATTCTTGATATTAAAAAGATGTTTCTACTGTCGTGGCAAAATATTGTTTACTAATTCTGTTAAAGCTGTATATTTTTAATTAAACGTAATATAACTCGAAATAGTTTATTGAATTAATAACCCGTTGAAGTGTATTTAAATATTGTTTATATAAATTTAATATTTTAATCTATCTTTTAGACTTTTTATTTATTTTTTAAACGTATTTTGCATTTATTTTTTATACATTTTTTTTAAAACTAAGTATCTTGCGTAACGGGCTATTTAGTTGATTATAATTTTGGCAGTGATCTTTATCAGGTTGCATTGTTTTAAGGTAAAAATTGTTTACTGAGGTTTTATCTAATAAATATCTTTATTTAGGGAGTTATTATATGTTTTTCTTTTTATTTCGAAACAAAATATTTATTTTCCGTTGTAATTGTATACAACTGTCTAAGCTACTGTTTTACTTATACTGAAAACAAAAAAATTAAACTTACACAGAGTAAAAAACTTTCTATTTATTCCAGTTATGCTTTTAAAAAAGAAGAATATTGTTTTGTTTGAACTACACTAAACAACTGTATTTAAGTTTTATAGCCAAGTACAGCGTATAATATACTTGAAAATTATTTTCAGTTACTTTGTTTACTTTTGCTTTGAACATATTCACCGTAGCTTTTGTAACTCTGCGTTTGTACTTTTATTTTCAAAAACTGAAGTACAAATAGCAGAATAAAGTGAACTATAACACCACTAACTAGAACAATTTCTACTTAACGTTACTATAACAGATTTGTAGTCTTTTGTTTTTAAGTTTAAGCTTAAGTTTATTAAAATAATTTTTTAACGGCCAAAAATTTTTATAAAAAATTTCTGTTTTTATTAGTGTCACCTATCTTCACCTCAGAATATAAGAAACAGTAGTTTGGGGTTGTATACTTAAGTTAATACACTTAGCTACTATAAACAAACACCTAGATACTAAATCCACAAATTTCACAAACTTTTGTTTTAAAAAATAAGTTAATTCAGAATTAGGTTTTATTTAACGTATTTGTATTTATTTTTTTTACGAAGTATATTCTACAAAATATAATATAAGAGATGAATGTTTCTAATTTATTTGTAAGTAATGCTTGTAGTTCATTTTATAAAAAAATAAGGTGACTAGTTACCTTAAATTTAAGTTATAAAGCTTATAAGTTTTTTAAAAGAGTAAACTAATAGTTTAAAGTTTGTTCTAATTTAACAATATGTGTAAAAACTGGTAGAAAAATAACAAAAACACTAGCAAACACTTTTACAAATGATTTATGTTTATATTTTTGTTGTTTAAAACTTTAAGATGAGCAATTTACTGTGATTTAGTAGCTTTCCGTTTAATAAAAGACACTAACTATTGTTACAAATAAAACTTATAAATTTTATTTTAAACTTGCATATTTGCTTTTCAGCAAAATTAAAAAAAATGTATTTGTTTACATTGCTTTATGACTTTGTTTATTTTGCATAAAATTAAATATCACTAAACAAATGTTAAATATGTATCAGTAAGTAAAACTATTTGGAAAAAAATTATAGTAACAAAGTAAATAATCTAATAATTGCTTTAGTTTTACAGCAGTTTCAAGCAAGTAAAATGATAAAAATTTTCTTAAAACTCGATGTCAGTTTTTGTAAATTGATCGTTGGAGTTATTGGTTTGTCAGCAACAGTTTATGCTGTAGATTATTTTTCAAATAAGAAAATTAAACAGCCTGATAAAAATGTCAGCGTTGCTCTAAATGCTGAAGTCAGCAAAGATGTTTTTGAAGACAATTTGAATTTACCTACCTCTATACTACCAAAAGATAAGGAAAAAGGAATTACAATTAGAAAACAACTGGTGAAAAACAAGTGCAGCTCAAACCGCAGAGGAAATTCTGTTAGTTGTCTTGATCCGTGTAATAGTGGCACTGTCTCACGCACAGTTGGAAAGCTTCACGAAAAATCACAATCTAAAAGTGCGAACAATGATGTTAGTTCTTTCTATGATAACCAACCTGAGAAAACCCTGAATGAAGACAATGTTCTCGACTTTGTCACAAACGAATCACATTTATGCAATGCTCCAAATGATTCTAAGATCGATGAGGACAATCGTGATTTACTTTGTGTTAGTAATTTAAAAGACCGAAGAGTGCATAGTGTTTTAGATGAGAAATCTTATTATAAAATAGATTTTCAAGAAGAACTACAAATAAAATCTAGTTGTAGTTTAAATGATGAAAACAACTCTGAGAGTTTACCTCAATCAGCTAATACTAGTTTTGAAGACATAAATCTTGAAAAAGCAAGTGCAAAATCACCTTCGGCTGAAAGAGGCGCAAATGATTCAAATTCTTCTTGTTCAAACTCATCTAAAAAAGAAGGTAAAGAAAATGAATGCCAAGATTATGTCAAAAACGATTGTGAAAGTCAAGAAATTGAATCTTGTAGTAAAAATTTGGACCACGATAAAGCAGAAAATTCAAGAGAATATATAAATAATGAAGTTAAAAGTAATATAAAACTTTTTGATGTCTATGAGTTTTTCAATGACATAATAGAAGCAGTTCTAGATAGTATTAACTCTTTTTAAATTGAGTATAGCGATATATGTAACATCATCAGTATGTTTAAGAAATTCAAGAGTTTGAAACCAAAAAAAAAATATTTCTTCAAAAAATTAACACAGAGTATGAAAGTTCGATTAGTTCTATAAGTTGGTGCGAAAAACAAAATGAAACTTTTTCTGTTTGCTTCCCGCAAATATACAAAAGATTTTTAGGCATTATGAAAACATCTTTAACAGAACCAACTACTGAAAAACTTTTGAAAGATGTTCACACCAAAGTATCATCAGCTTTCAATCAACTTTGTAAGCTTCCAAAGATGTACAAAAGGCAATTGGAAAAAGCTGTTGAAGTAGCTGAAAAAGTTATTGATAACAAAAGTAACTTGGAACTAAACATTGACAAATGGAATGAAAAAGTTCGGATATGGTGGAAGAAATTGAAGCTATGTCTGCAGAAATAATCAATAAATTTAAGACATTAAAAAGTGATGAAGTCAATACTGATGAACTCATTAGTTATGTTGAAAATATTGCTAAAGTAGGTATAGCAATGTTCGAAGATTGGAAGTATAAGCAGTAATAAAAACTAATAAGTTTATCATATGTCTGTAAGCCTTTGTTTTGTTATTTATACTTAGTTTTATTTAAACTGACAGTTGTTCATTTATCATTATGCTATGACGTCATATACTTTATCCAAATTCGTTACCTTTTTGAGTTTTTTGTCGCAAATATAATAAATAAAACAACATAAACTCTTTTTTTCTAATTTAATTAAAATACTATTAAGTAAATCTTTGTTTTCGATGGTGAACAATGTAATGTCTTGAGTTCGAAGAAATTAAACTTTACTTACATATTTGGGTAAAAATAAAAACATAAATAGTCCACGTATAAAATATATATATATAATTAAAATATCGGTTGCAGCTTATTTTGGTGGTATATTGGAAACCACTTTTATATACAAAATTGTCTATGCTCGCTTACACGAAAGTTACAGCTGTAAGTTACATAAACTATTATCGTTAAAAATGGTCACTTAATTTTATAGTTAGTATAATTTAATTTACAAACTTTAGTGCTTTGTGTTAAAAGTTAGAACGTTAAATTTCTAACGTTTATAAAAGTTAATCAGAAACCGACTAATAACCTGAATTAAGTTTTAAGATATAATCCAATTTAAATAAGCTTTTCAGAGTATTTTAAAATCGTTAATAAAAAAAAGTAATTAAATTGCAGCCACTTCTTACCAAACTAAGTTATGCTGACATGGAAATATAACTTCAAATTTTTAGATATGAAGCTAGTTCTTTAAACTTGGTGTTTATATTCTAATGTTGAATTTGTGACTACTTGTACTTTTCATAAGATTATGTTTGTTATTACTACTATCTGATTTGTTAAGTACTATTGACTTGTCTATGCTTTTTTTGTCAAAATTAAGAACAGCTTTTATTCGTTAGCTTACAGTATAAAACATGTAATAATTTAAAAAATAAAAAATTCAAAAATTTTGTGAAGTTATTAATTTTTTTTTATATCTTTATATAGTTTATGAAAGTTAAATCGTCTGCAGCTAGTTTTATCAAACTTAGAGTTTTTTACATTTTCCTTTACATTTTAAGCAATTAACTTTATACTTCTATGGTTTTTATTTTTTCTTTAAAAATATTTAATATAAGTATAGTTTATTAAAAAAAATATTTGAAATAAATTTACTAGCAAAATAGAAAAAGAAAATTGTAAGTTTTCGAAGAAAATAATAAGTATAAAGTTGAATAAAAAATCAGCAAACTTTCTGTAAAATATTAGCTAAAACTTTCAATTTTTAAACTGCTTTAAAACTAGGAGGAGATACATTTTTAGTTGAGTAGTTTGGATTGCTTTTTAGAGTGTTTCTTTTATAAAGAACCTATTAAACTCTTAAACTTTGACCGTTTATACTCAGAACTTACTTTGAACTTAAGAAAACAGTAAAATAAAATGTTTGCTTAGTTATTTCTGTCAAAAAACAACTAACTTATAAAAATTGATTTTCATCATATTTATGACGTTAAATATACATTTTACTTTTATAAAACTTTTAGGGTATTGTTTATTAGATAATTTGAAATGCTTTTAGTTTAAGCTTCTAAAGATATTAAAAAACGCACTCTTTAAAATGTTTAAAAGTAAAGGTTTAAAATAAATTTTTGTGAAATTTTAACTGGATTTTTTTACACGCAACCGTTTTTTTTTACTTTACTATTATATAAACTACCAAAAAAAACCATATGTGTAATAAAAACAACTATAACAATAATTATGAATAAAAAAGTTCAGCTTAATACAAAAATTAACGTAATAGTTTATGTAAAGTTTTAATAAACCAGTTATAAGTAAAAGTAGAGTCTTATGTTAACCTTTTCTAAAATTTCCAAAATGATAACATATTTTTACTGTTTCTTTAGCATATACCACTTAAACCATGAAATATCATAATTAAGTTTCATTCAAATTATTTAAATAAAAGTTATTAAATACTTTGAATACACATTTATGTTTGAATTACGAAAGAAAATTAAAAAGCTTTGTTTGAATAACTAGTAAATGAAATACTTTTTTTCTATAACAAGAGCAAGTGTAAAGTAAACTTAATCTTTTGTTTTAACCGAGACTTTTTTACTTTTTTTTTACAATAATTTCTTACATTTGTCAACAACATAATTTGAAAACGTATTTACCTTTGATTGGACGTTTACTATAGTTTGTTTAGTTTTTAAGAATATTTATATTTGGTAGAAAAATATACATGGCAAACAATCATTAAAAAAAATGTATACAAAGCAACATTTGTTTTTTTTTTAATTAATGCGTTAATTAAAGTTTTCTAAAATGTGCTATCACTTTAGATTCAAGATTTTCAAACTGTCGTTTTGATTCAAGCTTATTTTATGTACTTAAATTAAAGATTTTTACTGTTATACACTTCACAAAACTAATTAAAAAATCAATTCATGAGAAGTAAAGTACTTTTATTAAACTTCATTAAATTTTTATTAAACCTAGCTTATTATAGTTTGTATAAACCTTTTTTGAGTAAAAATGTTTTAGCATATTACATTGTACTTTTTTTAAAGAGGTTGTAACCTATACTTCAAGTATTCACATGTTTGCTATTAGTGTTTTTATCTCCTATTAAAAGTTAATTTAAAGTTATATATATATTTTAGTTCTTATGTTACTAAACAGATTTATAGTACATTATTGAACACAAAATTCAGTATATTTTTGTTTGGTTTTATTTTCTTTTATTTTTTATTTCGTCTAATTGATTGTCTAATTACTAAAAATTTAAACACTTAAATGATAAAGAAAAACCATATGTAATAGCTCGTAAGAAACTTTATAAGAATGTGGTGTACGATTCGATAACCGAAAGGTTACTTTGTACACCAGGTCCTTAGACCAAACTTTTTCAGGGCCTTTTTTCTATCGTTTAATAAACAAAATATAAACAATTTATTAAGAATTTACAATTATAAGCTAAAAAGTACAGTGTAACACTTTATTGTTTTTTTTTTTAAGTAAACAACTTGTTTTTTTACAATAATTTATTTTTTAACGATCATAAAGTATAGATTAAACTTTTATGTCAATATGTTATGAAAATTATAAAAAGTGGTTTTTTGTTTAACTTTTGCAGCAAATCTGTATCTTAAATTGCATAACTCTTTTTTTTATGTTTGTACCTGCACTTAGTTGAAGCAGTAAGCTTCGGTTTATAAAAACTATTTTATATGTTTTAATTGTCATTTTCGATATAAGTGAGTAATTTTTACCAGTAAGTTGGGCCAGAAAATTAAAATGGTTTCTCGGGACGGACTTGATAAACATAGGTCGTTACGGGCCCCACAGTTTCATAAGACTATAACATAAAAATATCAAAAAAAAATCAAGATTAAAAATTTATTGAAATTGTACTGGTTAGTTCATTAATACAACTGTATACTAAAACCAAATGTATAGCAAATTCTATTACATATTTAGATAATAAAACTTTAGTTATACCTACTTTTAACATGTAGTTTCCAAGAAAAAAAAATTCGGCCTTAACTCCTACATGGCAGGCCGTAATTAAATCAGTAAAAAACTTTATTATTTATATATTTTATTATTACAAATGTTATTACTACATAAAATATTTTCTAAGACAAAAATATACAGAGCTTCTTCTTAAACATAGCCTCTTTTTAAATACAGCAAAGATTATTAACTTTGCTATTCCTTAATTAAAATAAAGCTAGATACCAGACGCAGCTAACTAGCTGCATTTAAATTTTTAAGTTAGTATAAAAAGAAAATTTTAATAAACAATTTATTTGTTATTATTTTCTTAATTTTTTAGTAAACGTATTTTTATTTCTGAAAACAGCTAAGTTAAAAAAGATAAAAATTATGTAGAAGTTATCAGCAGCATTTTAGCACTATGTAGGAATTTTATTTATTAATGCTTAGTCAAAATATTTTCATAGTCTTAATATTCCAAGCCTACAAAAATGGCATTATTTTATGAATTGAAACATTATTTTAATAGTACTTGTAAATTTTTATTTATGAAACTTATTGACAAATTTACCTAAAAACTTTTTTGTAGCGACTAAATGTTAAAAGTATACATTAAGCTTCAGATCATACTGTAAGAAAAAATAACAGAATAAAGCAAGAATAACAACAAACAAATACTTTTGAATCATACAAAGGAAAATGCAAGTATTTTGTCTATGAATCATCCCACGTGGTTTAGCATTTTAGTAATATGTTTTAATGTTGAAACTAAAAAAATTAAATTTTTTATTTTTTTAAATTTTAACATGTAAAATATTTGGTAGTATTTGAAACGTTGCTTCAATTATAATTAAAGTTAAATGTCAAATATATCATATCTAAAATTAATCTCTGTTATCAAAAAGTTTAAATGCTATTTAAAAAATTTTAATATTCGCATAACGTTCTCAATAATTATACTTAATTTGAAAAAATATATATTTACTACTGAATACTAGAACAAATGAAAAAAAGATAATTTTTTGAGTTATTAAAAACTTTACTAACAATATAATTTCTATTTCTAAACTACAAGCTTCAATCTAAATATTCTTATTTATTTTTACAAAGTTTGTGACATCCCAGCAGTGTTAGATTAGTAATGATTACGACAGAATTACATATTTAAAATAACTCCTGCACTTTAAACTCCAGTTAAGCTTTTCAGTTATACGGAAGAGTTTTCTTTTTCCTTTTTAATTTTTGCCTCATTAAACAATGCTTAATAATTTCAAACTTTTAGCTTTCTATAAAAAAACTTCTAAACTTGAATTTGGTTTATTGAAAAATCAAGTTTTTTAGCAAACTTTATAACAACAGATCATATATGGTATAAATGTAATTTGTAATTATAAAAGTTGCCAAATAGAATCACAAAAAAACTTTTATATTATAATTTTTATAATAAAAAGGTTTTTTTTTCTAACATCCATTGAATCGGAAAGTTTTTTCTTTTAACAGGTCCTAATACTAAATATTTTGAGCGTCTTTTACTTTTGTCTTTCAAAAGACAATAGTTTAACTGTAAATATTCAAACTATTTTACTTTACAAGTTTTAATTTTGCAATGAAATTTTTCTTAAATTTTACAAGCCAATTTATTTACCACCCAAAATAGTTTAATATAAAAAACTTTGGATGAATGCATTTATTTATTAGTAAGACTAAATAAAAACAAAGGTAACAAAAACTGAATAACAATGACAACTTAATGACAAATAAAAAACAAAGGTATATAAACACATTGTAATCTTATTAATGTTTTTTACTACTGCAACTTCCACTCTTCAAGCATTCTAATACCATCTATGGTAATCTTTTCAACGTAACCAACGACTAGACCATTGTTAATTTCATCACATTTTAATGCTTTGAATTTTTCAATCGTTTCTGCAGACAAAACTTTCAACGCTTTAATCATATTACAAACTTTTTCATTATGTTGTTCCTTTTTTAATTCCAATTTTCTTTTGTTATCAAAAGTTTCTCGGCCTATTTCAATAATTTCTTCCAACTGGTATATGAAAATTTTCACCGACTTACAAGTTTGATCGAAACCTAAAAATACTCTCTTACAGACATTTTTCACAACATTGACAGTAGCTTGTTTTTCAAGGGAAGTTTTGATAATGCCTAACAAATGTTCTCTTATATACGGAAGCCAGTCAAGAATATCTTTTTCTTGTTTGTTGTAATTTTTAGCTTTTTCGTTAGAATAGGGATGGGCAATGTACGGCTCGCGGGCGGAATCCGGCCCGCAGAGTGTAAATGACCGGCCCCCAACCGTTTTTTAAACTTTAATGGGATATGGCCTGCAAATAAAATGACGGGCCCGCAAGCCCGTGAAGGGTCAATATTACAAAGTTTTTATAAAACTTTGCATCATATTTTTACAAATCAAAACTGTAAGAATTTGACTGTAAAAACATGCTAAAAAATGACTTTATAAATTAATGTGTACTAATAAATATACCATTTTGTCCTAATATTTTGTGTTTTTCTAACTTAGTTGGAATATCGTTTTGTCAAATTACCCCAAGCAAAGTGTTTTTTCAAACAAGACATTTTACATACGTACATATGTCAATTATATTTATAGACATTGTTTAAACATCTGACATGTTTCAAAATACATCTTAAGTTTTCAGACTTGAGAAAGATTTGTGAATTTTAAGGATTCAAAAAAGTGATTTACTGTATTAATATAACTAGATTTCGGCTAGATCCAAAACTTATATTTTAATTAGAATCCGACCGGATCCGGATCTTGACTTAAGATTAGTATCAAGTCGGATTTAGATCTAAAAATTCATTATTCGACTGGATCCTGACACTGCATTCGGTAAATAACTAATTCAAAATGCTCCGGCCTGCAAAAGACTAAATATTTCAGGATCCGGCCCGTTGGTTGAAAAACGTTGCCCACCCCTACGTTAGAACGATTAATATCATCAATCGAGAATTTATATTTATCAACAATTTTTTCTAGAAATTTTGATAGTTTACTAGCATTAGACTTTTTGAAGTCTTGAAGTATACTAATTATGTTACTTACTTTATCGTATTCATGTTTAAAAGAAGTAGCAATACTCTGAAGTATTTCTATTAGCGTATTAGCTATTAAGTTGGAACTACTGATAGTTTGATTATCTATAGGTTTTTCTCTTGAATTTTTTTCTGTTTTGTACAATTTAGAGTGGTTTAATTTTTTGTTAGTAGAATGAATTTCCGAATTTTCACAATCGTTTCCAACTGAAGAATGATATTCGTTTACCTTAAATTCTTTTTCAGAAAAGTTTGAACAAGAAGAGTTTAAATCATTTGCGCTTTTTTCAGTCGAAAGCGATTCTGAACCTTCTTTATCAGGATTTGTGTCTTTTAAACTACTATCTAATGATTTAGAAAGTTTCTCTGAACCTAGTTCACAATTAGATTTTATTTGTAGTTCTTCATCTATATTATCATAAGAATTCTCATCTAAAACACTATGTACACTTAGTTCTTCTAAATTACTAACACGAAGTAAATCACAACTGTTCTCATTGATCTTAAAATCGTTTGGAACACAGCATAAATATGATTCGTTTGTGACAAAATCAAGAACTTTGTCTTCTTTTGTGGTTTTCTCAGGTTGGTTTACATAGAAAGAACCGACATCATTGTTCGCACTTTTAGATGGTGATTTTTCGTGAAGTTTTTCAACTGTGTTTGAGACAAAGCCACTATTACACGAATCAAGACAATTAACAGAATTTCCTCTGTGGTTTGAACCACATTCGTTTTTCACCTGTTGATTTACAATGCTAATTCTTAATCCTTTATTGTTCGGTAGTACAGAGGTTGGTAAATTCAAGTTTTCTTTAAAAGCATCTTTACTGAGTGCAGCATTTGGAATAACGCTGATATTTTTATCCGGCTGTTTATTTTTCTTTTTTGAAAAATAGTCTACAGCACAAAGTGTTGATGACAAACCAATAACTCCAACGATCAATTTACAAAAACTGACATCAGTTTTTAAGGAAATTTTAATCATTTTACTAGCTCCAAACTACTGTAAAGTTGAATCAATTATTAAATTATTTATTTTGTTGCTATACTAATTTTTTGAAATAGTTTTACTCACTGATACATATTTGATATTTGTTTAATACTATTTAAATTCATGCAAAACATACATTTAAGAATTATGAAGCAATGTAAACAAATAAATCATTTTACTTTAGCTGTTGACCGTATGCAAATTTATAATTTAAAATAGTTTTTACCTTTTTATTTGTTTTTGTTTTTTAAGTTAATGTCTTTTTTAAATGTAAAACAGCTATTAACCATTAAATTTCTTAGTTATTAATTTTGAAGTATAGCGTTTTACAACTAAATGATAAAAAATAGTTGTTAGAACTTATTTTTTTTAAAGTAATTAGTTTATATACTGTTAATTGATTGAAATAAATTTCGAATGTTAATCTGCTTTTCTTTAAATAAAAAAAGTTTCATAGATTAAGATCTAAATAATTTCTCACATTCATATTTATAATTTATAAACTTATAGTATTTAATGATAAATAATTAAACAATTAAAGCTAATGATTTTAATCTTATAACAATTGGTTTGTTTTACAATATTATATTTTACAAAAAATATTCATTATTACTTAGTTAAAAAAATTTCTAGGATCAACTGATTATTTAAAACTCGAAGTTTAAAGTTTCTATTTTCAACGTCAAATTATTATTAGCAGGCTAGTAGTAAAAACTATAATGTTACTATTAACAATTATTGTTTTACAAAAATGTTAAACATCTTATAGTATGCATGTAAAATAAGTACAGTCAAAATTGTTAATTACGTGAAAACGGCCTGCAAAAAAAAATGATGCAAAATGAATTTTTGTTGTTTAAATTAGTAGCAATTAAGAAAATATTCAAAATAGAGTTCCTAACTTCAAGATCCGAACTTTATTTACAAAACATGATAAAGTTTTCATATTTAAGTGAAGTACGAAAAAATTTCTTTTAGAAATATTGTAGCTTAATAGAATTTAATATTTAGTATCTCTTACGTTTATTCATGAAAAGGAAAACACAGAGATATAAAAAGGTTGTATGTACAAAAAAGGAAACACATTCGAAAAACCATTAAAAACTAAATAATATATAAAAATTAAATTAGCTGTGTTATTCTTGGTTAACTTGATTCAAAAAATAGTTAAGACTAATTTTTTGATTACATGAAAATATTTTTTACTTCAGTAGAAAATAAGTCTTAAAATAAAATATTTTTACAATTACGAGTTGTAAGCTAATGTACTACAATGTAAGAATAATAACTATTTTTACTTGGTTTAATGTTTAGACAAAATTTTAATTTTTATATTTATAATTATTATCAAATTATTAAATTATAATATTATTTTATTTTAGTTAAAAGCTAAAAGTTAACAAATTTAAGATAGTTAAAACTTTTATGGTAAATGTTTTCTTTTTAAAAATTAAACATTATTCACTTTTTAATAAACCTTAGAAAATAATTTCATCAGAAATGTTAATTAAACTTCTTAGTATTAGAACACACTTAACTTTTATTATATTTTCAATAAGTATATATTAATAAAAGTGTATAATATGTATGTATTAAATAAGTTGTACTTATACAAATTTACCTTTTTTTATGCATATTATTTAATTGTACCGAAATACTTTGAAATACAACGATTCGAGCAAATAACAGATAGATAAAGTTCTTGATATTAAAAGAAGTTTCTACTCAGATATCAAAATATTTTTACTAATTTCGTGGATCAGTATATATTTTTTATAGTTTAGGAACCAATTTAACTTAATATAACTCGTTATTGTCTATTGAATAATTTGCCTAGTGAAGAATTTTTAAATATCAATATATAAATATAATATTTTATTATACATTTTAGACTTTTGATGTACTTTTTGAATGTATTTTTTATTTACTTTGTATACATTTTTTTACTAAGTAACTTTCGTAACGGGCTATTTACTTGATTATGCTTTTGACAGTGATCTTTATCAGGTTGAATTTTTTAAGGTAAAAATTGTTTAGTGAGGTTTTATCTAATAGATATCTTTATTTAGGGAGTTATTATATTTTTTCCTTTTTATTTCCAAATAAAATATTTATTTTCCGTTTTAATTGTATACAACTGTCTAAGTACGCTACTGTTTTACTTATACTGAAAACAAAAAAGTTAAACTAAACTTACACGGAGTAAAAAACTTTTCTATTTATTCTCAGTTATGCGTTTAAAAAAGAAGAATATTATTTGTTTGAACTACACTAAACAACTATTTCAAGTTTTATAACCAAATACAGCGTATTATATATTTGAAAATGATTTTCGATTACTTTGCTTATTTTTGCTTTGTTAATATTCACCATGGCTTTTTTAACTCTGTGTTTGTACTTTTATTTTTTAAAAACTGAGGTACAAACAGCAGAATACAGTGAACAATAACACCACTAACTAGAACAATTACTACTTCACGTTACTATAACGGGTTTGTAGTCTTTTGTTTTTAAGTTTAAGCTTAAGTTTATTAAAGTCATTTTTTAACGGCCAAAAATTTCTATAAAAAATTTCTGTTTTTTTTTTAATTTTTTTACCTTTCTTTACCTTAGAATGTAAGTAATAGTAGTTTGGGGTTGTATACTTAAGTTAATACACTAAGATACTATAAACAAACCCTTAGATACTAAAACCACAAGTTTTACAAACTTTTATTTTAAATAATAAGTTAATTCAGAATTAGGTTTTATTTAACATATTTATATTTATTTCGTTTACGAAGTATATTCTACAAAATATAACATAAGAGATGAATGTTTCTGATTTATTTGTAATTATAGTTCATTTTATAATAAATTAAGGTTACTAGTTACCTTAAATTTAAGTTATAAAGCTTATGAGTTTTAAAAAGAGTAAATTAATAGTTTAAAGTTTGTGCTAATTTAACAATATGTTTAAAAACTGGTAGAAAAATAACAAAAACACCTGCAAACACTTTTACAAATGATTTATGTTTTTTTTTTTTTGTTTAAAACTTTAAGATAAGCAATTTACTGTTAATTAGTAGCTTTCCGTTTAATATAAGACACTAACTATTGTTACAAATAAAACTTATAAATTTTATTTTAAACTTGCATATTTGCTTTTCAGCTACATTTAAAAAAATGTATTTGTTTACATTGCTTTATGATTTTGTTTATTTTGCATAAAATTAAATATCACTAAACAAATGTTAAATATGTAAGTATAACTATTTGGAAAAAAACTTATAGTAACAAAGTAAATAATTTAACAATTCCTTTAACTTTACAGCAGTTTCAAGCAAGTAAAATGATAAAAACGTCCGTAAAACTCGATGTCAGTTTTTGTAAATTGATGGTTGGAGTTATTGGTTTGTCAGCAACAGTTTATGCTGTAGATTATTTTTCAAAAAAGAAAAAGAAGAAGCCTGATAAAAATATCAGCGTTGCTCAAAATACTGAAGTCAGCAAAAATGTTTTTGAAGAAAACTTGAATTTACCTACCTCTTTACTACCAAAAGACAAGGGAAAAGGAATTAGCATTAAAAAGGATCTTGTGAAAAACGAATGTAGTTCAAGCCATAGAGGTTATTCTGTTAGTTGTCTTGATCCGTGTAATAGTGGCACTGTCTCAAGCACAGTTGGAAAGCTTCACGAAAAATCACCATCTAAAAGTGCAAACAATGATGTTAGTTATTTCTATGTAAACCAACCTGAGAGAACCACAAAAGAAGGCAATGTTCTTGACTTTGTAACAAACGAATTACATTTATGCAATGCTCCAAATGGTTCTAAGATCAATGAGAACAATCGTGATTTACTTCGTGTTAGTAATTTAAAAGACCGAAGAGTGCATAGTGTTTTATATGAGAAATCTTATTATAAAATAGATGTTCAAGAAGAACTACAAATAGAATCTAGTTGTAGATTAAATGATGACAAAGACTCTGAGAGTTTTCCTCAATCAGCTATTACTAGTTTTAAAGACAAAAATCTTGAAAAAGCAAAATCACCTACGGCTGAAAGAGGCACAAATGATTTAAATTCTTCTTTTTTTTGTTCAATCTCATTTAAAAAAGAAGTTAAAGAAAATGAATGTCAAGATTATGTCAAAAACGATTGTGAAAGTCAAGAAATTGAATCTAGTAGTAGAAATTTGGACCACGATAAAGCAGAAAATTCCAGAGAATCTATAGATAATGAAGTTAAAAGTAATTTAAAACTTTTTGATGTCTATAAGTTTTTCAATGACATAATGGAAGCAATTCAAGATAGTATAAACTCTTCTGAAATTGAGTTTAACGATATATGTTACATCATCAGTATGTTTAAGAAATTCAAGAGCTTGAAATCAAATAAAAAAAAAGTATTTCTTCAAAAAATTAATACAGAGTATGAAAGTTCGATCAGTTCTATAAGTACGTCCGAAAAACAAGATGAAACTACTTCTGATTGCTTCCTGCAAATATACAAAAGATTGTTAGGCATTATGAAAACATCTCTGGAAAAATCATCCACCGACTCAGTTTTGAAAATTGTTTACACCAAAGTATCATCAGCTTTCAATCAAATTTGTAAGTTTCCAAAGATGTACAAAAGGCAATTGGAAGAAGCTGTTGAAGTAGCTCAAAAATGTCTTGATAACAAAAGTAACTTGAAACTAAACATTGATAAATGGAATGAAAAAGTTTGTGATATGATTGAAGAAATTGAAGATTTATCTGCAGAAACAATCAAAAAATTCAAGACATTGAAAACCAATGCAGTCAATACTGATGAAATCATTATTTATGTTGAAAACATTGCTAAAGAAAATATTGCAATAATTGAAGATTGGAAGTACAGGCAGTAAAAAAAAACTAACAAGTTTATAATATGTTTGTAAGCCTTTGGTTTATTATTTATAACTTAGATTATTATTTATACACAAGTTTTATTTAAACTGACAGTTGTTCATTTATCATGTTGTTATGTTCTCATATTTTATTCAATTTTGTGTCCTTATCGACTTTTTTGAGAATAAAATAAGTTGTACCCTCACAAACCGCCTTTTCTATTTAAAAAAAAGTATTTTTGTTAGTGGAAATAATTAAACTTAAGACTAAAAAAAATTAACTTAACTTAAATATTTGTGTTCAAATCGAAATTAAATAAAAAATTATTTTAAATATGGGTTGCAGCTTTTGATAGTGATCCATCAAAAATAACTTAATTACATAAATTTTTAAATCCAAGCTTACACAAATGTTCAAGTTGTAAACTTAAACTATTATCGTTAAAGTTTATCACAAAATTTAGTTACTTATATTATAAATCAATTTTCGAACTTAAGTTCTTAATGTTAAAAGCTAGACATTATAGTTTTAAAGTAAAAATCTTAAAGCAATAGTATAGAAAATTTAGCTAAAAACATAAACGAACTTTTAACAGTAAATGCAAACTAACATAAGTTGTTCAAAGTGTTTAAAAATCTTTATTTTAGAATAGTAATTTAATTGCAACCACTTATTACCAAGTGAAGTTGTGTTGACAAATGCTATGCAAATATAACTTAACCATTTTAAATAACTGGCTAGTACTTAGAACTCAGTGTTTATATTCTAAATTTAATTTGTGACTTCTTGTAGTTTTTTTTAAATTTATGTTAGTTATTACTATTATTTGATATATTAAAAACAATTGACTTGTCGATGTTTTTTTTCTAAATAAAGAACAGCTTGTGTTCTATATCCTGCAGTATACACAATATAATACTTTCAATAAAACTATAAAATTTCAATTATTTAGTGAAATTATCGATTTTTCTTTATATTTTTATATCTCATAAAAGATAATTTGTTCACAGCTAATTTTATCAAACTTTGAGTTTTTTAACATTTTCCTTTAACTTATAAACAAGTTGGAACAAATTATATTATTTATTTGCTTTACAAACAAATGGTACAAACATAGTTTTAGAAAATCTATATTTGAAATAATTTTACTATAAAAAAAATGTTATTTTTAAAGAAAAAAAATATTAAGTTGAATAAAAAACCAGCAATCTTTCTACCAAATATTAGCTAGAACTTTTATTTTTTAAACTGCTTAAAAACTGTAGGAGAAGATACGTTTTAGTTGAGTTGTTTGGTTTGCTTTTTTGATGTGTTTATTTTATAAAGAGCCTATTAAACTCTTAAATTTTTCGGTTTTTACTAAGAACTTACTTTGAACTTAAGAAAAAGGTAAAATAAAATATTAGCTTAGTTATTTCAGTCAAAAAAAAATAAATTAAAAAAAAAAAAGATTTTCATTATATCTATGACGTTAAATATACATTTTACTTTTATAAAACTTTTAGGGTATTGCTAATTAGATAAATTGAAATAATTTCAGTTTAAGCTTCTAAAGATGTAAAAAGTCAAACTTTTTAAAATAAATGTTTAAAATATATTTTTATAATATAATTTTAACTAGCTTTTTTTTACTCTCAACCGTTTTTTTTTTTGTCTTTTACAACTATGTAAATTAAAAACAACCATATGTGTCATAAAACCATTTATATAAATATTTTTGAATTAAAAAGTACAGCTTAATACTAAATATTAACGGAAGAATCAAAATTAAGGTTTTAATAAATCAATTAAAAGTAATGTACTAGAAATATTAACATTAAGTACTTTTTGTTTAAAACAAAAACATGTTTTGTAGAAAAATTAGAGTCATATATTCTTCTTTTCTAAAATTTCTAACAATATACCATATTTTTACTGTTTTCTTAGCATATAGGACTTAAACTTTGAAGAATCATTATTAACTTTCATTTCAACAATTAAAACAAAAGTTGTTGAATACTTAAAGTCAACATTTATAGTTTAAGAACCAAAGACATAGAAAATGTTAGCTTT
Organism: Thalia democratica; assembly: GCF_965202585.1. Lineage (NCBI taxonomy): Eukaryota > Metazoa > Chordata > Thaliacea > Salpida > Salpidae > Thalia > Thalia democratica. The sequence continues at coordinate 39,112,028 of NC_139165.1, read as the reverse complement.
GTTTGAATATTTAAATTGACGAAATGTTTTTTTTTCTTTAACTAAAGCATGTGAAAAGTAAACTTAATACTTTTGTTTCAACAAAGACGTTTTAAGTTTTATTTTACATTAATTTATCATTTGTCAAGCATATAAAAATTAAAAATTTAATTACCTTTGATTGGACGTTAATTATAGTATTTTTAAGTCTTTTAAATGTTTATATTTTGCAAAAAATATTTACATAGCAAATATTGTTTATGAAAAAAATACATACATTTTAATATTTAGTGCTTTATTCAGTAAATACGTTCTGTAAAGTTTTTTTAAAATGAGCTAAAACTTTAATTTTTTAAACTGTTGTTTCGATTATAGCTTGTTTAACTTACTAAAACAAAATATTATTGCTTTTATAGACGTAAAAAACTAGCAAAAAAACATTTCATTAGAAGTAAAGTACTTTTAAGTTTTTTAAAGTTCATTAAATTTTATATCAAACCTAACTTTTTTGGTTTGTACAAACCTTTTTAACCTAAAAGTAGAGCTTAGTTGTAGGAAAGCTTGATTTCTTTTAATAAATACGACAAATAATTGAATGACTTAATTTTAGTGAGGCCACTTTAAAACACTGTTTTAATTGTTCAATAAATACTTCAAAATTGGTAATTAAAAAAGTTTGTTTTTAGGTCGATTAATTAAAACTTGATTTTGTTTGTTTACACGATATTATTTATTATTATTATTTTTAGGATTCTGCAAAGTTATTTGCTGGAAAACAACAACTAGACTAAAAAAAATTATAATTAGGCTATTTAAAAACAAATTTGTTTTTGTTTAGATTTTGCCTTAAAAAATAAAATGTTAAGAACTGTTTACTTATGTTATATTGAGCAAATATATAAAAAGCGTCATCAAAAAATGTTTTTAACCCTACTTGAAGTATATAGTTTTTATCAATTATGATTGATTATTAATGATTCTGGAACAAACTTCTATACTTTTTTTAGTGTTGCACTGTTTTTTTTTTCTTTTTAAAGTAATTTAACATAACAACTTAAACCATTATAAGGATAAGTTAAGATACTAAACTTTCTAGCTCTAAAAAATTTCAAAAAAATTTAACTTTTTGGCCGAAAAAAACTTTTGAGTATCATATTTGTCTTTAGTTCAAATTTTTAACTTCTAAGACAAAGTTTTACTCACTAAACTGAAATATTTTACTACAAATACAATAAAATAAAACAAAGTACTTCATTTAAGCTAAAAAGTATAGTTTTTAGTTTTTAAAAAGTGTACAACTATTTTTTTTTGAAAGTAAGTTATTTTTAAACAATTATAAGGTATAGATCAAACTAATATGTCAATATGTTACATAATAAAGTACATGTTGCTTATAAAAGTAATTGAACATTATAAAAGGTACGGCTTTTTATGTATGTTTTGCATCAAAAAAAGATCTTTAATTGCATAAGTTTTTAAACTTTTGTTTGCATCTGCACTTAGTTAAAGCTTTTGTTTAAAAAAACTACTTTATATGTTGTAATTGTCACTTTAGGTGGAGATGGGTACTTTTTAATCGCAAGTTGGGCCAGAAAATCAAAATAGTTTTACGTAAAATAAGTCTTTACAGGCCCGTTAATTTCGTAAGAGTATAGTATAAATATAACTTTATAACATTAAGAATAAAAATTTGATGAAATGGTATTGGTCGGTTCGTTTATGGTTTTAAGTTAACAAATAGAGAGATCTCAACTGCTGGAGGAGAAGTAATATATTTATTCTTTCAAAAATTTATTTTACAAACTAAGTTTCGGTCAAAGACCTCGTCAGTCCTTAAATTAATCTAAAAAAAAGGTTTAAATGCTTTTATCCATGACTGTCAAATATCTTTTTTAGATTTATTTAAGCACTAACGAGGTATTTGACCGAAACTTAGTTTGTAAAATAAATTTAAAAAAAAATAAATATAGAAAAAGATAAGTTAAAAAAGATAAATATTGAATAGCAGATAACACCAGTATTTTGGTACTACTTAAGAATTTTACTAGTTCATGCTTAGTCTATATGCTTTTACAGTCTTAATTTTCAAAGACTACAAAAACAGCATAGTTTTATGAATTGAAACTATGCTATACTATTTTAACAATATTCATACAATTATTATTTAGGAAACTTATTGATAAATTTAGCTTAAAACTTTTTTGTAGCAACTAAGTGTTATAAGTTTACACAAAGCTACAGACCATACTATAAGAAAACAGAACAAAGCAAGAGTGACAACAAACATAACTTATGAATCACACAAAGGAAAATACAAGCATTTTGTCATTGTCTACGAGTAATTCCACATAGTTTAGCATTTTAGTGTACGTTTTACAAATGTTTAAATAAGTTTTAAGCTTGAATTAAAAAGTTTTAAGCATACTAATTTTTTTAATTAAATTACTTGAAAAATATTTAGTAGTATCTGAAACCTTGCTTCAATTATAATCAAAGTTAAATATCAAATATATCGTATCTAAAATTAATCTCTGTTATCAAAGTTTGAATGCTATTTGAAAAATGTATATATTCGCATAACGTTCTCAATAGTTATACTTAATTTAAATATATATATATAAACTTCTGAATACTAGAACAAATGAAAACATAGAAATATAGTACGAGTGAAAAACAAAAAATTTTTTAAGTTATTAAAAACTTTTTAACTAACAATATATACTCTATTTCTAAAGTAAAAGTTTCATTCTAAATATTTTTATTTCTTTTTACAAAGTTTGTGACATCCCAGCAGTGTTAGATTAGTAATGATTACGACAGAATAACATATTTAAAACAACTCCTGCACTTTAAACTCCAGTTAAGCTTTTCAGTTATGTGGAAGAGTTTTCTTTTTCCTTTTTAATTTTTGCCTCATTAAACAATGCTTAATAATTTCAAACTTTTAGCTTTCTATAAAAAAACTTCTAAACTTGAATTTTGTTTATTGAAAAATCAAGTTTTTCAGCAAACTTTATAACAACAGATCATATATGGTATAAATTTAATTTGTAATTATAAAAGTTGCCAAATAGAATCACAAAGAAACTTTTATATTATAATTTTTATAATAAAAAAGTTTTTTTTTCTAATATTAAGCGTAACTGGAAAGTTTTTTCTTTTAACAGGTTCTAATACTAAATATTTTGAGCGTCTGTTACTTTTGTCTTTCAAAAAACAGTAGTTTAACTGTAAATATTCAAACTATTTTATTTTAGAAGTTTTAATTTTGAAATGAAATTTTTCTTAAACTTTACAAACCATTTTATTTGCCATCCAAAATAGTTTAATATAAAAAACTTTAGATGAATGTGCATTTTAATGCTTTAAATTTTTCAATCGTTTCTGCAGACAAAACTTTCAATGATTCAATCATAGTACAAACTTTTTCAATATTTTGTTTCTTTTTTAATTCCAATTTCTTTTGTTATCAAAAGTTTCTCGACCTGTTTCAATAATTTCTTCCAACTGGTTTATGAAAATTTTCACCAACTTACAAGTTTGATCGAAACCTAGAAATACTTTCTTGCAAACATTTTTCACAACATTAACAGTAGCTTGTTTTTCAAGGGAAGTTTTGACAATACCTAACAAATGTTTTCTTATATACGTAAACCAGTCAAAATTACTTTTTTCTTGTGTGTTGTAATATTTGGCTATTTCGTTAGAACGATCAATGTCATCAATCGAAGATTTATATTTGTTAAGAATTTTTTCTAGAAATGTTGATCTTTTATTAGCTTTAAACTTTTTGAAGTCTTTAAGTATACTAATGATGCTACTTATTTCATCGTATTCACATTTAAAAGAAGTTGCAATACCCTGAAGTATTACTATAGGCGTAATAGCTATTAAGTTGGGACGACTAACAGTTTGATTATCTATAGGTTTTTCGGTTGAAATGTTTTCTGTTGTGTTCAACTTAGGGTCCTTTAAATTTTTATTAGTAGGATAAATTTCCAAACTTTCAAAATTATTTCTAACTGAAGAATGATATTCATTTACCTTACAATCTTTTTCAAACGATTTTTAAAGAGAAGAGTTTGAATCTTTTGCGCTTTTTTCAGTCGAAAGCGGTTTCGAAACTTTTTTTTCCGGATTTGTGTTTTTTAAACTACTATCTAATGATTTAGAAAATTTCTCAGAATCTCGTTCACTGTTAGATTTTGTTTGTATTTCTTCTTGAACATCTACATTATCATAAGAACTTTCATCTAAAACACTACGTACATTTTGCTCTTCTAAATTACGATTGTTCTCATCGATCTTAGAATCAGTTGGAACACTGCCTAAATGTGATTCGTTTGTGACAAAGTCGACAGCATTGTCTTCATTTTGTCTTTTCTCACCTTGGATTACATAGAAAGAACTAATATCATTGTTCGCACTTTTACAATTTGATTTTTCGTGAAGTTTTCCAACTATGCTTACGACAGTGCCACTTTTACACGGGTTAAGACAACTAATAGAATTTTCTCTATCGTTTGAACTACAGTCCTTCTTAAACTGTTCCTTTATAATGATAATTCCTTTTCTCTTATCTTTCGGTAGTATAGAGGTAGGTAAATTCAAGTTGTCATTGAAAACTTCTTTGCTGACTGCAGCATTTGGAATAACGATGATATTTTTATTAGGCTGCTTGTTTTTCTTTTTTAAAAAATAATCTACAGCACTAACTGTTGCTGACAAACCAATGACTCCAACCATCAATTTACAGAAACTGACATCAAGTTTTAAGGAAGTTTTTATCATTTTACTTGCTTGAAACTGCTGTAAAGTTAAAACATCTTTTAAATTGTTTATTTTGTTGTTATAACATTTATTTATTCAAATAGTTACTTACAGATACATATTTAATATTTGTTTAATGATACTTTAATTCATTCAAAACATACACTTAAGAATTATTAAGCAGTGTAAACAAATAAATTATTTTACTTCAGCTGTTGAACGTATGCAAATATACATTTTAAAATAAAGTTTACCCTTTTATAAGTAATTAATTTAAAGTTAATGTGTTCTATTAGATAGTAAAACAGTTGATAACTATTAAATTTTTTCTTTCTTTTACAAATAGTTCATTATATCTTTCCCAAAGTTGGCCATGTCGCAAATTTAGGAGTCCAAAAGGAGCAAAGGGGCCGAAGGGGAGGAAAGCAGTATAGAGGCAACGAGGTCATCATTTGAAACTTACACTAGATATATTTAGGAGTTGTTGTTGAAGAGCAAACAATAAAAGTTTTAGGTATTTTTAATCGGAGTTTTTTGAGTAATCTTGTTGGATGAGGTCATAGGTTTCTACATTTCTGTTTAGGGGCCTTTTAGATAAAAGTTTAAGGAAACCCCTGCTTTATAAACTGTTTATTTATTGAAAAAAGTTTCAAACCGTTATCTGCTTTACATTAAATAATTAATGTTTCATAGTTTATATTCTAGGTAATTTCTTACAATGCCTTCTAATATAAAATACTTAGACCTAACATTTCATGTGTTTTAGTACACTACATTTATAAAAAAAACTAAATATGTATTACGTTTTAGAAAAAAATGTCTTGTGTCAACTGACTTCTTAAAACTAGAAGTTGTAAAGTTTGTATTTTCAAAGTCAAATTGTTATAAACAAGCTAGTAGTAAAAACTATCATGCTACTATTAACGTTCACTTTTCTACAAAAAAATTATAGTATGCATGAAAAATAAGTTCAGTTCAAAACTACTATTGTTTAATACATAAAAACGGTCTGCAAAAAAAATAATAAAAATGAAATTTTCTGTTTAATTAATGGCAATTAAGAAAAAATTCTAAGTTGAATTCCTAACTTCAAGATAAAACTTTATTCTCACGAGCTTATAAAACATAATAAAGATATCATATATAATTAAAGTACGAAAACATTTCATTTAGAAATATTTTAGCTCAATAGAATCTACTATTTCGTATTTCTTACGTTTTTTCATAAAAAAGAGGAATACAGTAGACTACCGCTTAAGTACACAAATTGAACCCGACCAAAAAGTGCGTACTTAGCACGGGTAGTGCGTACTTTTTGACGACATAGTATAATATGAAACTTAGTTGTTTGTTTTCTTTCTTACAATTAGCCACTAAATAATTAAGCCAAATAAACAAGTCTTTTTATTTTAAATAACACTTAATACATAATTCTAATCTGCAAATTTTTTAATAGATTTTGAAATAATTTATTTTTTCTATAAAAAGTTTCTACATTAAATAATACATACATTTAATATAAAAAGTCAATGTCAGTCAATGATATAAAAAAGAATATTTAGCCATAACTTCCATATTTTGTTTTGTTAGAGGGAAAGTACCAAATTACATTGTGTTTACCAAACATTTTCAAAACATCAATGTGTGTACATTTAAATAAAATTATGACTTAACTATGTTGTATTTGTAGTTTTTTTTAACTTTGTCATCTAGGTTTATTTATTTTATAGCAATACAGCTCAAATATCATTATTCTTTTCATTTTTCTGCAACCACTACATAAGAATTTAGTTTATTAACATTTAATAACAGGACTGTCACAATCTCAGGCCACTTAGACTACTCAGGATTACTCACCCTAGTTTAAAAGTTGTAAAAGTCTCAGGCTAACTCAGCAGGTTGGCCATTCTTTCTGGAAACATAAAATAATCTGGAAAAACTTGATGATTGAAAATTAAAGCACAGGTAATGCGTACTTAAAGCGGGGTGCGTACCAAAAAAGTGCGTACTTAAGCGGTAGTCTACTGTACAAAGATACAAAAAGGTATTGTTAATATGTACAAAAAAATAAAAAAATTAAAACGCTTCAGAATAAATAAAACTTAAGTGCGCTGTGTTGTTCTTCGTGAATACGATTTAAAATATGTATAAGTTAGTTTTTAGATTACCTTAAAATATGTTTTTACTTTATTAGAAAACAAATCTTAAATTTAAGTATTTATAAAACTACAAGTTGTAAGCAAATTTAGTTATATGTAAAAATATTTGTTATTTTATTAATAATAATGTTTCACTAATAGTTAAACTTTATTATAGTTTAAAGTTATAAGCCAATAAAACTAAAACAGTTAAAATTTTTACGGTAACTACTTTTTTTTTAATTGAAAGTCATACACTTTTTAATGAGCCTTATAAGAAAACGAATTTATAAGAAAGTATAATTATACTAGTTTATATAAGTACAAACTTGGTTTTTATTAAGCATTTATAAAAAATATATAATATATACTTACTAGTGTAAAATATTTTTATACTAAATTAGTTCCACTTATAAGTTTACACTTAGACAAGTTAAATTTTTTAATTTTTTTTTAGAACACTATCTAACTATATCAAAATATTTTAAAATAAATTGACACGAGCAAATAACAGAGAGCTAATATACTTGATATTAAAAAAAAATGTCATGATTGTTAAAGAAAAATATTATTTTACTGATTCCGTGAAAACAGTGTTTATTTTCTTTTTTAAGGAACGAATTCAACGTTATATAAGTCCGTCGAACTGTTATGCCCTAACATTTAAACAATCTTTATAATTTAATTTATCCTTTATACTACCAAAATGTATTTTGCTTTTACTTTCTGTACAAAACATTTTACTAAGTAATTTGCGTAACGTACTGTTTACTTGATTATACTTTTGACAGTAATCTTTATCAGGTTAAATTTTTAAAGGTAAAAACTGTTTTAGTGAGGTTTTATCTCATAAATATCGTTATCTAAGAAATTTTTACACATTTTGCTTTCGATTTGTAACAAATATTTATTTCTTTTTTAGTTTTATACAAGTATCTAAGTTGCTATTTATTTATACTAGGAACTAAAAATAAATTTGTACAGAGTAAAACCTATTTATACTCAGTTACTTTGCTTATTTTTGAAATGAGTATATTTACCATGGCTTTTGTAACTCTGTACTTGTCCTTTTTTATGAAAACACTGAGATACAAAATACTAAATAGTAGCAAATTAAGCAACATTAAACTTTTTGCAGACGACAAAAAAATATTTAGCCAATCTAACTTAGTTTTACAAAAATCTTCAGATAAAATCTACCATTGTTTAAAAGAAAGGATATTAAACCTAAATCCCAGCAAATGTCATGTTTTAAATATTCGCAAAAGTACACCTATTCCAACGTTTGATTATAAAATAAACAATGCAATCTTACCTAAAACTGAAGTATTTAAAGACCTTGGAATTTTTATTTCAGATAATTTAAAATGGAACCATCACATTAACTATATTTACCGTACTGCATCAATTTTATCTTTTCAAGTTCTAAAAAGCTTTATATCTACGGATTTGGTAGTTCTTAAAAAACTGTACCTAGTTTACAAACTTCCTAAGATGGAATACAACACACCTTTATGGTCTCCATATTCTATAAAAGACATCAACCAACTTAAATCTATTGAAAGAAAATTTACGAGATTAATCTTCAATCGGTGCAACATTTCATATACGTCTTACATAGACAGACTAACAAAGCTTAATATAAAAACTTTAGAGTACAGAAGACTTGAATTTGATCTCATTACTTTTTTTAAACTGATTAACAATGAAACTACTAATGATTCTCAAACTTTCTTTAAACCTTATAAAAATAATTACTCACTCAGAGGTAATAATAGAAAATATACATGCAAATATCACTTCAACTATGTTGGTTGGCACAAATCTTTTTTCTATCGTTCGGTAAAGATGTGGAACAAACTTCCAAATGAACTAGTATCGTGCAAAAATCTTAAACATTTTCGATTAAACTTAAAAAGATTTGATTTAAATCAAATATTTACCAGTAAAATTTATAAGTGATTAGTTTTCTTCATCTCTTTAGCCATTGATTTGGTGTGTGGTATGTAGTTTATTGGTAGTTTAATCTGTAAGCTACACCTTCCTCTTATAGATTTTAGGTACTTTTCAATTTTGATTTTTTGGAAGGGCTATTGTTAATGTGCTTTGGGGTTTAGATTTTGAAATTATTAGATACTCAGTTGATTCCTAAGCTAGATTTGTGAATTGTTGCTGCCAAATTTTTCAAGTGACTTTGACTGAATTCGCCGTGGTGAATCTTTGAAAACATAACGAATGGCAAATAGTAGCTGAGATAAATGTTCTGCAACATGAAGAATTTTGACAGGAGATGCTTGTTACAGGGATTTGTTGCTTTGGAATGTATAATTAAAGATTGGTGACTTTGGAATCGTTGAATGTTTTGGTTGTGAAAGTTTTAATTTATTTAGTTTGTGCCTTGTATATGTTTTTTAATCACTGTAGTCTGTTTTTTTCTTTTTATGTTAGTGTCTTTCAGTTTAAGTGGCTTAGGTTTTAATGCCTAGGTCCTTCGTTGAATAATAAACTTAATAGTAATAATAATAAAAAGTAGAGTATAGTGAACTTTAACACCTTTAAACAGAACAGTTTCTACTTAGCTTTACTATAACAGATTTATGTTGTTTTTTTTTTTTTGTGCTTAAGCTTAAGTTTGTTAAAGTCAGTTTTTAACTACCAAAAGTCTCTATAGAAAAATTTATCTTGTTTTTTTTAACTTTTACACTTTTCTTTACCTCAGTACGTAACTAATAGTAGTTTTGGATTGTGTACTTCAATTAATAATCTTAGACTTAAATACTAAAAACACAAATTCAACAAACTTTTGTTTTAAATAATAAGTTAAATCATAATTATATTAATTTTATTTAACGAAATTGTATTTATTTTATTTACAAAGTTATTCTACAAAATATAAGTTAGTAGATCAATTTTTCTAATTTGTTTACAAATTATATATACAATTCTTTTATAATAAATTAAAGTGAAAAGTTACCTTAAATCTAAATAATAAAGCTTATAAGATTGAAAAAAGTAAATTGGTGGTACAAAGTTTGTTTTAGTTAATTAAAAATATATGTAAAAACTGGTAGTAAAAGAACAAAAACACTAGCAAACACTTTTTCAAATGATTTATAGCTTGGTACGTTTCTGCAAATCTACAGAAACGTAAAAATTTGTGCGAAAAAACTCCCTTTCTTTCGATTATACAGCTTTCAAGACCTTGTTTTTTTAGCTTCAAGTATTCGTTTATACTTAGTTATGCACTCCTGATAAATAACTTTATTTTTAAGGACTCTCTAGCACTTTAAGTGTCGTAAATATTGAACAAATTGAATACATCTAAATAGGGGTGTCTTGTGAAACACATGTACTATTTCAGCAATTATACACCTGTTTTTTATGGCTCACTGAGCATAAAAAAAGCATTCAAAAAACTAACTTTCAAAGTTCAAAGCAAACTAATTAAAGACGATATGTAAGCTAACAAGTAAATTGAGAAAGAAAAAACTAAAGTCAATAATAAAAGATCGTTAAATATCAAACTAACTAAGGTTTGCATAAAAAAAGCATTCCAAATGATAAATTTTAAAGTTGAACGAAAGCTAATTAAAGACGATATGTAGGCTAACAAGTAAATTCAGCAACAAAAAAAAATTAAGTCAATAGTAAAAGATGATTAAATATAAAAATAATTTAGGTATATAAGCAATAAAAAAACCTTAATAATACTTATATTGATTTTAAATCTTACTATTTTTAAGTTTATTCTAAAATTTTAAAGTAAAAAAAATATAAATATTTTTCGTTATATTTTCTTTACTTTAAAACAAATTACTTTCTTTAACGTTGTTTTATTTATCAAGAAAAGTACCTTAAAGTATGAAAAAGAATATTTATTTTATCTTTTTGATCATTACTTATAAATATAGTTTTTATAACTTGATAGGTTAAATGTACATTTTTTCAATATTCTTTTAGATAACTGAAAATAATGCCAACTAGTTTATTTAAATGTATTTTATTTCAATTTTATAACAAGTTTTTGTAAATAAGATGTTAATGTCAAATTAATCGCGCAAAATAACATTTATAATAAACCATAGTAAATTTCTAATATAACTAGAACTACTTGACTAAAAAAGTATAAAATTACTCACTTTAATATAATACTTCTATTAATAAGACTCATATAGAAAAATTTTTTTAATAAAAAATAGTTTAAGTATTTAAAAAGGTTACTTACAGATAATCTTAGTAGACTATACAAGTTTTTGTAAAAATTATATATTTTAGATAGATTTTTAATATTATTATAATTTGTATTTAAAGTATGTTTTAAAAAATATTACGTACTTATGTTAAAAATAATTTATCATTTGAAAAAACGAACTTACATCCCTAATTAAATTTCATCAATTTATATTTTATCTTTATCTTAAATGTCTTTGTATCTTTTTAGTTATTAAAACTATCGGAATATTTACACTACTTATTAAATTTTTTTAAAACAATATCATTAAACAAAAACTACATCACAATTCATGAAGTAATTTTTGATAAAAGCGATATTACGATGAACTTAAACATTATATTTTATCTTATTAAAAGTTTAAAGTTGCAATTAGCAAAACTTAAAAAGTAACTGAAATTTAAAACTTTATTATTTAGCTATTTAACAGTAAACAAAATTATAAACTCAAAAGAGTAATAAAAATTACGGCGTTTTTACAAAAATAAATTATTTATTTAAGCAGAGTGAAAGAAAAAAATCTTTAAATTCATGATTGATATGTAACTGTAAGATAAAAAGTTGAAACTAAGAATGGATTAATTTAACTCAAAATATTTAAACAGACATAAAGTTTGTAAGGGCCAGAGTCTTTTAACTTTTTCTAAGTTTAAGTCAAATATTTTACTTTATTTATCTTCATAATAAGTTAAGTCAAAGAAACTAATACTTACATAAGGTTCGTTAAAATAATTCTTGTTATATTGTTTGTTTCTTGTTTTATTGTATCACAGTTTTTCTGTTAACTAAACAGTTTTAATAGTAAAAATATATAGTAGTTTTGCAAAAAAAAAATTAATTTTTGTGAGCGATAGTTTTCTAATGATTAATTGTGTATGGAAGAGAACTCCAATTAACCAATTTTGTTGATAAAAGTAAAATATATAAACTCAAAATTGGCAATTTTATCAACAACCACATGGCCGAGCGCTCTAAAGCGCCGGATATATCTTTATCAGAAAAGAGACCCAAGATCAAATCCGCGCAGAGGCACATTATCATTGAATTATTTTTTTTTTAATTAAATTAATTAATAGTAAATTTTTCTCAAGTAAAGTTTAGTTTTTTTTTAAATATAAAATTATTTTTCTCAAAAACTCAACAACTTCTTTCAACTTATAATTACAAAATATTGTTGATTATATGTTTGTAACTGTATGACTGTTGAAAAAAGTTTTTTTGAATTAGCTAAAAACTTTTTTACAAAAAATCAAAAAGTTACAACCACAACACAATAGAAACTTAAAAATTAAGGAATACATTGAGAGCGACCATGTTAGATCTGTTGAAAATTTATAATAAAACTATAGGAGGGTAAAGGTTTTTTTACAAAAGTTGAGACATAGGGGGGGTGTGCTTTTATATTTGAAGAAAAGGCCATAGGGTGATCAATAACTTAAAAAAAAATTTGGCTTTAATATGAAAGCTTTAAGCACTAATAAATGCCTACTTTTTTTAAGAATTTAAAAATATCTTTAAAAAAAACCAGGTAAACTCAAGGAAGTTTAAGATCAAGGGATGTTTCTAGTCACTGAGGGAAGATTTTTTTGATTCGGAGAAAGGCAACCCTGCTATAAAAAATCTAAATTCAAATAAAGATTTATATCTATTAACACAAGTGCACTTTGCTTTGAAATTCACAAAAATATTAATGTTAAGACTATAAATTAGTCCTAATATAGAGTACTTTGGTAAATTTCGTAACGGCAGTGACCACGAGAAGGAAATGAAAGCACCAAATATTAATGTTTAGGTAACTTTAAGTCAAATAAACAAAAACAAAAAGTACTTTCAAGTGTGCACATTTTATAACAAGATTAAAACTATCTTGTTATAAACACCGCCATCCTGACTTTCCTGAATTAAAAAAAAAACTTTTCCTGAGTTTAAAGAAAAATAAAACTCTAACTTAAAAGAAAAAATACTAACTAATTTTAGTTTGTGTCTGATCAAATAAAAAAAAATAGAATAAATAGAAAAATGAGTAAACCTACATCAGAATTAACTGTTAACCATGCAACAAAAATGTTACAGTGATTAAGCTAATTAACTACATCACTTGTAGATTAAACACATTTAATAAAAAGCTCTCTCATTTTTAAAAAGATAAAGAAAAAAAAGTTATTTTTTAGGAGACCTAGTTTTTTTATTTCCATTGCAGGGTTTATGAGCTGTACTTAATGCTGACAATGGATATAAATTAGCCTTATCTGATAACTCTACATATACCTTATTATTTATTACTTTTCTTAAACTACCCCCCCTTAGAGTAAAATTCCTTCTCTTAATTGGTTCTACATTACATTCCTCAATGGGAGCTGAAAAAAGGTTATTTTCAAAAAATTCTTCAACCAAAGAGTTTAAAAAACTTTCATCAATACTGCTTAATTCAAAACTACCACCTGGAAATATAAAATCACCCCCGTTAGTAAACATTTTTTTTATATTTATAAGTTGAAGTTCGTTTAATTTATTTAAATATTTAATAAGTTCTAGAGGTGTTTTAGTTTCATTATCTAAAAATTTTTTAATTTTTACATTAGCACTTTCTGCGCAGTTGTTGGTTATGGGAGAACAACTGCACAGGCCAGTGCATTTACAAAAATTAATTATAGGATATATTACATTATTTTTAATTTTTGGATAAATTTTTCTGATATAGTGTTTAATACTTTTATTACTGTTAATATAATATTCAGAGTTTAGAATTAAAGCATACTTATCATCTAATTCTTGAATTGTTTTACATTTAGTTAAGTTACTTACCATAAAAATTAAATTAGGGTTACTTTTAAGCTTATGACAAATATTTTTTTTAACTCTGAATATGACAAAAAATTATATCTACATTATTAAAGCATTCCTTTAAAGCTGAAACTATTCCTCCTTCCTGATCAGTACAAAAAGAAAAAAGACTCTCAAAGGAACAGTTTAAATTATATTTATTTATAAGGGAATCCATGACTTTTTTGAAATGGTTAAAAAACTGGACGAAAATACTTTTACAACTAGATTTGTGGAGTAGAAAAACCCCTAACATTTGGGCCGTGGCCCTAGTTTTTTTTCTTAGCACCCTTTGAGACAAAAACGATATCGTGGATAAATGATAAATCGCGCAATTATATGTTTTATCAAAATACAAAATTAACTTACTGTTTAGAGCTGAAAACAACATTTCTTTCAAAAATTTTAGATCAAATAACATTGCGGCAGGCAAATCGCGATCAATTGAGTTGTCATCTACATTATTTGTTAACTTAAAACATTTTTGAAAAAAACCATCAGGTGACAACTGTTCAATAGCTTGCAACTCGTCGGCAATGTTATTTAACCTTCTAAACTTATTTTCATTAGTCTTATTATCATTAAAGGAACATTTTCTTTTCATATTATTTACTTGTTGCGTGTCCCTAAAAGTATTAGGGTTGTTAAGGAAAATTTTTGAGGGAGCAAGATCTTTATTTTTATAAAATATTTTTTGCTGGTCATGTATATTGTAACAAGTACATGTGGGTTTTTTACCAATGAACTGAATCAGTTTGTGTGTGCTTGTGTGAAAAATGTGCATTTCATACTGATTATTACAAATTGGTTTATAAAATTTATAGTAAAATTTAACAATATTTTCATTAGTTTCATTAACAGGTATTAAATTTGATTTTTTTACACGAAGTACTGAATAAATATTAGTTTCAGTATTATGGAAAACTTTAAATTTGGAATTATCAGTTCTCACACTTTTCCAGACACAAACTATATGCTTATTATCAAAATTATTTAATGTAATAAAATATTTGTTACATAAATCAGTACTTAAAATTTCATCTAAATCAAATAATTTTTTGCAATTTAAAATTAGACCCAAAGCTTCCTTAGGCTTAAATCTCAAAAATGAAATGTTGTGCATTGGGTTACTACTACTGGGAAGTAACGGTGAAAGACAGACATTTTCTAGAGGGTTTTGAGCTATCAAGTTATTATTAACAGTAGTACTTGTGGAAATAGATGTTATAGCTGGACTTAATGCAGGCGATGAAAAATTAGTTATAGAAGGTTCTACATTTTGGTTAGTGCACTGGGAAACTGTTTGAAACAAATTATCATTACCTATGTTAATAGTTAGGGGATTGTTAGTTAAGGTTTCAGGGGATGGTAAAAGAGAATAAGAAGTACTAGAAGAAGAAGAAGAAATTAAAGGTTCTACAGAGTTTTTAGTTATTACATTTTGGTTCTCAGTGCACTGGGAAACTGTTTTAAACAAATTATTATTGCTTAAGTTACAAGATGAATTAGGAGATTGTGAAAGAAAAGAAAGATAAGAAGAGGTAGAACGAGAGTCACTTACTTGTACTTCTGCAGCACTTAGAAGTATCTTAAGAGCTTCTAATATGTCTGGCCTCTGCTTCATTTCATAAAGCAATAAACCACAGGATGTACTTTGAATAGATTTAAAAAAATCTAGTACATTTTTGGACATAGCATCATTCTGTAAAATTAAAAAATACTTAATTTCTAAACTAAAGGTAATTCAAACTAGTTTTATAAACAAATGTAGGTAAAACTTCTAAAAAAGAATGGGAAATACTTTATAATTATCAAAACAAAAAACTTAACTAATGCTCTATCTGCAAAGAAAAAAAAATCTATCTGACTTTAGATTATAGCACAGAAAAATAAACTCTTCATTCATTCTTATTTATTAAATCTTTAAGTACAAAAAAAAATCTAACCATATTTGTTTTTTAGCTGTTTTTTTGAATACTTTAAAATAAAGCTGTAAACATAGAATTATACTCAAAAAAGCTTAGTATTTCACAACAAAAGTAACTTATGCTTCTCAAAGAAAAAACTACTAAGTTTCAAAACAAATTGAAGTTAATATTCTACAAAAACTGCAAGTAAACTTTTGTGTAAACTAAAAATTTCAAAAAAAATTAAGGGCATAGGGAGGGGGTCCACCTTGATTTTTACAAGTTGATCTTATTTTATAGAGTTTTATCTGATTATTTGCAGGGTTTTTTTAATTTTAAGAAAAAAAATTATTAAAAAAAACCACCTACTTTTTTGTTTTTTTTTCATCTCAAAATTTTATTTTTTAATATTTTTAAAATCGCAACATTCAAAGTCTTTTAAACTATAAAAGCAACATTTCCTGAAAATTTGAGGTCTCTAGCTTAAAAAATGAAGGAGGAGATAGATTTTTAGTGATTTCAAGATATATTAGTTTTTGTTTGTGCCTCCCATTAGGAACCTCGGTCACCAATTGATCGCCTATATCTCAAAAATTACTTTGAACTTTATAAATATGTAAAAAGCATCTTGTAGCTTGTATAAAACTCTTTAAAATAAGATCAAGTTGTGAAAAAGGTGATTTACCCCCCTATGCCCTTAAACTATCTAGCTAGTATACTAAGCTTTTATTCTTAAAATATTTTTTTTTAGACAATTTAATAGTATTAATACCCATGCTTTATAGTCAAAGGGGGGTCCTATCCAGTTTTTGACAAACATTTATTATTTGTTTTAACTTAGCTACTTGACATATTTTTCTAATATTTATAAATTTCTTAGGGTTGCCACTCTTTAAGTCAAAACATATTCCCTGAGTGACCAGAAACTTCTCTGAGTAACCTAAATTTCCTTGAGTTTCCCTGAGTTGTTTTAAATCTTGAAAAAATCAAAGAACTAGCCGCAAGGCTAAAAAACTTCTAAATAAGCATTTATAGAAAAATAAAACTATTTTTTTGATTAAGTATAGAAACTGAATTTACTAAATCTCATTCTAGATCCAAAATAAAGTTTTCCTGATATATATATATATATTTAAAACTTTCCTGAGTTTCCCTGATATTTTCTTTAATTTAAAAATTCCCTCAGTTTTCTTGAGTGTGTGGCAACCCTAATTTGTCTTTTTGCTTGTTTTCAAGTTTTTTTTCTAAAAATTTGAGATATAAATCAACTGAAGACCATCTTGTTTAAACTTTGATTTGTATATATTTTTTACTCATATTATGTATCATATTATCATTTTATATCATATCATCTCATATAATATATTTTATATCTAAATTATATTTCATTGTACTAAATAAACAAAAATTGTGAACTTCAATGTTTTATATGGTTTGAGTAAAAAATTACAGGTTTTTTTAGGATTTTTTGGCTGATATTTTTATTCACAATTTAAATTTCTAGGTTTTCTGGTAAAAATACCAACTTCTTTTTTAAAGTTAGATAAAAGTCCAATTTTTTTTCATTTCACATTTTAAGTTGTTTCACAATTTAGCTTGCCTTAGATGTCATTAGTGCAATTCTAAAACATTGCTATTTCATGCTCAGTGAGCCATAAAAAACAGGTGCATAATTGCTGAAATAGTACATGTGTTTGGCAAGACACCCTCTAAATAGTGTACAAATAGCTTGGTGTAAAAATTATTCTCAAATAGCAAACTATTGTAAAATAATCCATTTCGAGGTTGTAGATTTGGTTTAAATGATGTAAGAGAATAAAAAAAAAGTAATGTGAGAGAGGATCTTATACTGTTGAAATGTTTGTGGTGAATCAAAAAGAACTTTACATTTTTTGAAATTAACATTTTTTTGTCTTACAAAAGAGCAAATACAGATAGAACATATATGAAATGATAAATTTTGAAATAGATGAACCTCAAAGTAAAGTAACATGAAGAATTAATTTTTGTTTAAAATCAAATTAACTCTCTGAGTTGAATGTTTTATGATTAAATCCCTGTGGTTGACAAATATACAAAAATGAAAAACTTTTGAAACAGTGATAATAATCTCAGTTCCTGAAGTTTTATCAAGAAAATTAGAATCTATTAAATCAGAAAAATAACACAATAAGACAAATAGCTTACAACAAGAATAAAAATTGAAAAACTCAATAATATAAACATTTTTTTAAGAATGATATAAACAATTTTTTTTTTTTTTTTAGAACTTTATTTTTTAATTAAAACTTGTTTTAGAGATTTTATAAATGCTTAATAAGTTAAAGTTTTTAAACTTCAAGATTAGTATAAACAAGTTATAGTTTTTTTATTGTATTTTAGAACTTTATTTTTCAATTAAAACTGGTTTTAAAGATTTTATAAATGCCTACCTTAGTTAAAGTTTTCATTGCATTTTTTAGCAAAGATTTAAACTGTATATTGTAGCCATACACTGAAAGTATTCTGGATAACTCTTCTGGAGATTTAGAGTTTTATTTTTGAACTCGGGCTGACTCAGTATAGTATCTATGAAAAACTAAGGACATTTTAGGTTTGTTAATAATGTCATAACAAATGTTTTTCAAGATTTGAATGAGATTTTGCTAGCTAGTTTTAAAATTTTTTTATTTTATAACCAATTTTGTAAAAAAACATTGATAAATTTGAAAAGTTTGTCTTATTTCAAAAAATGAGAAGAAAAATTCAAAAATTAAATCCTGGAATTGGTGTTGGTCATAGGGTAGAGCTGTTGTTAATACCTATTTGCCTTGTATTGTTATATTATTTGTTTACAATTAGTATGTTTTCTATATATTTATTATATGAAAAAATTTTCAGAGTTTTTGGTGTTATTCCTAACTTTCAAAGGTTTTTCATTATCTCTGTCTTTTTTCATCTTTATATTAACAATTTTTAAGAGTTTACAAAATTACAAAAAAATAAGTTAGTACATTTGTATTTTCTAGTTAGCTTTGCATTTTGAAAACTGTTTTTGAGTTTTATTTGTATTACTACTGTAAACTTGCTACACTATGTGTGGATTTTAACAAGTTTAGTTTTTTCACAGATTTTTAAAACTAAGTTTAAAAGCTAAGTTTTCTAAGGTTAAAATTATGCAAATATCATTTACAAGTAAAACCACCCACTTGATACCATTGACACTCAAAGCTATCAACAAAATCAATCAATCTAAAGTTCAGTTTTTAACAATGAGTTCCAGATAAGTACTTCAAGAAAAAGCTCTTTGAATGATGTTTTCAGACAACTATGTAAAATATAAAGTTTGTTTCAACTTGTTTTTAATTATTACTGTAAATTTTATTTTTCTACAAGCATTGTTCTTTACAATATGAAGATTTTTGTATTTTATATTTTCTTTAAATGTATCAAGATATGGATTGTATCTGTTGTTTTAAAATAAGTTTATAAATTTTAGAGTGGTTTACTAAATTTGAAAATATATCAGTTTAATTCTTTAATCTATGTTTGATAAAAGGTATAAAATTTTAAATTAAGTAAAATATAAGTTTTTCAATCTAAGATTAAAAAGAATAAGTTAGTACTATTTATTTTAACAAGTGTATACTTGTACTATAAATTTATAACAAGTTTATAAAAAAAACTTAAATATATTATGCTTAAAAATCTTTATGTTTAAATTTTTTATATGTTTCACATTGTATCTGAAAAATATTAATGTTTAACACTCAAGGTTTGTTGTTGTTTAACTAAGTTGTTTTATTTAACAATTTTGTTTTGTAAAAATAAAGTTTGATTCTTTTTTACAGCTTTTGTTTAACAATTTTTTTTAATTAGAAAATGTTTTCTTTTATTACAGCTTAAATCTTTATGCTACCAAAGCTAGTAATAACAATTACAAACACGTTTACTCTTCCTTTCTTAATGAATTATTTTTGAAAAATAAAGTAATTGTAAATCTGAAATTTATCTAATGTTGTGAACTTTTTTATTTTATATCCTTTTCTTTTATTCAACTCCTAAAGTTTATGATTTTTATTTTAATAAAAGCAACAATTTTTGCAAATATTTTCTGAAGCGGGAAACTGTTTGCAAAGTTATATATTTTAGGCCTATCAGTAATACTATTAAAGTAAAATTCTTAATTAATATTTTTATTTTAAATGAAAAGTTTTATAGGCTCATAAAAGTTTAAACACATAAGGAATTATAGGGGATCAAGAGCAGTTCAACTTGCCTTGTATTCAGTTATTCATTGTACTTCAGCATTCTATTTATTTTTAACTTTTTAAGAAAACTGCACACTTTCATATAAAATTAAAGGTGGTTAAAACTACTCTATTCCCGTTATGACGTTCATGACACATTATTGTTGATTTATTTTTTTGCAGATTAGTAACTTTTTAGAGCTAGCTACGTCCCTGATTTATAGTAACATTTTTTGTTTTAAACTTAAATATAAGCAATTTAGTGCTAATTGATAGCTTTCCGTCTAATATAAGACACTAAACTGTTTTAAAAAAAAAAACTTGTGAATTGTATATTAAACTTGTATATTTGCTATTTATTAGGTAATATTACATGATTATTTTATTATTATATTAGGTATTACCTATTATATTAGGTAACAGTTACATGATTATTTTAAGTTTACAGCACTTTCAAGCGAGTAAAATGATAAAAGTTTGCTTTAAACTTGATGTCAGTTTTTTCAAGTTGATGGTTGGAGTTATTGGTTTGTCATCAACAGTTTGTGCAGTAGATTATTTTTCAAAAATTATAAATAAACAGCCTGATAAAAATGTCAGCGTTGCTCAAAATGCTGAAGTCAGCAAAGATGTTTCTAAAGTAAGTTTGAAATTACTAATCTCTATACTATCCAGCGACAAGGGAAAAGGAATTAGCATTGTAAAGCAACAGGTGAAAAATAAATGTAGTTCAAACTATAGAATGAATTCCGTTAGTTGTCTTGAATCGTGTAATAATGACTTTGGCTCAAGCCTAGAACGAAATATTCGGAACGTATTACCTTCTAAAAGTGTAAAGAATGATGTTTCTAAAGTAAACGAGCTTGAGAAAACTTTAAATGAAGACAATGTTCTTGACTTTGTCACAAACGAATCACATTTAGGCAGTGTTCCAACCGATTCTAAGATCGATGGGAACAATCGTGATTTACTTCGTGGAAGTAATTTAGAAGACCAAAAGGTTCAAAGTGTTTTAGATGAGAAACCTTATGATAATCTAGATGTTCAAGAAGAACTACAAATAAAATATAATTGCAGTTTAAATGATGAAAAAGACTTTGAGAGTTTTCCTCAATTAGCTAATACTAGTTTTAAAGAGAAAAATCTCGAAAAAGCAGGTCCAAAATTACCTTCGGCTGAAAAGGGCGCAATAGATTCAGATTCATCTCGTTCTGACTTCTCTAATAAACAAAGCAAAGAAAATGAATACCAAGTTTTAGGTAGAAACGATTGTGAAACTGAATCTAGTAGTAAAAATGTGGACCACGGTAATTTTAATTATTCAGGGAAATTTATTGTTAGTAACGTTATAAAGTTTTTTAATGACATAATAGATTTAATACATAAAAGTATAATAAATTTTGAAGTTGAGTATAAAGATATAAGTAACATCATAAGTATGCTTAAGAAATTCAAGAATTTGAGGCCAAATAAAAAAAGGGTCTTTCTTCAAAACATTAACACACAGTATGAAAGTTCGATTGATAACATTAAACGTTGCGAAATAGCTAATAATTGCAAGAAACAAGATGAAAACTTTTCCGTTTGCTTCCTGCAAATAAACAAAAAATTGTTAGGCATCATGAAAACATATTTGGAAAAACCCTCCACCGACATAATTTTGAAAGATGTTTACAAAAAAGTATCATCAGGTTTCAATCAACTTTGTAAGTTTACAAAGATTTACACAAGGCAGTTAGAAGAAGCTGTTGAAATAGTTCAAAATGTTCTTGATAACAAAAGTAATTTGAAGCTAAACGTTGAAAAATGGAATGAAAAACTTTGTGATATGATTGAAGAAATTAAAGCTATGTTTGCAGAGACAATAAAAAAGTTCAAGACATTGAAAACTAATGAAGTCGATACTGATGAACTCATTATTTATGTTGAAAATATTGCTAAAGAAGGTTTTGCGATATACGAAGAGTGGAAGTTTAAGTATTGATAAAAACTAGTAAATTTATCATATGAATGTAAGCCTTTGATTTATTATTCATTATTAAGTTTTATTTAAAGTGATATTTGTTCATTAACCATATTGTTATGTTGTCAAACATATTATTCAATTTTGTTACCTTTTTGATTTTATTTGCGAAATGAATATATAAAACGCTCATGAACTACTTTTTCTTCTTAAATCAAATACTATTTAGTAAGTAAAACATTTTTTTGGTGGCAAACAATTTAATGTGTTAAGGTTGAAAAAATAAACTTTACTTACATTTTCGTGAGCAAATCAAAATATTAAAAGACCTGATATAAGCATTTAAAATGAACCGTGACTAAATTGCTCAAAAAAAATTGCACAAGGTTACTAAATTGCACGAGGTGACTAAATTGCACGAGAACAAAGTTGCTAGAAAGCACAAAACTTTACGAAGCCAAATTTGCACCAGTTAAAATTTTGAACGAGGGTAAAAACTACAGAAACAAAATTAAAAAATAAACAGAACAATAATCTAAAAACTAATTTAATAAAAATAAAATCTACTGATCGAAGGTAAGGGTTAGGGGTAACAGTAATAGTAAAAATAATTTTAAAAAGTAAATAACAAAAACTATAATTGATGAAAAATAAAATTAAAAAAAAAACATAAAAATAAAATAACTTACCGACCGAGGGTAAGGGTTAGAAGTAAGAGTGATAGTGATAGTAAAAAGAAATGATAAAAAAATAAATAAAGTTGATAAAAAAATTAAAATAAACAAAAAATAATCCGTGCAGTATTGTCTCCGTGCAAAAGTGTCTTCGTGCAAAAGTATCTTCGTAAATTTTTATCTTCGTGCAACTTTATCCCCTTGTGCAAAAGTATCTTTCTGCAATTTCGTAAACTCGTGCAATTTTGTCCCCTCGTGAAATTTAGACAGCTACCCATTGTAAAAGTGGGGTATGTTAGCGGTAAACTAAAAATAACTTTTATATACCAAACTGTCCAAGCTTACTTACACAAAAGTTACAACTGTAACCTATATAAACTATTATTGTTAAATTTTGTCTCAAAATTTTATTTCGGTAAAGTATAATTCAATTTTCAAACTTGAGTGCTTTATTTTAAAAGAGAGAACGTTAAATTTTTAAAGTTTAGAAAAATTATACAGAATTTTAACTTATTTATTGATTTTATAATACAACTAAAATTCTGCATTAAGTTTTAACAGATAATGCAAACTAACATAAGTTTTTCAGAGTATTAAAAAATTGTTAATAATAATGAAAAAAGTAATTAAATAGCAGTTACTCTAACCAAGTAAAGTTGTGTTGACGCAAGTTATCTTAATATAGTTTAATATTTTTTAATATGGCTAGTACTTAAAACTTAGTGTTTATAAACTAAAATAAAATGTGTGATTTTTTGTACTTTTTCATAAACTTATGTTTGTTATTACTATCATATGATTTCTTAAGTACTATTGACTTGTCCATGTTTTTTTCAAAATTAAGAACAGCTTTTGCTCTTTAGCCTGCAGGATACACCTTATAGTACTTTTAGTAGAACTATAAAAATTCAACTATGCTGCAAAACTTATCAGTTCTTTTTTTAAATTCTTAGATAAACATATGAATTATAATTCGTTAGCAGCTAATTTTATCAACTTTAGAGTTTTTTTTAAATAACTTCCTTTACATTTTAAGCAACTTACTTCAAATTATAACAATTTTTTTGCTTTACAACAAATTAGTTTAAATACAGTTTATGAAAAAGTATATTTGAGATGAAATTACTTGAAAAAAAAATTGTTAGTTTTTGAAGAAAATAAAAAGTATTAATTCAAATAAAAAAATCAGCAAACTTTCTATCAAGTATTAGCTAAAACTTTTATTTTTAAAACTGCTTAAAAACTGTAGGAGGATATAGTATAGACTTTTCGTAAAGTGGTTTATTTTGCTTTCTTAGAATATTTTTTCTATAATGAATCTATTTAAACTTTTAAATTTTGACCGTTTATATTGAGATTTTAAGTTGAACTTAAGAAAATATTAAAGTAAAATATTAATTTAGTTATTAAAGTAAATACATATAAATATATTAAATATAAAGTTATTTAAGTAAAAAAACTTTAAGAAAAAGTGATTTTCTTTATACCTATTACATTAAGTATACATTTTAATTTTAGTTTTTAGGATATTGCTTATTAGATAGTTTGCAATTTTTTTAGTTTAAGCTTCTAAAGACTGTTTAAAGTATAGGTTTAAAATCTATTTTTGTTAAACTTTAACTAGATTTTTTAACACTTAACCGTTTTTGTGTCTTTTAGAATTCTGCAAATTTTAAAAAAATCACTTGTGTCAAACAAACATTAATAAAAACATTTCAAAATAAAAATGTGCAGCTAAGTATTAAATATTAACGAAAGAATCAAATTTAAGGTTTTAACAAATCAGTTAAAAGTATTGTTCTAGAAGTATTAACACTAAGCATTTTTTTTGTTTTAAACAACAACTTAGCTTGAAGAAAAATTAGAGTCTTGTCTTTACCTTTTCTAAAGTATTTTAGCAAGATAATATATTTTTACTGTTTCTTTAACATATAACACTTACACTTTGAAAAATCATTATTAAGTTTCATTTCAATGATTTAAAAAAAAGGTTGTTAAATACTTTAAGTCAACATTTATAAGTTAAGAACAAAAGACATAAAAATTATTAGCTTTGTTTGAATATTCAAACAGATCAAATGTTTTTATCTCAAACTAAAGCATGTGTAAAGTAAAATATAGTTTTGTTCTAACCAAAACTTTTTTACTTTTATTTTACATTAATTTCTCATTTGTCAAGATCATAGAAGTAAAAAATGTTTTTACCTTTGATGGAAAGTTTATTAGAGACTTTTTAGTTTTTAAGAATATTTATAATTGGCAAAAAATATAAATACACAGCAAATAATCATTAAAAAAATATATACAAAGTGATATTTGGTTCTTTACTCAGTTAATGCCTTAAGTAAAGTTTTATAAAATGTGTTATCACTTAAGATTTTTAAACTGTTGTTTTGATTATAGCTTATTTCATGTACTCAAACTTAAGATTATTGCTGTTTTACACTTAAAAAACTAATTTAAAAAACATTTCAGTAGAAGTAAAGAACTTTTATTAAAGTTTATTGAGTTTGAATCAAACCTAATTTTTTATAGTTTTTATAAACTTTTTTAACCTATAAATGGAGCTTAGTTGCAGAAAAGTTTGATTTCTTTTAATAAATACGACAAATAGTTGAATTACATAATTTTTGTTGTATCATAAAACTTAACATCACTTAATTTAAATATATCAAGTTGTACTAAAATACTTCTAAGCATTACTAAATTAACACTTCCTTAAGTTTAACAGTTGTTAATATTTATAAATTAAAACTTCTTTAAGTTTAACAGATGTTAATATTTATAAATTAAGACTTCCTTAAGTTTAACAGTTGTTAGTACAGAATACTTAGTATACATTGAACAGTATAAGCTTGTAAATGTAATACTTACAAATTAAATCGATTTAATTTATTACTGTAACATGAAGTTTTCTTATCGTGTACAGTGATTATAAATAAGCTTTTAAGTATAATAATTCAAAGGTATTTAAAAAGATTTTTTTATGCAATTTATAATTTAAAATATGCATGCACTTAAATTTTTTTTGTTCAAAATAGACTAATTTTTTGAGCAGACAGAACTATTTTCTAAATGAGTTGATTACTTAAAGCAGAAAAGACTGTATAATAAAAGTAAGCAATTTCAAAAATTAGCTTAAGTATAACTTATTTAAGCAAAAATCTTTTGCTCTCGTTGAGTGATACTTTTAAAGCCAATCAAGCTAAACATATCTGTATACAGAAACAAAAACTGTTGTTGTTAAAAGTACAAATTAACTTTTACTATTACTAAGCTTATGAACAGTTTGTACAAGTTTAGAAAGTGTCCTATTTAGCAAGAAAACTTGTAACTGTTAACATTTATTTCCACTTGTCAACTACTAAATATTTTAGCTTTTATAGAAATTTAGTTAAGTCGAGTAATGCTCAAATTTAAAGTTTTAAAATTTATTGCAATCTTCGTCTTCATTCAGCTATCATACGGCTTCAATGTTGATATTGACGAAAGATCAAGATATTTTATTGAACCTTCAAACAGCGACCTCATAAACCAAGCTCAATTTTTTTCCAGCTCATTTTTTGTTGACAAAGCAAAAACCGGCGGTTTCAAGTAAGATTAAATATCATTATAATTAAAAAAAAAATATTTTTCATTAGTATTATTGTTACAGGTGTATTGTGGCCTCAGGAAAAACTGAAAAAAAATACCAAAGTTTGTTACTTTTCAATATAAGTTGCTTCTAAAACATTCTAAATCTAAAATTTAATGAGTACTTAAAGTTTGTAATATTAAGTAATTAAGATTTGTATTTATTAAAAACTTTTTAACATAGATTTAGATGTAGATATAAATAAAAGTGAAAAGAAGCAGCATTGATTACTTTTTCAACGAAAACTAAAAAATAAATTAATATAGATTCTACCAAGAGTAAACAACTACATAGAAGTGTACAAGAGTGCAGCATACCTGACAACAACTTGGAAAAAACTCAGTGCCTCAACTTGATTAGAAAATCTGATACAAACTATGAAATTGTTAACAAGCTGCCAGATGGAAAAACATTAGTATGAGAAAAATTAATTTACAGCATTATATCATTTTTTATAAAGTATTGAAGTATTTTCACGTTTAGAAAAATTTGATTTTGTACATCAAAATAAAGAGCATTCGCAATATCTTTGTTATTTTTCAACAAAAAAAGCGTAATTTACTTTTTTATCAGGGTTGTTCACCATCGTACATAAAGGATTGTTCTAGCACAAGTGGAGACTATTTCACACCTGGAAAATGCGTGAAAATATCAAAACAACATCAAAAAACATTCATAGACCCTAGTTAGTTGATTGTAATGATTTTATATTACATGGTTATAGAGTTTAAAAAACATCCAATGTTATTTTCTGATTCAAATAAAATTGAAAATACTTAAGAACTTATTCTTTTATGATAACCTTAATTTGCCACAAAAAAGACAAAATACCACAGTATTTTACACATTATTATTTGTTAGTTTTAAAAGTTTTCAACAAGAAAATATCATTATGTAAACTGAATTTTCAAAGAATTTTATTGTATGTTCAAATTTTAGGACATGAGACAGTTAGGACATGGGCTTAACCTTAATTATTTATATTTTTACTCAAAATTTTCAATAATACTTTAGACATATAAGCGTCAAAATTAATTTTAAATTCTCTTTAGTTCGATATTTAGAAACTTTTAAAATAATAAAAATAATCTTCAAATTCTTTCTAAAATGTGTAATTTTTTTTCTCTTTTTTCTCCGTTTAACTATTTTAGTTAAAAAATCAAGCTAACATACTTAGCTGAAGTACGAATATCTCTTACTTGAGTATGCGCTTCTTAGGTACGCACATTTAAACAAATAAACTTTGTGCACTTTATTTGCTTCTTTATTGAGCCATTTTGGTTAAATACGCTCTTTAGAGCTGTCTTCAAAAAGTGTACTCAAGAGGATAAGTAAATCACAACATTTAAGTATTTTTTATTACTAAAAATTTGTTTCGTTAAATATTTCTTACCAGAATGCCCAGGCACTCAATCAATAGACCTTATTTTTCTGTTGGATGGTTCGGGTTCAGTTAGACAAGAAGGTTTCAAAAAGGCATTGAAATGGATGAACAAAATGATGAAGACTTTCGATAAAAATAACTTCAACTTGTTTGTAGGTGTCATAGTTTTTCAGTGAGTTTAAATGTTGTTCACAAATCTTAACTGCTAAAAATATACTTGTATGATTTGAAATCAGTAGAGCTTTATTTTGTAAGTTGTTTTCAAAAACAGTTTTACAGTAAAGGAGTTAAAAACATAAGTTTAGCAAAAGTTTAAACTAACATATAAAGATAGTTTAATACTAACCAATTACTTTCGCAAACTTTTTCGTGTTTAAACTTACGTCTATAGAAAAATTAGATGTACAAAAGTTTTACTCATACCTTTTCAGTGACCTAGAAGCCTATATTAAAATCAAGCTCAAAGAAGTAACGTCGTACAAAAAGTTTGAGGTATGTAAAATCTTAATTATGTATTGTAAAGTTTTTGTTCTCAGTTTGATACTTAGATTGTTTTATATAAAAAAGACAAAACTATTATTATTGTTTAACAAGATAGAATTAAGATATATATTTTTATATTTTGTAATGAACTTATAGCGTGCTGTCAGCAAAATAAAATGGCCTAAAGGTGGGACTCCAACCTGCAAAGGATTAAAAAAAAGTTTGAAAGTGTTTAAATCTTCTCCAAGGTTCGAAGACAAAAATACAACAAAAGTTCTTATTACTTTAACTGATGGAATGTAAGTATACTTTTTGTTAATGTATTTAAAATGAAAAAAAATCGTATTTTTTGTTTGTAACAGTTTTGCTTGTTAGATCTAAAATTTTCTTAATGGCTTGAATTTAAAACAATGTAAAAAAAACTATTGAATGCGCCATGAAAAGTTGAGGTTTAGTTCTTCATTTACGTTTTTTGACGACAACTAAATTGATTAAACTAAAACCGTATACTTTTATGAAAAAAAAATCGAGCAAGCCTCCTTAACTTACCTAATTCAAGTAAAAGCTTTTAAATGTTTATTTAAACGCGTGACAGATAAACATACTTACTAGTTAATGTAATTTTACAAACAAAATTTATCAGGAGGAGCTCTTGCAGACTTGAGGTCCTGAAAGCACACCAGAGAGCACTGAACCAAACCGGTGTCCACATGTATTCGGTAGGTGTCGGCTCCAAAACTGACGAAGAAGAGTTAAAAGTAAGATTGATGTTTAAGTACCGACTCTTTTAAATATTTGTTTAGTAGAGCTAGATTTTTTTATGCTTCATTAAAGCTACACTGCATTCAACCTAGACTAGCGGCTCTTAACTTTTTTTTATTTTTACCTCTTTTTGGAAGGTTGCTACCAAATTTTCCCCTTTTTGGATGGTACTCACCAAACTTACCGCCAATATACAATATAGAAATAACTAGATTTTTTGAACTATAAGCTCATTAAATATAAGTACAGTGACCTCTCGCATCTTTACGCACTCGTGACGTTACGCACTCTCGTTTAGTTATGCATTTTAAAATTCTAAACAATTCAAAAAAAAAATTTAATATTTTTTAATACTGCACAAATTAGGTTTATTTTATACTTTTTATGTAAAATATGTTTTTAAATGCTAACTAACTTCACTATATCTTTAGACTTTGAAAATTTATGTTCCTTGACTAATTGATAAACATTTAGTTAAACCTCAGTATATCAGAAATTTTGTTAACAATAAGAGTTTATATTAAAATTCTGAACGAAATATGACTGTGTTAAATAATGAAAGTATAATGAAATAATGAAAGTTTAAAACACGAACCAATAATACAGCACTCTTGCCCTATATGTGAACAAACATCTAGAAAAGAAATCTTATGAAACTTCTTAGCAAAAAAAAGCAGTGATACTTAATAAATATAGAGTTTACATTTAACACAAATGCTTAATTGTAAATTGAATTTGCTAAGTAGAATAGAATATAAATGTTTAGTATCAAATAAATCACAAATAAATAAAGATGAAATCTACTTATTATTGAAATTAGTAAAAATTTTCTAAAAGTATAATTATTTTATATAAATTTAAATCCTTTTTATAACATATATTTAGTTTTATCTTTTGTGTTCATATTATAAATAAATTAAACAAATTTTTAAAAAGTGAGAAAGTCCCCAGTCTGCTTTTAACTAGAAGCAATATCAAAAAACAGCCATTTTAGTAAGTATATTTGGTACCTCTCGTATCTTTACGATCTCTCGTATCTTTACGCAGTTTTTTCGTGGACACAATGTGCGTAAATAAGCGAGAGGTTACTGTAATCGTAAAATTTGAAATTTTACCTAATTAAAAAAATAGCAGTTAAAAATTTACTTATAAATTTAAAATACAACTAACAAACATTGGCTTACATAACTTGCAATTAAGAAAATCTAAACCCTAAAACAAGTAAGTTTACCCCGAGGGGTAAGTTTACACAGGTTAATAATCGCTGACTTGGACAGAAAAAAAAAGTAAGCTACAACTTAGAACAGTTAATACTTTAAATTGTATTTTTATTAAAATAATGGATGATACGTCAATTCAAAAAACGAAAAAAAATTATAATTGATAAGTTAAATAGTGTTTTATAAACCTTATAGATATTGGCGTCTAATGTAGACGAAAGAAGATATTCAGTCGACAATTTTAATAATTTGGACAAAATTGCAAATTCTCTCACAACCTCCGTCTTTAAAATATGTCTTGAAGGTAAAAACGTTTCGCACAATTAAAGTTATACATAAACAAAAACTTAAATAAACAAAGCACTTTATATTAAAAACTGTTAACAAAAATTTATATATACTTTTTTATCTCTATTTTACAAAAAAAAAGTATACTCGTAAAGTAGATTAATAACTTGGTTTTTTAAAGAAAATTAAAAAAAAATAAAGCTTATACATTTACACTGTTTTTTATTTGTTCTTATTGTCTATTTTTTGTTAAATAGATTTTGTCATTTTTTTTTCAAAGATAATAAAACTATAAACTAAGCTTTTAATATTACAATATTTGACTATTTTTCGTAGATTATTGCCATTTCAAAAAAAAACATGGTGGTGTATGTTTTAGTGTTTAAAAATTGTAACTAAACTTCACTTCTACAATATTTCACTTTTTTTTTAGACTAAGTGCTTTTTTTGTTTCTTTTATAATAAATAATCTAGTATTCTAAATTTAAACTATATGGACTGTATTCGATCGCGCTTTTTAAAGAAATAATTTTAAAAAATAATATTTTTAAAAGCGTCCGAAGCTTGTTTTGAAATCGAAGTATCCGAAAAAAACATAATGTTTATTGAGGTAAAAAATAAACATATAACTCAAATAAACGATGATTTGATTTTCTAAATTAAAATAACTTTTATCAATATTTTTCAATTTAGGAAACCACAATCAAAGCAAAGCAAGCAATATGCTAGAACGAGCTCAAGTCGGATTCTCAGTATCTACTGGAAAACAAGTTTGAATTTATTATAATATATAGTGTTTATTAAACTAAACTTTAAGTGCTGTAAATGTTACTTTAATGTTTAACTTAACAATTTGTTATTTATTAATTTAGCTATTAATTAAACTGTTGTTTGTGTGCTTGTGGTGTGTTTGTTTTGAATAAAAAACCCTTAAGAAAAGAAAACAAGTTGAAAACTACAAAAATATCTAAAGTAAGTTTTAATTGATATATACTTTTGCTTTTTTATGGAATATAAGTAATTTTCTATACGATAACCTACTATTAGTTTTTGTTTTAGATTTTTTTAGAGTACAACATTTTTTTTTCAAATAAAAATATTTTAAAATAAATAACTTTGATAAATCTATTTTTATATTAGTAAATTTGAAGTTATATTTTAATAAAATTTATAAAAAAATTTATTTTGACATGAAATAGTTTATTGAATAAGTTTTTAAAATACATATAAAAGCTTATTTCAACTTTTAAATGTTATAAAAAAAATAAAAACTTAGAAAAAAGAAAAGAGATCAAATTTTAACGAAATAAAACTTTGATTTTACAGTTGTTATTTCTAAACTTAAACTTAAAGTTATACTAGTTTAGAAGCTTTAATACAAATTAAATTGCAATAATCGAATAAAACACATTTACAATGAAAAAGAAACCATGATAAAAGCAATCAAAATTCACAAAACAAAAAATAACAACAGTGAGTTTTTGTTCTTTTGTTATTCTCAACTGTTTATATACTCGTTATGTGTTTAATTCGATAGATCTAAATTATTAAATGTAAACTAAACCCTATATTTATTGCTTTTACGGAACTTTATTACAAATTAAAGTTATATTAAGCTTTAGTTTGGGAAAAAATTTTAATAATTCATTGGAAAAAAAAACTTTGTTTCTTAATTTTTTAGCTTTTAGTAGTTTTTCTAAAAATATGAATCTAAAAGGTTATATATGTATGTATCAAAACTTCTTTACTGTTTTAAAAAAAAACTGTGTTGCTAGTTAAGTATGTATATTATTCTAAAAGTTGTAAATATTTACAACTGTGATTATTATTTTAAAATTTTCTCATAAAATTATTAACTTAGCGATACTTTTTTCTTTATTAAGCTTACAAGTCAAAGTCTGCAATTGATAATTATAATGTTTTAAAAAGCAATAATAAAAGTTTATTTTGATAACTTTTTTTTCTGTCAGCTATATTTCTTAAATTTATTTTTTCAATTTGTACATAAGACAAATGACATACAAAAAATGTTTAAAATAAACATTTATATAAAACTGTAGAGCGTAATCAAAAAACTTCTAATTTTTTATGCAAAATAAAAGTATATAACACTAACATTACAGTTGTAAATATAATAAAAAGCTATGCGTTGAAGAACTTGTGTTTTTTATAATGATATCTATGTTCTGAATACACTTAATATGCAGTATATGTTTAGAAAACGTTAGTTTAAGATCTGGATTTATATAATGGACTTATTATAATTGTAGCATTAAGGTTCGTATTGAACAGGAGATACGTACTTTAGCAGAAGACGTCTTTAATATGTTTAAATGGTATGACATACCTCGTAATATAGGATTATGACATAATTTTTATCACATAAATTTTCTTAAAAAGTGAAACATCAAGAAAAACACAATAGGCCTTTGAATTTTAAAACTTTTATTAATAATGATGATACTTTTGGCTTTTGAATGCAAGTTTCTAGCGGTTGTAGCAGTAACAAACTTAATATAATGCTTACTTCCTACTAAGCTTAATTTTTTTTTTTTTATAAATAAGAAAATAGAATCAGGTCGAAATTTATAGATGGTAGATATTTGATAGAATTGATACTTACTTGGAAGAGAAAATTATAATTGCACTTCAAACTGAAGGACCATCCGGTAGCAGTTATGATCAGCAACTTTTCAATCAGCAACAGTGACTATTTGAAATAGTAAAATTCCAGAACAATA
This sequence comes from Thalia democratica, assembly GCF_965202585.1. Classification (NCBI taxonomy): domain Eukaryota; kingdom Metazoa; phylum Chordata; class Thaliacea; order Salpida; family Salpidae; genus Thalia; species Thalia democratica. Next base: position 39,078,802 of record NC_139165.1, on the reverse strand, counting down.
GGCCTATTGTGAGAGCACGAATTATAAGTAAACTGCTAACTCATCTTTTCAAGTTCATTAATAGTGGTGTGAAGAAGTTAGAATTTTTTTATTTAAAATATTTTATTTACTGTGCTAATAAAACATTGTAAACAACACCAAAAGCTTATAGTGAGCTAAGTTTTTTGCATTAAGATGGCTCTTCAAATTAGATTGTTTCATTTTACTCGCAGTAAAAGAATCTATTAAGTATAGATTCTAACACTTGTTATTTAGAATTTTGCAATCAGGACGACATAAAATACTTTTCGCAGACGACAATTTTTCACAGACCCCTTCAACAAGAGTATGCAAACGAAACTTTTCAGTGACACTATTTACTCAGAAGGAAATTAATTTTATTTTATTTACTTTAATCATTTTGATGTTTTTTTTTTTCGTTTTTTTAACCTCGACAATTCAAATAGGTTTTAATTATCTTAGTAACCAATGACCTAATTTACACGTTTAATTTTCTGTTATTTATAATTTTTCGAAAAGTTTAGTTTAATTTGTTTTAGTATTTATAAATTATCTATTTTTATACTTAACATATTATGAGTAAATCTAAAATTAATTTAACTTGTATTTTATCGGTATAACTATATTGGCTACAATAAACAAAAAAATACTTAATAAATGTTAACCTAAAGACTTACAAACAAAAAATTAGTCTTTAATTTAACTTTTAAATATAAAACTAGTTTAAACCTAAGAAAGTAAATATTTAAGCCAAGTTGTAAAATGTTGTTCAATTATATAAAATCTTAGTTTCATACGGAGAATTTAAAAACAATGAGCTTAAAATTAGCAGTAAGACTAGTAAAAATTTCCAGGTGTTAGTTATATTTTGCTTTCTTATAATCCTCCCTCATTAATTAAAAAAACTTGCAGATCCTTTGTTAATAATATAAACAGCTTTAAATACATTTGTATAACACAAACTCTTTAAAAGTTAAAACTAACCCTTTTTCCGTTTTTTATGTAACTTAATAGTTAACTTAATATGGCTTAGTTAATAGTTTTACAATTTGTTAGTGTTCCAAGTACAGTGTAAATCTTCGGTGGAACATTAATTAGTTATTATTAATGTTCATTTTAAGAAAAAATCAGACTAATTTTAAATGCTTCTATATGTTATACTTAATCATATTTTGTATTTCATAATGTATGAATACTACATTATTAAACAAAAATAGCTGAAAAAAAATGATCAAACTTTCTACAACTTAAAACAAATTATTATCAATTATCTCCAACTTCATGTTGGTGTTTCTTCTCAATCCATATATTTCAGCTAATTCTTGCTATTTTTTGCTTGTATTTTTGAACGCAAGGCAAATATCATTCAAAAATTTTAAACATGATCCATAAAAGAACACACTTAAAACTAAAAGCGAAATTTAGATCTACCAGCAACATTTTCAAAAGTGTAAGTAGCAGTAGAGTATTTCTCTGTGAACATTATTGTGTCGTCATTATCAGTACCATTAAATACGTAATATTTGAATTTCACTCAAAACACTTGGGCAAAGTCTCGTTTTCTATTTACGTCTTTCTTAAGTATTAAAGTTTTTAAATGTTGAGATGAAATCTGCATGCGTTTCTAGCTACGATAAATTGCTGCGTTGACAATAAAAGAACACTTTTAGTATCAATATTTTTCTCTGTAACATCTACTGAAAGTTCTTGTGCTGCTAAAGATAAATATTTTCCTTTGTAAATTATTCTACGACATCAAAACACTTATCACTCATAACTAACTATTTTTTTTTTGTTAGAATGCTGTTCAAAACGGGAACTTTCAGCAGTGAGAAGCATATTTTTGCTTTTCACTGCCTTTGCTTTTACCTTTGTCGTGTTTACTTCGCTCAATGCTTTCATGACGCATTCAATTAACTGCCTTATTTGATTGCTACTTGCAGCTCTGAACTAACAGACTTCAAGCTTGCTAATATTTTCGCAAGAGAGATAAATTCTGGCTGCAAGAAGAAATTATGAGAATTAAGTATTGTTGAGAAATTACGCTATATGAACCTCAAACACATTTAATGAACTTGAGAAATTAAGAAACTGGTAAAGTAATACTAAAAACTAATATAACCTTGTTAAGCTTTACTATCTATTTAATAATTTTTTAATAATATTTAGATCAGATTTCTTCTAGATAATTGCTATTAACTTTAGGTACGCATTTAAAATTCTTTGAATAAAATTTTTAAATTAGTATAATATGTAATAATAAGCCTTAAGAGTCAGTTCAATGTGTTAATTAAGTTAATAACACATTGAACAGGCAAAAGGCATATTCATCTTTTACACTTCTTTTAAGCTACGCAATTATAGAGAATCTCAAAATAAATATGAAAATAAAAAGGATTTTCTTAAAATAATTACAAATTTGTTGTAAACTAAATATTTCATAAGTTTTACTTTATTTGTAAAAATAAAAAAATTATAAATAAGTTTTATATCTATTCTTAGCTTCTGAACAATAATCTGACTAACCATTAAAATTTAAAACGTTATTAAATTTATACAACATGTTTTTCTTTTATTTTTATAAGCATAATTACATTTCTTACAAATTTTGCATGGATGGTCATTTTAGTAACTTTGACGTTACAGAAACGATGTTTTAATATAAATTTAAAGGTGAAAATTAGTAATTGTCTGAATTCTTGAGATATAACTTCAATAAAAGATTTTTCAACTTCAATTGATTCATTCGTTAAATCTTGTTTTTTGCATCCAATGAAATAAATCAATTTAATAAACTTTTTTTGTTTGATAAAATAAGTGCTTTTTTAATTTTTTTTCAAGTGTGGATAATTCTATACCTAATATTTTAATTAATTTAAAAAAGCTAAGAACAGTTTAAGTAGAATAATAAACAGTGAAGTGCAAAAGAAAAAAATGGTCAATTAAGTTTTCTTACTCATGCCAATTTGTAACTAGTGTCAACAAGCTAAACTTTTAGGAAAACTCAAAAAATTCAAATTTGAAATGTTTACATTATTTATATCATATATCTGCAAAAATTTCAATCAACATAATTCATATGACATTGTTGTCATTTTCAATTAGCTGTTTAGATTTTTAAAATTTAAATTTTTATACAAATACAAGGCCCTCAACATTTCCAATGTCAATTTTCTCACAAACTTGAAAATTCACTGGAAGTTTATCTTCTCCTTTATTTTCTTTGATATATAACACAAATTTTCAAAAGTTACTCCGTTGATAGTTTGAAAACTTTTAAATTTGTTAGTTTAATAGCATTTTATGATAAAAATTTTACTTAAAAAATTTATATTTTTTTAAAGAATATTATTTTTCAGAGTTTAAAAGAAATCTGTATTAATAACATTTAATAACTAGTAATGGGCTCACTGTGAAAGTTTGAAGAAGATTGATTAAAAAGTGAAGAAAGTATATAATTAGGTAAATAATCTCTTTTGCCTTTTTGTTTGTGCCTTTAGGAAAAAATTTACAACAAACCATCAACTTTGGTTACTTGATAATATCTTAGAAGTTATTTTGAATATTTTTTAGTGAGTAATTTTGTTTAATAGCAAAGATAATACACCAAAAAGTTAGATCAAGTTTATTAAATATTTTTGATCTCCCTATGGCCTTAATTATTTTTATGTTATCTGTGTGTATTTTTAATTGAAAGCTTATGTCAATAGTCAAGTTCAACAACATCTCAACAAATGGGAGAAGTTTTACTTTTTAGTTGTAGTAGTTCAACTATTATAAATTACACAAAGCTATTGACACAATATTTCATAGTTGATTGCAAGAGATAAATAGAAGATTTAGGTGTGATAGTGTAAAGCTGAAAAAAAAGATGTATTTTTTTCAGGTTAAAAAAAAAATTGATAGAAAGTGCAAAATTAATTTTGTATAAGTTTTCAAAACCTATCAATAAATAGATTGGGTAAGATTGCAATTGATTAGTAAAAATCTCCAGAATAATATTAAATAATAAGAAATAAAAATGATTTTTTAGTTCTTGCTTTCCATAAAAACTATACTAATTTTCCATTAACAAACACTTGTGACCATAACTTGCTTTCACTAAAAATTAAAATTGAAAATAAAATAGTACCTATTGCTAAAGAAGTCTCATATGACTATAAAAAAGCAGATTTTGAAAGCATCAATGATTTCCTGTCAAAAATTAATTGGACCTCTTTATTTAAAAATTCAGAAAATCTCCAGCATTTCTACGATCAATTCATCAGCTCAATCCAAATCTCAATCAAACCTTTTGTTCCAATTTTTTCTAAAAATAACAAAAGTAAAAAATATCCATCTCATATTAAAAAGTTATTAAAAGAAAAAGCGAATCTATACAAAAAAAGTAAGACAAATAAATCACTTTTGATAAAATACAAAAACAAGTCTAAAGAATATCAATTAGCTGTTAAAAAATACAACTTTGAATATGAAAACAAATTCTGCAAAAACCCAAATTTAAAAAAGTTTTATAGCTACGTGAAATCTAAACTTAAGTTAAATAATTCCATACATCTCTTATATGATAATGATAAAAACAAAACAGTAACCTCAGATTTTGAAATAGCAACACTTTTTAACATAAATTTTCAAAAAGTTTTTAAAAAAGACGAGAGTTACCAGTCTTTTAAGCTACCCCAAAAGAATTGTAGTAAGATGCAAAATTTTTTCATAACCTATGAAGACATTATAAGTTCAATTAACCACTTAAAAGATAAAATCATAAGAACGCCAGAAAACATTCCACCCTATTATATCAAGCATGTTATCCAATCAATAATATTTCCACTTTCATTAATATTTAATTGCTCTCTAGAACTATCTGATGTTCCTAAACAATGGAAAACATCTTTTATTATTCCTGTGCACAAGATAGGTAATATACACGATGCATTAAATTACAGACCAATATCTCTAACAAGTGGCTTTTCAAGAATTTATGAACATATTGTATCTGTAAAAATTCTCAATCACCTCTTTGATAACAAACTATTAACTAACAAACAGTTTGGTTTTGTTCCAAACCGCTCATCAACCATTCAACTGTTAACATGCTTACATTCTTGGTTAGTTCCTTATCTCAAAAATGAATTTACTAAAGTAGTTTATACGGATATTCAAAAAGCCTTTGATTCAGTATCACACAAAAGATTATTAAAAACTTTAAATCAATATGGGCTACATGAAAGCTTAATTGATTGGTTTGATAACTTTTTAAATAATAGATCACAAAGAGTACTCATCAATAATACGCTTTCTGACTCTTTAACAATCTACAGTGGAGTACCACAAGTTGGTGTAGTTGGTCCCCTTCTCTTTTTAATTTATATTAATGATATTTGTTCAAACATTGATATTAAAAGTGAGTTAAGCTTATTTGCAGATGATGCCAAAATCTTTAGTCAGTCAAATACTTCATTACAACTATCTTTAGATAATATTTACATATGGTTAAAAACAAGAAAACTAAACTTAAATCCTAGCAAATGTAAAATTCTAACCATTAACAAAAAAGAATCTTCTCCAACTGACCTCTTAATCAATAACATCAAGTTACCAGAAATTAAAGTTTTTAAAGATTTAGGAATTTATATTTCCAAAGATTTGAAATGGAATGAACATATCAACTATTTATATAAGATTGCAAAAACTACATGTTATCAAATATTGAAAAGTTTTAAAACTAATTCTGCTTCAATTCTGACAAAACTATTTAAAACATACGTTCGCCCTAAACTTGAGTTTAGTACCCAAATTTGGTCACCCCATTTAAAAAAGGATATTAACAAAATTGAATCTGTGCAAAGGAGTTTTACCCGTCATATTTGTAATCGTTGCAACATATCTTACACGTCATATAATGATAGAATGATTAAATTTAGATTGAAATCACTGGAATATAGAAGATGGGAATTTGATTTATTAATTCTTTACAAAATTATCAATGGCAAATATAAAAGTTTTTTTAACCAGTTTTTTAATTTTTCCCAAAATAAATATCAACTAAGAGGAAATAATTTGAAAATAAAATGTAAACATGATTTTCAAAACAGTCAGTGGCAAGGCGCATTTTTTCACAGAGCAAAAGCTATGTGGAACAGACTACCTCAGGATATAGTATCTTGTGAGAGGGTAGAACAATTTCGTTTAAAGCTAAAAAGATTTGACTTAAATACGATAAATACCAGTAAAATTAACTAATTTTCCACTGTAACAAAAGGAAAAATATTCGTTTCCCTACGCCTCCCCCCTACAAACTATTAGTTTACTTATATATTTTGTAGTTATGAATATTGTTTTATAAGCCATGATTTAAGACAAACTTCTTTACTGTGTGTACTAAGTAATATATAAATTTGAATTTTTTGAACTGAATTTTCAATTTAGTTCATTTGTTTATCATATTGTGTTTAATTTTGTGTTTCCATTTAAATTACGTTTGTATATATATATGTATAATTTATCTTAAAGTTTTGAATATAAGTTTATTTTCTTTTTCTCTTTTTGTGTGTCCTGTTTAAGTGGCTCAGGTTTTGATGCCTGAGTCCAACATTGCACAATAAACAATATAATAATAATAATAATAATAATAATAATAATAATAATAATAATAATAATAATAATAATAATAATAATAAAGTATTTAATGAACTATCCAACTTTGATTGCTTATGTCTCAAAAGTTACTTAATATTGAATACAAAACTAAATAGCTTATTTATTAATGTAAAATGTAAGACTAACTTTAAAAAATTACTATATGGCCTTATAAGCTAAACAAAATAAAACTGTGCAAATGAACTACTATATGGCCTTATAAGCTAAACAAAATAAAACTGTGCAAATGAACGACTGATAAACAGTTAATAAAGGTTTAAAGTTTTATTTAAAATCATTCAGCATAAATTTAAATTTCAGACTTGTTTTATATATTGAATGAATAAGTAAATGGAAAAAGTTTGTGATTTGAGTTCAAAGAGTCCGTTGGAACCTCATTTACTTGCTGCAAGTCCATCATCACATGCTGCTCAGGTTATTTTGATTGTTTTTATTACTTTTATATGTTATTCAATACATAATGATATGTTGTAGTTAAGGTATAAAATCATCAAAAGTTTCATTTGCTGCTAAAGTGTTACTTGAGTTAAAACTTTAAGTTATTTTGACATTAAATTTAATTTTTATACCTTATTAAATTAAAACAGTTAAATATGGGTAGAGAAAATTTAAACAATCATTTTTTTTTTTTTGAGAAATGTATATTTGTAAATTATTTGTAGCTTTTATTGTATTTGTAATCAGATAAATTAAAGCAGCTTTATGTTTTTATTTTATTTAAACTTTACTAACTTTTAATTTTAACAATGTTTATACTAATTCTCCAAATAACAATGGTGGTTTTGTTTTTGCATAATAAATTTTTGTGCTAAACTATTCTTAACATTCTTTTAAATTTTCAAATTGTAAAGTTCTTTGATTATCAAGTTTTGGTTTTAATAATATTACACATCTAATTATAATATAACAAATCTTTTTTCAACAGTTTTTACACAAGTTAATAAAAGTTAATTTAAGGTGTTTATTTTTTTTCGAAATTAGGTTTCTACATTAAAACTTTTACACTTAACTAAAAGAATAATTACGACCAACTTGGTTTAGGTTTAGTTTTTTTGTTTTAGTTTGTCTTAAATTTTTGTTAATAATTTTTTATAACATTTTTTGTTTGAGTTTTTATGTGTAATTATTGAAGTAAACTAGTTTTATGTCCTTAAGTACTGTACTTTTATCAAGCTTTGAGTTAAAAGTGTTTAAAGTTTCTAACTTCATGCTTTCTTAAACTAAAAAATAAACGTTTTGTTAGCAGTATAAAAAAATAACTTTTTTGGATTGACAAAAACAATAGTAATTGGAAAAATTTTGTTTTAATCTTTGATTTTTTTTGTTTTTTGAAGTTTAAGAAGTTTTAAAAAACATTTCAATAGGTTTTAATCACATAGTAAGTTATTATTTTCTTTAGGCACCATTGTGGATATTTTTAAAAATACAATATAACTTAAAGAAATTTTTTCATCTAAGTATGCTTATTGCCTCAGCAAGGTACTTTTTACAAAATTCAAATTTGATGTTGTTCAAAAAAGACTAAGCTTAGAATTAATAGTCCTTCTCTTCAGAAAATATAGTTCTTAATTATTTTTAATTTTGTAAACATACACATAGACAGTGTATTTTTTTACAGTGTAAGTTTTCTCAGAGTATAAAAACAATAAAGTTTTAAACTTTTTTTTTTACTCAGCTAATAATTAAAAATTATTAATTTTGTAAAATAGTATGATCAAGAAATATTCATTTAACAATCCTCATATGTTGAATTGAAAACAAATTTGATTACAAAACTCCAAAAAAAAACCTTCATTCAGTTTTATTTTTTTTAATTAAAAAAACTTTACATGTAACTTTTAAATTTAGTTTAGTTAATTAAGGGCATAGGGGGGGGGTAAACACCCTTTTTTGGTTTTTGATCTTATTTTTTATAGTTTTTACTTAGCTACAAGATGCTTTTTACAGATTTAAAAAATTCAAAATAATTTTTAGATATAGCCAATCAAAGTCGGAGGCAACAATAGGATCCTTATGGGAGGCGCAAACTAAAACGGCAAATAACTAGAAATTACTAAAAATCTATCTCCTCCTATATTTTTTGAGATAACTATCTCAAATTTTCAGGAAATGTTCCTTGCAGTATTTAGAAAATTCTATCGGAACAGAATTTAAAAAAATTTAAAAATAAAAATTTTATAATAAAAAAATAAAAAACTGTTTTTTTTGTTTATTTTCTAAATAATATTTTTATTTTTAAATATTTTACAAATTCCTTCCAACAGAATTTTTTTAATATATCAAGGAAGATTTCCTGAAAGTTTGTAGTAGTTGTCTCAAAAAACGTAGAAGAATATAGATTTTTAGTGAAATAGTCTATTTTTGTCGTTTTAGTTTGCGCCTCCCATAAGGAACCTATTGTTGGGTCCGACTTTGACCGGCTATATCTCAAAAACTATTGTGAAATTTTTAAATCTGTAAAAAGAATTTTTTAGCTTAGTAAAAACTATATAAAATAAGATCAACAACCAAAAAAGGGTGTTCAACCATCACCTTCCCTATGCCCTTAAATCTAACAATAAAAATTTCAAAGAGACTGGCTAAGAGTTGAAGGGTAACATCCGTTTTTTAAAAGATATTATTTTTACCTTGTACTAGTTATAGGTTATACTTGTACTATTTAACTCATTATTTTAGATTGTTGGTACATCAAAAGCATTCTTTTCAAGCATCATTGTTGTGTAATAAAAGTATTTATTAGCTGAGATTGTACAAAATACTACTCGTTTGTAGAAAAAAATAAGACCCCCCTAATAACCTAATTTTATTTTTATTTTAGTATAACTTATTGCCCAAATATAAAAACTAGTTTCTGAAACTAAAATATTATACAAAGTTTCTAAAATTTAGTATTTTAATATTTTAATACATCTAATAAATAATTTTGCAATGGATATTAACACCTGATGTTTACTCAGGTATAACTAATTTCAACTAAAACTTTTTCAGAAGGAAAGAATCAAACATAAAACTACTGAGTTTTGTATTAATTTATATTGAAAAAAAAAAGTATAACAGGATATATTGCGCATAATAGTAGGAGTTTTTAAATAAAAATGCTATTTTTAAATTTTTGATCGTTTATTTTTAAAGTTTAATATCAGTTACTACTTTTTTATTTTTTTGTTACAGGGTTTGATAAAAATGCATAAACATTTAAATATAAATTATTACTACAGGACATATCGCACATAATAGCAGATGTGTTCAAGGGAATATACACGAGAAAAGTGTTTGACAAGGAAACAACTGACAATCTGATCAAGTCGAGCCATGGAAGCACCAGCGATCACCACAGAAAGTGCATGAAACAACTCGAAAAGGTTTATTATTAGTTAATAATTAAAAATAAAACTTGTTAAATAGAAATATTTTCTTTTTTTGTTTAAATGTAGTTAAATACGTGACTCATTTTAAGTTAAGCCTTAAACAACTATTTTTATATACGAACACTACAGAAAGTGCATGAAACAACTGGAAAAGGATCAAGACAAAGTAAAATTATTTCAAAATAAAATAACTATTTATTTAAAAATATTATTTGTTGTTTCTTTTTATATAAGTTAATTAAATATAAGACTATTTATTAATTATCATTTTATCTTCTTAATTTTGATTAACATTATACAAGTATTTTTAGTACAATTGTTTGTATAAAGTTATAGTTTGCATTTTTAGTTGAAAACATATTATTTTAGCTTACCAAATCTTTTGTTACAACAATTTTATTTATTCATTGTTTTTATAGTCAAGTAGTTGATTGCCTAACAGAAATTATCAATTTGAATATTTAAATATCTTTTGTTTCTATACACAAAGAGGCTTGATTTGAGTTATAGACATTATACTACATAGTGGCTACTAAACCTAAAAAAATCCTGAATTTGACAATTTTTGTAAAAAACAAGGAATTTTGAACGAAAATCACTAAAAAGCCTGAAAAACCATTAATTTTAAACAATTTTTGCATTTTAAGTAGTAAAATTTAGATTTGACATGAAAAATAAATCATACAAATGATGAAATGTTGCCATTACCAAACTTATTTTTATAATAAAACATATTTAAAATAGCTTTACAAATATATTTTAAATGTTTTTATACTACTTAGCACAGTTTTTTTACTTCAAACTTACTATAAATTTAAAAAAGACACAAAAACGTCTACTTTCAAAAACCTGGAATAACTTTAGAAAACTTGGAAGAGATTTCTCGAAAAAACAGTGGCCATCCAGATACTAATAATTTAATTTACAGTTAGATATAAATTGTTGGTAGCTCTTTAAAGAGTCTTTTATTTTGTACGATAAAACAAACAGACTACTTTTTACTTTTTGTTGTATACAAGTATAGTAACATTTTATGTGTATTTCAAAACTTTTACTAAACTTTTTTTTTGTAAAAAAAATTAAAGTTGATAAATTTTTTTATTTACATATATTTGCTGCAGTTTTTTTCATTATTATTTGGTTTAAGCTTAAAGGTGTTATTTATTCTTAAGGGTTATAAAGTCTCATTTTAGTTTAGTAACTTAAAATTTAATTATTTTGTAAATGTTTTATTTTGTAGTTTTGGTAAAGATTACTAAATTACACAATGTTTTTTATTTTTAAAGTTGTTTATATTCGTTGCTAGGTTTTAATATTTCCAATATAAAAGGTTATAGGCTTGAGACTATCACGGTCTTCAACTGTTGTTTTTAATTATTTGTTGTGTTTTTGACTAAATAGTATTTTGGTTTTTCGTATTCAATCATGTTGCCGTTTTGTATTTAGTTTTTAGCAAAGATTAGACTACCTTAAAATGTTTATTTTCACTGCGACCATTGTTCCTAATTTCAAATAATAATAGTTTTTACTACTATTATTGTTATTATTTTTTAATACCATTATTATTGACATTATCATTATTATCATTTCAGGCTGAACAAGAATATAAAAAGTTGATTGATGAATATAACACAGTTGAGCAACATATCATAGAGGTTTATTTATATTATTTTATTTAAAAGTATCAATTAAAGTGTTTTAGTTTTTGAAGATATAGTTTTAAAGCAAAAGAGATACTCTTTAATTTTAAGCTTATTTTGGCAACATAAATTTTTATTTGTTTTGGATGTTGAGGTATTTATCAGTTTTGTGTAGAACGGAGTCATTCTGTGAAGCCACACTAAAAGGTAAAGACCCTTTACGGGCCGCAGTGTTTTAGAAAACTTGTTTTAGAGTAAATAACAAAAATACGTATGCACTTATACTTACAATGCATATATCAAATATGTAATTAAATGAAAATGAAACATGCAGCACTTAAAATCCAGATAAAATATTGCTATACTTTCATCTTTAATATTAGTTGTTTTAAAGTTAAGTCGCCAGATATTTTTGGCAAGCCACAGTTAGCTGACCACTGTTGTAGAACTTTATTTTTCGTTTTTTAATGTTCGTTTTATACAAACTTATTTAATCATAATGCTCAAAAACTTGAGAAAATAGTGTCATTTTTTTCAAATAATTTAATAACATGTTTCAAAAAAGCCTATAACTACATTTTTAATTAAAAGGTTTAGGTTTCTAAATGTTCGAACACTTTTTTTATATAATTTTTTCGTAAAACATTCAAAAATGTACATATTCAATTTTTTAACTTAAATGACAAAGTTTTTTAGTTTAACTAATTTGTGATAATTATGCAGGCGAGAATAAGAGCAGAGAAGCAAGATAAAAAGAATTTAAAGAAGGCAGCTGGAAAAATGGGAGTTGAAAAGTATTTAAAACTTGGATTGCCTCCAAGTAAGTTGTTAATGTATATTAATAATTATTTTTCCTTACGCCTTCCCAATTAAAAAATTTAAAACTGTTTATCAGCTTTGTAAAAGTTACTGGCTAACCTTGAATTTTGTGATATTTGTTACACTTAAGCCAATAGTGTAGTCAAGGTATTTTTCAAAAAATATTACTAAATTTATACAAAAAATTAAAGTATGAGCATTGAATTTGAAGTAATTTAATGAAAAAGAAAAAAATTTGTCACTGTTTTGCAAAAAGCTTCAAATACAAATAAATGTATGCACCATAACTGTTTTCTAGTCAATTTTCTCTAAAACTTAAAAGTTAATTAAAATTTCATATTTTGAGCTAGAGACTAAAAGTTATAGAAATATTTCTTTATTAGATAAATAATAACATGTTAAATTTTTTCATGGCCCAAAAATTACAAAAAAAAAACGAACTTTGGAAGATAATAAAGCTTTTTAAAGTTATAAAACTTAATTTTTAAATTTATTTATTTACAAAGGCAACAATGTTTCTCCCGTAAGGGATCTTCAGGCCTGCAAAATTAAATAAACATAAGACGATGGACAACTTAAAAAAAATTCAATAATGCAAAAAATTATAAATTATAATTGAATTCAAACTAAATTTAAAAAAATGTATAGTGTTATTACTAGATAATTAGTTAACAAAATTAAAAGTTTTGTAATAATGAAAAAGACTTTATAAATTTTAAATATGATTTATACTTACAATAGATGATTTATTCTATATAAATTTGGATTTAGCTTATAAAAACACAAAACAAAATGGCGCTTAACAAATGAGGGTACAAGTAATAACAAAAATAGAAATAAGTGATAAAAGGATTAAATACGCTAAGTTTTAAAATAAAATTTCCTAAAGTGCGGGCAGGTGTAGAAGAGCTCTTGTATTTTGTTTAAAATTTGTTTCTTATTAGCAAGTGCTACTTCTATTTTTTCCAAATTGCAAGTCTTACAGATTTTACCTATATTCTTTATTTCTCTGATCTTATACATTATGCTCCATCTTAAATCGTAGCAAGTGTTATTGTTTTTTAGTCTCCAAATGTACTTGGAAAGCTCTGTTCCCTTGTTATTTTCATTCTTAATGTCACTAATGTGCGCATACCATCTCTTTTTGAACTGGCCTCCTGTGGATCCTATGTATTCTTTTGTTTCGATCTGACTGGTAATCGTCGCCTTATAAACAAAATTCCCCTGCAAGCATTTGCCACTTAAGGGGCAGGAGTCTTTGTCGCGGCAGTTGCACGTTTTATCCTCTTGGTTCTTATGATTCAGTTTATTTAGTATCTTCCTATGTTGCTACTTATTAGTGATTTGACATTATCCATACAACAGTATGATATTTTGCAATTACTTCTGTTGAAGATCTTTTTCATGCTCTCTGTTTTGAAATGTTTTTCAATTAGGTCTAAGAATTTCCTCCCAATGTTAGTTTTTACTGACTGGCAGTATGGGGGATTAAAGTACATAATTCTTCTTGTCAACAGGGTTCATATTCAAGCTTGTGTTTGAAGTTGGATTGGAGCAGTGCAATTTATTTTAATTATAAAACTTCATTTATATTTTATTAAAAGACAATAGTTCATGAATGAACTTATAAATTAATGAAGATTGAAATGAAAGTGTTTTTTATTTTTGTATATTTACAAGGTAGGCAAAAAACCTGGAATCCTGGAAGAACCTGGAATTTGACAATTTAGGCTTAAAAAAACCTGGACAAACCTTGAATTTGAGAAATTTTGAAAAAACCGGGAATTTTGAACAAAAATTACCAAAAAATCTGGAATGTTAAACTACCTTTACATATTAAGTAGTAAATTTCGATTTGACACAAAAAATCTATCGTATAGATAAAGTTTTTTTTGTCATCTACAGTTTTTTAATAAAAAACACATTTAAAGAAAGTTTAAGACATTTTTTCAATGTTATTATACTATTTAACACAGTTTTTTTTACCTTAAACTTTATTTTAAACTATAAATAGTCCCTAAAACCTAGAAGAATTTTTAAAGTCCTTGGGAAAATTTGCTAAAAACATTTGGCAACCCTGTATTTACAAACTTTGCTTTTACGAGGAACCTTTTGAATTCGCCAACTTTGACACTTATAATAAAATAAAAGGCCTACTGTCATCCGGGATCGGCTATATACTTAATTGTGCATAGAGAATAAAATAAATGATGATAATAAATTCAAAAAATACAGTGATGCAATAAATAAAACAAATAGATAATAGTACAAATAAAAGAAAATAAAAAAAAAACATTCCGCCTTTCATTTCTTTGTCTTCTTTAGTTTCTTGAAATATTCTTATTGCCTTTCTTTCAGTCGTTTGTGTACAGTAGATCTCCATTTGGCGCAGTCATTTGCAAGCAATTCTAACCTATCAGTTTTTATGTTCAAGCTTTTTAGTCACGCTTGCAAACTCCTTAAAACGTAATTTTGGACGACCTCGGTTGCATTTGCCAACGACCAACTCGCTATACAACAGATACTTTGAGATTCGCTCAGCACCCATCCTCAGAACATGACCGAGCCAGCGAAGCCTGCGCTGACTGAAGGTAAAGTACGCTTATAACTCTAAAATAACACCTTGAGTTCTGTAAAGACGTAGAAAGTTTCCTATAGCTTGGACAAAAATCTTCAGAATAAATCAACTTGTAAAAAACAATTTACACTTCCTGTGGCCTAAAGTTCTTGAAAATTAAAATTCAAACTTATCTTGACTTTTATTTAATTAGGTATACATAAAGCCTGGACTATCAACAAGTTTTTTTTGACGGTCATTAAAAATATAAAAATCAAACGGCTAAATCTGTTTAAGTATGTATGAGGACTACCTCAGGATAAGTTAATATTGTTTGTTTTAGTGTTGTATATTTTATAAATGTTTACTTAAAAACGTGTGCAAGTTTGTTTTATACAACGTTGTTATTTTTTATGTTTTGCAAATTAGTTTGAATACCTCCAAGCAGATTCATATTGATGCTTATTTTTTGTTATTTTAAATAGTTTGGGACAGACACTTTTCAGTAGCTTTGTTGAGTACATGTCCTTAGTTTTACTATATTTTCAAATTTCATCTGTATTTACTTTTACATAACTTTTTGGCTTTACTTAGATAAAATTGAAAACATGCTACACATATAAAAGTTGTATTTCTTACATTTTTCAACCCTTTGCAGACATAAATTAAAGCTTTTGATTATTTCTTTTTTTTATGTTGAAAAATTACTTTTTATACTGACCTCTATGTTTGCTTTATCTAATAAAATTAACTTTAAAGATTATTTCAAATAAGCAGCACAAACCAAAACGGCTGCATAAATTTGAGAAAGTTTACTAATTTACACTAGATACATGTATTTTCATGCTGTAATAAAGGGTATTAATTACACTCAAGTTATTATAAACCAAAATGACTGACATATTTTTCAACATGTAATAACAATATTAACAGAGTGGCTAAATTTAAAGAAAATAAAAACTACCAGTGCGGTATCACCTCTAGATTAAGAACTTAGGCTAGAGTTTGCTAAGGTAGTTATATCGCTCCTTCAGGAACTTTTTTGGAGGGCGTTAATTAGTAAATCAGTGAATAAGCAAATTTGGGAAACCTGACTTAGAAACACAAACTATTCTCGCAGTGAAGCGGTTTTTGTTAAGAAGTTCACCTGGAATTTTTTGCAAATATGATTCAAAGCACATAACTACTATATATTATTGCATTTCAATGTAAATGTAGTAAAAAACTTATAGTTTATAAGAGTACTTAAATATTCATTTATAAAAGATAATCATATTTTTTAATTATATTTACAAACTTTAAGGTACTATATAATTTTTTATATATTAGCACAATCTTCATTTCGAACTTTGTCAAGACTGAGATTTATCATGTAGAATATACGAACATTAACTATCAATGCACTTGAGAGTTTTGTTAATGTTTTTAACTATTTTAATATTTTTATAATTGATATTGCTGAAGTAACAAAATATTTGTACAGGGAACTATTCAAACGTCCTTCCTTTAATGAAATCTGTTATTTTTTATTTTGTTTTAACTATACTTATCATTTTTTATTTATTTTATAGATAGTTGAACAGTCAAGAAGTGATTTTATTTTAATCTATAATAATTTGACTGCTTTTTTATTTTATTATTTATTGTGTTCACTTTAAAGTAGCTAATCTTTCATTTAAGTAACGCCTGTTGAACCAGCTATAACAATTCAGCTCAACAGCCGTTTCAGTATATATAATGTTTAATTGAAGAAGTACAATGTGTTATTTTTTCTAAATATGTCAATTTTTTTATTCGCTTGGTTAATAGTAATATTTTCTAACATATTATTCAGCTTTTTAGGGCAATCATTATTTGGATACCGTTAGAATTATTAAAAAATTAAATGTTTTTTATCTAAAATGTTTTTATTGTTTGTATATATTATATTTTAGTAAAAACCTCATTTAGGGATTTTTTGATAATGAGTTATTTGACAAATACAATCTTATTGATCCAAAAATAATTTTAATTTTTTTTTGTTGCAGTACAATCTTCATTCAGAGACTGTCTTGACAATGATTTATTGAAAAAATACAATTTGATAATACCAACTGATGTTTTTCCACCTGATAGACAAATTGGTCTCAATGCCCCTTCAGGTTTGTTTTAAATTGATTATTGGTACTTAATACTGTTTATAACCTTTTACTCAAGTTTTAGTTTTCTAAGTTAGACTACAAAAATATATTCTTCTGTTTTTTTAACAAGTAATATTGTTTTAACTTTTTACTTAATTTTATTATTTACTAGGTAAAAATTAGAAATATTTTTGACATCCCGGACGTTTTGTTCTAGAAGCTATTTTTTATCTAAAATAGTTTTTTTTAACGGTTTTTTTTCTGGTCAGTTTGTTTTTGAGAATCGCTAAACTAAAAGCTTATGATTCTAATTTGATTGTTTTTAAGTCAAAGTTTTTCTCAAAACTTACCATGTCCCAGATTGGAAAAAGATTTTTAATCAGATTACATTATACTTCGTATTATAAAATATAATTAAACAAAATTGTTTTAATTGAATGTTGAGAGAGATATAAGTATACAAAAACACTTAAAATTCTATAAATGTCTTTCTTATTTATGGCTTTTCAATTTTAAGATTTTCCTGTGTTTACATTAATTACAATTATATACTTTTTGAAACTAACATTTTTAAAACAAATTTCATTAAAAAATTCATTTCATTGTTTTAATTACTATAATTTATAATAAAAAACTTAATTTTTTTTGTCGAAATAGTTTTTACTTCAAAAAGTTGTTACCGATATTTTCCTAGACTAAACTAATTTATTGACTTTTTTTAATTCATCTAATTGCAAAAAAACTCTACATTTTAAAATTATTTTACTGTATTCGGTCATCGTTATTTTCCATGATTTTTTTTATAAGCTAAGCTAATAACATGTAAAAAGTAACTTCGATAGAAACTAGACATTTAGTAAGGCCATAGGGGGGTTCAAATTATTTTTAATTTTCTAATAAATGATATGACTAGTCAAAGTCGGGCCGCATAATAGGTTCCTTATGGAAAGGGAAAACTAAAATAGCGAAAAAAGAATATTTTATTTTAAATCTATCTCCTCCTACATTTTTCAAACAATCTTCTTCAAACTTTCACTGTCTAATTTTTATACAATAACAAAAAAACGTTACTTTGGAATTAAAAAAAAATTTGTAATTTTTTTTTTTTATTAATTTTTTTTTTGTGATAAAATTTTAATTTTTTACATTATTAAAATTCTAAAGTAACGTTTTTTCCTATAAATATAAGAAACATTTCCTGAAAGTTTGAAGAAGATTGCTTGAAAAATGAAGGAGGAGATAGATTTTTAGTGAATTTTTAAATTTCCGAGAAAATTGACCCCGAAAAATTTGTGGTCCATACGTTTGTATCGGAAACTTTGTATTAAAGTTACAATATATCAAAAGTTAAAGAGTATTTTGAAATCTATAAAACAGGCTTGTAGTTTGTATTTAAAGCTTTCATATAAAAGCCAAAGTTAATTTTGCTAAAGAAAATGTCGGACCCCTCCCGCTTTGGCCATTACTTAAAGTAAAAATTAAACATTCGTCTATTTAAAACGTTGAAATTAAGTATGATGTGTTAATAAAAACAAAAGCATATAAAATCTACCAGTAGATATGATTAATTTTGTACCCAAAACTGTTTTTTTTTTCTTTTATCAGGCATCAATAGATAAAGTTGTACAACGGTTTTTGTTGAGAGCATCTAGATTTTTTTATACTTGGATATTAAATAGCTTTTTTACCTTAAACACTTCGATGCTTTTATTTTTAAAATTTTCTCCATACTCTGCAGACCATTGAAACGTCCAGTTTTGATAATTTTTATTTTAGTTGATAATTTTGTTTACTGTCCAACGTTTGACCCAGGTTTACTATATATTTTCAGTTTAAAGTTTTGTCTATTATTATTTGTATATAAAATAAGGTTAAACTCTAGTAAAAACTAACTTATAATTTTATGATACCAGATAAGGTCGTAACTTTTATTTTTGCACCGAAACCTGATAGTAATTTTTTTTTTAATTTGCACTAACAATATTATTTAAAAACCAACTTTAAAAAAACGTTAACACAGAAATAAAAGTGCCCAATTACCAGAGGTCGACAATAGTTTCCAATGCAAGAACAACAAAAGAAGAAAAAAGTTGCGGATACATTCCTGAAACTGCGCACTATTTTACAGTTTGTTTTAAATATTTATTAAAATGTTTCTGAAACTACACATTGTTTTACAAATTGTTTATTGAAATGTTCCTGTAACTACTCATTATTTTACAGGTTGTTTGATTTTTTTATTGATATGTTCCTGAAACTACACATTATTTTATAGACTGTTAATATTTCCTGATGTTTTCTTAAAATGAACAGTGTTAATTTGTTAAACCTAAGCTCTAACACTGTATAGTCTGTTTTCATATTTATTTTTTATAGTATATATTTATGCCAATTATTTTTATTTGTAAAAATGCACTTTATATACTTAATTAAGTGGTTCATTGTATATTTGTTCTTCCTTTTGTTCAAAAAAATGTTAATGAAAAAGTTTTTTTATTTTATTTAAAGGTAAATTTGAGTTTATTTTTAATTATTTTCTATATTAAAAAGAGCAAAGCTTGATTTAAGTTAAGTTTATTTTTGTGCGTGCTAAAACTTGCAAGCTAATAAAATGTCAGTCTATATCACATTTTTTAATCTAGTAAAACATTTGTCTCAGGAAAATCATATTTTGTTCAGGTACATTTTGACGTCTACAATTTATTGTGCAAATCTTCTCTATTTTCATAGTGACTTATCAGAAATAAGTATATAATATGTACAGTGTAACAACTTTTTTTGAGAAAATCAAGTAGTTTATCAGACATAAACATAAAAAAAATCTAGTATTTTCTGTTTTAATGCTACTATAAAAATTTACTCTAACCTTTACTGATTTTAGTTTAGAAAAATTTTTAGTAAATTCAAAAGAGACTCTAATCAAAATAGCACCACGAACTTGTAGATCCGACAAAGTCTTCATCTTATTAATTTTTTATCAAAAAATATAACTAATTTAAAAAAAACTCTTTTCAAAAGATACCAAGATTTTGATAACCCAATTGAATCGTCATCTTGGAAACAATCCTAACAATTACCATTATCAGTTCATTTGCTGATATTTCATTCTTTTAAATCAGGCTTTCCCAAAGTGGGCCAGGTAGTCTCCTTGGGGCCATGAACAGCAAAGGGGTCACAGGAAAGCCATGAGGTCATAGTTTTACACTAGATGTTCTGGATTTGATGACGAAGAGCAAAAAAAAGGTCCTAGGCGGTTTTAATGGTAGTTTTTTGAGTAATCTTGCTGGAATGGGCCATAGATTTTTTAATTTCTGTTTAGGGGGTCTTATGAAAAAAGTTTGGGAAACCCTGTTTTAAATGCTTGTACACAACTTGTGGCAGGGAACGGGTCAGAAAAGCACGGGTGACACTTTAGCACGGTGTGACACTTTAGCACGGGATGACACTTTAGCACGGTGTGACACTTTAGCACGGTGTGACACTTAAGCACGGTGTGACACTTTAGCACGGGGTGACACTTTAGCACGGTGTGACACTTAAGCACGGTGTGACACTTTAGCACGGGGTGACACTTTAGCACGGTGTGACACTTTAGCACGGGGTGACACTTTAGCACGGCGTCACTTTAGCACGGCGTCACTTTAGCACGGTGTCACTTTAGCACGGTGTGACACTTTAGCACGGGTGACACTTTAGCACGGCGTCACTTAAGCACGGGGTGACACTTTAGCACGGGATGACACTTTAGCACGGCGTCACTTTAGCACGGCGTCATTTTAGCATGGAATGACACATTTGTTTATGCTTATATGTTATGTTGAAAAATATGAAAATAAACTATACAACATAATACTACAAGCTTTTATATGTTTCAAGTTAAAGCTTCAACTAAAACTTTGTATTTAATATAGAATTACACTAGTTACTCTATGGCAAACCTCAACTTAATAATAACAATACAAAAATAATTTTAAGAATTCTATCAAATCATTTTATTAAGATATTTTAACTAACGTATTTAAATATTTACTATCATACTTTAAACGTAAAACTACTTGTTTAAACCTAGCAACAAAAGTACCTAGCAACTAATAAATACTAGTATATTAGTAAATACGTTAAATAAAAGTGTAAATGTGTAAAATTTATATATAGACTGCAACAAAAGTAAATAAAACTATTTTAAAATTTTCTCTGTCTATTTAGGTTTTCTATTCTTTTATATTTTAAGAAATAGTACAATTTGAAGTTTGATCAGTAAAATTTTTATTTGATTATTTTAAGCCGATTGTTTCAAAAGTGTTTGTACTCATGTTTGCATTTTACCATCTGCCGATATTGTTACTTTTATATATGCGGGTTTAGCGTTTAACTGACTTAACACGTTATTATAAGATAGGTCTTAGATGGTTTCTTAAGTTACTTTTAAATTAAGTTGACATGTTAATAAAGTCGATGTATTAAATCCAAATTAAACTTTTACTATTAACTTAATATTTTATAGGTGCTAAACGAACTATTGTTTATTAAAAAGGATTTAAAAAACAGTTAACTATTTAAATTTAGACTAGTTGTAATAAAATCGAGTCAAGGAAATGGTGTATTTACAATTAATAAACTGCGAAACATAAAGATGATAAAAAACTAAAGAACATGAATGCCAACTAATCGAAATACCGAATCAAAGAAACAGAACACAAAAGTTTCGTTTAAACTAAATTCTTGAACAACTGAGCAAGATAATAATGGCGTCAAGTTAACTGTGCAAAATCACAGCCAAAATGAGCTCATAACAACGGCAACAAGTTACTGCCAAAACAGTACAATAAAATGAACCCAACAAAAAGAAAAGTAATTTTCCCCGCTAATCGACGCAAAGCCGTTGCAGTATTTATTTATTTTAAGCTTTTTATTAAAAAAAATTTGAACATAATTTAAATGTAAGGTCTAAAAAATTTAACAACATAAACTTACCGACTATTAAAAAAATAGGGTGAAAGAACAGTTGTTAACACAAATATATAAGTAAACAAACTTAATTTGATCATTCTACTTAAGTGTCACTCCGTGCTTAAGAATCATTTTGTGCAAAAGAATCAATCAGTGATAAAGTTACACTCCGTGTTAAAGTATCACCCCGTGCTAAAGTGAAGCCGTGCTAAAGTGACACTCCGTGCTAAAGTGTCATCCCGTGCTAAAGTGTCACTCCGTGCTAAAGTGACGCCGTGCTAAAGTGTCACCCCGTGCTAAAGAGATGCCGTGCTAAAGTGTCATCCCGTGCTAAAGTGACACTCCGTGCTAAAGTGTCACCCCGTGCTAAAGAGACGCCGTGCTAAAGTGACACGCCGTGCTAAAGTGACACTCCGTGCTAAAGTGATCCCGTGCTAAAGTGTCACTCCGTGCTAAAGTGACGCCGTGCTAAAGTGTCACCCCGTGCTAAAGAGATGCCGTGCTAAAGTGTCATCCCGTGCTAAAGTGACACTCCGTGCTAAAGTGACGCCGTGCTAAAGTGTCACCCCGTGCTAAAGAGACGCCGTGCTAAAGTGACGCCGTGCTAAAGTGACACTCCGTGCTAAAGTGACGCCGTGCTAAAGTGACACTCCGTGCTAAAGTGACGCCGTGCTAAAGTGTCACTCCGTGCTAAAGTGTCACTCCGTGCTAAAGTGCCACTCCGTGCTAAAGTGACGCCGTGCTAAAGTGTCACACCGTGCTAAAGTGTCACCCCGTGTTAAAGTGTCACTCCGTGCTAAAGTGTCACCCCGTGCTTAAGTGTCACACCGTGCTAAAGTGTCACCCCGTGCTAAAGTGTCATCCCGTGCTAAAGTGACACTCCGTGCTAAAGTGACGCTGTGCTTTTCTGACACCTACCCGTTGTGGCAACAGCACTCCATCCTATACTTGTATTTTTTCATTACAAACATTTGCATCTTTTTCACAGCACCGCGATTTCGAGGAGCCGGACAAGTCGTGCGAGGCTGACAAGACACGCGAGGAGGAGGAGTTCGGGGAGGACGTGAGGAACCTGAAGGACCTGAAGAGGAACTTGTGGCGGAGGAACATGCGCACGGTGGACCGGGTGGAAGAGAGGAAGGCGCTGAAGAACATCAGCGAGAGGTGATTTGAAAAATTTGTTTGGATTTTTATTTGTGTTTATATAAACCTAAAAGAAAAACTCAGGTAAAATATTCCTGAAGAGCTGATTTTTCTAATAAAAATAAAATATTGAAGAACATCAGCGAGAGGTGATTTGAAATATTCGTTTAGATATTTGGTTGTATTGCTGACTTTAAAACTATTGTTATATGCTTAATTTAAAAATGTATGTTTATACCATCGGTTTATAAAATTTCTATACTTTTAAAAAACAAAATATTTCAAAGTAAAATGTTCCTAAAGAGCTGATTTTTCTAATTAAAATTAAAATAAAACACTGAAGAATATCAGTGGAAGGTGATTTTTTGATTATTTTTTACTTTAAAATTCTTACTGTACAAGAACTTAGAGTTAAAAAAAAATAAGTATCTTATTATGACTTTGTTAGAAATATTAATATGTACTTAGAATATCAGCAAAATATGTTTAACTAAAGTGTTTTGATTTTTTTATACTAACTTATTTCGATAGGTATAAAACTGTTTTATATTGGATGCTTAGTTTTATTTGTTTAGTTTTTGTACTTTTTTTTTTACTGAAAGAAGGCACTCAAACATATCAGTAACAAATATAAAATTGTTTTTTAACTTTTGTTACTTAAGCAGTTTTTTTTATGTTTGCAAGCAGTCATAGTTAAGCAAATAAAAGTGTTCAAATATATAAGTAAAAGGCATAAAGTTAAATTATATTCAAAGAGTTATTAATTCATGATATACTTCTTCTTATAGTGGAAATTAGTAAAAAATAGTAAATAGTTTTTATGACTTTCTTAGAAGAAAAAAGCTTAAAAATATTACTGTATTGTTCATGTTGTTAAAATATAGTACATCAAGTTTATATATTTTTTAGTTTTACTATATTTTTGTGTACATGCGTATATGTAAAAACATTAATCTGTTTGGAAAATGACATCATTGAAAAATTAAATAAATTATCATTATTTTTAGAAAGTATTGCAGTAGTTTAAAATACGCTTATTTAAACAAACTGTATATTTATTTTTTTAATACTTAGATTCTTTTTTATATAACATAAGTATCTATTAATTTATAACCCAAAATATTTAAAAAATAACTAAAGGAATTTTAATTTCAAACTACTTTTGCGAGCTCGTCTCCTGTCACTTTTTACAACTTTTAAGTTCTTCTTTCAATTGCTATAAAATTCACAATTTTTCCACAGACACGATTTCCTGAAGAACCCTCGGTTCCTGCCCAACAAGAACCCGAGGGGCGCGAAGCTGCTCACCAAGATGCAGCCCGAGAAGAAGGTGTTCAAGCACGACACAAAGTGCGTTGAAAAGAGGTTTGTTTGTTTTATTTTATTATTATAGTAAAATGTAAGTTTGTTACTAGAGTAAAGATGTTCCATGTTGAAGCATAGTATGTACTGTGTTGAAAATAAAGTTTTATAAAATATCATACTTAGTTTTACAAATGTGTTGAAAAAATGCAGTTATTCTGTCTTTTTTATTAAAATATTAAAGTGTTTTTTATTTTACAGGGTAAGTGTGCATCAGGCTAAATCAGTTTTTTAAAAACAAATTGCAAAATATTAGTTCTTTTCAGTTGTTTGCTTGAAAATTTTTAAATTTAAGTTTATGCCATTTTAAATGCTTAAAAATTTATTTATTAAAAAAGAATTTGAAATTATTTTTAACTTCTTGAATAAATCTTATTAAGGAGTGAATTTATAACTAAATATAGTTTTAATTATTAAATACAAAATTAGCCAGTAATTTGTAAAAATAAATGCTTAAAACCTTTTGTTGACTGTCTAAAATATTTTTAAGAATCTTCATTATTTTGTTTTGAGTAGATTATATACGTCATAATTGTGAAAGTTCATAAAAAAATGCAGTTTAAACATTACAGTTTAATTCAACAACTTTTGTTTGAATTTGTTTACATCAGCTATGTTTTAGAGCTTAGTTGGTTTTATTTTTTTTAGAGCTTAGTTGGTTTTACTGTTTTAATTTCTAATTTAGCAGCTTTATACTATATAATTTTTAGGTTAAAACTCTTAGCAGTTTGAAAATATATGTTACTGTATATTTATTTAAAGTTGTTAAAGACATTCACAGCACTAAAACTTAGCTATAAGATATAAATACTAATTTTGTAGGAGTACAAAGTTTAGGTACGATTCATTCTTCTTTACAAGAACAAAATATTAAAGGTTTTTTTTTAACTTAAATGCTAGCTTTTTAAATCTGATACGACATCAACAATCACTGTATTTATTTAGATTTGAAGTTTAGGATTTAAAATTATTTATCAACTTTAAGTATTAATCAAACTACTGTAAAAAGCATTTTTTACTTATTTTAGTACTCGTGTAAGCCTTTCATTATTAATGTAGTAATACACAACGTCGTTTTATTATAAGTTTTCTGGTTATAATGATTTACTTAAAGCTTAATTAAATTGAACATTTATGTTTAGTAATGTCTAGTAAATTTTTTAATTATTAATAGATTTAATATAAGACTTATTGTAAATGTTATCACTGAATTTGTTATGTGAAGGGCATAGGGTGCGGGGGGGTCAGTCACGCTTTTCACAATTTAGTCTTATTTATTGAGTCGTAACTAAGCTACAAGTTGCTTTTTGTAGATTTTAAAAGCTCAAAATAATTTTTAAGATAAAGCTGGTTAAAGTCGGAGATTACAATAGTACTTATTGAAACCCCCAATTCCAAAATGACTTCTAAAGGGGGTCTTAGTTAGTACTATTGTAGCCTCCGACTTCAACCGGCTTTATCTCAAAAATTTTTTTGAGCTTTTTAATCTTGACTTAAACAATATCAGGCTAAATCACTCTCAATCAGGCTAAATGAAAAAAGAATTTGCGCACGAACCCTGATTTTAGCTGAGCGTTCTAAATAATTCAAGATTGACATTTAAAACTAAGCATAATAAAAATATAAGTTAATAACTTAAAAACAAATTTTAATATAAAATAAAGTAGAGCATCTTATTATTATTTTTCTTATAGACTCTGAAAAATCTATAAAATTAAATTTAATTTATCATACTCCATAAAGTTTAATTTTTAAATAAATTTTTTCAACAAAAATATTTGATCAATTTAAATAGTACTAATTAGAATAAGTTTACAATTTATCTTATTAAAAAAAAAGCTTCAAAAATTTATTTTGTACCTTTAAAACACTTACGATAACAACTTATTTAATGACTTTTTTTAAAACTCTTCATTTACAAATTTATAATTTTTATATATTAAAATGTTTCAAT
This sequence comes from Thalia democratica, assembly GCF_965202585.1. Classification (NCBI taxonomy): domain Eukaryota; kingdom Metazoa; phylum Chordata; class Thaliacea; order Salpida; family Salpidae; genus Thalia; species Thalia democratica. Next base: position 39,052,229 of record NC_139165.1, on the reverse strand, counting down.
TTATTAATTATATATTTTAGAGCAAACAAGAACATTCAGTATTTTAAATGCACCCCCGAAACACTTAAGTTCACTGAATGGTCTGTCGGAAACGTTTACGAGGTTTTTTTTATTAATATGATAACATAAGATCAAATTTGAAAACAATCTATTTTGATTTTATCTTCAATAAAAAAAATTTACGAACTATTTTAGTTTTAAATAAAGTTTAGCATATCTCAAATCCTAAGCTTGGTTTGTATTTCTATATCTGTTTAAAAAAAATCAACTGAAAAAAGTTTAACGATTGCTTGTTTTTTATTTCTGCAAATTTTAAACAATTTACTTTGATAATATTTTTTTTTATTACGTTTATTTTCAATATTTATGTCAAGGCTAGTTTAATTTAATTATAGTGCCTTTACAAACTTTGCTATATGTACTATGATTATAATGAAGAACTTTTAGTAATATCGCTAACTTTAGGTAATTATGTGTAAAAAAATTTTCGTCAATGGTTTTTGCCCAAACGTATATAGCCTCCTTTTAAATAGTTTGAGCTAAGCTTTTCTTTGCAAGTTTTATTTTTATTTTCAACTTAAGTTTAATTTTTATACAAAAGCTTTTAGTCAAGTGATTGTAAATTATCTTTTCTAATAATGCTATAAGTTTTTTAAAATAGAACATATAATAATAGGAACATACTTTATTTTCAAACATTACTGGTTAAAACACAAAAAGACAGTTAAAAGTATATTTATAAAGATGTTTCAGGATAAAAGTTATATAAACAATTCTTTATGTTGAGTAAATTTAAAAACTTAAAAAAACTCTAAAAATTTCAAATAAAGCTGAAGTTATTTCTGTAAAAATTGTTTCACCAGCATTTTCATAAGCGGTGCTGTGAAAAAAGTGACTATGTTCTAAAAATATGAAGGAAAAAAAATGTGGAGATGCCGGGAATTGAACCCGGGGCCTCACGCATGCGAAGCGCGCGCTCTACCCCTGAGCTACATCCCCACTTGATAATAATGCATTAGTCCGGTTTATATACACAAGTTGCGGTTATTCTATCATCAGCTTACATAAACAATGTACATATGTATAGTATAGTAAATATATAACAAACCTTTTTTTGATAGGTAAGGTGTCTTTTTTTTCAACAATGTTTTCAATGATGAGATGGTCTAGTTTTACAGAATAATAAAACATTTTATCACTCAAATCGTTGAGTTATAAATATATAAACATAATATACCGTTTGATACTAAAAATCTCTGTTTAAAATCTAATTTATCCCTTAGCTACATCCCTACTTGTTTAGGCTGTTTTAATTTGGTTCATACAAATACACTGTGTTTTTTCTTAAATTTTTGTACATATTGTATATTGTATAAAATATATATATGTATTATATGTCACATTACCTTCATTATTACTACGTCATAACATTTATAAAATTTTGATGTTCTAAATTTCTGCAAAACATGTTTAATAGACTAAAGTTTTACTGAGGAATATATGAGATAGAGTTATCTCATATATGAAACAGCTGTATATAACTGTTGTTATTATATAAAGAAAAAACATAACAAAACACACTTGAATTTCTTTTAATTTATTTGAGTACTTACGTAGTAAGGCTTATCAAAAATTGTAAAAGTTGTAAAAATTGTAAAGTTTTATTAGTTCAGCAAAGTTCTACTATATAAGCATTTAGTTAGTTTTTATAATTTAAAGCTTTAACTACTAATAATTTTTTTTTTCAACTACAATTCAGTTTAAATTAGTAAGGTACAATTTTTGATAAGCATTACTACGAAAGTAATAAAATAAATTTAAGAAAAAATGAAATGTGTTTTGTTATATTTTCAAATAAGTTATGCACTGGAAAAAAAGTTGTCAAAAAAAAAATATATATATATATTATACAATATGTACAAAAAAAGTTTTGATTTATTGAAAATGTGTGTTTACTTTATAATTTACATTAATTATCTATTTATGTTTAGTTACACTTTCCAATCAAAGTATAATAATGCAATAACTAAGTAATTGTAATAAAAAAAGTTGATACAAAACACATAAGCATGAAAGCAAAAACATTTTTTACTACAACTCGTAAATTTTAACGAAAATCGTATTCTTATACAACAGGGAACGATAGAATTTTGCAATGTGAGCGCTTCAAGCAGAACATTGAAAGTTTTACCGCCAAAAACATCTTACTTTTCATTGGGACTCGGTAGTTTTAATTTTATTCTGTTAAACTTTATAATTTTGTTTTCACAACTAAAGACATCTTACTTTTCATTAGGACTTGGTTGGTTATCACTGTTTTATTTTAGCTACTACAAGTTGTAATACCAGATTTATAACTTTTGATAATATAATAGTTATTATACTTCATTAAAACTCATGCAAGTGTTTCACACTGAAATAAATTTTAGTTTTTGTTTGATGTTTTTAGTTTTTAAACTAGTTCGATATACGAAACACAATTAAGTCAGCTTAATTAACAAACGGGTAAAAATGTTTCAGCTAGTCAATCTGTTGTATTCAAATTATAAAAAAAAAGCATATTTTATTTTAGTTCATTTTTGAACTTTTCCTGATTATATATTAGCTAATTTGATTTAAAATACATTTTTTTAAGTTAAAAGAAATATATAGTATAAAGTATTTATAAAAATCACAATTAAACGTAAAGAATTTTTATTTACACATTTCAGTTAATTTTCAAAAGAGAATAACATCAACTACATCAAAAAAGTACAATTTACAATTTTTACATACTTCTCTCACCTTAGGTAAATACCCGGGAAGCGAGGGGATAGTTGCGCCCGGCATGTCGGTGAGGTTCAACGTCAAGTTCATGCCCGACTCTCTGTGCGATTACGACGACGAGCTGGTTATGACGTCACAAGCCGATAGTGACGTGACCATCAAGTTGAAAGCATCCAGGCCCCCGCCCGTGCTAACAAGTTTGTTTTTGTCTATTTGTTTTTGTATTTACGAGATTTTTATTTTAAACTTAAATATTGGCTATTTATTATTACTCTAACTTAAATAGATTTATGCAAGTTATATATTTTATTTGCGACCGGTTTCGGTGTAAAGGGATTGCGACCTTTTCAAGCAAAAAATAAAATATTAAACTGCTCTAACTAAATTTACTAGTTTTGAAAGTTTTATACGCTGTTATTATTCTTTATTGTTTAATTGATTATATATTTTTTAATATTAAGGCTAAAATAATTGATTAAATTTTTTGACTGGTGTATATTTTCCAAACTTATGACTAACTATTATTTTTCATTACTAACTTCTAAAGATTTTGATGGAATACTTTTATGTTAATTAATATTTTATAAGTAACATTTTTCAATTAAATTATGTTTAAAAACAGTTCAATGAAAGTTAAATATTTAATATGTTTTCAAAATGTCATGATATTTATGTTTTTGTATAATTATTACTATTATTATCATCTTTGTTTTATTCCTACTTTTTTTTAATCATTTAGTACATAGCTAATAACTGCTACAAGCACATTTAAAAAAGTAGTTTACTTACATCAGAATATTTAGTGGTACATATATTTCATATAATAAATACTTTCGTATTAATAATTGTATTGAAAACTAGTTGTGCAAAAAAAATCAATAACAAGTTGATAAACAAGGTCTTACACGAAAAAATCACCAAATACTAAATACATATATGTTTACTGAATACATCTAAAACTTCTTAGCCTTTATTAATAAATAAATCACATTTACACAATTACAAATATTCGAAAACGTTACAGTATTTTTGTTTTTATACTAATTATGCAACTTTTGATAGAAATATACATGAATGAAATTTAGTTATTGTAATCCATTAAAAATACTTAGTTGTTCTAAATTGTGTAAATATTTGAAATTTAAAACAAAAACACTACTTTTGGTCAAAGACCTCGTCAGTGCTGATAAAAAAATGTCTTACAGTCACGAGAATTTGTATTTAAACAGATAAGTAAAATTAAATTTTTACTTATAGACAGAGAGTTAAATTCTAATAATAGGTAAAGTTTAATCAAATAATAAAATTTAACAAGTTAAGGTTTTAAGTAAAAAATTAATTTAATTGTTTAAATACTGTTTTCCATTACTGTTATCTATCTTTTTAGATTTTTTATATAAGCACTGACGAGGTCTTTGACCGAAACTTAGTTTGCATAATAAAGTCTCCAATAAATATCTAAAAAAAACATTATTTTAAATAAGATATCCAAACAAGAAGCAACCACAAATGCAATATGCAAGTAAATTAATTTCAATTACAACATCAAGTGCGGTTTATACGACGACATCGCGTTTTATTATGACGTAACAATCGAAATAGGTTTTTAAACGCGATAATGTTAGCTTTGCCAAGCGGCGCCATGGCTTAGTTGGTTAAAGCGCCTGTCTAGTAAACAGGAGATCCCGAGTTCGAATCTCGGTGGTGCCTCGCCTTTAGGATATTTTAGTTAAATCTATTTTAAATTACACTAGGCAATTTACTTTTTTAATCTTTTTTTCAAATTCATTTTAGATATAAAATGTTATAAATATTAATGCTTTGTTAAAAAAGTTAAAGCGGTACATGAATTGTATTTTAAATAAATTTAAATGTTTTAAAGATCACTTATAAAACCGTTTATTTTGGAAAATGTTACTTTACAAAAACAAACTTGATTTTATTAAAAAAATCCTTTTTGCATAGAGACAGCAGATATTGTGATCAGTAAACCTTTAAATACTTCTAGTACATAATTATTCGATTTACGCATGTTTATTTTATATATATATATACATACATAGCTTATTAAAAAAATGACATATTAGTTTTAGTATTAATTGCTTTATTTATACCGTAGACTTCATTAAATTACAGAACTGAACAAGCTTATAACTTACAGATAAGTTTTAGTCAGCCATTGTTTGTTTCTAACATATATGTATTCGTACTAAAGTAATAATCTTTTAAAAGAGAAAGCGTGTACACTTAAATAATAAAATTTGTTTAAAAAGTAAACTTATACTAAAAAGTTATATTTTTATTTCTAAACTAAAACATGAGAAAAATTAAAACGAAACGTTACGAATTTATCTATTTAAACATCATTGAAAGCACTTATGTATTGAAAGTGAATGCAAGTCAGGTATATAATCTTAAAATATTAATTTCCACCGTGGCCTGTTGGTCTAGGGGTATGATTCGCGCTTCGGGTGCGCGAGGTCCCGGGTTCAAATCCCGGACAGGCCCGTTTTTAAATATTTACTCAGTTTCGTAAATTATTGACTTTACTAAAAGCCCATATTACCAAGAAATAAGAAATTGGGAGTTACATTTTTATTTTTCCAATCTATACAAACTAAACTGTTATCAATATGTTTGTTTTACAACTGATACTTTTTTGGACTTGAAAATATTAAGGAAAAATTATTCACTTTACCAAAAGCTTGTAATACTAAGAAATTGGGAGTTAAATTTTTATTTTTCTAACCTATACAAAGTAAACTGTTATCAATATGTTTGTTTTACAACTGATACTTTTTTGGACTTTAAAATATTAAGGAAAAAAATAACAATGAAAAACCAATTTATGTTTTTGATATTTTTTTCTTTAATTGCTAAATACCATGAGTTCACTAAATGATAATCAAACACATTATTAAGCAAAACAATAAAAATTGAAATAGTTTATCTAACAAAATCGAGGTGTTTTGTTGTACAACCAAAAAAGTGCCGCCAGAGAGGATTGAACTCTCGACCGCTGGTTTACAAGACCAGCGCTCTGCCACTGAGCTATGGCGGCTGCGAACAAATTTACTTTTTAGTGTTTATAAACCGTACAGTTTTATTACGTCACAATGTAAACGATTTTATTTTCCTATTTATTTACCTTAAGAGCTTCACACATAAACATGTTTTTTCGTTTGTTTATGTAGCAGTAGTGGTTTATTGAACAAAAAAGAAAAATTGCTCAAAATTTTTTTGTTCAAGGACTTGGTTACGCAAAAAGACCTGTAGGTATTTTGAAGTTGGATTAATATATATTTAATTGAGTTTTCGTAGGTTGATATGTATAAAGTAGACTACCTAACAGCTTAAAAATTTGAGTAATCAAACTTATGTAAAAATTAACACCACTAAAATATATGATCGTTTGAAGCTAAAAAAATTTCTACAGTTTAAAATGTAATTAAACTATTTATTAATACATTCAGTTTAAATTTGTTTATTATTTCTATAATTTTTTGACTAAGTAAAAGTTTCAGTTAAGAATACCAAGGTATAAGATAAAAACAAAAGTTTCTCTTTTTGCTTTTAAATATTATTTAAAGTAAAAACTAATTTTTGAAATTAAGTTAGTTATTTTTAATGATAAAAACAATGTGCCTCGAGTGAGGATCGAACTCATTACCTTGAGATTATGAGACTCACGCGCTGCCTACTGAAAAAACTGGAATAAACAATAGTTAAAACTTAATAATCAACTTATGCGATCTACGAGAATGTTTATTGAAATAATTTTGAACTTTTATAAATGTATCCCCATCTAAATATTATTAAATAAGATAAAGGTAAATATATACAGACAACTATTACGTAATTGATAATTAGTCAAATGCTTGGTAGTTCAATTAATTAGTCAAATCCTCACTCGAGGCACATTGTTTTTATCATTAAAAATAACTAACTTAATTTTAAAAATTAGTTTTTACTTTAAATAATATTTAAAAGCAAAAAGAGAAACTTTTGTTTTTATCTTATACCTTGGTATTCTTAACTGAAACTTTTACTTAGTCAAAAAATTATAGAAATAATAAACAAATTTAAACTGAATGTATTAATAAATAGTTTAATTACATTTTAAACTGTAGAAATTTTTTTAGCTTCAAACGATCATATATTTTAGTGGTGTTAATTTTTACATAAGTTTGATTACTCAAATTTTTAAGCTGTTAGGTAGTCTACTTTATACATATCAACCTACGAAAACTCAATTAAATATATATTAATCCAACTTCAAAATACCTACAGGTCTTTTTGCGTAACCAAGTCCTTGAACAAAAAAATTTTGAGCAATTTTTCTTTTTTGTTCAATAAACCACTACTGCTACATAAACAAACGAAAAAACATGTTTATGTGTGAAGCTCTTAAGGTAAATAAATAGGAAAATAAAATCGTTTACATTGTGACGTAATAAAACTGTACGGTTTATAAACACTAAAAAGTAAATTTGTTCGCAGCCGCCATAGCTCAGTGGCAGAGCGCTGGTCTTGTAAACCAGCGGTCGAGAGTTCAATCCTCTCTGGCGGCACTTTTTTGGTTGTACAACAAAACACCTCGATTTTGTTAGATAAACTATTTCAATTTTTATTGTTTTGCTTAATAATGTGTTTGATTATCATTTAGTGAACTCATGGTATTTAGCAATTAAAGAAAAAAATATCAAAAACATAAATTGGTTTTTCATTGTTATTTTTTTCCTTAATATTTTAAAGTCCAAAAAAGTATCAGTTGTAAAACAAACATATTGATAACAGTTTACTTTGTATAGGTTAGAAAAATAAAAATTTAACTCCCAATTTCTTAGTATTACAAGCTTTTGGTAAAGTGAATAATTTTTCCTTAATATTTTCAAGTCCAAAAAAGTATCAGTTGTAAAACAAACATATTGATAACAGTTTAGTTTGTATAGATTGGAAAAATAAAAATGTAACTCCCAATTTCTTATTTCTTGGTAATATGGGCTTTTAGTAAAGTCAATAATTTACGAAACTGAGTAAATATTTAAAAACGGGCCTGTCCGGGATTTGAACCCGGGACCTCGCGCACCCGAAGCGCGAATCATACCCCTAGACCAACAGGCCACGGTGGAAATTAATATTTTAAGATTATATACCTGACTTGCATTCACTTTCAATACATAAGTGCTTTCAATGATGTTTAAATAGATAAATTCGTAACGTTTCGTTTTAATTTTTCTCATGTTTTAGTTTAGAAATAAAAATATAACTTTTTAGTATAAGTTTACTTTTTAAACAAATTTTATTATTTAAGTGTACACGCTTTCTCTTTTAAAAGATTATTACTTTAGTACGAATACATATATGTTAGAAACAAACAATGGCTTACTAAAACTTATCTGTAAGTTATAAGCTTGTTCAGTTCTGTAATTTAATGAAGTCTACGGTATAAATAAAGCAATTAATACTAAAACTAATATGTCATTTTTTTAATAAGCTATGTATGTATATATATATATAAAATAAACATGCGTAAATCGAATAATTATGTACTAGAAGTATTTAAAGGTTTACTGATCACAATATCTGCTGTCTCTATGCAAAAAGAATTTTTTTAATAAAATCAAGTTTGTTTTTGTAAAGTAACATTTTCCAAAATAAACGGTTTTATAAGTGATCTTTAAAACATTTAAATTTATTTAAAATACAATTCATGTACCGCTTTAACTTTTAAAACAAAGCATTAATATTTATAACATTTTATATCTAAAATGAATTTGAAAAAAAGATTAAAAAAGTAAATTGCCTAGTGTAATTTAAAATAGATTTAACTAAAATATCCTAAAAGCGAGGCACCACCGAGATTCGAACTCGGGATCTCCTGTTTACTAGACAGGCGCTTTAACCAACTAAGCCATGGCGCCGCTTGGCAAAGCTAACATTATCGCGTTTAAAAACCTATTTCGATTGTTACGTCATAATAAAACGCGATGTCGTCGTATAAACCGCACTTGATGTTGTAATTGAAATTAATTTACTTGCATATTGCATTTGTGGTTGCTTCTTGTTTGGATATCTTATTTAAAATAATGTTTTTTTTTAGATATTTATTGGAGACTTTATTATGCAAACTAAGTTACGGTCAAAGACCTCGTCAGTGCTTATATAAAAAATCTAAAAAGATAGATAACAGTAATGGAAAACAGTATTTAAACAATTAAATTAATTTTTTGCTTAAAACCTTAACTAGTTGAATTTTATTATTTGATTAAACTTTACCTATTATTAAAATTTAACTCTCTGTTTATAAGTAAAAATTTAATTTTACTTATCTGTTTAAATACAAATTCTCGTGACTGTAAGACATTTTTTTATCAGCACTGACGAGGTCTATGATCGAAACCTAATTTGCAAAATAAAATTTTGAAAAATAGAATTATTTATTTTTCTCTAGTAGTTTAAATCTCTTTATTTGTTGTTTAAGAATCAAAAATATACTAATTTTAAAATATATACATAACTCAGAACAACTAAGTCGATATGTTGTTTAGATGATAGATTTATAATAACCAAATTTTAATCTTTATACATTATTATTGTTTATTGAACGATAAAAAAAGCGCTCCAAAAATTCGGTCTAAGGACCTGGTGTACAAAGGAACCTTTCGGTTATCGAGTCGTACACCAAAGTGCTTATAAAGTTTTTTACGAGCTATTACACATAGTTTTTTTATTATTTAAATATTAAGATCTTTAGTAATGAACACTCAATTAAACGAAAAGAACGTTATATGTTTATTTGTATCAAAAGTTGCATAATTGGTATAAAAACAATACAAATACATAGATATGTTTTCAAACTTAGTAATTTTCCCTTTAGTTCTTAATAAACCCCAAGAAGTATTATTTGTATTTTATAAACAAATTTCTATTTAAAATTAAATAACTTTTTCGTCTAAAGTTTTATTTATAAGCTTATCATTGAATTCTGTTGCGCAGTTAATTTTAATTGTTTATAAACTTTTAGTTACTGTTGTAAAACTTACTATATGAAGTTAAGTACAAGGATACTTTTACTGCTACAGTTTTTTTTCTACTTTTACCTTTAAATTGCCTAACGATTTTTCGAGTATTTTTCATTATCACTATCTTCTCATTAAATACGTTTTATCTTTTGGTATTGTGCTGTATTCGAAAGACTTTAACAGCTATTAGCTAGAATTTTAAAAATCATTTTTACACCTAGTAGCTTGTATACAGTTTTCGTTTGAATTTTCATGCCTAACAATTTCTAACTTACTTTTTTAGTCGGAGACGTAGTTGCAGTTACTGTCTTTTATTACACACATGATAATTTATTTACATCTTTTTTTTTCGTATTTTGGTAAGTTAAAATATAAGTATGCTTCAGTAGTTTTGGTTTTGCGTAAAGCTTTAACATACAAAAAAACACTCAACGTAATTTTTCGACATTTTTTCGCAGTCGGAGACGTGCTAAGTTGTGGACACTGCCTGATTGGTGGCATCAAATCAACATTGTTCCAGTTGAATAATTTTGGCGGGAAGGGAAAGTTCTGCTTCATGAGCAAGAAGTCGTGGCCCGCCGCTAACTTTAAAGTTTGTTTTTTATTATTGGTCATTGTTTAAAATACTTTTTTTTCATACATCTTCAATAATTGACGATGCAATAATGTATTGTAGTCATGATAGTGTTGTGGCGATTAAGCGATATTTATTCTTTAAATTAAAAATAAAAATTCAATTTAATTACGTAAAAATGTAATGTAAATCTTTTTTTATTTTAGAAGATGTAGTAAAAATAATTTGTTTTGTCTACGGTTTTACTTGCGTTTTTGAATTTTGGTAAGTGGGTACTAGCTATTTTTAAGTATGAAATAAGTCTATACGTAAGAAAAGAGAAATGTTCTTTGTTTTTTATACAAAATAGATTGGCATTCTGCATTCAGGTGGTGAGCTTAAAAATTTGACATACTTCGGAACGTTTACTTAAGAGATGTAATCCGTTCGTTCTTAAGTTTTAAGTATGTGCTTATTAGTTTATTCAACTGTATATTTGTGTTAGTTTTATTGTTATTAGTTTTTTTGTAGTATTGCAGTGATCATTTATCTTTCTGTGTTGTTAAGTTTGTAAATAAAAATAAGACTTTCGATTTGTATATAAATCTAGACATTCTTATATTCTTATTTACCCTTTTACTACATAAAAAAACTACGTGTTTATAGTGCTCATAAATGAGTGTTTAAATAAAATTTGCTGTGCTGGATTAATTTAATGTGAAGTTGAGCCTACTGAAATTAAAAGTATAAACAAACATTGTTTTCTTATTAAAATTTTAACAATCAAACTACCTTCAGAAACTTTTTACCTACAGTGTATGAATAAACCCTAAAAACTAACAAGCCGTTTTTATTAACCACGATAAAATCATGATCGACATGTTCAGTGTTTAAAAAACATAAAAACGATAAAAAACTTAATACCAATATATAAACAAACGACAGTAAACCTTGCAGTACTATTTATTGCTTAAAATTTTACATGCAAAATAGTCACCACTAAAATAATTTATTATCGAAACAGCTTGATACTTATTTACAAAGCTTGATATAAATACACTGTAGAAAACCTGACTATGTTGGAAGTGAAAATATTATATAGTATTGCGATAGGTAAAATATATTAAACAATAAAAATATATAATAACAAACAGACGGCAGTGAACCCAGCAGTTTTAGAGGTGGGAAAGTTCCAAATAAAACCCGCCTTCTTCGAAATAAGCCCGGGAAGCACAGTGACGTTGGAGGTGGTTTTCTCTCCGCAGAACGAGGAGAATTACTCCGAGCAAATCGTAATGGTGTGCGACAACTGCCATGTTAAATACTTCACTCTGGAAGGTACGATTCTATTTTTACCATATATATAAAGCTGTTTGTTTTGTATTTTTAATTTTTTATATAAATTAAGAGTTAGTATTGGTTGGCGGTTTTTATTTTATACATTTTATTTATTTAGTGACAAATTGCTAAGTTAAATACTTCACTCTGGAAGGTATGGTTCTATTCTTACATATATACAAGGATGTTTGTTTGGTTTTTTTATTTATTATATAAAGTCAGAAATAATATTCGTTTGACGGTTTTTTATTTTATACATTTTATTTATTTAGTGACAAATTGCTAAGTAGAATATTGTACTCTGGAAGGTATGATTTTATTTAAAAGAATTTCTTTTCACCTATTACTCTATACCTGTCGTGCTTTGAAAGTAATTATATATATATCAACTTTTAAATATAAAATACTTATTGGTTTACAATGTTTAAAATTTGTAAATACTATCAAGTTAAATGCATCACTTTAAAAACTTTGATAAGTATATTTAATTATGTTTACATGTACTTTAAGGTTTGTGTTAACAAAAATATACATTGATTTTTAACAATTTAGTTATAACTTAAGTTTGAAGAATTTTTACTAGCTTGAGTTTTTTGTTTTTAAAACTTTTTGTTTAAATTATTAGACTTAAGAACTTCCATGAACTACAAATAACAATAAATCCGTTTTCTTTTCCTATAAAATTAAGAATAACATTTTAACAGTTTATAAATATATGGAAACTTATTCGTGAAATGTTACTTTCGAAACAAAGAGTAATAAAAGTAAAATAGTATACTTTCTTCAAAGGAAAAATGTTTTATTAAAAGTTGCAAGCAGTTTAGATATTTTTCACCTAAAATTTTAAACTTAATTAAAAAATCAGTGGTCGTTAAAGATAGAAACTAAAACTAAAACAAACATAAATTTGGTTTAATGATTGTAAGGAAAATAAATTTTCTTTTCAAATAGCATAAACATGAGCAACTTGTATAACCTTGCATTAACAAAGCTCAATTCGCTTACGAAAACAGCAAGTAAACAATTTACGCGAGCGAGATGCACTTTCTCACGTTACACCGCATCGCATATAATAAACTCGGTTAATTTTGTTTCGATGCGTGCGGTCCTATGGTGTAATGGTTAGCACACAGGACTCTGAATCCTGTGATCCGAGTTCAAGTCTCGGTAGGACCTTTTTATATTTTTTTTGTTTTAAATTAAGTGGTAACAGTATCACTTACATATATAGTTTAAAAAGTTTCGGCTTTTTTTTTCCTTCCTTAGTTTTTCTTCGGTTAATTAAATTTCTACAAAGTTTACACTAAATCTGTATTTTCAACTATAATTTATTTTGTAATGTTTCATTACTGCATTTATAGTACATTTGACTCTGTTTGAATAAAAAAATATTTTTACTGAAGGGCCCTACAGGGTAAAAATTGTTTTGTAAATAAGGGCTTTAAAATAATACATTAGTATTTACCTTCTTGAATTCGTATTGAGAACTCAAATTGTTATTCTTAAAATGAAGCAAAAGTATGGAATATTATAATTGTAGCCTAATTCAGAATAGAAATTTCTTAATTGTTGTGAAACTGCTACTTAGTTTGTTATTGATAATTAGTTTTGTATGACTTCAGTATAAAATGAATATTTTCAAACTAACAAACTAACAACTTTCAGTTTTTTTAATAACGAGGCTGAAAAAAATTGTATGTAGTTATATTGTGCATTATATTGTAGTTTAATGCACTCACACTGGTAATTTTTTTTTCCAACCGCAAGTAAATCGAACATTTTGTTTTAGGACCAACTGTATTTAAATTTTTAACGGGTGCACGACAATCCAAATTCTAATAATTTTGAATTAATATAAGTTGTTTTTATATTGTTAATGTTTCGAAAACTTTTTTACCGTCATGTACTCGCTAGTTAGAACTACATAAATTTTTTTTTTCCAACATTAATTTGTTTTTGAAGGTGTAGCCCGTCAATTTCTTATAAGTGGTCAGAGTTTGAGTTGTTAAGTAACCATTGCTGGTACATTTATGTTTTTCTTTTTCATGCTCATTTATTTTTACCAATGTCCAGGTTACGGAGGATATTTGTTTGTTAAAGTTTTTTATCAACTTACTTCAAGGTTTAAACCGTTTAAACGTTTTTCCTTTAGGTTTAAAGAACTTAAATATAATAAAAATATAGTTAAAATACTACATCAAAAACTTTTATATATCTAGAAAACTTCATTTAGTTATTTTTAAATCACGTTCAGGCCACGGTGAAACGGCGTCTGTTAGTCTGGTGACCGAACAAACCACCCAGTCAGGCGGCGAGATATCAAACACAATTGAAGATACGACCACCGTCATATCAGAAGCGAGGTTGGGCGAAGTTTGTGACGCTACTGCCACCAACGTCATAAGGTTTAGAAAAACATTTTAACATAACTGCTTAAATTTATTTCCTTTTATTTTATACTAACGTCGTAAGGTTTCGAGAGTTTTAGTTTGATGAAGTAAAAATTAAAGTTTTCATTAATGCAATGTTAATATAATTACGGAAAGTATACTTCAAGGTCAGCCTGATTTGCATGTTTGCTTAATCAGAAAGTTATTTTAAACCTTTTTTGTATCAATACCCTTATCCCTAACCCACCTTACCCAAGATATTAAAAAATTATAAAAAAATAATTAAAAATTTGTACCAACATCACCAGGTTTCAGCCACTCAACCCGATGAACTTCTACATAAAACAGCTCACCGTTCAGAATGACACGTGAGTTGCGAACAGATAGTATTTTCCTTGCAAATGTTTTATTTACAATAGTAATTCGAGAAGTTAAAAAAAAAATTAAGTTAAATTTAATGTTTATCATTTCGTAAAATATGAGGTTCTATATAAAGCAGTTGAGTGTGCAGAATAACACGTTATTTTTTTTTTTAATAAATTCATTAAGTTTATTATTTATGTTATTTCATTTTTATTTTGTGCCACTATCCAAACTACTGTCAATTCCTTTATTTTTTATTACATTTTTAATTTATAATTACTTTTTTTCAAAGATAAAATTTTTTTTAATGCAACTGTAAAAAAACTATGTTTACAAAAGTTGATTAAAGTTTATATTGTTTTTTTTTACTTTACAGCAATGTAGAACTACCATTTTCAATGCACATACTCAAACCGAACCTGGTAACAAATTGTATTAGAAATGAAAAGGTAAGTAATTTTATTATCATTACATTAAATCTGTAAATATTATCAATATGTTGTATAAAGATGTGCAGTTTATATTCAAAATATTTTGATTATATGTTATTAAAAACAAACTAGCTTCATAACATTTTGTTATTTATAATTTTAAACCATATCAAACAAAGCTTCATTATTACTGAAATGACGAGGTAGTATACAACACGTTATATAAAACTAATAATTTTAATAAAAAGGTAATGACTTTAAGTATATGTCAATAAAATTTTAAGGAGGACAATTTGGATTTCTACCCAGATGAAAACTCCCCATTTGTTATTGAACCAACCATTGGGTTGCTTAAGCCGAAAGAAAAACACGACTTTTTCCTAACATTTGCTCCAAAAAAGGTTTGATGCCTTTTTTAGTATTTACACATATATACTCGAACGTAAAAAATAAAACTGCAAAACTAAAAAAAAATACCTCAAAAAATTTTAAGTTTAATTAAAATCTATTTTTAATATGTTTTTTGCACAAAATTAATAGCTACATAAATAAAAAATACTCGTAATTTTAAGACTACAATGCTTTCAAAGTGCTTTATATCAGCTAGTATCAAAATTGTATTAAAATTAACAGTTATTAGTTTTCCAGTTGTTTTTTATGAAAGTTGACTTATCCGAAAGTGTTCATAAAGTTATTCTAAGAAAAAAATGTCGTTGTTATTATTTAAAAGAAAAAGTATTATTACCTGCTTATTTAAATTTAAAGCTTAAATAACCACAATAAAACTTTTGACTGTGCCTTTGAACTGTTTTTAGAAGTTGAAAAAAGTCTATTTTTATTTTACTTATACGATTCAGTTAGTGAAATTATTAAGCTTTGCAGTAATTTTTTTTTAATTATTAATTTAGTCAAAATAAATTCCGCATAACAAGCTCTATAAACTAAAAGTTTATACGGAGGTTTTTTTATTATTATTATTACCATAAAAGTATAGCATAAAAGTTAATAAAGAAGTTTAAATTATATAGTGATACTCTGTAATAGTTTTTTTTTGAAAAAGTTTTATAACAACTTATAAAGTATACATGACATATCTTTTAAACTGCCACTAATCATTGATTTATCTTTTTAACTTACACATTATAAATTTTAGTAACAATAAAACAGTTTAACTATGTATCTTACTAATCTTCTACTGTGTATGCATATCTTACTAAAAACTAAATTTATATGTTTATTAACAAAACTGTTTTTCAAAATATATTTATATTAGATTTTGTACTACGTTTAGAATTCCATAAACAAAAGTTAGTAAAAATTAACCAAGTTAATGAAAAAATAAAATCAATTATCAAAATTTAATATTGAACTGCAAACTTATTTGATATGCCAACATTAGCTGATACAAAACACCACATAAAATTTATTGAACTATTCTCATACGCGTAAACTTGTTAAACATAGGTTTATAAACGTAAAACGCTGCATTTCATCGTCCTCCCAGGTGGTCTAGTGGTTAGGATTCGTGGCTCTCACCTACGCGGCCCGGGTTCGATTCCCGGTCTGGGAATACCTTTTTAAATTATAACTTTCAAAATATTTATTTACTAATTGTAATTTCATTAGTAAATTTTAAGTTGATGAACTAAATTTTAAATAATCGATAGTATTTTTGTCTAGTTTCAAGATTATTTGCTAAATCTTAAATATAACTGTTTAATGCATGTATATATATATATATATATCTTTATACTAGTGTATCTTATAAAATCGTAGTTTATAATTATCACTTAAAGAAAAACTTTCTAGCAGTTTTTTTTTTTTTTGTATTAATTATAAATTTAGAAAGATATTATTATTCAAAGATTGTAAAAAGCGAAAATTGTTATATCAATATTAATAGGAGAGTATAAAATACTTTTGGTTTTGGTTTTTACTTTTAATATATTATCAGAATTTTTCTAAGTTAATAATAACTTTTTTAATACTTGTGTAAGTTGTTAGATTTATGAAAGAGTTGTGTTATTTGTTTTTTAACCAAACCGCCAATCGCTTTTTGTAAAAAATATTCAAGCACAAATTTGAATATATTAATAATATTAGCACTATATTTTATAATTCAAGTAAAATATTTTTTGATAATGTATAGTGTTCTTAAACTTTTAAAGTATCATAAGAAATTATTTAAAGTTTTTTTTCACAAAATATATTCTGATAATTAATCATAGAATTTACTAAGCTTAAAGTGCTAACATACAAAAGTTTTTTTTATTATTGAAAATCTATAAAGACGTTGAAATAGTTAAAAAAATCAAGAATAACAACTAAGAACTGCAAAAGTTAGAATTATAATGTAAAATTCAATAACTTACAGTTTATATTATAATAAAACCATAATATAATTAACTTTTATTTTACTTTTGAAACATATATACTGTTAAAAAAAGTTTTTAAATACAAATTTGTTTTGTTTTTATGTACAACTTAGTGTTAAAAACTTTTGCTAATTTTTAAGATCCAAGCTTAAACTCATTTATTATTTTACTTACTCTAATAAAATATACTTGAACTTAAGCTTAAAAACTATACACATTACAAAAGCTCAGTAAAGCAAGCATTTCTCAAAACTTACGCACAGCAGCAGTTTAACTTTATAATGTGCGAAATACCAGTCTAGTCACAGTCCTACATGGTCTAGTGGTTAGGATTCCTGGCTTTCACCCAGGCGGCCCGGGTTCGATTTCCGGTGTAGGAACTTTTTAGGATCTTAATAATTTACCTTTTACCATTTATAATACGTTATTGCATTTAATTAAACTTTTACAAGAGTTAACTATATAATTTAACTTATAATTATTATAAACAAATATTTTTTATTCTTCTATTTATGTTACACATGTTCTATTGGTTGATATGAAAAAATAATTAGCTGTGCATAACACAAAATACTTCATACTCAACGCTTTTAATCTATGCAGACTTTTCGACTGGTTTTAAATGTTAACATGTTGATATATATAAGTATATTACAGTAACTCTTTTGTAATATATGTCTCATTGAAATATTTAGTTACAAATTTAAGTAAGCTTTTTTTTTACTTCTTATGTTTTCTAAAATAGAAGCTTATTTTAAACTTTAGTCTTGACTATTCGAACTGAATATTTTTTGACAAAGTATTATACTAAACAGATAGGTGAGTATGACAGTGTAATTCACATGCTTCTCAATTCAATACCCTGCCACCCCAATTCAAATGTTAAAGTTTTGAACCCACCCACTAATTCCGTCAACAACTATGATAAGGTTCGTTTAAATGTATAAAACAGTTTTAGTTTTACTTAGAGTTACATTTTTAGATTTTAACTAATCACAGAGTTAGTATTAAAGCTTAACGTTTGGTAGCAATGCTAACAAGTTAACTAACTTTGAAAAATCTTTATAAATTTATTCTTAGACCTTTTTGATCTAGAATTTTTTTTTGATTTCAAATTAATATTGTGTAAAAGTGGTTACATTAGCAAGTTTTCGTACTCTGTAGTTCATAATTTTTAGTTAAAATAAACAATTTTATACAAAACTCTACTTCAGAACGAAACGGCCCACCAAGTGTCTGATGTAGGATACTGAGTTTTTTATTAAAAAAATTTAACTTAAGCAAAACTACTGTCAAAATTGACTTCATTCGTTTTTTTTTTTTTCAATTCCTAATTTAAAAATTTTCAAAAGAAAAAAAAAATAAACGAAACCCCCTACCACACGTGTGATAAAGTATACCGAGAGGTATTATTAAAAAATTAATATTTTAAAAATAAATAACTTTTTTTTTCTTCTAAAATCAATATATTTTACCTCCAGAACAAAACCGCCCACCAAACGTGCGACATAGAGTACAGCGAGGTGATCGGGTTGGAAGTTGAGGCGAAGGGCGAGTGCCACCGACACAACATAGTGTTGGAACCGCCAGCCATACTGGTGCAAGGCAGCATACTGCAGGGTCAGACCGTGAGAAGGAAGCTGCAGGTGCTCAATTACAGGTGGGTGGTGTTGATTCTTTATTTAGTCTTAAATAAAAAAGTTATCAATAATCAATAAGTCTAGCCTTTACTTTTGTTAGTTAACAAAATATTATCTAAATAAATGTACATATAAATCAAACAGTTAGTTTTTTTTGTATTTCAGTTGTTTTTTTTTTTTGTTTATAAAATCTCAACTACAAAAACTATCCATAATATTTATATAAGGCCTAGGCACTGTTTTATTCTTCATTTAATTGCAGCAAATTAATTGAAGCAACATCTCAATACTACCCATAATTTAAATGACATCACATCAAACTATGGGCAGAATTGATCACAGCAATTCTACCCATAAAATAGTGCCCATAAAATAGTACCCATAAAAAGACCGACCCAATATCTTATATCCACGAAAGTTTCACAGTTAAATAAATTCAGCCAATCAAAAGTTTTTTAATTAACTATTTTTGAATGGCTTGACAACTCGAAGGGTTTTGTTTTTAACTTTGGAAACTTTTGACCAAATCACATATTGGTTTTATTTTTAGACCATAAAAAAAAACGTAGTTTTATAATTTGCTTTTAATCGAGTTTTAAAATAATTGTTTGCATTTGCTATTAGTTTGTTTTTAAAAGTACAATTTGTTTTTGATTTAAATTAGATTATTAGCTAAACTGTTACTAGAACTGTTTGACTAGACAGTTTGTTTACATATGGTTAAAAATGTTTTTTATTTAAGATAAATTAGTTAGTTGATTTTTACTTCGTTTTTATTTTCTTACGGTTTAAATATTTCGTTATTCATGTTAGCTTACATGTCTATAAAAACAGGACATATGTTTAAATTTAAACTATTTTACTTAAATTTAAAGAACTAGATTACTTATAAAGACTTAACAAGCTGTTTTACTGGTAAAAACAAGTTATTTAAAGTTTAATATTTTTATGTAGATGAGAAGTTTTAGACAGTTATTTAACTTTTTTAAGTGCATTGTCAAAATCTCCTACAAAAAATAATCTATTATTGAACAAAAAATTGTGCTACCCCACTGAAAAAAGTTTAGACGTGCCCCTGATATACCTGTTATAGAAAATACTACAGTAAAAGTGTAAAAGCGAAGTTTCGAGATGCTTAAGAAAATTTATACATAGAAGAAGTAGTGAATATACTCACAAAATAATAAAAAAACTGAAAAGCTAAATAGTTAAAGATTGACTGTCATTGTTATTAAATTGTGGTAGTCAAAAATGGGCCTGTCCGGGAATTGAACCCGGGACCTCGCGCACCCGAAGCACGAATCATACCCCTAGACCAACAGGCCACGGTTAAATTAAACATTTTGTATTTATAAACCTGACTTGCATTCACTTTCAACACATAAGTGCTTTGAATGATGTTTACATAGAGAAATTTGTGAATGTTTTGAAAAAAGTTGAACATTTTGAAAACTTTCAAGTTATTTTTTAGAGTACAACCTGAGTTGAAAATATACATGGATTGCGTACAAATTTTTTTGTGTATGACAATTATATGTATGCGCAATGAAATTTTAAAATATGTATAAAAACAGTTTTAACTAGGCTTTAAACAAAAATCAGTATTTAATAATTTTTAAATATATGTATTTATATACACAAATTTCAACATTCTTAGGGCAAAGAAAAATTTAAAAAACAAGCTTTTTCTTTTTTTTAGTTTTATAAAACTTTCAAAAAGTGCAAAGTGTACTGTACTTATTTTTATAAACCAACTTTGTTAAAATAGACACAATAATTTATAAATACTTGAAGACTATATATAAAACTTTATGCACAAGTAAATATACTTTTTGTATTTAACAATTACTAATAATGTTTTCTCTTAAAAAACTATGAAAAAATTAATAACAAATGTATTTATTTCGTATGTGTAACCATTTAAACAAAAAAATATTCTGACATTTTCAAGAAATTGAAAAACAAAAAAGTTACCAGTACTTTCTAATAGTGAAATTTTAAATTCTGTGTAAAATAAGTTACTTAGTATTTTGAACAAACAAAATAAATTAGAACGGCATTATGCTACAGGTTAAACTTAAATTTATGTAAGCTATTGAAATAAAATCTTGTGTAATTTTTACTTTCTAAACAACAATAAAAGTTCCCGACTTAAATATAAGGAGAATGATCAATTAAAAAATTCTATTTGATTTATTTGAATAAAATTTTATTCAACTGATGATCTCGTTTGATTAGGTTAAAGCGAGTGAAACATTGTATTGTTAATAAAATTTTGAATTGAAATAAAATTTTCATTTTTTATTAAAAACTTAAATTTGTACTTATTAGTTTTAATTTTTTTTGTCATACTTACTATATATAGATTAAAATTTAAAATTATGTCACTTATTGAAATAAATTATAAAAAATCAAAATTTTCATATATTAATTTTGAACATGTCTTTGTCATACTCACTATATACTAAATTTCTGTAGCTTACCTCCAGTTACTATAAAAACAATTTCTATAACAATTATCTGCTAAAAAAAAATAGTTTAACAATTAATTCTATTAACGTTCAAAAGAATGTGAAACAAAAAGAGCGAGGCACCACCGAGATTCGAACTCGGGATCTCCTGTTTACTAGACAGGCGCTTTAACCAACTAAGCCATGGCGCCGCTTGTAAGATTGAACATTATCGCGTTTATAAACCTATTTGAATTGTTACGTCATAATGAAGCGCACTTAAAAACTAATAAACACGACACAGTTTGCTCTGTATTTGTTGTTTTAAATGTTTTCGTGTAAAAATTTTCTCTAAGTATTTTTTTTCTTTGAAGATGTGTAAGTAATTTAAGTTATAGATACATATGTTAATGTTAGTTAAACATAATTGAGTAAAAACTTAAACGTAAATTTTAGACTGTAACACATTTATCAACTTGCATATTAAAATAGAAATAAAACTTATTAAGCATAAAATTATATAGTCATAAAATTATTTAAGTACAAACTATTTTGCTTAAATAACTTAACACATGACAATCCAGATAATACTTTTTGACTTTTTTTTTTCCCTAACTTGAGGTAAACAAGTGAA
Organism: Thalia democratica; assembly: GCF_965202585.1. Taxonomy (NCBI): domain Eukaryota; kingdom Metazoa; phylum Chordata; class Thaliacea; order Salpida; family Salpidae; genus Thalia; species Thalia democratica. The sequence continues at coordinate 39,030,264 of NC_139165.1, read as the reverse complement.
ATGCATAAATTGTTTTATTTCTAAAGAAAATCCTATCAAAGTTTTGAACAATTTTGGAAAACAAATCTTGAGGTTTAAGGTAAGATAGCATTTAAAAATGTTTAAATACTACTACAACTATTATTTAATAAAAAGATAAGAATGTATTTTTAATATTAACTGTTATTTAGTTTAAACATAATTAAACATATAAAAACACTACTATCAGTTGCATATAATTTTCACAGCTAATTAATAAAAATAAATTTGTACAACGACTTTTTAAATGGTAATCATACTTTATTGATTGCCATAATAGTTTCACCGCTTTACGAATTATTAAATATAAAGCTGAAAAATAATAAAAAACCAAAAATGACAAATTTACAAACATTTATATGCATACATTGAACTACAAAAGTAAACGCTTAATATTGTACATTTTAAATACATTTACTGAATAACAAAGTTTTGCAATACTAATAAATAAAAATTGAGGTATTACAAAACATTACACAATAAAAACATAATAAAAGTTTGTTAAATTTTTGAGGTTACAGCATATTAACATGAAAAATAAGATGTTACTTTACCAAAAAATTATTCAAAAGATTAAATTGAATGGTTTGTTTCAAAGTAAAAAAAACTAACCATGTAACTATTATCAAAGCTAACTTATTGAAAAAACATCACTAAATACTACTTTTAAAACAATACAAAAAACGCAAGATGGTTTATTTTTTATAAATTTTTTAATTTACTTTACCATTAGGTAAAACATTAATTTCCATCATCAAAATAATATTCTTCGTGTATTTAAAAAAATCCTAAATTTTATTTGTTATAAATTGTTATTGCTACATAAAGCTTAAAAAAGATTAGTTTTAAACTATGTAACAGATACTTTAGTAAAAATAAAACTTGGTTTTGAACACCTTCAAGGTATTCGTGTAGATGTAGAATATAAGCTGCAAATATTGAATACATGTCAAACTAATTAATTTTACTTTCTATTTTGATAGTTTAAAACAGTTTTTCAAATATTTATCTATGTATGTGTAAAAAGGAGCTTGTTAAACTTAAACACTTTGCAAATTTGGGTTTAATTTGTTTTATTTATATATTTTTTTAAGTAAATACGAAAGTTAGATTACGAAAAGTAGAGCCATTTCAATATTTAGAATTGCTTTAGTTACAAAACACATGTTATAGTTGAACAAACTTTCAAAAGTTAAAGAGTTTAAAAAAGTTTTTTAAATTGTCAAATTTTTTAAAGGTTTTTATACCCTATACTTTTAATTAACATTAAAAAGAAAAAATAATGCTTAAAAGAAATTTGAAACGATTCTTTAATACTCTTGAGTAAAATTTTAGAAGCTTAATTCTGAGTTATTTGTGCCGCGTTTTAAAAGTAAAAGACATCTTGTACTATATTTAATATCTTACAACAAATATTTGTATTATTACGTCATAATAATAAATACAACCGCAACATTGTCATCTTCATCGTGGCCTCATATTCACAAGGTCGTAAGTTCGGTCCTCACTCGGGTTCATCCTTTTTAATTAAGATAAAAGTTATAAGTACTAACATTGGATAATAAAAAGCTATCTGTTTCTATTGAAAGTAGAAGATACATTTTTTATAGCTTTGTTTATTTTGTTAACTTATTTACTTTTAGAATATGCGTTTTCGATTTCATAACTTTTTATAATAGAGAACTGCGTATTTTAGTTTCAATTAAAAAACTTATTTTTTAACAATTAGTTCACGAATGTGACTATTGCACAGGATATATACTTATACTAGTTATGAAATGTTAGAAGTTTTTATAGATTTACAGACCGTGGTTTGAATAATATTTTGTCTTGCTATTGTCACGGCTAAGCGCTTTGACAGGCGCTTGTAATTTAGTTGTTAAAAAGCTTGAAATGGTGGATAACTTTACTAAATTTAAAAATGTTACTAGTCGTAATCGCGTCAATAAATCATTAAAAGAAATTAATTCTTTTGGGTATTTTACTCCTCGATAACCGAAAGGTTCTTTCGTACACCAGGACTAAACTTTTTGAGCGTTTTTTATTCATCGTTCAATAAGCGATGTATTTTATTTTCTGTAAATAGATATAGGAGCTTACATTCAAAGCATGACACTAAGTTATGCTAAACGCATAAAGATTTAAATTTAAGAAGTAGATTTGTTAGCACTGTTAGACTTAAAAAAAACGTTTTTTTTTATTGATCGTTCCGGTTCATCTGGTTTCAAGTATCAAAATTTAATAAATAGTCGAATTTTTAAAATGACAGCTGTGGTAATGAGTACTTATATAAAAATTTTATAAAATAGTGTTTATAATTTTCTCCTTAAACTAGTTTATGTTAGTGATAAAAATATACTTGTATAACAATGTACAATACAACTAATATCATTATTATTATTAAGCTTGATTAATAATATCTGTGCAAACTTAAGTATTTTATTAACAGGTTTCAGTGGAAAAAATATTTACGTTCCAGTAAATTGAGCATTATTTTAAAGTTAAGACAAATAACTAAATAATTAAGCTTTGAAAATGTCAATACTTGTGTTTTGAAAATTACTTTGCTGTTGAAAAATTCAAATTAACTTTAAGGTTAAGTATTTCAGATAAAAATTTTACGTCTATAAATAATGATACATTGTAACTTGTATCGACCTGAAACTAGTTTATATAAAAATTAGTTAAGCATAAATTCCAAATATTTGATCATACAGCGTTTAAGCAGCCGTTTTATAAGAACTAGTTGTTTACTTACAAGATACTTTAGAATAATTGTATATTAACTTCAAGTTTTGTAAAGCTTAAACATGAGTTTGGATAAACTCAAATTTTACTAGTTTGAGTTTGTAATTAATTTTTAAAAGTTTAAAAGACACAAAAAATTTATTATAGGAACCTAAATGATTTGAATGTTTTGATTTTTATTAATTATTTGTATAAACAAAAACTTAAGCACACAAGAATAAAATTGCTCTAGGAATTGATAGCGTTCAGTTATTTTATTAAATTTTGAAAGCTTTTTGTGTATTAACAATAATTTATTATGTTTAACTGTAAATTGTTAGTTTAAAAACTCTTCATATATAAATTTAATAATGCTACAAAGCTAATGTTTACTTGAATTAACTAACAAAATGTTGCTTTTTCATCGAAATTTTGTATTAAAAATATTATATAAATTAGTATATGGTTTATTATGGAAAAGTTGTTTGTTACTGTTGAGTTAAACTTTTAACTACTTTACTAACTGACAAAAAAAAATATTTAAAAAAAAGTAGTTTTAGAGTGTAAACTTTCTAGTAGTCTTTAATTAAGTAAGCACCTACTATATTCAAACGCTTTACCATTATAAACGCAATTAATGATCGATAGGCGTGCGGTCCTATGGTGTAATGGTTAGCACACAGGACTTTGAATCCTGTGATCCGAGTTCAAGTCTCGGTAGGACCTGGCTTACGTTTTGATTCTTAAATTTTAGAACTGTGTAGCTTCGATAAATGCTGCAACTTAAAGCAAATGAACGGTAACTTAAACCTTATATGAAAAGTTATTTAAGCTTTAAATTAAATTGTTAGTTTTTATAACTTGCAATACTTGAAAATAAAGTTTATGCGAAATTCCTTAAAAATAAACTTCCGAAATACTTATTTGATATACCAGCACTAAATAATTTATTCATTTATTTACTTTAAATTGCAGCATTTATCAAAGCAACTAAATTTAATTATTTAAAAAAGTTTTTATTATGTAGATACGTGTATATATATATAAGTTTAGTATCGCAATAATAAACTTTTGCTTTGGACAGCCGTCTCAGCTAGCAAGATTAATATATATATATTTAAAATACTCAAAATAAACTTTTGCTTTGGATAGCTGTTTCTGTATATATATTTATTTATTTATTTATTTGACTATATAAAAAACAATAGGTTTGTACGACCTTTTCGTATATGAGATGTATAATTTAGTAAAGTTAAACTTTATTTAAAAAAATTATATGTTTATCTTTATGTATAGATTTTATTAACTTAAGACTATAAAGCAACTTGATTTAAAAGCTAGAATATTATTTATGTTAGCTTTTTCAATAAAAGTTTGTTAAGAAAAAAATCATAGTAGGGTTTTTGATATAATCTTATACGAAACAATTTGTAGCTAATTTTTATGAAACAAAATAAAATATTTTGTTTCATTTTGTCTTGATTGTTTTCTTCATATAATTATATTCATTTTTAAACCTTTTTTAATTAGTACATTTGTGAACGAACTAATTCAGAAGTATTAAAATGTTTTTAGAATTTTTATTTCAGAAAAAAATATCTGTACTTAAACGCTTTATAATGTATGTTTTAATATAAAGTTAATTAAAAAAAAGCGTTATTTCTAATTTATACTTTATAAATACATGGACGCAGCAAATTTTCTTTTAATAGTATTTAAACTTTGAAAGCTTATTTAATAAACGTCTAAATAAGTGTATGTGTATAAAAAACTAAATGTAAATTAATTATTGTTAAACATGCTTTAATAAAAAAATCATTATCAAAACAAAAATAAATAAAAACTGCTTTCATACTTCTTTGAACTTCGCTTACTACAGTTCTATTATTCAACTTTTTAGTGCAAATCTGCTGTTAGCTTTATATACCGTTATTTTTCTAGATCCTCATGTGGGGTTGTAGCTCAGGGGTAGAGCGCGCGCTTCGCATGCGTGAGGCCCCGGGTTCAATTCCCGGCAACTCCACAGTTTTTACTTTCTATAATAATTGAAAACAACCGAAATTAATAAAAGGTTGCGTTTACTGACTGAATACATTTATAATAAATAAGTTTAGTGTGAATAAATTATTAAATGAACATTTTTATTTCCTATAAATAACACATTATTTTTTGTACATTCTCCGCTAAAGAACTTAATGTGCAAGAACATTTATTATTTTATTAATTTTAACTTTTTCTGTCAAATTGTCATGTACTCTTGTGTTTGTGTTTTTATATAAATATTCATTATTGTTTTTTGAAATACCAAACTAACTATGACAAAATACTTTTACGAAATATATTTAATGAAATCAAAGCACATTTTAGTATAAAAAATGTAATGAAGTATGTATATATATATATATTGAAAATAATGAGGTTAGATACTAAAGTACCTTCCACTGAGCCCACTTAAAAAGCTTTTAAATCGTTTATTGCAAATTTTTGAAGTAAAAAAAAACATTATTTTTGTTTCTTAAACCTAAATGCTTTAATCGTTTCTAAGAATTAAGCAAAGTTAATTAATTAAAAAGGACGAACGCATTTAAAAAACGTGGAGATGCCGGGAATTGAACCCGGGGCCTCACGCATGCGAAGCGCGCGCTCTACCCCTGAGCTACATCCCCACATGTCTGATTAAAATTTATTTCTTTTATATACATAAAACGTGGTTATTTTTACGTCTACGTATACATGTATTGTATAAATAAGTGAATATATATACTCTATGTTAAGTAAATGTGTCAAAAAACTTTTAAATTCAAGTTTTGTTAACAAATTGACTGATGAGCTGGTTTAATTTTGCAGACTGTTCACTAGTGAGATCATTTTATCACAAAGTTGTGTTTTGTTTAAAATGTTGGTTTTTATATTCAAGCACTTAAAAAGTGTATATATATGATAAACTTGCTGATGACGTATGCAAGCACGGAAACTAAAAATCTTTTATTTTGTTTAAAAGTATATATTTATGTTATTCGTATACAGAAAACTTTTATATATTTAACACTGACAAAACAATCATTTTAAGGTGTTTCTGCGTATAACAGCTTAAAATGCGTCTTCAGCTAGATATTTTCATTATTTTATAAAGTAAATTAGAATAAACGTATATAAAAATAAATAACATCTATGAAAAACTTTTAATCTAAATAGCAGAAAATAGGTTGCAAATTATTTTTTACAATTATTTTACCACTTAATTTTTCGATAAAACTAAATAAAAAATTCCCCCTTTATTGAAACAGCATGGCACCGGTGACTTTCCAATGGGAGGTGGTTGCCACGGAAACGGGCATAGTTGGGGTGGATCCCCCCGTGGAGTCGGTGAACCCCGGTGAGTTGGTCGAACTGGAGGTGAAGGTGACGGGGGAACTACCCGGTTGCCTGGATACCCAAGTCAGGTGAGGAAATTAATTGTTTGATGTTCTAAATAAAAAGCTTTGTAACTTTGAATTTTCAGAAAATTTTCATTTTTTCATTGTTTATTTTTTATCATTATAAATTAAAAAATTTTTTTTTTAATTCTAATAAGTAACCTATGAATTAACTTTATGACAATATGTTCGCAGAAATTTCCGAAATTCTTTTTATTTTGATTGCTGTTCCGTCACATATAATTTTAAGTATTTATTGGTTTTTTATACTTATGAACAAACTTATATCAAGTTAATCAACGTCTTTAGGTGCGTGATCGACGAAGCGGAACAAGACCTCGTGCTTCCGGTGAAAGCGACGGTGAAGGGCCCGACCGTCGTCATTGGTTTGTGACGTCATTACTCACTTGATTTAATTTTTATTTCATAACACTTTATTATATTTTGAGTATGCTTAGTATGGTCAATGTAGGTATGTATTGGTTGACATTTTTCGATCATAGCAGATGACAAAAGCTTTTGTTTTTAATATTCATACTTTTAAACTACATTTTAAACCCGCTTCCAACTAGACTGTTGTAGATTACATAAATTTTTAAACATAACAACCAATAAACGTAGTCTTTGGTTTGTGACGTAATCATAGTAACGAAGTTGTTCATATTTAATTTTCATGTTTTGTTTTTGCTACGCCACAAAATTTCATTATGTATTTTACTGACCAGTGACGATAGTAAGTTTAGAAGCACATCAAACTATATTTTTCAAACCATAACAGATGAAAAAAATATTATTCTTTTGGTGCTTGTATTTAGAGTTTTATTTTTATTTCATTTTTACTAGAACTGTTATGAAGTTAGTTACAGAATTTTTTGAACTTTAATATAAAACATAATAATAATAATAAACATAACAGATGACAAAAGCTTGGATTTCGATTTGGTGCAGCTCGGAAATTCAGTGAAAAAATGTATTTCGATCAGAAATGTCACACAGATACATGCTAACTGGAAAATTTCCATCCAAAACTCAGAAAACTCGTTTGTTTATTTATACTTTCATTATTTTCAGAAGCACAACTACAAAAAGTTTATTAAAAAAACTTTTAATGAGTCGTTAAACTCAAATTAAAACTATTTATAAACTTAAAATTAGAACTTTGCCGAGTTTTTAAGTTTTTAGTTTGTTGTACTTATTTCAAATGTCAGAACTAATTATGACCATGACAAGTTTTGAGCTTGTTTTGCTGCTTATGGTGAATTTAAATTTTAAAATTTCTTCCACTAAGTTTTAGTTGATGCTGTCTCCCATACTAAAACATTAATTTTTTAGACAGTTTATAGTAAATACAAAAAAAAACTTTTATTGTTTAATTCAAATTTCTCCAGCAATGATTTCTGAACATTACCTTTACAACAAGTTTCAAATATGTTTACTTTTAAGTAAAAACTGTGGTGATTTTTTTACAAAATATTTTAACTAGCTTTATAAATTTTTAGTAACGAGTTCGATTTGCTGCCAATTAAAAAAAATAATAATTTGTTTAGCTATAAACACAAGTTGTTGTTACCGCCTTTAAGAGTTCCAACTTTGTGTTCAAAAAGTTTTATTTAAGTATTATTTTCTAAAAAAAAAGTATTTTGTTGTTTAAACATTTACCTTCCAGCGACGATTTCGAACTCTTGCCCTCGCAAAGCACGCTGGAACCTTTAGAGCGCCACCAAGCGTACGTGCTGTTCACTCCCGCCACGGAGGGCTGCCACAACTGCGTGCTTCAGCTGGACGTGCAGAACGGCGCCACCAGCCACATGAAGCTCAAGGCGTTCGTTCAGTCCGCCAAGGTTCGTTGAGTGCTTCATTTAAATTTGGAGAGTTTTAACACCTTTTTCACCAAATTTCATGAGTCGTAACTTGGAACAATGATTTCGTATTAAATTTTGTCAAATAAATTTTTTCCGTTTTAAATGTTTAGCATTGAGTCTGAGTTGTAATAATTTTTAGACATTTCGATTGGGGTGTGCTTTAAAAAAGTAATTTATTCAATTTTTTAACAAAATTTGAAAATTCCCAATGAAAGTTTTTATAAATTTTAAACTTGAATACTAATTTCCTGTTTTTTGAGAAAATTATTATGAATGTGGTGCTTAGTAAAGAAAAAATTGTAGCGTTGAGTTGTTTTTATGTTGTGTGATTGTTTGATAGAAATAAGTTATTAGTGTTCAGTTGCTTTTAATTAGCTTAGGTTACTTGTCTACTTTTTAAGCACGCACCATTTAAATCACCAATTAAGTTTAATAGCACCGAGTAAAAGTTAAACACTTAAAAATAAGAAAAGTTTGACAAGATTTTATCACTAAATTGGTATACTAGTTTAAAACTTACCAAAAGTTTGATAAATTACTTTTTTAAAGCACATACCAATTTAAATGTCTAGAAACCATTACAATCCAGACTCAATGCTAAACATTTAAAACTTAAAAAATACATTTAATAGAACTTAACACGAAATTATCATTCCAACTTACGACTGATAATGTTAAATGTTTTATCTCAGGTCTGCTTCATGGAGAGTTCCATTGAAGTTGAGGAAGTTTATCTGAACGCCCCAGCTCAGGTTAAGGGGGCCCAACTTGTCAATCAGACCCCTTTTCCGACAGAGTTCAGGTTTTTATTAAAATGTTACCTTAACATCGAAATTAAAACAGTAACAATTAAATTTTTAATAAAAACAAAGGTGTCAACTTTGTTCTAGTTTGAAAACACTTTTTTTTTAACAAATATAAAACATAAACACAAAAAGTTACATACCCGTCTGCACTACATAGCAAAGTTTTAACTTAAATAAGTATATTAAACTTCAATAACTGAATCGTCAATTAGTACTAAATTGTTGTTAAGGTTCGGGGAAGTCCTGGGTGAGCAGAAAGACAATTGTGACGTAATAATCACGCCGTCTAGCGGCAAGTTGTCGCCGAAACAACTCATCGATTTGAAGGTAAAAAATCTGCGTACATTTGAAACAATAATCTATTTTATTATTTGCTGAAGTAATATTACTTGTTTAAAACATTATAAATTATGCTAGTAAAAAAATATTTATTATTATTGGTGCAAAAATTATAAGGTCTAAGTTTTGTTTTTTTAATTGAAATTTTAAATACTGTCTAGTACATTTAAATTTGTTCTAAAAACATTTTATAGGGTTTATTAATTATCGAAGATTAAATTCTAAACAGTTTCTGTATCATTTTGTAGTATTTAAAGCTATATTTAAACCTTACAGATAGAACTCACATGTAACATAGAAGGACAAATAGACAACATATTTATACCTTGCTACATAGAAAATAACGAAAATCCAATCATTCTCAGTATTAATTGCTTTGTTAAAGGATTAGATGTTAAATTCGGCTTTCAAAATTACTCTCTTGGGTTGGTTTTGTTTATAATGTTAAATTATTGTTTATATTTATACACTGTTGTCATTGTATAAGATAATTTTTAAGGCTTGCTTATAAACTTAATTTTGTCATAGTTGTTTGTGATGTTGTTTGTTAAAAATATATATTTAATAAAAAATGTATTAAGATATTATAGTTTTATCTATTTTACATTAAAGACCTCTTAATTTTTTTTTAAAGAATAAGTTCTTTTTACCATTTCTATCAGATGAATTTTTTTACTTTAATTTTATTGTTTTACTTTATTGTTTTTAAAAAATATATAACTATTTAAAACATAAGTTAAATAAATAAATTTAAAAAAAGCTCGTTTTACAGTTTATATAATATGTATTTTTTTCTTAAATATAAAATTAGTTTAGACATTAAAAAAACAAGTTATTATAGTTTTAATTCTAAACCAAATGAGTAAATCACATAAATTAAAAAGGTAAAAAACTATTTTTAAGTGTTTGATTTAAACTTAAAATGCTATAGTTTAATAAATATACATAACAAACATACTTAAAATTATAAAAAGTTTACTTTGAAAATGCTTGAGAACTATCTTTAGAAACTTTTTAACTATTTAGTAATATATTTTTAACAAAATTAAAGTTTCAAAAAAAAACTTTTTTTTTGTAAAAAAATAATATTTTGTATTTATTACAACAATATTAAATTAAACTTTATTTCTTAAAAGAAATTACAAAACTTTCTGTAACCCACCAAGTTTTTTTAAACAATAAAAAATTTAGTACTAATAGTTTTGTTAAATTAATGTTTGCAAAAGGCTTGTGTAAACATCGTTAAAAAAACTTGTGTTGTATAAAACAATACATTTGAAAGTATATTGGAGCTTGTTTAGGTTTATTAAGACAAAATGCTGTAATATATGCGTGGCCTGTTGGTCTAGGGTTATAATTCGCGCTTCGGGTGCGCGAGGTCCCGGGTTCAAATCCCGGACAGGCCCGACCTCAATTTAATTTTTACAATAAAATCAAAATAGTTTGCTTATTTATTTTTTTGAACGTTTAAGGTTTATTTTTAGTGCTTTATTATTAAACTATTTTTGTGTAGTTTAATCAAAGTGTTAACTCAAAACTTTTTTATTCTGGATTTCACTGATATAAACCTAACTATTTATAGTATTTCGGTAAATAAATAAATAAATATATATAAATAATACACACAGTTTTTCTACAAAATTTTATTATATTTTTTATTTATAAGTTTATTTTATCAGTCGCTGCATAGAACACAAGCAAAGCAACACATTGGAATTTGTTGAAGAAATGAAATTAGGTGAAACAGCTAATGTAGAATTTGTTATGGAAAATTTGACTGCTATTGAGACTGATTGGTCACTTAACTTGGACAATTTCATGGTTAGTTTTTGTAGTAAGTTACTTTATACTACGTTTTTAAGTAATAATTTTTTTCAATTTTTTTAAAATAAACAGTTGTTAGTTAAAACATTTAATCAAGATAAAAAAAATAATATGTTATATTAGTTTCTTGTTTTTTATCTAAGTAGCTTTGATTAAAAGTTAAAAAATATTTTTGGTTATAAACGAAATAACATAAATGTTTTTGACTAAACGTAGATAAACTTGAGTTAACTTTTTATCAACTTTTAATTTTAAAAGAGTCTTTTTAATCATTTTTTACTACAAACTTATCAAAAATACTGTAAATAAAAGGCTCCAGCGGTGATCAAAGAAGAAATAAAGCCAGTAGAAAGAATGTCACCTAAAAAGAAAAGAATTTCATTAAGAAGAACAGTTAACCTGGCCGACCCGAATTCCATGACTAAAAATCAAATACTCGAAAGTTAGTTAAATGTTTTTTTTTTTTTCTTAGCAACATGATGTAAAAAATTTTACTCTAAATTCTTTCAAAAAATTTGTTCAGAATATCAGTGTTTAAGAAAATATTTACTTCCTAGGTAATTATTTATTTTTCACACAAAAGCTGATAATTTAAGTTTTTGTTTTATGTTTTTTCACTTCAAATTATAACAGGTCTCGATAATAATTACTTAAAAATGTTTTGTGAACAAAAATAAGGTAGAACAAATTGATTTTATAAATTATATGCATAATTATGTTTATTTCGTTACATACTGTTGTTACACAAGTAAAAATTTTATTAAACAGTTATAAACAACCAAAAAAAGCTCTTTAAAACTTTTTATAATCATAAAAATTAGAAAATTTACTAAACACAAAATATTGCAAGTTAATGAAAATTACATTGCAATTTCAAGTTGGTTAGTGTTATCAAGTTTTTGTTTAGTAAATTTTGCAACTACTTATCAAAAGAAAAAAATTCACAAGTTAATCCATAAAGTTTAAAAGTAAAACATTTTTAAAACTTAAATCCACCCGCAGAAAAATGCGTGGAAATGTTGATGAAAGGGGACGGGATATCTTTTGAGTTGAGCGAAACAAGCGGAAAGTTGAAATCTTTTGAGAAGAAACGTGTGATCATGACCGTGTATGCCGACATGTGGGGGTCATATGTTGATAACATCGTTTGCGATATTGAAGGTATTTTATTTATTTTGTTTTTTTTTAAGTACTTGTTATTGTTTTAAAGCTATCTGCCGGTTTCTGTGATTGATTATTTTTTAATCTATTTGTAGTTAGTTTTAATTTAAACACTTAAGTTTATGTTTTATTTACATCATACCTTATTAGTGATTTCAAAGGTTGGTGTTTTTAAATAACTTCGTTTAGTATTTTTTCAAAATACAAAACTTTTATCCGACCTAATTTTACTTTGCTTTGTTTCTTTTCAACATATGAGCTTTTATAACACTTTTTATAAATCTATTAACTTTTTTTTGTAGTTAAACTGCAAATGTTTGTAACAGCTTGGTTAGTATGTTAATCTTAACATTGAAGTTCACTATTCACTTTTGTTTGTATTAATGTTATAAAACAGTTTTATGTTAAAGTACTTAGTTACAAATGTACACAGCAATATGTAAGTCAAAACTTCCAAGCTTTAGTTTAAGAAAAAAAACCTTACATTTCAAAATAAATTCTTCTAACATTAAAATAAAAGTATTTTCCAAGATAAAAACAAACGGAAAACTAAAAGTATTTCCAAGCTACTCGGTATTGAACGTACCGGTCAATGTAGTAGTGGAAATAAATAACTTTTTTTAATTCTCATTTAGAATATTTAGTTTTGTGAACTGAATTGTTTTAAATCTACCTGATTTAATAATACAGTAAAACTTATCTGTTTCCAACAAGTTGCAAATTAAATAGTTGATAATCAATAGATTTATTATTTTTGATCCCAATAAAAAAAAACAAACATTTCCAGGCTACCCTGTATTGAACGTACCGGTCAACGTGGTAGTGGAGGGCTGCCCGCTCATGTTCAAGCTGGCCGCCCAGCACAAGAACTGCCCGATACTGAGGTTCGGAACCCACCTGAAAGACGCCGATCCCGTCAACAGACACGTGAAGATATACAACAACTCACATGAGAGTAAGATTTAATCATTAACTAAATAAAAGCAACAGTTCTTGTAGACGTTAGCAAAAGTTTTTTAAACTAAACTATTCAACTACTCACATGAGAGTTAGTGGTGTGTTAAAAGTTAAAGGCATAAACTAACGTAAAAGTCAGATTAATTTAACTATTAAAATAGATAAAAACTCATATATAAACAAAATAATGTTAAATATTTAAAACATTGTGTTAACCAAAATAAGTGAGAATTTTATACAAAATTTAGCGTAAAAACTTAAAAAAAATCTTTATAAATGTTTTAATACTACAGTTTTGTGCCTAACTTTTTAAGAATTTTTCACAAAAATCTGATAACAGATATAAGTTAAAACAAAATTACAAGCCAAAAAAAAAATTTAGACTTTTTTAAATATTTTAAAACAATTAGGCATCAGAATAGACTGGAGAATATTCGATCATGTAACTGAAGATGATGAAAAAATAATTGATTTTAATCTGTGGTGCGGAGAAGCTTTTCCACAAAAAATAAAAGAAATCAAGCCTGTACAGCACGATACCACTTCAACTGTTTGTTTTAATTGTTTTGATAAAATCACAACAATCTTAAACAATAACTTTGTATTTTGTGTTACCTCGGATTACTTCAAATTGTAGAATAATTATAAAAAGAGGTATCTAAACTATTTATAAATTTTTAATGAAATATCCGAAAATATAAAGCTGCTTTACGGCCTTTTAAATTAAGTTGAAAATAACACTTGAAAAATAAAATAAAAATTTGTTTGTATTCTTCAGGGGAATATATTTTATGACAGTTTTCAGCTCTAAAACTAAACTTGAAAAAAAAAGGTATTTTGTTTATTTTCAGTTCAAGGGAACCCCCCACAAGCTTCCCGACATGAGCGACAGCAGCGACGACGAGCTAGACGTTTGTGACGTCATACAAGAAATTGTTGTGACGTCACAAGCGGAAGACGACTTGAGCTTGCACGTGGGGCTCGATGTTCACAATGGTGTGAGGAGTGATGGTCCTTACAAACTAATGGATGATCAGATTATTATTCCTGGTTAGTTTTTTATAAGATTTTCTGTAAATTTTATTGAAAGTTTTTTTGAAAGCAATTTAAATTCATTTCTAATGTAAAAGTACATTATAGTTTAAAGAAAACAAAACTGTTAGTAAAAAAAAATCTTAGTTTCACCTACAATTTCATCGAGCATCTTTATTTGTGGTAGGTTTGACTTGATTTTTTTGAAGAATTATGTTCCTCAAATAAAGTTTGTTAATAGACAAAAATTACTAAAATTAGCCCATGAATTCTTTTAAAAATCTCAAACTATTTTTTTTTATTTCTTGCAACGCGTTTTTCATAAATGCAGCCAAACTGAACTAATGTCACACGCAAGACTGAAACGGATATTTAAATAAAAATGCAACAAAAAATTGAAACATATTTAGTTTATTTGTTTTTAAAGGCAAGACAGAAACGAAGATCACGGTGAGAATGACCCCGTCGAGTGCTCAGTTTGACGCCCTCAAGTGGATAAAAAATTTCAACTCGTTCGCGCTCGGATACTTGACTCTGGTTGATAGATCCAAGTGTGAGGACGGCAAGGTTTGTTGGTTAAACATTGAAACATAATAAATCATAAAATATAGTTATAAAATCATTAAATTAAAATCATTAAGTGCTTAATTTATCTTAATACATTTATTTAATTAGAGTATTAAATGGATCAGTTGTAAGTACGTAGCAAAGTTCGGTATAAGTTTGTTTATATTTTACATGCATATTTTTTATAATACAAAATAATGAGCTTCATTACTTACTCTTTTTATACTATCTGATTTTTACAGTATGCGCAAACGTCGAATCGCAAAAGTAATTTTGAAAGTTTAACACTACTGTTATTTTATTCATTTATTATAATCAAGAATATTATAATGATACTCAGACAGTAAGTTTTATAACAGCTAATTTCAGCTTTATAAATTAACAACATACATTTTTAACTAGATGACTACGATGTGTACTGTTTTTACTTAATGTATAAAGTAGAAAACTAATTGTATGGTAGTATTTATAAAGTATGAATTACAACAGTTTTGCTCCTTAACTAATTTGATTGAAACATTTTTGCTTGAGTTTATGTTTATTCTTGGTGTTTTTAGTACATGCATGACAACTAAAATACACATTGTGCAATGGAAAATGTTTGTTTTATTTGTCAAGTGCGCTTTACAAGAAGACATCGCGCTTTATTATGACGTAACAATTCAAAAAGGTTTATAGTATATACAATAGTGTTTACCTTGGCAAGCGGCGCCATGGCTTAGTTGGTTAAAGCGCCTGTCTAGTAAACAGGAGATCCCGAGTTCGAATCTCGGTGGTGCCTCGCTTTTTTGCTATCGTAAGCTTTATTTCTACATCTTGTAGAATAGCGGATTTTAATCTTTTTTCTATGTTTACCCCTTTTCGGAGGGTTATTTTAAAGTTTATTCCTTTTTAAAAGGTAAAGGTAATTATTAAATTTACTAACATACAAAGTTTACCGCAGGTTAATAATCGCCGGTGTAGAATAATTTAAAATATTAATGAACATCAATATAATCGCATTTCTTGGATTTAGTAGCAGCCTTGATGGCGCAGTAGGCAGCGCGTCAGTCTCATAATATTAAGGTCGTGAGTATATATAAAAAATATGTTGACAAAGATAATACAACTGTTTTCTTTAATATAACATTGTTGTTTTATACAAAACTAGTTAAAGACAAAATGAAGTATTTATTGTTTTATTATTTTTTTATAGTGTAACTGATATAATTCCAAGCATATTAGTTAAGTTAGTATACAATTTTTTAGTAACAAGCTGTAAATGTTATGAAATATTTTTCAAAGTTTATATAATTTATTTTTTAGTTACAAAGTTTTGAATTTGAAAAAAGTATTTTGCTAACAGTCGTAAACTTCATTTATTATACTCTTGTGATGGTTTCAAAACTTTGTCAAGCATATACAAGGTATTGAAATAACTTTGATATTTTTAGACCATAGTAAGCCAAATATACATTTTTCAAAAAAAAAAACTTAACTTTCTTTTTAGGCACTAGTTAATAAAACGTTCATACATGGTGTTTATTTACAAAATAAGAAAGCAAAAACGTAAAAAATCACTCAAAAAAACTGGTAAAAAATTTAAGTATAAAGCATTTAAAGTTTTACAAATAAAACTTATTAAAACATGAGAACTAAAAGTTTTAAAAAACTAACTTGTAAATTTTACCAAGTAAATACCACAAAAGCTGAAATTACAGCAAATTTTCTGCAAATAATATACAAATCTAGAGACTTACATACTGTTGAAAGCTAAAAGTTTTTCAATTAGTAAAACTTTTAAAAATAAAAGTGACAAAGGCAGAAATAAGAGCTAATATTTTACTTGCTTTTTTAATTGCTCCCGAAGATTTTGGCAGATCTTTGTTGCATAAGTCTGAAAAATTATTATTGCTTAACTTTTTTTGTTTTTTACTTTTGTTTTAACTTTGTAGTTGTGTTTTTGTTTGAGAAAGCTACTTATAACTTATCTGTGTTTAAAATAACTTTACATGTCTTTAATAACTTTTTTTTAAATATATATACTGTAAAGAATTATTATTTTATTTGGTTTCTAAAATATTTCCTTTGTTAAAAGTTTTGTAGTCAAGTATTTGTTTGAAGCTTTGAAAACACCGTTTATATACTGTGTTCGTTAAAGAAACATTACGCTTATAACTAATCAAGACGTCGTTAAAGTTAAAGTTTTTTATAAGCTAAAACTAGCAAATAGTGCTATTTTTTTAAATATACGTTTGCATCAAAACAATTTTTTTTTAACTTGACTAAAAGCTCTAAATTTTCCGAAAGAACAATAAGCTACCTTAGAATAATAAGTTAGTTAATTATAAGTATAAAATATACGCAATTCAAAAAGAATTAAAGCATATTGTTAGCGAGCTATTTTAGATAGATTATTTCGTCTTACAAAACCTTTCGTTTTAACCCGAAAGCTTAACAGAGTACTGTTCCCTTTTTTTAGAAAATTGTACAAACAATATTAAAAGCATGTATGCTGCATTTAAATTGAGCTGATTAAACGAAAGAAAATTCATTTTCCACCAATATAACTTGTTTCTGCTCTACAGGAGAGGTTCTTAACGAAACATTTGTTTATTTTGAAAAAGTTCTTACAAGTTCTGTTTGTTATTATTTAGTCTAAACGGGTCCGGTTTATATGTAACTTTAGGTATATAGAAAATGTTATACGTAAATTTATTAGTATCTTTTAACAGTTTGTTAACAGAAAAGTAATTTTTTAATGTGTTTACTGGTTTCAACTTTATGACACAGAATATATTTTATACTTATTTTTAAGTGCTTATATACATTTTAATATTTAACAACGTCCTTATAAATATTCATTAAGCTATCAGTCTGATTAAATTAATGTTTTTACAAAACTTTATAATAATAATATTACACTAGTTTATATCTATGAAAACTTCCTTTAAAAAACTAATCATTACTGTTTTTTTTTTTTTGCTTATAGGTTAAGTAATTGGATATTTTTCAATTAAATAACACAATAATATTGTGTTAGTTTTAGTAATAAATTGTTTCTTATTTTCTTATTTTGTAAACTACTAATTCGTTTAAAAATAATACAACATGTTTAACTTTTAGTTTTTTGAATTTTAACTTAATAAATTATGAATTATTTTTAACTTAACTTTATAAATTTTTATTTTAAGGTTTATTACTTTCAAAGGAGTTTTAAATGTTCTTTTTACACGTTTTTATCGTTTTTGTTTTTGATGTTTAGATGTGTTATAAATTTTTTATAACTAGATAAAATTATTAAAAAACTTAAAAACTAATTATTAAAGTATTAGACGGATTAATATAAACAAATTTGTAATTTAAAAGCAATAACAAGTGTTTAATTTTTCAATTTAAAATGTTAATTTACCTTCACTAATTAATATTACAATGCTTATAAACTACACATCAAAAAAGTTTAAAAGTATTTTAACACATTTTACTTGTTAGTTTTTGATGTTTAGATATGTTACATATTTCTTCTAAACTGATAAAATACAAAAAAAGTGTTAAAACCTTTATCACAAGTAAAAGTGCAAATTTCCAACCCCCCTTCTGATTTATCGTCTTTTTCACAATCCAATCCTAGTTTAGGGAGTTTTTGTAGGGAGGCCATTCTCATGCATAACATGTATTCACCGTCCTCACCTATTTTGAGAGAAAGTATTTTGAAAAGGTTATAATTTTCATCTTCTAGTAATTTTGTAAGTTAAACAACTTTAGTAGCTCTAAGGAATAAAAATATTGCAATGTTTTGATTCTTAAGTAGTTTGAAATGTAAAATTGTATTTTGTTATAAATTTGTTAACTATACTTTTTATATTTTGTTACTTAGTTTTTGATATACTTTTGTTTACTTTGTAACTTTACTTGTTAATTATCTAAATTAAGCTCAAAAAATTGAATTCTAAAACTACCCCTCATGCAGTTTTAATATTTTCATTATAGACACAAGCATTTAAATAAAATACCAAGTAGACTATAGTTTTTTTAAAGATGTATATTTTTCACACCTCACTTTTAGTTTCATTTGAATTAACTAGCTTAGTTTTATAAAGTTTGTTTTTCGTATATGATTTATAGGTTTAAGTTAGTTTAAAAACGTATAAGTTACTATTGCAAATTGTATTTAAGTTATAACAAACAAAAAATTTTATACAAAAAATTAGCTTACAAAATAACTAATCTAACCTGCAGTTGTCATGGATACGCAAGCCTTGTTTGTTTCTTGATCATCTATTCCCATTTGCTTTGTGTTATCAGTGCAGTCATTACTTGTATAACATTTCAGTGCATTTCCTGTTGATTAATATTTTAACACTGTGATTAAATAAAACAAACAGTTAATTTTTGATGCTATCATATTTAAAAGTTAAGAACGGTTTTTTTATTACAGTTAAGATTTTTTTTTAATATGTTGCAGTCAAACTATGCTTAAAAAACTGGGTAAAACATTAAAAACTAATATTTTTGTTACTACCGAATTTTCTTAGATTTCTTTAAATTTTAGTCATTTATGTAAATAATATTAAAAAGTTTTTTTAAACAAGCAAACTCTCATGTAAAACATGACATTCAAAGGAATAATTGTTTAAAAATATTTAACAACTAGTTTAAATTTTTATAAGTCATTTACTTACAAAAAATGTTTTAATTTTATGGTTGTTTTCGATTTGTAATATATATATAAATAAACTAACCACTGGTTAATACGTATCCAATAACTAGACATACAAAGACAGTTTTCATTTTGAAGCAAAAAAAACGAACTGTAAAACATAATTTTTTATAATACTACTTACAACACTGCACTTGTTTAATGCTTCGAAATAAATAGCTATAAACGTATTTATATAGGAAGCTAAATTTTTATGCACAAAAATTAAAAACAACAATATTTTACAATGTTTTTATTTTTCGTGCAAAACAAAAATAATCTGTTTTAACTCCCTACTTAAACTCAAAGGGACGTTTATATTACTAAACAAATAAACAACTTTACAACTTTGTTATTGTGTTGCAGACGTTTATCAAAATAGCTATTTTTGTTTTTAGTTATATTTATTTTTAAATTACATTTTTAATTTAATTTTATGATAAAAAGTTTATTATAATGTTTTGTATATTGTTAATTAATCTTTACACTTACTGTTTTATCTATCCTATAAAAAAATAATTAGAAATTGATGTAGTATGTACTAGCTTAAGTTTTTATTTAACAAATTTTTAGTATGTGTAGCATCTAATATTTTATGCTCTAATAAAATAAAATTATTTTAATCAGATTTGTTCATTTTAGCAAACTTTATAGTTGTTTGTTAAAATTTTTAAAAATATTTGAATTTAAACATTTACCTGTAATTGTCTATGTTGACTAGAATGGTGGAATATGTTTAACATACATGAAATATAAAAGTATAAATTAAAATTACATGGCTAAATCATAATGTTTCAAATTGAGCAACTTATTTTTTATCAAACTCGCTTATTAAAGGGCCTGTTGTAAAAAATAATAAATATTTGTTAGTTAAAAAAAATTTTTGTATAGAGTAAGTTTTTAATGTCTATTTAAAAAAAGCGAGGCACCACCGAGATTCGAACTGGGGATCTCCTGTTTACTAGACAGGCGCTTTAACCAACTAAGCCATGGCGCCGCTTGACGTAGAGAGTATTATTGCGTTTATAAATCTTTTTGATATGTTTCGTCATAATAAAGCGCGATGTCTTGTTATAAAGCGCACTTGAAATTACTTTTAAGTGTGATGCTTATAAACTACTTGTGGTTTTACAACAAGTTAATTAGCGCGGTTTTATAGTAATTTATCGATTATAAACCCTGTTTTGCGCTATATGCATTATCTAAACTTGCGCTTTTTTAATTTAATTTTTCTTATTTGCTTGCTTAATGTTTTTCCATTGAACACATAAAAGTTCTCAACAAGTAAACATAAACATAACACATTTGGTTATACACTGAAATTATCTATGCGCTATTCAAATGAAAAAAATCTTTTTGATATCAAAACAATGAATAAAAATTAAAAGTCAGTTTTTTTAATTTAATTTTTCGTAACTTTAAAAGTATATTAGTTTCTCTATATTAACTAAAAAAATTGGGAATACGGTTATATTTTAGTGTATTATTTAAATTTTCATTTCAATGTATACTTAATTATATCTTTAATTTTTCTGATGAACCAGCCAACAAAGTTGCCATAAATTAAGAGCTATAGAGCATAAAGCTAATAATGCAAGATTAATTTTTTTTTTTTTTTTATTAAAATTACCGATCGTTTAACTATTTCCGTTTATATACATGATATTTCTAATAAGTTTCAAATAAATACCGACTTCATAATAAAAAACTAATTGTTTTTAGTTTAAATGTGTACAAACAACATAATATTTGAAACACTCTTTTTAACAATTTTTTTTAGTTTTTTTTTTCTTCTGAACAGATATCGCGGTTGGACGGAAATGACGTCACTCCCATCCGATTGGAAATGACGTCATCGGTGCGGAGGGGAAACATTGAAATTGAGGGCGACGGTGAGAACTTCCACCTGGCTCTGAGTGACGTCATAAAGAAAAGTGTTAGTCGAGCGTGACGTGTAAATTTAAAATAACATGTGAAAGTTTTGTTGTATCAAAGATTATACAAGTGACCTACCCGATACCGAGTTTTGTGAATCCGGTAGATTACTAGTATATACAACTAACATAGTGAATATTATCTTCTGTTTCAAATACGTTTAAACATACTTTTACAGGAAATACAGTTTATTACAATATTATAAGAAAATCTTTGTTTTAAGATCGTATAAATTTGAATATTTAACAGCCAAACCTGAAACGATCGTAATATAGTTTATGTTTCTAATATTTGACTATATATTTGTTTGCATACAAATGTAGCATATTTTGAATGGCAAAAACAAGAAGTGCATATTTTTAACCCTAAAGTTTGGCAGTTTCTGTCATTTTAAAGGCTAAAAATAAACTATCATAAAAATATTTCAATCCTAAATCATTATTACAACAGGGGGAGATAAATGTGATGAACGAGATACGAACATTCATACTGAGAAACACGACACACGGTGTGTTGGAGTTCAAACTTTCAACTAACTACCCTTTCTTCATTGTTGAAAACAAGAAAGTCGTGCTTGAAACTTCAGTCATATCCTTGCCTAGTCTCTTCAACAAAAAAGTAGTTGTTTTACTCTTTTGTTTAAAATTGTTTCCTTTGAATAATTGACATAAGAGTATGTTTTTTTAAGGATTTTTTTTTATTTGTGGAATTAATTTATAAATGTATTTTTTAATAGCCTAATCTTGTACTTTAGTTTTTATAACTTTTACATCAGATTAACCTTTTAAATTTGTTTAAAAAGGTTTGTAGTTTTTATGTATTTGTATTTTATCTTTTAAATCGTTTCATCTTCCAAATACCTTTACAACTTGCGATAACAAACTTTTGATTTAACTGTTTCTTATACATTCCATTAATTTCGTTTTATCTACCAATTTGTAGATACTTTCAAAGTAAGTCGTTTAAGTTGCTAACAAGTCGTTTAAGAGAACGAGTTTAATTGAGTCTAAACATGCTCATACATGATTTCACGGGTTAAAGTTTACTATTATATACTTTGATCAGAAACCACAGTTGAAATATTTTCCAGGTGAAAATAGGTTTAAAGTTCACTTTTATATACTTTTATCATGTTATATTATATTTTATTGTGTTATTTATAACCACAGTTAAAATGTTTTAAATACTTTTTAATATTATTACAGGTGAAAATAGGCTTCAAAGCGGACTCGAAAACTTTCCACTGCCTGAAAGCGCTGAGGGCGATGGACCATTTGTACGGCGCCAAAATTATCGCCGACGGAAATGGTAAGAGCTACGTGTATATTAAAAATAATGTTTTACAAAGTAAACTTCACAGAATAAAGTTTAATATGTTTTGTTTAAATAAAAAATACTACCAAAAATTGGATAAAATTTGTTAATAAATTTATATAAAAGCATTTTTTGATATTTACATAAAACTATGACGTCACACAGGATCTGAGTCGCTGCAGTACGAGGGATCCCTGCGGATGGACTTCGTGAAAGGTGGCGCTATGGAGCACCCACTGGACGCCCGCATAAGCGTGCCCCAACTGCACGTTACCAGGCAACAGGTTGACATGGGCACCTGTTTCGTCGGTACGTTGTTTTTTATTGAAGTTGTACATCTGTTTGTACAATGTATTTAAAAAATGAACGTAACGTTACAAATTTTGAATGTTGTGTTTATGTTTTGTTTGTTTGTGCGTTAATTTATATTATGCTTTATTACATATATGATTAAGTATTGACGTGTTTATGATATCAATAAACTAATTTATTGACGCTTATAAAATACACGCAATACGAGTTAAGTTATATTATAGAGGTTTTTTTGTAAATCAAGTTTTTATACAATACAGGTCAGAGGATCACTGAAGAGGTTGAATTGTTTAACTTGTCGGACAGTGAGGTTATTTGGAGCTGCGAAGAATTTGGTTAGTTTATTCAAATAACAATTTGGTTGAATTTAATTATTTTTTTTGCTAACTGTACTTTGATGATACTTAATTATTTTATAGGTATTTTACTTTGAACAAAATTGGTAATGGTGGCATTTGTTTTTTGTTAATAATCTAATATTTTTGTATTAATTCAAAAAGATATATTTCTGCTGCTTGTTTTACTTTTAAATTTATTTAAGTAAAACTTTATATGACATCTATCCTAAGTTTGTTATATAGTTAAAATAAAGTTAATAAATAAGTTACTTCAAAAAAGCAGCATTATTTTGTGATTATTTCCAGTGTCATGAAAAACAATACAAAATTTATAATGTATTATTTTTTTACATAACAAAAGACTTATTTCCATGAAAACTATACAGTTTTCTAAGCGCGAATAAAAAATTATCTATTTGATTCAGAAATTTTGTTTATTTTTTAATAAAATAAATTCAACAGCTGAAACATTTGATAAGAAGCATGGATCAATAGAAATTGAACCAATACAAGGAATATTACCCGCTTATTTGAACAATGTGGATAATTGTGGACAGATAATCAAGATTTCATACACTGCCAAGTTTGTTTATTTGTTTATATTATACAAATTTTAGTTATAAATATAGCGATTATGCTTTTAATGTTATACACTGTATATACAGCCAGATTTTTTATTTGTATGAAAAAGTTAAAAGTTTTTCAACTAATAGTAATTATAAATACAATAATCAAGCATATAATACATGCACTATATATAAAGCAAATATTTTTTCATAATGACATCATACACTGCCAAGTTTGTAGTTAAATTTTTTGTGTTCTTAAACAAAAAAAATAAATAAATAGCAAAAGTTTTAAAATTAAATCAGTAATGTTTTAGTTTTACTAATTGACTTGGATTTATCAAGATATGTTTTGCTCATTTTAATAAATAAAGAGCAGGTAACAATCGAATGAATTTTTATTTGTTGTCTGACTTAAGTTCCGCCTTTATCGAAAACAAAATGTTTATTATATTTGATTAAAACAAAGTGCTCTCCCTTTGAAAGTTAAGTCAAACAACAAACAAATATTCAGCCGATGAATGCTATATGTTATACTTATTTCAAAGTTTTTATACTAACTATTTGTAAAACTAAAACAGTAGAAAGCGTGTATAAATAAAAATAATTAAACTATAGAAGTATTATGTAAGTAGTTACTTTGATTTGTTTGTTGATTATTTAGTAGAACTTGAAATATTTATATTACTTTATAAGTAGTAATTAATAGAACAAATAACTTATAATTATTGTATAAACACACATATACATATTGCAAACTTATAATATTGTTTGTTTTTAAAGGAACTTATTTAGTTGTAAATACTTGTCTTTATACTTTTTATTCAAATATTAATGTACTCATATACAAATAAGATGTAAATATAGAAACAGTTATTGATTTATAACTTTTGTTTTTTATTTCAAACTTTTACTACAAATAAGAAATTAGTCAAATGTAAAAACGCAATGTAAAATGCCATAATAGTATAGTTTAAATAAGTGATAGAAAAGTACATACAAACCTATTTTTAATATTTTTATTACATGTTATACTTGTATGCAAAAATAACAAAAATGAAGTTATAAAGTTATTTGTTTAAGATTTTAATATTTCAGAATAAAACACAAATTTGTCTTATGAAAATCAAACGATCACTTACAGGAGT
The DNA here is from genome assembly GCF_965202585.1 of Thalia democratica. NCBI lineage: Eukaryota > Metazoa > Chordata > Thaliacea > Salpida > Salpidae > Thalia > Thalia democratica. Next base: position 39,005,264 of record NC_139165.1, on the reverse strand, counting down.
AAAATTAAATACTTCAGATAGTGAAAACAGGAGTTTATAAACAAAATATACACTAAATCTGTGCTATTGTTACAAAATTATTAGTTTACAATTGACAAAGTACAGTAAATTTAATGTTTTTTTTTTCTGTTAGGCAACTCGAAAATCATTTATCTTATCATGAAACAGCGTAAATTGTTAACAAAATTGTTACTTGGGTAAACAAACAGAAACCATTACTCAACAAAAGACAGACAAGTTTTTAATTTTTGTAACATTAAAGTCAGTATTTAGATGCAAAAACACCAAAAAAAGTATTAACTCAATAATCACGAACAAATTAAGAAAGGTACAGATAGCCAGTAGGGTTTTTAATTTATTAAAAGTTAATAATAAAGTACAAAAACATGAAAACTAATACTACTTAATTCTTAAAATTATATAATATAAACAGGAGTGAAAACCCGATAGAAGGCAGATATATGATCAGAGGCAAACTTGGTGAATACGGAAAATTATTGAGAATTACTGGTAATGGTAGTTTTGATGGGGCGTTTGAAATCAAATAAATTGTTTAATAATTGTTTATTTTGTTATTTTTGTGCTGATTATAAATATTTGAAAAACAAGTTTTCTGTAAGTTTATGTTTTTACTAAAACTGTGAAAATGTTTAACTGTGATTTGGTTTTTGTTTGTAGTGATTATAAGACGAAAAATTTTCATAAAACAGTTTGATGTATTGTTATTTTTATTGAAACTGTAACACTGTGATTTTTTAAAGTCAAATTCATAGTGATTATATGACAAAAATGTTCTTAAAAATAGAAAAGTATTGGTTATGAACTTGGTGTTTTTATTAAACTATGATTTTTTTATTATTATTTGTATTAAGTTTGTAACAAATTAATATAATTAGTTTGAAAAAAAATTATTTGTAGTGTTGTGGTTTTAGTAAAACTAACATGTTGTAAAACCTATAAGTTAATTAAATATGTAGCAATTAAAAATAAAAATTGCTGTAATACGTATTTTTGTTATTTAAATGTTACTAAGAAACTTTTTTTCTCTACATTATAACATAACTGTGAAACTAAGATACTGTGTATATAAAAGATAAATTTCGATTTAAAAAGTATATTACATACAAATTACTATTTTTTATTGTGCTTACTGCAAAACTGAAAACTTTAAGTGCAGTATTTTTCATAAAAGTTTATAAGCAGTTTGATTTTAAAATATATAACGTTACTTTTTGTGTAATAAAGTAACTTCTTCTAACGTTTATTTAACAGAAATATATAAAATTATAAAAGATATACATTTAATCTTATTTGTTGTCGTTTTTTAAATACTGTGATATAAACTTTTTTAACTTTTAAAAAATAAGGAATTAAATAACTTATAGTAACTTTGATCGATGTTGCTTTTAAATCTAAATTAGTTTTACACAGTATTTTATAACAAGTTTAAAGCAATTATAATAAAAAAGTTCTGTAATTTCGTATTTCTTAGTACAACTGTTTAAATAAAATAATGTCACATTTTTCGCTGTCTTTTTAATTTTATTGTACTTTAAAAACATTAAAACTAAAGTGTATTGTTTAATAAATAAAATGCTTTTAATTAATAAATAAGTATGTTTAAAGTAATAAATTCTTTATTTTAGGCGCTACAACATGTATAAACATAAGTAACTAATACAATCGGTTGATTATTAACGTAAGATTATATTTACAAACACAGTAAATATTTTTACAAATGTACTGATAATCTTGAAAGCTACATGAAACGTAAATTTTTCTAAAAGCATTAGAGCTGTGAAGCTCAGTAGTCTGAAATCATTTGAATAGTTTACCTAAGTAATTATAAGCTCTAAGCAATAGAAAGTATAAATCTTTGAACTATATATTTGCAATAAATCTGCAATGAGCGTGTAGCAGGATGGCCGAGTGGTCTAAGGCGCTGCGTTCAGGTCGCAGTCTACATTGTAGGCGCGGGTTCGAATCCCGCTCCTGCCACTTCTTTTGCCTGATTAAGTTGAAACGAATTCCTTTTTAGCTGAAATTAAAACTTTAATTGCAAAAAGGAATTAAAGAAAGTTGTTAGTTCAAATGCTTTAGGTAAATAAAATACTTTTATTTTACTAAGTGTGCGTTTTATACTTTGTAATGTAGAATTATTGTGAAGAAAATATTAGGTTTAACTACGTGCATTCTACTGTGGTTTTTATTTTAAGTGAAATACTTCATAGATACTTTACTTACAATTTAAAAGACCTGATACCAAAGCTTAAAGTTGTAATTTGTATTTTAAAACTAAAAATAGTTAAATTTTGAAATTTATTAAAATAAGTTTAATGTACGCTTATATTACGTTAAACTTTTATCTATAATTTTTTTATTTTGTAAAAAGACATTTTAACTTTTTAAGTTTTTATTTTAAGTAGCTGATTTAAATTTCAATATGTAGTAACCTTAGTTGCTTAAAAAATTTCTTAAAGTTGTTATGAAAAATAGGTAAATAAAAAGGCAACAAAATAGCTAAGTTATTAAACACTGTATGAAAAGACCAATTCAAAAGATAAGTACAAAACAATGCTTTTGCATGTTCAGTTTACTTATAGCTACGCTTGCGTATATAAACACTTTATTAACAATTAAAATTAAGCGTCGATGGTGTAACGGTTAGCATTGGTGCCTTCCAAGCACTAGTTCCGGGTTCGACTCCCAGTCGACGCACTTTTGTTTTTAATAAACTATTTCAAATGCTAACTACTTGATATTTTTTAATTAGTGATTACAGCTTCAAAAAATTTTAAGCACTTTTTTAGACTTAAGTATAATCATTTTATTCCATTATATGAAAATTTTGTTTTACGCCTAAAACTTTTCAATATAATCTGTTATGGTTTAGATTTAGATAGTTTGAATTTATTAATCAAAAAATTTCTAACACTGAAAGATATTTAGAAATGTTCAAACTAGAAATAAACTTTATTGGTTAATGTTTAAAGTTGTAATTTTGTTACATAACTTTAGTTTTATAGAGAAATCAATACAAGTATCAAAATCTCATACAGTCATAACTGTTAGTAAAAAACACTTACAAAATACTTTATAAATTTATAACTAAACAAAAACAAACCAAAGTTTATTTATAGATAGTTCCAATTTATTTTAGTAATCAAGTTAGTTTACCGACAAAAAGCTAATGTTGTTTTTAAAACTTACCAGAAAAAATTTATTTAGTTTACTGAAATTACAAGTTTAAATGTGTATTAGGCTATAACAGTAAGATAAAGCTAAAAGTTTAGACTGAATTATGGTAAAAAATTGTAATTAGCTTTTATTTTAAGTATATGTTTATAAACTTTATAACCTTTAATAGTAATTTGACTTTGAAATCAGTACTTAATATAAAATGTACATAAAAGTATTTATTTGTATATATTAAAATTACTAAAAACAACACTAACATTACAACACTTGCATTAATTCAGTTGCTTAGCAAAATTAAAAGCTTATTTATCGTTTAGTAACAACATTCATTTTTATGATGTTTACTAATGTTTACAATTAGAAAAACTTTGTCAGTTTCAATAAAGAAAAGTTAAAGTTTTGTTAAAAAAAATGTTTTAAAGTAAGTTTGAAACTATTTTAAAAGTGTAAAATAAAACGAAAATAAAGTAAAACAAATATATAGATGTATGATTTTGAATAGTTAAAAATAAACAATTGCTAGTTTAGGAAGCTGATAAATATATAAAACTAAAATAGATTTTTGTCATAACATATTGCAATTTAAGTAATAATGAATTTTATCATATAAATAATAAAAATGAAATTTTAAAAGTTATATAGCAAACAAAAACTTTAAGCACAAAATTTTTATAACATATGTTTAGATTAAAGTATAAACAGTAATGCAAATAAGTTAATTTTAAGTAGGTTTAGTTGCATCAATAAAAGTATATAAGTAAGCATTAAGCTTAGAGCAAATTTTCAAGTATATAAACGCTATATGCAGCCTTGTCTAACAGCATAGTGGCGCAGCTGAAGCGTGCTGGGCCCATAACCCAGAGGTCGATGGATCGAAACCAACCTCTGCTATTTCTCGCTGTAATCGTATAGTGGTTAGTACTTCACGTTGTGGCCGTGACAACCCAGGTTCGAATCCTGGTTACAGCACTTTTTTTTATTTTTGCGATATAAGAATTTATTGTTATTGGTTTTCACGAAAATAAACTTAACAAGTTTGGTCAACATAAGTAAAGTTTATAATAATTATTTATATTTTCATAGTTATGAGACTTAGTCAAAAAATTTCAACTTATTATAATTTATAAGCAATAAAAAGCTGTTATGTTAAAAATTGTTGTAAAATAAAACTCTGCTTCACTTAACTCCTTATATTAGAATTGCTTAAATATGTTTTTTACAAAAAATCTTTTTCTATCTTTAAAACACCTTTTCACAACTAACATAAATAAGTTGGCTTAAAATAATAACAAAGAGCATAAAGGTTTACCACATACATGAATTAGTAGTTTTGATTTCTAGCATATGTACTAAAGTTTCAATTTAATCAACAATAATATGTTATATTTTTAACAAATTATGTATTGTTGTATAATGGTAAATCATGTTTTAATTTAAGTAGTTTTCTAGTTGAAGAGAGTGACTTTTAAAAGTAGATTAGTAATATACTATGGCTAAATAAAATGAAGCGTTATTTGAAAAACAAGTGTAAATATTTCAGAAAGATTAAGTAATACAAAAAGTTTAAGAAAATTTAAAACATAAGTACAGTATTTCAATTATTGAGCAGTAATAACAAAGTAAAAACCTTTTGCACATTAGATATTTATTAGACAGTGAAATTGGTTAGAAATTTAAAACCTTTATATTTATTTATGTATTTGGGAAAATTTTAACTATATTAAACAAAAATTCTTTTTGAGTAACAAAATTATTTCATACTCGATGCTAAACGCTTACTATCTAAGACATTTAAGCATTAAAGTTTTTGTAAAAAATTCTTCATAAAAAAAGAAGTTTTAGAAGCAATTCACATGAAAATAATCCTTGATAAAATGTTTTACTTAAAGCTTACTTTTTCAGTTCAAAAAATCTATACAAAGCACTTTACTTTTAAACCTTCGCACGCCAGAAAGCGTTGGTTTATAAACGTAAAAAGTTGATCTTACATGTCCTCCCAGGTGGTCTAGTGGTTAGGATTCGTGGCTCTCACCCACGCGGCCCGGGTTCGATTCCCGGTCTGGGAACATTTTTTAATTTGCTAAAATAGCTTAAGTTTAAAAGCAATTTCTTTATTTTTTCTACCCTATAAACAAAACTTAATTATAAAAGTTGCGCATGCTTTCGTTAACGTATTTCATTAACTTTCATATGCAGTTCATTAGTTATTACGTGACTAATTGGACTTATATGAATGCAAAAAAAAATATACTTTAACTGTTTCGAGCTGTATAGAATCTGAAAAAAGAAGATAGTAACTTAAAAAGAAAAAAAAAATTAATATGGTGACTTATGTTTTTTCTTAAGAAAATAGTTTAAAAAAGTTTAAATTGTTAAAAATTAACACAATTTAATATAATAACCTACGTTTCATTTTTTAAGCACAAAGTGAAAGAAAGTTAAAAAAAAATAGCAGTTAGTGCTAAGTGATAAAATATCTTGTTTTTAAAAATGAAAAAAAAACACCCTTCAGTTAAAGTTAACAACAAAAACCGTCCTCGGGTGGGCTCGAACCACCAACCTTTCGATTAACAGTCGAACGCGCTAACCGATTGCGCCACGAAGACTTGTTAACTAAGCTCTTATACTGTTTATAAATTAAAGTTTTCTCGCTTCACATGTGCGTTGTTTAATTACAAGTGCTCAGTTGCTAAACTTAAAACAAATCTGAATGCTTAAGTATGAAATTTTCAAGAACTTTTTGATTAACTCTGTGCACTTTTCATTTTCTTAATAATTAGTAGTTTTGAAAAAACACTATTCTTTTAAAATAAATTGAATAAATGTTTACTTTTTACAACTACAGAAAAATTACATAACTCTACTTAATATGAAATCAGGTTTGAAAATTCTTTTTAAACTATAATAAATGTTTAATCTAAATACCAATTAACTAGCTTTTTTATTAAAAATTTAATATCAAAAGTCAATTACAATAAAACATGAGCTTATACAGTTGTGTTTAGAGTAATGTCTTTCAAATATGATACAACACACTTTTTTAGTTTAGCGAAAATAAAAAAGTGTTAACATTTAAAAGCATTGAAACTTAAGTTTTGCATACATAATTAAACTTTTAAGTGATAAATATATGGTTTTTTTCTTACATTAATGTTGACAGGATAAATAAATTTTAATTTTATATACAAACTAAACAGCAAAAATAAAAATTTAAATTAAATATTAAAGCACTTTATTTGTGTTATAATGTAAATAATGAAAATTTATCAAGATTATTTGTTAGTTTCGATTAAATAGGCCAAGAAAACTTCAATTAGCAGCCTTATAAATAAAATGCAAAAACCTATCAAAAATATTGCTTCAAAACTTAAAGATTTGTCTGCAAAATGAGAAAAATAAGTCATTTACATCGTGACGTAAAAAAACTGTACGGTTTATAAACATCAAAAAGTAATCTCACCCACAGCCGCCATAGCTCAGTGGCAGAGCGCTGGTCTTGTAAACCAGCGGTCGAGAGTTCAATCCTCTCTGGCGGCACTTTTTATGCTCAATTTTTAATCGTTATCATTTACATATATCATTAAGCTTAGTTTTCAACCATAAATCGTCTATATTCGATGTTTCTTGTTTTTTTTCTAATTTTTAACCGCTATTTTAAATGGAACTTTATTTATTAACATCAGAGACGAACTTTGATCAACTTAAAATGCATTTGCGGTAGTTAAACGTAATTATAGTATAATATTAATTAGATCGTTAAGCGTCTAGTCCAGGGTTCGGCAGGCAGTTAGTGCTCGCTGGCCAAACTTCAAGTTATCAAAATCTTCGCGGGCCGCAGTTTTAGTGATAATTGTATAATGTTTTGGCTTTAGTTTTGGTCACATAAGAGATAGCTTTACTTTTATTCAAATAATTACTTTAAGTGACTTTTAGCTACACATAGAATGCCTATTTAATATATACTAAATAACTATTGTAATAGAATTTTCATTGTTTAGTATATTTAAGTTTTAATAAAATGTGTACTTTCTTACATACTTAATAAGATAAACTTAATATAATAATTTTACTATTTTACTTACGACCTAACTCTCTATAAAAACTGAGCTTGAAAAACATTTATGGGTCACTTTTATACATTGTTTGGTTTTTGCTTTATAAAATAGTTTTTGCGTCTTAAATAGTTTGCACTCTTTAAAAAATTCAGTAATTAGTTAATTAAATAAAATTCATACCTATTTATACTACTGTAGATAAGGTAAATCAAATTTTTTAGCATAATTAATGCTGGAATACTATAATAAAATACCTTATTATAAATTAATAGTCTTTCACACGGTTGCCACTTTAAAAATAAAAATGTCTGAATTTTATTAAAAGTTTACTAAAAGTTAAAATAGCTAAAAACTTTCTGTTAATCAAGCTTAAATACATAACTTAAACATTATTATTATAAAAAAGCACGACATGTAAATAGACAAAAAATTAGTAGTTTTTTGACTGTAGTGTAGTTTACTAGTTGTAATAAACACAACACAGTTTGCTCTGTATTTGTTGTTTTAAATGTTTTCGTGTAAAAATTTTCTATAAGTATTTTTCTTCTTTGAAGATGTGTAAGTAATTTAAGTTATAGATACATATGTTAATGTTAGTTAAACATAATTGAGTAAAAACTTAAACGTAAATTTTAGACTGTAACACATTTATTAAACTTTTTAACTTGCATATTAAAATAGAAATAAAACCTATTAAGCATAGAATTATATAGTCATAGAATTATTAAAGTACAAACTATTTTGCTTAAATAACTTAACACATGACAATCCAGATAATACTTTTTGACTTTTTTTCTCCCTAACTTGAAGTAAACAAGTGAAATGTATAAATTATTTTGTTTCTAAAGGAAAACACTTAACAAAGTTCTAAACAATTTTGGAAAACAAAGCTTAATGTTACAAGCTAAGATAGTATTGACTTTTTGTTTAAATACTACTACAACTATTATTTAATAAAGAAATAAGAATATATACTACTATCAGTTGCATATAATTTTCACAGCTAATTAATAAAAATAAATTTGTACAACGACTTTTTAAATGGTAATCATACTTTATTGATTGCCATAATAGTTTCACCGCTTTACGAATTATTAAATATAAAGCTGAAAAATAATAAAAAACCAAAAATGACAAATTTACAAACATTTATATGCATACATTGAACTACAAAAGTAAACGCTTAATATTGTACATTTTAAATACATTTACTGAATAACAAAGTTTTGCAATACTAATAAATAAAAATTGAGGTATTACAAAACATTACACAATAAAAACATAATAAAATTTTGTTGAATTTTTGAGGTTACAGCATATTAACATGAAAAGTAAGATGCTACTTTACCAAAAAATTATTCAAAAGATTAAATTGAATGGTTTGTTTCAAAGTAAAAAAAACTAACCATGTAACTATTATCAAAGCTAACTTATTGAAAAAACATCACTAAATACTACTTTTAAAACAATACAAAAAACGCAAGATGGTTTATTTTTTATAAATTTTTTAATTTACTTTACCATTAGGTAAAACATTAATTTCCATCATCAAAATAATATTCTTCGTGTATTTAAAAAAATCCTAAATTTTATTTGTTATAAATTGTTATTGCTACATAGAGCTTAAAAAAGATTAGTTTTAAACTATGTAACAGATACTTTAGTAAAAATAAAACTTGGTTTTGAACACCTTCAAGGTATTCGTGTAGATGTAGAATATAAGCTGCAAATATTGAATACATGTCAAACTAATTAATTTTACTTTCTATTTTGATAGTTTAAAACAGTTTTTCAAATATTTATCTATGTATGTGTAAAAAGGAGCTTGTTAAACTTAAACACTTTGCAAATTTGGGTTTAATTTGTTTTATTTATATATTTTTCTAAGTAAATACGAAAGTTAGATTACGAAAAGTAGAGCCATTTCAATATTTAGAATTGCTTTAGTTACAAAACAAATGTTATAGTTGAACAAACTTTCAAAAGTTAAAGAGTTTAAAAAAGTTTTTTAAATTGTCAAATTTTTTAAAGGTTTTATACCCTATACTTTTAATTAACATTAAAAAGAAAAAATAATGCTTAAAAGAAATTTGAAACGATTCTTTAAATTAATTGGCTCTTGAGTAAAATTTTAGAAGCTTAATTCTGAGTTATTTGCGCGTTTTAAAAGTAAAAGACATCTTGTACTATATTTAATATCTTACAACAAATATTTGTATTATTACGTCATAATAATAAATACAACCGCAACATTGTCATCTTCATCGTGGCCTCATATTCACAAGGTCGTAAGTTCGGTCCTCACTCGGGTTCAACCTTTTTTATTAAGATAAAAGTTATAAGTACTAACATTGGATAATTAAAAGCTATCTGTTTCTATTGAGAGTAGAAGATACATTTTTTATAGCTTTGTTTATTTTTTTAACTTATTTACTTTTAGAATATGCGTTTTCGATTTCATAACTTTTTATAATAGAGAACTGCGTATTTTAGTTTCAATTAAAAAACTTATTTTTTAACAATTAGTTCACGAATGTGGGAGCGGGTCAGAATGACACAGCGACAAAATGACACGGTCGTCAAATAGACACGGTGCGTCACTTTGGCACAGCGACAAAATGACACGGTGCGTCACCTTGGCACAGTGCGTCAGTTTGGCACGGAGGGTCACTTTGGCACGGCGACAAAATGACACGGTGCGTCATTTTGGCACAGAGGGTCACTTTGGCACGGCGACAAAATGACACGGTGCGTCACTTTGGCACAGCGACAAAATGACACGGTGCGTCACCTTGGCACGGTGCGTCACTTTGGCACAGAGGGTCACTTTGGCACGGCGACAAAATGACACGGTGCGTCACTTTGGCACAGAGGGTCACTTTGGCACGGCGACAAAATGACACGGTGCGTCACTTTGGCACAGAGGGTCACTTTGGCACAGCGACAAAACGACACGGTGCGTCACTTTGGCACGGAGGGTCACTTTGGCACAGCGACAAAACGACACGGTGCGTCACTTTGGCACGGAGGGTCACTTTGGCACAGCGACAAAATGACATGGTGCGTCACTTTGACACAGAGGGTCACTTTGGCACAAAGACAAAATGACACGGTGCGTCACTTTGGCGCAGCGACAAAATGACACGGAGGGTCACTTTAGCACAGCGACAAAATGACACGGTGGTTAATAAGGGAGGGAACGATTTGTTGTGAAACTTCAATCTTCATTGGTATGGACAACGATCTTATTTTTCTAGGAAACTTTTCGGTTTCCTGTCTTCTAACCAGTTTTGTAGAATCAGCAACAATCACATTGATTAACTTTAAAAACAAAGACCGCAGGAATTTTTGATCGTGACTTCATAAAATAAAGTGAAACACGTAATGTTTATACCTTCTATTCTCATCGTCGTACTTATAAAAAACATGCTCGTTTTTAAGCAATAGCAAGGTGTTAGGTGTGCTTAAAAGCTGTGCTTAATAAACAACAACTAGTTGTTTATACCAAACAACGTTCACAAAGATGCAAAAGCAGCAACTTTTTTATCAAAATACAACTGCCAAAATTAACGAAAATTTATTTTTGATTACTTTCGAATGGAAAATCTTAAACACAGTTTAGTACTAGAACTTGAAACGAGTAATAAAAATTAGAAAATGACTTACCATTTTACGACTAAAAAGATAAAAACTCATATAAACATATTATTTAAACTTTAGCAACATTCTGATTTAAAAAATACAATCTTCATTTTAGATCAATCATTCAGTACATCAAAACAATAAACTAGTAGATGTAAATACAGAGGAAAATTTGTTTTATAAACTAAAACTCAGACGTTATCGAAAGCAACTTTTCTGCTGTTGTAATTCTAAATTCTAATGCGGTTCTTATTTTACGTTTTTATGCTTAAAAAAATTAATACTTGCGCTATTTTGGCGACTTAATAGGTTGCAAGATTGAAAATAGAAAATTAAATATTATTTTCATAACAGAGTTAAGACAAAACCGAGTTTTTTAAAACTTTGTAATAAAACTCAAGAATATAAAGTAGAAGAAATGTTTTACACGCAAATTAAAATCTGCTTTTACTGTATCATTATGAAATTTATTTACTGATTTTGTATTAAATATAAATGCAATTAAATCCTTATATGCAATAAAATACTATAATATCTGTCATAGTCTAAGTTTATTTTTTTATATTTTAGACTAAAAAGTTTTGTAAAAATAAAAAAGACTTAAAGTATTAACTTTAATAGAATGGCTGCAGCTTTAATTAGAAGGCTGCAGCAGCAATGTTGTATGTATAACCTCTTCTAGTGATTTTTTTTAATGTGATAAATATATAAATGCGCATGAATGGTTGCATCAGACTCTTAATTTTCTCTCAACTGTTCATAATACTATTTTTAACTTTTTCATAAATTTAGGCTCCAGGTCCGTTTATTTTAATTATTTGCTTTCAGACAAGTTTATTATATATTTTCAATACAGATTTTAAAGTAAACATCCTAACTTATTAACTTTTGTTAAATATAAATATATATACATATTTAATATAAATGGCTAGTTACTACAAAAGCAGCTTAACTCTGTATTTTTAAAAACTACAGTTAAAACACGCATGACTTATTCTTACTACGAAATAACTCTGTATTAATTTAAATCTTAGTTATTTTTTGAAACAATTCCTGATAATAATTAATTAAACTTAACGACAAAAAATACTGAATTCTATTCATTACATAAATATGAAAAGTCGTGAAACGTAAAAAACTATCTTAAGAAATTTATGTTTTTATACTATGACTTAAACTTTAAAGCAATGTAACATATATAGTTTAAAATGTATCAAGCTACTATAGTTTGGAAAAAGTATAATAAATCTTTTGTTTAACTAATTACTATCAAAATTTTACAATTAAAAGTTATATTACTGAAGAAGTTTAGTTTTGCATATAAGTTTGTTAATCCATGCTATCGTGACGCACCGTGTCATTTAGTCGCTGTGTCAAAGTGACGTATCGTGTCATTTTGACGCTGTGCCAAAGTGACGCACCGTGTCATTTTGTCGCTGTGCCAAAGTGACCCTCCGTGCCAAAGTGACGCACCGTGTCGTTTTGTCGCTGTGCCAAAGTGACGCACCATGTCATTTTGTCGCTGTGCCAAAATGACGCACCGTGCCTAAGTGACGCACCATGTCATTTTGTCGCTGTGCCAAAGTGACCCTCCGTGCCAAAGTGACGCACCGTGTCGCTTTGTCGCTGTGCCAAAGTGACCCTCTGTGCCAAAGTGACGCACCATGTCATTTTGTCGCTGTGCCAAAGTGACGCACCATGTCATTTAGTCGCCGTGCCAAAGTGACCCTCCGTGCCAAAGTGACACACCGTGCCAAGGTGACGCACCGTGTCATTTTGTCGCTGTGCCAAAGTGACGCACCGTGCCAGAGTGACGCACCGTGTCATTTTGTCGCTGTGCCAAAGTGACGCACCGTGTCATTTTGTCGCCGTGCCAAAGTGACCCTCCGTGTCGAAGTGACGCACCGTGCCAAAGTGACGCACCGTGTCATTTTGTCGCTGTGTCATTCTGACACCCACCCCACGAATGTGACTATTGCACAGGATATATACTTATACTAGTTATGAAATGTTAGAAGTTTTTATAGATTTACAGACCGTGGTTTGAATAATATTTTGTCTTGCTATTGTCACGGCTAAGCGCTTTGACAGGCGCTTGTAATTTAGTTGTTAAAAAGCTTGAAATGGTGGATAACTTTACTAAATTTAAAAATGTTACTAGTCGTAATCGCGTCAATAAATCATTAAAAGAAATTAATTCTTTTGGGTATTTTACTACTCGATAACCGAAAGGTTCTTTCGTACACCAGGACCAAACTTTTTGAGCGTTTTTTATTCATCGTTCAATAAGCGATGTATTTTATTTTCTGTAAATAGATATAGGAGCTTACATTCAAAGCATGACACTAAGTTATGCTAAACGCATAAAGATTTAAATTTAAGAAGTAGATTTGTTAGCACTGTTAGACTTAAAAAAACGTTTTTTTTATTGATCGTTCCGGTTCATCTGGTTTCAAGTATCAAAATTTAATAAATAGTCGACTTTTTAAAATGACAGCTGTGGTAATGAGTATTTATATAAAAATTTTATAAAAAAAGTGTTTATAATTTTCTCCTTAAACTAGTTTATGTTAGTGATAAAAATATACTTGTATAACAATGTACAATACAACTAAAATCTTTACTAGTATTAAACTTGATTAATAATATCTGTGAAAACTTAAGTATTTTATTAACAGGTTTCAGTGGAAAAAATATTTACATTCCAGTAAATTGAGCATTATTTTAAAGTTTAGACAAATAACTAAATAATTAAACTTTGAAAATGTCAATACTTGTGTTTTGAAAATTACTTTGCTGCTGAAAAATGCAAATTAACTTTAAGGTTAAGTATTTTAGATAACAATTTTACGTCTATAAATAATGATACATTGTATACTTGTATCGACCTGAAACTAATTTATATAAAAATTAGTGAAGCATAAATTCCAAATATTTGATCATACAGCGTTTAAGAAGCCGTTTTATAAGAAATAGTTGTTTACTTACAAGATACTTTAGAACAATTGTATATTAACTTCAAGTTTTGTAAAGCTTAAATATGAGTTTAGATAAATTTAAATTTTACTAGTTTGAGTTTGTGATTAATTTTAAATGTTTAAAAGACACAAAAAAATTATTATAGGAACCTAAATGATTTGAATGTTTTGATTTTTATTAAATATTTGTATAAACAAAAACTTAAGCACACAAGAATAAAATTGCTCTAGGTATTGATAGCGTTTAGTTTTTTTATTAAATTTTGGAAGGTTTTTGTGTATTTTATTATATTTAACTGTAAATTGTTTGTTTAAAAACTGTTCATATATACACTTAATAATGCTACAAAGCTAATGTTTACTTGAATTAACTAACAAAATGTTTCTTTTTCATCGAACTTTTTGTATTAAAAATATTATATGAATTAGTATATGGTTTATTATGGAAAAGCTGTTTGTTACTGGTGAGTTAAACTTTTAACTACTTTACTAACTGACAAAAAAACTATAAAAAAAAAAGTAGTTTTAGAGTGTAAACTTTGTAGTAGTCTTTAATGAAGTAAGCACCTACTGTATTCAAACGCTTTACGAATATAAACGCAATTAATGAGCAATAGGCGTGCGGTCTTATGGTGTAATGGTTAGCACACAGGACTCTGAATCCTGTGATCCGAGTTCAAGTCTCGGTAGGACCTTTCATACGTTTGTGATTTTTAAATTTTAGAACTGTGTAGCTTCGATAAATGCTGCAACTTAAAGTAAGTGAACGGTAACTTAAACCTTATATGAAAAGTTATTTAAGCTTTAAATTAAATTGTTAGTTTTTATAACTTGCAATACTTGAAAATAAAGTTTATGGAAATTTCTCTAAAAATAAACTTCCGAAATACTTATTTGATATACCATCACTAAATAATTTATTCATTTATTTACTTTAAATTGCAGCATTTATCAAAGCAACTAAATTTAATTATTTAAAAAAGTTTTTATTATGTAGATACGTGTATATATATAAGTTTAGTATCGCAATAATAAACTTTTGCTGTGGACAACCGTCTCAGCTAGCAAGATTAATGGGAGCCGATCATTTCTAACCCGCTATCATTTCTAACCCGATCACTTCTAACCCGATCATTTCTAACCCGATCACTTCTAACCCGATCACTTCTAACCCGATCACTTCTAACCCGATCACTTCTAACCCGATCATTTCTAACCCGATCACTTCTAACCCGATCACTTCAAACCCTATCATTTCTAACCCGATCACTTCTAACCCGATCACTTCTAACCCGATCATTTCTAACCCGATCATTTCTAACCCGATCACTTCTAACCCGATCATTTCTAACCCGATCACTTCTAACCCGATCACTTCTAACCCGATTATTTCTAACCCGATCACTTCTAACCCGATCATTTCTAACCCGATCACTTCTAACCCGATCACTTCTAACCTGATCATTTCTAACCCATTTTACTTATGTTACGTTTTTATTTTTTAATCTGGATTTCATGCAAAAACAAACTAGTCTTAATGAAATTATTAAAAAAATTAAAAAATTAAAATTTTAGTTACTTTAAAACATAATGATTTTAATGTGTTACGTAAAAATATTTTTACTATAAATTTTAGTTTTAGTATTAACTTAACATAATCTTAATATATTTTTATTACCTCATTTTTTGATTTTTTATCCTACACATAATTTTATTTTTTATTTTTTGTTTTTTCAATACACTTTAAGAGACGATTTTCGTTAACCATATATAATTTACTAAATTGTTTACTTCAAAGTATTTTGAACTCTTCTTTGTAGGATTTTAAAATAGGCAGTAATAATTATATTTTAGTTGGATCTTATTGTAATTAACGTGACTAAAATAGTTTTAACATAAGCAAATTTTTAAAAGTAAACTCTTACAATTGTAATATTCAGATACAAATGTTTTTATATTACGGTTTAAAAACTACATTGAGAGTCTGACGTAAATGTTTTATTATTGCTTACTAATATATTAACCTTTTATAGTAGGGTAGTTTTAAGTTTCATCTTAATAACTTATACAAATTGTTATGCAACTTGCATAGGCCTATTAAGATAATGGAATTCAAACAAACATTAGGAGAAGTTAAAAACTTTTGTTATATTGAGTGGATAGCATGGTTTTTAATTGAAACTAGCTATTAAAACAGTTATGTCATATAACTAAACAGCAAAAGTTGTTATGTCGACTGACCGTCTAGATTTCACATCATGAATAAATTTCTACTTGGTTTTAGAGCAAAAAAAATTGTTTAACACTAATAGTTAAACAGACAAGTTTATTTGTATAACAAGTTCGAGGGTAATTAAACCTCGCCTATGTTTTAATTGCGACTTAAATTAGTACTTTAATTGACAAACATTTCTTTAAAATTACTTTATTATGAGCAGTTGAAATAACATAAGTAATAACAAAATAAGTATTAAAAATAAAACATTTTGAAATAGAATCATAAATTAATTATAGTAAAATTAAGTATAATTAGGAGCAGAATTTTATAAAAACTCAATTAAGTTATTTGTTTCTTTTAATCAAATATTTTTCCAGACGATTATTACACAAAACATATTTTTTTTTAGTAAAGCTAGCTTGCAGTCTATTGACTTTATTCTCGGTGGTTTTTGCCACCTCTAAATTTCTATATATATGATGAATTTTTTCTTTATTAAAAATTTAAACCTATATAATAGGTTTCACAATACAAACTGGTTTTATTATTTTGTTATAAGTATTAAGTTATATAGTTTAATCTAATAATTTATACTTACATTTAATATTCAATGATCGCTAAATAATCTAAAGTTTTTGTGTTTTTGAAAACTTGTAAAACAATAACTTTTAAAAGATATCAAGAAAATTATTTTAGAAATATCTACTATTAATCGTGAGAATAATCGTGTTTTTGCAATTTTAAATTTTGAAACTTTTAAGTTTTTATGAAAAATGTAAATTTATTTACCTCTACATAAATTTTATTTCAAAAGAAAAAAAAAATGCCTAGTAATAAGTTTTCGACACTAAACTTTCATAGTTAAGTTTATTATAATTAATTATGACTTAATTACAGTAAGTTGTTATGTAAAATTTACCAGTTGATTTAAGAATCAAAATTAAATTAAAGTTCGAGTAAATGACAAGTTCTGAATATTTAAAAAACTTTCTACCTCTACTTTTGGCTTTGTAATAAACAGTATACACTTTCTTTTAAAGAACTTAAAATTTATAACATTAATTTTAAATGAAACCACCATTATAATTACAATTACTAAATTTTATTAACTGTATTATTTTAAGTGTCATAAACGCTGATGTTAATATTTATAAAATGTTGTATTTCATATAAATTCTCCCTGAATTTGGAGAAAAATTGGTAATCTGGTTTCTACACTTAAAAATATATATAAACCATATAGAATCATTTCAAAAGAAAGTACAGAATAGACTTTAACCGCTGCGATACTCATTATATTTCTTACATTGACGACTATCAAAACTTAATATTTAATCTTTAGAATACAAAAGACTTATACTTTTCCTAATGCTTTTTAAAACTAATTAACTACACTTAATTAATAGTCCAATTTTAAGCCTTATTGTCAAAACAATAAATGAACTAATTAATATCAACAATTAAATTTTAACAACAGCTATCTGAATATTAGGTTTTATTTTAAACAAAATAAACTTAACTTCAAAAAAAAAAACAATTTTCTTGAGATTAATTTGTTCTTAAAACAAATTCTAATCTTAAAAAAATAATAAATTAATATATTAATACAGATCGGCTAAATAAACTTCGGGTTAGATATGATCGGGTTAGAAACGATCGGGTTAGAAATGATCGGGTTAGATATGATCGGGTTAGAAATGATCGGGTTAGAAATGATCGGGTTTAATTGGGTTAGAAGTTATTGGGTTAGAAATGATCTTGTTAGAAATGATCGGGTTAGAAGTGATCGAGTTAGAAATGATCGGGTTAGAAATGATCGGGTTAGAAATGATCGGGTTAGAAATGATCGGGTTAGAAGTGATCGGGTTAGAAGTGATCGGGTCAGAAATGATCGGGTTAGAAATGATTGGGTTAGAAGTGATCGGGTTAGATATGATCGTGTTAGAAGTGATCGGGTTAGAAGTGATCGGGTTAGAAGTGAGCGGGTTAGAAGTGATCGGGTTAGAAATGATCGGGTTATAAGTAATCGGGTTAGAAGTGATCGGGTTAGAAGTGATCGGGTTAGAAGTGATCGGGTTGGAAGTGATCGGGTTAGAAATGATCGGGTTAGAAGTGATTGGGTTAGAAATGATCAGGTTAAAAATGATAGCGAGTTAGAAATGATAGTAAACCAAGATTAATATATATATATATTTAAAATACTCAAAATAAACTTTTGCTTGGGATAGCTGTTTCTGTATACATATATATATATATTTATTTATTTGTTTGACTATATAAAAAACAATAGGTTTGTACGACCGTTTCGTATATGAGATGTATAATTTAGTAAAGCTAAACTTTATTTAAAAAAATTATATATTTAACTTTATGTATAGATTTTATTAACTTAAGACTATAAAGCAACTTGATTTAAAAGCTAGAATATTATTTATGTTAGCTTTTTCAAGAAAAGTTTGTTAAGAAAAAAATCATAATAGGGTTTTTTAATATAATCTTATACGAAACAATTTTTAGCTAATTTTTATGAAACAAAATAAAATACTTTGTTTCATTTTGTCTTGATTGTTTTCTTCGTATAATTATATTCAATTTTAAACCTTTTTTAATTAGTACATTTATGAACGAACTAATTCAGAAGTATTAAAATGTTTTTAGAATTTTTATTTCAGAAAAAAAAATCTGTACTTAAACGCTTTATAATGTATGTTTTAATATAAAATTCAGTAAAAAAAAGCGTGTTTTTTAATTTATACTTTATAAATATATGGACGCAGCAAATTTTCTTTTATTAGTATTTAAACTTTGAAAGCTTATTTAATAAACGTCTAAATAAGTGTATGTGTATAAAAAACTAAATGTAAATTAAGTATTGTAAACATGCTTTAATAATAAAATCATTATCAAGACAAAAATAAAGGAAAACTGCTTTCATACTTCTTTGAACTTCGCTTACTACAGTTCTATTATTCAACTTTTAGTGCAAATCTGCTGTTAGCTTTATATACCGTAATTTTTTTTAATTTTAATGTGGGGTTGTAGCTCAGGGGTAGAGCGCGCGCTTCGCATGCGTGAGGCCCCGGGTTCAATTCCCGGCAACTCTACAATTTTTACTATCTGTAATATTTGAAAACAACCGAAATGAGTAAAAGGTTGCGTTTACTGACTGAATACATTTATAATAAATAAGTTTAGTGTGACTAAATATTATATAAATATTCATTATTGTTTTTTAAAATACCAAACTATCTATGACAAAATACTTTTACTAAATATATTTTATGATATCAAATCACATTTTAGTATAAAAAATGTCATGAATTATGTATATATATATATAGAAAATAATGAGGTTAGATACTAAGTTACCTTCCACTGAGCCCACGTAAAAAGCTTTTAAATCGTTTATTGCAAACTTTTGAATTAAAAAAATCATTATTTTTGTTTCTTAAACCTAAATGCTTTACTCCATTTTAAGAATTAAGCAAAGTTAATTAATTAAAAAGGACGAACGCATTTAAAAAACGTGGAGATGCCGGGAATTGAGCCCGGGGCCTCACGCATGCGAGGCGCGCGCTCTACCCCTGAGCTACATCCCCACATGTCTCGTATACATTAATTTGTTTTATATACATAAAACGTGGTTATTCTTACGTCTACGTATACATGTATTGTATAAATAAGTGAATATATATATACTCTATGTTAAGTAAATGTGACAATAAACTTTTAAATTCAAGTTTTGTTAACAAATTGACTGATGAGCTGGTTTAATTTTGCAGACTGTTCGCTAGTGAGATCATTTTCTCACAAAGTTGTGTTTTGTTTAAAATGTTAGTTTTTATATTCAAGCACTTAAAAAATGTATATATATACATAATAAACTTCCTGACGACGTATGCAAGCACGGAAACTAAATATCTTTTATTTTGTTTAAAAGTATATACTTATGTTATTCGTATACAGAAAAAACTTATATATTTAACACTGACAAAAACAATCATTTTAAGGTGTTTCTGCGTATAACAGCTTAAAATGCGTCTTCAGCTAGATATTTTTATACTTTATAAAGTAATTTAGAATAAACGTATAAAAATATAAATCACATCTAGAAATAATTTTTAATCTAAATAGCACAAGCTAGGTTGTAAATTATTTTTTACAATTATTTTACCACTTAAGTTTTTTCATGAAACTAAATAAAAAAATCCCCCTTTATTGAAACAGCATGGCACCGGTGACTTTCCAATGGGAGGTGGTTGCCACGGAAACGGGCATAGTTGGGGTAGATCCCCCCGTGGAGTCGGTGAACCCCGGTGAGTTGGTCGAACTGGAGGTGAAGGTGACGGGGGAACTACCCGGTTGCCTGGATACCCAAGTCAGGTGAGGAAATTAATTGTTTGATGTGTTGAATAAAGGGATTTGTAACTTTGAATTTTCAGAAAATTTTCATTTTTTCATTATTTATTTTTTATCATTATAAATTAAAACTTTTTTTTTTTAATTCTAATAAGTAACACATGAATTAACTTTATGACAATATGTTCGCAGAAATATCCGTAGTTCTTTTTATTTTGATTGCTGTTCCGTCACATATAATTTTAAGTATTTATTGGTTTTTTTATACTTATGAACAAACTTATATCAAGTTAATCAACGTTGTCAGGTGCGTGATCGACGAAGCGGAACAAGACCTCGTGCTTCCGGTGAAAGCGACGGTGAAGGGCCCGACCGTCGTGATTGGTTTGTGACGTCATTACTCACTTGATTTATTTTTTTTTGCTACGCCATAACACTTTATTATGATTTGAGTATGCTTAGTATGGTTAATTTAGATATGTATTGGTTGACATTTTTCGATCATAACAGATGACAAAAGATTTTTTTTTAATATTTATGCTTTAGAACTATATTTTAACCTACTTTTAACTAGACGGTTGTAGATTACATAAATTTTTAAACATAACAACCAATGAACGTAGTCTTTGGTTTGTGACGTTAACATAGTAATAAAGTTGTTCATATTTAGTTTTTATCTTTTGTCTTTGCTACGCCTTAAAATTTCATTTTGTGTTTTTACTGACCAGTGACGATAGTTTAGAAACGCATCAAACTATATTTTTTAAAGCATAACAGACAACAAAAATATTATATTTTTGATGGTTGTATTTAGAGTTTTATTTTTAACTCATTTTTAACTAGAATTATGAAGTTAGTTACAGAATTTTTTAAACTTTAAAATAAAATATTATAATAATAATAAACATAACAGATGACAAGAGTTTGGATTTCGATTTGGTGCAACTCGGAAATTCAGTCAAAAAAAGTATTTCAATCAGAAATGTCACACAGATACATGCTAACTGGAAAATTTCCATCCAAAACTCAGAAAACTCGTTTGTTTATTTATACTTTTATTATTTTCAGAAGCACAGTTACAAAAAGTTTATTAAAATTTTTTTTAATGAGTCATTCAACTCAAATTAAAACTATTTATAAACTTAAAATTAGAACTTTGCCGAGTTTTTAAGTTAGTAGTATATTGTATTTATTTCAAATGTCAAAACAAGTTATGACGATGACAAGTTTTGATCTTGTCCCATGAAAGACCATGCTTGGCCGTGGTAACATTTGCCGATGATTTATTTTTAGCTTATGGTGAATTTAAATTTTAAAATTTCTTCCACTAAGTTTTAGTTGATGCTGTCTCCCATACTAAAAAATAATTTTTTAGACATTTTATAGTAATTACAAAAAAAAAGCTTTTATTGTTTAATTCAAATTTATTCCAGCAATGAGTTCTGAACGTTACCTCTACAACAAGTTTCAACTATGTTTACTTTTAAGTAAAAACTGTGGTGATTTTTTTACAAAATATTTCAACTAGCTTTATCAATTTTTAGCAACGAGTTCGAATTGCTGCCAATTAAAAAAATAATAATTTTTTTAGCTATAAACACAAGTTGTTTTTACCGCCTTTAAGAGTTCCAACTTTGTGTTCAAAAAGTTTTATTTAAGTATTATTTTCTAAAAAAAAGTATTTTGTTGTTTAAACATTTACCTTCCAGCGACGATTTCGAACTCTTACCCTCGCAAGGCACGCTGGAGCCTTTAGAGCGCCACCAAGCGTACGTGCTGTTCACTCCCACCACGGAGGGCTGCCACAACTGCGTGCTTCAGCTGGACGTGCAGAACGGCGCCACCAGCCACGTGAAGCTCAAGGCGTTCGTTCAGTCCGCCAAGGTCCGTTGAGTGGTTCATTTAAACTTGGAGAGTTTTAACACCTTTTTCACCAAATTTCATGAGTCGTAAGTTGGAACAATGATTTCATATTAACTTTAAAAAACTTTGGGGTGTGCTTTAAAAAAGTAATTTATTCATTTTTTTAACAAAATTTGAAAGTTCCCAATGAAAGTTTTTATAAATTTTAAACTTGAATACTAATTTGCTGTTTTTTGAGAAAATTATTATGAATGTGGTACTTAATAAACTAAAAATTGTTGCGTTTAGTTGGTTTATGTTGTATGATTGTTTGATAAAAAGAAGCTATTGAGTTGATTTTTTTTAAATTAAGTTATGTTACTTGTCTGCTTTTTAAACAAACATAATTAAAATCACCAATTAAGTTTGATAGCAACGAGTGAAAGTTAAACGCTTAAAACTAAGAAAAAGTTTGATAAGGTTTCATTATCAAATCAGTATACAAGTTGAAAATTTATAAAAGCTTTCATAAAGACTTTTCAAATTTTATTAAAAAATTGAAAAAGTTACTTTTTTAAAGCACACACCAATCGAAATGTCTAAAAAGCATTACTATCCAGACTCAATGCTAAACATTTTAAACTGAAAAAATATATTTGACAAAATTTAATACGAAATCATTGTTCCAACACTTAAAATTTTCATAATAATGTTGAATAGACTGTTTTTTAACCCAGGTTTGCTTCATGGAGAGCTCTATTGAAGTCGAGGAGGTTTATCTGAACACCCCGGCTCAAGTTAAGGGGGCCCAACTTGTCAATCAGACCCCTTTTCCGACAGAGTTCAGGTTTTTGATCGAAATGTTAAATTAATATCAAAATTAAAAAGCAGCAAATAAACTTATAATTAAAACAAAAGGTCTCAATTTTGTTTCTTTCTTAAAACACTTTTTTTAACAAGTATAAAACATAAAATGCAAAAAGGTACATACCCGTTTACACTATAAAGCAAAGTTTTAACTTGAATTAAAAAGTATATAAAATTTCAATAGCTTAATCATAAATTAGTACTAAATTGTTGTTAAGGTTCGGGGAAGTCCTGGGTGAGCAGAAAGAAAATTGTGACGTCATAATCACGCCGTCTAGCGGAAAATTGTCGCCGAAACAACTCATCGATTTGAAGGTGAAAAACCTGCGTACATTTGAAACGAGAATCTATTTTATTATTGCTGAAGTATTATTACTTATTTAAAACATTATAAATTATAACGTAAAAAAATATTTATTACTATTTGTGCAAAAACTATAATGTCTAAGTTTTGTTTTTTTGATTGAAATTTTAAATAGTGTCTAGTACATCTTAATTTGTTCTAAAAACATTTTATAGGATTTACTTATTATTGACTATTAAATTTTAAACAGTTTCTGTATTTTTTGTAGCAAAGTGTTTTAAAGTTATATTTAAACGTTACAGGTAGAACTCACATGTAACATAGAAGGACAAATAGACAATATATTTATACCTTGCTACATAGAAAATAACGAAAATCCAATCATTCTCAGTATTAATTGCTTTGTTAAAGGATTAGATGTTAAATTCTGCTTTCAAAATTACTCTCTTGGGTTGGTTTTGTTTATAATGTTAAATTATTGTTTATATTTATACACTGTTGTCATTGTATAAGATAATTTTAAGGCTTGTTTTTAAACTTAATTTTTTCATAGTTGTTTGTGATGTTGTTTGTTAAAAATATATATTTAATAAAAAATGTATTAAGAGAATATAAGTTTTATCTATTTTATTAACATTAAAGACCTGTTAAATTTTTTTTTAAAGAATAAGATCTTTTTACAATTTCTATCAGATGAATTTTTTTAATTTAATTTTATTGTTTTACTTTATTGTTTTAAAAAAAAAAAAATATTAAAAACATTAGTTAAATAAATAACTTTAAAAAAAGCTCGTTTTACAGTTTATATAAGATGTATTTTTTTCTTAAATATAAAATTAGTTTAGACATTAAAAAAACAAGTTATTATAGTTTTAATTCTAAACCAAATAAGTAAATCACATAAATTAAAAAGGTAAAAAACTATTTTTAAGTGTTTGATTTAAACTTAAAATGCTATAGTTTAATAAATATACACAACAAACATACTTAAAATTATAAAAAAATTTACTTTGAAAATGCTTGAGAACTATCTTTAGAAACTTTTTAACTCTTTAGTAATATATTTTTAACAAAATTAAAGTTTCAAAAAAAAACTTTTTATTGTATTTATTACAACAATATTAAATTAAACTATATTTCTTAAAGAAATTACAAAACTTTCTGTAACCCACCAAGTTTTTAAACAATAAAAAAATTAATACTAATAGTTTTTCCAAATTAATGTTTGCAAAAGGCTTGTGTAAACATCGTTAAAAAAACTTGTGTTGTATAAAACAATACATTTGAAAGTATATTGGAGCTTCTTTAGGTTTATAAACACAAAATGCTAAATTATCTGCGTGGCCTGTTGGTTTAGGGGTATGATTCGCGCTTCGGGTGCGCGAGGTCCCGGGTTCAAATCCCGGACAGGCCCGCCCTCTTCATAATTTTTACAATAAAATCAAAATAGTTTGCTTAGTTTTTTTTGAACGTTTAAGGTTTATTTTTAGTGCTTCATTATTAAACTATTTTTGTATAGTTTAATCAAAGTTTAAACTCAAAACTATTTTTATTCTGGGTTTCACTGATATAAACCTAATTATTTATAGTATTTCGGTAAATAAATAAATAAATATATATATATATATAAGTAACACACACAGTTTTTCTACAAAATTTTATTATATTTTTTTTTTATAATTTTATTTTATCAGTCGCTGCATAGAAAACAAGCAAAGCAACACATTGGAATTTATTGAAGAAATGAAATTAGGTGAAACAGCTAATGTAGAATTTGTTATGGAAAATTTGACTGCTATTGAGACTGATTGGTCACTTAACTTGGACAATTTCATGGTTAGTTTTTGTAGTAAGTTACTTTATACTACGTTTTTAAGTAATATTTTTTTTTCAATTTTTTTAAAATAAACAGTTGTTAGTTAAAACATTTAATCAAGATAAAATAAATAATATGTTATATTAGTTTCTTGTTTTTTATCTAAGTAGCTTTGATTAAAAGTTAAAAAATATTTTTGGTTTTAAACAAGATAAATAAATGTTTTTGACTAAACGTAGATAAACTTGAGTTAAGTTTTTATCAAATTTTAATTTTAAAAGAGTTTTTTTACTCATTTTTTACTAAAAACTTATCAACAATACTGTAAATAAAAGGCTCCAGCGGTGATCAAAGAAGAAATAAAGCCAGTAGAAAGAATGTCACCTAAAAAGAAAAGAATTTCATTAAGAAGAACAGTTAACCTGGCCGACCCTAATTCCATGACTAAAAATCAAATACTTGAAAGTTAGTTAAATGTTATTTTAATTTTGTTTTTAGCAACATGATGTAAAATATTTTACTCTAAATTCTTTCAAAAAATTTGTTTAAAATATCAGTGTATAAGAAAATATTTACTTCCTAGGTAATTATTTATTTTCACACAAAAGCTGATAATTTAAGTTTTTGTTTTTTGTTTTTTCACTTCAAATTATAACAGGTCTCGATAATAATTACTTAAAATTATTTTTTGAAAAGAAATAAGGTAGAATAACTTGATTTTATAACTTATGTGCATAAATATGTTTATTTCGTTACATACTGTTGTTACACAAGTGAAAAGTTAATTAAACATGTTATAAACAACCAAAAAAAGCTCTTGAAAACTTTTTTTAGTTATAAAAATTAGAAAATTTACCAAAAACAAAATATTGCAAATTAATGAAATTTACATTGCAATTTCAAGTTGGTTAGTGTTATCAAGTTTTTGCTTAGTTTGTGCGTAACTACTTATCAAAAGAAAAATTCATAAATTAATCGATAAAGTTTAAAAGTAACACTTTTTTGAAACTTAAATCCACCCGCAGAAAAATGCGTGGAAATGTTGATGAAAGGGGACGGGATATCTTTTGAGTTGAGCGAAACGAGCGGAAAGTTGAAAGCTTTTGAGAAGAAACGTGTGATAATGACCGTGTATGCCGACATGTGGGGGTCTTATGTGGATAACATCGTTTGCGATATTGAAGGTATTTTATTTATTTTGTTTTGTTTAAAATACCTGTTATTGTTTTAAAGCTATCTGTCGATTTCTTTAATTGATTTTTTTATCTAGTTGTAATTTGTTTTAATTTAAACATTTTACTTAAACATTTTATTACCTTGTTAGTAAATTCAAAGATTGGTGTTTTTAAATAACTTCGTTTAGTTTAGTAATTTTTCACAATACAAAACTTCCGACCTAATTGTATTTTGCTTTGTTACTTTTCAATATATTTAGCTCTTATAACACTTTTTATAAATCTATTAACTTTTTTTTATAGTTAAACTGCCAATGTTTGTTACAGCTTGGTTAATATGTTAATCTTCACATTGAGGTTCACGATTCACTTTTATTTGTATTAATGTAATAAAACAGTTTTATATTAAAGTGCTCAGTTACAAATGTGCACAGCAGTATGTAAGTCAAAACTTCCAAGCTTTAGTTTAAGAAAAAAAAATCTTACATTTCAAAATAAATTCTTCTAACATTAAAATAAAAATATTTTTCAAGATAAAAACAAACGGAAAACTAAAAGTATTTCCAAGCTACTCGGTATTGAACGTACCGGTCAATGTAGTAGTGGAAATAAATAACTTTTTTTAATTCTCATTTAGAATATTTAGTTTTGTGAACTGAATTGTTTTAAATCTACCTGACCTAATAATACAGTAAAACTTATCTGTTTCCAACAAGTTCCAAATTAAATAGCTTATAATAAATATATTTATTGTTTTTATAGATACCTGTATAAAAAAACAAACATTTCCAGGCTACCCTGTATTGAACGTACCGGTCAATGTGGTAGTGGAGGGCTGCCCGCTCATGTTCAAGCTGGCCGCCCAGCACAAGAACTGCCCGATACTGAGGTTCGGAACCCACCTGAAAGACGCCGATCCCGTCAACAGACACGTGAAGATATACAACAACTCACATGAGAGTTTGTAACAATTTCATATTAAATATACAATTACTAGTTCCAAGCTTAGATTATTTATTAATAAAATAAACATAACTCACATGGAATACATAATAGTTCAGTTATTGAAATATACTTTAAATATCGTGATAATTATAATGTTTTGATGACTAACATGAATGTGTCTAAAAGGTAAAAAAATTCTATAAAAGTTTGATTAAACGCAAAAATACTTTACAATGAACTAAAACTTAAACAATTAAAAACTAGACATCTAAATTTATGTTTGTAAACCATTAAATGTTATACTCTACTACAAACTATACTACGTGAAAATAAAAACGGATCAAAACAGAGTGTTGTAAAATAGTTATTTTGAAGTCTCAAATGTTTTTTTTTATATCTTAAAAGCTAAAACTTTGGAAGCAGTACTTTTATAACAAAGCTTTTGCTTTAAAAAAAAAAAAAAATTTACAACCTTTTGTAATATTTAACAAAAAAAAAAGGCATCAGAATAGACTGGAGAATATTCGATCATGTGACTGAAGATGATGAAAAAATAATTGATTTTAATCTGTGGTGCGGAGAAGCTTTTCCACAAAAAATAAAAGAAATCAAGCCTGTACAGCACGATACCACTTCAACTGTTTGTTTTAATTGTTTTGATAAAATCACAACAATCCTAAACAATAACTTTGTATTTTGTATTAATTCAAATTACTCCAATTCGTAAAATTATTATAAAATGGAGGTATCTAAACTTTTAATAGTTTTTTAATGAAATATTCGAAAATATAAGGCTGCTTTATAGCCTTAATCTAAGTTGAAAATTTAAACAAAAAAATGTTTGTATTGTTCAAGGGAATATATTTTATGACAGTTTTCAGCTCTAAGGTTACAATTTAAAACTTAAAAAAAAATGTTTTTTTCAGTTTAATGGAATTCCCCACAAACTTCCCGACATGAGCGACAGCAGCGACGACGAGCCAGACGTTTGTGACGTCATACAAGAAAGTGTTGTGACGTCACAAGCAGAAGACGACTTGAGCCTGCACGTGGGACTCGATGTTTACAATGGTGTGAGGAGTGATGGTCCTTACAAACTAATGGATGATCAGATTATTATTCCTGGTTAGTTTTTTATAAGATTTTCTGTAAATTTTATTGAAAGTTTTTTTGAAAGCAATTTAAATTCATTTCTAATGTAAAAGTACATTATAGTTTAAAGAAAACAAAACTGTTAGTAAAAAATAATCTTAGTTTTCCCTACAATTTCATCGAGCCTCTTTATTAGTGGTACGTTTGACTTGATTTTTTTGAAGAATTATGTTCCTCAAATAAAGTTTGTTAATAGACAAAAATTACTAAAATTAGCCCATGAATTCTTTTAAAAATCTCAAACTATTTTTTTTTAAATTCTTGCAACGCGTTTTTCATAAATGCAGCCAAACTGAACTAATGTCACACGCAAGACTGAAACGAGTAAAATAAAAATGCAACAAAAAGTTAAAATACAATTAGTTTATTTATTTTTAAAGGCAAGACAGAAACGAAGATCACGGTGAGAATGACCCCGTCGAGTGCTCAGTTTGACGCCCTCAAGTGGATAAAAAATTTCAACTCGTTCGCGCTCGGTTACTTGACTCTGGTTGATAGGTCCAAGTGTGAGGACGGCAAGGTTGTTGGTTAAACATTAAAACATAATAATACATAAAATATAGTTATAAAAACATAAAATTTAAATCATTAACTGCTTATTTTATCTTAATACATTTATTTAATTAGAGTATAAAATGGATCAGTAGTAAGTTGGTAGCAAAGTTTGGTATAAGTTTGTTTATATGTTACATGCATATTTTTTATAATACAAAATAATGAGCTTCATTACTTACTCTTCTTATACTATCTGATTTTTACAGTATGCGCAAACGTCTAATCGCAAAAGTAATTTTGAAAGTTTAACATTACTGTTATTTTGTTCATTTAATATAATCAAGAATATCATAATGATACTCAGACAGTAAGTTTTATAACAGCTAATTTCAGCTTTATAAATTAATAACATACATTTTTAACTAGATGACTACGATGTGTACTGTTTTTACTTAATGTATAAAGTAGAAAAATAATTGTATGGTAATATTTATAAAGTATGAATTATAACAGTTTTGCTCCTAAACTAATTCGATTGAAACACTTTTGCTTGAGTTTTTGTTTATTCTTGCTGTATACAGTTTTTAGTACATGCATGACAACTAAAATACACATTGCGCAATGAAAAAATGTTTGTTTTATTTGTCAAGTGCGCTTTACAAGAAGACATTGCGCTTTATTATGACGTAACAATTCAAATAGGTTTAAAAACACAATAGTGTTGATTCAATCAAGCGGCGCCATGGCTTAGTTGGTTAAAGCGCCTGTCTAGTAAACAGGAGATCCCGAGTTCGAATCTCGGTGGTGCCTAGCTTTTTTGCTATCGTAAGTTTTATTTCTACATCAAGTAGAACAGCGGATTTTAATCTTTTTTCTATGTTTTACTCCTTTTCGGAGGGTTATTTAAAAGTTTATCTCTTTTTGGAAGGTAATTATTAAATTTACTAACATACAAAGTTTACCGCAGGTTAATAATCGCCGGTGTAGAATGATTTAAAATGTTAATGAGCATCAATATAATCGCATTTCTTGGATTTAGTAGCAGCCTTGATGGCGCAGTAGGCAGCGCGTCAGTCTCATAAAATTAAGGTCGTGAGTATATATAAAAAAATATGTTGACAAAGATTTCACAATTGTTTTCTTTAAGATAACATTGTTGTTTTATACAAAACTGGTTAAAGACAAAATGAAGTATTTAATGTTTTATTATTTTTTTATAGTGTAACTGATATAATTCCAAGCATATTAGTTAAGTTAGTATACAATTTTTTAGTAACAAGCTGTAAATGTTATGAAATATTTTTCAAAGTTTACAATTTTTTTTCTAGTTACAAAGTTTTGAATTTGAAAAAAACGTATTTTGCTAACAGTCGTAAACTACACTTCATTTATTATACTCTTGTGATGGTTTCAAAACTTTGTCAAGCATATACAAGGCGTTGAAATAACTTTTATATTTTTAGACCATAATAAGCAAAATATACATTTTTCAAAACAAAAACTTAGCTTTCCTTTTAGGCACTAGTTAATAAAACGTTCGTATATGGTGTTTATTTACAAAATAAGAAAGCAAAGTAAAAAATCACTCAAAAAAACTGATAAAAAATTTATGTATAAAGCATTTAAAGTTTTACAAATAAAACTTATTAAAACATGAGAACTAAAAGTTTTAAAAAATTTAACTTGTAAATTTTACCAAGTAAATACCACAAAAGCTGAAATTACAACAAATTTTGTCCAAATAATATACAAATATAGATACTTACATACTGTTGAAAGCTAAAAGTTTTTCAATTAGTAAAACTTTTAAAAATAAAAGTGACAAAGGCAGAAATAAGAGCTAATATTTTACTTGCTTTTTTATTTGTTCCCGAAGATTTTGGCAGGTCTTTGTTGCATAAGTCTGAAAAATTATTATTGCTTAACTTTTTTGTTTTTTACTTTATATTTACTTTTGTTTTAACTTTGTAGTTGTGTTTTTGTTTGAGAAAGCTACTTTTTTAGATGAAGATTAGCAATTAGTCCTATTGAAATATACTTAGTCTTTGCATCAAAACAAAAATACCTTTTTTTTAACTTGAGTAAAATTAGTTCTTAACTTTTACTTTGTTTTGTAAAGAAACATTACGCTTGTAACTAAACCATATGTCGTTAAAGTTTGTGATTTTTTTTTCAAAAAAAGCTACAGTTAGCAAATTATGATGTTTTCCTAAAATTTACTTACTTTTTTGCTTCAAAACAAAAATATTTTTTTTACTTGAGAAAAAATTGTAAAATTCCGAAAGAATAATAAGCTACCTTAAAATAATAAGTTAGTAAATTGTAAGTACACGCAATTCAAAAAGAACTAGAACTTATTTTTAGCGAGCTATTTTCGATTGATTTTTTTTATCTTACCAAACTTTTTGCTTTAACCAAAAAGCTTAATAAAATACTGTTTTTTTTTTTAAGTTGTACAAACAACATTAAAAACATATATATGGCATTTAAATTGAGTTAGTTGAACAATTATATCTTATTTTATTTCAATAATAATTTTTTTTACCCTAGAAATGTTAATAAAACTTTTAATTATTTTTGGAAGATTATTACAAATACTTTTTGTTGTTATAATTTAAATGGAATTGGTTTATATGTAATTTTGAGATGTTAAAAGTGATATATATAAGTTGTTTAGTGTCTTTTAATAGTTTATCTACACAATAGTCTTTTTTAAAATTGTTTACTGGATTTAACTTTATGACACAGAATACTTTTTATATTTACTTCTAAGTACTCAAACACAATTTAAAATTTAATAACGTCTTTATAAATATTTAGTAAGTTACCAGTCTGATTAAATTAAGGCTTTTACAAAACTTTATAAAGTTAATACAATAGTTTAATTTTATGAAAACTTCCTTTAAAAAACTAATCATTACTTTTTTTTTTGTTTATAGGTAGAGTAATTAGGTATTTTTTAACTAAATAATACACAAACCCACTACTGTGTAGTTTTAGTAATAATTTGTTTTTTTTTTCCTTCTTTTGTAAACTGTTTAGGAAGCTCATTCATTTAAAAATAATAAAACGTGTTAAACTTTTAGTTTTTTGAATTTTAACTTAAGTTTATTAATTTATGTTTTAATGTTTATAACTCGCAGAAAAGTTTTAAGTGTTCTTTTAACACGTTTTTTCTCGTTTTTGTTTTTGATGTTCAAGTGTCTTATAGTTTTTTTATAAATTGATAAAGTTGTTAAAAGGCTTTAAAATTACCTTTTAACTAGTTGTTGAAGTATTAAAAAGCCTAATCTAAACAAATTTTTAATTTAAAAGCCATAACAAGTGTTTAGTTTTTCATTTTTTAATCTTAATATACCTTTACTAATTAATGTTAACCAGTAGTTATTACGGCCATCATCAACAGAGTTGAGATCTTTCGCGCCATCAATAATAATTAATGAACTTTACTGCAAGATCAACAACAATAGCATCCGAGATAATGCTACGACCGGTTTCGTAAAGAATCATCTATTATTACTAATTAATATTAGAATGCTTATCAACTACCCATTAGTAAAAGTTTAAAAATATTTTAAAACATTTTGGTTTTTAGTTTTTGATGTTTAGATATCATACATACTTCATATAAATTTATAAAACACAAAAAAGTATTAAAACCTTTATCACATGTAAAAGTGCAAATTTCCAGTCCCCCTTCTGCGTCATCGTCTTTTTCACAATCCAATCCTAGTTTAGGGGGTTTTTGTGGGGAGGCCATTCTCATGCATAATATGTCTTCACCGTCCTCACCTCTTTTGATAAAAAATATTTTGAATAAATTATAACTTTCGTCTTCTAGTAATTTTGGAAGTTAAACAACTTTAGTAGTTCTAAGGAAAAAAAAAGATTGCAATTTTTTTAGTCTTAAGTAATTTGAAATGTTAAATAGTATTTTGTTATAAATTTATTAACTATACTTTTTATATTTTGCTACTTAGTTTTTGATATACTTTTGTTATAATTTTAACTTTACTTGTTATTTATCTAAATTAAGCTCAAAAAATTAAATTCTAAAACTAGCATTTAGTTAAAAAATTGTTCATGCAGTTTTAATAATTACATTATAGACACAAACATATGAATAAAATACCAAGTAGACTATAGTTTTTTTTATAGATACATATTTTTTCACATCTCACTTTTAGTTTTATTTGAATTAACTAGCTTAATTTATAAAGTTTTTTTTTTTTGTATATTATTCATAATTTTAAGTCAGTTTAAAAACGTATAAGCTACTATTGCAAATTGTATTTAAGTTATAACAATTAGAAAATTCTATACGAAAAATTAGCTTGCAAAATAGTTAATCTAACCTGCAGTTGTCATGGATACGCAAGCCTTGTTTGTTTTTTGATCATCTATTCCCATTTGCTTTGTGTTATCAGTGCAGTCATTACTTGTATAACATTTCAGTGCATTTCCTGTAGATAAACTTTTAAAAAGTTTTTGTGGTTGACTAAAATATACAGTTAATTTTTGATGCTTTCATACTTAAAAGTTAAGAACGGTTTTTTTATTACAGTTAAGGTTTTTTTTAATATGTTGCAGTCAAACTATGCTTAAAAAACTGGGTAAAACATTAAAAACTAATATTTTTGTTACTACCAAATTTTCTTAGATTTCTTTAAATTTCAGTCATTTATGTAAATAATATTGAAAAGTTTCTTTAAACAAGTAAACTCTCATGTAAAACATGACATTCAAAGGAATAATTGTTTGAAAATATTTAACAACTAGTTTAAAATTTTATAAGTTATTTACTTACAAAAAACGTTTTAATTTATGGTTATTTTCGATTTGTAATATATAAAAAAACTAACCACTGGTGAATACGTATCCAATAACTAGACACACAAAGACAGTTTTCATTTTGAAGCAAATGAAACGAATTGTAAAATACAGTTTTTATAACACTACTTACAACACTGCACTCGTTAAATGCTTCAAACTAAATAGCCGTAAACGTATTTATAGGAAGCTAAAATTTTATGCACGAGAATTAAAAACACCAGTATTTTACAATGTTTTTATTTTTCGTGCAAAACAAAAATAATCTATTTTAACTCCCTACTCGAACTCGACGGAACGTTTTTATTACTAAATAAATAAACAACTTTATCATTTTGTTGTTGTTTTGCAGATGTTTATCAAAATAGCTATTTTTGTTTTTAGTTATATTTAGTTTTAAATTACATTTTAAATTTAATTTTATGATAAAACATTGATTGTAATATTTTGTATATTATTAATTAATCTTTACAGTTACTGTTTTATCTATCCTACAACAAATATAATTAGAAACTGATATAGTATGTACTAGCTTAAGTTTTTATTTAACAAATTTTTAGTATGTGTACCATCTAATATTTTATGCTCGAATAAAATAAAATTATTTTAAACAGGTTTGATCATTTTTGAAAAACTTTATAGTTGTTTGTTAGAATTTGTAAAAATATTTGATTTTAAATATTTACCTATAATTGTCTATGTTGACTATTAAAATAAGACCGTTTTCACCAAAAACCGGTAATGAAATAATTAATTAGCACATTTATTATTGTCTGTATATTAACTTATAATTAAAGGACACAAAGTAACTTCGGTGGAACTATGTACCGAGGTTTAACATACATGAAATATAAAAGTTATAAATTGAAAGTACATGGCTAAATCATAATGTTTCAAATTGAGCAACTTATTTTCTATTAAACTCGCTTATTAAAGGATCTGTTGTAAAAAGTAATAAACATTTGTTAGTTTAAAAAAATTATTTTATAGAGTAAGTTTTAAATCTCTAGTTAAAAAAGCGAGGCACCACCGAGATTCGAACTCGGGATCTCCTGTTTACTAGACAGGCGCTTTAACCAACTAAGCCATGGCGCCGCTTGACGAATCGAGTATTATTGCGTTTATAAACCTGTTTGAATTGTTTCGTCATAATAAAGCGCGATGTCTTCTTATACAGCGCACTTAAAATTTCTTTCAAGTGTGATGCTTATAACCTACTTGTAGTTTTACAACAAGTTAATTAGTGCGACTTTATATTAGTTTTTAGATTTTAAACCCTGTTTTGCGCTAAATGTATTATCTATACTTGCGCTTTTTTAAATTTAATTCTTCTTATTTGCTTGCTTAATTTTTTCCATTGTACACACAAAAGTTCTCAAAAAGTAAACATAAACATACCTGGTTATTCACTGAAATTATCTATACGCTACTTAAATGAAAAAATTCTATTTGATATCAAATTAATGAGTAAAAATTAAAAGTCAGTTTTTTTAATTTAATTTTTCATAACTATAAAAGTATATTAGTTTCTGTATGTTAAGTAAAAAATTTAGGAATATGGTTATATTTTAGTGTATTATTTGAATTTTCATTTTTATGTACACTTAATCATATCTTTAATTTTTCTGATGAACCAGCCAACAAAGTTGCCATAAATTAAGAGCTTTGGAACATAAAACTATTAATACAAAATTGAAAATTAATTTTTTTGCGTTTTATAAAATTACCGATCGTTTTCCGTTTATATACATGATATTTCTAATAAGTTTCAAATAAATACCGACTTCATAATAAAAAACTAATTGTTTTTAGTTTAAATGTAAAACATTGTGTACAAACAACATAATATTTGAAACACTCTTTTTAACAATTTTTTTTAGTTTTTTTTTTTTTCTTCTGAACAGATATCGCGGTTGGACGGAAATGACGTCACTCCCATCCGATTGGAAATGACGTCATCGGTGCGGAGGGGAAACATCGAAATTGAGGGCGACGGTGAGAACTTCCACCTGGCTCTGAGTGACGTCATAAAGAAAAGCGTTAGTCGAGCGTGACGTTTAAATTTAAAATAACATGTAAAAGTTTTGTTATGTTAAAGATTATGTGTATACTAATGATCTACCCGAATCCGAGTTTTGTGAATCCGGTAGATTACTAGTATACACAACTACATAGTGATTATTATTTTGTGTTTCAAAATCGTTTAAAGATAGAATTACAGCAAGTACAGTTTATTACAATATTAAAGAAATCTTTGTTTAAGATCGTATAAATTTGAATATTTAACAGCCAAACCTAAAACAATCGTAATTACGTAGTTTATGTTTCTAATATTTAACTATATATTTGTTTGTGTACAAATGTAGCATTTTTTGAACGGCAAAAACAAGAAGTGCATTTTTTAACCCTAAAGTTTGGCAGTGTCTGTCATTTTAAAAGCTAAACATAAACTATTTTTTCGATTTATTATTGTCATTTTCAATCGATTCTATTCGATTGTTTATTATAACAGGGGGAGATAAATGTGATGAATGAGATACGAACATTCATACTGAGGAACACAACTCATGGTGTACTGGAGTTCAAACTTTCAACTAACTACCCCTTCTTCATTGTTGAAAACAAGAAAGTCGTGCTTGAAACTTCAGTCATATCCTTGCCTAGTCTCTTCAATAAAAAAGTTTTTGTTTTGTTTTTTTGTATAAAATTGTTTCCTTTGAATAATTGACATAAGAGTATGTTTTTTTAAGGATTTTTTTTAATTGTGGAATTAATTTATAAATGCATTTTTTAATAGCATAATCTTGTACTTTAGTTTTTATAACTTTTACATCAGATTAACCTTTTAAATTAGTTTAAAACAGGTTTGTTGTTTTTATATATTCTTATTTTACCTTTTACATTGTTTCATCTTCCAAATGCCTTTACAACTTGCAATAACAAACTTTTGATTTAACTGTTGCTTATACTGTTCCATTTAACTTCGTTTTATTTACGAATTTGTAAATACTGTTAAAGTATTTCAACTCGCAGGCTGGTAATCAGTCGTTTAAAAGAACGAGTTAAATTGAATCTATACATGCTAATACTTTATTTTACGGGTTAAAAAGCCTTTAAAGTTCATTTTTGTTTACTTTGATCACAAACCACAATTGAGTTAAAAGCATAAGCAATTTAAAACACAAAGAAATAGTCGTATTTAAAAAATCTTCAGGTGAAAATAGGCTTCAAAGCGGACTCGAAAACTTTCCACTGCCTGAAAGCGCTGAGGGCCATGGACCATTTGTACGGCGCCAAAATTATCGCCGACGGAAACGGTAAGGGTAACATATATCAAAAACAATGTTTTACAAAGTAAACTACATACAATAAAGTTTAGATTGATTTGTTTGACTGAAAATATTACAACTAATTGGTTTAGTATTTGCACATTTTAGTATTTGCACATATTGAAACATTTTTGATGTTTGTATAAAACTATGACGTCACACAGGATCGGAGTCGCTGCAGTACGAGGGGTCCCTGCGGATGGACTTCGTGAAAGGTGGCGCTATGGAGCACCCCCTGGACGCCCGTATAAGCGTGCCCCAGCTGCACGTTACCAGGCAACAGGTTGACATGGGCACCTGTTTCGTCGGTACGTTGTTTTTTTATTGAAGTTGTACAAAGTGTATTTATAAACTGTATGTAGTATTTCAAGTTTTGAATGTTGTGTTTATGTTTGTTTTGTTTGTGAGTTAATTTATATTATGCTTTATTACATATATGATTAAATTTTTACGTGTTTATTAATAAACTAATTTATTGAAGCTTATAAAATACACGCAATACGAATTAAGTTATATGAATATATTGTAAATGTTTTTTTGTAAATCAAGTTTTTTATACAATACAGGTCAGCGGATCACCGAAGAGGTTGAATTGTTCAACTTGTCGGACAGTGAGGTTATTTGGAGCTGCGAAGAATTTGGTTAGTTTGTTCATTTACAACTTGGTTGAACTTTAATATTTATTTTGCTAACTGTACTTTAATGATACTTAATTGTATGATAGGCAATATGTTTTACTTGGAATAAATTGGTAATGATAGCGTTTGTTTGTTGTTAATAAACTATCATTTTTGTTTTAATTCAAAAAAATTATGTGTGTTATTTGTTTTACTTTTAAGTTTATTTAAGTAAAACTTTATATGAAAATTCTGACATAAGCTTGTTATATAGTTAAAATAAAGTTAATAAACAAGTTACTTCAAAAAATCATAACTATTTTGTGGTTATTTCAAGTATCAGTACAAAGCAACATTTATAATGTACTTTTTTTTTTGACATAACAAAAAACTTTTTTCCATTAAAACTATACAGCTTTTTAAGCACGAAATAAAAACTATTTACCGCTTAAGTACGCACTTTTTTTGGTACGCATCACGCCTTAAGTACGCACTTATCCAGAAAGACAAAGTAAAGGATGTTATACTAGAACTTCAAGAAATTCCAGTTTTTTTGCCTAAATCATTTTAAAATCTATTAAAAAAGTTTGCAAATTAGAATTATGTTTTAAATGTTATTTAAAACAAATGACTTGTTTATTTAGCATAATTATTTGGTGGCTAGTTGTAAGAAAGAAAACAAACAACTAAATTTCATATTATACTATATCGTCAAAAAGTACGCACTACCCGTGCTAAGTACGCACTTTTTGGTCGGGTTCAATTTGCGTACTTAAGCGGTAGTGTACTGTATTTGATTCACAAGTTTTATTTATTTTATAATAAGATAAATTCAACAGCTGAGACATTCGATAAGAAGCATGGATCAATAGAAATTGAACCAATACAGGGAATATTACCCGCTTATTTGAACAATGTGGATAATTGTGGACAGATAATCAAGATTTCATACACTGCGAAGTTAGTTTATTTATATTTATTATACAAATTTTAGTTATAAATATAGAGGTTAAGCTTTTAATTTTATACAATATATACAAAGCCAGATTTTTTTTATTTGTATGAAAAAGTTAAAAGTTTTTCAACTAATAGTTATTATAAATATTACAGTAATCAAGCATAAAATATATGCACTATATATACAGAAATTTTTTTATTTTTCATAATGACATCATACACTGCCAAGTTTGTAGTTAAATTTTTGTATTCTAAAAAAAAAAATGACTAAATAGCAAAAGTTTTAAAATTAAATCACTAATGTTTTAGTTTTACTCATTGACTTGGATTAATCAAAGTATGTTTTGCTCATTTTAACAGGGTTGCCACACACTCAGGGAACTCAGGGAATCTCAGAAAATTTTCAAGCTGTAGAAAATCTCAGGGAATGTCAGGGAAACTCAGGGAATTTTGGCTTTTTTCTTTTAACTCAGGGAAACTCAGGGAAGTTTTGATTTTTTCTCTAAATTTCAGGGAAGTTTTTGAAAATCTCAGGGAAATTTTTTTCTAGATCTAGAATGAGGTTTAGTTAATCCAGTTTCAATATTTTGTTCAAAAGTAGTAATTTTTATTATTTAAGTGGTTATTTAGAATTTTTTTAGCCTTGCGGCTAGTTCTTCAACATTCTTAGTATTAACATTGTAGTTTTTTAAAGTTTTAAATTTATATTTACTTAAGTAAAATCAAACAGTTTAGAGAAATGAAAGTTCTTGTTAACTATTCATTGAAAAGTTCTAATAAACTTTTTCTTTTAGTTACTTATGTAGTTTAAAAAACACTATGTTGTACTATTAGTTCTTATTTTTTAAATAATAAAGTTATTTGTTATTTGTTTACAACTACTTGTTTTCAGTAAAAAAAAATTAAAATGAATACAGATTAGTGTTGTATTACTTTTGTTAAAAAAATAGAGGTTAAATTTTTGTTTATAAATAATAATTTCAAAAGTAGTAGCAGTAATGGTAATTAATTTTTTAGTGTGAATGTTTTAATATACTTTAAACTTTTTTGCAGATTTAATTTAAAAGCTTTTTTAAGTATTATGAGTAAAGTACAGTTTAAAACCTTGTTTAAAAAAAGTTGGCTTAACCATGAAGACTTCAAAGATTGGTTACTTGAGGATGTAGACAAAGAGAAGTTAAATTTAAGTGGTGTGGTGATGATACACCAATGGCCTTATCCAACATGGGTATAAGGGCATTGAAATCGCACAGTATGTCGAAAAAACATCTTAAATTGAAAGCCTCTAAGAGTAAAAATAATGCAATTACTTCTTATTTTGGTGGGGCTAATAGTTCAACTAGTATATCAGCTGCAACTTCTTCAACAGCTGCTGAAATTTATTGGGCTCTCAAGTGTACCAAAGAAAACTGGTCAGGAAACTCTTGCGATAATAATAACACTTTATTCACTACCATGAAATTGCAAAAAAGTTCTGCATGAACAGAACCAAATATTCATATATAACAAACTTTGGTATAGCCCCTTTTTTTAAAGATGTCTTAAAAAAAACAGTTTTGTGCTCGTCTTTTTATTCCAGTTCATTTGATGAGTGTTTCAATAAAGTTGTGCAAAAATTTAGTTTTTAGTTTTTAATTGGTTTAAACCTTTTAAGATTGAGTTTTTGAAAACAGTTTTTTTCATAAATTTAATGGAGAAGCATACACATACAACCTTCCTTTTATTATTAAAGAAGAAAAATGAGAATGAGGTATTAATAATTTGTGTTAGAAGAGAAAATTTTTTTTTTAAGATTTGAAAAATACTCAGGGAAACTCAGGGAAATTTAAGGTTACTCAGGGAAATTTTTGGTCACTCAGGGAAGATTTTTTGGCTCAAAGAGTGGCAACCCTGTTTTAATAAATAAAGAGCAGGTAACAATTGAATAATTTTTTATTTGTTGTCTGACTTAAGTTCCGCCTTTATCAAAAACAAAATATTTATTATTTTTGATTAAAACAAAGCGCCCTCCCTTAAAAATTAAGTAAAACAAAACAAATATTCGGCTGATTAATTTTATGTGTTATATACATTTCAAAGTTTTAATACTAATTATTTGTAAAAACTAAAACAGCAGAAAACGAATATAAATAAAATTAATTAAACTATAGATGTACTATATAAGTAATTACTTTGATTTGAATGTTGATTATTTAATAGAACAAATAATTTAAAAATATTGTATAAACACACATATACATATTGCAAACTTATAATATTGTTCGTTTTTAAAGGAACTTATTTAGTTGTAAATACCTGTCTTAATATTTTTTATTCAAGTGTTAATGAACTCATATATAAAAAAGGCGTAAATGTATTATTTCTTTTTTTTTTACAAAGTTTTAAAACAAAAAAAATAATCAAATGTAAAAACGCAGTGTAAAATACCATAATAGTGAAGTTTAAACAAATGATAGAAAAGTACATACAAACCTATTTTTAATACTTTTATTACGTATTATACTTGTATGCAAAAATAACAAAAATTAAAATATGAAGTTTATTGTTTAAACTTTTAATATTTTAGAAAAAAACACAAGTTTATCTTATGAAAATCAAACGATCACTTTAAGGAGTAAAAAGTAAACACTTCAGATAGTAAAAACAGGAGTAAATAAACAAAATATACACCAAATCTGTGCTATTGGTTCAAAATTATTAGTTTATAATTGAGGAAATACAGTATATTCAATTCTTTTTCTGTTCAAATAAGCTCAAAAACCTTTTATTTATTAAGAAACAACGTAAGTTGTCAACGAAAATTTTTATTTTAGCAAACAAATAGAAACCATTACTCAACAGAAGACAGTATAGTTTTCAATTTTTGTAACATTAAAGTCAGTATTAAGATGCAAAAACACCAAAAAAGTATTAACTCATTAATCACGAACAAATTAAGAAAGGTACAGAAAGCCGGTATAGTTTTTAATATATTAAAAGTTAATAATAAAGTACAAAAACATGAAAAATTAAAACTACTTAGTTTTTAAAATTATGTAAAATAAATAGGAGTGAAAACCCGATAGAAGGCAGATATATGATCAGAGGCAAACTTGGTGAATACGGAAAATTATTGAGAATTACCGGTAATGGTAGTTTTGATGGAGCGTTTGAAATCAAATAAATTATTTAATAATTGTTTATTTTGTTATTTTGTGCTGATTATAAGTATTTGTAAAACAAGTTTTCTGTAAGTTTATGTTTTTACTAAAACTGTGAAATTGTTTAACTGTGATTTGGTTTTTGTTTGTAGTGATTATAAGACAAAAAATTTTCATAAAAAAGTTTGATGTATTGTTATTTTTATTGAAACTGTAATACTGTGATATTTTAAAGTTAAATTCATAGTTATTTGTAAAAAAATGACAAAAATTTTCCTAGAATTAAAAAAGTATGGTTATGAACTTTGTGTTTTTATTAAACTATGATTTTTTTATTATTATTTGTATTAAGTTTTTAACAAATTAAGATAATTAATTAAAACAATCCTCTGGTAGTGTTGTGGTTTCAGTAAAACTAACATGTTGTAAAACTTATAAGTTAATTAAACAAATATGTAGCAATTAAACATAAAAATAGCTGTAATACGTATTTTTGTTAGTTGAAATGTTACTATGAAACTTTTTATTCTCTACATTATAAAATAAACTATGAAATTAAGGTACTGTACATTTTAAAAATAGATTTCGATGTAAAAAGCATATTACATACAAATTACTATTTTTTATTATGCTTACTGCAAAACTGAAAACTTAAAATTTTATAAGCAGTTTGATTTAAAAAATATATAATATAAATAAATAATATATAATTTGTGTAATAAAATAACTTCTTATAATATTTATTTAACAAAAATATATCAAATAATAAAAGACATACATTAAATCTTATTTGTTATCGTTTTTTTAAATACTGTGATGTTAATTTACTGTAACATAAACTTATTTAACTTTTTAAAATAAGGAATTAAATAACTTATAGTAACTTTGATCGATGTTGCATTTAAATCTAAATTAGTTTTACACAGTATCTTATAACAAGTTTAAAGCAATTATAATAAAAAAAGTTCTGTAATTTCGTATTTCTTAGTACAACTGTTTAAATAAAAATGCTGTGTCACATTTTTTGCTGTCTTTTTAATTTTATTGTACTTTAAAAACATTAAAACTAAAGTGTATTGTTTAATAAATAAAATGCTTTTAATTAATAAATAAGTATGTTTAAAGTAATAAATTCTTTATTTTAGGCGCTACAACATGTATAAACATAAGTAACTAATACAATCGGTTGATTATTAACGTAAGATTATATTTACAAACACAGTAAATATTTTTACAAATGTACTGATAATCTTGAAAGCTACATGAAACGTAAATTTTTCTAAAAGCATTTTAGCTGTGAAGCTCAGTAGTCTGAAATCATTTGAATAGTTTACCTAAGTAATTATAAGCTCTAGGCAATAGAAAGTATAAATCTTTGAACTATATATTTGCAATAAATCTGCAATGAGCGTGTGGCAGGATGGCCGAGTGGTCTAAGGCGCTGCGTTCAGGTCGCAGTCTACATTGTAGGCGCGGGTTCGAATCCCGCTCCTGTCACTCCTTTTGCCTGATTAAGTTGAAACGAATTCCTTTTTAGCTTAAATTAAAACTTTAATTGCAAAAAGGAATTAAAGAAAGTTGTTAGTTCAAATCCTTTAGGTAAATAAAATACTTTTATTTTACTAAGTGTGCGTTTTATACTTTGTAATGTAGAATTATTCTGAAGAAAATATTAGGTTTAACTAGGTGCATTCTACTGTGGTTTTTATTTTAAGTGAAATACTTCATAGATACTTTACTTACAATTTAAAAGACCTGATACCAAAGCTTAAAGTTGTAATTTGTATTTTAAAACTAAAAATAGTTAAATTTTGAAATTTATTAAAATAAGTTTAATGTACGCTTATATTACGTTAAACTTTTATCTATAATTTTTTTATTTTGTAAAAAGACATTTTAACTTTTTAAGTTTTTATTTTAAGTAGCTGATTTAAATTTCAATATGTAGTAACCTTAGTTGCTTAAAAAATTTCTTAAAGTTGTTATGAAAAATAGGTAAATAAAAAGGCAACAAAATAGCTAAGTTATTAAACACTGTATGAAAAGACCAATTCAAAAGATAAGTACAAAACAATGCTTTTGCATGTTCAGTTTACTTATAGCTACGCTTGCGTATATAAACACTTTATTAACAATTTAAACAAGCGTCGATGGTGTAACGGTTAGCATTGGTGCCTTCCAAGCACTAGTTCCGGGTTCGACTCCCGGTCGACGCACTTTTGTTTTTAATAAACTATTTCAAATGCTAACTACTTGATATTTTTTAATTAGTGATTACAGCTTCAAATAATTTTAAG
Organism: Thalia democratica; assembly: GCF_965202585.1. Taxonomy (NCBI): domain Eukaryota; kingdom Metazoa; phylum Chordata; class Thaliacea; order Salpida; family Salpidae; genus Thalia; species Thalia democratica. The sequence continues at coordinate 38,961,048 of NC_139165.1, read as the reverse complement.
CACTTTTTTAGACTTAAGTATAATTATTTTATTCCATTATATGAAAATTTTGTTTTACGCCTAAAACTTTTCAATATAATCTGTTATGGTTTAGATTTAGATAGTTTAAATTTATTAATCAAAAAATTTCTAACACTGAAAGATATTAAGAAATGTTAAAACTAGAAATAAACTTTATTGGTTAATGTTTAAAGTTGTAATTTTGTTACATAACTTTAGTTTTATAGAGAAATCAATACAAGTATCAAAATCTCATACAGTCATAACTGTTAGTAAAAAACACTTACAAAATACTTTATAAATTTATCACTAAACAAAAACAAACCACAGTTTATTTATAGATAGTTCCAATTTATTTTAGTAATCAAGTTAGTTTACCGACAAAAAGCTAATGTTGTTTTTAAAACTTACCAGAAAAAATTTATTTAGTTTACTGAAATTACAAGTTTAAATGTGTATTAGGCTATAACAGTAAGATAAAGCTAAAAGTTTAGACTGAATTATGGTAAAAAATTGTAATTAGCTTTTATTTTAAGTATATATTTATAAACTTTATAACCTTTAATAGTAATTTGACTTTGCAATCAGTACTTAATATAAAATGTACATAAAAGTATTTATTTGTATATATTAAAATTACTAAAAACAACACTAACATTGATACAACACTTGCATTAATTCAGTTGCTTAGCAAAGTTAAAAGCTTATTTATCGTTTAGTAACAACATTTATTTTTATGATGTTTACTAATGTTTACAATTAGAAAAACTTTGTCAGTTTCAATAAAGAAAAGTTAAAGTTTTGTTAAAAAAAATGTTTTAAAGTAAGTTTGAAACTATTTTAAATGTGTAAAATAAAACGAAAATAAAGTAAAACAAATATATAGATGTATGATTTTGAATAGTTAAAAATAAACAATTGCTAGTTTAGGAAGCTGATAAATATATAAAACTAAAATAGATTTTTGTCATAACATATTGCAATTTAAGTAATAATGAATTTTATCATATAAATAATAAAAATGAAATTTTAAAAGTTATATAGCAAACAAAAACTTTAAGCACAAAATTTTTATAACATATGTTTAGATTAAAGTATAAACAGTAATGCAAATAAGTTAATTTTAAGTAGGTTTAGTTGCATCAATAAAAGTATATAAGTAAGCATTAAGCTTAGAGCAAATTTTTAAGTATATAAACGCTATATGCAGCTTAGATCAACAGCAGAGTGGCGCAGCGGAAGCGTGCTGGGCCCATAACCCAGAGGTCGATGGATCGAAACCATCCTCTGCTACTTTCTCGCTGTAATCGTATAGTGGTTAGTACTTCACGTTGTGGCCGTGACAACCCAGGTTCGAATCCTGGTTACAGCACTTTTTTTTATTTTTGCGATATAAGAATTTATTGTTATTGGTTTTCACGAAAATAAACTTAACAAGTTTGGTAAACACAAGTAAAGTTTATAATAATTTTTTTTTTTTTCATAGTTATGAGACTTAGTCAAAAAATTTCAACTTATTATAATTTATAAGCAATAAAAAGCTGTTATGTTAAAAATTGTTGTGAAATAAAACTCTGCTTCACTTAACTCCTTATATTAGAATTGCTTAAATATATTTTTTTACTAAAAATCTTTTTCTATCTTTAAAACACTTTTTCACAACTAACATAAATAAGTTGGCTTAAAATAATAACAAAGAGCATAAAGGTTTACCACATACATGAATTAGTAGTTTTGATTTCTAGCATATGTACTAAAGTTTCAATTTAATCAACAATAATATGTTATATTTTTAACAAATTATGTATTGTTGTATAATGGTAAATCATGTTTTAATTTAAATAGTTTTCTAGTTGAAGAGAGTGACTTTTAAAAGTAGATTAGTAATATACTATGGCTAAATAAAATGAAGCGTTATTTGAAAAACAAGTGTAAATATTTCAGAAAGATTAAGTAATACAAAAAGTTTAAGAAAATTTAAAACATAAGTACAGTATTTCAATTATTGAGCAGTAATAACAAAGTAAAAACCTTTTGCACATTAGATATTTATTAGACAGTGAAATTGGTTAGAAATTTAAAACCTTTATATTTATTTATGTATTTGGGAAAAGTTTAACTATATTAAACAAAAATTTTTTTTGAGTAACAAAATTATTTCATACTCGATGCTAAACGCTTACTATCTAAGACATTTAAGCATTAAAGTTTTTGTAAAAAATTCTTCATAAAAAAAGAAGTTTTAGAAGCAATTCACATGAAAATAATCCTTGATAAAATGTTTTACTTAAAGCTTACTTGTTCAGTTCAAAAAATCTATACAAAGCACTTTACTTTTAAACCTTCGCACGCCAGAAAGCGTTGGTTTATAATTGTAAAAAGTTGATCTTACATGTCCTCCCAGGTGGTCTAGTGGTTAGGATTCGTGGCTCTCACCCACGCGGCCCGGGTTCGATTCCCGGTCTGGGAACACCTTTTAATTTGCTAAAATAGCTTAAGTTTAAAAGCAATTTCTTTATTTTTTCTACCCTATAAACAAAACTTAATTATAAAAGTTGCGCATGCTTTCGTTAACGTATTTCATTAACTTTCATATGCAGTTCATTAGTTATTACGTGACTAATTGGACTTATATGAATGCAAAAAAAAATATACTTCAACTGTTTCGAGCTGTATAGAATCTGAAAAAAGAAGATAGTAACTTAAAAAAAAACACAAAATTTAATATGGTGACTTATGTTTTTTTTTTAAGAAAATAGTTTAAAAAAGTTTAAATTGTTAAAAAACAACACAATTTAATATAATAACCTACGTTTCATTTTTTAAGCACAAAGTGAAAGAAAGTTAAAAAAAACAGCAGTTAGTGCTAAGTGATAAAATATCTTGTTTTCAAAAATGAAAAAAAAACACCCTTCAGTTAAAGTTAACAACAAAAACCGTCCTCGGGTGGGCTCGAACCACCAACCTTTCGATTAACAGTCGAACGCGCTAACCGATTGCGCCACGAAGACTTGTTTACAATGCTCTTAAACTCCTTATAAATTAAAGTTTTCTCGCTTCACATGTGCGTTGTTTAATTACAAGTGCTCAGTTGCTAAACTTAAAACAAATCTGAATGCTTTAGTATGAAAATTTCAAGAACTTTTTGATTAACTCTGTGCACTTTTCATTTTCTTAATAATTAGTAGTTTTGAAAAAACACTATTCTTTGAAAATAAATTGAATAATGGTTTACTTTTTACAACTACAGAAAAATTACATAACTCTACTTAATATGAAATCAGGTTTGAAAATTCTTTTTAAACTATAATAAATGTTTAATCTAAATACCAATTAACTAGATTTTTATTAAAAATTTAATATCAAAAGTCAATTACAATAAAACATGAGCTTATACAGTTGTGTTTAGAGTAATGTCTTTTAAATATGATACAACTCACTTTTTTAGTTTGGCGAAAAAAAAAAAGTGTTAACATTTAAAAGCATTGAAACTTAAGTTTTGCAAAATAAAGTATAATTAAACTATTAAATGATAAATATATGGTTTTTTTCTTACATTAATGTTGACAGGATAAATAAATTTTAATTTTATATACAAACTAAACAGCAAAAGTAAAAATTTAAATTAAATATTAAAGCACTTTATTTGTGTTATAATGTAAATAATGAAAATTTATCAAGATTATTAGTTAGTTTCGATTAAGTAGGCCAAGAAAACTTCAATTAGCAGCCTTATAAATAAAATGCAAAAACCTATCAAAAATATTGCTTCAAAACTTAAAGATTTGTCTGCAAAATGAGAAAAATAAGTCATTTACATTGTGACGTAAAAAAACTGTACGGTTTATAAACATTAAAAAGCAATTTCATCCACAGCCGCCATAGCTCAGTGGCAGAGCGCTGGTCTTGTAAACCAGCGGTCGAGAGTTCAATCCTCTCTGGCGGCACTTTTTATGCTCAATTTTTAATCGTTATCATTTACATATATCTTTAAGCTTAGTTTTCAACCATAAATCATAAATCCTCTATATTCGATGTTTCTTATTTTTTTCTTAAAATTTTAAACCGCTATATTAAATGGAACTTTATTTATTAACATCAGAGACGAACTTTGATCAACTAAAAACGCATTTGCGATAATTAATCGTAATTATAGTATAGTATTAATTAGATCGTTAAGCAACTAGTCCAGGGGTCGGCAGGCAGTTGGTGCTCGCGGACCAAATTTCAAGTTATCAAAATTTTTGCGGGCCGCAGTTTTAGTGATAATTGTATAATGTTTTGGCTTTAGTTTAGGTCACACAAGGGGAGCGGGTCAGAATGACACAGCGACAAAACGACACGGTCGTCAAATAGACATTTTTATTTTTAACGTGGCAACGTGTAAAAGACTAATTAATTTCTAATAAGGTATTTTATTATAGTTTCCAGCATTAATTATGCTAAAAAATTTGATATAGCTTATTAATAGTAGTATAAATAGGTATAATTTTATTTATCACAGATGTTCTTGTGCTAAAACTTTATTTCAACTAACGGCGTTTCACTGCTCTCAAATAAATTTAAGAACAGATCTACGGAGTCTATAAAATGTTAACACACATTAGAAAAAAAGCAGAAAAAAGCATGTATAATTATGTATAGTATTTATCTAGGTAGTAACTATAAATGGACTTTATGGTTTAAAAACAAAGTTTGGGATAAAAGCATAAAATTATAAAATTGTCTACAAAAAAAACAAATTTAATAAAAGTAGGCACTAACCTCAAAAAGCTCTAAGAATAGGCAAGTTTTAAAAATGAAAATTAAATTGAGTTGCGCAGAAATGTTACGTCATAATAATTTTAACAAATTGTTCGATAATTTATACAGCTTAAAAACATGAAGTATTAAACTTGCAAGTATATGTGAGTTTTGTGAAATAAATTAGTACATAAATAGACAGAGTTATTTAAAGTAGAATCGTCGGTTATGGGGACAGATATTCGATAAATCTTGCCGCTTATTCAGAAGTAGGTCTTTGTCTTCTGCTGCAATTACTGCTCTTTCTGTATTGCAAGTTGGGCAAATTCTACTTACTCCGTTGGATGCATGTTTGATCTTTGAAACAATACTTAACTCCATGTTTGGCCTTTTACCGTACCTGTGAAAAAAGCTCCAGACATAATCCGATAAACGCGTGCTTTGTTTTTTATTTATATTTTTAAAAGTATGTTTATGATTAGCATATCTATCCTTGAAACTACCTGCTGTACTTCCGATATAAATTTTATCTGGGCCCTTACTTTCAACTTTAACTTTATAAATTACATTTTTAATTAAACAATTGCCTTTTAATGGGCAGTTATCTTTGTTTAGTTTACGGCAATTACATGTTTGAGGCATATTACTTAACTTATTACTATTAGGGTTAGTTGGTTTTGAATATTTATTTATAGTTTTATTGTTATGCATTTTACTTATACTTTTAGCGCTATTATCACTTACTTGTTCTAAGTTTTCTTTTATCATTTTAGAAATACTTCTAGTTATACGTTGATTATTATAATCTACACTATTGTTAGTACTATTGATATGGATATTTTCATTATCATTAATATTAAAGTTATCATTATAGCTTATATCTTTAATGTTTAAAGTTTTAATATGTTTTACATTATTGTTACTATAAATAAAATTTTTACTATTAGGATTATCATTATTATTACTGTTATTAAAATTATTATTATTACTGTTATTATTAATTTGATTAGTATAATTAGAAATATTGTTCATATCTGCGTTATTACTAACTTTATTACTAGAGTTATTATTTGTGTTAGCTTTGATATGTCTATTTTTAAAATTTGAAATTACTGTTTTGTTGTGCGATTGTATTAAAGTTTTAACATTACTCATGCGACTATAAGAAATTTTAACTGTCTTTCTAATAAAAATTTTGTTATAAAAGTGGCTATAGGGGAAGTGTTTATCGACTAGCTTTAAAAATTCTTTACCTAAGTTTATATTAACTGAAGAGCAATATGGAGGATTATACCACATTATATGTCGGTTACGCGGTTTTTTGCGTTTTTTATATACATCTAATTTTTCATACTTTAATTTACATTTAAAACCTCGATTTTTTAATTCATTTTCGTACGGTGCTTTTATTTCGTTAAATATCTTTTCATTCGAAGAGAGGGTACTTAGGCGTTTTTGTGTCATTACCGGGAGGCATTTTTTTACATGAAAAGGGTGGTCAGAATTAATATTGATAAAGTTTAATAAAGAATTCGGTTTACGGTACGGACGGTAAGTATTATTAGATAAATTTAAAGTAACATCTAAAAAATTCGTTATTTGCGCTCCTATTTCTAAAGTTATTTTAAAACCGATATCAGACATCAATCTAAACGTTGACTTTTTAATTTTTTCGTAAACAAGAGGTTTTGAAAGATCAATAACACCGAGTCCATCATCTCTATACAACCCACAATTATCAAAAATACTTTTGAGTTTATCTAGGATGTATAAGCCTACAAGATCGCATACCTCCGCTCCATAAAAACTACCCATTGGTATATCAAAAAAACTATCGGTATCATTTTTCTTCCATACATCATCACCCGAAAAAAGCAAAGAGTCGCACGAATGGAATATAATGTCTGTATCTGATTTATTAAAATCAGAAAATTGGGATGAATAATCTAGTGCGTTAATTAAGTGCGCTTTTGTAATAGACGGATAAAATTCGACGATATCAAAGCTAATAAAACGCTTACTACTTTTATTGTTAATATTATTAAACCATTGTAATAGTTCACCAGTGTTTTTCCATTGGATTAGACTAGTGCAGTGCTTCTGAAATGGGGTTCCGTGGAACCCTAGGGTTCCGCGACTCCTCCTAGGGGTTCCGCGAAGCCTTTCAAAATTAAAAAAATTGTGTAAAAATTATTTACATTTGATTTGAAATTAAAATTAGGGGTTCCGCGAAAAAGTTGAACTTTGGAAAAGGGTTCCGCCACTAGAAAGAAGTTCAGAAGTACTGGACTAGTGGCTGTTCTTACGTCTTTAATTATACTAGTTAAAATTTGTTTAGATATTTTACCAATATGCGTTTTACTTTTACTTATTAGTCTGCACTTGACTGTTGCAGGAAAATTATCTTTATGATCCTTTACTGTTATATATGCTTGCGATCTTTCTAACTTAGGTATACGTTTACCAGTAATATTATTTTCATTTAAAAGTTCTTGTGCACGGGAGTCTATCGTATCAGCCGGATTATTGGTACATTTTTTATAGTTTTTTGTGATATTATCTAAAAGTAACTTATCATAATTTTTTGGACTGATTTTATACAAATTATTAGTTTTGTCTGCAAAAATAACAAGTTTATTAGACTTTTTTATAGAATTAATCTTGTTACGTAAATTATATTGAAAGTTATTAGTTTTACCGGGTTTAAGTTCAATTTTATTAATTAAATCAATTAATTCAGATTCAAAACGTATTAATTTTACACAGATTGGTGCCGACTTTTTAGTCGGGAAAGGCAAAGATTTACTTATTGTACTTAATTTACTTGTGTTCAAATGAGCATCAGAATTATCGGTAACATGGTTTGTTTTTATACACAACTTTTGTTCGTAATAAAATGCACGCCATCTCATCTTTTGGATGAGGGCGTTTGTGTAATGAAACAATCTAACCTGAGTACAGCAGGTAGTTTCAAGGATAGATATGCTAATCATAAACATACTTTTAAAAATATAAATAAAAAACAAAGCACGCGTTTATCGGATTATGTCTGGAGCTTTTTTCACAGGTACGGTAAAAGGCCAAACATGGAGTTAAGTATTGTTTCAAAGATCAAACATGCATCCAACGGAGTAAGTAGAATTTGCCCAACTTGCAATACAGAAAGAGCAGTAATTGCAGCAGAAGACAAAGACCTACTTCTGAATAAGCGGCAAGATTTATCGAATATCTGTCCCCATAACCGACGATTCTACTTTAAATAACTCTGTCTATTTATGTACTAATTTATTTCACAAAACTCACATATACTTGCAAGTTTAATACTTCATGTTTTTAAGCTGTATAAATTATCGAACAATTTGTTAAAATTATTATGACGTAACATTTCTGCGCAACTCAATTTAATTTTCATTTTTAAAACTTGCCTATTCTTAGAGCTTTTTGAGGTTAGTGCCTACTTTTATTAAATTTGTTTTTTTTGTAGACAATTTTATAATTTTATGCTTTTATCCCAAACTTTGTTTTTAAACCATAAAGTCCATTTATAGTTACTACCTAGATAAATACTATACATAATTATACATGCTTTTTTCTGCTTTTTTTCTAATGTGTGTTAACATTTTATAGACTCCGTAGATCTGTTCTTAAATTTATTTGAGAGCAGTGAAACGCCGTTAGTTGAAATAAAGTTTTAGCACAAGAACATCTGTGATAAATAAAATTATACCTATTTATACTACTATTAATAAGCTATATCAAATTTTTTAGCATAATTAATGCTGGAAACTATAATAAAATACCTTATTAGAAATTAATTAGTCTTTTACACGTTGCCACGTTAAAAATAAAAATGTCTATTTGACGACCGTGTCGTTTTGTCGCTGTGTCATTCTGACCCGCTCCCCTTGTGTGACCTAAACTAAAGCCAAAACATTATACAATTATCACTAAAACTGCGGCCCGCAAAAATTTTGATAACTTGAAATTTGGTCCGCGAGCACCAACTGCCTGCCGACCCCTGGACTAGTTGCTTAACGATCTAATTAATACTATACTATAATTACGATTAATTATCGCAAATGCGTTTTTAGTTGATCAAAGTTCGTCTCTGATGTTAATAAATAAAGTTCCATTTAATATAGCGGTTTAAAATTTTAAGAAAAAAATAAGAAACATCGAATATAGAGGATTTATGATTTATGGTTGAAAACTAAGCTTAAAGATATATGTAAATGATAACGATTAAAAATTGAGCATAAAAAGTGCCGCCAGAGAGGATTGAACTCTCGACCGCTGGTTTACAAGACCAGCGCTCTGCCACTGAGCTATGGCGGCTGTGGATGAAATTGCTTTTTAATGTTTATAAACCGTACAGTTTTTTTACGTCACAATGTAAATGACTTATTTTTCTCATTTTGCAGACAAATCTTTAAGTTTTGAAGCAATATTTTTGATAGGTTTTTGCATTTTATTTATAAGGCTGCTAATTGAAGTTTTCTTGGCCTACTTAATCGAAACTAACTAATAATCTTGATAAATTTTCATTATTTACATTATAACACAAATAAAGTGCTTTAATATTTAATTTAAATTTTTACTTTTGCTGTTTAGTTTGTATATAAAATTAAAATTTATTTATCCTGTCAACATTAATGTAAGAAAAAAACCATATATTTATCATTTAATAGTTTAATTATACTTTATTTTGCAAAACTTAAGTTTCAATGCTTTTAAATGTTAACACTTTTTTTTTTTCGCCAAACTAAAAAAGTGAGTTGTATCATATTTAAAAGACATTACTCTAAACACAACTGTATAAGCTCATGTTTTATTGTAATTGACTTTTGATATTAAATTTTTAATAAAAATCTAGTTAATTGGTATTTAGATTAAACATTTATTATAGTTTAAAAAGAATTTTCAAACCTGATTTCATATTAAGTAGAGTTATGTAATTTTTCTGTAGTTGTAAAAAGTAAACCATTATTCAATTTATTTTCAAAGAATAGTGTTTTTTCAAAACTACTAATTATTAAGAAAATGAAAAGTGCACAGAGTTAATCAAAAAGTTCTTGAAATTTTCATACTAAAGCATTCAGATTTGTTTTAAGTTTAGCAACTGAGCACTTGTAATTAAACAACGCACATGTGAAGCGAGAAAACTTTAATTTATAAGGAGTTTAAGAGCATTGTAAACAAGTCTTCGTGGCGCAATCGGTTAGCGCGTTCGACTGTTAATCGAAAGGTTGGTGGTTCGAGCCCACCCGAGGACGGTTTTTGTTGTTAACTTTAACTGAAGGGTGTTTTTTTTTCATTTTTGAAAACAAGATATTTTATCACTTAGCACTAACTGCTGTTTTTTTTAACTTTCTTTCACTTTGTGCTTAAAAAATGAAACGTAGGTTATTATATTAAATTGTGTTGTTTTTTAACAATTTAAACTTTTTTAAACTATTTTCTTAAAAAAAAAACATAAGTCACCATATTAAATTTTGTGTTTTTTTTTAAGTTACTATCTTCTTTTTTCAGATTCTATACAGCTCGAAACAGTTGAAGTATATTTTTTTTTGCATTCATATAAGTCCAATTAGTCACGTAATAACTAATGAACTGCATATGAAAGTTAATGAAATACGTTAACGAAAGCATGCGCAACTTTTATAATTAAGTTTTGTTTATAGGGTAGAAAAAATAAAGAAATTGCTTTTAAACTTAAGCTATTTTAGCAAATTAAAAGGTGTTCCCAGACCGGGAATCGAACCCGGGCCGCGTGGGTGAGAGCCACGAATCCTAACCACTAGACCACCTGGGAGGACATGTAAGATCAACTTTTTACAATTATAAACCAACGCTTTCTGGCGTGCGAAGGTTTAAAAGTAAAGTGCTTTGTATAGATTTTTTGAACTGAACAAGTAAGCTTTAAGTAAAACATTTTATCAAGGATTATTTTCATGTGAATTGCTTCTAAAACTTCTTTTTTTATGAAGAATTTTTTACAAAAACTTTAATGCTTAAATGTCTTAGATAGTAAGCGTTTAGCATCGAGTATGAAATAATTTTGTTACTCAAAAAAAATTTTTGTTTAATATAGTTAAACTTTTCCCAAATACATAAATAAATATAAAGGTTTTAAATTTCTAACCAATTTCACTGTCTAATAAATATCTAATGTGCAAAAGGTTTTTACTTTGTTATTACTGCTCAATAATTGAAATACTGTACTTATGTTTTAAATTTTCTTAAACTTTTTGTATTACTTAATCTTTCTGAAATATTTACACTTGTTTTTCAAATAACGCTTCATTTTATTTAGCCATAGTATATTACTAATCTACTTTTAAAAGTCACTCTCTTCAACTAGAAAACTATTTAAATTAAAACATGATTTACCATTATACAACAATACATAATTTGTTAAAAATATAACATATTATTGTTGATTAAATTGAAACTTTAGTACATATGCTAGAAATCAAAACTACTAATTCATGTATGTGGTAAACCTTTATGCTCTTTGTTATTATTTTAAGCCAACTTATTTATGTTAGTTGTGAAAAAGTGTTTTAAAGATAGAAAAAGATTTTTAGTAAAAAAATATATTTAAGCAATTCTAATATAAGGAGTTAAGTGAAGCAGAGTTTTATTTCACAACAATTTTTAACATAACAGCTTTTTATTGCTTATAAATTATAATAAGTTGAAATTTTTTGACTAAGTCTCATAACTATGAAAATATAAATAATTATTATAAACTTTACTTATGTTGACCAAACTTGTTAAGTTTATTTTCGTGAAAACCAATAACAATAAATTCTTATATCGCAAAAATAAAAAAAAGTGCTGTAACCAGGATTCGAACCTGGGTTGTCACGGCCACAACGTGAAGTACTAACCACTATACGATTACAGCGAGAAAGTAGCAGAGGATGGTTTCGATCCATCGACCTCTGGGTTATGGGCCCAGCACGCTTCCGCTGCGCCACTCTGCTGTTGATCTAAGCTGCATATAGCGTTTATATACTTAAAAATTTGCTCTAAGCTTAATGCTTACTTATATACTTTTATTGATGCAACTAAACCTACTTAAAATTAACTTATTTGCATTACTGTTTATACTTTAATCTAAACATATGTTATAAAAATTTTGTGCTTAAAGTTTTTGTTTGCTATATAACTTTTAAAATTTCATTTTTATTATTTATATGATAAAATTCATTATTACTTAAATTGCAATATGTTATGACAAAAATCTATTTTAGTTTTATATATTTATCAGCTTCCTAAACTAGCAATTGTTTATTTTTAACTATTCAAAATCATACATCTATATATTTGTTTTACTTTATTTTCGTTTTATTTTACACATTTAAAATAGTTTCAAACTTACTTTAAAACATTTTTTTTAACAAAACTTTAACTTTTCTTTATTGAAACTGACAAAGTTTTTCTAATTGTAAACATTAGTAAACATCATAAAAATAAATGTTGTTACTAAACGATAAATAAGCTTTTAACTTTGCTAAGCAACTGAATTAATGCAAGTGTTGTATCAATGTTAGTGTTGTTTTTAGTAATTTTAATATATACAAATAAATACTTTTATGTACATTTTATATTAAGTACTGATTGCAAAGTCAAATTACTATTAAAGGTTATAAAGTTTATAAATATATACTTAAAATAAAAGCTAATTACAATTTTTTACCATAATTCAGTCTAAACTTTTAGCTTTATCTTACTGTTATAGCCTAATACACATTTAAACTTGTAATTTCAGTAAACTAAATAAATTTTTTCTGGTAAGTTTTAAAAACAACATTAGCTTTTTGTCGGTAAACTAACTTGATTACTAAAATAAATTGGAACTATCTATAAATAAACTGTGGTTTGTTTTTGTTTAGTGATAAATTTATAAAGTATTTTGTAAGTGTTTTTTACTAACAGTTATGACTGTATGAGATTTTGATACTTGTATTGATTTCTCTATAAAACTAAAGTTATGTAACAAAATTACAACTTTAAACATTAACCAATAAAGTTTATTTCTAGTTTTAACATTTCTTAATATCTTTCAGTGTTAGAAATTTTTTGATTAATAAATTTAAACTATCTAAATCTAAACCATAACAGATTATATTGAAAAGTTTTAGGCGTAAAACAAAATTTTCATATAATGGAATAAAATAATTATACTTAAGTCTAAAAAAGTGCTTAAAATTATTTGAAGCTGTAATCACTAATTAAAAAATATCAAGTAGTTAGCATTTGAAATAGTTTATTAAAAACAAAAGTGCGTCGACCGGGAGTCGAACCCGGAACTAGTGCTTGGAAGGCACCAATGCTAACCGTTACACCATCGACGCTTGTTTAAATTGTTAATAAAGTGTTTATATACGCAAGCGTA